>NC_091983.1:170216724-171532696 GCF_044704955.1 Pristiophorus japonicus
TCTGCGGACGCAACCGAGACTCCAGGATGGTATGTTGCCTCCCTGGTGCAAGGGTCAAGGATGTCTCGGAGCGGGTGCAGGACATTCTGAAATGGGAGGGAGAACAGGCAGTTGTCGTGGTGCACATTGGTACCAACGACATAGGTAAAAAAAGGGATGAGGTCCTACGAAAAGAATTTAAGGAGCTAGGAGCTAAATTAAAAAGTAGGACCTCAAAAGTAGTAATCTCGGGATTGCTACCAGTGCCACGTGCTAGTCAGAGTAGGAATCGCAGGATAGCGCAGATGAATACATGGCTTGAGCAGTGGTGCAGCAGGGAGGGATTCAAATTCTTGGGGCATTGGAACCGGTTCTGGGGGAGGTGGGACCAGTACAAACCGGACGGTCTGCACCTGGGCAGGTCCGGAACCAATGTCCTAGGGGGAGTGTTTGCTAGTGCTGTTGGGGAGGAGTTAAACTAATATTGCAGGGGGATGGGAACCTATACAGGGAGACAGAGGGAGACAAAAAGGAGGCAAAAGCAAAAGACAGAAAGGAGATGAGGAAAAGTGGAGGGCAGAGAAACCCAAGGCAAAGAACAAAAAGGGCCACTGTACAGCAAAATTCTAAAAGGACAAGGTGTTAAAAAAGCAAGCCTGAAGGCTTTGTGTCTTAATGCAAGGAGTATCCGCAATAAGGTGGATGAATTAACTGTGCAAATAGATGTTAACAAATATGATGTGATTGGGATTACGGAGACGTGGCTCCAGGATGATCAGGGCTGGGAACTCAACATCCAGGGGTATTCAACATTCAGGAAGGATAGAATAAAAGGAAAAGGAGGTGGGGTAGCATTGCTGGTTAAAGAGGAGATTAATGCAATAGTTAGGAAAGACATTAGCTTGGATGATGTGGAATCTATATGGGTAGAGCTGCAGAACACTAAAGGGCAAAAATCGTTAGTGGGAGTTGTGTACAGACCTCCAAACAGTAGTAGTGATGTTGGGGAGGGCATCAAACAGGAAATTAGGAGTGCATGCAATAAAGGTGCAGCAGTTATAATGGGTGACTTTAATATGCACATCGATTGGGCTAGCCAAACTGGAAGCAATACGGTGGAGGAGGATTTCCTGGAATGCATAAGGGATGGTTTTCTATACCAATATGTCGAGGAACCAACTAGGGGGGAGGCCATCTGAGACTGGGTGTTGTGTAATGAGAGAGGATTAATTAGCAATCTCATTGTGCGAGGCCCCTTGGGGAAGAGTGACCATAATATGGTGGAATTCTGCATTAGGATGGAGAATGAAACAGTTAATTCAGAGACCATGGTCCAGAACTTAAAGAAGGGTAACTTTGAAGGTATGAGGCATGAATTGGCTAAGATAGATTGGCTAATGATACTTAAGGGGTTGACTGTGGATGGGCAATGGCAGACATTTAGAGAACGCATGGATGAATTACAACAATTGTACATTCCTGTCTGGCGTAAAAATAAAAAAGGGAAGGTGGCTCAACCGTGGCTATCTAGGGAAATCAGGGATAGTATTAAAGCCAAGGAAATGGCATACAAATTGGCCAGAAATAGCAGCGAACCCGGGGACTGGGAGAAATTTAGAACTCAGCAGAGGAGGACAAAGGGTTTGATTAGGGCAGGGAAAATGGAGTACGAGAAGAAGCTTGCAGGGAACATTAAGGCGGATTGCAAAAGTTTCTATAGGTATGTAAAGAGAAAAAGGTTAGTAAAGACAAACGTAGGTCCCCTGCAGTCAGAATCAGGGGAAGTCATAACGGGGAACAAAGAAATGGCAGACCAATTGAACAAGTACTTTGGTTCAGTATTCACTAAGGAGGACACAAACAACCTTCCGGATATAAAAGTGGTCAGAGGGTCTATTAAGGAGGAGGAACTGAGGGAAATCTTTATTAGTCGGGAAATTGTGTTGGGGAAATTGATGGGATTGAAGGCCAATAAATCCCCAGGGCCTGATGGACTGCATCCCAGAGTACTTAAGGAGGTGGCCTTGGAAATAGCGGATGCATTGACAGTCATTTTCCAACATTCCATTGACTCTGGATCAGTTCCTATCGAGTGGAGGGTAGCCAATGTAACCCCACTTTTTAAAAAAGGAGGGAGAGAGAAAGCAGGGAATTATAGACCGGTCAGCCTGACCTCAGTAGTGGGTAAAATGATGGAATCAATTATTAAGGATGTCATAGCAGCGCATTTGGAAAATGGTGACATGATAGGTCCAAGTCAGCATGGATTTGTGAAAGGGAGATCATGCTTGACAAATCTTCTGGAATTTTTTGAGGATGTTTCCAATAAAGTGGACAAAGGAGTACCAGTTGATGTGGTATATTTGGACTTTCAGAAGGCTTTCGACAAACATAGAAACATAGAAAATAGGTGCAGGAGTAGGCCATTCGGCCCTTCCAGCCTGCACCGCCATTCAATGAGTTCATGGCTGAACATTCAACTTCAGTACCCCATTCCTGCTTTCTCGCCATACCCCTTGATCCCCCTAGCAGTAAGGACCTCATCTAACTCCTTTTTGAATATATTTAGTGAATTGGCCTCAACAACTTTCTGTGGTAGAGAATTCCACAGGTTCACCACTCTCTGGGTGAAGAAGTTCCTCCGCATCTCGGTCCTAAATGGCTTACCCCTTATCCTTAGACTGTGACCCCTGGTTCTGGACTTCCCCAACATTGGGAACATTCTTCCTGCATCTAACCTGTCTAACCCCGTCAGAATTTTATATGTTTCTATGAGGTCCCCTCTCATTCTTCTGAACTCCAGTGAATACAAGCCCAGTTGATCCAGTCTTTCTTGATAGGTCAGTCCCGCCATCCCGGGAATCAGTCTGGTGAACCTTCGCTGCACTCCCTCAATAGCAAGAATGTCCTTCCTCAGGTTAGGAGACCAAAACTGTACACAATACTCCAGGTATGGCCTCACCAATGCCCTGTACAACTGTAGCAACACCTCCCTGCCCCTGTACTCAAATCCCCTTGCTATGAAGGCCAACATGCCATTTGCTTTCTTAACCGCCTGCTGCACCTGCATGCCAACCTTCAATGACTGATGTACCATGACACCCAGGTCTCTTTGCACCTCCCCTTTTCCTAATCTGTCACCATTCAGATAATAGTCTGTCTCTCTGTTTTTACCACCAAAGTGGATAACCTCACATTTATCCACATTATACTTCATCTGCCATGCATTTTCCCACTCACCTAACCTATCCAAGTCACTCTGTAGCCTCATAGCATCCTCCTCGCAGCTCACACTGCCACCCAACTTAGTGCCACCCAACAAGGTCCCACACAGGAGATTATTGTGCAAAGTTAAAGCACATGGGATTGGGGGTAGTGTGCTGACGTGGATTGAGAACTGGTTGTCAGACAGGAAGCAAAGAGTAGGAGTAAATGGGTACTTTTCGGAATGGCAGGCAGTGACTAGTGGGGTATCGCAGGGTTCTGTGCTGGGGCCCCAGCTGTTTACATTGTACATTAATGATTTAGACGAGGGGATTAAATGTAGTATCTCCAAATTTGCGGATGACACTAAGTTGGGTGGCAGTGTGAGCTGCGAGGAGGATGCTATGAGGCTACAGAGTGACTTGGATAGGTTAGGTGAGTGGGCAAATGCGTGGCAGATGAAGTATAATGTGGATAAATGTGAGGTTATCCACTTTGGTGGTAAAAACAGAGAGACAGACTATTATCTGAATGGTGACAGATTAGGAAAAGGGAAGGTGCAACGAGACCTGGGTGTCATGGTACATCAGTCATTGAAGGTTGGCATGCAGGTACAGCAGGCGGTTAAGAAAGCAAATGGCATGTTGGCCTTCATAGCGAGGGGATTTGAGTACAGGGGCAGGGAGGTGTTGCTACAGTTGTACAGGGCCTTGGTGAGGCCACACCTGGAGTATTGTGTACAGTTTTGGTCTCCTAACTTGAGGAAGGACATACTTGCTATTGAGGGAGTGCAGCGAAGATTCACCAGACTGATTCCCGGGATGGTGGGACTGACCTATCAAGAAAGACTGGATCAACTGGGCTTGTATTCACTGGAGTTCAGAAGAGTGAGAGGGGACCTCATAGAAACGTTTAAAATTCTGACGGGTTTGGACAGGTTGGATGCAGGAAGAATGTTCCCAATGTTGGGGAAGTCCAGAACCAGGGGTCACAGTCTAAGGATAAGGGGTAAGCCGTTTAGGACCGAGATAAGGAGAAACTTCTTCACCCAGAGAGTGGTGAACCTGTGGAATTCTCTACCACAGGAAGTAGTTGAGGCCAATTCACTAAATATATTCAAAAGGGAGTTGGATGAAGTCCTTACTACTCGGGGGATCAAGGAGTATGGCGAGAAAGCAGGAAGTGGGTACTGAAGTTTCATGTTCAGCCATGAACTCATTGAATGGCGGTGCAGGCTAGAAGGGCTGAATGGCCTGCTCCTGCACCTATTTTCTATGTTTCTACGTGTCATTTGCAAACCTGGAGATATTACACTCAATTCCCTCATCCAAATCAATAATGTATATTGTAAATAGCTGGGGTCCCAGCACTGAGCCCTGCAGCACCCCACTAGTCACTGCCTGCCATTCTGAAAAAGACCCGTTTATCCCGACCCTCTACTTCCTGTCTGTCAACCAGTTCTCTATCCATGTCAGTATATTACCCCCAATACCATATGTTCTTTGATTTTGCACACCAATCTCTTGGGTGGAACCTTGTCAAAGCCTTTTGAAAGTCCAAATACACCACATCCACTGGTTCTCCCTTGTCCACTCTACTGGTTACATCCTCAAAACTTTCTAGAACATTTGTCAAGCAGGATTTCCCCTTCATAAATCCATACTGACTTGGACCGCTTCCGTCACTGCTTTCCAAATGTGCTGCTATTTCATCTTGAATAATTGATTCCAACATTTTCCCCACTACTGATGTCAGGCTTACCAGTCGAGAATTACCTGTCTTCTCTCTCCCGCCTTTTTGAAACAGTGGTGTTACATTAGCTACCCTTCAGTCCATAGCAACCGATCCAGAGTCGATAGACTGTTGGAAAATGATCACCAATGCATCCACTATTTCTAGGGCTTGATTAAGTACTCTGGGAAGCAGACTATCAGGCCCTGGGGATTTATCGGCCTTCAATCCCATCAATTTCCCTAACACAATTTCCTGACTAATAAGGACTCATTCAGTTCCTCCTCCTTCTCACTAGACCCTCGGTCCCCTAGTATTTCCGGAAGGTTATTTGCGTCTTCCTTCGTGAAATCAGAACCAAAGTATTTGTTTTAAACTGGTCCACCATTTCTTTGTTCCCCATTATAAAATTCACCTGAATCTGACTGCAAGGGACCTACGTTTGTTTCACTAATCTTTTTCTCTTCACATTACTTTAGAAGCTTTTGCAGTCAGTTTTTATGTTCCCAGCAAGCTTCCTCTCATACTCTATTTTCCCCCTCCTAATTACATCCTTTGCTGTATTATACAATTCTCCCAGTCCTCAGGTTTGCTGCTTTTTCTGGCCAATTTATATGCCTCTTCCTTGGATTTAACACTTTCCTTAATTTCCCTTGTTAGCCACGGTTAAGCTGCCGTCCCCGTTTTATTTTTACACCAGACAGGGATGTACAATTGAAGTTCCTCCATGTGATCTTTAAATGTTTGCCATTGCCTATCCACCGTCAACCCTTTAAGTATCATTCGCCAGTCTATTCTAGCCAATTCACGTCTCAAACCATCGAAGTTACCTTTCCCCAAGTTCAGGACCCTAGTCTCTGAATTAACTGTGTCACTCTCCATCTTAATAAAGAATTCTACCATATTATGGTCACTGTTCCCCAAGGGGCCTCGCACAACAAGATTGCTAATTAGTCCTTTCTCATTACACATCACCCAGTCTAGGATGGCCAGCCCTCTAGTTGGTTCCTTGACATATTGGTCAAGAAAACCATCCCTAATACACTCCAGGAAATCCTCCTCCACCGCATTGCTACCAGTTTGGTTAGCCCAATCAATATGTAGATTAAAGTCACCCATGATAACTGCTGTACCTTTATTGCACGCATCCCTAATTTCTTGTTTGATGCTGTCCCCAACCTCACTACTACTGTTTGGTGGTCTGTACACAACTCCCACTAGCGTTGTCTGCCCTTTGGTATTCCGTAGCTCCACCCATACAGATTCCACATCATCCAGGCTAATGTCCTTCCTTACCATTGCATTAATTTCCTCTTTGACCAGCAACGACACCCCGCCTCCTTTTCCTTTCTGTCTATCCTTCCTAAATGTTGAATACCGCTGGATGTTGAGTTCCCAGCCTTGGTCACCCTGGAGCCATGTCTCCGTGATGCCAATTACATCATATCCGTTAACTGCTATCTGCGCAGTCAATTCATCTAACTTATTCCGAATACTCCTCGCATTGAGGCACAGAGCCTTCAGGCTTGTCTTTTTAACTCACTTTGCCCCTTTAGAATTTTACTGTAATGTGGCCCTTTTTGCTTTTTGTCTTGGGTTTCTCTGCCCTCCACTTTTACTTTTCTTCTTTCTATCTTTTGCTTCTGCCCCCATTCTACGTCCCTCTGTCTCCCTGCATAGGTTCCCATCCCCCTGCCATATTAGTTTAACCCCTCCCCAACAGCACGAGCAAACACTCCCCCCAGGACATTGGTTCCGGTCCTGCCCAGGTGCAGACCGTCCGGTTTGTACTGGTCCCACCTCCCCCAGAACCGGTTCCAATGTCCCAGGAATTTGAATCCCTCCCTTCTATACCACTCCTCAAGCCACGTATTCATTGGAGCTATCCTGCGATTCCTACTCTGACTAGCACGTGGCACTGGTAGCAATCCTGAGATTATTACTTTTGAAGTCCTACTTTTTAATTTAGCTCATAGCTCCCTAAATTCATCTTGTAGGACCTCAACCCGTTTTTTACCTATATCGTTGGTACCTATAAGCACCACGACAACTGGCTGTTCACCCTCCCCCTTCAAAATGCCCTGCACCCGCTCCGAGACATCCTTGACCCTTGCACCAGGAAGGCAACGTACCATCCTGGAGTCTTGGTTGCGGCCGAAGAAACGTCTATCTAGTCCCCTTACAATAGAATCCCCTACCACTATAGCTCTCCCACTCTTTTTCCTGCCCTTCTGTGCAGCAGAGCCACCCACGGTGCCATGAACTTGGTTGCTGCTGCTCTCCCCTGATGAGTCATCCCCCTCAACAGTACCCAAAGCAGTGTATCTGTTTTGCAGGGGGATGACCGCAGGGGGCTCCTGCACTACCTTCCTTCCACTGCTCTTCTTGTTGGTCACCCATCTGACTGTGTACCCTTTACCGGCAATGTAGCCAACTCACTAAACGTGGTATTCACGACATCCTCAGCATCGCAGTGCGGTCTGTCAGGTGCTGCAGATGAATGCACTTCCCGCACATGTAATCGTCAGGGACACTGGAAGCATCCCCGAGTTCTCACACAGCACAGGAGGAGCATGACACATTTCCGAGCTCTCCTGCCATGACTTAACCTCAAGATTAACTTGATTTGGGAACAATGATAAATGGTTACTTACTGAAATGTGTGGAGGTCTTGCCGTTGGTCCTCATGGCGATCCGTGCCAGCCAGTCAAAGAGCACGGGGTACTCCCCGTACGAGCTCATGACCGGCAGAGCCATGCGAACCCCCACCCATGTGCTAGTCCCGGTGCTTACGGAGGGTCAGGTCAGGGAGGCAGTTTTGTCAGGAATCTGTATGACCACCTCCAACAGATTCACTGGCAGGCTGCTCGCAACATGGGGAAGCAGCACCGAAGAAACTGGTTGCTGCTGGAGCCCCGCAAACACGAGTGGGAAATAGGGGACCAGGTTATGGTAAGGAACTTTGCGCGAGTAGGGGCTTTAGAAGCACTGTACATGGGGCCATACCATATTGTCGACAAGGCAAGCCCCATGGTCTATGCCATAAAGATGCCCTGCCGCACAAAATGGTTCCACATAAATAATTTGCATTGATTTATCACCCTTTGTCAAGCCAGAGAACCTTCTCAGGGCATGGCTATCTGATTTGTGTGTCCCTACAGAAAATAAATCGACAGGAGAGGGGTTCTGCTCCTGCTCGCCCTGGTGGGGGCGAGCATCGGTGACCGAGGTGACGTGGAGGAATCCCGCATTTATGGGTGCTTGGGAGAGAGAGCACCGATCGTTACTGCTGGGGGTGGCACGCCAGGTGTGGAGGAGGTCGCTATTTATTTCCATGAGGGAAGGTGGCCAGGGTGGCTGGGGTCTATCTCCACTTGATACTCCAGCTAGGCCAGGTTCACCGGGAGGCCTC
Organism: Pristiophorus japonicus; assembly: GCF_044704955.1. Lineage (NCBI taxonomy): Eukaryota > Metazoa > Chordata > Chondrichthyes > Pristiophoridae > Pristiophorus > Pristiophorus japonicus. Next base: position 170,225,051 of record NC_091983.1, read on the forward strand.
CATCCCATGCCCCAGGGTACAGGTTGTTGCTGCACGGGTCAGTGTCACTGAGGGGAAACGTGTGTGTCTTACATGTAAAGGACAGATTCCTCTGGATAGGCGGTGGTGGCTCAGGAAGCTGAACAAGGACACAGGGGACCATAGAGCCGACTGGGAACGACAACTACCGGACGATCACGGGGACCCAGGGGGGAGTGAGTGTGGGTTGAGATAAGTGGTGTGAGTCTGAACAGGGGATTTACATATGCATGTGAGGATCAGAGAGGGCCTGTCCCGCAGGCATATCGATCGCCTTCTCCAGACAATGGCAAGATACCGGGAAAGGGATGGGGTGGGATTCTAGCCTGCATGAGTGTACGGTCCCACATTCCCCGATCCCAGACAACGCCACTGAACTCGTAGCACGCACCAGAAAGCCCCTGCCCACGACCCCGACAGCACGGACAGTGATAGAGAGGTGTCCTACCACCACCAAGGGACCAGGAAATGGGTTAGTGTTAGTACCGACCGAAAAGGTATTATACCAGCGGGTACACTATGCAGTAGCTTCAGTCATAGAAACATAGAAAAATAGGTACAGGAGTAGGCCATTCGGCCCTTCGAGCCTGCACCACCATTCAATAAGATCATGGCTGATCATTCCTTCAGTACCCCTTTCCTGCTTTCTCCCCATACCCCTTGATCCCCTTAACCGTAAGAGCCATATCCAACTCCCTCTTGAATATATCCAGTGAACTGACATCAACAACTCTCTGCGGAAGGGAATTCCACAGGTTAACAACTCTCTGAGTGACGAAGTTTCTCCTCATCTCAGTCCTAAATGGCCTACCCCTTAACCTAAGACTCTGTCCCCTGGTTCTGGACTTCCCCAACATCGGGAACATTCTTCCCACATCTAACCTGTCCAGTCCCGTCAGAATCTTATATGTTTCTATGAGACCCCCTCTCACCCTTCTAAACTCCAGTGAATAAAGGCAAGTTGATCCAGTCTCTCCTCATATGACAGCCCAGCCATCCCTGGAATCAGTCTGGTGAACCTTCGCTGCACTCCCTCAATAGCAAGAACATCTTTCCTCAGATTAGGAGATCAAAACTGAACACAATATTCCAGGTGAGGCCTCACTAAGGCCCTGTACAACTGCAGTAAGACCTCCCTGCTTCTATATTCAAATCCCCTAGCTATGAAGGCCAACATACCATTTGCCTTCTTCACCGCCTGCTGTACCTGCTTGCCCACTTTCAGTGACTGATGAACTATGACACCCAGGTCTCGTTGCACCTCCCCTTTTCCTAGTCTGCCACCATTCAGATAATATTCTGCCTTCGTGTTTTTGCCCCCAAAATGGATAACCTCACATTTATCCACATTATACTGCATCTGCCATGCCTTTGCCCACTCACCTAACCTGTCCAAGTCACCCTGCATCCTCTTAGCGTCCTCCTCACAGCTCACACCGCCACCCAGTTTAGTGTCATCTGCAAACTTGGAGGATATTACACTCTATAACTTCATCCAAATCGTTGATGTATATTGTAAAGAGCTGGGATCCCAGCACTGAGCCCTGCGGCACTCCAATAGTCACTGCCTGCCAAACCTTACAGAAGTACACCTACCTGCATGGTGCCCAAAGGAGACAGAGCAGCTGTACCAGGCCCTACTCAGAGAAATGTTCAGGAAATTTTACGAATTCGATTTTGGCAACATAGACAAAGCAGATTTATACACATTATACGCTGGGAACACTATGGGCACAGGGAGACAAAGGAGGGGAACCTGGAACGATATTTTCACTACATATAATACAAGATCCTCTGTGATAAATAGCATGGACGATATGAAACTGCAAATGGAAATAAGTGGTCTAAAAAACCAATTACGGAAGATCCTAAGGGAAGAGAACACAGTGGTAGGCTCAGAGCTACACGAGGACCAGGCTATGGCGGTCCATTTAAAAAAGAGATTATTGCTGAGCTGGAAAGACACGCAAAAACAGTAAATGCACTTATACGGGAGGATAGGAATGCTTTGGATCAGGTTGCAAGGAATGAGGTGTGTGTGCTGTACAGGGCATGGTTGTTGGGCGAGGGCTGTAGCAACCTGGAGGATTTAAAGCAAGGTTTAGTCCCCTCCTGGATCAGCAACAAGCACCTCGCAGCCCTCCACCCGTTTAGTAATTCGCTAATCCCATGCCATCCCCATCTAGCTTCTGAAGCCTACCCTGACCCAGTGGATTGCGGGCATTCCAATCACACTATCATGGGGATAGTAGTAAGGATGCCGGTCAGGGGTGGGACAGCCCGACCCACAACAGTATACAGGGTGGAGAATATTGGGGTCATTCAAGGGGGTGTACACGTTCGTTTCACCGCGGTCCCACCGTATGTCATAAAGTGGGAGCACGCTATGACAGGTACTGACCTCTCCGGGTGCCGGAGCCGGGGTGCACACATAATACTGTGTCCCCAGCACCTGAATGCCTATTCTAAATCACAGCGTGGGTTTAAAGCTGCTGGCGCACAGCCTATCAACTGTACCATGGAGGTAAAGGCACAAGACCATGTCCCTCCACAAGTAGCATACATAGGGGGTGGGACATATTGTGTCACCACCAGTGTGCCCCACTACCAGCATGGACACTTCTGGTGTCCAGTGAGTGACAGCAGTTTCTGTTTTAAACCCGAGGCACAGTTCAAGTGGCCCAGGAACGGATTGTCCCCATTCCTGAACCCTCCACTGTTCACCTCACTAAGTGACAACATAACAAACCTGCAGGATTATGTCACACAATTTGGTTATGAAATCCCCCCTCTACCCGAACATTTTACCGCCCTACTGAACAAAAAACAGTTGAGATAGGGGGCAAAATTTCGGATATCACCGTTCCACCCTGGTGGGATATTGTCAGAAATTTAGAGGTCCCTCCGTGGATTAGAATAGCTTCCCATGCTTTAGTGGTCTGCCAGCTCGTTATAATTTTGTATTTACTGTGCACTAGTTGCAGGGTGAGGGGCAGAAGGCGCCGATCCCAACATGAGCGGGTATTGGACAAGCCTTAATTGTCATTATAATATAAGGTTTGTGATCGTGTATTTTTACTATGTATTTACTGTATTTTCCGAATGATGCAGTGGTGTTGGACCCCCTCCATGCTTGGATGTGAATGTGTAACTGAATTTGCCTGTTTATATTTATCTGAAAACAAAGGGGAATGTATGTTTTGGGTGTTAGATAGGTAAATTGCAGGGGAAGGTTGGCTCTTGGGGATCAGGAATTTTGCTCACTCAGTATGACACTCTAGCAAGTAGAGTGTCACAGGAGGGACTGTAAGATTTCTCAAAATTCACAGATCACCCAATGCTTGAAGAAACCCTAAGGAGAATAATTTTGGACTCTTTTAAACAAGCTTTGGACGGTAAAATACATGTTTTGCCTAAGAGAGGGAGATTGAAGGTCGAAAACCAAGGTTTGGAACTTTAAAAAGGTGCATGTTGGGCCTGTAAAAGGAAAAAGGCTGCAAACCAGGGGATGGGATCGACCTCTATAAAGCCAGTTTGGATATTGGAGTTAATCAAATTGTCTGGGGGAACTGTTTAACCTCAGTCAGCCCCTTAGAAGACAGTAACATTTCCAACAATCGACCCACGGAAGAGCAGTCCCCACCCTAATGACAGGACCCATTCAACACATGCATAATTCTAATCACCTTTCCAACCTGCATAGAAATCTCGGACTCGAAACCAGAGTATAACTTTAACAATAGCTGGGAGCTCATCAGCTCATGAATAGTGAGTACAGCAGTCCCGAAGCCATTTTTCGCAACATTGACATATTTTAATCAGGTTACCGTTGACGAGCCCGCCAAAAATTAAACAAAGAACAGGGATCGATTTGGCGCGCAGATTAGGAGGCCTCTCAAGGTATAATTGGGGGCCTGTCTGACAGTCAAGATAGTCAAGTCAGTCAGTCAAGTCGAGACGGGGCAGTTAAGAGTTCTATAGTATAACCGAGTTCAGTGACACCTTCAAACAGCTTCAGTGGCCCAGAACATCATCGGACACATTGCGGCAACAAGAGCCTTACGAAACTACCAACAAAGCACTACCATTAACCAACTTGGTAATATTGACCCACCGCGACCGACAAATTTCGGCAAAAACCAACTTGGAAGAAAACCGGAGATTCAAAGGTTTTCCACTCTACAATCTGTTACCTGCCAATGGGTAAAACCTTACCTAAAGTAACTCAAAACCCTATCTCTGCAAGAAGAAAAGTGGGTACTTACCCCATACATCCAACGCGCGCCCTACCGCATCAGCGGACACCCCTCATCTGAAGGAGAACGCTGTAAGAGGTCTTCTACCACGTTCGGGGTACGGCAGGCAGAACCTACGGAATCCAGCGAACCCCGAAATCGCAAACCACCATCAACTGTCCAAAGGAAGGATTGGTGAGCATTATACCTCGAGTTCAACTTAGCTAGAGAGAGGAATTGGGAGATGGGAGGTATTTTCTGCTGTATTTTCCTTGTGTATATTAAAGTGAGTGTAAGATTTCGACAGTGCATTAAAATATTGTATTTATTTCTTGAATAAACCAAAAGTTTCTTGCACCAAAACCAGTTGTCTGCTGCACTTTTGTCACATCCCCAAATAAATCCATGATCTAGAATCGAGGGAGTGGGAGCGATTCGAACAGCTCAGAAAGTCAGAGGTTGAGCTGATCCACACACCACCTCCTACACTAGCCAGGTGGAGAGGCTGGCAGGTAGGCCTGTGACACTAGGCCACACAGAAGAGAGAGGAAGGGTTCGCATTAAGAGGATAGGCGGGGTCGGTCAGGAGATCGGGGGTCGGGATGGGTCGTTTAGAGGATTGGGGGGTGGGGATCGGACAGAAAAACGGGGGGGGCGGGGAGGGAGACAGAGGGGGTGGAAGAGAGGATCGGGTCTGGATGATCGAGCAGGCGGTGGGGGGGGGGGGGGGGGAGGAAAGATCGTGGCTGGCCACCGGAGGATTGTGGCCGGCCTCCAGAGAATTGTGGGGTAGGGTGGGGGTGAGGTCTGGGAAGGTGATCGGAGGCCTTGTGAGGGGGTCGCCAATCGCAGTGGGGGCGGGGTGGTCTAGGCAGGGACTCTAGATCCAGGAGGTAGATATAAAGACACTTATTTCTTGGATGCAACAGTCCTCGTTTTGCTGTAACTGCCGGATTTTACCAACTGTGTAAAACTTATCCAGATACGAGTTAAAATGGAAGCAAAAAAAAGACGCTTCCAGCCTCATTATAATATTTGATTTGCTGCCCGCCCCCATCCTGCTTCCCGTCAAAACCAGAAGTGGAGGATTGGAGGTTGGGTTCAGGTCGGGAATCCGATTTTTAACAATTTAACTACCCCACGCTCCACACCCACATGTTTTTTTAGGTTAAAGTGCCCCCTATTCACTTTTGTCTTCCCAATATTTATTTGGAGGAAATTTCTGCTCATCCAGCACTGGATGTTGAACCAACAGTCTGATAAATCAGAGACAATGGAGGGGTCAAGAGAGGTGGTGGTGATGTAGAGCTGGGTATCGTTAACGTAAATGTGAAACCACTTGGCATATACAAAACCAACTGTAAGAAAAATATTACCAATGCTTGTTAAATAAAAATTCCACAGTTAACAAAAACAATTACTATGACAAGCTAACTCATTAAGAAATTACTCATAATGATCGCTATTTCAATCAGATGAAAAATATTTTATTAAAAAGGTGCTAAATATGGATATCTCTGATACATATTGCAAAGCTTTTAATGGAATGACACTACATAGTTTTACATAGTATTTACAGCATAGAAACATGCCATCCGGCCCAACCCAGTGTTTGTGCTCCACACGAGCATTCTCCTACCCTTCTTCATCTAACCCCATCAATGTGTAATTTTTAATTTATTCGTTCACGGGCTATGGCGTGCTGGCAAGGCTGGCATTTATTGCCCATCCCTAATTGCCTTTGAGAAGGTGGTGGTGAGCCACCTTATTGAACTGCTGCAGTCCTTGTGGTGAAGGTACTCCCACAGTGCTGACTTTGTCATAGCAATTTGGTACAACCGAGTGGCTGGCTGGGCCATTTCAGCGGGCAGTGAAGAGTCAACCACATTGCTGTGGATCTGGAGTCACATCTAGGCCAAACATTAAAAGGACATTAGACAACCAGTTGGGTTTTTACAACAATCCAGTAGTTTCATGGTCACCACTACTAAGTGCTAATACTAGCTTTTTAAAAAATTACAGATTTATTTAATTGAATTTAAATTCCCCAACTGCCATGTTGGGATTATAGAAAACAAAATTTAAGTAGAGAGAACCTAATTAATCAAAGGGGACCTAATTAAGTAAAGCTAAAAACCAAAAGCAAGGCTGAGAGAAAAAAGAAAAATACGTGCTACGAACACAGGGAAAATGACAACATTAGAACTCTCAGGAAGATAGATCATCTTAACACAGTATAAACCAGACAGTTGGGAAAAATACACTCCAAGGCTAGGTCACATGGGGTGGTAAGAGATTACGGGAAACAAAAGACGATTGAAAAAAATCTCAACTGGTTGAAAGCGGTTCGGCCAAGAGTTCGCAGACCTGAGAATGATGTGGCACATAACTTATCAAATAAAAGGCGCACAGGGGAGGTAACAAAGCTTGCTATCAATATAATTCTTTAACCAATTAATCATAGTAGGTAGGCGAAAATGTTGTGACGCGGCAGGGAAACAACAAATGGAAAGCCTCCGCGTGGAACGTCATGATTTTGTATGTATTTTGACTGTATAAAAACAGTAACCCGACGATTGTTCGGAGAGAATGGCTGGTTTGGGTCACCGAGTTACTGAACTCATGTAGAAGCTGTCGCTCCCTCGATCGAGTACTTAATAAACGATTCTTTTCTCCAAAACAGACTTGTGTCATGTATCTTTGTAATACTCCACATCAGATTTGAACTCACATCTATGGATTATTAGTCCAGACCTCTGGATTACTAGTCCAATAATATAACCACTATGTTACCATACCAACATATCCTTCGAAAGAACATCTCAAGAATGAAACTCTACATGGATTACCAAACTGAAGAATGACGCAGTTAGTTGAGATAAGAGCTCCCAAATAGATTACAGCATTGAAACTTACCTTCCTGAAGTGAACCCATGCTTCGTGTTGATAAATCAAGTATCCGCCAAGGTCAGAGGTCAACTGACTTCTGTCAATGTAGTTGAACAACTCACAGACTTCATTAAGAAGCACACACTAACATTGAAGGAAAAAAAGTATTATATGCATCAGATATTTTGCCAGACAAATGCTGAACTCCGACTGCAATAAGGAAAGGAAATGTTTGCATTTTCAATTTTAAATTGAGTAATAATAAAAACTTATTTTGCCAAACATTTTCAAGACCAAAAGATCTCCCAAGACATGGTCAGAATTAGCAAATTTGCTGCTGTTAATATTTTGTGGACTGTAAAACTATTTCTACATCAAAATTTATATTTGGTTTAAAAATTCGCTAATCAACATGGAACTGGCTGAACACAAGTCTCCCCCACTCCCACTACTTTCAGTCCCAATCTCGGCCATGTCACTGTGGTGCAGTTGGAGGGTAGGAAATGGAGAATGAGTCGTAATGTAGACTGAGGAGCAGAGGGTGCAGACTGAGGCATAAAGTTGCAGAAGATCATTTGTGGGGCGAGACTGGAGGAAAAGGGCCTTGAAGTTAATGCAGAGGGGAAGTGGGGGTGGAAACGAAAAGAAAACCAGGAAGCCTGGCAAGGACAAGGACAAGGACAAATGGCCAGGAGAGGCGGTCATGGCTGCCCCACCAGGCCAACCTGGCAGCAAGAGGAGCCAGGGCCAGATGAGGCACAGAAAGGTGAGTTCATTTCATTTTCTTGTGGGCCGGGAGCAGCAAGACTGCTCCGCCAGGCCCCACAAGGAAACTTTGGGCCTCCTCCGCCCCCCGACCACAAAGCCATCATGACATCCGCGCCCCCACCCCCCGATCACATTCCCATTTGCCGGGTCCTCATCCAAAATTCCTCTCCCATCTGCCGGTCGGCTAACACTTCTCGTTGGGTTCAGGCAGAAAACTGACGGGGTCCTTACAGATGAGGCTCAGGAGTTAAAATCTCCCAGGCCTCAAGCTGTGGAGGGCCGCACCATTTGCCATCAGCCTCGCCTGCACGACTCCTGACAGGAGCTAAAATCCCACTGATGGCTTGGAGACTATGGAATCGAAAGGTGAATGCAGGGTTTAGTGGAATTGCCACGGTTACACGCCCCCTGAATGAGGTTGTGCAGGCAACAGAGGAGGCTGATGAAGCCACAACCAGAGGCATGTAGAATCTGGTGGGAATTAAAAGATTTTGCCAATGATGAGCGAGAGGAAATTGCTACTCTTCCAACATCCAGGAATTGATAAACTGCTGAGCAATACAGCAACAGCCTTTGAGAAAGTTGACCCTATGTTTGTTGATGATGACACCAAAGCTAGAATGTAAATGAAAAATACAAGAGGACAAAGGATAGAAGTAACTGCGCAGGCATGGGAGGAGAACCTGTCGTGACTATATAGGGAGAGTAGACATTGAGATTGGCACTGTGCAGGTGGATCAGTGAGAGAGGCAGTGGAGGAGAATGAAGCAGTCAACTGTGGCGAAGGTGGCAGAAAGGCCAAGGAGGGACAATGAACCATGGTCACAGTCACACAGAATGCCATTGGTGACTTTGACCAGGGTAATCTTGGGAAAATCAGATATGGGATTGTAGGAATTTGAGGCGAGAGTGCTGGAAGTTGTAAATTCTCAGCATTTCTCCTACTTGCACAAAGAGAGCCATTTGGAGAGGTGTTAGCTCGATAGTGTGTGCAGGGGTTGAAGGTAGGCTATTTTACGAAATTGTGATGTCAGTTTCGATATGTTTAGGGATGACTTCAAAAAAGGGAGGCTGGAAGTACTGGAGAGCACGGATCCAGAACAAGGAGAGGTAGTTCACAGAAAATATGAGTGGGATGAGACCCTGAGAACTGGTGAGGGAGGAGTAGGTCCAATGTCAGAAGGTAATAAGGAAGATCCTGCTGTCGGAGGGATACTCATAATATTGTGAACGAGATTGTACATGAGTCCAGCACATTTGATGCCTGAGGTGAGGATGGAGCTGGAAGAGGCTGTAATGGAGAAAAGAAGGTTGCTTTCAGTCACTCTCTAGAATGCAAAAGCACAAAAAATGCCTGGAATTCCTGGTCAGTCATTATGCACAAAATATTACGGTTATGTACAGGATTAAAAATATCTCAGAATCCAATTTATAACACTTGCTGAAAAATTGATTTTCCAGATAATATTTGAAGAGGTAATAGATATTTTAAAAGTTGATTAAATTTTAATAAAACACTTTGTTCAAAACATCATCTATACCTTGAATGGTGGCTCTGAAAGCAGTTTACCACGACCCAGACCCAGAGACTTCACAATGTATTTTCTAATGCTTTTCGCTTGCGGCTGCAGTGCATAAAAAGTGTTGACTATTCTTCCAAACTGGTGCTAAGATAAAGTAAAAAAAAAGAGAAATTCTGATGTAAACACAGAATTCAATTTTGGTCGCATCACACTTGGTCTGACTCCGACTAATCCCCTGGCTCAGCTCATCCGCTGCTGAAGCCCTCATCCATGTCTTTGTCACCTCTGGACTTGACTATTCCAATGTACACCCGGCTGGCCTCCCATGTTCTACACTCCGTAACGTTGAGGTCATCCAGAACTCAGCTGCTCGTGTCCTAACTCGCACAAGTGCCGTTCACCCATCACCCCTGTACTCGCTGACCTACATTGGCTCCCGGTTAAGCAACGCCTCGATTTCAAAATTGTCATCTTGTTCATCCTTGTGGCTGGACCACAAAGCACCATCGGGTCCTGCTATCATCTGCCAAAATCGCTCACTATTTCAGAATCAGTGTGGAATACAAAGATAAGCCCCAGCTTCTATTCCCTATTGCTAACTGTCTTCTTAAACCTCTCCCCTCTGTCTGCTACACCCTCACCTCCGACAACAAGTGTAAGGAGCTTATGGACGTCTTTGTCTCTAAGATGGCGACCATCCATTCAGTTGCCTCTGCCCTTCCTTCCCCTAGCCCACCGGGCCAAACTTCCTATAAAAAGGTTCCACCTTGCCCTAGCCCTGAACTCTCATCTTTCTCTAGTTTCTCGCCGATCTCCCCTCTTGACCTCTCTGCGCTCATCTTGTCCATGAGACCCACTTCCTGCTCCCTCAACGCTATTCACATCAAACTGCTGACTACCCAACTTCCTATTCTGGCTCCCATGTTAGCTGACATTGTTAACGGTTCACTCTCCTCGGGTACTGTCCCCCTCTCCCTCAAATCTGCCGCCATCATAATTCTCCTAAAAAAAAAAAACCCTTGACCGCTCTGTCCTTGTAAACTACTGCCCCATCTCCAACCTCCCTTTCCTCTCCAAGCGTACTGTCGCCTCCCAAATCCGTGCCCATCTTTCCGGCAACTCCATTTTTGAATCCCTCCAATCAGGTTTCCGCCCCGCCACAGTACCAATTTGGCTCTCATCAAAATCACAAACTACATCCTTTGTGACTGTGACAAAGGCAAACTATCCCTCCTCGTTCTTCTTGACTTGTCTGCAGCCTTTGACACGGTTGACCACTTCATCCATCTCCAATGCCTCTCCACCAGTGTCCAGCTGGGTGGGAAAAGCACTCGCCTGGCTCCATTCTTATCTGTCCAGTCGTAACCAGAGAATCACCGCAATGGCTTCTCTTCCCACTCCCGCATCGTTACCTCTGATGTCCCCCAAGGATCTATCCTTGGCCCCCTGCTATTTCTCATCTACATGCTGCTCCTTGGTGACATCATCCGAAATCAGTATCAGTTTTCACATGTACACTGATGACTGATGACACCCAGCTCTACCTCACCACCACTTCTCTCAACCGCTCCTCAGTTTCTGAATTGTCAGACTGCTTGTCCGGCATCCAGCTCTGGATGAGCAGAAATTTTCTCCAATTAAATATTGGGAAAACCAAAACCATTGTTTTCGGTCTCCACCACAAATTTTACTCTAGCCACTGACTCCATCCCTCTTCCCAACATCTGTCTGAGGCTGAACCACACTGTTCGTAACTTCACTGCCTCTCTTCTTAAAATGTACCTCTTTTTGCTTTAGAACGCTTCTGTGAAGCACTTTGGGACGTTTTACTATGTTAAAGGTACTATATAAATACAAGTTGTCGTTGTTATAGTACTCTCACTGCTTAAAGAAATCTTTCAGGCTGTAAACAATAAGAATTGTCTCAGTGCAAATATTTTAACGAGTTACATTAAATGAACAACTCAACTAAGCATAACTGGAATTCAGACAATCACTAATAAAGGCACAAGATAACACTTTACATTATTTACCTGGACTTGCAACAAACTGTTTATAATGATGGAGACAACATCTAATGTGGCACATCGAAGATCAATTACAATGGATACTGGACCATTTCTGGTTTGTGATTCACTATTAACAAAAAAAAATCAAGTTTTATTTCAACACATCATTGCATAAATTTGTTCCACTGTTTCATTGGCTTCTCCTTACAACAAATATGTTCTACAGCAACTTAATTAAATGAAGAAACAGAATTTTAAGTTAAAAGTCAGGGGCCAAAATCGCCCTGCGCCCAGTATTGGGGTGGCAGTTCGAATAATCGAGAAATGTAGTGCCTGATGAGGAGACGGGCGGCTAAATCTCCACTGAATTATTGCCAATCTATCATAAGGATACCTTATTAAAATCTACTTTAAAAAAAAATCAATTAAGGAATCAATACCCTAATTAGTTATTTGCACTTCTCTCCAGGTCAGTTGAGGCAACAGTGTTGTCGTCATGGGAGAAATGTTACATATTGGTACTAATATGCTGGGAGGAAAGGGAAGAAGGAAAAGGGAGGGAGGGGCAGAAATGCATTAAAGTAGAAAGCTTGAATGATGTGTCACACTTTTGTGTAATACACTTAACTCCAAATTGCTCAACTCGCATCAACAGTGATTTTAATCATCTGAAGAAATGTTCTTTCAAGTTTCTCCCATCTCTAAGAGATAAATTACGCTAAACTCCAAAATATCTACTTAACTTACACTCCACATTATTTCATCTTTGATCAGTTGCTTTACAATGCCTGACATTTTGGTATCTTCAGGACCATCATTTTTCACAGCAGATTTAATCATCTCATTTGATACCTATCCATAGATCTTTAAATTCCATTTCTAACCAGACATTTATTCAGCTCTTTTGGGAATTAAGTGGCAGCATGAACTAATTTTATTACTAGCCTGTTCCAAGTTTGCACTGCTCTGTGGGAAATTTAATTCCTTGCCATCTTCAGTCTTTCTTAAAATTTTTTATATTCAAGTCCTCTCGTTCTGTTCTCACAGTCCAATATTATGGTTACATGTACTTTATCTGTTCCGCCTGGCATTTTAACATTGTGAATTTTGACCACTCCTGATCTTCTTTTCTCTAACCAAAACAATTAATTTCTGTGGATTTCAATTCACGATTTAACTAAATCCCCTGAATCATCATTCTTTGAATCAATTCTCTCTTCTCCCCATCCCAATTTTCTCCCATTTTCTACTCTCCTCTTTTGAAGGCAGTGACGCACATTGAATAGGATTCCATAGAGGCTGGTAAGTCTCCAGTCTCTCAGCAAAGTGAGCATTCCTTAGTTAACTCATTTCAGATCAGAGACTGAACTTGGGACCTCTATACTTTGGTAATTCGGTAACATAATCGGGCACTGCATGTGTCCATCATGCTGCATCGGTGTCTTTTTGGAGATACCTGTAGTATGCTCAAAATATTCCAAATCCGCTTCATTAAGTCTATACAAGGTTAGAATAGCTTATTCCCATCAATTGTAAATGTCAAATGGATACCCAGTTAGCATTTGATGGAATTGTCACTAATGAGCTCTCTATGTGGATGATGTTATCTATATGGTATGTGTAGCAAAATCATAAACACCTTTGTTTATAAATGGTTCCACAATGTTGTTACACATTACTTACAGAAGAAACCTTCCCCATAGAGAACAAAAATAGATCTTACCAGGAAGATATAGAGCTCAACAACCCAGATCATTCCTGAACTCAAGTCATTGGGGATATCAGAAGGTTGGTGGAGATGTACATAGCTCCTTCTGGGCCTTGCCCAATCTCAAACTCTCAGCATCTCCTTAATATATTAAACTTTATCCCAGTCATCAGAACCCATGATGTCTTGATGGAGCTCAGTTCACATATTACTGTATGTATCAAGTCAATACTTGTTAAACAAGAAATGCATTCTGAGAAGGACTTGTCTTTCAGATGCTGACTGAACTGTGCATTTCCAGAATTTTCCACTTTCACTTCAAGGCTCACTTGTGTACTGGATTAAGTTCTCTTTGGAAGGCCCTATTAGATGGCATTTTCCGATACATTTCACTTTACTCCTCAAAATGGTAAATTTTACTGCTCAAAACGGATAACTAAAGTTATCACAAGAAATAAAAGTGTACAATAAAATAAAAGATTTAATGTAAACTGACCTAAGACGATGAAGAAAATATTTGAGAAGTTCAACAATGTCATCGCGCTTTAGATCAGATATCAGCTTACTGTGCTGTGCACTGGGGAATATAACAAGTGGAGATCCCTGATGATCAAAACTGCCTGCCAGGGAGACAATTGAAACAAACAGGATAAACATGACTGTGAGCAAGCCTAGAAATCCTATAGTAATGTAAATACTATACATACAAGATGGACACAATACTCCCAAATATTTTCCAAAGTGACTGTTGACATTTCAGACAGTAGTTTCACCTTATGATATTTAATTTGATCAAATTAATTGTGATAATGAGGGTAGCACTGATTGTTAACATATCAGCACTCGATGCCACAGAACAGGTGCAGCGATTCCTGGTCTCAGCCGCAGTGAACTGGAAGATGGCAGGCCGAGACTCCAGTTTCTATCTGCAAGGTGGAAGAGAGGAAAATTGGAGGGTAGAATCTTGCCTTGGTGGAACCTGCTAGTGGCCAGCTACAGAGGGCATCCATAGCAGCCCAATGTGTTCACTTTCTGCTTTCCTATGTTGGGCCGGAATTTGCCCTCCTGATGACAGTGTACTGCGTCGTAAGCCTTCTGAAAAGCCCCGCAAGTTCCGGGTTGCCGCATGTCCTGCACATGCACAAAAACCCGGAACTTGCGATATTTCAAGTTACGCCTTGACAGATCTACCAAATCACTTTCGGTGGTGCAGATTTGCCAGCAAATGCCCACGAAACTCTTACAGCTGTTAAAAGTAGGCATAGGGCCTGCTTTCACCAGCCTACAGGTTAATATAAATCTTAAATCAAAAATGTTAAAATAAAAAATGATGCACAAACACTTAAAATTACTTTATGCAAATTTTGGCCAGGATTAAAATCTTTAAAATTATTTTTCAAAAAGTTACATTTTATTGTATTTGATGTATTGAAGGGACTTTTAATTAAAGGGACTAAAATGAGAACATTTATTTTTATTAAGAGTTGTCTAAATTCTTTAATTATTTGGGGATTCCATTGCATGTCATTAGGAATTCTGTTGGAAAATGACTGCAATTGAATCCTTCTTTAATAAGAATATAAGAAATAGGAACAAATAGAAGTAGGCCATACGGCCCCTCTAGCCTGCTCCGCCATTCAATAAGATCATGGCTGATCTGATCATGGACTCAGCTCCACTTCCCTGCCCGCTCCCCATAACCCCTTATCGTTTAAGAAACTGTCTATTTCTGTCTTAAATTTATTCAATGTCCCAGCTTCCTCAGCTCTCTGAGGCAGCAAATTCCAGATTTACAACCCTCTGAGAGAAGAAATTTCTCCTCATCTCTGTTTTAAATGGGCGGCCCCTTATTCTAAGATCATGTCCTCTAGTTCTAGTCTCCCCCATCAGTGGAAACATCCTCTCTGCATCCACCTTGTCAAGTCCCCTCATAATCTTATGTTTCGATAAGATCACCTCTCATTCTTCTGAATTCCAATGAGTAGAGGCCCAACCTACTCAACCTTACATCATAAGTCAACCCCCTCATCCCTGGAATCAACCAAGTTAACCTTCTCTGAACTGCCTCCAAAGCAAGTATATCCTTTCGTAAATATGGAAACCAAAACTGCACGCAGTATTCCAAGTGTGACCTCACCAATAGCTGTAGCAAGACTTCCCTGCTTTTATACTCCATCCCCTTTGCAATAAAGGCCAAGATACCATTGGCCTTCCTGATCACTTGCTGTACCTGCATACTATCCTTTTGTGTTTCCTGCACAAGTACCCCCAGGTCCCGCTGTACTGCGGCACTTTGCAATCTTTCTCCATTTTAATAATAACTTGCTCTCTGATTTTTTTCTGCCAACGTGCATGACCTCACACTTTCCAACATTATACTCCATCTGCCAAATTTGTGCCCACTCACTTAGCCTTTCTCATTGGAGTACCTGGCCCACGTGGTCCCAGGAACCCGCATCCCTGGAATTCATGGGCCTTTATGCAGGCGTACATCTGGAAGCCCAGGACCCGAACTCTCAGTAGCTGTGGAGCCAGGAGGTAAGTCCGGAAATATTTTGCGGGCTGGATGCATACTCCGGAGATATGCCTCTGACTGCAAATTCAGGGCCAATACATTCGCTGAACTGGCTATTTAACCCTCCTGCCTTAACTAAGAAAATTACATCGGCAGTTTTCCTATGTTGCTCCTAAAATTAACTACATGATATATTTCACACATGCACCTTTACACCCAGCACAGCATTAAAGCAAAAACAAAATGTTGAATAATTTTAAATACAGGGTACATCAATTATCTAAAATGATCGAGTGCACCTTACCAGTGAATTTCCTTTAATAAAGCATAAAATACAGAATGGGGAAAGAAAATAAAGTGGGCCTCACCTGGGATAATAGCAGCACCAGAATACAAGACTCGATCTTCAGGCAAGTCTGGAGAAGACCAGAATTGCTGAAAACCTAAAGAAACAAAACAAAATGTATATACATTTGATTCTACAGCTAGCCAATACTTTAATGTTTTTTTTTAAATATCTGTTAGAACTGTTAGCAGACATAGCTAATGATACAATTTACAATCTAATAACCATTCTATTTGATGACAAAAATATGAGCATTAAGTTTCACAATTTGTTTGATGATTAAACTTTGTACTGAAATTGGAATTGCCAAAATGCGCAAGGTCTTTTGGCTAGATTTTAGCAGCCACTATCTATTAATGATTCCAGTTTTTCCAGCCTGTCAAAGAGAAGACTCCATCTCCAACAAGCGAAAGTCTAACTATCTCCCCTTGATATTCAATGGCATTACCATCGCCGAATCCCCCACCATCAACATCCTGGGGGTCACCATTGACCAGAAACTTAACTGGACCAGCCACATAAATACTGTGGCAACAAGAGCAGGTCAGAGGCTGGGTATTTGTGGCGAGTGTCTCACCTCCCGACTCCCCAAAGCCTTACCACCATCTACAAGACACAAGTCAGGAGTGTGATGGAATACTCTCCACTTGCCTGGATGAGTGCAGCTCTGACAACACCATCCAGGACAAAGCAGCCTACTTGATCGGCCCCCATCTACTACCTTCAACATTCACTCCCTCCATCATCGGCGCACTGTGGCTGCAGTGTGTACCATCTACAAGTTGCACTGCAGCAACTCACCATGGCTTCTCCAACAGCACCTCCCAAACGTGCGACCCCTACCACCTAGGAGGCGCATGGGAACACCAGCATCTGCAAGTTACTCACCATCCTGACTTGGAAATGTATCGCTATTCCTTCATCGTCACTGGGTCAAAATCCTGGAACTGCCTCCCTAACAGCACTGTGGGAGTACCTTCACCGCACAGACTGCAGCGGTTCAAGGTATTGGCTCACCACTATCTCAAGGGCAATTACGGATGGGCAATAAATGCTGGCCTTGCCAGCGATGCCCACAACACAGAACTAATTTTTAAAAAGACAGAATTTAATTAACCTGGTTAACTCTCCATCTCAAAGACTGATGATGTCTGAATCCCTGCAGCGAGCTACAGACATAACTACAGAGTGATGGAACACATGAAAAGGCCAAGTCACTAGCTGTGCTGGAAAAAGCTGATCATAATATCGCTTCCCAGCTTTACTGTATAATGCTTGAATATCACCTGTCTCTGACCCTGCCTCAGCCCATCGGACGCTGAAACCCTCATTCAGGCCATTGTTACCTCCAGACTCGACAATTCCAATGCTCTCCCACCTAGCCGAACTCTGCAAAGTTCAGCTCATCCAAAAATCTGCACCAAGTCTTGTTCACTCATCACTCCTGTGCTCACTGACCTACACTGGCTCGCAGTCCAGCAATCTCTCAATTTTAAAATTCTCATCCTGGTGTTCAAATCCCTCCCTGGTATCACTCCTCCCTATCCGTGTAACCACCTCCAGCCCTACATCCCTCAGAGAACTCTGCGCTCATCCAATTCTGGACTCTTGCACATCCAGAATTGAATTACTCCACCATAGGCAGCTGAATGCATGGCTGCCAAAGACCCAAGTTCTCGAATTCCCTCCCGAAACATCTCTGCCTCTCTCACGTCCTTCAAGGCACTCCTTAAAACCTACCTCTGTGACCACCTGCCCTAATATCTCTTTATGTGGCTCAGTGTCAAATTATGTTTGATAACACACCTGCGAAACACCTTGGACATGTTACTACATTAAAGGCGGTATATAAATGTAAGTTTCTGCTCAGTTACAGATCTCTGCTGGAATGTCAACAATTGGTACGCTTTCTAATTTACTAAAATTCCCTGGATTCTGGGGAGGTCCCAGCAGATTGGAAAACTGCAAATGTAACGCCCCTAGTTAAAAAAGGAGGCAGACAAAAAGCAGGAAACTATAGACCAGTTAGCCTAAAATCTGTGGTTGGGAAAATGCTGGAGTCCATTATTAAAGAAGCAGTAGCAGGACATTTGGAAAAGCAAAATTAGGTCAAGCAGAGTCAGCATGGATTTATGAAGGGGAAGTCATGTTTGACAAATTTGCTAGAATTCGTTGAGGATGTAACGAACAGGATGGATAAAGGGGAATCATTGGATGTGGTGTATTTGGACTTCCAGAAGGCATTTGACAAGGTGCCACATAAAAGGTTACTGAACAAGATAAAAGTTCACGGGGTTGGGGGTAATATATTAGCATGGACAGAGCATTGGCTAACGAACAGGAAACAAAATAGGGATAAATGGTTCATTCTCGGGTTAGCAATCAGTAACTAGTGGGGTGCCGCAGGGATCAGTGCTGGGACCCCAACTATTTACAATCTATATTAACGACTTGGAGAAAGAGACTGAGTGAAATGTAGCCAAGTTTGCCAACGATACAAAGATGGGAGGAAAAGCAATGTGTGAGGACACAAAAAATCTGCAAAAGGACAGAGACAGGCTAAGTAAAGGGGCATAAATTTGGCAGATGGAGTATAATGTTGGAAAGTGTGAGGTCATGCACTTTGGCAGGAAAAATCAAAGAGCACGTTATTATTTAAATGGGGAAAGATTGCGAAGTGCCGTAGTACAGCGGGACCTGGGGTACTTGTGCATGAAACACAAAAGGATAGTATGCAGGTACAGCAAATGATCAGGAAGGCCAATGGAATCTTGGCTTTTATTGCAAAGGGAATGGAGTATAAAAACAGGGAAGTCTTGCTACAGTTGTACAGGGTATTGCTGAGGCCACACCTGGAATACTGCGTGCGATTTTGGTTTCCATATTTACGAAACGATATACTTGCTTTGAAGGCAGTTCAGAGAAGGTTCACAAGGTTGATTCCAGAGATGAGGGAGCTGACTTATGAGGGACTTTTGAGTAGGCTGGGCCTCTACTCATTGGAGTTCAGAAGAATGAGAGGTGATTTTATCGAAACGTATAAGATTATGAGGGGGCTTGACAAGGTGGATGCAGAGAGGACGTTTCCACTGATAGGGAAGACTAGAACTAGAGGCCATAATCTTAGAATAAGGGGCTGCCCATTTAAAACTGAGATGAGAAGAAATTTCTTCTCTCAGAGGGTTGTGGATCTGTGGAATTCGCTGCCTCAGAGAGCTGTGGAAGTTGGGACATTGAATCAATTTAATACAGAAATAGACAGTTTCTTAAACGATAAGGGAATAAGGGGTTATGGAGAGCAGGCAGGGAAGTGGACCTGAGTCCATGATCGGATCAGCCATGATCATATTAAATGGCGGATCAGGCTCGAGGGGCCGTATGGTCTACTCCTGCTCCTATTTCTTATGTTCTTATGTTTTCTGTTGGAAGGGTAATTTGGTAGAGGTTTTTAAATGATTAAGGGAGGGGACATAGTAAATAGTATCAAACTATTTCCAGCTTGGCCATGAACAAGGGGAGATAGATACACAATTAAATACAAGAGATTTAGGACAGAGAGCATGAGAAACCCTTTTGCAAAGAGGGCTGTGAGGCTTTGGAATTCATTACCGGAATTAGTGACTGAAGCAGAGATCACAATCAACATATAAGAATAGGCTTGATAGGTGTTGAGGGAAAGGGGGAATAAAGGGAATAGGACACAGGGGATTAAGAGTGTGGCTTATGTTGAGGATAAACACCAACACAGACTGGTTGAGCCAAATGGTTTGTTTCCGTGTTGTAATTGCTATGTAACTCTATGCAACAACTGGCATTGATGCTGGAAAAATGCTAGCAGAGTGGGCATTCCTAAAAAAAAATCTTGGTTCTATGTGTCACCATTACAACTTCAGTGTTACATAAAGCACAGTGAATTTTGCAAATTTCTGTGCTGAAGCATAAGAAAATAAAAACAGGAGCTCATACTGGGAATGTTTACCTGCCATCAAAAGATTGTCGTCATTTCTAAGATTGACACTTAACGTATTCCTCCAATTCAGGATTGAGAGCTGTTTAAAAATGTTACAGTACAGCACCTGACTTTGGGCTTAATGCAATATGTAAATCAGACTGTACAGCACATCACTCCTTAGATGCGTCAGCTGTGGCTCAGTGCGTAGCACACTTGCGTCTGAGTCAGAAGGTTGTGGGTTCAAATCCCACTCCAGGGATTTAAGCACAAGGCTGATGCTCCACTGCAGTGCTGAGGGATTACTGCACTGGAGTCTTTCAGATGAGATGTGAAACTGAGGCCCTGTCTGCTGTCTCAAGTGGATGTAAAAGATCCCATGGTACTATTTTGAAGAAGAGCAGGGGAGTTATCTCTGGTGTACTGGCCAATATTTATCCCTCAAATCAACATAACAAAAACAGTTTATCTGATCATTATCACATTGCTGTTTGTGAGAATTTGCTGTGTGCAAATTGGCTGCCGCGTTTCCCACATTACAAGTGACTACACTCCTAAAGTACTTAATTGGCTGTAAAGTGCTTTGAGATGTCCAGTGGTCTTCAAAGGCACTATATAAATGCAATCTTTCTTTCTTTGATGTATTACTGTCTCACATCTCAGTTGTCAGAACAGCAAATGGTACAAGGAATATCTCTGCCACATCATCAAAGGGAGATGAGACAAGCGAATGGCCTTTAATTAATCAAGCACCTCCTAGTGGTCAAATGATGGGTAGAATTGGCAAAGATCCAGGCGCAAGTCAGTTGCCATCCATCTAAGATCAGGAGGTTTTGTATGGCATGAAATAGCGCACAAAAGTGAGGAAAATTAGTCTACTTATTTTTTATTACTGAAGTCTCGGAATGATGCTTCTATTTGGATGAATTGGCTTTGTAACTAAAAGTCACAAATTAAAAAAATCTGCAAATACTGGTAATCTGAATTTCCAACAGAAATTGCGAGAATTACACCGTATTACCAAGGGCAGCATCCAAAACATTAACCCCTCCCTTTTCCTTTAAATTACTTTTCCTCAGGTAAGAACCACGTGCATATTTCCAGTACTTTGTGTTTTTATTTAAAATAAATCATAAATTTGCCTTTCTAAAATAACCTTTTTTTGGTTTAAACAAAAGCACAGAATATTTTTATTGATATACCATAGAGCCAAAAGGCATTAGCGCATCTGTCATTATTCTGAGAGATACAGAACCATTTCCATTAGTTTCTTAAATGCCTCCAAAATATTTTTTAATGCATTAGGTATGTTTAAGACATAGTACAGGTACTCTCGTTAAAAATGCAAGCATATTAAAGAAGGAGTGCCATCATCATGAAGAAAGTATGTGAGAAACTTTTGTAATATGGTTACAAAACATACAATGATACAAATGACAAGAGCCTTCATCCTAGCATCAATTGCTTGCTGTGACAGTGTGATGAAAATGAACTTCTGACATTGCCCCATCTCCCCAACATTGAAAAGTTTGTCCGAAAAAGGAAATTGTGAAGAAAAGCGTCTCTTCAAATCCACCTCTAAAAAAATAAAGCATAGCATTTGCACAGTAAAGGCCCCAGGGGGGTGCACTTGTGAAGAATGTCCATTTTAACAGTTGCCTTACCAAGTAACATTCATTTTACCACCAGACCCCGGACATACAGAGACAGCGGAAAAATAAACTTTGAACAACAACAACAAAAGATAATTGGGGGTTGAAAAGAAGTGAGGGAGGAGGACGCCGGGCCAGCTGGGCGAGGCGGATGGAGAGCGAGAGCAAGGGAGCGCGCCCCTGTGCCACACAGCGAGAGCACAGCCACAGCACGGCACGGCCCGGCATAGCACGGCCTCCTCCCCACTGCAACGACACACACTCACTCTGCACTTCTCCCAACTCTTACTTCATTGCACACTACAAAAATACCCGATTCTTTTTGTCATTTTAAGATCCTGAATTAAAAGACGCTCCGATGTGATGGTCTTTAGCGATATTTGTTACCCGGTTTACACAGACTCGCTTTACCTGTTGCGCTGCCCCAGCTCATTCTGCTCTTTCTCCCAACTTCTGCAGCAACCCGCTGTCCATCAGCAACAAGAGTTCAGCGCGCGGCTGAGAGCCAATAACAAGAAAGAAAATAAACCTCCCTCCAAAACAAAATCCAAACCGGCTGGTTGAAGTTGCCAGTGAAATACATCATGGGGTGAGCCCGGGGAGGGAGAGCGCTCTGCAGGTCACTCCGCCATGTTGCCCCATCCTGTGAGATGAGCCTCTTGTGTTTCATTCATTCACTCGGGAGCTACCAGCACTTGCTGCTATTGGGTGATCACCAGCCTCTCACAAAGTTACCACCCAGCGCCCTGCAAGGCTCTGGCTTTTTTTGCTTTAGCCATGAGTGTGACATCGGGCATGAACCGAGTGTCACGTAATATCACTGCCGCTGAAAGAAAGCAAGAGACACGATCAATTAAAACATGGGTGCAAACGCTAAATAGTAATTCTATTCTCAACATTGATCAACAACAATAACTTCTATTTATATAGTGCCTTTAACATAATGAAACGTCTCAAGGCGCTTCACAGGAGTGTTATGAGATAAAAAATTTGACACCAAGCCGCATAAGGAGAAATTAGGGCAGGCGGTCAAAGAAGTAGGTTTTAAGGAGTGTCTTGAAGGAGGAGAGGTAGAGAAATTCCAGAGCTTAGGGCCTAGGCAACAGAAGGCACGCCGCCAATGGTTGAGTGATTATAATCAGGGATGCTCAAGAGGGTAGAATTGGAGGAGCGCGGACATCTCGGGGTTGTGGGGCTGAAGCAGATTACAGGAATAGGGAGAGGCAAGGCCATGGAGGGATTTGAAAACAAGGATGATAATTTTGAAATTGAGGTTTTGCTTAACCGAGAGCCAATGTAGGTAGAATAAATCCAGTATAAAAAAATAAAAACTTGCATTTATATAGCACCGTTCACGACCTCAGGACATCCCTAGATGAAGCAAAAGATAGAAAGAAGAAAAGTAAAAGTGGAGGGCAGAGAAACCTAAGGCAAAAAACAAAGAGGGCCACATTACAGCAAAATTCTAAAGGGGCAAAGTGTGTTACAAAAACAAGCCTGAAGGCTCTGTGCCTCAATGCGAGGAGTATTCGGAATAAGGTGGACAAATTAACTGCGCAGATAGCAGTTAACGGGTATGATGTAATTGGCATCACGGAGACATGGCTCCAGGGTGACCAAGGCTGGGAACTCAACATTCAGGGTTATTCAACATTTAGCAAGGATAGGCAGAAAGGAAAAGAAGGCGGGATGGCATTGCTGGTTTAAGAGGAAATTAATGCAATAGTAATAAAGGACATTAGCTTGGATGATATGAAATCGGTATGGGTGGAGCTGCGGAATACCAAGGGGCAGAAAACGCTAGTAGGAGTTGTGCACTGACCACCAAACAGTAGTAGTAAGGTTGGGGACAGCATCAAACAACAAATAAGGGATGCCTGCAATAAAGGTACAGCAGTTATCATGGGTGACTTTAATCTACATATTGATTGGGCTAACCAAACTGGTAGCAATGCAGTGGAGGAGGATTTCCTGGAGTGTATTAGGGATGGTTTTCTAGACCAATATGTCGAGGAGCCAACCAGGAAGTTGGCCATCCTAGGCTGGGTGATGTGTAATGAGAAAGGACTAATTAGCAATCTTGTTGTGCGAGACCCCTTGGTGAAGAGTGACCATAATATGGTAGAATTCTTTATTAGGATGGAGAGTGACACAGTTAATTCAGAAACTAGGGTCCTGAACTTAAGGAAAGGTAACTTCGATGGTTTGAGGCGTGAATTGGCTAGAATAGACTGGCAAATGATACTTAAAGGGTTGACGGTAGATAGGCAATGGCAAACATTTAAAGATCACATGGATGAACTTCAGCACTTGTACATCCCTGTCTGGAGTAAAAATAAAACGGGGAAGGTGGCTCAACCGTGGCTAACAAGGGAAATTAAGGATAGTGTTAAATCCAAGGAAGAGGCATATAAATTGGCCAGAAAAAGCAGCAAACCTGAGGACTGGGAGAAATTTAGAATTCAGCAGAGGAGGACAAAGGGTTTAATTAGGAGGAGGAAAATAGAGTACGAGAAGAAGCTTGCCAGGAACATAAAAACTGACTGCAAAAGCTTCGATAGATATGTGAAGAGAAAAAGATTAGTGAAGACAAACATAGGTCCCTTGCAGTCAGATTCAGGTGAATTTATAATGGTGAACAAAGAAATGGCAGACCAATTGAATAAATACTTTGGTTCTGTCTTCACGAAGGAAGACACAAATAACCTTCCGAAAGTACTAGGGGACAAAGGGTCTAGTGAGAAGGAGGAATTGAAGGATATCCTTATTAGGCGGGAAATTGTGTTGGGGAAATTGATGGGATTGAAGGCCGATAAATCCCCGGGGCATGATAGCCTGCATCCCAGAGTACTTAAGGAAGTAGCCCTAGAAATAGTGGATGCATTGGTGATCATTTTCCAACAGTCTATCGACTCGGGATCAGTTCTTATGGACTGGAGAGTAGCTAATGTAACACCACTTTTTAAAAAGGGAGGGAGAGAGAAAGTGGCTAATTATAGACCGGTTAGCCTGACATCAGTGGTGGGGAAAATGTTGGAATCAATTATTAAGGATGAAATAGCAAAGCATTTGGAAAGTAGTGACAGGATCGGTCCAAGTCAGTATGGATTTATGAAGGGGAAATCATGCTTGACGAATCTTCTGGAATGTTTTGAGGATGTAACTAGCAGAGTGGACAAGGGAGTACCAGTGGATGTGGTGTATTTGGACTTTCAAAAGGCTTTTGACAAGGTCCCACATAAGAGATTGGTGTGCAAAATCAAAGCAAATGGTACTGGGGGTAATATACTGACGTGGATAGAGAACTGGTTGGCAGACAGGAAGCAGAGAGTCGGGATAAACGGGTCCTTTTCAGAATGGCAGGCAGTGACTAGTGGAGTGCCGCAGGGCTCAGTGCTGGGACCCCAGCTCTTTACAATATACATCAATGATTTGGATGAAGGAATTGAGTGTAATACCTCCAAGTTTGCAGATGACACTAAACTGGGTGGCGGTGTGAGCTGTGAAGGGGACGCAAAGAGGCTACAGGGTGACTTAGACAGGTTAGGTGAGAGGACAAATGCATGGCAGATGCAATATAATGTGGATAAATGTGAGGTTATCCACTTTGGGGGCAAAAAGGCGAAGACAGAATATTATCTGAATGGTGGCAGATTAGGAAAAGGGGAGATGCAACGAGACCTGGGTGTCATGGTTCATCAGTCATTGAAAGTTGGCATACAGGTGCAGCAGGCGGTAAAGAAGGCAAATGGTATGTTGGCCTTCATCGCTAGGGGATTTGAGTATAGGAGCAGGGATGTCTTACTGCAGTTGTACAGGGCCTTGGTGAGGGCTCACCTGGAATATTGTGTTCAGTTTTGATCTCCTAATCTGAGGAAGGACGTTGTTGCTATTGAGGGAGTGCAGCGAAGGTTCAGCAGACTGATTCCAGGGATTGCAGGACTGACATATGAGGAGAGACTGGATCAACTGGGCCTGTATTCACTGGAGGGACGACCCAAAATGCAACTGCGGCCATGAGTCCCCGACCATGGAACACATCACACTATCATCTGTTGTGGGAGGCATCTCATTTCTCCACTCAGCATCTCAGGAGGCCATTGAATGGTTCGCCAAACTAGACATCCCATTATAACTTCTTCCCCTCATACGCAACTAGTATAAGTAGTACCCTCAGTACTGTACAGCCTTGATTTTGTGCTCAAGACCCTGGAGTGGAACTTGAACCCGCAACCTTCTGACTCAGAGTACAAGAGTGCTACCACTGAGCCACAGCTGATACAGATCAGCAAAGGAGTGGAAGTGGGGCCCATCAAGATCGGCTATAAATGGAATGAATCAGCGAGGGGAGCTTGCATTTTTAGGAATGCTATTCAGCACTGGCCATCTGGTACTGTACTTCCTGTCTCTCGCAACTGCCCCCAATCCCCATCATGGGCACCCAGAATGTGATTTTATTAAGTAGTTTACTTCCAGTACAAAGAAATAATATTTAACAAGGCGATAGACAGTCTGTTTGTTGAAACCTCAACGGGAGCCCACTGAGCGACTGTGAAGCTTACTCTTGCTGTGTTCTGTTGACTGTAGTTCTCCTGCAGTCTTCCTCTGTGTTTGTGTTGCTTTCAGGGTTCAATAGCTGCTTCACTCATATCTTTTCTTCCCTTTCAAATCTGTGAGAACCTGCAGCTGTTTAAACCTTACAATACATCTCATTCTACGACTCCCGCCTTTGACTTTCAATAGCACAATAGCACAGTCTATCGTTATCTTGCTATCCTCCCTTTTTGCAGAAGGAACCATTTTTCCTCTTCTACCCAAATAACTTCACACATAATTCATCACTAAGCTTGGTTTTGCAAAATTGGGATAAGAAAATGACACATGCTGCAGACCCTTATCTTACTAATTAATATTCTGGCCTTAACCACCCTAGCTCTAACAAAGCTGTTTCAGCACAAAACTGATTAACATAATAGTGGTTCAACTTACCATGATGCTTTGCTTCTCAGCTTTTACCATGGTAAGCTAAGCTTAAACACATTTTAGTCACTTTTATCATATAACAGTTAAACAAAAGCATTATTAAAACACAATCACAACATGTAGGTAAGTTTTATCTTACAGTCACAATTACAATATGTAATCGTTCTCTCCTTATCATACATCCTCCAACTTACCATGAGCTACATGACAAGAAATCCATTATATCTAACCTATATATTTTACATTTAATCATAAATATAGTATATTTTTAGAATGAATTTTATGTACTTTTGCACCTATTTCCTCTTCACTTATCTCCATAAGCAACATTACTAGTTCAGTGGTCATATATTAAAAATGATATGATTGCATGCAGTTTCTGTTCATAACACTCTAATGTCAAACTTCTGTGTCACACTGATGTCATAGTTTGACATCAAACACTGGCATCATAAGCTTTGATTGGCTGAATTTGAAAAAAACAAATACCGCTCAGATTTTCCTGTCAAAATCTTTATGTGTAAATGGTACAGCAGCTATGGAAATAAAAATCGGGAGGGATGTAAAACGGTTTTGCCGACTCGCTATTAGAAAGGCATGGATTAATCAAGGACAGTCAGCATGGATTTGTTAAGGGAAGGTCATGTCTGACTAACTTGATTGAATTTTTGGAGGAGGTAGCAAGGAGGGTTGATGAGGTAGGGTGTTTGATGTAGTCTACATGGATTTTAGCAAGGCTTTTGATGTTCCCACATGGCAGACTAGCTAGAAAAATAAAAGCCCATAGGATCCAAGAGAAAGTGGCAAAGAGTAATGGTTGACAATGCTTTTGTGACTGGAAGGCTGATTCCAATGGGGTCCTGCAGGGCTCAGTATAAAACTCACTGTCCCCGAAGGGATGGATACCGTGGGGTTTGGGCGGCCGATCGAAAAAATAGATCAGCCGCTGCAGTTGGATGATTTTCCCTCCCCATGCCATATTCAGCTCGGTGGGGGGGCATTTGAGCAGTGCTCACTTCCGCTGAAAACAGCGCAGTGAAGCTCCTGTATCGGTAACTTTCCAGTGGTGAGCTCTGAAGCGTGCAGGCCACTGAAAAGCAGCAAGGATAGGGATTTTTAGCTGCAAAAAGATAAGACTCTTCCCAGAAGTGCCCCCGCGAGGTATGCGATGTGGTACTCGAATGCAACACCGCTGGAGTGTTGCCGTGATTGGGGCCCTTTGGTAGGGAAATAGTTTTATTCATTTTAGTGTTTTTACTTCATATTCCAGCATCCACTGTGTCATGTATCTAGACATGTTACTGTCTGTACTATTACATGATATGTCACCAGAGGGCACTGCAGTGGGAGGCTTGTAGGTTACCTGTACAGGTGGGCCAGGCCTAGTATAAAAGGCAGGCCACCATGTGTGAACCTCACTCTGGAGTCACATTAAATGGACTAAGGTCACTACAGTTCAAGTACAATACATTGCCTCGTGGAGTCATTATCAGAGTATCTAAAGACATAACAATTGGCGATGAGATTACGGATTTTCACGCAAAAATGGCTAATCTTGGCACGTTGTAGCAGTTCGCCGGTGGTGATGATTGGGACGATTTTGTGAGAGGCTCGACCATTTCTTCACAGCAAATGACCTGACAGGCGACAACCCAGCCACACTGGTTGATAAGCGCGGAGCTATCCTGCTAACCAGTTGTGGGCCCACCGTCTATGGCCTCGTCAGGGACTTGCTGGCACCAGCGAAGACAACGACCAAGACATACGAGGAGCTTGTAACACTGATCCAAAAACAACTCAAACTCAAAGAGAGCATCCTCACAGCCAGACACCGGTTTTACACCCACCGACAGCCCGAAGGCCAGGAAATCGCGAAATATGCTGCAGACCTCAGGAGGCTGGTGGCACCATGTGATTTCAGCAACCACCTCACCGAAGCGCTGCAGGATATCTTTGTCATCGGAATCAGCCATGAGGGCCTTCTTCACAGAATACTATCTGCGGATACCACAGTCACACTGCAGAAGGCCATCACCATGAGCCAGGCATTCATGACCTCGACCTGCGGCTCTCGGCGGATGACTCATCCTCATGACTCAAACCCAGCAAGTACTGTACACAGAGTGGCACCTTTTAGAGACTGGACTGTAGAACGTGAATCTCCTCAGGGGAGAGACAACAGGCCCCCGAGTCCTTTAACTCAGAGTCCGCCGAGGGGGACTAATCGAGTAGCACCATGCTGTGTGTGTAAAGGCTGCAGCACAAAGGGCAACCTCCAGCAAATGTGGAAAAGAAATATGACTCACTGTGTTGATGAAGAGTCTGCAGATGGCCATGAATCCAGCGTGGATTATGAAGCTATCTCAGAGAGGCAGCTCAGTCCCACGATGAGGTGTATGGTATATTTACCTGCACCACCGAGTGTTCCCCGTTGAGGATGGAAGTCCAGATAAATCGTATTCCAGAGTTCATGGAAGTGGACACGGGGGCGAGCCAGTCAGTAATGAATCAAGAAGCCTTTGAGAGGCTATGGGACAACCAAGTTGGTCCCGGTTCAGGCAAAGCTGCGCACCTACAGCAATTAACTTATCCCAGTCGTTGGTAGTGCGGATGCAAAGGTACTCCATGATGGTGTGGTTACCACTGTGGATTGGTGCAGGTGATGGACCAATGCTATTCGGAAGAAGGTGGATGGAGAAGATCCATTGGAGCTGGGAAGATTTCACCCTTCCAGCAATTGACGTCCCCCGTGCTCAGAGGCAAAGCAAGCCTCCACTGGAGGTTGGATCCGGCACCAGAGAGCAGACCAGCACAGCACCCGAGGCACAGACCGCTCAGTACGATTGCGTGGAGATGATCCAGCAGAGACGACCCGAACACACCTTCCGGGCTCCAGTGGTAGGACTCCAGAGGAAGAAAATCGGATCCAGAGGCGGCTTCGTAGCTTCGGTGGCAGAACCTGGGGAGAAGAGGATCATAGCAGTCGACATCGTGGATGGAAGAAAGATGGTGCCCAAACCACGAGGTGAAGCGCTGAAGAAAAAGATGGCGTCGGCCAGACCACGAGGTGCAGCGCTGATGGAGCAACATGTGGTACCAAGCGAAGAAGAGGATTGGTGTAAAGATAGCAAGGCTCTCTTAAAGTAGGCCAGCAACTCACCACACTTAAAGGGACAGTTCCACATTCTCAGTCAATGTAACATCAACTGTGAGTTAAATGTAAAGCTTGTAATTAATGATCAGAGTTTTATATACGTAATAAGCAAAGAAAAGTCTTGCAATTGCGATCGGAGATACAGGTTATCTACAATGAGTAATGAACCGTTGTGCGATGTAGGATTTCAACCATATTCTGATCATGTAGCGGGCAAACACCCATCGGGAGCACACAGGTCCAGCGGGCTACCCGATGCTGTAACCTGCGTCCCTGGGACCAGAGTGATGCACCAAGGAGTGTGGCCACAAGCAGCTAAAATAGACAAGCTGCAGAGCAAGCGATCTCAGGAGGGCAACGGCACTGGTATCGATACCCTGCCCCTGATCGGTTCCACCTCTCAGGCACCCAATAGCACCAACTGCCACGAGCCTGAAAGAGCAAACCACGCTAAGGCGCAGCCCCCAGACCCTATCACCCCTAAGGCTGCACCCGTGAATGAAGGGTCACCCGCAACGGTCCTCCCAAATGGGACCTGGACCAGCCAGGATCCCAACCCAAATAACGCCCAGGCAAGCGAGTCAGCAGTTCCCTGCGCACTGCTAGACGACTGCTCCTCAGGGAGCAGCAGCGACCCGGGGCACAAGGAAAGGACAGGGAGGTCACAGGCATCTGTGAACCTGCCTGACGCTAGGAGCAACGGCAAAGGCCCTGAGAGCAGGCAACTTGAGCCTACGTGGTTCCCACTGCCAGCACTGGGCACCGCACCGCCACCAGACTACCTGCACACCATCCAGCCATTCTGGAACTAGCTTGTCCTCACGCACCGGTGCTGACCCCAGCACTGAGTCCAAGTATGTATCAAGAATGTACCTCACCAGTCAAATGTACTTTCCTCACAACTGTACCACAAATCTATATGAATGTAATGAGCCACTGGCATAATCTATATGTGGGGGGGAGAGAATGGAGTGTTCATGGACTCACAAACAGAAACCACCAGCACCTCTACTGCCAACGAAACACCACCTACTCACCCAAGATGGAAAAGACCCTCCAAGGGTCAACCAGACAGTGCTAAGCCTAGAGCACAATCAATGCATGAAGGCGATTTGCACTAAGGACTTGGGGGAGAGTGATGTCATGTATCTAGACAGGTACTATTACATGATGTGCCACCAGAGAGCACTTCTAGAGGAAACTTGTGCACCAACTGTATGGTCACTAAGGTATGCTACCAGAGGGCACTGTAATGGGAGACTTGTAGGTTATCTGTACAGGTGGGCCAGGCCTAATATAAAAAGGCAGGCCACCATGTGTGAACCTCACTCTGGAGTTACATTAAATGGAGGTCACTACTGTCACAAGTACAATACATTGCTTCGTGGAGTCATTATCAGAGCATCTAAAGACATAACACACTGTATTTATCTTTTCATAGATTTATTAATTACTAGTGTTTATATTTCAGATTCTAGCATCCACTGTGTTATGTATGCATGCTTGTATTGTTATATGATGTCTGCAACACTGAATGTATCTTTACACTGTACATACCTTACCTGTACACCAGAGGGCACCCTGCAGGTAGCCCAGTATAATTGGGAGCTCACCTCTAGGTATCCTCACTCGAGGAGCTGCAAATAAAGGACTACAGTTTACACAGTTTGAGCACCATACCTGTCATGTATTCAACCAGCATTGTAACCCATGTATAATCTGACCTAAGTTGTACACTGTGAACAATGACCACTAGATGGTGAACTTGTGGGAGACACTCCTAATCCAGACCTTCAGATAACCTAGACCCACTTCCTGCACTTGAGTGCTATGAAATAAAGGACAGGTCACAGACTGACCTTCTCTCAAGCATGGGCCTCGTGTGCATTTATACTGTGTAGTAAGGATGTATTAATGGCGACAAGAAACTGGGATTTAAACCACGCGAGCATGGCCACTAGCAATAACAGGGGCAGTCAGGGACGATCGACTGGCAAGGGACCTTTTGTTTCAAACCGCAGCTCATGCTGGAGGCATGGAGGCACACACTCAGCCGGAGTTTGCAGAGGTGAGCAAAATACCTGCAGAAATTGCAGAAATGAACACTGGGGAAAATCGCTGAAAGCTGAAGTTCAGCGAGTTCATGTGGAGCACGTTTACAGTTCATATACCAGGACGCCACCGATAATGATGAAAGTGCTCCTCAATGGCATCCCAGTATCAATGGAGCTAGACACGGGGGCCAGCCAGTCCCTGATGGGTATCAAACAGTTCGAAAAGTTGTGGGCGTCCAAGGCCAGGAGGCCAAAATTATCGCCGATTGACGCACAGCTACGATCATTCCGGTGCTTGGCAGCGCCACGGTAGTCGTGACCCACAAAGATTTGGAGAACAGACTGCCACACTGGATTGTCCCAGGGGACGGTCCCGCACTACTGGGGAGGAGTTGGCTTGCTGTCATGAACTGGAAATGGAGCGATGTCAATGCAATTTCCTCTGTGGAGCGAGTATCATGCTCACAGGTCCTGGACAAATTTGACTCATTGGGCCCAAGTTTCCACAAGAAAAAAAACGGGCGCCCCTCCGAGCTGGGCGCCCGTTTTTCGCGCCTAAAAAAATCCTCGGTATTCTCCACCTACTTACAGGTCCACTTGCCCTCGGCGGAGCCAGCACGAGCTGTGGGGGGGGGCGGAGCCAGGTCCCGGCGCTGAAAACAGTGCCGTAACCTCTGCACATGCGCGCTACAGTCGGCACGCAAGTGCAGTAGCTCCAGGCGCCGAACTGTGTGGGAGGGGCCCGAAGCACGTAGCCCCTAGCCCTGGTCCAATGGCCTCACTGGGGCTGCGTGAATAAGGCTCCTCCCACGGCCAGCTCCTGCTCCCCCCCCCCCCCCTGACAAGACCCGACTCCCGCTGCCCCCCCCCCCCCAGCGGCCCCCGCCGACCAGACCCGACACGACCCGACACCCGCTCCCCCCCCCCGCCCCGAGTCCCAAGACCCGCTCCCACCCCCCCACCCCCGCGACTGACCAGACCCGACACCCGCTCTCCCCCCCCGCCCCGACCCGACACCTGCTCCCCCCCCCATGCGACTGACCTGACCTGACACCCACTCCCCCCCCCCCCTCCACGACTGACCCAACCCGACACCCGCTACCCCCCCCACCCCCGCCGACCAGACCCGACCCGACACCCGCTCCCCCCCCCCCGCCCCGAGTCCCAAGACCCGCTCCCCCCCCCCCCCCCCCCCGCCGACCAGACCCGACCCGACACCCGCTCCCCCCCCCCCACGCGACTGACCCGACCCGACACCCGCTCCCCCCCCCCCGCCCCGAGTCCCAAGACCCGCTCCCCCCCCCCCCCCGCCGACCAGACCCGACCCGACACCCGCTCCCCCCCCCCACGCGACTGACCCGACCCGACACCCGCTCCCCCCCCCGCGACTGACCCAACCCGACACCCGCTCCCCCCCCGACCCCCGCCGACCAGATCCGACCCGACATCCGCTCCCCCCCCGGCCGACCAGACCCGACCCGACACCCGCTCCCCCCCCCCCCACGCGACTGACCCAACCCGACACGCGCTCCTGTTCCCCGACCCGCCCCACTGGACCCGACTCCCGGACTGGATCCGATCCGACCTCTCCCTTCCCCACCCCCCCTCTCCCTCCCTCACCACCTCCCTCTCTCTCCCTCCCTCCCTCCCCCTCCCCCCCTCCTCGCTCCCTCCCCCCCTCTCTGACTCATTATTTCAACCCGGCATTGGCACTTTCATGGGGGCCAAGGTAGTCATTCACATAAATCCGGACGCCAGGCCAGTACACCACAAGGCCAGAGCGGTGCCATACATGATGCGGGAAAAGATAGAAGGCGAATTGGACCGCCTGCTGAGAGAAGGCATCATCTCGGCAGTCGAATTCAGTGACTGGGTGAGCCCGATTGTGCCGGTGCTCAAGGCGGATGGGTCGGTCAGGATATGTGGCGATTACAAGGCCACCATCAATCGGATGTTACTCCAAGACCAGTACCCGCTACCGAGAGCGGAGGACCTCTTTGCGACGTTATCCGGTGGCAAACTTTTTTCAAAATTGAACTTGACCTCAGCTTACATGACCCAGGAGCTGGCGAGTGAGTCGAAGAAGCTGACCGCCATCATGACACACAAGGGGTTGTTTGAGTACAACAGATGTCCGTTTGGGATTCGCTTGGCCGCCGCGATCTTCCAACGAAATATGGAAAGCCTCCTCAAGTCGATTCCAGGGACGGTGGTTTTTCAGGACGACACCCTCATTACGGGTTACGATACTGAAGAACACCTCCACAACCTGGAGGAGGTGCTACGCAGACTGGACCGGTTAGGGCTGCGACTGAAAAAGGCGAAGTGCGTCTTCCTAGCTCCAGAGGAAGAATTCCTGGGGATGAGGGTAGTAGCAGACGGGATCAGCCCTACTGTGTCCAAAACGGAAGCGATCCAGAGAGCACCCAGCCCCCGTAACACGACGGAGCTGCGTTCATTCCTGGGGCTCCTGAAATATTTTGGTAACTTTCTTCCCAAATTGAGCATGCTGCTAGAGCCGCTACACGTGCTCCTACGCAAAGGTCGCGAATGGGTCTGGGGGGACAGCCAGGAAAGAGCTTTTAATAGAGCACGCAAATTGTTATGTTCCAACAATCTGTTAACGCTATATGACCCATGTAAGAAACTTGTGTTAACGTGCGATGCGTCGTCCTATGGTGTCGGGTGTGTGTTGCAGCATGTCAATGCCAAGGGTCAGTTACAGCTGGTAGCTTATGCCTCCAGAAGTCTGTCCCAGGCAGAAAGGGGCTATGGGATGGTAGAAAAGGAGGCGCTCACATGTGTATATGCGGTAAAGAAAATGCACCAATACCTGTTTGGCAGGAAATTTGAGCTGGAGACAGATCACAAACCCCTAACGTCCCTTTTGGCCGACAACAAAGCCATAAATGCAAACGCATCGGCCCGCATACAGAGGTGGGCACTCACGTTAGCCGCCTATGACTACACAATTCGGCACAGACCGGGCACCGAAAACTGCGCCGATGCACTCAGCAGGCTCCCACTAGCCACCACTGAGGGGGCTACCGAGCATGCTGCTGAGATGGTCATGGCTGTTGAAGCTTTCGGAAGCGAAGGCTCACCCGTGACAACCCGTCAGATTAAAGTCTGGACAAATAGAGACCCGCTATTGTCTCTAGTCAAGAAATGTGTCCTGAATGGGGACTGGGCAGCCACGTACAGGGCATGCCCTGAGTAATTTAAACCATTTCACAGGCGCAAGGATGAACTCTCGATTCAGGCCAATTGCTGTGGGGAAACCGCGTAGTCATGCCGCAGATGGGCAGAGAGGTGTTCATCAGAGAACTCCACAATGGGCACCCAGGCATTGTCACGATGAAGACAATTGCCAGGTCACACGTTTGGTGGCCAGAGATAGACGCAGATCTGGAACTTTGTGTTCGCAGGTGCAACAGGTGTGCCCAGCTGGGCAATGCGCCCAGGGAAGCCCCCCTTAGCCCCCTGGCCATGGCCCGCCAAGCCTTGATCACGCATCCATGTGGACTACGCAGGTCCTTTCATGGGGAAAATGTTTTTGGTTGTAGTAGACGCCTACTCCAAATGGATCGAGTGTGACATTTTAAATTCAAGCACACCCTCTGCCACGGTAGAAAGCCTATGGGCAATGTTCGCCGCCCACGGTCTACCGGACATCTTGGTCAGCGACAATGGCCCGTGCTTCACAAGCACTGAATTCCAGGACTTCTTGGCAGGCAATGGAATTAACCATGTCAGAACGGCACCGTTCAAGCCAGCCTCAAACGGCCAGGCAGAACGAGCAGTGCAGATAATCAAACAGGGGATGCTCAGAATCCAAGGGGGTTCCCTACAATGCCGCTTATCACGCCTCCTGTTGGCCTACAGATCCCGACTACACTCGCTCACAGGGGATCCACCCGCAGAGCTGCTAATGAAAAGGACGCTCAAAACCCGGTTATACCTTATACACCCCACCATGAAAGAAATTGTCGAAAGCAGGCGCCAGTCACAATATGACTACCATGACAGGAATGCGAGGGCGCGATGTATTGATGTAAATGACCCTGTTTTTGTCCTCAACTACGCTGCAGGGCCCAAATGGCTCGCAGGCACTGTGGTTGCCAAAGAGGGAAATAGGATTCTGGTAGTTAAACTTACCAATGGACAAATCTGCCGCAAACATGTGGATCAAACAAAAAGGAGGTTCAGCAACCCCATAGAAGAAACAGAGGAAGAACACAATGTAGAGTTTATTCCACCACAGGTGACCGAACACAGGAACTAAAGGGAGGAGAGCCCAGTCACTGTGGGCAGTTCGGACAGGCCTGAGGCACTGCAAACAGCAGATACTCAGGCCAGCGCCCAACAACCGGAGCCCCAACTCAGGCGCTCTACAAGGGAGCATAAACCACCAGAGAGACTCAATCTGTGATCCCAATAAGACTTTGGGGGGGGAGGTGATGTCATGTATTCAACCAGCATTGTAACCCATGTATAATCCGACCTAAGTTGTACACTGAGAACAATGACCACTAGATGGTGAACTTGTGGGAGACACTCCTAACCTAGATCTTCAGATATAAAAGGGGAAGCTCCACCCACTTTCTGCACTTGAGTGCTATGAAATAAAGGACAGGTCACAGACTGACCTTCTCTCAAGCATGGGCCTCGTGTGCATTTATACTGTATAGTAAGGACGTATTAATAGCCCCGCCTCATGGAATCATTAACAAGGTGCCTACATACATAATAACTGGCGACGAGGTCACGAACTACACGAACAGCATGTCGAATCTCAGCAACTTTCAGCAATTCACCGATGGGAAAGATTGGGACGCTTTTGTAGAAAGATTGGAACATTTCTTCATAGCCAACGACCTGGATGGGGTCACACCGGCTATACTACTGAACAAACGCAGGGCCTTCCTGCTCAGCAGTTGTGGGCCCACCATCTATTGTCTCATCAAGGATTTACTAGCCCCGGAGAAGACAACCACCAAGAGCTATGAGGAACTCGTAACACTAATACAGGAACAACTGAAACCAAAAGAAAGCATTCTCACAGCCAGGCACCGGTTCAACACTTACCGGCGACACAAAGGCCAAGAAATTGCTAAGTATAGAAACATAGAAACATAGAAAATAGGTGCAGGAGTAGGCCATTTGGCCTTTCGAGCCTGCACCACCATTCGATAAGATCATGGCTGATCATTCCCTCAGTACCCCTTTCCTGCTTTCTCTCCATACCCCTTGATCCTTTTAGCCGTAAGGGCCATATCTAACTCCCTCTTGAATATATCCAATGAACTGGCATCAACAATTCTCTACGGTAGGGAATTCCACAGGTTAACAACTCTGAGTGAAGAATTTTCTCCTCATCTCAGTTCTAAATGGCTTAGCCCTTATCCTTAGACTATGACACCTGGTTCTGGACTTACCCAACATCGGGAACATTATTCCTGCATCTAACCTGTCCAGTCCCGTCAGAATTTTATATATTTCTATGAGATCCCCTCTCATCCTTCGAAGCTCCAGTTAATACAGGCCCAGTTGATCCAGCCTCTCCTCATATGTCAGTCCTGCCATCCCTGGAATCAGTCTGGTGAACCTTCGCTGCACTCCCTCAACAGCAAGAACGTCCTTCGTCAGATTAGGAGACCAAAACTGAACACAATATTCCAGGTGAAGCCTCACTAAGGCCCTGTACAACTGCAGTAAGACCTCCCTGCTCCTATACTCAAATCCCCTAGCTATGAAGGCCAACATACCATTTGCCATCTTCACCGCCTGCTGTACCTGCATGCTGCACATTTAGGAAGGTTGGCTGCACCGTGTGATTTTGGCGACCACCTTAACGAAGCACTAAGGGACATATTTGTCATCGGAATCAGCCACGAGGGCCTCCTTCACAAATTGCTCTCTGCGGACATCACAGTCACCCTGCAGAAAGCAATTAAAGTGAGCCAGGTGTACATGATTTCGGTCGGCGACTCCAGGCGAATACTGACCCAGGACTCTAAACCGACGAATGCAGTGCAGACAAACGTACGTCCCTTGCAGTCAGATTCAGGTGAATTTATAATGGTGAACAAAGAAATGGCAGACCAATTGAACAAATACTTTGGTTCTGTCTTCATGAAGGAAGACACAAATAACCTTCCGAATGTACTAGGGGACAGTGGGTCCAGTGAGAAGGAGGAACTGAAGGATATCCTTATTAGGCGGGAAATTGTGTTAGGGAAATTGATGGGATTGAAGGCCGATAGTCTACATCCCAGAGTACTTAAGGAAGTGGCCCTAGAAATAGTGGATGCATTGGTGATCATGTTCCAATAGTCTACCGACTCTGGATCAGTTCCTATGGACTGGAGGGTAGCTAATGTAACACCACTTTTTAAAAAAGGAGGGAGAGAGAAAACGGGTAATTATAGATCAGTTAGCCTGATATCAGTAGTGGGGAAAATGTTGGAATCAATCTTTAAGGATGAAATAGCAGCAGATTTGGAAAACAGTGACAGGATCAGACCAAGTCAGCATGGATTTATGAAGGGGAAATCATGCTTGACGAATCTTCTGGAATGTTTTGAGGATGTAACTAGCAGAGTGGACAAGGGAGAACCAGTGGATGTGGTGTATTTGGACTTTAAAAAGGCTTTTGACAAGGTCCCGCACAAGAGATTGGTGTGCAAAATCAAAGCGCATGGTATTGGGGATAATGTACTGACGTGGATAGAGAACTGGTTGGCAGACAGGAAGCAGATAGTTGGGATAAACGGGTCCTTTTCAGAATGGCAGGCAGTGACTAGTGGAGTGCCGCAGGGCTCAGTATTGGGACCCCAGCTCTTTACAATATACATTAACGATTTAGATTGTAAGGGGTGGTTTGCAGGGGGTCAGCTTTCCCTTCTGACCTTATATGAGCGGTTCCGAATCGCTCCCACACCCTTGGTTCTCGACACTGGAATTATGAAGGGACTGTGACAGATTTGAACAGACAATCGGTTTCAAGGTAGGAAGCAGGTATGGCTTTATTGTGTTTAAAAAGAAGTAAAAGGCATACCTTTAATAACACACACAGACCAATACACACTGAAGGGTACAACAAATTGAATAAAATGTCAAATTACAGCTGCGGCAAAAAGAATACAGCTTAAACTCTAAATGGGGTAAAGAGGAGAATGCAGATACATTTACACAAGTTATCCCAGCCTCCCCCTCCCAATTCCCCTAACTAACTAAGTTATAGCTCTGAGGGTTCAGGGGCTATGCTCACCAATTCCTTTAGACAGTTGCCGGTGAATCACGGTTTCGTGGTTCGCTGCACTTGGCCTTCTAGGCGAGCCGCACGCCGGACAGAGGAGAGGATTTCGGACTGCGTAGTCTTCAGTTGGGGTTCGTCCGTTGATGCGCTAAGTTGCGTTTTGGATGTATGGGGTAAGTATCCACTTTCTTTGGTTAGGAATCATTTTAGTTAGTCCCTTTTGGTAATTTCTTCCCCGTTGGGTCATTCAGAAGTAGATTGTAGAGTGGTTGTCAATTTGGTTGCTGACAACCTTCCGTTTCGTGGGTCAGTTTTTGATGAGTTCTGGTAGTTTCCTTCACTATTCCATTTCTTCACTGTAGAGGAAGCAGGCTGCTTGTGTCTGTGCCTGTGTTCCAGTCTGTGTCCTTGTTTGAGTCTGTGCGAGTTCCAGTCTGTGTTCTGTTCGAGTCTGTGCGAGTTCCAGTCTGTGTTCTGTTAGTTTTTCCTTGTAAAACTGGGGGATAGATATATCCCCCAAAAAAGGCTCCATTATCTCCCATCAAATCTCTTGGGCTCTGTTTAAACTGTTCTGTCCATTGATTTTCAAATGTCTCCTTTGTCAGCAGTAACTCGATTAGGGTGTGTGAATGTGCTATCACTGGTTTTGCATTGTTTTAGGATTGTCCAGTTTCCTGACCATGATTTCCATTGTGCTTGATTGGGTAATTCGATTATCTCTTCGGGGGTGAATAGCCTGGGATCCTTAATACACGAATTTGCTTCAGAGGTTGGCCCCACCTCCTGTATTTGGTAACTCTATTTTGCAGCCAAAATGTTGTACAATCTTAAAATTGATCTGCTCCTTCCCATAGATGTTTAGGGGATCGCAAGCCTCTGTAATTTAGGTCCATTTTGAATTCCCTTTCCTATGAGTCCAAACACTGGGGGAAGGGGGGGGGGGGGTCTCCATGAATGCATCCCCTTTTATCCCCCGCAGGCTTCGTCTGCCCCTTTAAACTCATTTTAAAAGCCCAGAAAGGGATTTTTCTCCTCTGCAGGGGAAAGTACCTGGAATCTTTGCGAGATATTGGTAAATTCTACAAGGTGAAGGAATTGAGTGCAATATCTCCAAGTTTGCGGATGACACTAAACTGGGTGGTGGTGTGAGCTGTGAGGAGGACGCGAAGAGGCTGCAGGGTGACTTGGACAGGTTAGGTGAGAGGGCAGATGCAGTATAATGTGGATAAATGTGAGGTTATCCACTTTGGGGGCAAAAACACGAAGGCAGAATATTATCTGAATGGCGGCAGATTAGGAAAAAGGAGAGGTGCAACGAGACCTGGGTGTCATGGTTCATCAACCACTGAAAGTGAGCATGCAGGTACAGCAGGCGGTGAAGAAGGCAAATGGTATGTTGGTCTTCATAGCTCGGGGATTTGAGTATAGGAACAGGGAGGTCTTACTGCAGTTGTACAGGGCCTTGGTGAGGCCTCACCTGGAATATTGTGTTCAGTTTTGGTCTCCTAATCTGAGGAAGGACGTTCTTGCTATTGAGGGAGTGCAGCGAAAGTTCACCAGACTGAATCCAGGTATGGTTGGACTGTCATATGAGGAGAGACTGGATCAACCATGCCTTTATTCATTGGAGTTTAGAAGTTTGAGAGGGGATCTCAAAGAAACGTATTAGATTCTGACGGGACTGGACAGTTTAGATGCGGGAAGAATGTTACCGATGTTGGGGAAGTCCAGAACCAGGGGACATAGTCTTAGGATAAGGGGTAGGCCATTTAGGACTGAGATGAGGAGAAACTTCTTCACTCAGAGAGTTGTTAACCTATGAAATTCCCTGCCACAGAGAGTTGTTGATGCCAGTTCATTGGATATATTCAAGAGGGAGTTAGATATGGCCCTTACGGCTAAGGGGATCAAGGGGTATGGGGAGAAAGCAGGAAAGGGGTACTGAGGGAATGATCCGCCATGATCTTATTGAATGGCGGTGCAGGCTTGAAGGGCCGAGTGGCCTACTCCTGCACCTATTTTCTATGTTTCTATGTTTCTATGCACCGAATGGCTACTTCTAAAGGCAGAAATGCTGCCCCGAGTCCCGCAACCCTGAGACCACCACATGGGGCAAACCGGCTGGCCCCGTGCTGGCGTTGTGGAGGAAACCACAGGGCCCACCAGTGCCACTACAAAGACTATACCTGCAAAGGCTGCAAAGAGAAAGGGCACATTCAAAGAATGTGCAGAAAAAGCTTTACTAACTGCGTCACTGAAGAGTTGGTTGATCACCGGAACTCCGACACAGATGAAGATAAAGCTGCTCAACCCCTGGAAGAAGAGTATGGAATTTATACCTACTCCACCGAAAGTTCTCTGTGGAAGATGGAAGTAGACATCGACGGAGTCCCAGTTTCCATGGAGATTGACACAGGGACGAGCCAGTCTGTGATGAGCTAAACGACCTTTGAAAAAATTTGGATAAATCCAGCCACTCGACTAAAACTGTCTCCTGTCCAAGCGAAGCTGCTCACCTACACCAAAGGTAAAATCCCGGTCATTGGCAGCATGGCCGTCCAGGTCTCCCAGGGCGGCGTGATGAACAAACTCCCCGTGTGGATCGTTGCCGGTGATGGGCCAACGCTGCGGGGAAGGAATTGGATGAAGCCGGTCCAAGTCGGCCGAAGTGGTGATGGACCCCGGGCTCCAGCAATCAACATCCCACGCAGCCCCGAACATGGATCCATTGCTGCATCTAGAGATCCCACCGTCCAACTCGACTGCGCGGCGATGACTCCACAACACCGTGGCGAGATCTCCAGGACCGAAAGTCCAAACTTCACCTTCCGGGCCGGGGCAGAACACCAAGAGACGACTATCATCGCGAAAAGTGGAATCCCGATGTCCATGGCTGAACCTGAGGAAGAAAAGACCACCACAGTCTACCTGGAGGAGAGCCAGAAGATGGCGGCCGCACGTTGAGGAGAAGAACCTACAATCTGAGCTGAGTCCACGGCTAGATCAGCCATGATCTTATTGAATGGCGGAGCAGGCTCGAGGGGCTAGTTGGCCTACTCCTGTTCCTAATTCTTATGTTCTTATGTTCTTATGTTCAATCAAA
The DNA here is from genome assembly GCF_044704955.1 of Pristiophorus japonicus. NCBI lineage: Eukaryota > Metazoa > Chordata > Chondrichthyes > Pristiophoridae > Pristiophorus > Pristiophorus japonicus. The sequence goes on from NC_091983.1 coordinate 170,267,218, forward strand.
GTGGCCGCAACCAGACCACGAGGGGCAGCATTGGAGGAGCGACACGTGGCACCGAGTGGTGAAGCGGATTGGAAGGCTCCCTTAAAGGAGACCGGTAACCAAAAAAATTTAAAGGGACAGTTTCAACTGAAAGATGACAAGGACTTTAAAGCTAAAAATACAACTATTGGGTGCAGGTATGATAATGTAATGAGGAATTGTGATGCCGGAGTAACTGATGTGAAAAATGAAATGAATGCTTGTGTAAGTCAGGTTAAGAACAAGCTTGTAATGTCTGATGACTATGATCGACAGTTCGAAATGACTAATGTAACCGTGTATGGTGAGACCATGATACAAAAAAGTGATGCAAATGCTATAATTAACAATGTCAAGGTAGTTAATAATGTAGACTTGACTATGTATGATCGGAGCCAATGTTTCATGTATACAGTTGGACACTGTTAAAGGACACTGGGTTCCACAGGGACAATGTAAATGCTAGAGGAATCCCCCCTTGGGAGACCCCCACGTCCAGCTAGCTACCAGACCATGTAGCCTGGACCTTTGGAACAAATGTGATGCCCCAGGAAGGGCTCACACACACCCAGTGGGAGCAAACCCACTGCAGGGACAGTGGTCAATTGGCAGCACAGCCACCACCACTGGCAACCTGCCCCAGACCAACCCTACACCCGCTGGCCACCAGGACCAACACCAGGAGCGAGAGGCCAATACCCTCCAGCTTTCCTGGGAAACCCTGGGATGACCAGACTCTCATCCCAAATGGAGGACAAGGAGCTCACACAGTCCTGTGGCCCTGCCCACCACCACACACTTACCCACATCACAGAGTATGCACCCTACCCACTGCTGCACTGTCTACCCCACTGCAGGATCCCACAACAGTGACACCCACATGGTCTGTGTGTGAAGGGGGAGAAATGTACGAGGCCAGCCTCAAGTACAGGGATCACACCTGGCACCCACACAACCCTCACCACAACCTCCAATAGCCCACTACTGATCACCTCCCCAGGTCATTACAATAAGGACTTGAATATTGCTTAGGGGGGAGTGTTGTTATGTATGCATGCTTGTATTGTTATATGATGTCTGTAACACTGAATGTATTTTTACACTGTACACACCTTACCTGTACACCAGAGGGTGCTGCTGCTGGATACCTAAGGGTTACCTGCACACTGCAGGTAGCCCAGTATAAAAGGGGGCTCACCTCTAGGTATCCTCACTTGAGGAGCTGCAAATAAAGAACTACAGTCTACACAGTTTGAGTATCATACCCTGCCTCGTGGAGCCATTAACAAGGTGCCTACATACATAATACACTGTATTTATTGTTTCATAGTTTTATTAATTATTAGTGTTTTTATTTCAGATTACATCATCCACTGTATTTATCTTTTCATATAGTTTTATTAATTATTAGTGTTTTTATTTCAGATTACATCATCCACTGTATTTATCTTTTCATATAGTTTTATTAATTATTAGTGTTTTTATGTCAGATTACATCATCCACCGTATTTATCTTTTCATATAGTTTTATTAATTGTTTTGGCTCCATTCAAGCTGCTGAGTGCTGCTCAGAGATTTGCACATACTTTTATACAACTTTCAGGTCTGACTCTTTAGTGGAGGCCTGTGAGCTGCAGAGACCTGATTGGCAGGGTTCACCCTGAGGATAGGAAGAGCATTGGGAGGGTGACACCTGGTACACCTGGTCAGAAGCAGGGCAGCACAGAGGAGAAGGTGTCATCGTCAGCACCGTGCAGGCAGGCAGCGGGCAAGGGAGGCAGCAGCCATGATTCGTTGATTCTGCACCAGACCAGTGTGCCTGCTGTCTTCACCGGCCCGAATCAGGATTGTGGTTGGCTGCTTGGGGACAAGGGATGCCCCCTGTCCACTTGGCTGCTCACTCCACTGCGGAACCCCAGGACAGTGCCAGAGCATGCATACAATGACGCTCATTGTGCCAGCAGGTGCATCATGGAGCAGTGCATAGACATTCTGAAGCAGAGGTTCCGGTGCCTGGACCACTCTGGTGGCACCTTGCAGTACTCTCCTGAACGAGTCTCCATAATTGTCGTGGTCTGCTGCATGCTGCAAAAACCTGGCCATCATGAGGGGACAGCCGCTGGAGGTCAAGCCAGCAGTACCACCTGAGGAGGAGGAGGATGATCCCCGTCACCCCAGAGCTAGGAGGCATCGACCCATCGCCACCCTGGAAGAGCCGGATACAGACTGGCCAGCACCCTCCTGGGAGGGTGTGTCCTCATCTATCAGGTGCCTGACAACTCCCCTGCAATCTCCCTCCATGCATTATGTACTGCCGGCCTGCTCAGTCTCCTCATGTCAGGAAACAGTATTCTTCTTTTGTCCGCCACACTGTCCATCAGTGTCTCCAGCTCCATATCAGTGAACCTGTTGGCTCTCCTTGCACCTCTTACACCAGCCATCCTTCCAAACTCCTTCCCTCCTCAGGACCTTGCTGCAACTATTTTTGTGTAGACAATAAACAAGTGCCCCCTGGTTAAAGGGGGGGTCGCACTCCAAAAACTTTTCAAGTGCCCCCTTGGTTTTTTTTTGAGGGCACCTCAACAACTCTACAACTATTTTAGTTAAAGACAATAAACAAGTGCCCCCTGATTAAAAGGGTGGTGGGGTGGGGGGGGCACACTCTAAAAACTTTTCAGGTGTCCCGTTGTTTTTTTGTAATTTTCTATTTATTTATTTATTTATTTATTTCCGTGGGCACCAAAATACAAATTATACAAGTGACCCCTGACTAAAAGGCGCGGGGGGGGGGGACTAAAACCGACAAACATAGACAAATTAAACTTTAAACAATAGTAATCAAATTAAAATTTGGTTGCCGGGGGTGATGATGCACTCCAGTCCCTCCGGCGTCCACCTCTCGCGGAAGGCCGCGAGCGTACCGATGGACACCACGTGCTCCATCTCCAGGGACACCCTGGACCGGATGTAAGCGCGGAAGAGAGGCAGGCAGTCAGGCTGAACGACACCTTTGACCAACCGCTGCCTGGACCGGCTGATGGCACCCTTGGCCGTGCCCAGGAGCAGTCCTACGAGGAGGCCTTCTGACCTGCCCGTTCCCCTCCGCACAGGGTGCCCAAAGATCACGAGTGTGGGACTGAAGTGCAACCAGAATTTGAGGAGCAGCCCCTTTAAATAATGAAACAGGGGCTGCAACCTCACACACTCCATAAAAACATGGAACACGGACTCGTCCAGACCACAGAAAATGCGGGCGGCCTGGGAGCCTGTGAACTGACTTAAAAATTTATTGCACGGGACTGTTCCGTGTACCATCCTCCAGGCCAAGTCCCCAATAAATAGAGGGAGGACTCCCGCGTAGAGTGCGCTCCATTGGGGACCCCCGCCTCCTCCGGATGGCAAGATGGTGCGCCATGGCGTGTCCGGACGGCAGACGAGGATGGCAAGGCTGAGAGTGTGCAGGAGCAGCCCGTACAGGAAACCCCTCCGCGCGGAACTGAAAGGCACGGAGGGGATTTCTCCGAGGCGGCTCAAGTTGTGAAGTGCCGGCTCCCGAGGGAGGTTCCGGGGAGGGTCTTGCTGCAAACCCTAGTCTTAGGGGAGCAGCTGGCTCGTTAGAAACCTTTACCTGCATGCTGAATTTCTCAGTGGTGATAATGCTCAAATTAAGACAACCACACCACTGAAAAATCCACTTTGGAAGGGTTCATTAGGTCTGGAACCCATTTGTTCACATTTGGAGCTGAATACGGGGTGGCCCAGCCATGAAAAAATGTTGGCGCCAATGGCCACTGTTATGTATCTTACATTATTATATATAACTGTATCCTAACATGCTATACATAACTGTAATAAGATATGACCTGTAACCACCAGCATACCTTACCACCAGGGGTGCACTTGCAAGAGACAGGTATATAAGGACAGATCTCAGGCAAGTGCAGCATTCCAGAGCTGTGAAATAAAGGTGCAGGTCCAGAGTGACCTGGACTTCACTACATGCCTCGTGTGAATCTGTACTGAGGGGACAGGACTTTACAGTGGCGACGGGTTATGGGATTACAGAATCCACAGAATGGCAAACAACGGATCAGATGAAAAGTACAATGCGGGAGACAATTGGGAGGAGTTTATAGAAAGGCTCCAGCAAAGCTTTGTAACCAAAGACTGGTTAGGCGACGATAATGCAGACAAGAGAAGAGCCCATCTCTTGATCAGCTGTGGCTTGAAAACATACGCTTTAATGAAGGATCTGTTGGCACCTGAGAAACCAGCAAGCAAGTCGTTTGAAGAATTGAGCACGCTGGTAAGAGACCACCTGAAGCCAGCGAGCAGCCTACACATGGCCAGACACAGATTCTACAACTACAGACGCTGTGTGGGCCAGAGCATACCCGACTTCGTGGCGGAACTTCGGAGGTTGGCTAGTTTATGTGAGTTCTCCGATGAACTGAGGAGAGAAATGCTGAGAGACTTTTTCATTGAAGGAATAGGCCACGCAGGCATATTCCGAAAGCTCATAGAGACCAAGAACCTGACCTTAGAGGCAGCAGCACTGGTTGCACAGACATTCTTGGTAGGGGAAGAAGAAACGAGGTTGATTTACAATGCAGATACGACAACTAACAAAATATCGGAAGAAGAAGTTCACAGCACTAAATAAGCTGCTACCCCCACACACAGACAAAATCGGGAGAACAGGCTCTCGACAGCAGGCAGAAGCCATCAAGGGCCACAGGAACGGCCGTTCACACCTCATCAACCCACAATGCGAGCAATCAACTACAAACTGAGAGAAGCTCAAGAAAAATCAGCCAGACGCAGCTCATTCTTTGGGAACTCTTTGAACAATGGAACAGGTCTGTGCTGGAGGTGTGGGGGTGGGCACTTGGCAAGGGGATGTTGATTTCAGCAGGCTGTTTGCAGGAACTGTGAATATACAGGGCATTTGGCCCGCATGTGCAAAAAAACGGCAGCTCGGCTGGTATACGAATCAGATGGGTCGGAAAGCGGACCAGAAGATGGTGGGGACAGTACCCGGGACAACGGTGTACAGCGGGTCAACACGATCAATGGCCGCTGCTCCTACAACAGGGCGCCTCCTATAATGATGAGGGTCCTACTCAACGGGATATCTGTCAACATGGAGCTGGATACGGGAGCAAGTCAATCTCTCATGGGCGCTCAACAATTTGAACAACTGTGGCCGCATAAAAGAGACAGACCAAAACTCACAAGGGTCGACACCACACTTAGGACCTATACCAAAGAAATCGTACCAGTCCTCGGCAGCGCCATGCTCTTTGTCACACACAAAGGGACAGTGAACCGACTTCCCCTGTGGATTGTCCCCAGAGACCCCCCAGCACTGCTGGGGAGAAGCTGGCTGGCAAAACTAAACTGGAAATGGGATGATGTCCATGCCATGTCATTAGAGGAATGGACCTCCTGCTCAACAGTTATAAAGTGATTTGAACATCTCTTTCAGCCACTTTCAAAGGGGCCAAAGTCAAAATCGACATCACACAGGATGCTAGACCGGTCCATCACAAGGCCAGAGCTGTACCCTATGTGATGAGGGAAAAGATTGAACACGAACTAGACAGGCTTCTGCGGGAAGGCATTATATCACCTGTGGAATTTAGTGACTGAGCAAGTCCCATCGTCCCAGTCATGAAGCCTGATGGATCCGTACGAATCTGTGGGGACTACAAATCTACCATAAACAGAGTCTCCCTACAGGACCAGTACCCGCTGCCCAGAGCGGACGACTTATTTGCCACATTGGCTGGAGGTAAACTTTTCTCAAAATTAGACCTCACATCTGCGTATATGATGCAAGAATTAACCGAGGAATCCAAGCTACTCACCACCATCAACACACATCAAGGCCTTTTCATGTACAATCGATGCCCATTCGGCATCAGGTCGGCAGCTGCCATATTCCAGCGCAACATGGAGAGTCTGCTCAAATCCATCCCGGGGACGGTTGTATTTCAAGACGACATACTTATCACGGGCAGGGACACCGACTCCCATCTCCGTAATTTGGAGGAAGTACTAAAGCAGTTGGATCGGGTAGGCCTATGAGTCAAGAAATCCAAGTGCCTGTTTCTCGCACCCGAGGTTGAATTTTTGGGCAGAAAGAGTGCCGCTGATGGAATCCGCCCAACAGAGTCCAAAACAGAAGCAATTTGCCTGGCACCCAGGTTCCTGGAATGTCTCAGAACTGCGCGCCTTTCTCGGGCTACTCAATACTTTGGGAACTTTATGCAAAACTTAAGCACACTGCTGGAGCCTCTCCACGTGCTACTCAGGAAGGGGTGCGATTAGTTTTGGGGGGACACCCAGGAACGCGCCTTCAATAAGGCACGCAACCTTCTGTGTTCCAACAGTGTTTTGACTTTCTTTGACCCAAGTAAAAAGCTAGTTCTTACATGTGATGCGTCAGCGTATGGGGTCGTGTGCGTTTTGCAACATGTCAATAGTGCGGGCAAATTACAACCCATAGCTTATGCATCCAGGTCACTTTCGTGGGCGGAGCGCGGGTACGGAATGGTAGAGAAGGAGGCGCTCGCGTGCGTGTACGGGGTCAAAAAGATGCACCAATACCTTTTCAGGGCCAAGTTCGCGTTAGAAACCAACCACAAGCCCCTCACGTCCCTCCTATCCGAGAGCAAGGCAATAAACGGCAACGCCTCGACGCGAATTCAACGGTGGGCACTCATGCTGGCGTCCTACGACTATACCATAAGGCACAGACCAGGCACAGATAACTGTGCCGACGCGCTCAGCAGGCTACCCCTGGCGACCACGGAAGGGTCTGACGAACAGGACTGTGAGATAGTCATGGCAATCAATGCCTTTGAGTCCACAGGTTTGCCCATGACGGCTCGCCAAATCAGAGCCTGGACAGCCAGCGACCCCACGTTATCCTTAGTAAAGAGATGTGTCCTAACCGGTGACTGGGCAGTGGCTCGCGATGCCTGCCCCGAGGAATTAAAACCCTTTCACAGGCGCATGCATGAGCTATCACTACAAGCACACTGCCTGATGTGAGGCAGAGAGGCATTTCTCCGGGAGCTCCACCGCGAGCACCCGGGGATCGTTCTCATGAAGGCCATAGCTAGATCCCACGTTTGGTGGCCTGGTATTGACGCGGACTTGGAGCTCTGCGTCCGAAGGTGCAGCATTTGTGCCCAACTCAGCAATGCCCCCAGGGAGGCTCCACTGAGCCCCTGGCCCTGGCCTACCAAACCGTGGTCGCGAATGCACGTAGACTATGCGGGCCCATTCATGGACAAAATGCTCCTCGTTGTTGTAGATGCATTTTCAAAGTGGATCGAATGCACCATTTTAAACGCGAGCACAACCTCCACCACTGTGGAGAGCCTCGCAACCATGTTTGCAACGCACGGAATCCCTGACATATTGGTCAGTGACAATGGTCCGTGCTTCACCAGTGCAGAATTCCAAGACTTTATAATTGACCACGGCATAAATTACGTCAAGACGGCACCTTTCAAGCCGGCCTCCAATGGCCAGGTGGAGAGAGCAGTGCAAATCATTAAACAAGGCATGCTTAAAATCCAAGGTCCCACGCTGCAGGGTCGCCTGTCGTGACTGCTGCTGGCATACAGATCTCGTCCGCACTCACTGACTGGGATCCCCCCGCGCAACTGTTGATGAAAATGACTTTAAAAACAAGGCTCTCATTAATCCTCCCAGACATGCATGAAATCGTTGAGGCAAAACGCCGTAAGCTGACTGAATACCATGACAGAAATTCGAGGGGGAGATGGAATGAGATAGGGGACAAAGTGTTTGTACTAAACTATGGCAGGGGTCCCAAATCGCTTGCAGGGACAGTAACGGGCAAGGAAGGAAACAGGCTACTGGTAGTACAAATGGACAATGGCAAATCCTGACGGAGGCATGCAAACCAAGTCAAAAGCAGATTTACCAACAACACTGCAGAACCAGAGGCAGACTACAATGTGGAACTCGCACCACTCCTAGTGGACAGACAGAGGGAACAACCTGAGGAAAGGGCAATCCCAACAGATAGCCCAGGCGAGTCAACAACAATCACACCAATCGAAACAGACAGCCCAGGCAAGATACCAGCAACCACACCCAAAGAAAAACAGACACCAAGGCAAACAACTGAACCACAACTCAGACGCTCCACGCGAGAGCATAGACTTCCTGAGAGACTGAACCTATAAAGACAATAAGACCTTGGGGAAGGGTGATGTCATGTATCTTACATTATTATATATAACTGTATCCCAACATGCTATACATGACTGTAATAAGATATGACCTGTAACCACCAGCATACCTTACCACCAGGGGTGCACTTGCAAGAGACAGGTATATAATGGCAGGTCTCAGGCAAGTGCAGCATTCCAGAGCTGTGAAATAAAGGTGCAGGTCCAGAGTGACCTTGACTTCACTACATGCCTCGTGTGAATCTGTACTGAGGGGACAGGACTTTACAGCATGAAAAGGTGGGGGGAGCACCAGCTTTCCAGCAGTACTGAATTTCGGGCCCTGGGTCCCTTGCATTTTTTGATATACAGCAATAATTTAGACTTCAATGTAGGGAGCATGATTAAGAAATTTGCAGATGATGCAAAAATTGTCCGTGTGGTTGATGATGAGGAAGAAAGCTGTAAATTGCTGGAAGATATCAATGGACTGGTCAGGTGGGCAGAGAAATGGCAAATAGTAAAATAGCAAATGGAATTCAACCCAGAGAAATGTGAGGTAATTCATTTGGGGAGGGTTAACAAGGCAAAGGAATACATCATGGGCTAGAATTTCCTTCCTCATCGCTACTGCCCGAATCGTAGCGGCATTCCGGCGGTTGTGCCTTTAGAACCACTGGAATACCACTACGGTGCGCTCCCACGATTTTTGTAGGTTGGATGTCGGCAGTGGCGGCACTGAGCGATAGCGGGCCAGAGTGGGAGGTGGCGTTGGTCCCTCAGCGTCGGTGATCTGCTTGTCTTTGTAAAGGCAAGCACGCCCCTAGCAACAAGCCTTTCTCTCTTCTCTGCGCATGCACGGTCATTCTCCCACGATTTCGGGGTCAGAGTTGACCCTGCGCAGAGAAGAGAGAGAGGCTTGTTGCTAGTGGTGAGGAGGAGAGACAGGATTGTTGTAAACAGCTAGGAGAACAGTTAGGAGAAAAGCATTTGAAAAGCATTTGAATTGTATTTAAAGCATACTAATTATAACACATAATACTACACAGTAGAAGACACTAAAAACATCCCAATAGTGGATAATCAAGGGGCTATAGGTAGGGAGGAACTTAATACAATCACTATCACTGATGAATTAGTACTAGGTAAAGTAATGGGACCAAAGGCAGACAAGACCCCTGGACCCGATAGCTTACATACAAGGATCTTAAGAGAAGTGGCTGCAGAGATAGTGGATGCATTGGTTGTAATCTACCAAAATTCACTGGATTCTGGAGAGGTCCCTGCAAAACTGCAAATATAACACCCCTATTTAAAAAAGGAGATAGATAAAAAGCAAGAAATTATAGACCAGTTAGCCTAACATCTGTGGTTGGGAAAATATTGGAGTCCATTATTAAAGAAGCAATAGCAGGACATTTGGAAAAGCATAATTCAACCAAGCAGAGTCAGCATGGTTTTATGAAAGGGAAATCATCCGTGTCAAATTTGCTGGAGTTCTTTGAGGATGTAACGAGCAGGGTGGATAAGGGGGAACCAGTGGTTGTGGTGTATTTGGATTTCCAGAAGGCATTTGATAAAGTGCCACATAAGAGGTTACTGCACAATATAAAAGCTCACGGGGTTGGGGGTAATATATTAGCATGGATAGAGAATTGGCTAACAGAAAACAGAGAGCCGGGATAAATGGGTCATTTTCCGGTTGGCAAACAGTGACTAGTGGGTTGCGGCAGGGATCGGTGCTGGGTCCTCTACTATTTACAATCTATATTAATGACTTGGATGAAGGGACCGAGTGTAATGTAGCCATATTTGCTGATGATACAAAGATGGGTGGGAAAACAAATTGTGAGGAGGACACAAAAAAACTGCAAAGGGATATAGACAGGCTAAGTGAGTGGGCAAAAATTTGGCAGATGGAGTATAATGAGGGAAAATGAGAGGTTATCCACTTCGGCAGAAATAATAGAAAAGCAAATTATAATTTAAATGGAGAAAAATTACAAAGTGCTGCAGTGCAGAAAGATCTGGGGGGGGGGGGGTCTTTGTGCATGAAACACAAAAAGTAAGTATGCAGGTACAGCAAGTAATCAGGAAGGCAAATGGAGTGTTGGCTTTTATTGCAAGGGGGAATAGAGTATAAAAGCAGAGAAGTCCTGCTACAACTGTACAGGGTATTGGTGAGACCACACCTGGAGTACTGCATACAGTTTTGGTCTCCGTATTTAAGAAAGGATATACCTGCATTGGATGCTGTGAAGGTTCACTAGGTTGATTCCAGAGATGAGGGAGTTGACTTATGAGGATAGGTTGAGTAGATTGGGCTACACACATTGGAGTTCAGAAGAATAAGAGGTGATCATATTGAAAGATAAGATAATGAGGAGGCTCGACAAGGTGGATGCAGAGAGGATATTTCCACTCATAGGGGAAACTAAAACTAGGGACATGGGGCTTAATTTTCCCCAGTGATTTGTGCTGTTTTTTTGGTGTAGGCTGTTTTTTGGGGCTTTTTGAGTTAAATATTTGGTGTTTTTTTTTCAAACTTTCTCCCTGTGATCTACGCCGGCGTAACGGACTTAGTTACGATTTTTCCAGTTTTTTTTCCCTCATGTCAGCGCTGTTTTTTCAATTGTTCGCAGTTTGGCCAACATTTTTCTCCATTACATTGGCATATTTGGCCACTCCCAAAAAACCTTCTGGTGAGTTAAGAAACCAGTGCACATTTACAAATCTGCGCTGAAAAGACGCCATTGTTTTTAAATCGAAGATTTTGGAGGGAGTCAAGAACACTGTCAAAATCAGTAATAAAGTTCAACTTTTTTTTACCTGTCAATGTAGAAGTGCAAATTTGTTGGATTTCACATGTTTTCTCATTTTTTTACTCACTCACACACCACCACCAAACATCTTGAAGAAGGACTGGAGGGTTGTAGGTTTGGCCGGCAGAATCAGCCTTGCGTCCGGACCACAGCGGCTCGGGGTTCGGCTACAAAACAAGCCATGCGGTGCGGTGGGGGCGGGTGGTGGGGGGGGGGTGGGAAGAGAGGAGAGGAGGGAGAGATAGCCGATCTTACGGCTTGTAGCCTGGGGGAGGGGGAGGGAGAGAAAGATCACAAGACTCAAGGGGGTGGCAGGGGGGACCTTTGTGTGTGGTCCATCCATACAGACCTTGGGGAGAGAGAGAACTGCGAACCTGTGCTGACTGCTTTCCTGCCGTTTTGAGCTTCTTTGAAAGTTTAACTTTTAGTATGGGGGCAATACTGACAATGCCACACCTTGCGCGAGCCTTCTGCATCATGGTGCTATGTAGGAGACAATTGAATAGAGCTCATCGCATCAGGAACATGAGAGCCCATAGGTTGCTGGGCAGTAAGCCTTACCTGCCTTGGGTATATCGAGACAGGTGTTTGTACTTGCACCTGAATGATGCAGACTGTGTCAGAAGGCTGCGTTTCCACAAAGAAGTTGTCCGTGAGATCTGTAAGTTGGTGAAACCAGACCTGCAGCCAAAAAGCGTCAGGAGGACTGCTTTCTCAGTTGAAGTGAAGGTTACAGCTGCTCTTTCATTCTATGCCTCCGGATCGTTTCAAGCTACAACTGGAGATGTGTGCGCCATCTCTCAGCATGCAATACATGTCTCCATTTGCCAGGTCACGGCTGCACTGTATGCGTGGAGGAATGACTTCATCAAGTTCCCCATGACCGCCCAAGCAATCCATGACAGGGCTGTGGGCTTCTCAAGGATTGCTGGCTTCCCAAAGGTACAGGGCTGCATTGATTGTACCCACATCACCTTGCGAGCACCTTTGGAGGATTCCGAGACGTACAGGAATGGAAAAGGCTTCCACTTCATTAACGTGCAGCTCGTGTGTGACGACATGCATCGCATCATGCCAGTCGATGCAAGATACCCTGGCAGCACCCATGATGTGTTCATCCTACGCAACAGCGTTATATCTGACATGTTTCAACAGTAGCCAGAAGGGAAGAGCTGGCTACTCACCACCTGGCTCATGACGTCCCTACGCGTAACCCGGACGAAAGCTGACCGTCAATACAACATGTCCCACATTGCGACGTGCAGCATCTTTGAGAGGAACATTGGCATATTGAAACAGCGTTTCCGATGCCTGGACCATTCCGGAGGTTACTTGCTGTACTCCCCTGTTGATCAGTTCATTGTTGTGTGCTGCATGCCGCATAACTTAGCCATCATGAGGCAGCAGCAGTTGGCAGTGGAAGACGCACCTGCGGTGAGAGTGGCTGATGATAATGATGTGGAAGATACAGGTGATGAGCAGGAGGAGGAGGAGGATGATGACGAGGAGGAGGAAACCATGCAAGTGCCTGAGGCCGGAGCACGATGTCGGAGGAGGGCGGGCCATCGTGCCCCTTTAACGATTGCTCGAGCCTTGCGCCAGCAGCTCATCCGTGAACGCTTTACTGATGCCTGAGGGCTTAGCGACAACTATTCCACATGGACTTGTTTATTGTTTGGAGCTGTTCCATAATGTTGTGTTAATGGAACATGATTCAGTTTTAATGTAAAATATATTTTATTCAAAAGTTTACAACGTACTTAACTTTACTGTAATAAAATTATTCTTGAATCAAACTTTACTTTAAACACTCTTTAAGATCACTTAAAAACTTTAAGATCAATTATAAACTTGTAAATTTACATAACTTACAAAAAACTTTTAATTTGAGAACAGTTACATCAGTAACAATAATAATAACAACAGCAGCAGCAGCAGCAAAGAAAGGCGACACCCATCTATCATCCCCCTTAGTGTAAGACCGCCCGCTCCGCTTGGTCTTGGACTCCACCACCCTTGCCCGCAGGCGGTGGTGCAATGTTTTTGGGCTTGGTACCAAACTTATTCCTTCTAACATCTCGGGTACTGCGCACCTCTTGATTTGGGGGTGGGAAGGGGGTGGGGGGTGTGGTCAGGTGGTAATGTGGAAGACCCGGCTTGGGGCTCTTCAGAGGCTGGTGTGGGGATTGCAGTGGGAGTGGCAATTGATTCTGTCAATGAATGCGGGGTCTGGGCATTTTCCCTTATTGCAGCAGCTAACTCTCACACATGCCGTCCCTCATGCAGCCTGACAGTGTCTCAGCAGACTGCAATAATCCCTCCCTAATGGCCAGTACTACCTCTGACATTCCCTCTCTCATGGCCAGTGCCGTGGTTTGCACTATCTCTGACATTCCCTCCCTCCTGGCCACTATTCCCTCACTGATGGTCCCGGTGAGTGTTGTTACTTCTCCCAACAGTCGCGGTACCTCATCACTCACCCTACTGATGGTGTCCAGGAGTGATTGGGTAAGGTCAATGCTCTCCGCGCTCACTGACATCAACTGAACCACATCTGTTACATCCTGCCTCTCAGGAGAGCGTGGTCGAGCTCTCCTTCTCCTCCTCACCCTGGGTGTGGCTCGCTGCATCCCACTGGGAGCCACAGCCTCGGACAGTGGGGCCCTGGGTGTGCCTCGCTGCATCCTACAGGGACCCGCAGCCTGCGACAGTGGGGCCCTGGGTGTGCCTCGCTGCACCCCACTACTGGGACCCGCAACCTCGGAAGGTGTGAAACCATGGAATGTCCCACCAACACTCAAACCACTAGTCACGGAAGGGGCTGGCACCTCCATGAGCAGCACCTCCTCCAAAGTCAGTACAACGGTGGGAGCTTCATCCAACTCCAGCCCCTCATCCCCATGTTCTTGGTCTGGAGGGTTGGATTGGAAGATGTTCTCCTCTTCAGGCTCATCCTCGTCTGAATCTTCTTCTGCATTGTCAGAGTTGGCCTCAACTTCAGCAAAAGATAACAGAACAGTCAAATGGTTAACAGCAGAGAAGGGGGCAGGGTGGGTGACATGAGTAAGCTCACACATCGCAGGCCAGGCAGCAGGCTGATTTGAAGGACCATGATGAATTTGCAGGACTTACCCACTCCCTCGAATGTGGGCCCAGCTTGTGCAGTACTAATTACTTTTTTCCAGGCAGGACCATCAAAGCAGCGACCCTCTCTTCCAAGGGTATCAGTGGGTGTCTCCTCCAGTTCAAGTTCTTTCCCTTTTATTATGTACCACCTTCCTCTGCAAGGATGAAAATGCAATTTTTATAGACAGGGTGTCTTTCTGCTGGGTGGGACATATACAGCTGGTCACATTTACAATTGCATTGAATAAATGAAAATATTACTAATATGTCTCTATTTATCTGTAGAATAACTCCACGAGGCCTAGTGCTGTGCTTGAACTGCTGTCACCTTAGTCTCTTTATTGTCTGCAGAGTGCCTGCACCACATGGTGACGAACCTTTTATACAGCTCCTGCCTGGGCCTCCTACAGTTGCACCCTCTAGTGGTACCAGCATAGTATATACACAGAGTATACATATATGACAAACACTTACACTAACTACTTGACCAAAGTTCTGCCATTTCTTTTTACACTGGCTTCCAGATCTCGTGGTGTTTACCATTGGGGTGGTGGTGTGAGCTGTGAGGAGGATGCTAAGAGGCTGCAGGGTGACTTGGCCAGGTTAGGTGAGTGGGCAAATGCATGGCAGATGCAGTATAATGTGGATAAATGTGAGGTTATCCACTTTGGGGGCAAAAACGCGAAGACAGAATATTATCTGAATGGTGGCAGATCAGGAAAAGGGGAGGTGCAACGAGACCTGGGTGTCATGGTTCATCAGTCATTGAAAGTTGGCATACAGGTACAGCAGGCGGTGAAGGCAAATGGTATGTTGGCTTTCATAGCTAGGGGATTTGAGTATAGGGGCAGGGAGGTCTTACTGCAGTTGTACAGGGCCTTGGTAACGCCTCACCTGGAATATTGTGTTCAGTTTTGGTCTCCTAATCTGAGGAAGGATGTTCTCGCTATTGAAGGAGTGCAGCGAAGGTTCACCAGACTGATTCTCGGGATGGCAGGACTGACATATGAGGAGAGATTGGATTGACTGGGCCTTTATACATTGGAATTTAGAAGGATGAGAGGGGATCTCATAGAAACGTATAAGATTCTGACGGGATGGGACAGGTTAGATGCGGGTAGAATGTTCCCGATGTTGGGGAAGTCCAGAACCAGGGGACACAGTCTTAGGATAAGGGGTAGGCTATTTAGGACTGAGGTGAGGAGAAACTTCTTCACTCAGAGAGTTGTTAACCTGTGGAATTCCCTGCCACAGAGAATTGTTGATGGCAGTTCATTGGATATATTCAAGAGGGAGTTAGATATGGCCCTTGCGGCTAAAGGGATCAAGGGGTATGGAGAGAAAGCAGGAAAGGGGTACTGAGGGAATGATCAGCCATGATCTTATTGAATGGTGGTGCAGGCTTGAAGGGTCGAATGGCCTACTCCTGCACTTACTTTCTATGTTTCTATGTTTCAATGTGCAGTAATCTTCTGCAACTTGGTTCCAGCGTTTCTTCATTTCTTTGGGTGGAACTTTTATGTGACCTCTGCTGGTATCCAGCCCCTGCCATCTGTTCTCAATCACAGTAACTAGGGCCTTCACTTCTTCCAGCAAGAAATTCTTGGTCCTCGGTCAGCGTTGCATCTTGTATTGCTCCAGCTGTTATTTTTCCAATGCACTCCTTCTCACACACACACAACTGGCTCTTTAAAAATGGTCGAGTGCCAAATCCGAACTATACTGAGCATGCTCGTCCATTGGAACGACGTCAAAAACATAACTTTTTTCCCTGCGCATGCGCAGAAGGTGCGGCTTTGTTTTTTGGCGCAGACAGCAGGCTCCACCCCCCGAGGAGACTCGATATGCTGCGCAGCGCCAAATTCGAATTATACATCGGGGAAAGTTTGGCAAAATATTTCTGGCGCATTTCTGACCTAGAAAACCCGGTGTAACTCTGGCAATACACCAGGAAATGGGCTTGAGAAAAATTGAGCCTATAGTCTTAGAATAAGGGGCTACCCATTTAAAACTGAGATGAGGAGAAATTTCTTCTCTCAGAGGGTTGTAAATCTATGGAATTCTCTGCCCCAGAGAGCTGTGGAGGCTGAGTCATTGAATATATTTAAGGCGGAGATAGACAGATGTTTGAGCGATAAGGGAGTAAAGGGTTATGGGGAGCGGGCAGGGAAATGGAGCTGAGTCCATGATCAGATCAGCCATGATCTTATTAAATGGAGGAGTAGGCTCGATGGGACAAATGGCCTACTCCTGCTCCTATTTCTTATGTTGTTATGTTCTTATATATCTCTGGTTTGAGAATGTTCTCCCCTTAACAGCCACGGTTATCTATTTTCTTATAGATTATTAAGATGAAAAAGTTTGCCAAAAGTTCACTTTTTAAATCTATAATACTAATTTAAGATTTTAAGTAAAGTAATTTGTATTCTTTCAATAAATGGAAACATTTTGCATCTCTTGATAAGAATGAGACTCATGTCATTTCAAAATCAGATACAGAGAACTACAACTTTAGCTCACTTTTTTCTGAATTTAACAACAGTAAATTCAATCATGAATTTAGGGTGGTTCAATAATTATGTAATCTCAACTGTGCATATTTATTTATCTTTCTTTTGAATCAAAAACTCCTTCACCAATTTAATATCTGTGGGATCATGACCAGATGAGAATATTCAGCAACAAATTGTAAATGGGGCTGAATTTGCTGCCACAACTGGCGTGTACAAGGTGCTCACGCGCCCCTAGGGGCGCTGCAAGTTCCAGGTTCAGGCATGCACTGCGCATGTGATGAAACCCAGAACTTGCAATCTGTCAAGAATCCTCTTTGCCCAACTTCTGCGCACCGAATTCCCTTGAAATTCTTGCGCCTGGTTTTACCAGCGTGAGAGTTTTAAAAGTAGAAAAATAAAATGTTATTACTCATTTATACACTAAAAACCCTGTCCAAGAAGGTAAGTTTATTTTTAGCCCCGTTAAAACATATTGGGGGAGAAATTTGGATCATTTGCGCCTCCCGCTAGCTCCCCTGGAGGGCAATAACGGGCGCAAACAACTTCTCGTCCTGGGCGTGGAATCGCTACCGACTCTAACCAGTAGTGCCCCGGGCCGCTGCACCAGGATGACGACATCATCACCAAACCGTTTACGCCCCGGAACGGAAATTTGGTAGTGCCGCGTGAGGCTGCCACGGGCGATGTCTGTGCCAGCTTCATCGGCCGTGAACCGGGCTTCAGTCAGCTCGCGTGGCAAAAATTAAAGGGGAGGTGCGGTGCTGACAATTTTTTAAAATTGCCGACTTAGCCGCCGCGGCCTTGCCCTCTTCACATCACGGGGTCCGTGCCGCGATGTTGCAGCCCGGCACTCTGTTTCTGTGCCGTGCTGCTGTCACAGCACCCCGCTCCCCAGTGGTGTAGGGGTGGCCCCTTCTCCCCTTTAACGGAAGGGGAGGGCCCTGTGCTCCCTCCAATGTTATGCGCCTCTCCATGTAGCGCTGGAAAATTCATGATGTTACTGATCCAGTTCCGTCCTGGGAGGAAGTGGAGCGCGCAACATTATTCGCCACTTCCTCTCGGGGGCGATATTTAGCTGCCAGGGCGGGACTCCTGTGCTGGTTATGGAATTTCACCCCCAAAATATTTTTATTTCAATTCAACCTTTGGTTAAAATATTTAATTAAATGGCATTTTAATTCATTTTAATTATGTATTTTAAAAAATTTATTTCATGTATTTGTGTATTTCTTAAGTGATCCTCATTCATATTTATGGGAGTTCCATACATACGGAATCACCATAAGTAAGAATGGGGTTTCCCTTCTTTTATTGGTTGGCTAAGCCCACATGATCCCAGGGGTGCTTGTGAGCCGCGTGCACTCAAAATACGTGGGCCTCGACCCATGGGTACCCAGAGAGCCCCAGGAGTGCAAAACTACGAATCTCTCAGACCACTAGGTAAATTCATAGGGCTAGACTTTCCACTTCACATCACCCATCTATGGCCCATCTATCACCCAAAACAGACCTTTATCGCCCATTTTGTGCAAAAAGTGGAAACTAGGCCCAAAACATCGCCGGAAAAACAGGTGCCTAAGTTTCCATTTTGATCGCCCAAATGATCGCCCACACAAGGCCCATCCCAAGTTTTGGCACCTAGCATGCACTTCGCTGAGCCGATGCAAGGCCCAAAAGAGTGCTGAGAAATAGTTGCTTTTTCTGGGCCTAAGAGAAGGAAATGGGCACTACGGATGCCATTTTGAACTTCGGAGGAAGGGTGGAAGATTAGCTGTGAGTTCATTTAAAGTTAATTGTACTCAGAATATTGGAACAGGAAATATAAAGAGATATTATTAAGTTATTTTTGGTAAATAGGTTTTGTAAATTATTGTAAAATTATTTTGTAAATAGCTTTACATAGTGAAGTTATTTAATGATATTGTTGGGGCCTATCAAACTGACTGGTATACAGCGTAGAGAGTACAGAGAGTGCAGAGTACAGTGATTAGAGAGTATAGAGTAGAGAGATTATTAAAATTAGTGAAAGTAATTATCGATAGTGATGGGGCCCATGCTTTCCCTGCCTTTAATTGCAACTACTCACACACTGGTTACTGAAAGGATCAATCGAAAAGGTGGCAGAGTAATGCGTAGACGGAGACGAAGACAAAGGAGGAGACCGTATAGCCAACGAAGGTACTTGGAAAAGCAATCCTACCTGAACTTGTCTGAAAATGCTTATCTTAGGAGGCTGCGATTCCGGAAGGAGGTCATCGATGAGATATGTCAACTCGTCAAGGATGATCTGTAGCCTTCCAGCACCATCAGAACCGCACTGTCCATTCAGGTGAAGGTTACTGCTGCCCTAGCTGTAAAGTCCTGTCCCCTCAGTACAGATTCACACGAGGCATGTAGTGAAGTCAAGGTCACTCTGGACCTGCACCTTTATTTCACAGTTCTCGAATGCTGCACTTGCCTGAGACCTGTGCTTATATACCTGTCTCTTGCAAGTGCACCCCCGGTGGTAAGGTATGCTGGTGGTTACAGGTCATATCTTATTACAGTCATTTATAGCATGTTGGGATACAGTTATATATAATAATGTAAGATACATGACATCACCCTCCCCCAAGGTCTTATTGTCTTTATAAGTTCAGTCTCTCAGGTGGTCTACGCTCTCGCGTGGAGCGTCTGAGTTGTGGTTCAGTTGTTTGCCTTGGTGTCTGTTTTTCTTTGGGTGTGGTTGCTGGTATCTCGCCTGGGCTGTCTGTTTCAATTAGTGTGATTGTTGTTGACTCGCCTGGGCTGTCTGTTAGGGTTGCCCTTTCCTCAGGTTGTTCCCTCTGTCTATCACCAGGTGTGGTGCGAGTTCCACATTGTAGTCTGCCTCTGATTCCGCAGTGTTGTTGGTAAATCTGCTTTTGACTTGGTCTACATGCCTCCGGCAGGTTTTGCCATTGTCCATTTGTACTACCAGTTGCCTGTTTCCTTCCATGCCCGTTACTGTCCCTGCAAGCGATTTGGGACCCCTGCCATAGTTTAGTACAAACACTTTGTCCCCTATCTCATTCCATCTCCCCCTCGAATTTCTGTCATGGTACTCAGTCAGCTTACGGCGCTTTGCCTCAACGATTTCGTGCATGTCTGGGAGGATTAATGAGAGCCTTGTTTTTAAAGTCCTTTTCATCAACAGTTGCACGGGTGGGATCCCAGTCAGTGAGTGCGGACGAGATCTGTATGGCAACAGCAGTCGCGACAGGCGACCCTGCAGCATGGGACCTTGGATTTTAAGCATGCCTTGTTTAATGATTTGCGCTGCCCTCTCCGCCTGGCCGTTGGAGGTCGGCTTGAACGGTGCTGTCTTGACGTGATTTATGCCGTGGTCAATTATAATGTCTTGGAATTCTGCGCTGGTGAAGCACGGACCATTGTCACTGACTAATATGTCAGGGATTCCGTGCGTTGCAAACATGGTTGCGAGGCTCACCACAGTGGTGGAGGTTGTGCTCGAGTTTAAAATGGTGCATTCGATCCACTTTGAAAATGCATCTACAACTATGAGGAACATTTTGCCCATGAATGGGCCCGCATAGTCTACGTGCACCCGCGACCACGGTTTGGTAGGCCAGGGCCAGGGGCTCAGTGGAGCCTCCCTGGGAGCATTGCTGAGTTGTGTACAAATGGTGCACCTTCGGACGCAGAGCTCCAAGTCCGCGTCAATACCAGGCCACCAGACATGGGATCTGGCTAAGGCCTTCATGAGAACGATCCCCGGGTGCTCGCGGTGGAGCTCCCGGACAAATGACTCTCTGCCTCGCAGAGGCATGACTACTCGGCTGCCCCACATCAGGCAGTGTGCTTGTAATGATAGCTCATGCATGTGTCTGTGAAAGGGTTTTAATTCCTCGGGGCAGGCATCGCGAGCCTCTGCCCAGTGACCGGTTAGGACATATCTTTTTACTAAGGATAACGTGGGGTCGCTGGCCATCCAGGCTCTGATTTGGCGAGCAGTCATGGGCGAACCTGTGGACTCAACGGCATTGATTGCCATGACTATCTCACAGTCCTGTTCGTCAGACCCTTCCGTGGTCGCCAGGGGTAGCCTGCTGAGCGCGTTGGCACAATTGTCTGTGCCTGGTCTGTGCCTTATGGTATAGTCGTAGGACGCCAGCATGAGTGCCCACCGTTGAATTCGCACCGAGGCATTGGCGTTTATTGCCTTGCTCTCGGATAGGAGGGACGTGAGGGGCTTGTGGTCGGTTTCTGATGTGAACTTGGCTCCGAAAAGGTATTGGTGCATCTTTTTGACCCCGTACACGCACGCGAGCGCCTCCTTCTCTACCATTCCGTAACCGCGCTCTGCCCGCGAAAGTGACCTGGAGACATAAGCTATGGGTTGTAATTTGCCCGCACTATTGACATGTTGCAAAACGCACCCGACCCCATATGCTGACGCATCACATGTGAGAACTAGCTTTTTACCTGGGTCAAAGAAAGTCAAAACACTGTTGGAACACAGAAGGTTGCGTGCCTTATTGAAGGCGCGTTCCTGGGTGTCCCCCCAAAACGAATCGCACCCCTTCCTGAGTAGCATGTGGAGAGGCTCCAGCAGCGTGCTTAAGTTTTGCATAAAGTTCCCAAAGTAATTGAGTAGCCCGAGAAAGGCGCGCAGTTCTGAGACATTCCGGGGCCTGGGTGCCAGTCGAATTACTTCTGTTTTGGACTCTGTTGGGTGGATTCCATCAGCGGCAATCTTTCTGCCCAAAAATTAAAACCTCGGGTGCGAGAAACAGGCACTTGGATTTCTTGACTCGTAGGCCTACCCGATCCAACCACTTTAGTACTTCCTCCAAATTACGGAGATGGGAGTCGGTGTCCCTTCCCGTGATAAGTATGTCGTCTTGAAATACAACCGTCCCCGGGATGGACATGAGCAGACTCTCCATGTTGCGCTGGAATATGGCAGCTGCCGACCTGATGCCGAATGGGCATCGATTGTACATGAAAAGGCCTCGATGTGTGTTGCTGGTGGTAAGTAGCTTGGACTCGGTCAATTCTTGCGTCATATACGCAGATGTGAGGTCTAATTTTGAGAAAAGTTTACCTCCAGCCAATGTGGCAAATAAGTCCTCCACTCTTGGCAGCGGGTACTGGTCCTGTAGGGAGACTCTGTTTATGGTAGATTTGTAGTCCCCACAGATTCGTACGGATCCATCAGGCTTCATGACTGGGACGATGGGACTTGCCCAGTCGCTAAATTCCACAGGTGATATAATGCCTTCTCGCAGAACCCTGTCTAATTCGTGTTCAATCATGTTCATCACATAGGGTACAGCTCTGGCCTTGTGATGGACCGGTCTAGCATCCTGTGTGATGTAGATTTTGACTTTGGCCCCTTTGAAAGTGCCCACACCTGGCTGAAAGAGATGTTCAAATCGCTTTATAACTGTTGAGCAGGAGGTCCGTTCCTCTAATGACATGGCATGGACATCATCCCATTTCCAGTTTAGTTTTGCCAGCCAGCTTCTCCCCAGCAGTGCTGGGGGGTCTCCGGGGACAATCCACAGGGGAAGTCGGTTCACTGGCCCTTTGTGTGTGACAGAGAGCATGGCGCTGCCGAGGACTGGTACGATTTCTTTGGTATAGGTCCTAAGTGTGGTGTCGACCCTTGTGAGTTTTGGTCTGTCTCTTTTATGCGGCCACAGTTGTTCAAATTGTTGAGCGCCCATGAGAGATTGACTCGCTCCCGTATCCAGCTCCATGTTGACAGATATCCCGTTGAGTAGGACCCTCATCATTATAGGAGGCGCCCTGTCATAGGAGCAGTGGCCATTGATCGTGTTGACCCGCTGTACACCGTTGTCCCGGGTACTGTCCCCACCATCTTCTGGTCCGCTTTCCGACCCATCTGATTCGTATACCAGCCGAGCTGCCGTTTTTTTGCACATGCGGGCCAAATGCCCTGTATATTCACAGTTCCTGCAAACAGCCTGCTGTAATCGACATTCCCTTGACGAGTGCCCACCCCCACACCTCCAGCACAGACTGCTTGAAAAGAATGAACTGCGTCTGGCTGATCTCTCTTGAGCTTCTCTCAGTTTGTAGTTGATTGCTCGCATTGTGGGTTGATGAGGTGTGAACGGCCGTTCCTGTGGCCCTTGATGGCTTCTGTTGCCACTGGTTGCTGTCGCGAGCCTGTTCTGCTTGTTCTGCCGGTTTTGTCTGTGTGTGGGGGTAGCAGCTTGTTTAGTGCTGTGAACTTCTTGTTCCAATATTTCGTTAGGTGTCGTACCTGCATTGTAAATCAACCTCGTTTCTTCTTCCCCTACCAAGAATGTCTGTGCAACCAGTGCTGCTGCCTCTAAGGTCAGGTTCTTGGTCTCTATGAGCTTTCGGAATATGCCTGCGTGGCCTATTCCTTCAATGAAAAAGTCTCTCAGCATTTCTCTCCTCAGTTCATCGGAGAACTCACATAAACTAGCCAGCCTCCGAAGTTCCGCCACGAAGTCGGGTATGCCCTGGCCCACACAGCGTCTGTAGTTGTAGAACCTGTGTCTGGCCATGTGTAGGCTGCTTGCTGGCTTCAGGTGGTCTCTTACCAGTGTGCTCAATTCTTCAAACGACTTGCTTGCTGGTTTCTCGGGTGCCAACAGATCCTTCATTAGAGCGTATGTTTTCGAGCCACAGCTGGTCAAGAGATGGGCTCTTCTCTTGTCTGCCTTATCGTCGCCTAACCAGTCTTTGGTTACAAAGCTTTGCTGAAGCCTTTCTATAAAGTCCTCCCAATTGTCTCCCGCATTGTACTTTTCATCTGATCCGTTGTTCGCCATTCTGTGGATTCTGTAATCCCGTAACCCATCACCACTGTAAAGTCCTGTCCCCTCAGTACAGATTCACACGAGGCATGTAGTGAAGTCAAGGTCACTCTGGACCTGCAGCTTTATTTCACAGTTCTCGAATGCTGCACTTGCCTGAGACCTGTGCTTATATACCTGTCTCTTACAAGTGCACCCCCGGTGGTAAGGTATGCTGGTGGTTACAGGTCATATCTTATTACAGTCATGTATAGCATGTTGGGATACAGTTATATATAATAATGTAAGATACATGACACTAGCCTTCTACGCATCGCGATATTTTCAGGCTTCAGCTGGCGACATCTGCCATATCTCTCAGCACACTACACACTGCTGCATTCGACAGGTGACTGAAGCCCTTTACGCTCGCAGGATGGACTTCATAAGCTTCCCAATGACCAGGGAGGCACACACCGAGAGGGATCTGGGTTTCTCGAGAATAGCAGACTTCCCCAAGGTACAGGGAGCAATAGACTGCATGCACATTGCCCTGAAAGCACCCTTAAAGAACACGGAGGTGTTTCGTAACAGAAAGGGGTTCCACTCACTAAATGTGCAGCTTGTTGTCGACCACAATCAAACAATTTTAACAGTGAATGCCACATTTCCTGGCAGCATCCATGATGCACACATCTTACGTGAAAGTGCTATCCCTGACCTGTTTGTCAATCAGCCAAAAGGTCACGGTTGGATGCTGGGGGATAAAGGGTATAGAAACATAGAAACATAGAAACTAGGTGCAGGAGCAGGCCATTCAGCCCTTCTAGCCTGCACCGCCATTCAATGAGTTCATGGCTGAACATGAAACTTCAGTACCCCCTTCCTGCTTTCTCGCCATACCCCTTGATCCCCCGAGTAGTAAGGACTTCATCTAACTCCCTTTTGAATATATTCAGTGAATTGGCCTCAACTACTTTCTGTGGTAGAGAATTCCACAGGTTCACCACTCTCTGGGTGAAGAAGTTTCTCCTCATCTCGGTCCTAAATGGCTTAGCCCTTATCCTTAGACTGTGACCCCTGGTTCTGGACTTCCCCAACATTGGGAACATTCTTCCTGCATCTAACCTGTCTAAACCCGTCAGAATTTTAAACGTTTCTATGAGGTCCCCTCTCATTCTTCTGAACTCCAGTGAATACAAGCCCAGTTGATCCAGTCTTTCTTGATAGGTCAGTCCCACCATCCCGGGAATCAGTCTGGTGAATCTTCGCTGCACTCCCTCAATAGCAAGAATGTCCTTCCTCAAGTTAGGAGACCAAAACTGTACACAATACTCCAGGTGTGGCCTCACCAAGGCCCTGTACAACTGTAGCAACACCTCCCTGCCCCTGTACTCAAATCCCCTCACTATGAAGGCCAACATGCCATTTGCTTTCTTAACCGCCTGCTGTACCTGCATGCCAACCTTCAATGACTGATGTACCATGACACCCAGGTCTCGTTGCACCTTCCCTTTTCCTAATCTGTCACCATTCAGATAATAGTCTGTCTCTCTGTTTTTACCACCAAAGTGGATAACCTCACATTTATCCACATAATACTTCATCTGCCATGCATTTGCCCACTCACCTAACCTATCCAAGTCACTCTGCAGCCTCATAGCATCCTCCTCGCAGCTCACAGTGTCACCCAACTTAGTGTCATCCGCAAATTTGGAGATACTACATTTAATCCCCTCGTCTAAATCATTAATGTACAATGTAAACAGCTGGGGCCCCAGCACAGAACCTTGCGGTACCCCACTAGTCACTGCCTGCCATTCTGAAAAGTACCCATTTACTCCTACTCTTTGCTTCCTGTCTGACAACCAGTTCTCAATCCACGTCAACACACTATCCCCAATCCCATGTGCTTTAACTTTGCACATTAATCTCTTGTGTGGGACCTTGTCGAAAGCCTTCTGAAAGTCCAAATATACCACATTAACTGGTTTTCCTTTGTCCACTTTACTGGAAACATCCTCAAAAAATTCCAGAAGATTTGTCAAGCATGATTTCCCTTTCACAAATCCATGCTGACTTGGACCTATCATGTCGCCATTTTCCAAATGCGCTGCTATGACATCCTTAATAATTGATTCCATCATTTTACCCACTACTGAGGTCAGGTTGACCGGTCTATAATTCCCTGTTTTCTCTCTCCCTCCTTTTTTAAAAAGTGGGGTTACATTGGCTACCCTCCACTCGATAGGAACTGATCCAGAGTCAATGGAATGTTGGAAAATGACTGTCAATGCATCCGCTATTTCCAAGGCCACCTCCTTAAGTACTCTGGGATGCAGTCCATCAGGCCCTGGGGATTTATCGGCCTTCAATCCCATCAATTTCCCCAACACAATTTCCCGACTAATAAAGATTTCCCTCAGTTCCTCCTCCTTACTAGACCCTCTGACCCCTTTTATATCCGGAAGGTTGTTTGTGTCCTCCTTAGTGAATACTGAACCAAAGTACTTGTTCAATTGGTCTGCCATTTCTTTGTTCCCCGTTATGACTTCCCCTGATTCTGACTGCAGGGGACCTACGTTTGTCTTTACTAACCTTTTTCTCTTTACATACCTATAGAAACTTTTGCAATCCGCCTTAATGTTCCCTGCAAGCTTCTTCTCGTACTCCATTTTCCCTGCCCTAATCAAATCCTTTGTCCTCCTCTGCTGAGTTCTAAATTTCTCCCAGTGCCCAGGTTCACTGCTATTTCTGGCCAATTTGTATGCCACTTCCTTGGCTTTAATACTATCCCTGATTTCCCTTGATAGCCACGGTTGAGCCACCTTCCCTTTTTTATTTTTACGCCAGACAGGAATGTACAATTGTTGTAGTTCATCCATGCGGTCTCTAAATGTCTGCCATTGCCCTTCCACAGTCAACCCCTTAAGTATCATTTGCCAATCTATCCTAGCCAATTCACGCCTCATACCTTCAAAGTTACCCTTCTTTAAGTTCTGGACCATGGTCTCTGAATTAACTGTATCATTCTCCATCCTAATGCAGAATTCTACCATATTATGGTCACTCTTCCCCAAGGAGCCTCGCACAATGAGATTGCTCATTAGTCCTCTCTCATTACACAACACCCAGTCTAAGATGGCCTCCCCCCTAATTGGTTCCTCGACATATTGGTCTAGAAAACCATCCCTTATGCACTCCAGGAAATCCTCCTCCACCGTATTGCTTCCAGTTTGGTTAGCCCAATCTATGTGCATATTAAAGTCACCCATTATAACTGCTGCACCTTTATTGCATGCACCCCTAATTTCCTGTTTGATGCCCTCCCCAACATCACTACTACTGTTTGGAGGTCTGTACACAACTCCCACTAACGTTTTTTGCCCTTTGGTGTTCTGCAGCTCTACCTATATAGATTCCACATCATCCAAGCTAATGTCCTTGCAAGTTGGCTGATGACCCCTCTGCGTAATCCCATCACTGAAACACAGAAGCGGTATAATGAAAGTCACATAGCGACTCGCAACATCGTTGAAAAGACAATTGGACTCCTAAAGCAGCGCTTCAGTTGCCTGGATCATTCTGGAGGCAGCCTCCAGTACCACCCTGATCAGGTAGCAGAGTTTATTGTGGTGTGTTGCATGTTGCATAACCTAGCTATAAAGGGAGGACAAATAATGCCAGATCATGCTGCAGGTCCACCTCCAGAAGAAGATGAGGCAGAAGAGGCAGCCGCCGAGGATGAAGATGAGGAACAAGCGGGAGAGGACATGGGCGAGGACATAGGGGAGCTTAATTAGCCTGGCAATCTAGCACCGGTACCACCACCACACCTCTCCCGAAGACCAGTAGCCAGTGACAGTTACACGCCGCTAAGCTTTTGCGTCAGCAGCTCCTTAATGAACGCTTTGCATGAACTATTAATTGTGGATATTCAAATGTTCAATTACAATTAGGGTTAATCAAAGTTTCATTTGCGTGGGGTTTCCTTGTTGTCTTTCCTGCACTGGCCTATCATCTGAATTAGTTTAAGTAAAATTTAAAGTACTGGCAAAGTAAAAGTACTGGTATAATAACAGAATAAACAAACAAATATGCATGAAAAACTGTACGTTTGAAAACTAATGTAACTAAGAAGGAAGGCACAAAAGTTGTTGATTAAATTTTTTTTACCAACAAAGATAGAATTTTTTTTATAAACTAATGAACAACACCCTCCCTCCAACCCCCCGCCCCCCGCACCAACCCATCCTTCCCTCAAAATCACCAAAATGTTACAACATGAAGAAATTGAACATTTAAATAATAATAAGTGAACATTTCAGTAATAATAACATTTATGGAACTTTTGAAAAACACTCCCCCCTCCCTACCTGCGGCCACGTTTCCCTCCAGATCCTGTCCCACCACGCAGACCGACACGAATGCGTTGTGCAGTTTGTGACGGCAAGACTTCCTGCCATGGTGGAGGTGACGGAGCGGAAGCAGAAGCCTCAGGCTCCACTTCCGAGTCAGGAGGAACTGTGTCCTCCGTACTCGCTTGCGTGCTTGGGGTCTCGCTGCGAGTGGACATGACACCTTGGGGTGCAGCGCCGTGTCCAGCCATCCAACGCATTTGTTGCGGCTGTCTGCTGTCTAATCGCCTCCAACGTCTCCCGAGCAGTCTGTGACTGCTCAGAAGACCAGCTGGCGAAGCGCATGCAGAACTTGCTCCAGGTTGTTGGAAACTGGCTCCAATTTGATGAGAAACCCGCGAACCCCTGGATAAGGTCGCGACCAATCGTGACCGTTTCCCTGCACAGGGATAGTAAGCTCTCTGTCTGGTCCTCCATGGTATTGCATAGCACGCTGACCGGACCGCCGTGGGGTCGGCGTGTGCAATGTCACGCGCCTTAGCATCACCACCTGCACACCGCTTGGTCCTGGTGCCTCATCCATCTCAAAGGAGATGGCCGCTGGTTGTTCCCCCCCTACAAAAAAAAATCTTCTTCCTCCTCCTACTCCTCCTCCTCCTCCTCCTCCTGTTCGTGCACAGCAGCAGGAGTCTGCAGTAGCTCCTCTTCTGCCTCTTCCTCCTGCGAAGTTCCTGAAGGTTCAGTGCTCCACGGACACCTGTTGACCTTTGAAAGGCAATTGAAATTTATAAACAACATTTAACAATTCAAATCAATACATCTCAATTTTTCAAGAACTCAAAACATTACAATGCTTTCCATTACCCCATATGCACAAGGGATCACCAGGCCTAACATGACCTAATCTGAAGATCAATAGTACATCACAATTATATATCAAATTACATTATAATTGCATAACATTACATGCGTAATTAAGATATATGGAGTATTTACTAATGATTCACACATTGCACAATGTACAGTTCTCATTACTCACGTGACTCAAGGGTGGGTTCGGCCACACCACGGGCTATGACCGAGTGGCTTTCAGGCCTCACCAAGGCCACCGCAAGCTCCTCGTAAGCACTTAAAGACTTGAGCATGGCAGAGCCCCCGCCCGTCCTGCGTTGCTCGCGGTGGTTGATAGATATCTTCTTCTGTAAATGATAAGATAACATTGCACGGCATAAGCAAATGACTTTGGCAATAAACATTTAAGACTGACAGATTCAAATGTTCAATTAAAAATTTGCATTACATTGCATAGGAATAAAATATTTCATACTATAACATTCAACTTTATGCTGGGGTGCATAAATTTATTCATAATTTAGTTATGTTTAAATGTAACGAAATAACATTGCAGATTCTAGTTACAATTTCCATACATCATTAAATAACACATATGGATGATTTCAAATATAAATTTCAACTTACTCTGGCAGCTGCCAATCGGCTGTTCCATCTTTTGCGGCACTGGTCCGGTATGCGCGCTTCATTCAATGCCGACATGACCACATCGGCAATCTCAGCCCAAATCCTCCAATATGCACGGGTGGAGGTTTCCCATGCCCACCCTGTGTCAGATCCTCCCACCTCGTGCTGACTATATTCACGAGGGCCTCATTGGCCTCCTCGCTGAAGGGCTTGGCCCTTCGCCTTTCAATTGATCTCTCCATTTTCAAAGAATAAAATGCTGCTGCTAAATTTTTAAATTGAATTCTCAGTATTTCCAATAATTTAAACTTCAAAAAATATTATCACTGTACCTAACAGTATATAAAAAATTTTTAAATGGGAAAAAAATTCGAACAATGTCGAATATTAGCAGATAAATTCAAACAATCTGAGCGTACAACCAGAAAATCCTTTCTCCTCTCTCTCTCTCCCCAATCCTCACAGAGCTTGTGAGCATGTGTGATGACCCCTGACCTCTCAAAGCGTGACAAAGAAAATCAACCCCCCAAAAAAATCAAGCTACACATGCGCAGTATATCGTTGCTAGGAAGCTTTTTTTTTTAATTCACTTCCGTTTTCTTTGGGCGATCATGCGATCGCCGAAAAATCAGATCGCCCATTTGACATTGCCGGGGTAAGGCCGAGTGGAAAAACACAAAAAAAAAATGGGCCTTGTGCCGGTGATCAGCATGGGCGATACATCCCACATCGCTGCAACAAGGTCCATTTTTTTGGGCCTTAGCCATCTAGTGGAAAGTCTAGCCCATAGACTTTTTGCAGGTTTGAGGCATCCGCCCATGGGAAGCCTCTGACCGTAATTTCTACCCTCATAAAAACTTAAGAAATAAGGACCCTTGAGCCTGCTCCGCCATTTAATACGATCATGGTTGATCCGATCATGGACTCGGGTCCACTTCCCTGCCTGCTCTCCATAACCCCTTATTCCCTTACCGGTTAAAAAACTGTCTGTCATGTATCTATGCTTGGGGTTATTAGCCACCAGGTGGCACCACTGTCGGAGGTCATTGGGCTCTACGCACGTGTGTGCGGCTCAGGTATAAAAGGCAAGCCATCATGGAATGTAATCACTTTGGGCCCTAATAAAGCAGAGCCAGGTTGTACCTGTATTAGTTTACAGTATTCAGTTTATCGAATTATTACATACATAACATTTGGCGACGAGGTAACTTAAGAACCTTC
Source organism: Pristiophorus japonicus (assembly GCF_044704955.1). Classification (NCBI taxonomy): domain Eukaryota; kingdom Metazoa; phylum Chordata; class Chondrichthyes; family Pristiophoridae; genus Pristiophorus; species Pristiophorus japonicus. The sequence continues at coordinate 170,297,744 of NC_091983.1, forward strand.
ACATGCAAAAATGAGCACAGTTGGAATTCTGGAGAGATTCGTGAAGGGAGAGGACTGAGCAGATTTTGTAGCTCGTCTGGACCAGTACTTCGTGGCCAACAAAATGGAGGAACCCACTGACGCAGTTAGGCGCAGGGCGGTCTTCCTCACGGTTTACAGTCCGAAAATCTATGGACTCATAAAGAATCTTCTCTCACCTGCAAGTCCAACGGACAAGGACTATGAGGAATTGTGTGCTCAGGTACGTGACCATCTCAAATCAGAAGAAGACATCATCATTTCACGATATCGATTCTACATGCATGTTCGTTCTGAAGGCCAGGATGTGTTGGAATTCGTTGCCGACCTAAGATGTCTAGCTGGACCGTGTAAGTTCAAAAACACGTTGGGAAACATGCTGTGGGACTTCTTTGTAATCGGCATCAACCACGAGGTGATCTTGCGTAAGCTACTGGTGGTGGAGACACTGGATTTGAGCAAGGCCATTTTATGTATGAAGAAAGAGTCAGACTGAATGCTGTGAGCTCAAAGTAAAGTGTGACCTTCGTTTTTTATTGCAGGTCTCCAGAGTGCCTCTCCAACCTGTGAGGCCTCCTTAAGTACCAGTGCTCCCAATAGATTATGGGATCCCTTTGGACTCCAGGGGATGAGTCCTCTGGTGGCTGTACAAGGAAAATACAAGTTTACATATATAACAACACACCCCCCCCCCCAAAGTCAACAGGCTAACTATTTACAAGGTGAGTCGATCTGGGGCCCTTCTTGCCTTGGTTGATCGTCTCGGGGCAAATGCTGGTGTTGGTGAATCGTCTGTTGGGCCCTCGCTGGGCTGCTGTGCAGCTGGCCTTGCTGGGCTGCCTGGTGTAGTGAGTCCTGCTGGGCTGCTGTGGATGATGGGTTCTGCTTCGTAGCCAACCGCGGTATCGGTTGTCACTGGTGTGTATGTTGGGGGGTCAAAGAAGGTAGGGTCCAAAGTGGGTTGCTCAGGATAGTCCGTGAATCTGAGTTTGATTTGGTCCAAGTGTTTCCGGTGAAAAAGTCCATTTGAAAGTTTGATCAGAAACACCCTGCTCCCCTCTTTGACCACGCCAGCGCCGGGAAGCCACTTGGGACCTTGTCCATAATTCAACACAATTACAGGATCATAGATTTCAATTTCGCGTGACACATTTGCGCTATCATGGTATGCACTTTGTTGAAGCCGCCTGCTCTTTACCTGTTCATGTAGATCAGGGTGAACTAACGAGAGCCTTGTCTACAGTGCCCTTTTCATGAGCAGTTCAGCAGGTGGGATCCCAGTGAGCGAGTGGGGTCTCGTGCGGTAGCTAAGCAGGACTTGGGATAGGCGAGTCTGCAGTGAGCCTTCAGTTAACCTTTTCAAGCCTTGCTTGATGGTTTGCACTGTTTGCTCTGCCTGACCATTGGACGCTGGTTTAAATGGGGCAGATGTGACATGTTTGATCCCGTTGTAGGTCATGAATTCTTTGAACTTGGCACTGGTAAAACATGGCCCGTTGTCACTCACTGGGACATCAGGTAGCCCGTGCGTGGCACACATGGCATGCAGGCTTTCAATGGTGGCAGCGGACGTGCTTGCCAACATTATCTCACATTCAATCCATTTGGAGTACGCATCTACAACCACAAGGAACATTTTACCCAAGAATGGGCCTGCATAGTCGACATGGACCCCAGACCACAGTTTGGAAGGCCAAGACCATAAACTTAGTGGCGCCTCCCTGGGTGCATTACTTAACTGCGAGCATGTGTTATATCTGTGTACGCAGGACTCTAAGTCCACTTTGATACCGGGCCACCGCACGTGGGATCTGGCTTTCGCTTTCATCATTACGATGCCTGGGTGGGTGGGTGCTGTGGAGGTCACTGAACCTTGGGAACCACTACCCGATTTCCCCACAGAAGGCAGTCTGCCTGTATAGACATTTCATTTTTGCACCACTGGAACAGCTTTATCTCTTCCTGCATTTCCACTGGGACACTGGACCAGCTTACGTGAAGCACACAGTTTTTGACTAGGGACAGTAAGGGGTCCTGGCTCATCCAGGTTCTAATCTGTCGGGCTGTGACGGGTGAGTGCCCTCTCTCGAATGCTTCCATAACCATGACTAAATCTGCGGGCTGCGCAATTTCCACCTCCGTGGTGGGCAATGGCAGCCTGCTGAGAGCATCGGCACAGTTTTCTGTGCCTAGCCTGTGGCGGATGGCGTAGTTGTATGCGGACAACATGAGCGCCCATCACTGGATGTGGGCCGATGCATTAGTATTTATTACTTTACTCTCAGAAAACAGGGATATCAGTGGCTTATGGTCAGTTTCCAATTCAAAATTTAGCCCGAACAGGTATTGATGCATTTTCTTTACCCCATAGATACACGCTAATGCTTCTTTTTCAATCATGCTGTAGACTCTCTCAGCTTTAGGCAGACTCCTGGATGCATAAGCAACTGGTTGCAATTTACCAAAATCATTAGCTTGTTGCAATACACACCCGACGCCATATGACGACGCATCACATGCTAGTACCAAATGCTTACATGGATCATACAACACAAGCAATTTGTTTGAGCATAACAATTTTCTAGCTTTTACAAAGGCATTTTTTTGGCTTTTGCCCCAAACCCATTCATCCCCTTTACGTAGTAAGACATGAAGTGGTTCTAGCAGTGTGCTGAGACCCAGTAAGAAGTTACCAAAATAGTTCAGGAGTCCTAGAAACGACAGCAGCTCCGTCACGTTCTGTGGCCTCGGTGCGTTCTCGATTGCCTCCGTCTTCGAATTGGTGGGCCTGATGCCGTCCGCCGCGATTCTTCTCCCCAGGAACTCCACTTCATGCGCCAGGAAAATGCACTTCGAGTGTTTTAACCTGAGCCCCACGTGGTTGAGTCAACTAAGAACCTCCTCCAGGTTCTGCAGATGCTCGCTTGTGTCTCGACCTGTAATCAAGATGTTGCCCTGGAAGACCACCATGTGCGGGACCGACTTCAGTAAGTGTTCCATGTTTCTCTGGAATATCGCTGCCGCTGATCGAATTCCAAACGGGCATCTGTTATAAATGAAGAGACCTTTGTCCGTGTTGATGCAGGTGAGGGCCTTCGATGATTTCTCCAGCTCCTGCATCATGTAGGCCAAGGTCAAGACCAGCTTCGTAAACGTCTTTCCTCCCGCCAGGGTAGCAAAAAGGTCGTCGGTCTTTGGTAGTTGGTATTGGTCCAGCAGGGAGAAACGATTGATAGTTACTTTGTAATCACCACTGATTCTGACAGTGCCGTCTCCCTTGAGGACAGGAACGATTGGACTGGCCCACTTGTTGAATTCGATCGGTGAAATGATGCCCTCTCATTGCAGCCGGACCAGCTCGATCTCCACCCTTTCTCTCATCATGTATGGTACTGGTCTCGCCTTGTGATGGATGGGTCGCGCCCCGGAATTTGCTCCTTGGAACTTCCCGATGCCTGGTTCGAACAGCGAAGGAAATTTGTTTAAGACCTGGGCACACGAAGTGTCGTCAGCGGACGAGAGCGCTCGGACGTCGTCCCAGTTCCAGCGTATCTTTCCCAGCCAGCTCCTGCCAAGCAGCGTGGGACCATCGCCTGGTACCACCGAGAGTGGTAACTTGTGCACCGCTCCATCGTAGGAGACTTTTACAGTAGCACTGCCGATTACACAGAAACATAGAAACATAGAAAATAGGTGCAGGAGTAGGCCATTCGGCCCTTCGAGCCTGCACCACCATTAAATAAGAAAATGGCTGATCATTCACCTCAGTACCCTTTCCTGCTTTCTCTCCATATCCCTTGATTCCTTTAGCCGTAAGGGCCATATCTAACTCCCTCTTGAATATATCCAATGAACTGGCATCAACAACTCTCTGCGGTAGGGAATTCCACAGGTTAACAACTCTCTGAGTGAAGAAGTTTCTCCTCATCTCAGTCCTAAATGGCTTACCCCTTATCCTTAGACTATGTCCCCTGGTTCTGGACTTCTCCAGCATCGGGATCATTCTTCTTGCATCTAACCTGTCCAGTCCCGTCAGAATTTTATATGTTTCTATGGGATCCCCTCTCATCCTTCTAAACTCCAGTGAATACAGGCCCAGTCAATCCAGTCTCTCCTCATATGTCAGTCCTGCCATCCCAGGAATCAGATTGGTGAACGTTCGCTGCACTCCCTCAATAGCAAGAACGTCCTTCTTCAGGTTAGGAGACCAAAACTGAACACAATACTCCAGGTGAGGCCTCACCAAGGCCCTGTACAACTGCAGTAAAACCTCCCTGCTCCTATACTCAAATCCCCTAGCTATGAAGGCCAACATACCATTTGCATTCTTCACCGCCTGCTGTACCTGCATGCCAACTTTCAATGACTGATGTACCATGACACCCAGGTCTCGTTGCACCTCCCCTTTTCCTAATCTGTCACCATTCAGATAATATTCTGCCTTTGGGTTTTTGTCACCAAAGTGGATAACCTCACATTTATCCACATTATATTGCATCTGCCATGCATTTGCCCACTCACCTAACCTATCCAAGTCATCCTACAGCCTCTTAGCATCTTCCTCACAGCTCACACCACCACCCAGCTTAGTGTCAACTGCAAACTTGGAGATATTACACTCAATTCCTTCATCTAAATCATTAATGTATATTGTAAATAGCTGGGGTCCCAGCACTGAGCCCTGCGGCACCCCACTAGTCACTGCCTGTCATTCTGAAAAGGATCCATTTATCCTGACTCTCTGCTTCCTGTCTGCCAACCAGTTCTCTATCCACTTCAGTACATTACCCCCAATACCATGTGCTTTAATTTTGCACACCAATCTCATGTGGGACCTTGTCAAAAGCCTTTTGAAAGTCCAAATATACCACATCCACCAGTTCTCCCTTGTCCATTCTACCAGTTACATCCTCAAAAAATTCTAGAAGATTTATCAAGCAGGATTTCCCTTTCATAAATCCATGCTGACTTGGACCGATCCCGTCACTGCTTTCCAAATGCGCTGCTATTTCATTTTTAATAATTGATTCCAACATTTTCCCCACTAGTGATATCAGGCTAACCGGTCTAAAATTACCTGTTTTCTCTCTCCCTCCTTTCTTAAAAAGTGGTGTTACATTAGCTACCCTCCTGTCCATAGGAACTGATCCAGAATCAATAGACTGTTGGAAAATGATCACCAATGCATCCACTATTTCTAGGGCTACTTCATTAAGTACTCTGGGATGCAAACTATCAGGCCCCGAGGATTTATCGGCCTTCAATCCCATCAATTTCCCTAACACAATTTCCCGCATAATAAGGATTTCCTTCAGTTCCTCCTTCTCATTAGTATATCCAGAAGGTTATTTGTGTCTTCCTTCGTAAAGACAGAACCAAAGTATTTGTTTAACTGGTCCGCCATTTCTTTGTTCCCCTATATAAATTCACCTGAATCTGACTGCAAGGGACTTACGTTTGTCTTCACTAATCTTTTTCTCTTCACATATCTATAGAAGCTTTTGCAGTCAGTTTTTATGTTGCCAGCAAGCTTCCTCTCATAATCCATTTTCCCCCTCCTAATTAAACCCTTTGTCTTTCTCTGCTGTATTGTAAAATTTTCTCAGTCCTCTGGTTTGCTGCTTTTTCTGACCAATTTATATGCCCCTTCCTTGGATTTAACACTATCTTTAATTTCCCTTGTTAGCCACGGTTGAGCCACCTTCCCCGTTTTATTTTTACTCCAGACAGGAATGTACAATTGTTGAAGTTCATCCATGTGATCTTTAAATGTCTGTCATTGCCTATCCACCATCAATCCTTTACGTATCATTCGCCAGTCTATTCTAGCCAATTCACGTCTCATACCATCGAAGTTACCGTTCCTTAAGTTCAGGACCCTAGTCTCTGAATTAACTGTGTCACTCTCCATCTTAATAAAGAATTGTATCATATTATGGTCACTCAAGGGAATCAGTTCCTTTGTGTAAGTTCTCAGTTTTGTGTGAATTGGAGTCAAGATTGGCCTTGAGGCCTTGCTGCACCGCAAGTTTTAGAAAGTCTTTTTGCTCATAATGGACTGGCTCGCACACGTGTCCTACTCCATTGAAACTGGCAGTCCATTTAGTTCAACCTTCAGCATAATCGGGGGACACTTAATGGTAAATGTATGCACTCCATATACCACTTCCGCCTCGGTCTGAGGCTCTGGTTCATCGTGATACGCCATGGATCTGTCCTCCTCTGCAACATGGTGGTTTGCAGGGGTAGCAGCTCGCCTGCACGTACATTGGAGGTGTCCCATTGTTCCACAGCCCTTGCAAACGTACCCTTTGAAGTGGCATGAATGGAAAGATGATCACACCAGCAGCGCCAACAAGGTGTTAACGGCCAAGCATTCATCACCCTTGATGGTGGACTCTGAGACATCTGTGGACGTTTAGCTGCAGGCACGTTGCGATTTGAAAACAACATCACTTTGTTCACAGTACTTGTAGCAGCACTCGTGTGCTGAGAGATTTGCTTAGTATTGTCACTGGTGGCAATGAACGCCTGGGCTATCGCTATGGCTTTACTCAAGATTGGGATCTCTACAGTCAAAAGTTTGCGAAGTATCATTTCGTGGCCAATGCCAAGCACGAAAAAGTCTCTGAGCATGTGCTTCAAATGTCCTTCAAATTCGCAATGTCCTGCAAGGCGTCTTAGCTCAGCGACATAACTCGCCACTTCTTGGCCTTCAGACCTTTTGTAGGTGTAGATCCAGTACCTCGCCATCAGAACACAGGAGTTGGTCGAGACGTCGAAGAAACTTACGTGCATCAACACTCATAAAGGATTGTTTATCTACAACAGGTGTCCTTTCGGAATTCGCTCGGCTGCAGCCATATTTCAGAGGAACATGGAGACTCTACTGAAGTCCGTCCCTAGAACCGTCATGTTCCAAGATGACATCCTGGTCACAGGTCGTGACACCGCTGAACTTCTGAACAAATTGGAAGAGGTTCTACATCGTCTGGACAAAGTGGGACTCAGACTGAAATGTTTGAAGTGCATCTTCATGGCACCGGAAGTCGAATTCCTGGGGAGGAAAATTGCCGCTGACGGCATCAGGCCTACGAACTCGAAAACCAAGGCCATCAAAAATGCACCCAAGCCTCAGAACATGACAGAGCTGCGTTCATTCCTTGGTCTACTCAACTATTTTGGTAATTTCCTACCTAGATTGAACACTTCATTAGAGCCACTGCACACGCTGCTAAGAAAAGGCGACAACTGGGTTTGGGGTGCATCTCAAGATAGAGCTTTTGAGAAAACTACTAATCTGCTTTGCTCTAACAAGCTGCTGGTACATCTGTGTAAGTGTCTAGTTTTGGCCTGTGATGCTTCGTCATATGGAGTTGGTTGCGTGCTCCAACAAGCTAGTGAGTCGGGCAAACTACAACCTGCTGCATATGCTTCTAAAAGTTTGTCAAAGGCGGAAAGAGCCTGCAGTATGGTAGAAAAAGAAGCATTAGCCTGTGTGTATGGGGTTAAAAAGATGCATCAGTACCTGTTTGGTCTTCGGTTTGAACTGGAAACAGATCACAAGCCATTCATTTAATTGTTTTCGGAAAACAAAGGTATCAATACCAATGCATCGGCTCGCATCCAGAGGTAGGTGCTAATATTATCTGCCTATGATTATGTCATTCGCCATAGACCTGGCACCGAGAATTGAGCCGGTGCACTGAGCCGTCTGCTGTTGCCCACACCTGAGGTGGAGACGCCACAACCTGCAGACTTACTGTTAGTTATGGATGCTTTTGAAAGTGAAGGAACCCCTGTCACGGCTCAACAAGTTAAGACCTGGACCAGCTAGGACTGGATATTATCGGTTGTGATTGATTGTCCTTAGTGGTGATTGGTCTGCCATACCCAAGCAAATGGGTGATGAGAGCAGGAATATAGGAGCAGGGAGGTCTTACTGCAGTTGTACAGGGCCTTGTTGAGGCCACACCTTGAGTATTGTGTACAGTTTTGGTTTCCTAATCTGAGGAAGGATATTCTTGCCATTGAGGGAGTGCAGTGAAGGTTCACCAGACTGATTCCCGGGATGGCAGGACTGACATATGAAGAAAGACTGGATCGACTAGGCTTATATTCACTGGAATTTAGAAGAATGAGAGGGGATCTCATAGAAACATATAAAATTCTGACGGGATTGGACAGGTTAGATGCAGGATGAATATTCCTGATGTTGGGGAAGTCCAGAGCCAGGGGTCACAGTCTAAAGATAAAGGGTAAGCCATTTAGGACCGAGATGAGGAGAAACTTCTTCACTCCAGTGAAAAAGAAGGGTGGTAAGAGAAGGGATAACCAGCCGTGGATAACCAAGGAAATAAAGGAGAGTATCAAATCAAAGACCAATGCGTATAAGGTGGCCAAGGTTAGTGGGAAACTAGAAGATTGGAAAAATTTTAAACAACAGCAAAGAATGACTAAAAAAGCAATAAAGAAAGGAAAGATTTTTTACGAAGGTAAACTTGCGCAAAACATAAAAACAGATAGTAAAAGCTTTTACAGATATATAGAATGGAAAAGAGTGACTAAAGTAAATGTTGGTCCCTTAGAAGATGAGAAGGGGGATTTAAAAATGGGAAATGTGGAAATGGCTGAGACTTTAAACAATTATTTTGCTTCGGTCTTCACAGTGGAAGACACAAAAACCATGCCAAAAATTGCTGGTCACAGAAATGTGGTAAGGGAGGACCTTGAGACAATCACTATCACTAGGGGGGTAGTGCTGGACAGGCTAATGGGACTCAAGGTAGACAAGTCCCCTGGTCCTGATGAAATGCATCCCAGGGTATTAAAAGAGATGGCGGAAGTTATAGCAGATGCATTCGTTATAATCTACCAAAATTCTCTGGACTCTGGGGAGGTACCAGCGGATTGGAAAGCAGCTAATGTAACGCCTCTGTTTAAAAAAGGGGGCAGACAAAAGGCAGGTAACTATAGGCCGGTTAGTTTAACATCTGTGTTAATGCTTGAAGCTATCATTAAGGAAGGAATAGCGGGACATCTAGATAGGAATAGTGCAATCAAGCAGACGCAGCATGGATTCATGAAAGGGAAATCATGTTTAACTAATTTACTGGAATTCTTTGAGGATATAACGAGCATGGTGGATAGAAGTGTACCGATGGATGTGGTGTATTTAGATTTTCAAAAGGCATTCGATAAGGTGCCACACAAAAGGTTACTGCAGAAGATAGAGGTACGCGGAGTCAGAGGAAATGTATTAGCATGGATAGAGAATTGGCTGGCGAACAGAAAGCAGAGAGTCGGGATAAATGGGTCGTTTTCGGGTTGGAAATCGGTGGTTAGTGGTGTGCCACAGGGATCGGTGCTGGGACCACAACTGTTTACAATATACATAGATGACATGGAAGAGGGGACAGAGTGTAGTGTAACAAAATTTGCAGATGACACAAAGATTAGTGGGAAAGCGGGTTGTGTAGAGAACACAGAGAGGCTGCAAAGAGATTTGGATAGGTTAAGCAAATAGGCTAAGGTTTGGCAGATGGAATACAATGTCGGAAAGTGTGAGGTCATCCACCTTGGGGAAAAAAACAGTAAAAGGGAATATTATTTGAATGGGGAGAAATTACAACATGCTGCAGTGCAGAGGAACCTGGGGGTCCTTGTGCATGAATCACAAAAAGTTAGTTTGCATGTGCAGCAGGTAATCAGGAAGGCGAATGGAATGTTGGCCTTCATTGCGAGAGGGATGGAATACAAAAGTAGGGAGTTCTTGCTGCAACTGTATAGGGTATTGGTAAGGCCGCACCTGGAGTACTGTGTGCAGTTTTGGTCACCTTACTTAAGGAAGGATATACTAGCTTTGGAGGGGGTACAGAGACGATTCACGAGGCTGATTCCAGAGATGAGGGGGTTACCTTATGATGATAGATTGAGTAGACTGGGTCTTTACTCGTTGGAGTTCAGAAGGATGAGGGGCGATCTTATAGAAACATTTAAAATAATGAAAGGGATAGACAAGATAGAGGCGGAGAGGTTGTTTCCACTGGTCAGGGAGACTAGAACTAGGGGGCACAGCCTTAAAATACGGGAGAGCCAATTTAAAACCGAGTTGAGAAGGAATTTCTTCTCCCAGAGGGTTGTGAATCTGTGGAATTCTCTGCCCAAGGAAGCATTTGAGGCTAGCTCATTGAATGTATTCAAGTCACAGATAGATAGATTTTTAACCAATAAGGGAATTAAGGGTTACGGGGAGCGGGCGGGTAAGTGGAGCTGAGTCCACGGCCAGATCAGCCATGATCTTATTGAATGGCGGAGCAGCTCCTGTTCCTAATTCTTATGTTCTTATGTTCACTCAGAGAGTTGTGAACCTGTGGAATTCTCTACCACAGAAAGTTGATGAGGCCAGTTCGTTAGATATATTCAAAAGGGAGTTAGATGTGGCCCTTATGGCTAAAGGGATCAAGGGGTATGGAGAGAAAGCAAGAATGGGGTACTGAAATTGCATGATCAGCCATGATCATATTGAATGGTGGTGCAGGCTCGAAGGGCCGAATGACCTACTCCTGCACCTATTTTCTATGTTTCTATGAGACCAAACGTTACAACCGTCACAAAGACGAACTATCCATTCAATCAGATTGTATACTGTGGGGTAATCGTATTGTTATGCCCAAGAAAGGTAGAGAGAAATTTGTGCATGATCTACATAGTACACATCTCGGTGTTGTCATGATGAAAGCCATTGCCAGGTCTCACGTATGGTGGCCTGGAATTGACTCTCATCTGGAATCATGTATGCATCAGTGCAACACTTGCATGCAGCTTAGTAAAGCACCAGTGGAATCGCCACTGAGACTGTGGTCATGGCCATCCAAACCATGGTCCAGGATCCACATCAACTTTGCAGGTCCCTTCCTGGGAAAGATGTTCTTAGTTGTGGTGGATGCATATTCCAAGTGGATAGAGTGTATAATCATGTCATTCAGTACATCCACAGCTACCATTGAGAGCCTTCGTGTCATGTTTGTCATTCATGGTCTGCCCGACATAGTTGTAAGCGACAACGGACCCTGCTTCACTAGTCTGCAGTTTCAAGAGTTCATAAAACTCAATGGTATCAAACATGTGAGGTCAGCACCATTCAAACCTGCATCTAATGGTCAGGCAGAGCGTGCTGTCCAAACTATCAAGCAGAGTATGAAACGTGTCACTCAAGGTTCACTGCAGACTCATTTGTCATGCATATTGCTTAGTTACAGGACAAGACCCCACACACTTACCGGGATCCCCCCTACTGAACTATTGATAAAGAGAGATCTCAAGACCAAGCTCTCTCTTGTCCATCCTGACTTGAACGATCGTGTTGAATACAGACATCAAAGTCAGCAGTGGTATCATGATCGCACTGCTGTGTCACGCGACATTTCTGTTAACGATCCTGTATCTGTACTAAATTATGGTCAAGGTCCCAAATGGATCGCTGGTACTGTTACAGTCAAGGAGAGTAACAGAGTGTTTATCGTCAAGCTCAAGAATGGGCAGACATGCAGGAAACATGTCGATCAGATAAAGCTGCGGCACACGGATGAACCAGAACAGTCTGAGGAAGACACAATCAGTGACCAACCAACCTACCCTCAGTCATCAGAGGACCCCGCTGTCATCAATGAATCTGGACTTTCAATCTCTGACATGGTCATTGCCACTCCCATCAGATCGGCTACCCAGCCCCCAGTCATAACAGACTCAGAACGCTCGCCCAAGGCTGGAGTTGAACTGAGACGATCAACTCGGGAGCGGAAAGCCCCAACCATCTCAATTTGTAAAAAGACCGTTACTAATATCTTTATGGGGGATATTGTCATTTATGTATGTTTGAAGTTACTAGCCACTAGGTGGCACTACTGTCGGAGGTCATTGGGTTGTACGCACGTGTGTGCAGCCCAGGTATAAAAGGCAAGCCATCATGTAATGTAATCATTTTGGGCCCTAATAAAGCAGAGTCAGGTTTGTACCTTTGTTAGTTTACAGTATTCAGTTTATTGAGTTATTACATACATAAAACTGTCTATCTCTGTCTTAAATTTATTCAATGATCCAGCTTCCACAGCTCTCTGAGACAGCGAATTCCACAGATTTACAACCCTCTGAGAGAAGAAATTCCTCCTCATCTTAGTTTTAAATGGGTGGCCCCCTATTCTAAGATTATGCCCTCTAGTTCTAGTCTCTCCTATCAGTGGAAACATCCTCTCTGCATCCACCTTGTCACTCCCCCTCATAATCTTATATGTTTCGATAAGATCACTTCTCATTCTTCTGAGTTTCAATGAGTAGACGCCCAACCTACTCAACCTTTCCTCATAAGTCAACCCCCTCACCTCCGAAATCAACCTAGTGAACCTTCTCTGAACTGTTTCCAAAACAAGTATATCCTTTCTTATCTATGGAAACCAAAACTGTACGTAGCATTCTAGGTGTGGCCTCACCAATACCCTGTATAATTGTAGCAAGACTTCCCTGCTTTTATACTCCATCCCCTTTGCAATAAAGGCCAAGATTCCATCGGCCTTCCTGATAACTTGCTGTACCTGCATACTAACCTTTTGTGTTTCATGCACCAGGAGCCCCCAGGTCCTGTTGTACTGCAGCACTTTGCAATTTTTCTCCATTTAAATAATAACTTGTTCTTTGATTTTTTTCTGCCAAAGTGCATAACCTCATACTTTCCAACATTATACTCCATCTGCCAAATTTCTGCCCACTCACTTAGCCTGTCTACATCCTTTTGCAGGTTTTTTGTGTCCTCCTCGCACATTGCTTTTCCTCCCATCTTTGTATCGTCAGCAAACTTGGCAATGTTACATGTTGAGATTCTGATGTAGTGCCAAAACTGGTGATTCTGTGGCCTGCTGAGGCCTCTATTCCACTATATAATTGAAATCATTACTTTATCTTTTACAATTGATAACGTTTTTGTTACTGTACTGGGGCAGTGAATATTAAAGTGTAACTATAGGAGCAATGATTTCATTTTTGATCAGTCTTGTAATTATTAAGTTTCAATTTTAATCAAATTGGAAACATTCACAAGTATTCTCTATTACTTTTGTGGACGTTTTTGGGTTTTGTGGGGTTTGCAGGTAGGCAAACTGATACCTAAATCTTGGCACATTGGTCGAAGTGGGAGGATGAATTCTGCTTGCCCAGGGGCCAAATTTGGGTAGGTGAGATTAATGTAGTCCTGGAAAGCTGTTCTTGTATTTTGTAGCTCAGTCTCCAGCTCCAGTTCTAAGACAGTCATGGTTTCCACCCGATCGTAAACCTCTTTGAGGTTAACCTCCTTATCGCACAGCAAGCATTTTAACTGGTCTATTTCAGACTGATGTCTACTTTGTAAGACAACAATGGGTTCATTAGCTTGTTCCTTTTCTTTACTGCGAGCTTTAGCAACTTCAGTTGATATTTTGGCTTCATATTCCTCTTTTTGGAGCTGTAAAGATTCTTGTAGTATAAATTGATGTTGCACTTCGGTGTCATATTTTAACTTTCTGATTAAAATTAAACAAATGCCGCATTAGTACCAAGTTGTAAATATTTCTTTAAAAACACGTTTGGAACAGAATTATGAATATGCAGTCTGGGCGCAGTACTGAGTCAACAGTTCTGAGTCCCGCGTTTGAATCTACTCCAATTAAATGAAAAGTCTTCTCTCTTTGCTGGTTGTAAGAGTTTCACATGAAATAACTTTGGGAGATCCATAATCAAGTTATAGTATTAAGGGCATATAACTGCTCACAATTCAGCACAAACTGTTCAGCCTTACTCTTTAGAGTTGTCAAGTGGGGAACTAAATCGCACTGCTATTGTGAGTTTAGGGCATATTATTGGTACAGAGTACAGCAAGCTCAGCATTAGTCTGCTTCTGGGCATGCTTAATGCTGAACTTAGTGCAAGAACATCAACAGCACTGATTCTCAAATTTCATCAAATAATAAAATCAACGTAGCAGTGTATTTTTGGAATTCTTGCACAAGCACACCTGACTTAGGGTGGATTTTTGCATCAGTTACAGTAGTTCGATAGTGTGGTCCTTTGACAATTATATCCCGTTTATTATATAATGTACTCTGAAATAACACATCGTGAAATGTAAGCAGATATAGGGGCTGGAGGTCATCAGCCCATCGCCTGCTGCCGCTGACTGCTGCCCACTCCCGCCGACATTCCTCGCGAAGATCCGCCCAGTGCCACTTTGGAGGTGGCCTGGAGTGGGCGGGAGAGGAGAGCCGCCGGGAACCGCCTGCTGACGTCAGCGGGCGGCCGAGTGGCGCAACTGATCTCCCGCCCGCCATCTCCCAGATTCCTGCGGGCGGGAGTCGGCGAGACTCGGCGGCAGAACGGGGGTGGAGCTGCTGGCTGGAGGCTGGTTGCCGACAGTAGGTAGGAAGAACCTGAAAAAAAGCTAAGTGAATTTTTTTTTTACATTTTCAACAGTGACTTACCTGAATAGGGTCCCCTGAAGGTCTTCGGGTAGTTTTTGTAATTTTTACTGATGATTTTCTTTTCAGGTCTTCGACCCTCCATGGGCAGGAAGCGCCTCTGCTGCCGAGAATGAGACCTCCTGCCCGCTGCCACCCAGATTGGCAGCGTACGTCGTCCACTTGCCGTCCACCAACCTTCGAGGGATCTCGGCCATTAATATCCCACCCAAAATACCGTCTGGTATCTCGGCGGCACTTTGATGAATATCGGGCCCATAGTTTTAATCTAACGTGTTATGATTTTTACTGCACAGGAACTTGGGAATTGTTTTTCTGAAGTGATGCAACGGTTTAGGGCTGTTCACTATTGTTTTGTATAGTCTTCTTGCACCATACCTGGCCCAGAGCTTCTGAAAACCACAGGCCAAGGAGTTATATAGGCCCCAAATTGCCCCAGCCGCTTAGAGCGGTGTAGTTAGATGTGGTGCGCCGACTTCCCAGAAATCTACCTTTGAATTTGGCCGCTCCCTCGTCAGCCTCACCCCTACAGTCATGTGTGCCTGCCGCCCCTAGCCCTGGTGGGAGGGCTAGCCGGTACATTCTGCAGTCGGCAAGGTAGGACTGCTCTATTTTCAGTAGCTGATTTATCTTTCATTTATTTTTGATGATGTTGTGCAGCTGTTGTGCTGAAGATGTTGTAATTTCGTGCTGATGTTGTGAAGGTCTTTACTGCTTTGGAATCCTCTAACTCACCTTCCCCCATCTCTGGCTACCTGCGCTGATTTCTTAAATGTAGGTAAGGTTTTTCTGTGCCTGCAAAAGTGGCCACATACACTGGCCTAAGTTAGTTTGGAGTAACTTTCAGCTGGCCAAATTTGCTTCTATGGCCAGAAGAGGGGGAAGTGGCTGGTCACACCCACTTTTGGAGATAAAAAAACTAAACGAATAAAAAACCTAACCAACTGACTTACACTGGAGCAAGTTAAATGGGGAAATTTGCGATTTTTAAGTTACTCCAAAAAAAGCTACTTACTCCAAAAAAAACGGGGCAACACTTGGGGAAATTTGGGCCCTTAGAAAATTCCCTTTTACGTTCTCTTAAACATTTCAGTCGTAGCACATCACTTAGAACGATTTCCTTTGGACCTGAAGCAAAATACTGCATATGTTGGCAATCTGAAATAAAATCAGAAAATGCTGGAAACTCTCAGCAGGATCGACAAAAAGTTGCTGACCTGAAACGCTAACCTGAGTTCTCTCTCCACAGATGCTTCCTGACCTGCTGAGTGTGTCCAGCACTTTCTCCTTTGGACTTGACGTTGTCTCTCATTTATGAGTTAAATGTAACAAAGGTGAGATGCCTCTGTCAGGGAGCCCATCTCTGGATTTGGTAGTTATTTCAAGTAGCACTTCACCCCATCCCACTACTGAAGTCTTTTTCAGTTGCATAACTGAAGTCTGGAGGGAAATATGAAAATAAGAACATAAGAAATAGGAGCATGATTTGACCCATCAAGTCTGCTCCGCCATTCAATAACATCATGGCTGATCTGATCATGGACTCAGTTCCATTTCCCTGCCCACTCCTCATAACCCTTTACTCCCTTATCACTCAAAAATCTGTCTATCTGCTCCTTAAATATATTCAAAGCCTTCATAGCTCTCTGGGGCAGAGAATTCCATAAATTTACAACCCTCTGAGAGAAGAAATTCCTCCTCATCTCAGTTTTAAATGGGCGGTCCTTTATTCTGAGACTATGTCCCCTAGTTTTAATTTCCCCTATGAGTGGAAATATCCTCTCTGCATCCACCTTGTCGAGCCCCCTTATTATCTTATATGTTTTGATTAGATCACCTCTCATTCTTCTGAACTCCAATGTGTATAGGCCTAACCTACTCAACCTATCTTCATAAGTCAACCCCCTCATCTCTGGAATCAATCTAATGAACGAACCTTCTCTGAACAACCTCCAATGCAAGTATATCCTTCCTTAAATACGGAGACCAAAATTGTATGCAGTACTCCAGGTGTGGCTTCACCAATACCCTGTACAGTTATAGCAGGACTTCTCTGCTTCTATACTTTATCCACCTTGCAATAAAGGACAACATTCCATTTGCCTTCCTGATTATTTGCTGGACCTGCATACTACGTTTTTGTGTTTCATGCACAAGGACCTCCAGGTCTCTCTGTACTGCAGAACTTTGCAATTTTTCTCCATTTAAATTGTAATTTGCTTTTCTATTATTTCTGCCAAAGTGGATAACCTCACATTTTCCCACATTATACTCCATCTACCAAATGTTTGCCCACTCACTTAGCCTGTCTATATCCCTTTGCTTAAAGGGAAGGGCCCACACTGCCGACTCAGCAGAAGAAAAAGGGACCTATCTGGAACACCAGGGAGTGGGGGTGCCACGTGATCAGCCTGACACGGAGGTGTGGCGAATGAGGGTACGAGGCCCAGAAGAGCTGAGGACCCAGGGCCAGCACGGGCCTGCCAACACTGCGATATGTGTGCAAGCATTGGTCCATGCAGGAGAGCACGTCTCCAGTCATCCTGGTTAATCCTTGCCACTGGATAAAGGCCTAGCTCTGTCAAGCCCGTGTGGTGGCCGATGTGCAATGGTCACCACGTTAAAAAAATCCACGCACAGGCATCTTCCACCTCCTTAATTGGAGCTCAGGACTGGAACATCGGGTCCTTCATTGAAACATCTGTGAACTCTCGTGGAAGTAAGTTATTCTCGTTCGAGGGACCGCCTATGATGATGATCCCTTTGCAGATTTTTTGTGTCCTTGTCACAATTTGCTTTCCCACCCATTTTTGTATCATCAGCAAACTTGGCTACATTACACTCGGTCCCTTCATCCAAGTCATTAATATAGATTGTAAATAGTTGAGGACCCAGCACCGATCCCTGCGGCACACTACATTTGCCAACCGGAAAATGACCCATTTATCCCGACTCTCTGTTTTCTGTTAGTTAGCCAATCCTCTATCCATGCTAATATATTACCCCCAACCCCGTGACCTTTTATCTTGTGCAGTAAGCTAATATATTACCCCCAACCCCGTGACCTTTTATCTTGTGCAGTAAGCTAATATATTACCCCCAACCCCGTGACCTTTTATCTTGTGCAGTAAGCTTTTATGTGGCACCTTATCGAATGCCTTCTGGAAATCCAAATACACCACATCCATTGGTCCCCCCTTATCCATCCTGCTCGTTACATCCTCAAAGAACTCCAGCAAATTTGTTTCAACAATGTGATTTGATACCTCAATCACATTGAAAATCACCTCATAGTTTACCTAAATAAGTTCTAGTTGTTAAGTATGGAAGAACTCCACAAGACTGAGTACTGTGAGCTAAAACTGATGTGACCTTAGTCTCTTTAATACAACTCCAGAGTGCCTAAGCAGCCTGGCAGACAACCTTTTATACTCCCTTGCACGGGGTGTGCAGGTGACCCTTGGGCCTCCAACAGTTGCGCCCTCTGGTGGCAAGACTTACAGAGTTACAATGTTTACATACATAACATCACTCCCCCCAGAGACTTTGATACAAATTATTTATAAGTTGAGACGATCCGGGGCCCTACGCTCCCTGGTTGATCGTCTGAGTTCAAACTCTGGCATGGGTGAGTTGGTCAGACCGTTGCTGCACTGCGGCACAGCTGGTCTGACAGGACTGTTGGGAATGGTGGGTTCATCCTCTTGATTGACAGCGAGATCGATTGCTGGTTGGGTGTGTGTTGGTGGATCGATGATGGTGATGTCCTCTTCAGGTTGTTCCTGGTTGTCGGTGAACCGCAGTTTGGTCTGATCCAAATGCTTTCTGCACGTTTGTCCATTCAATAGTTTGACTATAAACACTCTATTCCCCTCCTTGGCCAAGACAGTGCCAGTGATCTATTTAGGACCATGACCATAATTAAGGACAAACACAGGGTCATTAACATCAATGTCACGCGATACAGTTGCGCGATCGTGGTACATGTTTTGCCAATGACACCGGGTTTCCACATGGTCATTTAGATCTGGATGGACTAGGGAGAGCCTGGTTTTGAGTACTCTCTTCATTAACAATTCTGCAGGGGGAACCCCAGTGAGCGAATGGGGTCGCGTCCGGTGGCTGAGCAGAACCCGAGATAAGCAGGTCTGCAAGAGCCTTCTGTCACATGTTTCAAGCTCTGCTTTATAGTTTGGACTGCCCGTTCCACTTGACCGTTGGATACGGGCTTAAACGCGGCAGACCTGACATACTTGATGCCATTGCGGGTCATAAACTCGTTGAATTCTGAGCTGGTGAAACACGGTCCATTGTCACTGACAGGGACGTCGGGCAAGCCATGGGTGGCGAACATAGTCTGGAGGCTTTCAATGGTGGCAGTGGATGTGCTGGATGACATGATTACGCATTCAATCCATTTAGAGTAAGCGTCCACTACAACTAAAAACATCTTTCCGAGAAAGGGGCCAGCAAAATCTACGTGGATCCTGGACCATGATTTGGAGGGCCATGACCACAGACTCAATGGAGCCTCCCTTGGTGCATTGCTCAGTTGTGAGCACGTTTTGCACTGGTGTACGCATGACTCTAAGTCTGAGTCAATGCTGGGCCACCAAACATGCGACCTGGCTATAGCCTTTATCATGACTGTGCCTGGGTGGGTATTGTGTAGGTCGCGTATAAACGTTTCCCTGCCTTTTTTTGGCAAAATCACGCAATTACCCCATAAGTGACAATCCGACTGGATGGACATTTCATCTTTGCGTCGGTGAAATGGCTTAATTTCATGTTGCATTTCCCCAGGAACGGCCGACCAGCTCCCATTGAGGTCACAACTTTTTACAAGATATAGTACAGGATCCTGGCTGGTTCAGGTCCTGATCTGGCGAGCAATGACTGGTGACCCCTCACTCTCAAAAGCATCCATGACCAGAAGCAAGTCTGCGGGCTGCGCCATTTCCACCCTGGTAGTGGGCAATGATAGCCGACTGAGGGCATCAGCACAGTTCTCCGTGCCTGGTCTGTGGCGGATAACATAGTCATAGGTGAACAATGTTAATGCCTATCTTTGGATGCAGGACGAAGCATTGGAGTTTATACCTCTGCTTTCTGAAAACAGCGAAATGAGCGATTTGTGGTCAGTTTCAAGCTCAAACCGAAGTCCAAATAGGTATTGGTGCATTATCTTAACCCCATATACACATGCTAACGCCTCTTTCTCGACCATACTGTAGGTTCTTTCAGCCTTAGACAGACTTCTAGACGCGTATGCAACCGGTTGAAGTTTGCCTGATACATTGGTTTGCTGTAACACACAGCCGACCCCATACGAAGATGCATCACAAGCTAGCACTAATCATTTACACAGGTCATACAGTACAAGTAACTTATTAGAACAAAGTAGGTTTCTGCCCTTCTCAAAGGCTGTCTCTTGAGATTTACCCGAACCCAGTCGTCACCCTTACGTAGCAACATGTGCAATGGTTCCAGCAAATGCTTAACCCGGGTAGAAAGTTATCAAAATACGCAGGAACGAACGCAGCTCCGTCACATTCTATGGTCTGGGTGCATCCTTGATGGTTTCTGTCTCTGTCCGTGGGTCTGATGCCGTCTGCCG
Organism: Pristiophorus japonicus; assembly: GCF_044704955.1. Taxonomy (NCBI): domain Eukaryota; kingdom Metazoa; phylum Chordata; class Chondrichthyes; family Pristiophoridae; genus Pristiophorus; species Pristiophorus japonicus. The sequence continues at coordinate 170,317,880 of NC_091983.1, forward strand.
CAATCTTTCTCCCCAGGAAAATACACTTGGAACATTTCAGCCTGAGTCTCACTCTGTCTAGTTGACTTAGAACCTCTTCCAGGTTGCGCAGGTGTTCGGTGGTGTCACGACCGGTGATCAGGATGTCGTCTTGAAACACAACGGTGCGCGGAACCGATTTCAGCAGACTCTCCATGTTTCTCTGGAAGATGGCAGCAGCTGAGTGAATCCCAAAAGGGCACCTGTGGTATATAAACAGTCCTTTATGCGTGTTGATGCGCATCAATCTTTTCGAAGATTCAGCCAGCTTCTGTGTCATGTAGGCGGAGGTTAGGTCTGACTTGGTGAACGACTTCCCCCACCTCCGCTAACATTGCGAACAGGTCATCCGCCTTGGGTAGCGGGTACTGGTCTTGTAACGAGACTCGCATGATCATTACCTTGTAGTCTCTGCAGATTTTGACCGTGCCATTGCTCTTCAACATTGGAAGAATTGGACCGGCCCACTCATTGAACTCGACTGGCGATATGATTCCCTCTCGTTGAAGTCTGTCTAGTTTGATCTCGACTTTCTCCCTCTTCGTATATGGAACTGCTCGAGCCTTGTGATGAACAGGCCTTGCATCAGGGACTAGATGGATCTGCACTTTGGCGCCTGTGAAGTTGCCGATGCCTGGTTCAAATAGCGATGGAAACTTGCTCAGCACTTGGGTGCACGAGGCATCATCCTTTGAAGATAGTGCTTTGATGTTGTCCCAGTTCCATCGAATCTTTCCCAGCCAGCTTCTGCCGAATAGCGTTGGGCCATCACCTGGTACAATTCACAGTGATAAATCATGCACAGCAGCATCGTACGATACCTTAACTGCCGCACTGCCAATGACTGGTATGAGCTCGTGTAGGTGGTGTAGGTGCGCAGCTTTGTCTGAATCGGGCTCAGTTTGGGCCTTTGTGCCTTAGTGCTTTGTTGCCCCACAGTTTCTCAAAAGCCTTCTGGCTCATAATTGACTGACTCGCCCTCATGTCCAACTCCATTGATAGCGGAATACCGTTCAATTTGACTTTCAGCATGATAGGTGGGCTCTTGGTGGTGAAGGTGTGTACCCCGTACACTTCTTCTTCGGGTTGAGTTGCATAGCTTGTTTGTTCTGCGTGATCTGCACCGGATCAATCATCCTCTGCCGACTCTGCCACGTGGTGATTCGCAGCACTCTTGCACATTCGCTGGAGGTGCCCCATTGTTCCACAGACTAGTGCTTGAATCAACATTGATGGGCTCGATGATTACCCCTGCAGCGCCAACATAGTGCTAATGGATTCGCATTCACGCCCGATGGCGGACTCTGAGTCATCCAAGATCTTGCAGCTGCAGATGTTTAGGCCCTGCCATATGGAGTTCTGCCTGCTGGCGACGTTATTTTATGCACAGTACTTGCCGGTGAGCTTCGATGCTTGGAAGATATCTATCTGGTATTACCGCTCGTGGATATGAATGCCTGGGCTATCGTGATGGCCTTGCTCAGGTCTAGGGATTTGTCGGACAGCAGCTTGTGAAGAATGACCCCGTGGCCGATGCCAAGCACAAAAAAGTCCTGCAGCATTTCCCCCAAAAATCCAGCAAATTTGCAAGTTCCTGCAAGGCGTCTCAGGTTGGCGATATAATTCGCCACGTTCTGGCCCTCGGAGCGGTGGTGCATATAGAAGCGATACCTGGCCATTAAGACGCACTCCTTCGGCTTGAGGTGGTTCTGAACCAGCGTACACAACTCTGTATATGTCTTCTCCACTGGTTTCTCCGGTGCTAGCAGATTCTTGATGAGGCCGTATATTTTGGACCCACACACAGTGAGGAGAATCGCCCTGCGCTTGATCGCTTTATCGTCCCCATCCAGCTCGTTGGCCACAAAGTACTGGTCGAGATGCCCAACAAAGGCTTCCCAATCATCACCCTCTACAAATCTCTCTAAAATATCAACGGCAGCCATGACCGCATGAAAGTTTGTAATCTTTTACTCGTCGCCAATTGTTAAGTATGGAAGAACTCCACAAGACTGATTACTGTGAGCTAAAACTGATGTGACCTTAGTCTCTTTAATACAACTCCAGAGTGCCTAAGCAGCATGGCAGACAACCTTTTATACTCCCTTGCACAAGGTGTGCAGGTGACCCTTGGGCCTCCAACAGTTGCGCCCTCTGGTGGCAAGTCTTACACAGTTACAATGTTTACATACATAACACTAGTCATTACTGAACACAATGTCAGGCTTCCCTCGATAGAAGCGTCAGCTGCACTTGAGCATCTAGAAGATGTCTGCTAAATTTACTCAGCTGGTGGACCCTGGATGGAAAAGGAGTTCCCTGGATTTGTGAGGCTGCTGATATATGACCTGGCACAGAAGAGGTTGAGGATCTAGTTAATTCAGGGGCAGTGTGGTCCCAGCCTCTTGCATGGTGGATGGGCTCTAAAGACCTGCCTCTTTGAACCACCCTGTCACACATCAGCTACAGAAGAGAATGCTTTCGCAATATTAACTGTGTTATCTTTCAAGAGAAAACCTTCAGTTGCGTATGCATCCAAAAGTTTGTCTAAAGCAGAAAGAGGCTACTGTATGGTAGAAAAAGAAGCTTCAGCGTGTGTGTACATGTTAAAAAGATGCATCAATACCTGTTCGGTCTGAGGTTTGAATTAGAGAACGATCACAAGCCACTCATTTTGTTGTTTTCCGAGAGCAAAGGTATCAATACCAACGCTTCATCCTGCATCCAAAGGTGGGCACTGACATTCTCTGCCTATGATTATGTCATTCGCCACAGACCTGGCAGAGAGAATTGTGCCGATGCTTTGAGCCAGTTGCTGTTGCCCACACCAGAAGTGGAAACACCACAACCAGCAGATTTAATGTTAATCATGGATGCTTTTGAGAGTGAAGGTACCCCTGTCACGGCTCACCAAGTTAAGACCTGGACCAGCCAGGACCCGATATTATCGGTGATAAAGAGTTGCATCCTCAAAAGGGATTGGTCTGCCATACCTAAGCAAATGTGCGAGGAGGCCAAACCGTACATTCGTCGCAAAGACGAACTGTCTATTCAAGCAGATTGCATATTGTGGGGCAATTGAGTTGTAATGCCTAAGAAAGGGAGAAAAAAGTTTGTGCATGAGTTACACAGCACACACCCTGGTATAGTGATGATGAAGGTCCCACGTAGGCATTACAACTCGATTGCCCCACAATATGCAATCTGCTTGAATAGACAGTTCGTCCTTGCAACGAACGTACGGTTTGGCCTCCTCGCACATTTGCTTAGGTATGGCAGACCAATCCCCTTTGAGGATGCAACTCTTTACCACCGATAAAATCGGGTCCCGGGTGGTCCAGGTCTTAACTTGTTGAGCTGTGACAGGGGTACCTTCACTCTCAAAAGCATCCATGATTAACATTAACATTCTATTACTAGGGGGATCAAGGGGTATGGTGAGAAAGCAGGAATGGGGTACTGAAGTTGCATGTTCAGCCATGAACTCATTGAATGGCGGTGCAGGCTAGAAGGGCTGAATGGCCTACTCCTGCACCTATTTTCTATGTTTCTATGTTTCTATTAAGTCTGCCAGTTGTGGCGTTTCCAACTCCGGTGTGGACAATGGCAACCGACTCAAAGCATCGGCACAATTCTCTCTGCCAGGAATTGATTCTGAACTGGAAGCATGTGTGCATCAGTGCAACACCTGCATACAGCTCAGCAAAGCACCAGCAGAATCACCGCTGAGTCTGTAGTCATAGCCATCCAAACCTTGGTCCAAGATCCATGTAGATTTTGCAGGTCTCTTGCTGGGCAAGATGTTTTTATGTTGGTGGATGCTTATTCGAAGTGGATAGAATGCATAATTATGTCATCCAGTACGTCCATAGCGACCATAGAGAATCTCAATGTCATGTTCGTGACACATGGTCTGTCTGACATAGTGGTGAGTAACAATGGGTCGTGCTTCACCAGTCAGGAGTTTGAAGAGTTTGTAAAACTTAACGGCATAAAACATGTAAGGTCAGCACCATTCAAGCCTGAGTCCAACGGGCAAGCAGAACGTGCAGTACAAATTATCAAGCAAAGCATGAGGAGAGTAATCCAAGGGTCATTGCAGACCCGCTTGTCTTGCATATTGCTGAGTTACAGGACAAGAACCCCACACACTCACAGGGGTCTCGCCTGCTGAACTCATGATGAAAAGAGGTCTTAAGACCAAGTTATCTTTTGTACACCTGGATTTAAGTAATCATGTTGAATACAGAAGACAGAGTCAACAAGGGTACCACGATCGCGCAACTGTGTCACATGAGAATTCTGTTAATGATCCTGTATATGTGTTGAATTATGGTCAGGGTCCCAAATGGATTGCTGGTACGGTCATGGCCAAGGAGGGCAACAGAGTATTTGCTTTAAGCTCAAGAATGGTAAACTTGCAGGAAACACACGGATCAAACAAAGCCGAGGCACACAGACGAGCCAGAGCAGTCGGACGAAGAAACCGTCGGCAGCCTTCAGTGGACTCAAGGGTCATCAGTGAACCTGGAATTTCCATCACGGACTTGTTCAATAAAAATGGACTTACGATTCCTGACATGACCACTGCCACCCCCAACAGGTCAGTCATCCAGCCACCAGCCACAACAGGCTCCGCACATTCACCCAAGGCCGGAATCGAACTGAGACGGTCAACCCGGGAGTGTAAAGCACCGGACCATCTCAACCTGTGAAAGACTGTGATGAGATCTCAGAGGAGGGTATTGTCATGTATGTACATGCTGTTTATAGCCACCAGATGGCGTCATTGCTGGAGGCCACTGAGCAGCACGCACATGGTGCTGCTCTGGTATAAAAGGCCAAGCATTTTGTGAGTCAGACACTTTGGGCCAAAATAAAGCAGAAGCAAGGTTGTACCTTGCTTAGTTAAACGGTACTCAGTTTGAATCTTTATTGCATACATAATATCCATGATGCTGCATTTAAAAAAAATAAAGAGCAAATATCTCCTTTCAGGTAGATGATCTTTTTGACTTATTTTTTCTCGTGATCCCTTTTAATTGTTGAAATATGTGCTGAGGACAGACCACCGAGCACTGCCTTTGTAAGAAATTCGCAAACAATCACAAGGAACTTTGGCATTAAGCAACTTTGAAAAACGAATGGGTCAGTGGGTAAAAGCTGAAGAAATCCCATGTCTGCACTAAGTTAGCTGATCTCAGTTGGCATCATTGAGGGCAGCATAATAAGTTCCAGGACCCCTGGGATATATGGATGGGAGTGTAGTCAAGGGTATAAGAAAGTATACATGCTTGGTTCAAACCTGCTTTAAAATTATAGAGTATGTTCAGTTTTTGGTTGCTGTAAATGGCAGCAGACACTTGCTTTAGTCAGCTACCTGACAGAATACTTGCCCTGCTACAGACACAAGGTACCGCAGGATAACATTGCAGCTGGAGAGCCAGTAGCTGTGGGAAAAACTGTTAGTGCGAGAGATATATGATGTACAGTCAGCTTTTGCTGCAAAGTTCTTAGCTAATATGAAAAATCTCAGTGTGTTGCAGCCCTCTCTCTGACTCACATTCCCTTTCAACACCATCATCATAGGTAGTCCCTCGGAATCGAGGAAGACTTGCTTCCACTCCTGAAGTGAGTTCTTTGGTGGCTGAACAGTCCAATACGAGAGCCACAGACTCTGTCACAGGTGGGACAGATAGTCATTGAGGGAAGGGGTGGTGGGACTGGTTTGCCACACGCTCTTTCCGCTGCCTGCGCTTGATTTCTACATGCTCTCAGCACAGCTCCCTACTGGTAGCATGGGATTGATGATAGACATCTGGGTAGAATTTCCTGTGTATTTGCACCCAGGGACACAGTTTGTACGAATTATTTACAACTTTCACACCTCCCACCTTAGGTGTTAGAGTAGGGTTCATAGACCTTTAACATAAAGCCACACAGATGCACTAGTTCCCAGAGATCTTTTACTTAACTACTAGCACACGGATTAAATAAGAACCCAACTTAACCTGTCCGGTGGCCAAACTTGAAGTCTGTTGAAGTCTTTAGACATCTTCTCTTCCTTAGACCAGGATACGCTTATCCTGGCCAACTTCAGTAAAACAACTAGGTCTTGTGTTAGTTCTTATATTTTTGTGCTCCAATTCTTCATGTGGCATTCACGAGTCTACCTCAATCATTGATTCATTCAAGCATAGCTTTTCTACTTGTTGTTGGTTGGTTACTTGATTGGTTAGTTCATCGTGCGATCACTTGTTGCAGTGAGGTCTTATCTCACGACAGTGCGGGTCGGTTCCATTAGTTGCAACTCCAGACCTCTCCCTGGCCACAACTGCTTCTTTTATCTGGGTAATGTCTGTTAAAAATGTTCCTCCATATTCTTTGTTTTCAACTTGCATTTTCATAGAATAGTTACAGCACAGAAGGAGGCCATTCGGTCCGTCGAGCCCATGCCGGCTCTCTGCAAGAGCACTTCAGCTAGTCCCACTCCCCGCCCTTTCCCCGCAGCCCTGCATTTTTTTTCCCTTCAGATAATTATCCAATTCCCTTTTGAAAGCCACGATTGAGTCTGCCTCCACCGCTCTCTCCGGCAGTGCATTCCAGATCCTAACCACTCACTGCGTGAAAAGGTTTTTCCTCATGTTGCCTTTGGTTCTTTTGTCAATCAACTTAAATCTGTGTCCTCTGGTTCTCGACCCTTCTGCCAATGGGAACAGTTTCTTTCTATCTATCTACTCTGTCTGGCCCCATCATGATTTTGAACACCTCTATCAGACCTTCTCTCAACCCTCTCTGTTCCAAGGAGAACAACTCTAGCTTCTCCAGTCTAACCCCGTAACTGAAGTCCCTCATTGCTAGAACCATTCTAGTAAATCTTTTCTGCATCCTCTCTAAGGCCTTCACATCCTTCCTAAAGTCAGTTCCCAAAGTATATTAAGATTATATTAAGGTTAAGATGTATATTCTCTGTCCATCACAATACGTGGGTTAGAAGAACTGCCTGTTACATCCCAACAGCGTGAAAGTAAGCTCACAGTAACTTTTGAAAATAAGAAACTCTCTTCAGAAAGTATCTCCTTTATTACTATCTTTTAAGAAAAATAATCAAAACAGTCACAAAAAATTACAGGCCTGGAATTCTGATTTTTGTTGTGGTTCAAATGCGGTGCAGATCTTCTGCGGGTAATAACCATTTGGGGTGTAAGTCAGACATGCTAGAGTTACATGTTAAATTCTGGTAGTTTGCTGCAGGAAGAAGATTTATCTTCCCCAAAATGCTGCATGTATGCAAATGACATGCTAATAAGGGCAAAACCCAGAAATTCCACCATTTATATTGTAATTGAAATAGATTTAACTTAAGCTTGTATGAAAGAGAGGTAAATGATCTGCATAACTCATCAAACCAGGAAGTGGTTGAGCTCACAGGCTCTGACTGCACAAACCTGATCGGAAACACAGGGGTCAATATTAACCTCCCTCCACGATGGGCATGCCAGAGTTAGCGGGGTGGGGGGGAGAGGAGGTGGTGGATTTAAAAATAAGAACTGAGGAACATGTCCCCAATTTGTGCATACATGCTTGCCACCATTTTAATGTGGCAGGATGCAAGGCGTGTAAGTGTCCCAGTCTTTGAGAGGCAGAGCACTTCATTAGAATATTTAAATCAGGCTCCAACAGTGCACTTTAGAGTCTAATTTAAATATAATAGCTGAAGGCCATGTTTCCCAGGGCACGGGAAACCCGGCAGCAAAATGGAGATGGGAACAACCGGCTGGAGAAGGAAAGTATTTTTTAGGGCATTCCTTTTGGGCCAGAAGTGAGCAGGAGTGCTTCCCTCAGCCCCTCAAGAAAACCTTCTGCCGATTGCGGCCTCTCCTTGTTGCTTCAATCATTGCCCTCCTCGCCCCCCCCAAACCCTGCCCCCTGATTGATGGCCTGCTCCCACAATCAGCTGACACACTCCACCCATTACCCCCTGATCTATAGCCTGCTCCTGCGATCAGCCCCCCCGCCCCCCCCCCCCCCACCCCCACAAGGATGGCTGTTAGGTTTTAAAATGGTATAGCCATCATTAAAAGTTCTCTTTTGTATTAAAGTTCTTCTTGTTGTCAGAGATGTTAAAATAGATTCCCCTTCAATGTAATCAGGGCATAAAGCAAATACCCATGATAAAAGACTGAGGAAACACGGATGCAAGTGTGTTGCACATGTAATTGCACCTGAATTTCCTCACTCTTTTATGCCCATCTATCGATCCTACTCGGAACTCCTTCACGGCAAACGAGCCAAAGGTGGGCAGTGGAAATGTTACAAGGACACCCTCAAAGCCTCCCTGATAAATTGCAACATCCCCACTGACACCTGGGAGTCCCTGGCCAAAGACCGCCCTAAGTGGAGAAATTGCATCCGGGAGGGCGCTGAGCACCTCGAGTCTCATCGCCGAGAGCATGCAGAAATCAAGCACAGGCAGCGGAAAGAGCGTGCAGCAAACCAGTCCTACCCACCCCTTCCCTCACCGACTATCTGTCCCACCTGTGACAGCGACTGTGGCTCTCGTATTGGACTGTTCAGCCACCTAAGGACTCATTTTAAGAGTGGAAGCAAGTCTTCCTCGATTCCGAGGGACTGCCTATGATGATGATGATGATGCACCTGAACGCATCTTGGCTCATTATAATGTCTCCACCTCCAGACCAAAGAGCTACACATGCACATTTACTGCAATTATGCTGCTTCAAAACGTGTGTAGAATTATGCCCAGAATTTAAGTGCGGCAGGAAATAATTTTCCTGGTGTTTTATTGCAGTTTTTTAATATAATCCTTACTGAGACCTTTACTATATTTTCTGTTTCTTTGAATGCATTTTTATTGCATCAGCATATGACATAATTGAAATTGAAATGCTTCCATAATTGCATGTTCTTAAACATGCTGTGCCGAATATGTTCGAATTATGGTTAGATGGCTTATTTAAAATTTTAATTTTCATACTTAATGAAGGAATATATGGTATGAGTTTGGTGCTTTTCTTGAGGCCCAATTGTTTACATCCATTTCCGCCCAGCTTTACACTCTGGCCTGTGTTAATGAGATTGGCAGGAGATTTGCATGTAAATAGACATTGGCAAAATGGGCATACGAATGGGTGTAATTCTGGGTGTAACTTCCCGATTATGCCCCCACAGGAAATTCCATCCCCAGATGATGACAGAATTGGGCTTAGCTACAAAGTCCCACAGTCAAATGTACAACTGACATTCACTCTTTGGTCTCATGTTTGAAGAACGATTGCCTGGACAAACTATCAGAGGCCTACTAATTCGATAGAACTGTTCCCAATATGAATCACCAATATCTGTACAAGAGGGGGAAAATTGGGAGTGGGGGCAGGAAATTGAAGGCTAAGGCTCAGAAGTCAGGAACGTATGAAAGTGTGCCTAAGGATGGTGAGCTCAGTGACTGTTACGCCCCAGAAATTGATGTATTTGGGCCATAATGAAGATGAAATTTAGCAGAGATCACCCAGTGGGAAATTCATTCAAGCAAAGAAATGAGGGCAAAGACATCCTACTTGCAATTCCCTAAAGTGCGGGTTCACAGGATGTCCTCTGTGAACCAAGGCCAGGAAAGCAGGTGTCCATCACTTCTAGGGACTGTGGTAATTTAAAAGGCATAGTAACACATAGCAAAGTATTTTCATGCATGTCTGGACTATTGTGGATTGTGTTTGTTTTTGTTCTGTTGGCCTTCAGGTTCTCACGAGCCTTTGCGACAACTGTTCTATTTTTTTTCCCCCCTGCACCGCTTCCCAATGGGAATCCTTAATTTGAGGGGATTGGAAGAAGAGGAGGATTTATGGAGGGATGCCAGGCAGATCAGGCTGCACAATAGGGAAGTGCCCTGTGCCTGTTGTTGGTACCCCCATACCCGCATCTGCAGACAGAGAGGAACATGCCTCACTTTGGCAGACGATTAGTGGATGCAGAGGCTCCTATTCCCCAAAGAAGCTGGTAGAGCAGACTGATGGCACCACGAAGATATATCAATGCCTGACTGATAGTGATGCCTGATGCTTCCTTGGACCACTGTATGTCTTACTTTCCGTGGCATTGCAAGAAAGAACGGAATGCTTCCTAGCTTAGTAAACCACACCCACCAACAATATCTGAAGGTAATGGTACATCTAATTGGAAACTTCGGGTCTGGTCAGCAGAGAGCCAGATGTAGAGCTATTCCATCTGCTACAATGGCGCCTGCAACTACCATTGCACAGACCTGACACATACTGCGACAGCAAGAACTTACATTATCACTTGCTCAAGAGTATTGGATGCAATTTTCTTTTCTTCTTCTTGTGCTGCAGCTACAGCCATGGCCTTTTCATGTCCACATTTGAAAAGTAGCTGCTCGATTTCATGAGCTAGGCGTTGTTTTCCTTTTTCATGTTCCTTGCTCACCTGCTTCTCTATTTCCCATCGCATCTTGATCTCTGTTTTTTCTATTGCTTTCTAATAAAACAGAGTGATGAGGCAAGCGATCATGTCAAGAGATTGGCTTTTACAGAGCCCAGAAATCAAGCGCTAAATTGAATTTAAAAAATCTATATATTCTACAGGAAGAGGTTCTCAACCTTTTTGCTGCTGAGGCCCCCCTCCCGTGTTATAAAAATTGCACGGACCCCCTTTAACACAACACAAATATTTTTTCTGTATAAAATGTCTCTCAGTGCCGCTCCCACTCACCATGTTACTGCTGCTGCACTGCAGAAAATACTGGTCCCCACGCAAATGTTCCCTTTAAGTGCGTGGCCGCGCTGCGCTCTGGAAGTCACGTGCAGCCGCTGAGCCGGCTTTTAAAACGAAAAATCGTGCCCGTTAAAGGCCCCAGGCAGACCAACAAAAAATTAGTGGGAACTTTCCCCCATGCCCACCCCAATCCTTCTTTCCCTCCACACGAGCCCCAATCAGCTGACCTCCCCCCCACCGCCCGTCTCACTCGTTGCCCCACAACCCTCGACTCCCTCGACTCCCTTGCCGACTGTTTCGAGCACATCAACTGGTCCCAGTTCTCTGCTTGATTGTCAGTCAAACAGCCTTCATCCCCCATATCCAATATTTTCATAACTAATAAACAAAAGTTTACAATGAAAATGAAAAAAACAATTTTTTTAAGCCCTTATGATTTTTCTTCCAAACTGCTCACAGCAGATTAATGTTTTATTTCTGGCGACTCCAGGACAATCCTGGAAGGTTGAAATCCTAGTTGGAGGCCAAAATTGGGTGTGAACAATCGGGACTGCCTGTGATGCCCTCCTTGATAGAGCAAGACTACTAACTCAAGGTATAGGCTCGCAGGTGAAGAATGAATGAGGTTCGGCACCAAAGGTCAGCCAGCACCCTTGTGGTATACAATGTGACTCAACAGGCTTGTCAAAATCAGACGTTTTTGGTCGCGGGTCTAGATGTCAAATCGGTTGGAGACATAGGTGGTTCCGGGGACGCTCTGCCGGTTGTATTGCAACTGTTCGGCCAGCAGGCCCGTCCACTCATATCTACAGCGGGACTTGGCGAGAGAAGAGTGGACGATGGTGAGCTCGAGCCGGGAGATCTGTGTTCAACGACCAGCGACCGCCGTCTCTCTCCCTTATCAGCGAGCGGGGGCCTGGGCTCAGGAGTAGTCTGTGTCCTATACTCTTTCACAAAGCCCACTGGTGCATCAATACACCTGCCAGCACCTGCTTATTTTTATGGTTCACATGTAAAACTGAAGTGACAGTGTTGTGGGACAAGCTTGTGGTAATGTGGGAATCATACTTGACAGTTCCTCTCGCAGTAAATTCCCAATCTCAATATGCTGACATTAACAGCTTCATGAATCAAAAATAAAGAATAAAAATACAATAAATAAGTCATGGCAGGACAGGCTGATCCTGAGTATCTTGCAGTGGCTGATTACAGATTCTTGGAATAGAATTTGGTCAAAGTGGACTGGAAACAGCTACTTGATGGTAAATCAATGTCAGAGCAGTGGGAGGCATTCAAAGAGATCCTGAGGGTACAGAGTAAGTCTGTTCCCTTAAAAAAAAGGTGGGGCTAACAAATCTAGAGCCCCCTGGATGTTAAGGAACATACAGGGTGAGATAAAGATAAAAAAAGGGAAGTTTATGACAGACACCAAGAATTCAACATTGCAGAAACTCTAGAGGATATAAGAAGTGCAGGGGTGCAATTAAAAAAGATGTCAGGAAAGCAAAGAGAGAGCATGAAAGAATGTTGGCAAGTCAAATCAGGGAAAACCCAAAGATGTTTTATAAATACATTAAGAGCAAGAGGATAACTAGAGAAAGAATGGGGCCTATTAGACACCATAGGTTCAATTTTCCCCAGTGATTTGCGCCGTTTTTTTGGAGCAGGCTGCTTTTTTTGGCCGAAGTTAAATCAATTTCTCCAGCGTAACTCAGTTAGTTACGATTTTTTTAGGTACGTTTTCTTTTCAGCCAAAGGGGCCGTAACCTTCCACCTGCGCCAATTCTGGCCATTTAGGCAAGTTTGGCCAGCTGAGAGTTACTCCAGTTCTGCTTAGGCCAGTGTATGTGGCCTCTGCAGAAAAACCTTCCAGAGAGTTAAAGAAATCGGCGCAGGTAAGTGCAGCAGATGCCCGGACAGCAGCAGCAGGAAAGGTAAGATAGAGGGAGAGCGAGAGAAAGGTGGGGGGTGGAAGGGGGTGTGGGGGGGGGGGCGGTGAAGAGAGGGGGTGAGGAGGTGGGCGGAAGCCTTTCGGCTGTAGTTAGGTGTGGGGACTGGGAGGGAGGAGGCCATTCGACCTGGGATAGAGACAGGGATCGGACCGGCAAGCTTTTCGGCCTAGACTAGGAACGGGGAGCGGGACCGGGAGGGCACTCGGGGCCAGGGTCGGGCAGGGGAGTGGATCGGCAAGCCCTTCGGCCTGGGCTAGGGGCGGGGAACCAGCACCAGTAAGGCACTCGGGGCTGGGGGAGCTGGAACTGGACCGGCACAGGCAAGGGGCTTGGGGTGGGCTAGGGATTCGGGGTTCGGCTACAAAACAAGCCGGGGGGGTGCAGGGAGAGAGGAGAGGAGGGAGAGATAGCTGATCATAAGGCTTGGTGCCCGTAGTGGGGGAGTGAGAGACAACTGATCAGCTTAAAAAATGGCCGATGGCCAAATGTGAGCTGTACTGAGCATGCGCATCCATTGGAGTCACGTCAAAAACGCAAGGTTTTTTTCCGCGCATGCACAGAAGGCGCGGTTTCGTTTTTTGGCGCAGACAGCATGCTCCATCCACCGAGACGTCTGGACACATTGCGCAACTCCAAGTTCGATTTATAGATCGGGGAAACTTTGGAAAAATATTTATGGTGCATTTCTGGCCTAGAAAACCCGGCGTAAGTCTGTCAACACGCCAGAAAATGGGTTTGGGGAAAATTGAGCCCCAGAAAGGTAATCTGTGTGTGGAGGCCGGGAGACGTGGATAGGATTCTTAATGAATACTTTGCACTGTTTTCAAAAAGAGAGGGGCAATGCAGACTTTGATAATGAGGGAGGAGGAGTGTGAAATATTAGACGAGATAAACATGGTGAGAGAGGAAGTATTAAGGGGCTTAGCAGCTTTAAAAGTGGTAAATCCCCAGGCCCAGATGAAACGTATCCCAGGCTGTTGAGAGAAGCAAAAGAGGAAATAGCAGAGGCTCTGACCATCATTTTCCAATCCTCTCTGGCTACAGGTGTGGTGCCAGAGGACTGGAGGACTGCTAATGTTGTATCTTTGTTTAAAAAGGGAGAAAGGATAGACTGAGTAATTACAGTCCAGTCAGCCTAACCTCGGTGGTGGAAAAATTATTGGAAAAAATCCTGAGGGACAGGATAAATCATCATTTGGAATGACATGGATTAATCAGGGACAGTCAGCATGGATTTATTAATGGAAAGTTGTGTCTGACTAACTTGATTGAATTTTTTGAGGAGGTAACCAGGAGGGTCGATGAAGGCGCTGTATGTGATGTAGTGTATATGGATTTTAGCAAAGCTTTTGATAAGGTCTCAAATGGCAGACTGGTCACGAAAGTAAAAGCCCATGCGATCCAGAGCAAAGCGGCAAGTTGGATCCAAAATTTATCTCGGAGGCAGGAAGCAAAGGATAATGGTTGAGGCGTATTTTTGTGACTGGAAGGCTGTTTCCAGTGGGGTTCCGCAGGGCTCAGTGATGGGTCCCTTGATTTTTGTGGTATATATCAATGACTTGGACTTAAATGTTGGGGTATGAATAAGAAGTTTGCAGATGACACTAAAATAGGCTGTGTGGTTGATAATGAAGAAGAAAGCTGCGGGCTGCAGGAAGATATCAATATACTGGTCAGGTGGGCAGAACAGTGGCAAATGGAACTCACTCCGGATAAATGTGAGGTAATGTATTTAAGGAGGTCTAACAAGGCAAGGGAATACACATTAAATGGTACAACACTGAAAAGTGCAGAGGAACAAAAGGACCTTGGAGTGCAGTTCCACAGATCACTGAAGGTAGCAGCCCAGGTAGATAAGGTGGTTAAGAAGGCATATGGAATACTTGCTTTTATTAGTCGAGACATGGAATACAAGAGCAAGGGGAGGTTATGCTTAAACTATAAAACACTGGTTAGGCTGCAGCTGGAGTATTGTGTGCAGTTCTGGTCACCACATTACAGGAAAGATGTGATTGCACTGGAAAGGGTGCAGAGGAGATTTACAAGAATGTTGCCTGGACTGGAGAATTTTGTCTATGAGGAAAGATTGGAGATGCTGGATCTGTTCTGGATCTGTTTTCTTTGGAACAGAGGAGGCTGAGGGGAGACCAGATTGAGGTATATAAAATTATGAGGGGCCTGGATAGAGTGAATAGGAAGGACTTGTTTCCTTTGGCAGAGGGGTCAACAACCAGGGCAAGGCAGCCTGCTTAATTGGCACCCCATCCACCACCTTTAACATCCACCACCGGCAACCGTGGCTGCAGTGTGTACCATCTACAAGGTGCACTGCAGCAACTCGCCAAGTCTTCTTCGACAGCACCTACCAAGCCCGCAACCTCTACCACCTAGAAGGACAAGGGCAGCAAGCACATGGGAACACCACCACCTCCACGTTCCCCTCCAAGTCACACACTCTCCTGATTTGGAAGCATATCGCCGTTCTTTTATCATCGCTGGGTCAAAATCCTGGAACTCCCTGCACTGTGGGTGCACCATCACCACACGGACTTCAGCGGTTCAAGAAGGTGGCTCACCAACTCCTTCTCAGGGCAATTAGGGATGGGCAATAAATGCTGGCCTTGCCAGCGATGCCCACATCCCGTGAACAAATATATATTTTTTTAAACTGGGGGCATAGATTTAAAGTAATTAGGGGGAGGATTAGAGGAGATATGAGGGCAAATTTCTTCACCCAGAGGGTGGGGGGGGGTTTGGATCTCATTGCCTGAAAGGGTGGTAGAGACAGAACCCTCACCACATTTAAAAGATACTTGGATGTGCACTTGAAGTGCCATAACCTACAGGGCTATGGACCAAGAGCTGGAAAGTGGGATTAGGCTGGATAGCTCTTGGTCGGCTGGCACGGACACGGTGAGCTGAAATGACCTCCTTCCATGCTGTAAATTTCTATGATTCTATGATTCTATGAATGCCTTTGTAGTGATGAGTGTTGCAAGAGGCCAATGTGGAGAACGAGGGAAAATATTGCAATTTTTAAACTTTGGCCAATGCAGCCATGGAAGTAAAGCACACAGAGCTAAATCCGAATAGAATTTAAATGCTCAACAAGAAAGCATATTTTTGGATTAAAGTGCACGATACCAATAAAACAATGGCCCAGAAATTGCGGTCGGAGGCTTCCCGTAGGTGGATGCCTCTGACCGCTATAATTTCTACGAAGTACCTGGTGGTCCCAGGAGGTTTGGAGACTTGCGGTCCGAGGGGGCTCTACGTGAAGACCAGCGTAGGGGCCTACATATCCCAGGATTGTAAGAGCTTTGTATGCCTCTCTGGGATCACGTGGGCTGGCCCAACCTATCAGAGTAGGGGATCCCATTCATACTTATAGTAATTCCGCATGTACGGAGCTGCTATAAGTATGAATGGGAATACCCCCAAAACACAGAAACACTGAAAATAAAATTTTAAAACATATTACATATTTAAAATTAATTAAAATGCAATTTAATTAAATATTTTATGCAAAAATGTATTTTTTGAATTTTTGCAAAATATGTTTTTTAAAATATGTTTTTTAACAGGGCTAAAAATAAGCTTGCCTTACTGGACAGGGTTTTTAATATATAAATGAGTGATAACATGTTATTTTTCTATTTTTTAAAACTCTTATGCTGGTAAAAGCAATTCCTACGCCTGCTTTTATCAGCGTAAGAATTTGAAGGACATTTGCTGGGCAGGAGTTGGGCAAATAGCCCAACTCTCTGCCCGCAGAGGCCCTTTTCCTTCAGATGCATGCGATTTGTCAAAATTGACAGATCGCAAGAGCCGGGTTTAGGCGCATGCGCTTCGTACGCCTAAACATGGGACTTGTGGGTACTTCATGGGCGCGTGCGCACTTCGTACTCGCCCGTGGGGAGCGTGATTTCAGGCCCAATATGCACAGTGCATTTGCATCTGAGTGATGTAAGTGAAATGATCAGACTTGCTGCTGAGAAATGCATCCACAGAAGTTATATAACATTGTAGCTCACAATATTTTACTGTACTTGAGTCTGCAGAGGACACATTTGTAGCAGACAAGGCCCTAGCCAACCATGTCTTTATTGTGGCTAATACTTGGTTTAAAAATGAGGGCACCTTGCCCCTTCCTGAAGTTCCCTGCCTGTTTACATTTTGCGCCACCTGTCCTGCCCCAATCACCGCGGTGATGGTGTGCCCCTTATCACCAAATCACACCATTTCCTCTCGCTACTCATTTGGAACCTTCTCCTTCGTTAAACACCTCACCATATTTCACCTCTATTATCCTTCCTTCATAATTGTTGTCTACTATCCCTCAAACCCCACCATGAGTTTCTGCCAGAGTTATCCTTCGTCCTTTCCTTCCTTATGCTCAGCACTGAAGGTTTTCTTATCCTTCGTGATTTCAATCTCCATCCAGGATACCCTTGCCCTCTCGTCTTGGAATTCACTGCCCTAATCTCCTCCCTAAACCTTTTTCTCTACATAAACTCTTCTACCCACATTCACAGCCATTCCCTTAACCTCACCATTTCCCGTAACCTCTCCTCTCGTGGTCTCGATCACTAATGAGGCCATCTCCAATCACTTCCTTGAATCCCTCATCACACACAGCAGCCGTATCCTCTTTCAACTCCATTCTGTATCCATCCTGGAAAAAATTCTATCCTGGTACTTACAATTGTACTCTCACACTCCCCACTGTCCAGCCTTTAGCCCTCCATTTGCCAGATGCCTCTGCAGCAACATTCCAGCTAAGCTGCATGGTTGCATGATCGCACACCTGGGTGCTGGTCCTGCGCAGCCGGGATTGGCTTTTCCAAACTGTGAATGGGCCATGCAGCCCCTTAAAGGGACCATGCACCCAAAAAAGTTAGGAGAAACATTGCTCTGCAGTCATTGATTTTGATTTAGTCATCCATTTTGTCATCTCCACCTTTAATGCCCTAATCCCCAACAAAACCTTCAATGTCTTCCATCCATGTTGTTCCCGCTAGCATGGCCGTCATCTTTGTTCCCTCCAGTCCAAGGGGTCCAAACTTGAGTGTACTAGCACAGAACTGACTTAGCCATCCAAAGCCATATCTGGCTGGACCACATCAAGCTCTATTGGGCCTCAATTGCATCTGTCTAAAGCATCCTGTAATCTAGGGTCAGCCCGAAGGGCAAAAATAGCCACTGTCAGGTATTTAACTGTCTTTGTATTCCATGTATAAACTGACTAGTTGTACACTGTGAGAACACTGACCACTAGGTGGTGAACTTGTGGGAGACACTCCTAACCTGGTCTTTCAGGTATAAAAGGGGAAGCTCCACCCACCTTCATCGCTTCAGCGCTGGAATAAAAGTTGCTGGTCACAGAGTGAGCTTCTCTCAAGCATGGGCCTCGTGTGCAATTATACTGTATAGTAAGGACATATCATTGTGATGGGAAACTGGGATTTAAACCACGGGAGCATGGCCACTAGCAGCACAGATGAGAGGTACTGTGCCGGTGATGATTGGGATGATTTTATTGAGCGACTACAGCAAAGTTTCGTCACTAAGGGATGGTTGGGACAGGATTCGGCCGACAAACGCAGGGCTCATCTCCTGACGGTTTGTGGGTCCAGGACGTACTCCCTGATGAAGGACCTTCTAGCGCCAGAGAAGCCGGCGGACAAGACTTTTGAAGAGCTCAGTAAGTTGATCGGGGAACACTTTAAACCGGCGAGCAGCATGCACATGGTGAGACACCGGTTTTACACGCACCGGCGGCGAGAAGGGCAAAGCGTTCCAGACTTCGTGGCAGATCTCCGGCGACTGGCGAGCCTGTGTAAGTTCCCAGATGCATGCAGAGCGGAGATGCTGCAAGACTTCTTTATTGAGGGCATCGGGCACGCTGGGGTTTTCAGGAAATTGATTGAGACCAAAGACTTGACCCTGGAAACAGCAGCTTTGATGGCCCATACATTTATCTCAGGAGAGGAAGAGACCAGAATGATGTTCGACAAAAATCTTGGTTTAAATGCAGCAAATGGACAGGGAGTCAACATTGTTAACGTGGCACACAGTTCTCCAGGCAGACAGGGGCAATCGGACATGCCCAAGCATGTAGTTGAATCCAAAGGGGGAATTCAACAGAGACAATGGCTAGCTGAACGGCGATTCACGCCATCGCAAGGGACAATGCGGCCAGTAATGGGGCCATCAACACCTGTTAATGGTGTGCTTAAAAGCAGTTACACAGACAGTCAGAGACGATCGACTGGTAATGGGCCTTTTGTTTCCAACAACTGCTCATGTTGGAGGTGTGGAGGCAAACACATTATTGCCGATTGACCCACAGCTACGGACATATACAAAGGAGATCATTCCGGTGCTGGGCAGCGCCACGGTAGTCGTGACCCACAAAGATTCGGAGAACAGATTGCTACTCTGGATTGTCCCAGGGGACGGTCCCGCACTACTGGAGAGGAGTTGGCTGGCTGTCATGAACTGGAAATGGGGCGAGGTCAATGCAATTTCTTCTGTGCAGCGAATATCATGCTCACAGGTCCTGGACAAATTTGACTCACTATTTCAGCCCGGCATTGGCACTTTCATGGGGACCAAAGTAGTGACTCACATAAACCCGGACGCCAGGCCAGTGCACCACAAGGCCAGAGCGGTGCCGTACGAGATGCGGGAAAAGATAGAAGGCGAATTGGACCGCCTGCTGAGGGAAGGCATCATCTCGCCAGTCGAATTCAGTGACTGGGCGAGCCCGATTGTACCGGTGCTCAAAGCGGATGGGTCAGTTGGGATATGTGGTGTTTACAAGGCTACCATCAATCGGGTGTCACTCCAAGACCAGTACCTGCTACCGAGAGCGGAGGACATCTTCACGATGCTATCCGGTGGCAAACTTTTTTCAAAATTGGACCGAATCTCAGCTTACATGACCCAGGAGCTGGCGAGTGAGTCGAAGAAGCTGACCACCATCATGACACACAAGGGGTTGTTTGAGTACAACAGATGTCCGTTTGGGATTCGTTTGGCCGCCGCGATCGTTCAACGCAATATGGAAAGCCTCCTCAAGTCGATTCCAAGGACAATGGTTTTTCAAGACGACATCTTCATCACGGGTTGTGATACTGAAGAACACCTCCTCAACCTGGAGGAGGAGCTACGCAGACTGGACCGGGTAGGTCTGAGACTGAAAAAGGCGAAGTGCGTCTTCCTAGCTCCAGAGGTAGAATTCCTGGGCATGAGGGTAGCAGCAGACGGGATCAGACCTACTGCGTCCAAAACAGAAGCGATCCAGAGAGCACCCAGACCCCATAACACGACGGAGCTGCATTCGTTCCTCGGGCTCCTGAACTATTTTGGTAACTTTCTTCCAAAATTGAGCACGCTGTTAGAGCCTCTACACGTGCTCCGACGCAAAGGTCGTGAATGGGTCTGGGGCGATAGCCAGGAAAGGGCTTTTGATAGAGCATGAAATTTGTTTTGCTCCAACAATCTGTTAACACTATATGACCCATGTAAGAAACTTGCTTTAACGTGCGATGCGTCGTCCAATGGGGTCGGGTGTGTGTTGCAGCATGTCAATGCCAAGGGTCAGTTACAGCCGGTAGCTTATGCCTCCAGAAGTTTGTCCCAGGCAGAACTGGGCTACGGGATGGTAGAAAAGGAAGCGCTTGTGTGTGTATATGCTGCAAAAAAAAATGCACCAGTACCTGTTCGGCAGGAAATTTGAGCTGGAGACAGATCACAAACCCCTAACATCCCTTTTGGCCGACAACAAGGCCATAAATACAAATGCATCGGCTCACATACAGAGGTGGGCTTTCACGTTAGCCGCCTACGACTATACAATTCGGCACAGACCGGGCACTGAAAACTGCGCTGATGCACTCAGCAGACTCCCACTAGCCACCACCGAGGGGGCTACCGAGCATGCTGCTGAGATGGTCATGGCTGTGGAAGCTTTCGAAAGCGAAGGCTCACCCATGACAGCCCGTCAGATCAAAGTTTGGACAAATAGAGACCCGCTACTGTCTTTAGTCAAGAAATGTGTCCTTAATGGGGACTGGACAGCCACATACGGGGCATGCCCTGAGGAATTCAAACCATTTCACAGGCGCAAGGATGAACTCTTGATTCAGGCCGATTGCCTACTATGGGGAAACCGAGTAGTCATGCCCCAGATGGGCAGAAAGATGTTCATCAGAGAACTCCACAATGAGCACCCGGGCATGATGAAGGCAATTGCCAGGTCACACGTTTGGTGGCCAGGGATAGATGCAGACCTGGAACTTTGTGTTCGCAGGTGCAACACGTGCGCCCAGCTGGGCAATGCGCCCAGGGAAGCCCCCCTTAGCCCCTGGTCCTGGCCCACCAAACCATGGCCACGCATCCATGTGGACTACGCAGGTCCTTTCATGGGACGCCTACTCCAAATGGATTGAGTGTGACATTCTCAATTCAAGCACATCCCGGCCACGGTAGAAAGTCTACGGGCAATGTTCGCCACCATGACGTCTTGATCAGTGACAATGGCCCGTGCTTACAAGCAGTGAATTCCAGGACTTCATGGCAGGAAATGGTATCAACCATGTCAGAACGGCACCATTCAAGCCGGCCTCAAACGGCCAGACGGAACGAGCAGTGCAGATGATCAAACAGGGGATGCTCAGAATCCAAGGGGGTTCCCTACAAAGCCGCTCATCACGCCTCCTGTTGGCCAATAGATCCCGACCACACTCACTCACAGGGGTCCCACCCGCAGAGCTGCTAATGAAAAGGACGCTCAAAACCAGGTTATCCCTTATACACCCCACCATGAAAGAAATTGTTGAGAGCAGGCGCCAGTCACAATGTGACTACCACGACAGGAATGCGAGGGTGCGATGTATTGATGTTAATCTCAACTACACTGCAGGGCCTAAATGGCTCGCAGGCACTGTGATTGCCAAAGAAGGAAATAGGATTCTGGTAGTTAAACTTACCAATGGACAAATCTGCCACAAACACGTGGATCAAACAAAAAGGAGGTTCAGCAACCTCATAGAAGAAGCAGAGGAAGACACGATGTAGAGTTCACTCCTCCACAAGTGGCTGAACACCGGAACCAAGTGGAGGAGAGCCCAGTCACTGTGGGCAGTCCGGACAGGCCTGAGGCACCGCAAACAGCAGACACTCAGGCCAGCGCCCAACAACCGGAGCCCCAACTCAGGCGCTCTACAAGGGAGTGTAAACCACCAGAGAGACTTAACCTGTGATCCCAATAAGACTTTTGGGGGGGAGGTAATGTCATGTATTTAACTGTCATTGCAACGCATATATAAACTGACTAGTTGTAGACTGTGAGAACATTGACCACTAGGTGGTGAACTTGTGGGAGACACTCCCAACCTGGTCTTTCAGGTATAAAAGGAGAAGCTCTACCCACCTTCATCACTTCAGTGCTGGAATAAAAGTTGCTGGGCACAGAGTGACCTTCACTCAAGCATGGGCCTCGTGTGCATTTGTACTGTACAGTAAGGACATATCAGCCACAAGTTCCTTTTCTATATTACCGACCACCTCATTAAATCCCTCTCTCACTCTGCCCCTTACATTCTCACCTCGAACAATGGCTCTATAAATTTCAGCTTATCTAAAATTCTACCAACCAATTTCTGTCCCACTTGCCCACCGCTCCTGCCTTCACTGGCCTACAGTGGCTCTCATTTCCCTAATGCCTAAAATTTAAAGTTCTCATCATTGTTTGTACATTTCTCTATGGCCTCACCATTATACTTCTTATACGTTACGAATGAGAGGTGATCTTATCGAAACGTGTAAGATTATGAGGGGGCTTGACAAGGTGGATGTTTCCACTGATAGGGGAGACTGGAACTAGGGGGCATAATCTTAGAATAAGGGGCCATCCACTTAAAACTGAGATGAGGAGAAATTTTTTCTCTCATTGGGTTGTAAATCTGTGGAATTTGCTGCCTCAGAGAGCTGTGGAAGCTGGGTCATTGAATAAATTAAGACAGAGATAAACAGTTTCGTAACCCATAAGGGAATAAGGGGCAGGGAAGTGGACCTGAGTCCATGATTGGATCAGCCATGATCGTATTAAATTGCGGAGCAGGCTTGAGGGGCTGTATGGCCTACTCCTGCTCCTATTTCTTATGTTCTTATGTTCTTATGTTCACCCCTCGCTATCTCTGTAATCTTCTCCAGCAGTAAAACTGTTCCCTCTCCCAAACTGTCTGTTCCGCTGAGCCTGACCTTTTGTACGTATTTGTCTCACGTCATTGGTAGCCGGGCCTTTAATCACCTGGGCCCTGCACTCTGGAATTCCTCCCTAATACCAATGTTCCCTTTCATTTTATTTTAGGTGTGCGGCCCATTCAAATTCCTGCGCATGCGCGTGTTTTTCTAGTTAAAAGCCGGTGTGCTGGCTGCACGGGAACTCCAGACAGCTGTGCGGCCACACAGTTTAATGGGAATATTGCCTAATACCCACTGTTCCACACCTCCTTCTCTTCCTAACATCGCCTATGGGTCAGTCTTGGCCCACCTGGTAGCATTCTCACCTCTGAGTCAGTTGTTGTTTCAGCAAATGGCTGAAGCATGTCCTTACCTTTATTTCGTCCTTGTGTATCATCTTTAGTGCCTCTATCTCTTTTTTCTTTTCCTGTTCAGCCTCAAGCAGTACCTTTTTCACGGCTTCCTCTTTCTCTTTCTTGGTCTGGAGAAGTATTACATGCAACAAAAGTCATAGGTGTTAATTACTCTGTTCATTACTTATGAGAAATCCTTTTCATTAGTTTTGAATCATTGGGAGAAGAGGCGTTTGGCAGCCATCATTAAGCTCAGCAGATGACTGTTCACACTCATCTCTCCTCAGTGGGTAAGATTCACCAGATCTTGCCCATTTATTGCAAAGGGGATGGAGTATAAAAGCAGGGAAGTCTTGCTAGAGCTATGCAGGGTATTGGTGAGGCCACACCTGGAATACTGCGTGCAGTTTTGGTTTCTATATTTACGAAAGGATATACTTGCTTTGGAGGCAGTTCAGAGAAGGTTCACAAGGTTGATTCCGGAGATGAGGGGGTTGACTTATGAGGAAAGGTTGAGTAGGTTGGGCCTCGACTTATTGGAATTCAGAAGAATGAGAGGTGATCTTATCGAAACGTATAAGATTATGAGGGGGTTTGACAAGGTGGATGCAGAGAGGATGTTTCCACTGATAGGGGAGATTAGAACTAGAGGGCATGATCTTAGAATAAGGGGCTGTCCATTTAAAACTGAGATGAGGAGAAATTTCTTCTCTCTGAGGGTTGTGGATCTCTGGAATTCGTTGCCTCAGAGAGCTGTGGAAGCTGGGACATTGAATAAATTTAAGACAGAATAGACATTTTCTTAAACAATAAGGGAATAAGGGGTTATAGAGAACGGACAGGGAAGTGGACCTGAGTCCATGATCAGATCAGCTATGATCGTATTAAATGGCGGAGCAGGCTCGAGGGGCCGTATGGTCTACTCCTGCTCCTATTTCTTATGTTCTTATGTTCTTATTCCCAGACAGCGAGTGAAAGATAGCTTGGCCATAAAGAACATCTCTTGTCACTGTATTGTGGTGCAATATTGATAACAGCCAAGGTAAGTATCTGGTTCAGATTATTTTACGTCGATTCTGAAGGAGTAAGTGAGCAGCAGTATAGAGAGCTAAATGGCAAAATCAAGATATAATGCACATGTTAGTTAACACTAACAATACAAAGTGAGAACAACTCAAAATTATGATTTATAGGCAAAATCCACCCTTTGCATCCATCAGGAGAATCGCTCTTTCCAAAAAAGATCTGTTTATAGGTGTACACATACCTCAACTTTACAGTACTTTAGGTGTTAGAAGGGCATATGTTTTTGTTGCAATCATAGGTGGGAAAGCAGGTGTAGTGGGCTCAGAAAACTGGGTGGAGATCTATCCTGCTAAATCGCTTATTGTTCTGCATCGTGCTCAGAGTTCTGGTTGGGACTGAAGGTAGGCCTAAAGAGCTTACAACTGAAAATGACAAGAACAATTTAATATTTAAATCCATTTAATGGATGCATATTAATACGTGCACAATTTCCTGCAATTTTCAGTTAGAGTGCACTAGGTGTTGAGGTTGCCGATACAAAATAGATTATGGGGCCGAGCACATTCTGGGCTAATCAGGATTTATAGAGGAATTTTCTAAGTTTTCAGAAAAACTTCAACAAATAAAATTTTTCTTCAGCAATACATTGGGTGTTATTTTCCCCAGCTGCCATTTGAACTCATGTACTGGGTCATTAGTCCTGGCCTACTCGATCACAAGTCCAGTAACAAAACCATTATTCTAAGCCATGGTTCTATTGTTACCAACAGTCCTCTAGTACTTCATTCTTCATGTGTGAGCCTGCATAATGAGTGTAAACAGGCTATTCACCTTTGTGTGTGTGTCTATGTGTGTGTGTGTCTCTGTGTGTGTGTGTGTGTGTATGTGTCTGTGTGTCTATGTGTGTGTATCTGTGTGTGTGTTTATGTGTGTGTGCCTATGTGTGTATCTGTGTGTGTGTGTGTGTGTCTGTGTGTGTATCTGTGTGTGTGTCTATGTGTGTGTATGTGTGTGTGTCTATGTGTGTGTCTGTGTGTGTGTCTGTGTGTGTGTCTATGTGTGTGTATCTGTGTGTGTGTCTATGTGTGTGTCTGTGTGTGTATGTGTGTGTGTGTATGTGTGTGTGTGTCTATGTGTGTGTCTGTGTGTGTATCTGTGTGTGTGTCTATGTGTGTGTCTGTTTGTGTGTGTGTGTGTGTATCTGTGTGTGTGTCTGTGTGTGTGTGTGTGTGTGTGCCTGTGTGTGTATCTGTGTGTGCGTGTGTCTATGTGTGTATGTGTGTGTGTGTGTGTGTGTGTGTGTGCGTGTGTCTGTGTGTGTGTCTGTGTGTGTGTGTGTGTGTCTGTGTGTGTGTGTCTGTGTGTGTGTGTCTGTGTGTGTCTGTGTCTGTGTCTGTGTGTGTGTCTGTGTGTCTGTGTGAACAGCTGTGTCTAACCTTGTTTATCTTAACTCTGCACATTTTCCAGCAAGTATCACTATACCGCAATTGAGAGAGGGAACTCTGGCTAATTTTTCCCCTCTCTAATTGGGAAAGTAGAGTAAATTGTAATGTTCACACGTCAATGTTCCGACTGAGAATTTATTGCAAGGCGGATAGAGTATAAAAGTAGAGAAGTCTTTCTACAACTGTACAGGGTATTGGTGAGACCACACCTGGAGTACTGCGTACAGTTTTGGTTTTCTTATTTAAGAAGGGATATACTTGTATTGGAGGCAGTTCAGAAAAGGTTCACGAGGTTGATTCCTGGGATGAAGGGGTTGTCTTATGAAAAAAGGTTGAGCAGGTTGGGTCTCATTGGAGTTTAGAAGAATGAGAGGTGATCTTATTGAAACATATAAGATTCTGAGGGGGCTTAACAGGGTAGATGCTGAGAGGATGTTTCCCCTCATGGGGGAATCTAGAACTAGAGGACATAGTTTCAGAATAAGGGGCAGCCCATTTAAGACAGAGATGAGGAGGAATTTCTTCTCTCAGTGTGTCGTGAATCTTTGGAAATCTCTACCCCAGGGATCTGTGGAAGCTGAGTCAGTGAATATATTCAAGAGATAAACAGATTCTTGAAGTGCAGGGGAGTCAAGGGTTATGGGGAACAGCCAGGAAAGTAGAGTTCAGCCAAGATCAGATCAGTCATGATCTTATTGAATGGCGGGGCAGGCTCGAGGGGCCTACTCCTGCTCCTATTTCTTATGTTCTTATTTAGAACAGCTAACTCGGGCAGAGACTAGAGATTGGATTTGGGACTTTCTTGTTGTGTATGGTTCACATGCATACCACATGACGCATTCATTCACTGAGTTATCAGATGAACTCTCAATACTACTTTCCAAAGTGAGTGATTACTTGAGCCATAAAAACAGAAAGGTCCCGGGTTCACTCTGGAGCACCATCTCATTAGTCACTATGACTCCCAGGAGTGCAGAAAATTTGAATCTACTGATTCAACTGCAGATAAGTAGGTCACCAACTGCCTACGAGCTCAATCTGATGATTTAATCGTAATTGTGGACTGCATAAATGGGCAATGGCAATGGTCACAAGAAGTCTGTCCTAACTCCGAAACAAGACATTTATCTCAAATTGTAAGTGTTAAATCTCAAATCCTAAATCTGTGCTAAGCTTCATGCTCCAGAATTGATATCTGGTGATTCCTACTGGAAGTATGGGTGTTGGATGAGGATAGAATTGGGCTCAGTTGTGATTCCAGCCTGAAAAGCATCACAGCTGAGCCCAAAACACAGGCTCACACATGAATAATGGGCATTTGGTTAAAGTATTGGAGAGTGACCTGTGCTAATACTTTCAGGAAAGGAGAGAAGAGAAAATTGGTGATTAGAAAGGATTTAATTTTTATACCCAAAATACAATCGCTTCTTTTGCTTCCTCCACATTCTGTTTCCATTCATGATTACACTCTTCCATGTATCGCCGATGAATCTGTGATCCCAGTTCTGTAGTTGTGGAAAAACAATATTTTAATTTATGAATCTATGAAATTATATTAGGTGCAAGCACCAAATGTATTCATGAAACAAAGGTAATCAAGATGTTGCTTGAGCCCAACACTTGTCTGTAATATAAAAACATAGAAAATAGGTGCAGGAGTAGGTCATTCGGCCCTTCGAGCCTGCACCACCATTCAATAAGATCATGGCTGATCATTCACCTCAGTACCACTTTCCTGCTTTCTCTCCATACCCCTTGATCCCTTTAGCTGTAAGGAGCATTTCTAACTCCCTCTTGAATATATCCAATGAACTGGCATCAACAGCTCTCTGCGGTAAGGAATTCCACAGGTTAACAACTCTCTGAGTGAAGAAGTTTCTCCTCATCTCAGTCCTAAATGGCCTACCCCTTATCCTAAGACTCTGTCCCCTGGTGCTGGTCTTCCCCAACATCGGGAACATTCTTCCTGCATCTAACCTGATCAGTCCCGTCAGAACCTTATATGTTTCTATGAGATCCCCTCTCATCCTTCGAAACTCCAATGAATAAAGGCCCAGTTGTTACAGTATCTCCTCATATGACAGTCCAGCCATCCCTGGAATCAGTCTGGTGAACCTTCGCTGCACTCCCTTAATAGCCAGAACGTCCTTCCTCAGATTAGGAGACCACAACTGAACACAATATTCAGGTGACGCCTCACTCAGGCCCTGTACAACTGCAGTAAGACCTCCCTGCTCCTATACTCAAATCCCCTAGCTATGAAGGCCAACATACCATTTGCCATCTTCACCACCTGCTGTACCTGCATGCCAACTTTCAATGACTGATGAACCATGACTCCCAGGTCTCGTTGCACCTCCCCTTTTCCTAATTTGCTGCCATTCAGATAATATTCTGCCTTTTGTTTTTGCCCCCAAAGTGGATAACCTCACATTTATCCATATTATACTGCATCTGCCATACATTTGCCCACTCACCTAACCTGTCCAAGTCAGTCTTCAGCCTCTTGGCGTCCTCCTCACAGCTCACACCACCACCTAGTTTAGTGTCATCTGCAAACTTGGAGATATTACACTCAATTCCTTCATCTAAATCGTTAATGTATATTGTAAAGAGCTGGAGTCCCAGCACTGAGCCCTGCGGCACTCCACTAGTCACTGCCTGCCACTCTGAAAAGGACCCATTTATCCTGACTCTCTGCTTCCTGTCTGCCAACCAGTTCTCTATCCACTTCAGTACATTACCCTCAATACCATGCGCTTTGATTTTGCACATCACACTCTTGTGCAGGACCTTGTCAAAAGCCTTTTGAACGTCCAAATACACCACATCGACTGGTTCTCCCTTGTCCACTTTGCTAGTTAGATCCTCAAAAAATTCCAGAAGATTCATCAAGCATGATTTCCCTTTCATAAATCCATGCTGACTTGGACCGATCCTGTCACTACTTTCCAAATATGCTGCTATTTCGTCCTTAATGATTGATTCCAACATTTTCCCCACTACTGATGTCAGGCTAACTATAATTACCTGTTTTCTCTCTCCCTCTTTTTTAAAAAAGTGGTGTTACATTAGCTACCCTCTTGTCCATAGGAACTGATCCAGAGTCGATAGACTGTTGGAAAATGACCACCAATGCATCCACTATTTCTAGGGCCACTTCCTTAAGTACTCTGGGATGCAGACTATCAGGCCCCGGGGATTTATTGGCCTTCAATCCCATCAGTTTCCCTAAAACAATTTACTGCCTAATAATGATATCCTTCATTTCCTCCTTCTCACTCGACCCTCTGTCCCCTAGTACATTCGGAAGGTTATTTGTGCCTTCCTTCGTGAAGACAGAACCAAAGTATTTGTTCAATTGGTCTGCCATTTCTTTGTTCCCCATTATAAATTCACCTGAATCCACTGCAAGGGACCTAAGTTTGTCTTCACTAATCTTTTTCTCTTCACATATTTATAGAAGCTTTTGCAGTCAGTTTTTATGTTCCCTGCAAGCTTCCTCTCGTACTCTATTTTCCCCCTCTTAATTAAACCCTTAGTCCTCCTCTGTTGAATTCTAAATTTCTCCCAGTCCTCAGGTTTGTTGCTTTTTTTAGCCAATTTACATGCCTCTTCCTTGGATTTAACACTATCCTTAATTTCCTTGTTAGCCACGGTTGAGCCATCTTCCCCGTTTTATTTTTACTCCAGACAGGGAAATCCATGTGATCTTTAAATGTTTGCCATTGCTTATCCACCATCAACCCTTTAAGTGTGCTTTGCCAGTCTATTCTAGTCAATTCATGCCTCATACCGTCGAAGTTACCTTTCCTTAAGTTCAGGACCCTAGTTTCTGAATTAACTGTGTCACTCTCCATCTTAATAAAGATTTCAACGATATTATGGTCACTCTTCCACAAGGGGCCTCGCACAACAAGATTGCTAATTAGTTCCTTCTCGTTACACATCACCCAGTCTAGGATAGCCAGCTCGCTAGTTGGTTCCTCGATATATTGGTCAAGAAAACCATTCCTAATACACTTCAGGAAATCCTCTTCCACCGCATTGCTACTAGTTTGGTTAGCCCAATCGATATGTAGATTAAAGTCACCCATGATAACTGCTGTATCTTTATTGCACACATCCCTTATTTCTTGTTTGATGCTGTCCCCAACCTCACTACTTCCGTTTGGTAGTCTGTACACAACTCCCACTAGCGTTTTCTGCCCTTTGGTGTTCCGCAGCTCCACCCATACCAATTCCACATCATCCAGGCTAATGTCCCTCCTTACTATTGCATTATTTTCCTCTTTAACCAGCAACGCCAGCCCGCCTCCTTTTCCTCTCTGCCTATCCTTCCTAAGTGTTGAATACCCCTGGATGTTGAGTTCCTAGCCTTGGTCACCCTAGAGCCATGTCTCCGTGATGCCAATTACATCATATCCATTAACTGCTATCTGCACAGTTAATTTGTCCACCTTATTCCGAATACTCCTCGCATTGAGGCACAGAGCCTTCAGTCTTGTCTTTTTAACACACTTTGCCCCTTTAGAATTTTGCTGTAATGTGGCCCTTTTTGTTTTTTGCCTTGGGTTTCTCTGCCTTCCACTTTTACTATTCTCCTTTCTATCTTTTGCTTCTGCCTCTATTTTATTTCCCTCTGTCTCCCTGCATAGGTTCCCATCCCCCTGCCATGCTAGTTTAACTCCTCGAGAATCTTATTGCCCTTTAACTATAAAGGGCAATAAGATACTCGATTGCATTAGCAGGATAGAATACAAAGCAAAGCATAGACACACTGTTGCTGGTCATAGTCGTGTTGCATCTTGTATGGTTCTGGTTACAATATCAAATAGGGGCAGACATGTTGGAGTTCACAAACTTATTTAAAATATATATTTAAACATTCAGTTGTTCTATTTTACAATTGATGTTATTTTTCAGATGCTCCGTAATGCATCATTGTTATGAAGAAAGATTCAGAAAAATGAAGATTTTTTTCACTGAAACAGAGAAGGGAACATTTTCAGAGAAACTGAAAATAGAGATTTTTTTTTAAACTGTGAAAGGTATTGAGAGGGTAAGAACTGAAAGATTGTTTTCACTGGTGAATTATTAACAGGAGGAGACTGAGGATTATCAGGAGAACAACGAAGGGGAAAATCAAAAGAATTGTTTCCGCACAGAGGGTTTTCAAAACATATAGCGAGGGATAAATTCACCTTGGATTGACGTCAATAGAAAGTAAGTTGGGCAGAGTGTAAAACACGCTGCCGATTTGCTGTCACCCGTTGTACGCCACTGCACAAAACAAACTTATACTCCAGAATATTTTACCACACGTGACTACTGAAGTAGAGACTATGACGATGGGGAGTGTTTGCTAGTGCTGTTGGGGAGAAGTTAAACTAATATGGCAGGGGGATGGGAACCAATGCAGGGAGACAGAGGGAAACAAAAAGGAGACAAAAGCAAAAGACAGAAAGGAGATGAGGAAAAGTGGAGGGCAGAGAAACCCAAGGCAAAGAACAAAAAGGGCCATTGTACAGCAAAATTCTAAAAGGACAAAGGGTGGTTAAAAAACAAGCCTGAAGGCTTTGTGTCTTAATGCAAGGAGTATCCATAATAAGGTGGATGAATTAACTGTGCAAATAGATGTTAACAAATATGATGTGATTGGGATTACAGAGACGTGGCTCCAGGATGATCAGGGCTGGAAACTCAACATCCAGGGGTATTCAACATTCAGGAAGGATAGAATAAAAGGAAAAGGAGGTGGGGTAGCATTGCTCGCTAAGGAGGAGATTAATGCAATAGTTAGGAAGGACATTAGCTTGGATGATGTGGAATCTATATGGGTAGAGCTGCAGAATACCAAAGGGCAAAAAACGTTAGTGGGAGTTGTGTACAGACCTCCAAACAGTAGTAGTGATGTTGGGGAGGGCATCAAACAGGAAATTAGGGGTGCATGCAATAAAAGTGCAGCAGTTATAATGGGTGACTTTAATATGCACATAGATTGGGCTAACCAAACTGGAAGCAATACGGTGGAGGAGAATTTCTTGGAATGCATAAGGGATGGTTTTCTAGACCAATATGTCGAGGAACCAACTAGGGGGGAGGCCATCTTAGACTGGGTGTTGTGCAATGAGAGAGGATTAATTAGCAATCTCATTGTGCGAGGCCCCTTGGGGAAGAGTGACCATAATATGGTGGAATTCTGCATTAGGATGGAGAATGAAACAGTTAATTCAGAGGCCATGGTCCAGAACTTAAAGAAGGGTAACTTTGAAGGTATGAGCCATGAATTGGCTAGTATAGATTGGCGAATGATACTTAAGGGGTTGACTGTGGATGGGCAATGGCAGACATTTAGAGACCGCATGGATGAACTACAACAATTGTACATTCCTGTCTGGCGTAAAAATAAAAAAGGGAAGGTGGCTCAACCGTGGCTATCAAGGGAAATCAGGGATAGTATTAAAGCCAAGGAAGTGGCATACAAATTGGCCAGAAATAGCAGCGAACCCGGGGACTGGTAGAAATTTAGAACTCAGCAGAGGAAGACAAAGGGTTTGATTAGGGCAGGGAAAATAGAGTACGAGAAGAAGCTTGCAGGGAACATTAAGACGGATTGCAAAAGTTTCTATAGATATGGAAAGAGAAAAAGTTTAGTAAAGACAAACATAGGTCCCCTGCAGTCAGAATCAGGGGAAGTCATAACGGGGAACAAAGAAATGGTGGACCAATTGAACAAGTACTTTGGTTCGGTAGTCACTAAGGAGGACACAAACAACCTTCCGGATATAAAAGAGGTCAGAGGGTCTAGTAAGGAGGAGGAACTGAGGGAAACACTTATTAGTCGGGAAATTGTGTTGGGGAAATTGATGGGATTGAAGGCCGATAAATCCCCAGGGCCTGATGGACTGCATCCCAGAGTACTTAAGGAGGTGGCCTTGGAAATAGCGGATGCATTGACAGTCATTTTCCAACATTCCATTGACTCTGGATCAGTTCCTATGGAGTGGAGGGTAGCCAATGTAACCCCACTTTTTAAAAAAGGAGGGAGAGAGAAAACAGGGAATTATAGACCGGTCAGCCTGACATCGGTAGTGGGTAAAATGATGGAATCAATTATTAAGGATGTCATAGCAGTGCATTTGGAAAGAGGTGACATGATAGGTCCAAGTCAGCATGGATTTGTGAAAGGGAAATCATGCTTGACAAATCTTCTGGAATTTTTTGAGGATGTTTCCAGTAGAGTGGACAAGGGAGAACCAGTTGATGTGGTATATTTGGACTTTCAGAAGGCTTTCGACAAGGTCCCACACAAGAGATTAATGTGCAAAGTTAAAGCACATGGGATTGGGGGTAGTGTGCTGACATGGATTGAGAATTGGTTGTTAGACAGGAAGCAAAGAGTAGGAGTAAATGGGGACTTTTCAGAATGGCAGGCAATGACTAGTGGGGTACCGCAAGATTCTGTGCTGGGGCCCCAGCTGTTTACACTGTACATTAATGATTTAGACGAGGGGATTAAATGTAGTATCTCCAAATTTGCGGATGACACTAAGTTGGGTGGCAGTGTGAGCTGCGAGGAGGATGCTATGAGGCTGCAGAGTGACTTGGATAGGTTAGGTGAGTGAGCAAATGCATGGCAGATGAAGTATAATGTGGATAAATGTGAGGTTATCCACTTTGGTGGTAAAAACAGAGAGACAGACTATTATCTGAATGGTGACAGATTAGGAAAAGGGGAGGTGCAACGAGACCTGGATGTCATGGTACATCAGTCATTGAAGGTTGGCATAACAGCAGGCGGTTAAGAAAGCAAATGGCATGTTGGCTTTCATAGCGAGGGGATTTGAGTACAGGGGCAGGGAGGTGTTGCTACAGTTGTACAGGGCCTTGGTGAGGCCACACCTGGAGTATTATGTACAGTTTTGGTATCCTAACCTGAGGAAGGACATTCTTGCTATCGAGGGAGTGCAGCGAAGGTTCACCAGACTGATTCCCGGGATGGCGGGACTGACCTATCAAGAAAGATTGGATCAACTGGGCTTGTATTCACTGGAGTTCAGAAGAATGAGAGTTGATCTCATAGAAACATTTAAAATTCAGATGGGTTTTACAGGTTAGATGCAGGAAGAATGTTCCCAATGTTGGGGAAGTCCAGAACCAGGGGACACAGTCTAAGGATAAGGGGTAAGCCATTTAGGACCGAGATGAGGAGAAACTTCTTCACCCAGAGAGTGGTAAACCTGTGGAATTCTCTACCACAGAAAGTTGTTCAGGCCAATTCACTAAATATATTCAAAAAGGAGTTAGATGAAGTCCTTACTACTAGGGGGATCAAGGGGTATGGCGAGAAAGCAGGAATGGGATACTGAAGTTGCATGTTCAGCCATGAACTCATTGAATGGCGGTGCAGGCTAGAAGGGCCGAATGGCCTACTCCTGCACCTATTTTCTATGTTTCTATGTTTCTATGACACCCGTTAGAGGGAATTGGACAAATATTTCAAAAGGAAGAATGTCAAAAGATACAGGGAAGGGGCCAGGTAATCGGTTTAAAGAGGTAACACAGGTCCAGGCTCGATGGGCTCAATGACCTCCTTCTGTGCTGTAATATCTCTTATTCTATGAAATATGTTTATTAAGCTACAGCTAAAGAGAATGTCAAACGATTAGAGTGAATATCAAATTGGAAAGTGGCGAGTACCGAAAAGACACCATGAATGTAATTGTTTTTGATATTGTAAAAAACTGTAAATTACACCAGAATTTATATCCCTTCTTTGCCCTTCCCAAAAAGCCTTTTTGTGAGTGCACCATAGACAAGGCCTGTTAAATCAGTTAAAATGGTATATCACGGACTGTTATGATAAAGGGCTGCTTCAGGGGGCATAGTTGTCAAGTTGTCAGCGAGGCGCTGGCTGAACAGGGCTTTCTTAGCAGGATTTTGAGTGGCCCGGCGTTGCCTGTGTCTGTGCACACTCGGAAGTCGAACTCCAAGCCATCGTCAACACCTTCACCGCGGCGTACGAGAGCATGGGCCTCACACTAAACTTCCATAAGACCAACCTGTCCCCGCCACACAGCACTGCCCCCCGGTTATCAAATGGCCTACTCCTGTTTGTAGTTTCACTTTTTGAATGTATATGTTATATATAAAGTTGAAAAAAAGGTATTATTGATAGACTAATAAAATGCCACAACAGTAGAATAAAAATCTACTGGTCAAGCACACATGAGCAATGTATTCAGTTTTTGATTACCATATCATGATAAAGATGCACTTACATAAGAAAGGAACAGAATCAGCTTCGGTGTAGAAAGGATGAGCTATGAGCAAAAATTAAAGATGTTGAAGATTTTAGAAAAAGGGCAGTTCAAAGTGGACCTTGTCAAATCATATAAAATATTAAATGGTATCGATAAAGTATATATAGATTATTTCTTCAAAGTTTGTTGAGAAAGTGAGGCCAGATAACATAAATAGAAGTTTCTGATTATAATTTTAGAACAGATATGTGGAGAAACTGCTCAATCTATGATAAATATTTTGAATAATCTACCAAGCAAAGTAACAGCAGCAAAAACATTATTGCAAATAGATGCCATGGTGCGAGGGTTTATGTACGGGAGGGATGATTTTTGGTGAGGTGAATGACCTTTTGCCACTTCTGATTATTTTATGTTCTTAATTCATATTGACCCATTTTTTGCAGCCCCTACAGGTGTGTACGAGTGGTGTATACGAGGTGCATACGAGCAGTGTGTACAAGAGGTGTGTATGAGGTGTGTACGAGGTGTGTACGAGAGATGTGTACGAGGTGCGTACGAGAGGTGTGTATGAGATGTGTATGAGAGGTGTGTACAAGGTGCGTACAAGAGATGCATATGAAGTGCGTACGAGGTGCGTACGAGGTGCGTACAAGAGATGTGCATGAGGTGTGTATGAAGTATGTACGAGGTGTGTATGAGGAGTGTATGAGGTGTATACGAGGTGCGTACGAGGTGCGTCGTATGAGGTGCGTACAAGATGTGCGTACGAGGTGCATATGAGGTGCGTGCGCACCCGTAAGGACTGCACACGTTCCAAGTTTGTTTGGGAGATCCAACGCATCCCCAGGAAAAGAGCATCTGTGGGTGGAGAGTGGGCTTTATTTGCCCAACTTCTGCCCAGCAAATTCCCGTAAAATTCTTCAGCCTGGTAAAAGCAGGCGTAAGGCCTACTTTTACCTGTGTAAGAGTTTAAATGAACATAAAAATAATTTTTTTTCAATTATTTAAGCATTAACAAACCTATACAATAAGGTATGGTTATTTTTAGCCTCTTTAAACATTTAAATTTATTTTCCAAAAAATTAAATTTTTGTTTTAAATATTTAATTAAATGGCATTTTAATTAATTTTAAATATGCATTTTTTATTTATTTATTGGATGTGTAGATGTATTTTTGGGGGTATTCCCATTCAAGCTTATGGGCATTCCGTACATACAGAATCCCCATAAGCATGAACAGGGATTCCCTTCTTTCATTCGTTGGGCTGACCCACATGATCCCAGGGGCACTTGCGAACTGCCTGCATCCCTGGGATACATGGGCCTCTATCCGCGGGTGCCCAGAGAGGCCCAGGACCGTGAGTCTCCGTACCTCCTGGACCACCAGATATGCGGACATTTTATTTGCGGATCAGAGGCCTTTCCCTGCGGGAAGTCTCCGACTGAAAATTCAGGGCCATTATAAATTTAAAAATTGACAGCTATGTGCCACTTTCAATGCAGTTAACATCACTCACTGGCATTCAGTGCATTACGACATTCAGTATGCAACATAATGCCTCTTAAATATTTCCATCACGTCCCTTTTAACCTCACTGCAATATGTATCTCTCTACTACTAGGCAGTGAAATCATTCATATCCACAGAATATATCCAGCATATCCAACAGTAATAATTTTGTGGAGCTGAAAGTAAGCAAACTTGGTGATGAATAGGATGTGGGGTTTAAACATCAGCTCAGGTTTGAAATGGATTCCAAGATTATGGACTGTATGATTCAGCCTGAGAGTAACTAAAGATGGGGATACAATCAATGGTAAGGGAGCAGAATTTGTGGTAGAAACTGAAGAGAATATTTCAGTCCTCACAATGTTGAGCTGAATGAAGTTGTGGCTCATCCTAGCCTTTATGCTATACAGGCAGTCTGACAGCGTGGTGACATTTGATAGGTCAGGAAGAGTGATGGGAAGATGGAGCTCAGTATCATCATTCTACACGGGATAATTGACCTTTGTGCCTGCAAATGATGTTACCAAGGGCAGCATGTACTTAAGTCCCTGACTACTGTGTGTGCAGGAAGTGTATCCAGCTGCAGTTCCTGACAGACCGCATTGTGGCACTGGAGCTGCACATGGATTCACTCTGGAGCATCCGCGATGCTGAGGATGTCGTGAATAGTACGTCCAGTGAGTTGGTCACACCGCAGGTAAAGGATACACAGGCAGATAGGGAATGGGTGACCATCAGGAAGAGCAGTGGAAGGAAGGTAGTGCAGGGGTCCCCTGCGGTCATCTCCCTCCAAAACAGATATACCACCTTGGGTACTATTGGGGGAGATGGCTCATCAGGAAAGGCAGCAGCAGCCAAGTTCATGGCACCATGGGTGGCTCTGCTGCACAGGAGGGCAGGAAAAAGAATGGGAGAGCTATAGTGGTTGGGGATTCTATTGTAAGGGGAATAGATAAGCATTTCTGCGGCCACAATCGAGACTCCAGGATGGTATGTTGCCTCCCTGGTGCAAGGGTCAAGGATGTCTCGGAGCGGGTGCAGGGCATTCTGCAGGGGGAGGGTGAACAGCCAGTTGTCGTGGTGCATATAGGTATCAACGACATAGGTAAAAAGCAGGATGAGGTCCTACAAGCTGAATTTAGGGAGCTAGGAGTTAAATTAAAAAGTAGGACCTCAAAGATAGTAATCTCAGGATTGCTACCAGTGCCACATGCTAGTCAGAGTAGAAATAGCAGGATAGTTAAGATGAATACGTGGCTTGAAGAATGGAGCAAGAGGGAAGGATTCAAAATTCTTGGGACATTGGAACCGGTTCTGGGGGAGGTGGGACCAGTACAAACCGGACGGTCTGCACCTGGGCAGGACTGGAACCAATGTCCTCGGGGGAGTGTTTGCTAGTGCTGTTGGGGAGGGGTTAAACTAATATGGTAGGGGGACGGGAACCTATGCAGGGAGACAGAGGGAAGTAAAATGGGGTCAGAAGCAAAAGGTATAAAGGAGAAAAGTAAAAGTGGAGGGCAGAAAAATCAAAGGCAAAAATCAAAAAGGACCACATTATAACATAATTCTAAAAGGACAAAGAGTGTTAAAAAATCAAACCTGAAGGCTCTGTGTCTCAATGTGAGGAGCATTCGTAATAAGGTGGACGAATTAACTGCGCAGATAGCTGTTAATGGATATGATGTAATTGGGATTACAGAGACATGGCTCCAGGGTGACCAAGGCTGGGAACTCAACATCCAAGGGTATTCAATATTCAGGAAAGATAGACTGAAAGGAAAAGGATGTGGGGTAGCGTTGCTGGTTAAAGAGATTAACGCAATAATAAGGAAGGACATTAGCGTGGATGAAGTGGAATCTGTATGGGTAGAGCTGCGGAACATCAAAGGGCAGAAAACGCTTGTGGGAGTTGTGTACAGACCACCAAACAGTCATAGTGAGGTTGGGAATGGCATCAAACAGGAAATTAGGGATGCGTGCAATAAAGGTACAGCAGTCATCATGGGTGACTTTAATCTACATATAGATTGCAACTGGTAGCAATACGGTGGAGGAGGATTTCCTGGAGTGTATAAGGGATGGTTTTCTAGACCAATATGTCGAGGAACCAACGAGAGAGCTGGCCATCCTAGACTGGGTGTTGAGTAATGAGAGAGGATTAATTAGCAATCTTGTGCGAGGCCCCTTGGGGAAGAGTGACCAGAATATGGTAGAATTCTTCATTAAGATGGAGAGTGACACAGTTAATTCATAGACTAGAGTTCTGAACTTAAAGAAAGGAAACTTCAACGGTATGAGATGTGAATTGGCTAGGATAGACTAGCAAATGATACTTAAAAGGTTGACAGTGGATAGGCAATGGCAGACATTTAAAGATCACATGGATGAACTTCAACAATTGTACATCCTTGTGTGGCGTAAAAATAAAACGGGGAAGGTGGCTCAACCGTGGCTAACAAGGGATAGTGTTAAATCCAAGGAAGAGGCATATAAATTGGCCAAAAAAAGCAGCAAACCTGAGGACTGGGAGAAATTTAGAATTCAGCAGAGGAGGACAAAGGATTTAATTAGGAGGGGGAAAATAGAATATGAGAGTAAGCTCGCAGGGAACATAAAAACTGACTGCAAAAGCTTCTACAGATACGTGAAGAGAAAAAGATTAGTGAAGCCAAATGTAGGTCCCTTACAGTCAGAATCAGGTGAATTTATAATGAGGAACAAAGAAATGGCAGACCAGTTGAACAAATACTTTGGTTCTGTCTTCACGAAGGAAGACACAAATAACCTTGTGGAAATACTAGGGGACCGAGGGTCTAGCAAGAAGGAGGAGCTAAAGGAAATCCTTATTAGGCAGCAAATTGTAAAATTGATGGGATTGAAGGCCAATAAATCCCCAGGGACTGATAGTGTGCATCCCAGAGAACTTAAGGAAGTGGCCCTAGAAATAGTGGATGCATTGGTGATGATTTTCCAACATTCTATAGACTCTGGATCAGTTCCTATGGACTGGAGGGTAGCTAATGTAACCCCACTTTTAAAAAGAGGGAGAGAAAACAAGGAAAATGTTGGAATCAATCAGTAAAGATGTAATAGCAATGCATTTGGAAAGCAGTGACAGGATCGGTCCAAGTCAGCATGGATTTATGAAAGAGAAATTATGCTTGACAAATCTTCTAGAATTTTTTGAGGATGTAACTAGTAGAGTGGAAAAGGAGGAACCAGTGAATGTGGTGTATTTGGACTTGCATCAGGCTTTTGACAAGGTCCCACATAAGAGATTAGTGTGCAAAATTAAAGCACATGGTATTGGGGGTAATGTATTGACATGGATAGAGAATTGGCTGGCGAACAGAAAGCAGAGAGTCGGGATAAATGGGTCCTTTTCGGGTTGGAAATCAGTGGTTAGTGGTGTGCTACAGGGATCGGTGCTGGGACCACAACTGTTTACAATATACATAGATGACCTGGAAGAAGGGACAGAGTGTAGTGTAACAAAATTTGCAGATGACACAAAGATTAGTGGGAAAGCGGGTTGTGTGGAGGACACAGAAAGGCTGCAAAGAGATTTGGATAGGTTAAGCGAATGGGCTAAGGTTTGGAAGATGGAATACAATGTCGGAAAGTGTGAGGTCATCCACCTTGGAAAAAAAAACAGTAAAAGGGAATATTATTTGAATGGGGAGAAATTATGCTGCGGTGCAGAGGAACCTGGGGGTCCTTGTGCATGAATCCCAAAAAGTTAGTTTGCAGGTGCAGCAGGTAATCAGGAAGGCAAATGGAATGTTGGCCTTCATTGCGAGAGGGATGGAGTACAAAAGCAGGGAGGTCCTTCTGCAACTGTATAGGGTATTGGTGAGGCTGCACCTGGAGTACTGCGTGCGGTTTTGGTCACCTTACTTAAGGAAGGATATACTAGCTTTGGAGGGGGTACAGAGACGATTCACGAGGCTGATTCCGGAGATGAGGGGTTACCTTATGATGATAGATTGAGTAGACTGGGTCTTTACTCGTTGGAGTTCAGAAGGATGAGGGGTGATCTTATAGAAACATTTAAAATAATGAAAGGAATAGACAAGATAGAGACAGAGAGGTTGTTTCCACTGGTCGGGGAGACTAGAACTAGGAGGCACAGCCTCAAAATAAGGGGGAGCCAAATTAAAACTGAGTTGAGAAGGAATTTCTTCTCCCAGAGGGTTGTGAATCTGTGGAATTCTCTGCCCAAGGAAGCAGTTGAGGCTAGCTCATTGAATGTATTCAAATCACAGATAGATAGATTTTTAACCAATAAGGGAATTAAGGGTTACAGAGAGCGGGCAGGTAAGTGGAGCTGAGTCCACGGCCAGATCAGCCATGATCTTGTTAAATGGTGGAGCAGGCTCGAGGAGCTCGATGACCTATTCCTGTTCCTAATTCTTATGTTCTTATGTTCTTATGTTCTTATATGGATAGAGAACTGGTTGTCAGACAGGAAGCAAAAAGTAGGAATAAATGGGTTCTTTTCAGAATGGCAGGCGGTGACTAGTGGGGTACCGCAAGGTTTAGTTCTGGATCTCTAGCTATTTACAATATACATTAATGATTTAGATGAAGGAATTGAATGTAATATCTTCAAGTTTGCAGATGACACTAAGCTGGGTGGCGGTGTGAGCTGTGAGGAGGACGCCAAGAGGCTGCAGGGTGACTTGGGACAGGTTAGGTGAGTGGGCAAATGCATGGCAAATGCTTATAATGTAGATAAATGTGAGGTTATCCACTTTGGTGGTAAAAACAGGAAGGCAGGTTATTATCTGAATGGTGACAGATTAGGAAAAGAGGAGGTGCAACGAGACCTGGGTGTCATGGTACATCAGTCATTGAAAGTTGGCATACAGGTACAGCAGGCGGTGAAGAAGGCAAACGGCATGTTGGCTTTCATAGTGAGAGGATTTGAGTAGAGGAGCAGGGAGGTCTTACTACAGTTGTATAGCACCTTGGTGAGACCACACCTTGAATATT
This sequence comes from Pristiophorus japonicus, assembly GCF_044704955.1. Lineage (NCBI taxonomy): Eukaryota > Metazoa > Chordata > Chondrichthyes > Pristiophoridae > Pristiophorus > Pristiophorus japonicus. The sequence continues at coordinate 170,359,452 of NC_091983.1, forward strand.
GTGTACAGTTTTGGTCTCCTAATCTGAGGAAAGACAATCTTGCTATTGAGTGCAGCGAAGGTTCACCAGACTGATGCCTGGGATGACAGGACTGACATATGAAGAAAGACTGGATCGACTAGGTTTATGTTCAATGGAATTTAGAAGAATGAGAGGGGATCTCAAAGAAACATATAAAATTCTGACGGGATTGGACAGGTTAGATGCAGGAAGAATGTTCCCGATGTTGGGGAAGTCCACAACCAGGGGTCACAGTCTAAGGATAAGGGGTAAGCCATTTAGTACCGAGATGAGGAGAAACTTCTTCACTCAGAGAGTTGTGAGCATGTGGAATTCTCTACCACACAAAGTTGTTGAGGCCAATTCGTTAAGATATATTCAAAAGGGAGTTAGACGTGGTCCTTACGGCTAAAGCGATCAAGCGGTATGGAGAGAAAGCAGGAATGGGGTACTGAAGTTGCATGATCAGCCATGATCATATTGAGTAATGGTGTAGGCTCAAAGGGCCGAACAGCCTACTCCTACACCTATTTTCTAGGTTTCTATGAAAAAGGAGCGCATTGGATCAGAGAACAATTTGACGCATTGCATAGTGAAAACTGTAGGAACAAGGGGTAAAATGACACTTCAGAATTTGATCCCAATATGGTGAAATTTATCTGAATCATGGACTTTCTGATTGACCTAGATTGCTTCCCTCTGGTCAGTGCTTTAATCACTTCAGTGTCAAAAACGTTTCTGGGATAGATGCAAAAAGTGCATTCAAACACGAGCAGGTGTAATATATGTGAGTTACTGACAAGGTGTGAGGGGAAGATATGGTAAGAGTGGAGAATACATACAGATGTGGCCAGCATGTGTACAGAACATGTGCAGGTGGAGTTAATTTGTCACTTCTGGCATAAAAAATTATGTTCAAACATAGACTGTAGCAAAAATGCTTTAAAAGTTCAAAATGTTGTGCCAATTCCTAGGAGATGTATACCTTCTTTACAACCTCTATCAGAGAAGGCATGTGCCATTTGCTGCCCTTGGTAACATCATCTACAGCCTTAGTTATTCGATTCGCCAGGATACTTGATCCATGCTGGGACCAGTGTCCTGGCGAATCAAATAACTAGGGCTGTAGATAGGGCTTTAAACTAAATAGTGGGCGGGGGGGTTCAGGTGAGTGCAAATTTAAAAAGTCAAAGAGAAAGGAGAAGGCAATAGTGCAGGTGAGCGATAGAGGTAATGATAACCGGAGTGTGACAGGAAGGTGCAGGGCGTAAAAACATAAGAGTGTATCAGAAAGTGGGGTCAGAGTAGAGAAAAATGGTAAAAAGACAAAATTAAAAGCTCTTTATTTGAATGCACGCAGCATTCATAACAAGATAGATGAGTTGACGGCACAAATAAAAATAAATGGGTATGATCTGATAGCTATTACAGAGACATGGTTGCAAGGTGACCAAGGCTGGGAACTGAATATTCAGGGGTATTTCACATTTTGGAAGGATAGGTAGAAAGGAAAATGAGGTGTGGTAGCTCTGTTAATATCATCATCATCATAGGCAGTGCCTCGAAACGAGGATGACTTGCTTACACGGCAAAAAAAAGGATGAGTTCACAGGTGTTTCGAATGAAAAACCCGAACTACATCCTCAAGGGTGGAAGATGCCTGTGAGTGGATTTTTTTTAACGTGGGGTGACCGTTGCACAGCAGCCACCACACGGGCTTGACAGAGCTAGGTCTTGGTCCAGTGGCAAGGATTACCCAAGACAACTGGAGACTTGCTCTGCTGCACGGACTCAGTGTGCACACATATCACAGTGTGGGCTGGTCCCTGCTGCCCCTGGCCCTGAATTCATGCCTCCCTGGGCCCCAATCACATCCCTCCAGTCTCTCGCAGCTCCTTCGCCCCGATCTCACCGTTCCTGCTGCATCTGCCCACGCTCCAAACACAGCTCGCCATCACCATCTCCTGGCTGAAAGTGGCACGACAATGGTAATAAAGGATGAGATCAATGCTGTAATGAGAAATGATATTGGCTCAGAAGATCAAGATGTAGTATCAGTTTGGGTGGAGATAAGAAATAATAGGGGGAAGAAGTCGCTGGTGGGCATAGTCTATAGGCCCCCTCAACAGTAGCTACACTTGGACAGAGTATAAATCAAGAAATAATGGAGGCTTGTAACAAAGGTTCTGCAATAATCATGGGCGATTTTAATCTTCATATTGATTGGACAAATCAAATTGGCAAAGGTAGCCATGAGGAAGAATTCATAGAGTGTATTCGGGATGATTTCTTAGAACAATACATTGTGGAACCAACCAGGGAGCAGACTATTTTAGATCTGGTAATGTGTAATGAGACCTAATCAATTAATGATCACATAGTAAAGGATTCTCTTGGGAAGAGTGAACATAGCATGGTAAAATTTTAAATTCAGTTTAAGGGAGAGAAAGTTTGGTCTCAAACTAGTGTCCGAACTTAAATAAAGGCAATTACAAAGATATGAAGACAGAGTTGGTTAAAGTGGTCTGGGAAAATAGAATAAAGGGTAAGACAGTAGACAAGCAGTGGCAGACATTTAAGGAGATATTTCACAATTCTCAGCAAAGATATATTTCAGTGAGAAAGAAAGACTCTAAGAGATAGATGAACCATCCGTGGCTAACTAAGAAAGTAAAGGATGGTATCAAATTGAAGACAATGGAATACAATGTTACCAAGATTAGTGGTAGGCCAGAGGATTGGGAAATTTTTAGAAACCGGAGAAGGATGCCTAAAAAAATAATAGAGAGAGAAGATAGTTTATGAGAGTAAACAAGCAAGAAATATAAAAACAGACAGTAAGAGCTTCCACAGGTATATAAAAAGGAAGAGGGCAGCTAAAGTAAACATTGGTCCCTTAGAGGATGAGACTGCGGAAATAATAATGGGAAACAGGGAAATGGGAGAGACTTTGAACAAATATTTTGAATCAGTCTTGGTCTCTTTATTTAAGGAGAGCAGTCGTGTTAAGTCCCACATTCCCGTTTTTTTGTCCGTAACCCTCTAAGTTCCTCATCCAGAAGTACTTGTCCAACTCCCTTTTAAGATTATTTATGGAATCAGCCTCCACCACCTTTTCATGTAGAACGTTCCAGAGCCTGACAGCTCTCTGATTGAAAAAAATTATCCTCACAATTGAGCCCAAAATTTAGGCTGACATTCCCAGTACCAGCACTGAGGGAGTGCTGCACTGTCGGAGATGCCACCTTTCAGATGAGACGTTAAACCATCTACTCTCTGAGCTGGACGTAAAAGATCCCATGGCACTATTTCAAAGAAGGCCAGGGGAGTTATCCCTGGTGCCCAGGCCAATAGTTATCCCTCAATCAACATCACTTGAAACAGATTATCTGGTCATTTACACATTGCTGTTTGTGGAAGCTTGCTGTGCGCAAATTGGCTGCCGCGTTTCCCACATTCCAACAGTGACTGCACTTCAAAAAGTACTTTATTGGCTGTAAAGCGCGTTGGGTCCTCTGGTGCTTCTTAAAGGCGCTATATAAATGTAAGTCTTTCTTTCGTCTACCGTCTCGACCTTTAATTGATTGGTGTGTTTCTCACCAACTCTTTGGGAGATCTGCTCAGACCACCTGTCTTTATCTTTTCGAGGAGCCAGCCGTGCATGGCCTTCATTGCACAATCGCAATCCCGATACTGGCTTGGGATCTCGGGATTGGCGAGACTGCATATCCTGGGATGACCCTCGGTATCCGGAATTGCAAACCTGCCGCTTGCGCGACCCCCGGGGCGTATCACAGAGCCCGCAGGCTCCTGCCTCCCCCCATGCCCGAATAGTCCGCGGAGGAGCCCTTGGGAATTGCAGCTCGCACCCTGACTGAACCTACGCATCTGGGGCTTGCATAAAACAGGCTCTCACCTATTATACACTTGTGAGTGTCTTGTTGAATCAAGGCATGGGTTGGTTCCTTGTACCAGGTGGGCAGTCCCGGTGTCCCTCCATCTGGTGTCACCAGCAGCGACTTTCTGGATTTGATGTTGATGCACCAGGAATCCATCAGAGCTCAGATTTTAAATAATAATAATAAAGGAGTAAAACAGTTATCTTCCTTCGAACTAACGCGGTCCAGTCCAGATCTACAGCACGGGTGCAATGCAGGATGCCAATCAAAAGCGTATCTCAGCTCGATGTACTCAAGTCAATGCACGGTGCATGTGAACTGGGTCACATTCAGCTGAGTCATGGACACCATGGAGACGGGTCCAGGGTTAAAGTCCATCATTTGTCACAGTGATGCTGTCATCGTGAGCTAGACATCAACAAGTTAAGGCAAATAGAGAGAGGGAGTGAGGGGGAGAGTGAGAGTGAGAGTGATGGAGTGAATGGGAGTGAGGGAGAGTGAGGGAGAGAGTGAGTGAGGGAGAGAGAAAGAAAGTGAGAATGATGGAGTGAATGGGAGAGAGTGAGATTGAGGGAGAGAGTGGGGGAGAGTGAGGGAGAGAATGAGAGTGAGGAAGAGAGTGAGAGTGAGGGAGAGAATGAGTGAGAGTGAGGGAGAGATTGAGAATGATGGAGAGAGTGAGAGGGAGGGTGAGAATGAGATAGTGATGGAGAGAGTGAGAGTGAGGGAGAGAGTGAATGAAAGTGAGGGAGAGAGTGAGAGTGATGGAGAGAGTGAGAGGGAGGGTGAGAATGAGATAGTGAGGGAGAGAGTGAGAGTGAGTGAAAGTGAGGGAGAGAATGAGGGAGAGAGTGAGAGGGAGAGAGGGAGTGAAAGTGAGGGAGCGAGTGAGACTGAGGGAGAGAGTGAGTAAGAATGAGGGAGAGAGTGATAGTGAGGGAGAGAGTGAGAGTGAGGGAGCGTGAGAATGATAGTGAGGGAGAGAATGAGAGTGAGGGAAGAGTGAGTGAAAGTGAGGGAGAGAGTGAGAGTGAGGGAGAGAGTGAGAGTGAGGGAGAGAGTGAGTGAGAGTGAGGGAGAGAGTGAGAGTGAGGGAGCGAGTGAGAGTGAGGGAGTGTGAGAATGAGATAGTGAGGGGGAGAGTGAGAGTGAGGGAAAGAGTGAGTGAAAGTGAGGGAGAGAGTGAGTGAGGGACAATGTGAGGGAGAGTGAGAGCAAGTGACGAAGAGAGTGAGAGTGAGGGAGAGAGTGAGAGTGAGAGAGTGAGGGGTGTGAGGGAGAAAGTGAGTGAGAGTGAGGGAGAGTGAGTGAGGGAGAGAGTGAGGGAGAGGGTGAGGGAGTGGTTGAGAGTGAGGGAGCGAGCAAGAGTGAGGGAGTGGGAGAGTGAGAGTGAGGCAGGAAGTGAGAGTGAGGAGAGTGAGAAAGTGAGAGTGAGGGAGTGAGAGTGAGTGAGTGAGTGAGGGAGAGTGATGGAGAGAGTGACAGTGATGGAGAGAGTGATGGAGTGAGGGAGTGATGGAGAGAGTAAGAGTGAGGGAGAGAGTGAGGGAGGGAGAGAGTGAGGGAGGGAGAGAGTGAGGGAGAGTGAGAAAGAGTGTGAGAGAGGGAGTGAGTGAGGGAGAGAGTGAGAGTGAGGGAGAGAGTGAGAGTGAGGGAGAGTGAGTGTGAGAGAGTGAGGGTGAGGTAGGGTGAATGAGTGAGTAAGTGAACGAGTTAGAGAGTGCAAGAAGGTTTAGAGTGGAGGGAAGGAGGGTAGGAGAGATAGAGAGGAGCGAGAAAGTGAGAGGGACAGACAGAGAGGGAGGGAGGAGAGAGGGAGGGGAGAGTAAGGGAGAGAGAGGACTGGGAGGGGAGAGAAAAGCAAGGAAGAAAGGAGGGGGAGGAAGGCGTGGAGAAGGATGGAGAGGTAGGGAAGGGAGGGGAGGGAGAGGTGGACAGAAAGAGGGGATAGGGAGGGGAGAAAGAGGGAGATTGAGGGAGGAAGGGGGAGAGTGAGGGAGAGGGTGAGAGAGGGAGAGTGGTAGGGGAGGAAGAGGGTGAGTGAAGTTGAGGGAGGGGAGAAGGGAGGGAGGAAAGGCGAGTGGGAGTGATCACAATCTGGGATGTTTGGAAAAGACTCGATAGACTTATGTCAGGCCCATTGCTGCAGGTGAAGTATTTTCCATAAACTACCACAATGCCATTCTTTATCATCGAAACAGAACATGCTGGAAAAACTCAGCAGGACAGGAATCATCTGTGGAAAAACAGAGCTAACAAAATATTTTTTTTATTTATTCATGGGATGTGGACGTTGCTGGCAAAGTCAGAATTTATTGCCCATCCCCATTGCCCTTGGGTAGATAGTGGTGAGCTGCCTTCTTGAACCGCTGCAGTACTTGTGATGAAGGTACTCCCACAGTGCTGTTAGGGAGGGAGTTTCAGGATTTTGACCCAGTGACGATGAAGGAATGTCGATATATTTCCAAATCAGGATGTTGTGTGACTTGGAGGTGGTGGTGCTCACATGCACCTGCTGCCCTTAGAAACATAGAAACATAGAAAATAGGTGCAGGAGGAGGCCATTTGGCCCTTCGAGCCTGCACCACCATTCATAGAAACATAGAAACATAGAAAATAGGTGCAGGAGTAGGCCATTCGGCCATTCTAGCCTGCACCGCCATTCAATGAGTTCATGGCTGAACATGCAACTTCAGTACCCCATTCCTTCTTTCTCACCATACCCCTTGATTCCCCTAGTAGTAAGGACTTCATCTTACTTCTTTTTGAATATATTTAGTGAATTGGCCTCAACAACTTTCTGTGGTAGAGAATTCCACAGGTTCACCACTCTCTGGGTGAAGAAATTCCTCCTCATCTCGGTCCTAAATGGCTTACCCCTTATCCTTAGACTGTGTCCCCTGGTTCTGGACTTCCCCAACATTGGGAACATTCTTCCTGCATCTAACCTGTCTAACCCCGTCAGAATTTTAAACGTTTCTATGAGGTCCCCTCTCATTCTTCTGAACTCCAGTGAATACAAGCCCAGTTGATCCAGTCTTTCTTGATAGGTCAGTCCCGCCATCCCGGGAATCAGTCTGGTGAACCTTCGCTGCACTCCCTCAATAGCAAGAATGTCCTTCCTCAGGTTAGGAGACCAAAACTGTATACAATACTCCAGGTGTGGCCTCACCAAGGCCCTGTACAATTGTAGCAACACCTCCCTGCCCCTGTACTCAAATCCCCTCGCTACGAAGGCCAACATGACATTTGCTTTCTTAACCGCCTGCTGTACCTGCATGCCAACCTTCAATGACTGATGTACCATGACACCCAGGTCTCTTTGCACCTCCCCTTTTCCTAATCTGTCACCATTCAGATAATAGTCTGTCTCTCTGTTTTTACCACCAAAGTGGATAACCTCACATTTATCCACATTATACTTCATCTGCCATGCATTTGCCCACTCACCTAACCTATCCAAGTCGCTCTGCAGCCTCATAGAATCCTCCTCGCAGCTCACACTGCCACCCAACTTAGTGTCATCCGCAAATTTGGAGATACTACAGTTAATCCCCTCGTCTAAATCATTAATGTACAGTGTAAACAGCTGGGGCCCCAGCACAGAACCTTGCGGTACCCCACTAGTCACTGCCTGCCATTCTGAAAAGTCCCCATTTACTCCTACTCTTTGCTTCCTGTCTGACAACCAGTTCTCAATCCATGTCAGCACACTACCCCCAATCCCATGTGCTTTAACTTTGCACATTAATCTCTTGTGTGGGACCTTGTCGAAAGCCTTCTGAAAGTCCAAATATACCACATCAACTGGTTCTCCCTTGTCCACTCTACTGGAAACATCCTCAAAAAATTCCAGAAGATTTGTCAAGCATGATTTCCCTTTCACAAATCCATGCTGACTTGGACCTATCATATCACCTCTTTCCAAATGCATTGCTATGACATCCTTAATAATTGATTCCATAATTTTACCCACTACCGATGTCAGGCTGACCGGTCTATAATTCCCTGTTATCTCTCTCCCTCCTTTTTTAAAAAGTGGGGTTACATTGGCTACCCTCCACTCCATAGGAACTAATCCAGAGTCAATGGAATGTTGGAAAATGACTGTCAATGCATCCACTATTTCCAAGGCCACCTCCTTAAGTACTCTGGGATGCAGTCCATCAGGCCCTGGGGATTTATCGGCCTTCAATCCCATCAATTTCCCCAACACAATTTCCCGACTAATAAGGATTTCCCTCAGTTCCTCCTCCTTACTAGACCCTCCGATGATCATGGCTGATCATTCACCTCAGTACCCCTTTCCTGCTTTCTCTCCATACCCCTTGATCGCTTTAGCCGTAAGGGCCATATCTAACTCCCTCTTGAATATATCCAATGAACTGGTATCAACAACTCTGCGGTAGGGAATTCCACAGATTAACAACTCTCTGAGTGAAGAAGTTTCTCCTGATCTCAGTCGTAAGTGGTTTACCCCTTATCCTTAGACTGTGTCCTCTAGGGTTCCAGACTTCCCCAACATCGGGAACATTCTTCCTGCATCTAACCTGTCCAGTCCCGTCAGAATTTTATATGTTTCTATGAGATCCACTCTCATCCTTCGAAACTCCAGTGAATACAGGCCCAGTCGATCCAGTCTCTCCTCATATGTCAGTCCTGCCATCCTGCCAACCAGTTCTCTATCCACGTCAGTACATTACCCCCAATACCATGTGCTTTAATTTTGTACACCAATCTCTTGTGTGAGACCTCGCCAAAAGCCGTTTGAAAGTCCAAATACACCACATCCACTGGTTCTCCGTTGTCCACTCCACTGGTTACAATCTCAAAAAATTCTAGAAGATTTGTCAAGCATGATTTCCCTTTCATAAATCCATGCTGACTTGGACCGATCCTGTCACTGCTTTCCAAATGCGCTGCTATTTCATCTTTTTCCCCACTACTGATGTCAGGCTAACCAGTCTATAATTATCTGTTTTCTCTCTCCCTCCTTTTTTAAAAAGTGGTGTTACATTAGCTATCCTCCAGTCCATAGGAATTGATCCAGAGTCGATAGACTGTTGGAAAATGATCACCAATGCATCCACTATTTCTAGGGCCACTTCCTTAAGTACTCTGGGATGCAGACTATCAGGACCCGGGGATTTATCGGCCTTCAATCCCATCAATTTCCTTAACGCAATTTCCCGCCTCATAAGGATTTCCTTCAGTTCCTCCTTCCCACTAGACCCTCGATCCCCTAATATTTCCGGTCGGTTATTTGTGTCTTCCTTCGTGAAGACAGAACCAAAGTATTTGTTCAACTGGTATGCCATTTCTTTGTTCCCCATTACAAATTCACCTGAATCTGACTGCAAGGGACCTGTTTGTTTTCACTAATCTTTTTCTCTTCACATATATATAGAAGCTTTTGCAGTCAGTTTTTATGTTCCCAGCAAGCTTCCTCTCATACTCTATTTCCCCCCTCCTAATTAAACCCTTTGTCTTTCTCTGCTGAATTCTAAATTTCTCCCAGTCCTCAGGTTTGCTGCTTTTTCTGGCCAATTTATATGCCTCTTCCTTCGATTTAACACTATCCTTAATTTCCCTTGTTAGCCACAGTTGAGCCACCTTCGCCATTTTATTTTTAACTCCAGACAGGGATGTACAATTGTTGAAGTTCATCCATGTGATCTTTCAATGTTTGCCATTGCCTATCCACCGTCAACCCTTTAAGTATCATTTGCCAGTCTATTCTAGCCAATTCACGGCTCATACCATCGAAGTTACCTTTCCTTAAGTTCAGGACTCTAGTCTCTGAATTAACTGTGTCACTCTCCATCTTAATAAAGAATTCTACCATATTATGGTCACTCTTCCCCAAGAGGCCTCGCACAACAAGATTGTTAATTAGTCCTTTCTCATTACACATCACCCAGTCTAGGATGGCCAGCTCTCTAGTTGGTTCCTCGATATATTGGTCTAGAAAACCATCCCTAATACACTCCAGGAAAACCTCCTCCACCATATTGCTACCAGTTTGGTTAGCCCAATCTATATGTAGCCCTTCTAGGGGGTGGAGATCGGGGGTTTGGGAGATGCTGCTGAAGACTTAGTGAGTTGCTGCAGTGCAACTTATAGATGGTACATACTGCAGCCACAGTGGGCTGATGATGGAGGGAGTGAATGTTTAAGGTGGTGGATGGGATGCCAATCAAGCGGTCTGCTTTGTCCTGCATGGTGTCGAGCTTCACGAGTGTTGTTGGAGCTGCACTCATCCGGAGAGTTTTCCATCACACTCCTGACTTGTGCCTTGTGTATGGTGGAAAGGCTTTGGGGATTCAGAAGCTGAGACACTCGCTGCAGAATACCAAGCCTCTGATATGCTCTTGTTAATACAGTATTTATTAAGTTTCTGGTCGATGGTGACCCCAGGATGTTCATGGTATGTGATTCGATGATGGTAATGCCATTGAATGTCAAGGGGCGGTGGTTAGATTCTTGCTTGTTGGAGATAGTCATTGCACATAAGTGGCAAGTAACATTCGCATCACACATCAGCCCAAGCCTGAATTTCGTTCAGATCGTGCTGCATGTGGGCATGGACTGCTTCATTATCTGAAGAGTTGCGGATGGTACTGAACACTGTGCGGTCATCAGCAAACATCCCCACTTCTGACTATATGATGGAGGTAAGTTCTTGATGAAGCAGCTGAAGCTGGGCTGAGGACACTGCCCTGAGGAACTCCTGCAGCAATGCCCTGGGACTGTGATGATTGACCTCCAACAATCACAACCATCTTCCTTTGTGCTAGGTATGACTCCAGCCAGTTTTCATCCTGATTCCCATTGACTTCAGTTTTATTAGGGCTCCTTGAAGCCACACTCGGTCAAATGCTGCCCTGATGTCAATGGCAGTCACTCTCACCTCACCTCTGGAATTTAGCTCTTTTGTCCATGTTTGGACCAAAGTTGTAATAAGGTCTGGAGCCAAGTGGACCTGACACAACCCAAACTGGCCATTGTTGAGCAGGTTATTGGTAAGTGCCGCTTGATAGCAGTGTCGACGACACCTTCCATCACTTTGCTGATGATTGAGTAGACGGATGGGGGGGTAATCGGCCAGATTGGATTTGTCCTGCTTTTTGTGGACAGGACATACCTGGGCAGTTTTCCACATTGTCGGATAGATAGAAACATAGAAAATAGGAGCAGTAGTAGGCCATTCGGCCCTTCGAGTTTGCATTCAATATGATCATGGCTGATCCTCTATCTCAACACCATATTCCCGCTTTTTCACATACCCCTTAATGTCTTTTTTGTGTATGGAATCTATCACCCTCTTAAATATATTCAGTGACTTGGTCTCCACAGCCTCCTGTGGTAGAGAATTCCACAGGTTCACCACCCTGAGTGAAAACATTTCTCATCTCGGTCCTAAATTTCCTAACCCGTATCCTGAGACTGTGACCCCTTGTTCTAGACTTCACAGCCAGGGGAAACATCTTCCCCCACATCCAGTCTATCCAACCCCGTCAGAATTTTGTACGTTTCAATGAGATCCCCTCTCTAAACTCCAGTGAATACAGGCCTAGTCAACCCAATCTCTCCTCATACGACAGTCCTGTAATCCCAGGAATCAGTCTGGTGAATCTTCGCTGCACTCCCTCTATGGCAAATATATCCTTTCTTAGGTAAGGAGACCAAAACTGCACACCTTAAGTCCAGGTGCGGTCTCACCAAGGCCCTGTATAACTGTAGTAAGACATCCTTGCTCCTGTGCTCAAATCCTCTTGCAATGAAGGCCAACATACCATTTCCCTTCCTAACTGATCGCTGCACCTGCAAGTTTGCTTTCAATGACTGATGTACAAGGACACTTTCCAAGCCATCACCATTTATGCCAGTGTTGTAGCTGTACTAGAACAGCTTAAGGCATGGCTAGTTCTGGAGCACAGGTCTTCAGCACGACAGCCGGGATGTTGTCAGGGCCCATAGCCTTTGTTCTATACAGTGAGCTCAGCCGTTTCTTGATATTACATGGAGTGAATCAAATTGGCTGAAGACTGGCTTCGGTGATGGTGGGGACCTCAGGAGGAGGCCGAAAAGGATCATCCACTTGGCATTCTGGCTGAAGATGGTTGAAAACGCTTCAGCCTTGTCTTTTGCAGTTGCATGTTGGACTCGGCCATCATTTAGGATATTAACTCTCTTTCTCTCACCACAGATTCCTATTGACCTGCTGAGTATTTCTAGCATTTTCTGTTTTTAATTTCAGATTTCCAGCATCCACATTTTTCTCCCATTCTTTATAAGTGAATTTAACTTAAAACAATAACGTTAACAATTTTACTCCCTCTAGTGGCCATTGTGTGCAGAATGATTTCACTTTTCCCTAAATGACTTAAAACATTCAGTTTGAAGCTTTGAACCATTGCGTATATTTTATGTAAATATGAACACATTTGTTTTCAGCTTAACAGGTAAAAAGACCAATGGTTGTGGTACTGAGCCATATAGAGCAGAAAGACTCCAGGTTGAAGCCCTGGTATGCACTGAATGGACTAAGCTAGGAGGGTCCACTGAGGCATCTAATGCTCTCATTGTATTAACAGTACCTTTAGAGGTACCTCTGTAAGTGATCTAATACTTTTGCCATCAAAGGCACCAACTAGCAACTTCTCATGTACTGTCTCCTATTGAAAGTGTAGGTAGCGACAAAGATAAACAAATTGTGCTAGCAGCACTTGGGTGCAGAGCCCACCACTTCGAGCCCATTACAGACAGGGTGATTTCTCAGATCTTCTTGTGTCATCGGGGAAGGGTTCGGCCAGATCCCCAAACTTTTGTCCACGACACACCGTGCTGTTCCCTATTGTTATTGATTAATAATTTTCAGAATGATTTCTGTACCAACCAGAAATGGCATTTGCTGAGCTGCCTGCAATAAATGAACAATTTGCATTCATATAGCATCTTATCACACCTGCAGGATGTCCTGAGCAATCTTACAACCAATAAATGTATTTTTGAACTTCAATTACTGTTACGTAGACAAATATGGCCAACAATTTGGGCATCTCGAGATCCTGCAAACAGCAAATTAATAATTGGATAATGTGTTTATCTTTGGTGTTGGTCAGAGGAGAAATTTTGGCTTGGAAACCAGGAATAATCCCTGCACTTCTTCAAATAGTGCCATGGGATCTTTTAAATCTAACTAAGCAGGCCCTCAGTTGAACACCTGAACCGAGCGATGGCACCATCAACAATACAACATTCCCTCACTACTGCACTGAAGTGTCAGTCAGTTTAGATTATAAGCTAAAACTCATTGTTTGAATCCATGTCCTTCTGGCTCAGAGACAAGAGTGCTCATAACAGAGCCAAGCTTGCACTTGAGTAAAAGCAGTTTAATAATACAAAAGGGAGCACAGTCTGCTTTAACCAGAGAAGTGAGAATCCACTGAATGTATACATAGTATTTAAAAGCAGAGAACCGTATGCAATGTTAGGGATTGAATTACTGTAACACTGCCCCCTTTAGTGACATTTATTTAATAGCTTTAAGATAGGAGGAAATCAAATACAGCAAATAAAGCAATGATACTACAGTTTGGGAGCAGAACTAATCCTCTATATCATGTAGGAAACTGAATGCTAAAATGCTCACAATATTAATATGTAAGAAATATTGATTGAACAATTCCAATATGTAACCGATACTAGTTGGTGTATCAGAGGAACCTTCCCACTTGTTCACCAAATATATTGGTAAATTAGAGCAGACTTTACTTTAGTAGCTAGGGTTTCACATGTGTTACCTAAATGAGCTCACTTCAAACTCTGCTACATCATTGAATCTGAAAGATGTACAAACATATGAACATACAATGATGGACAGGTAAAGACCCTCTGGTCCATCGAGCCTGTCCCACATAATTGCGATGCCTTGTATCATTGATGATTGACTGAATCAGGGCACTCAATAGTAGGACAATAACAGCAACTTATATATAGCTTCATTAATATAAAAAAAAATCCTACTGTGCTTCACAGAAACATAAACTAGCAAAAATATATGCCAAACCAAAGATATTAGGATGGACAACTAAAAGCTTGGTCAAAAAAGTGGGTTTTAAGGAATGTCTTAAAGGAAGTGGATAAGATTGTGAAAGGAATTCCAGAGCATGGGGTCGAGGTGGCTGAAGGCATGGCTGCCAATGGTGGGGTGAAGGGAGTCGGGGATACACAAGAGGACCACAGCACTGTACAACACTGCATGAAGTTCAGTTTTACTGTTACTTGCCAGAGGCCTCAAAGACTGTTGGACACAGAGCTGTATTATTAACTTGAGAGGTTATAGTTATGATGATACAATTATTGCCATCACAAGTTTCAATATCTGCAATTACAGTAAATAATTATGACTTGAGCCCAGTCTGGATACTTTTATCTTATGCCCAGTCTAAAATGAATGCTTTCATAGGCAAGTCATCTTTCCCCATGAATTAATTTTGACCTTGTGCGCAAAGTCATTTGGAATAGGATGCCCTTAGTGAACAATTAATTCTTTTATTGCCACCTAATAGGAATTCTGCTGTGTCTTGATTTTGAATCCTTCAGGACCTGGTGACCATAATGAAATTCCCAATGGATAAAGCCCCACGTCAGGAGTGCAAATCGTACAAATTACCCTTATAATACATTCAAGTGAAAGAAACCCTTGAATTTGAGCACTTCTTCCAGTCACACAGAATCCCAAGTGAGTCAGTATTGGATACTGTGCTCTTATATACAGTATATCCTGCTTCATATTCATATTTTTACATAATTTTTTTGTAACAGCACAGAAACATTTTCATGAAATCCAGAACTTTGAAAGACACCAGAATTCTGAAACAAAATATATACTTTATTTTATGTGATCTTGAACATAGCAGTTACCCAAAAACAGGCAGATTAAGTTAGTTCAGAACATGGCCAGAACAAAGGACCTCTGACTGAAATGCCAAACCATGTTTTATCTTTTCAGATGTTGATGGACCTGTTGTATATTTCCAGAATTGTGTGTTTATTAGTAGTAATTGGGTGTTTCTCCTTTTGAATCTGATCATCTCCCCCTTATTGTTGTATTTGGCACAGTGAACATGGATTTAAAAAACAGAAACAATATTGGTTGTCAACAAATTTCATAAACACCACAAAGGCAAAAGTCCCAGAAAAAATAATGAATGGAAATTGGGAGGCAGCTTAAAGCATTACAGCCTGCCTCTCTAACATGTTTGAATTCCTTTACTGCTGGATTACTATTTAGGAGCAAGTTTTACCAGTTCTTCACCCGACTATTAAATGGAGCTTTTCATAATGGCAGGACTGAAATAGTCTGCTCAGTAGCTGGAAACACAACTCCTATTTGCTCAGAATGGCAGGTTATAAAACAGCCACTGTCCCCGTATCTCCTGTGGGTAGCCTCTCGGATGTTCAATCTGTTTCCAGAAAACAGTGATACTCTGTACTGCTCTGATGACCATGGACAGGGAAGATGAATTCACACACTGGGTAGGAGACTCACTGGGCAAGCGGCATCACATGCATGGAGCCTATTAAATCCTAGGGCTCAAATGTTGTTATTGTATCATGTAGCAGTTTGTACACCACTCCCTAGATGGTGCTATAGTTGGAGGTTGAATTTGGTATGAAAATGATGATGAAAAAGAGACGCATTCCTTGGAAAGGTAAAATATGTATATCGGAATCTAAGGCAAGTACTCAAAAGGGTTAACTATCAATGTAAATTATGCTCAACATCATGGGGATATTGAGGTCTTTAACTAGATCCATACATTCTCAACGTGTGTTGTAACTACACAATATTTCTGTAGTTTCTTGGCTGCAGTATTACTTGTCTGATTTCATTTGGTAATTCATTCCCACTTTGATGTCTTTTGTCTCTTGTATCTTCTTCCTTCACTATCAATCGCTTCATACAAATCCTTCTTGTTTTCTGTTGTGGCATTCAAATAAGCAATGTAACTCACACACAGTGTTATAGTCAGTAGCCCAAATGCCATCACAGGTTTATTCTGTTGCAGAAACACAAGAATCTCATGTTATGTAAGGAAATATTGCTATATTTTAACACCATTCCCTTATCATACCATTTTATAGAATATACATGTGATTTCTCAAAATACCAAGTAATTGTTATCTATAGAAACAATCTCTTTTTTTTTGTTCCTGTTAGATTTTGTGTTCATAAAGCTAAGGGCAAAGAGAACACTTGCTGCAGGCACCCAGGACAAAATTTTCTCAAGGGAGTTGAGTCGGGGGGCCTCTGAGACAGGCAGGAAACCGGGTTTCCAGCAGGCCCTGCCGACTTTAACGGCAAGACCTTATTTGAATGCGAGGCCTCGGATTCCTGCCTGCAGCCAACCAGATTGAGGAGCTGGCAGGGGGCAGATAGGGCTCAGAAGCCCTCTGGCAGCAGGTTGGCTGCACACCCACCATATCACCTCCAGCAAAACCGGAAGTGGGCATGTTGGAGGTAGGTTCAGGTTGGGAATTACATTTTTAACTATCTAACTGCTCCCACACTCCAAACCCACCCGTTTTTTTTGTTTTTTTTTTTAAAGGGGGAAATTCCGGCCTCAGTGTCAGAAATAGCATGTGAGATCCTTCTGCTCTGCCCCAACAATGTCCCTTAATCCCAACTTGAGAGGAAGACCCATTTCTGTATCAGAGAATTTTTCTACTTCCACTACCAGACATTGACAAATAGCAAGTGGGTTTGTGCTGTGAGGCTATAAGTATCAAGAAGTGGTTTAAATCTTCTCAAACTTATTTCACGCCAACTCTTACAACCAGCACTGAGAGGAGAGATTCATGTCTCTCACTTGGCTAGATTTGAATCCAGGACACACATGATCTGGCAGCGTGCCAACCTGTTATGCTTTCATGAAAGCATGTGTATTGGCCTGACATCCTGCCAATACCACTCTGATGAGCCAACAGGAGATATACTTGTAATTGGGGATAACCGTGTTCATTGCCATTCTCTCAGTGTTGAGAAAGGCTGAAACTAGATAAAGTTCACCAAATGTTGGCATTCTGGTGTTGGTGGAGTAGGGGTTAAAAAGGCATCTCAGAGTCTTGAACTTACAACGTGGGAGACAGCTGTTCTATTGTCTTTGCTTCTCAGTCATTCCTACAGAATATCACAACTGTTTAAAAACAGCACTGTCCAAATTTAAGTGGAAATTCCCTTACAGGTTTAATGAAGAGCTCCGGATTAACTGCTCGGAAAAGGCTGGTGGTTCGGATTCCCCTCAGTCCTGGGCTTTTGTCACCAGCACTCTTTGGAGGCTCTGTCTTTGCATCAGCAGGGTCGGGTGAAGACGACATAGCTGATGACTGTCCAATTTACGAACCTGTGCACAATAGAGTAAACACCATTTAATCATGTCCTGGACAACATATGCAGGAAGTGTCGTCAGAGGCTGAGAGCTTTGTTTAAGAGTGTGCAGGAAGATAGGAAATGAGTGACTGCCAGACAGACAAGTTCAGGCAGGTAGTACAGGAGTCCTGAGTGCATCTTGCTCTCCAACCGTTATTCTGTTCTGAATACTGGTGAGAGCAACGGTTCCCTCTGGGGAGTACAGTCAGAGCCAAGTCGACGGCACCATGGGTGGCTCAGCTATACTGGGGGGGGGGGAGCGGGCGAAGAGAAAGGGGAGGAGGGTGGTCAGAAAAGCAATAGGTGTAGGGGATTCAACAATTAGGGGAACAGACAGGAGGTTTCTGCGGCCACAGATGTGATTCCAGGATGGTATGTTGCCTCCCTGGTGCCAGGGTCAAGGATGTCATTGAGCAGCTGCAGGACATCATGAGGAGGAAGGGTGAACAGCCAGAGGTCATGGTCCATATCGGTACCAATGACATAGGTAGAAAGATGCATGAGGTCCTGCAGGCAGATTTTAGGGACATAGGAAAGAGATCAATAAGCAGGACCCGAGGTAGTAATCTCCGGATTACTCCCAGTGTCACGCACTAATGAGTACAGAAATAGGAGGATAGAACAGGCAAAAACATGGCGGGAGAGGTGGTGCAGGAGCGAGGGCTTTAGATTCTAGAGGCATTGGGACTGGTTCTGGGGCGTGGGACCTGTACAAACTGAATGTACCTCAACAGAGCCGGGACCAATTATGCTTGCAGGGAGGTTTTGCTCCTGCTGTTGGGGCTGATTTAAAGTAGCTTGGTAGTGGGGGTGGGAACCTGGGCATAGATTGAGAAGGGAAAGAAGCAAAAGCTGGAAATGGAAGGCAGTAAATTAGTAAGTGAGTTTGGAAGGCAGAGGAAACAAAGGCTAGAAGATACACAACAAAGGGGTTAGACAGCACTTAATGGTATATACTTCAATGCAAGGAGTCTAGTAAATAATGCAGATGAGCTGAGGGCACAGATGGACATGTGGGAGTATGATGGTTTAGCTATTACTGAAACATGGCTGAAAGGGCAGGAATGGCAGCTCAACATTCCTGGTTACAGGATTTTCAGACGAGATAGAGAGGGGGATAAAAAAGGAGGGGGATTCGCAATATTCGTTCAAGAAACAATTATAGCTGTGAGGAGGAATGATATGTTAGAAGGATCAAATGAGGCCATATGGGTTGAACTGAAGAACAAAAAAGGGGCGATCACACTGCTGGGACTGTACTATAAAGGGAGCAACAGTGGAGAAATTGTAGTTAAGGAGGAGGAGTGTGAAATATTAGATGAGATAAACATGGCGAGAGAGGAAATATTAAAGGGGTTTAGCATCTTTGAAAGTAGATAAATCGCTAGGCCCGGATGAAATGTATTCCAGGCTGTTAAAAGGGAGGAAATAGCAGAGGCTTTGACCATCATTTTTCAATCCTCTGTGGTGGAAAAGTGCTGGAGGACTGCTAATGTTGTACCATTGTTTTAAAAGGGAGAAAGGGATATACCGAGTAATTACAGGCCAGTCAGCCTAACTTCGGTGGTGCGCAAATTGATGGAAAAAAATTCTGAGGGACAGTATTAATTGTCATTTAGAAAGGCACGGATTAATTAAGGACAGTCAGTATGGATTTGTTGAGGGAAGTTCATGTCTGACTAACTTGATTGCATTTTTTGAGGAAGTAACAAGGAGCATTGATGAGGGTAGTGTGTTTGATGTAATATACATGGATTTTAGCAAGGCTTTTGATAAGGTCCCACATGACAGACTAGTCAGAAAAGTAAAAGCCCATGGGATCCAAGGGAAATTTGGGGGTTATGTTACTGAATTAATGATCCAGAGACACGAGTTCAAATCCCACCATGGCAGCTGGGGAATTTAAATTCTGTTAATTAATAAATCTTGAATAAAAAGCTAGCATCAGTAATGATGACCGTGAAACTATCGAATTGTTGTAAACCCATCTGGTTCACTAGTGTCCTTTAGGGAAGGTATTCTGCCATCCTTAACCGGTCTGGCCCACGTGATTGACTCTTAACTGCCCTCTGAAATGGCCTTGCAAGCCGCTCAATTGAATTCAAGGAGACTCACCACTCACTCACCTTCTCAAGGGCATTTAGGGATGGACAATAAATGTTGGCCTTGCTGGTGACGCCCACATCCCATGAATGAATTTTTAAAAAAGATCCAAGGGAAAGTGGCAAGTTGGATCTAAAATTGGCTCAGTGGCAGGAAGCAAAGGGTAATGGTTGATGGGTGTTTTTGTGACTGGAAAGCTGTTTCCTGTGGGGTTCCGCAGGGCTCTGTTGGGTCCCTTGCTGTTTGTGGTATACATCAATGATTTAGACTTCAATGTAGGGGGCATGATTAAGAAGTTTGCAGATGATACAAAAATAGGCCATGTGGTTGATAGTGAGGAAGCAAGCTGCAGACTGCAGGAAGATATCAATGGACTGGTCAGGTGGGCAGGAAAGTGGCAAATGGAATTCAATCCAGAGAACTGAGGGGTAATGCATTTGGGGAGGGCTAATAAGGCAAGGGATTACACACAAAATGGTAGGATATTGAGAAGTGTAGAGGAACAGAGGGACTTTAGAGTGCATGTCCACACATCCCTGAAGGTAGCAGGACAGGTAGATATGGTTAAAAAGGCACACGGGATGCTTTCCTTTATTAGCCGAGGCATAGAATATAAGAGCAGGGTGGTTATGCTTGCACAGTATGAAACACGAGTTAAGCCACAGCTAGAGCACTGTATACAGTTCTGGTCACCGCATTACAGGAAAGATGTGATTGCACTGGAGAGGGAACAGAGGAGATTTACGAGGATATTGGCAGGTCTGGAGAATTTTAGCTGTGAGGAAAAATTGGATAGGCTGGGATTGTTTTCTTTGGAACAGAGAAGGCTGAGGGGAGACTTGATTGAGGTGTATAAAATGATGAGGGGCCTATATAGAGTGGATAGGAAGAACTTATTTCTCCTACCAGAGGGGGCATACATTTAAAATAATTGGTAGAAGGATTAGATGAGAGTTGGAGAATTTTTTCACCCAGAGGGTGGTGGGGGTCTGGAACTCTCTGCCTGAAAATAGTAGTAGAGGCAGAATTCCTCATAAAAAGTACGTGGATGTGCACTTGAAGTGTCGTAACCTACAAGGCTATCGACCAAGAGCTGGAAAGTAGGATTAGGCTGGATAGCTCTTTTTCGGTTGGCACAGATACGATGGGTCAAATGGCCTCCTTCTGTGCCATAAATTTCTATGATTCTTCTGTGATTCTATTTCTCATAAAGTGAATGTTTTTCATGCTTTTTTTCCCCCTTTATTGTACTTTTTTATGATAGGGCAACTTTTTTTTAAATGTGATTACGGAAAGACTATTTCCTCCAATTGGGCTGTCAGCTATTCAGAGTATAGTTGAAAGGGAATTGAAAGATAGAGGGCTATGGGCAGAGAGTGGGGCAGTGGGATTATTTTTGGATGATTCTAGTAAAGAGCCAGCACAGACATAATGCACTGAATGGCCTCCTTCTGTGATGTGAATGTGTGTTGTTCTATGCATTGCAAATGATTCAGACAGCCAGAACAGCGGTAATGCTTTAGTGCTTGAGGCTGGGAAAAAAATGAATCCATTAATCTATGACCCAACCAGGTTAACATAACTCTAGGTCTCAAAAGGACAAAGAAAAATAGTTGCTTTCAGTCTTTCATATAATTCCTTAGATGTGGTTTCCATCATCAAAATGAATGCCAAGATAAAAGGGTATGTAAAAAAGTACTTAAGATTTTCAGGAAAAAAAAATGTAAATACATTTTGTTAGCATAAATTGAGTTAAAATAGAAAGAGACAGCGAAGGAGAGAGGGAAAAGGGAAGACAGTGAGCACAAGTGTTCAGCAATTTTATTTTAAATTGGTTAAAACAAAATTCTAGTTTAGGGTTAATGCTACTGTAATAAAACAATTCTGGACACCCAAATAATTTTTTTAGCACCTGTATATTATGGGGAGTTTCAGTGTTTCAACCCATGGACTATAAACTTGGGAGGAAAATAATAGCCAGCTCAGAATTTTCATCGAGCTGCCAGCAGTCCGAGGGTTAACAATATAACACTTACACACAAACTAAAGGCCTACATTATGTTTAAACTTAAGAACATTTTAGATTTATAGTATATCTTACTCTTCTGCTTTCTCTTGATAAATGTAAGAAATGGGAGGGGAAGGGAGAAACTGTAAAAAAGAGAACAGGCGTGCAAGAGAAACTGAAGTGAAGGAGAGGTAAAATAAAATGAAGGAACTGGAGAAAGCAAGAGGACTTTCAGTTCTATGCAGAGGGGTTGGGAAGGGGGTGCCAACACTGGTTTACAAAAGAGGGGCGGGGGGACAACTTATATTTTCTGTTCTTTCTAACTGATGTAGCTGAAACTGTGGAGCAGAAATCTAGCACCAATGCTGGTCCCACCACTGCCCACCCCAAGTGTTTTCATTCAAATAAAGGTCAAATGACTAACAAAAGCAGAAATAGCAGGAAACACAGACACAATCTTGTGGGGAGCAAAGACTGGACGATGGCCCTTCACAAGGGCATGTATTTGGAAGAGACCAGACAAAAGTATTAAATAAAAACAGAAAATGCTTCAAAACACTCAGCAGTTCAGGTAGCAGAGAGAGAGAGAAAAAAACGGAATTAACGTTGCAGGTCGATGACCCTTCGTCAGAATACAAAAGTATTATTATTTTTTAAAATACCTTAAGATAAATGTCTTTTCAAGTCACCCTACAGTAACCAACTGAATACAATAAAGCACTGTAAGCATTTTCCCACCCTTATAGTGAAGCCATGTAAAATAAATCATTAACTGAGTAGCTAACCTGTATAATGTCAGGACTAATGCTCCCTATAATGTTCATTGCCTGTTTCTGTGGCCCACACACGGATCATCATTCAATGTGCCTCGGCCTGTGTCAGTAGCACTAACACAATTCAACCTCCCCTCAGGACTTCCTTCCCACCAACAAGCTGCCGAGAACTCAAGCTGGACCTGCACTCTCTACATCCAGGCCAGGAGCAGCGCCACCCGCAGGCCGATGGACAACACAACTCCCAGCACCACACAAAGACAACTCTCTGAAATACAGGCAATTTGCCAATTCAACCATGTTCTTCTTAGGCAGTCCCCCGGAGTCGAGGATGACTTGCTTCCACACTAAAATGAGTTCTAAGGTGACTGATGACACCAATGCGGGACCTACAATCTCTGTCACAGGTGGGGCAGATGGAGGGACGGGTGGGTGGGGTGCTTGATTTGTCATACGATCCTTCCACTGTTTGTACTTGGCTTCTGCGTGCTCCTGGCGAAGGGACTCGAAGTGTTCGGCACTTTCTCGGATTCTTCTCCTCCACTTTTGAGTGGTCTTGGGCCAAGGATTCCCAAGAGTCGGTGGAGTGTTATATTTTTTCAAGGAGACTTTGAGGGCTTCCTTGAAGCGTTTTCTTTGCCCCCCTGGTATTTGCTTGCCATGACATAGCTCGGAGTAGAGTGCTTGTTTCTGGAGTCTAGTATCGGGCATGCGGACAATGTGGCCCATCCATCGGAGCTGATCGAGCGTGTTCAATGCCTCGATACCGGGGATGTTGGCTGACGTTGGTGCGCCTATCCTGCCGATGAATTTGCAGGATTTTGCGGAGGCAGCGTTAGTGGTACTTTTCCGGTGCATTGACGTGCCTACTGAACATAGTCCATGTCTCTGAAGCATAAAGGAGGGCGGGTATCACTACTGCTCTGTAGGCCTTGAGCTTGGTGCCGGGTTTAAGATCCTGGTCTGCAAACACTCTTTTCCTCAGGCAACCAAAGGCTGCACTGGCAAACTGAAGGCGGTGTTAGACTTCATCATCGATGTCTGACCTTGCTGATAGTAGGCTCCCGAGGTACGGGAAGTGGTCCACGTTGTCCAAGGTCTTGTCATGGATCTTGATAAAAGGGCACAAATACTAGATCCTGCTAACCAACAAAAACCGTTCAAGGAAAACCTAACAAATCAAATCAAAATTTGGTTTCCGGGGGTGATGACACATTCCAGTCCATCTGATGCCCACCGGTCGTGGGAAGGCCTCGAGAGAGAGAGAGAGAGAGAGAGAGAGAGAGAAACGGAGTTAATGGACACCGCGTGCTCCATCTCCAGGGACACCCGGACGTGAACGTAGCCGCAGAAGAGAGGCAGGCAGTCGGGCTGAATAACTCAACCGCCCGCTGCCTGGACCTGTTAATGGCCACCTTGGCCAGGCCTTAACACACAAGGACAACACTTGACCACTTGCAAGCTGATTCTTCTCCTTGCACACAATTGCCTATTTAAAGTTCAGCATGTGGCCCCTTTTTAAAGGGGCACAACCAATAAGACTGTGGGCTAGACTTTCCATTATTATCGCTATCACCCAAATATGGGCGATATTTACGGCGTTAGTGTTTTTTTTAAATTTCAGGGTCACTGGAATATCGCCCATTTTAAAAACCGCTAGTTTCGCCTTTTTAATTTGGGGGATAGCCGCAGCGATGTGAAATGGGCAATAGTGATGTATTCAGTCATGCAAGGCCGGCATCCATAGCAACGGCTGTTCTGCGCTTGCACAATTTTTTTTCAGGCAATTAACTTTTCCTGTCATTCAGGAGGTCAGGGGTCATCTGCGCATGCTCAGAAGACAAAGGGAGGGAGAGAGAGAGACAGCATTTGTCTTTCGAGCTGAGCAGGAAGGTTGTGTCGAGGCTAGCAAAAAGAAAAACCGAATACTTAATTTTTTTTAAGTGGAGATGGATTATGAGGAGTCGGGAGTGAGTGTTGGTGAGGTGGCAGATGTCAGTGAGGAAGAGAGTGATTTGGTGGAGGTTGGAGGGAGAAGGAGGGCTAAACACTTCTCCGAAGAGGCAAATGCAGCCCTTGTCCACAAGGTGGAAACCCGGGGTGGTTGTGGGAAACCTCCCGCTGCCCCCCCCTCCCCCCCTGCGTATACCAAAGAATCTGGGCGGAGATCGCCAAAGTTGTTTCATCGGCGGCCCACGATGTTAGAGAGTCAAGCCAGTGCTGCAAGCGCTGGAGTGAGATGGTTGGGACTGCAAGAGTAAGTATTAAATTATTAAATTTATAATTGTAATGATGCACTGACTCATTAATTAAAATGTAAATCTGCTGGATTGTAATTAAGCTGGGTAATCTTGGTGTCACGCATTAGTTCCTAAGCACGATCTTATTAAATTTATTCTCTGAACGTAGATGTTATAACCATGCATCAATTGCATACAAAGCGTATTAGCATATAACGTTAACGATGAATAGCATAGGTGATGACTAATTGTGGATTTCCGTAATAGTACCTCGGCAATTAGCTTATGCCATGCTCTTGACACCTTTGCAGAAGAAGATACCTAAGAATCGTGCTGAGCGCAGCCGGACAGGAGGGCCCGCTGATCTATATCAATAAACCGACCTGGAGGAGCAGGCCTCAGCCCTTGTCGGTGCTCATAATCGTTCGGCCACACATGGTGGTGCTGATCCTGTTGTTGCACCATGTGAGTAATGTATAAACCATTGGTAATTTAAAGTAATTTAATGCCATTTGAGTATAATATATGAATGAGGTAATGTTATGTAATTAATGCTGGGATCATGAAATCTTATTGTAATGCCATGCAGCTTCAGTACTCTCAAGTTAATTATATGTGACGTCTGTCGGTGATATTTATTGCAGGAGTGTTGCTCCTTGTACATATGCCTGCGCAGCGTAAGCATTCTCATGTTATCCTGGCCTCTCCTTCTCTTCTACTAATCTCAATTATGTTTTCTAGTTCCCCAGGCGCAACGTAGGAATGTGGAGGCCCCTGGGGCATCACCTGTTCAGGTACAGGTCATGCTGACCACAGAAAAGACAACTGAGGAGGATGATGAGCCTCAATCGTGCTGCTCAGCGCGGGTTGAGGCCTCAACTCAAGGGTCTGTTGTACCCGTGGCCATGTCGTCATCAACTGAGGAAGCAGCAGGGCCAAGCGTCTTGCAGCAGGGCACTCCGAGTGGTCCAGTGGCTACGCTGACCTCGCAGAGGTTGGTTCGGTGAAGTAGGCATGCGCAACGACAGGCGGATGTCAACCTGGACACGGTTTCACTGTCGAGAGCGAGCGTCGACATTGGTCGAGAGCTCCTCCAGGCAATAAGTGAATTAACTGGTAATATTGCTGCACTCTCTGCGCATATTTTGTGGCGATGCGGAAAATGGACGATTCCATCGATGCCATGCGGCAGACGGTGGTCTCAGGATACGGCACTGCACCACCTATGATGCCGTACCACCTATGCCGACAGATGTGAGTCAGGAGGAAGCAGTTGATTCAGACTCGAAAGATGTTTCTTCGGAAATGTCTCCTCCAGCTTCCCAAGATTTGACTCTGCCACCGTCACCCCAACCCCCCCCTCCACCGCCCGCCCCCCCCCCCCCCACAGCAGCAGCGCTTGAGGTGCCCTGCTGCAAGACGGCTTGGTGTTAATGTGGGCAGAACGGGGAGTATAAGTGGAATGGGAGGGTGGCGGTTAAGATCGGGGGGCTAGAGGCAGAGGGAAGCGTGGCCGCAGTAAGGGGGGAGGAGGCCTTATTCTTGTTTTTGTTATTAAATTGTTGACTGTTTGGTGGGGTTATTGTTGTAGTTATTATTGTATTAAAAATTTGTTGACTGTTGGGAGGGGGTCATCAAGATCCATGGCGCGGCCCTGGACATCGTTGACCATTTTCCATACCTCGGGAGCCTATTATCAGCAAGGGCAGACATCGGCAACGAGGTTCAACACCGCCTCCAGTCTGCCAGTGCAGCCTTCGGTCGCCTGAGGAAGAGAGTGTTCGAAGATCAGGCCCTCAAATCTGGCACCAAGCTCATGGTCTACAGGGCTGTAGTGATACCCGCCCTCCTGTATGTCTCAGAGACATGGACCATATACAGTAGACACCTCAAATCGCTGGAGAAATACCACCAACGCTGCCTCCGCAAGATCCTGCAAATCCCCTGGGAGGACAGACATACCAATGTCAGTGTTCTCGATTAGGCCAACATCCCCAGCATCGAAGCACTCGACCAGGGCACATTGGGCGGGCCAAATTGTTCGCAAGCCTGACACAAGACTCCCAAAGCAAGAGCTCTACTCGGAACTCCTACATGGCAAGCAAGCCTCAGGTGGGCAGAGGAAACATTTCAAGGACACCCTCAAAGCCTCCTTGATAAAGTGCAACATTCCCACCGATACCTGGGAGTCCCTGGCCAAAGACCGCCCTAAGTGGAGGAAGAGCAGCTGAACACCTCGAGTCTCATTGCCGAGAGCATGCAGAAAACAAGCGCAGACAGCGGAAGGAGCATGCGGCAAACCAGACTCCCCACCCACCCTTTCCTCCAACGAATGTCTGTCCCACCTGTGACAGAGACTATAATTCCCATATTGGACAGTGGAAGCAAGTCTTCCTCAATTTCGAGGGACTGCCTATGATGAAGGGTGGGTGTGTGGGTCGGTGTTTGTGTCCTGTTATATTTTAATTGTTATTGAAAAATGATTGTTGTTATTAAAAATTTGTTGACTGTTTTGAATGGGTATGGTGAAATAGGTATTTATATTCAATTATTTATTTAATGTATATGTTTGTTTTTTCACTTTTATAGTTTGTTTAAAAACATTTTTTTTTAAGTGTTAAATTATTAAAGATTTTTATTTAACTTACAATTGTTGTGCAGTGTCTTCTAATAACAGAAAGGTTAAACATCAATGCAAGGCTTGCAAACAATGGCCAGGCCAGGCCAGGCAAGGATGAAACATAACATAACTGTCACCAACGTAACTTCACGCAAAGCGGTCATTTATGATCTGCTGAAGCAACAGTCTTGCGGCTGCGTAACTACCACAGGGCTTTTCCTGCGGTGTAGGTTGGGGTGGGGTCATGGGTTCATCGCCAGGCTGATTGTCCTCCCCGAGGTCCTCATCCTCCTCCTCCTCCTGCTCCTCTTCCACCTTCCCTGTCTCCAGAGGTGGACCGGCAGTCCCATCTGATTCTTGTCCCTCCTTATAGCTAAGTTATGCAACACGCAGCACACCACAATGAACTCAGCGACCTGCTCAGTGTGGTATTGTAGTTTGCCTACTGAGTGGTTCAGGCATCTGAAGCGCTGCTTCAGCACTCCAATTGTCTTTTCAACAATATTGTGTGTGGTTATATGGCTTTCGTTGTAGCGCTTCTCGGCTTCTGTTTGAGTCTTTCGCAGGGGTGTCATGAGCCAGCTGGCAAGGCCATATCCTTTATCCCCCAGCATCCAACCGTGACCTTGTGGCTGACTCTTAAACAGGTCACAGACAGTGCTCTCACGCAAGATGTGCGCGTCATGAATCCTCCCTGGAAAATTTGCATTTACTGCCATGATTATTTGCTTATGATCGACAATGAGCTGCACATTCAGGGAGTGAAATCTCTTTCGGTTATGGTAAACCTCTGAATCCTTGCAGGTGCTCGCAGGGCAATGTGCGTACAGTCTATTGCACCCTGCACCTTGGGGAAGTTTGCTATTCTCGAGAACCAGTAAGCCCTCTCACTCTGTGCCTCCCTGGTCATAGGGAAGTTTATAAAGCCCAACCTACGAGCGTAAAGGGCTTCAGTCACCTGTTGAATGTAGCAATGTGTGGTGTGCTGAGAGATACTGCAAATATCGCCAGCTGAGGCCTGAAAGGAACTGTAAAGTTCGAAAATCCACGGCCGCATTTTATTGGAACACCCGAAGGACAAGAAAACTAAGAACGGGATCGTCCTATACATTTTAAATGAACATTTTTGGCCAAGTAAACTCCTCAGATCAGGCAGGCTGGGAAAACGTGTGGGCGGATACAGACATTGTGGAGTCTGGCTCACAAGCGAGACAGAGGCACTGGCCAATGGGGGAAAAGTGCATTCTGGCAGGCCAATCAGGGGTCGAGTCGGGCCTGAAGCGGGGAAATCCTCAACCAATGGGACTACCCGGCCCAGTTCGAAAATATGACTCACCCCTAATCAAATTATGAATGTGGACCATCATCTACCTAATTAATATGGACAGTAGACAATAGTCCTGAGATCACTGCGGTGATGGCCCATCAAAGGGGAGGCCCAAGCCGATTGACTCCCAGGACTGTTACAATGGACCAGCAGACTTTGAGGCACCAATGTGCACTGAAACAATACCCCTGTCCTCACACCTA
This sequence comes from Pristiophorus japonicus, assembly GCF_044704955.1. Classification (NCBI taxonomy): domain Eukaryota; kingdom Metazoa; phylum Chordata; class Chondrichthyes; family Pristiophoridae; genus Pristiophorus; species Pristiophorus japonicus. The sequence goes on from NC_091983.1 coordinate 170,388,063, forward strand.
CCTGTACCTGTGACATCTTCTGATTAAATATTCAAAGCTATCTCCCCGCCCAAACTTACACAATGGACCACGAACTGAGTTTGGGCACGAAAAGGCCAGAACTAAATTGGATACAAATATAGGACCTACGGAACCACCGAGAGAGAAGAAACAGCTGGAGCAGTAGGAGAAGGAGTCGAGGAGCAGTAGCAGTCACAGACAGACAGAAACCGAGAGAGAACAGAGACAGACTGTTAACGGCTGTGAAACATACCATCGTACGGGCCCTGGACTCGACTTGTGTGCAGAATATACAACCCAACTACCGAGAGGCCCAACATCATCTCAAGAAGCCGAGCCGCACATCGAACAACGCTCCGAGGCCAACCAGCTGAAGAACCGGAGACCGAAGTAACTGGGAGAGGCAACATTCACTCCAGCTACCCCGTAAACCAACCATCCTAAGGCTAAAAAAAAACTGTCAAAAGGGATCATAAGTACTATCCTGGGGTTCCTTTTCCCAACTGTCAGCTGAGGTCAGTCAGGTAAAAAGGGGGGTCGGGGTGGTGTTGGAACTGTAAAGATAAAATTATGCAAGGTTTTCGTTGTGTCTGTTTCTTCCCATAGATTTTCATAGTTTATAAGTGTGTGTCAGATATGTGTTTTGATGAAGTTTGACCTTGTTGGAAACTTACCGTGGTTAATAAATTGGACTGACCTGTTTTTTTTTCGTTCCAAGGACCACTTGTCTCTGAGTGTTTTGTTTTCCCTTGTGGAAGCTCATAATCCACCAAAATTCTGAGGTTAGAACCAGATAGGGGTGCTAGGGCGCTTTGAAACCGCCAGTTTAGTGGTCAGCGAGTCATAAGCTGCTGGACCGTCCCCTAAAAGGGACAGAGAGGCCCAATACACCAACAGCCACCAAAGACCCCCGTAATTGGGCAGAGCAAAAACCTCCTACAGAACCCGAAGCATAGAATGAAAGTGCCGCAATAACCTTAACCTCAATGGGCAGTGCAGTCCTGATGGTGCTGGTAGGCTGCAGATCTCCCATAATTAGCTGACATATCTCACTACTGACCTCCTTTCGGAAGTGCAGCCTTCTAATGCACGTATTATTGGATTGCTTATCCCTGTAAATGCGCTGGGTGTAAGATCTCTTCCTCTTCAGCAGTCTGCCACCTCTTTGATTGGGCAATTAACCTACTCCCATCTCTATTCTGCAGCATCTGAGTAGTCATCAATGACATGTATTTAACCATCTTGCAATGACATAGTAATGTAACAGTAACTCATGTACTCTGTACCTGTACCCTAGAAATGCACACCCTGACCACAGGGAGTGAACTTGCGGGAGACACTCCTCACCTGGGTTTCCAGGTATAAAAGGGGAGATCCCACCCAGGGTCAGACTCCTTGGTCCTGGCAATAAAGGTGAAGGTCACAGAGTGACCGTGTCTGATATATACATGCCTCGTGTGAGTTTGTAGTAAGGTGCAAGGACACTACATTTGACGATGAGAAACGGGAATCACCGAACCAAGAGGATGGCCACTGGTGGCACAGAGGAGTGTTACTGTGTGGGTGAGGACTGGGACGACTTCGTGGAAAGACTCCAGCAGAGCTTTGTCACGAAGGACTGGCTGGAAGTGACAGCGGCTGACAAGCAGAGGGCACATCTACTGACCAGCTGCAGACCACAGACGTATGCGCTGATGAAAGACCTGCTCGCACCCCAAAAGCCAGCGGACAAGTCCTTCGAAGAGCTCAGCCAGCTGATCAGTGAGCATCTCAAGCCGGCGAGTAGCGTACACATGGCCCAGCACCGGTTCTACACACACCGGTGTCGGGAGGGACAAAACATCTCGGAACTGCAGTGCTTGGCCAGTCTCTGTAAGTTCTCCGATGCCTGCTGGGGAAAGATGTTAAGGGACTTTTTCATCGAGGGCATTAATCATGCCGGCATTTTCAGGAAGCTCATAGAGGTCAAGGACTTGACTTTAAAAGGGGCGGCGTTGATAGCTCAGACCTTCATGGCAGGGGAAGAGGAGACCAAGCTAATTTACGCACGCAGCCCTGGTCCAAACATGGCGACGGACCAGGGAGTCAACATGGTGAACGCAGTTCGGGACCCCGCAGGCAGGCAAGGGCATTTCGACACCGCCCAGGCAGCAACAGGCTCTAGGGTGGGCCCACAACAAGGACAATGGAAAAGGGATCGGCAATTCACGCCATCTCGAGGAACAATGCGTCCCGCGATGGGACCATTAACACCCACCATCAAAGTGCTTAGAAACAGCCAAATGGACAGAGAGGAATGCCTGGTAATAGTCCTTTTGTTAACAGCAATCTCAATCTCAGCTCATGCTGGAGGTGCGGGGATAGACACACTGCGAGAAGCTGCAGGTTCCAGCAATATATCTGTAGGATTTGTAATGTCAGTGGACACTTGGCCAGGATGTGCAAAAAGGCAGTAGCGAGGCTAATCTGCGAGACAGAGGAACCAGACGAGGGGTCCGCAATGCAGGATGAGGCCTGGGGTAAAGCCATAAATGTTGAAGTTCAGCGGGATCATGTGGCTGACGTCCACAGCTCATACATTAAAACGCCACCCATGATAATGAAAGTCTTACTGAATGGCATCCCAGTGCACATGGAGCTGGATACGGGAGCTAGCCAGTCACTCATGAGCGCCCAACAATTTACGAGACTATGGCCACACACAACTAGCAGGCCCAAACTGGAACGCATTGAGACGCAGCTACAGACGTACACCAAAGAGATCATCCCAGTGCTGGGCAGTGCAAACTTGGTGGTAACACATAATGGATCACAGAACTGGCTGCCACTCTGGATCGTTCCGGGAAATGGCCCTGCGCGTTTGGGGAGGAGTTGGCTAGCTGAGATGAATTGGAAATGGGGGGATGTGCACGCCATTTCATCTGTGGAGCGAAATTCATGCTCACAGGTCCTGCAAAAATTCGGGTCACTGTTTCAACCTGGTGTCGGTATGTTCAAGGGCACTAAAGTAGTGATATGCATCACTCCGGACGCCACACCAGTGCACCACAAAGCCAGAGCGGTGCCGTACGTGATGCGTGAGAAAATTGAATGTGAACTGGACAGGCTGCTCAGAGAGGGCAGAATTTTGGCCATTGAATTCAGCGACTGGGCAAGTCCCATCGTTCCCGTCCTCAAAGCAGATGTCTCGGTTAGGATTTGTGGTGACGACAAAGCCACCATCAACCGAGTGTCGCTGCAAGACCAATACCCGCTTCCGAGAGTGGAGGACCTTTTTGCCACGCTGGCAGGTGGCAAGCTGTTCATGAAGTTGGACCTCACTTCGGCCTACATGACTCAGGAACTGGCTGAAGAATCCAAACTTCTGACCACCATCACGTTGCACAAAGGATTATTTATCTACAACAGGTGTCCGTTTGGCATTCGTTCGGCAGCAGCCATCTTTCAGAGAAACATGGAAAGCTTGCTCAAATCCATTCCTGGAACAATCATATTCCAAGACGACATTCTCATAACGGGTCGAGACACCGAAGAACACCTCCACAACCTGGAGGAGGTGCTACGCTGATTGGACCGGGTAGGCTTGCGGCTGAAAAAGGCCAAGTGCGTGTTTTTGGCCCCAGAGGTCGAGTTTTTGTGCAGGAGGGTTGCCGCAGACGGCCCACTGAATCAAAAATGGAGGCGATCCGCCGGGTGCCCAGGCCCGGCAACACGTCGGAGTTGCAATCATTCCTGGGACTTTTTAACTATTTTGGGAACTTTCTGCCGAACTTAAGTACATTGTTGGAGCCGTTACACATGCTCCTGCGTAAAGGTTGTGAATGGCTTAGGGGGGATTGTCAAGAACGGGCTTTCAATAGGGCGAGGAACCTACTGTGTTCCAACAAACCGTTGACTTTGTATGACCCCTGTAAAAAACTGGTCTTAACGTGCGATGCGTCATCCTTCGGGGTTGGGTGTGTGTTGCAGCAGGGTAACGATGATGGCCGACTCCAACCGGTGGCTTACGCCTCCAGGTCGTTCTCCCAGGCAGCGCGTGGATACGGCATGGTCGAGAAGGAAGCACTCGCGTGTGTTTACGGTGTGAAAAAGATGCACCAGTATCTTTTTTGTAGACAGTTCGAGCTAGAGACGGACCACAAGCCATTAACATCCCTGTTGTCTGACAGCAAGGCTGTCAACGCCAATGCGTCAGCTCGCATACTGGGCCCTCACGCTGGCTGCGTATGACTACATCATACAGCACCGACCAGGCACCAAAAATTGCGCCGACACGCTCAGCAGGCTCCCACTGGCCACCACCGAGGGAACGTCGGAGCAGAGCGCCGAGATGGTCATGGCCGTTGAGGCTTTTGACACTGCGGGCTCCCCCATCACAGCCCGCCAGATCAAACTCTGGACAAACAGCGACCCCCTCCTATCCATGATAAAGAAATGTGTCCTGACTGGGGATTGGGCGCCCGCGCACAGGGCGTGCCCCGAGGAAGTCAGACCGTTTCAGAGACGGATGGATGAGCTCTCCATCCAAGCCGACTGCCTGCTATGGGGCAACCGGGTAGTCATGCCCCAGAAAGGAAGGGAAGCGTTCATCAGGGAACTCCACAACGAGCACCCTGGCATCGTGTTAATGAAGGCCATTGTCCGGTCACATGTATGGTGGCCGGGGATTGACTCAGACCTGGAACACTGGGTTCACAGGTGCATGACGTGTGCCCAGCTGGGCAATGCCCCCAGGGAGGCCACACTTAGCCCGTGGCCCTGGCCCACCAGACCATGGTCACGTATTCACGTAGACTATGGCGAAAATGTTCCTGATTGTTGTCGATGCATACTCGAAGTGGATCGAGTGCATCATATTGAAATCATGCACGACATCCATCACCGTGTAGAGTCTGCGTACGGTTTTCGCGACCCCATGGCTTGCCGGACATCCTGGTCAGCGACAATGGCCCGTGTTTCACCAGCCATGAATTCCAGGAGTTTATGTCGGGCAATGGTATCAAACACACCCGGACAGCCCCGTTCAAGCCAGCTTCCAATGGCCAGGCAGAATGGGCGGTCCAAGTCATAAAACAGGGCATGCTACGCATCCCAGGACCCTCCCTTCAGTACCGCCTATCGCGCCTCCTGCTGGCCTACAGGTCCCGCCCGCACTCGCTCACGGCAGTCCCGCCAGCGGAACTCCTCACGAAATGCACGCTCAAGACGCGGCTGTCCCTCATTCACCCAGCCCTAGCAGACATTGTTGAGGGCAAGCGCCAGTCCCAAACCGAGCTCCATGATCGAAACTCAAGGGGGAGGTGTATAGAAATGGATGACCCGGTATTTGTTCTTAACCATGCTTTGGGACCCAAGTGGCTTGAGGGCACTGTAACTGGCAAAGAAGGGAATAGGGTCATAGTGGTCAGACTAAACAATGGGCAGATATGCCGCAAACACTTGGACCAAGTAAAGAAAAGGTTCAGCATAGACACGGAGGAACCTGAAGAAGAGCATGAGATAGCACCCACACCACTGCCAGCGGATGGTTTTCTAGACCAATATGTCGAGGAACCAACTAGGGGGGAGGCCATCTTAGACTGGGTGTTGTGTAATGAGAGAGGATTAATTAGCAATCTCATTGTGCGAGGCCCCTTGGGGAAGAGTGACCATAATATAGTGGAATTCTGCATTAGGATGGAGAATGAAACAGTTAATTCAGAGACCATGGTCCAGAACTTAAAGAAGGGTAACTTTGAAGGTATGAGGCATGAATTGGCTAAGATAGATTGGCTAATGATACTTAAGGGGTTGACTGTGGATGGGCAATGGCAGACATTTAGAGAACGCATGGATGAATTACAACAATTGTACATTCCTGTCTGGCGTAAAAATAAAAAAGGGAAGGTGGCTCAACCGTGGCTATCTAGGGAAATCAGGGATAGTATTAAAGCCAAGGAAGTGGCATACAAATTGGCCAGAAATAGCAGCGAACCTGGGGACTGGGAGAAATTTAGAACTCAGCAGAGGAGGACAAAGGGTTTGATTAGGGTAGGGAAAATGGAGTACGAGAAGAAGCTTGCAGGGAACATTAAGGCGGATTGCAAAAGTTTCTATAGGTATGTAAAGAGAAAGAGGTTAGTAAAGACAAACGTAGGTCCCCTGCAGTCAGAATCAGGGGAAGTCATAACGGGGAACAAAGAAATGGCAGACCAATTGAACAAGTACTTTGGTTCAGTATTCACTAAGGAGGACACAAACAACCTTCCGGATATAAAAGTGGTCAGAGGGTCTATTAAGGAGGAGGAACTGAGGGAAATCTTTATTAGTCGGGAAATTGTGTTGGGGAAATTGATGGGATTGAAGGCCGATAAATCCCCAGGGCCTGATGGACTGCATCCTAGAGTACTTAAGGAGGTGGCCTTGGAAATAGCGGATGCATTGACAGTCATTTTCCAACATTCCATTGACTCTGGATCAGTTCCTATGGAGTGGAGGGTAGCCAATGTAACCCCACTTTTTAAAAAAGGAGGGAGAGAGAAAGCAGGGAATTATAGACCGGTCAGCCTGACCTCAGTAGTGGGTAAAATGATGGAATCAATTATTAAGGATGTCATAGCAGCGCATTTGGAAAATGGTGACATGATAGGTCCAAGTCAGCATGGATTTGTAAAAGGGAGATCATGCTTGACAAATCTTCTGGAATTTTTTGAGGATGTTTCCAATAAAGTGGACAAAGGAGTACCAGTTGATGTGGTATATTTGGACTTTCAGAAGGCTTCCGACAAGGTCCCACACAGGAGATTAATGTGCAAAGTTAAAGCACATGGGATTGGGGGTAGTGTGCTGACGTGGATTGAGAACTGGTTGTCAGACAGGAAGCAAAGAGTAGGAGTAAATGGGTACTTTTCGGAATGGCAGGCAGTGACTAGTGGGGTACCGCAGGGTTCTGTGCTGGGGCCCCAGCTGTTTACATTATACATTAATGATTTAGACGAAGGGATTAAATGTAGTATCTCCAAATTTGCGGATGACACTAAGTTGGGTGGCAGTGTGAGCTGCGAGGAGGATGCTATGAGGCTACAGAGTGACTTGGATAGGTTAGGTGAGTGGGCAAATGCGTGGCAGATGAAGTATAATGTGGATAAATGTGAGGTTATCCACTTTGGTGGTAAAAACAGAGAGACAGACTATTATCTGAATGGTGACAGATTAGGAAAAGGGAAGGTGCAACGAGACCTGGGTGTCATGGTACATCAGTCATTGAAGGTTGGCATGCAGGTACAGCAGGCGGTTAAGAAAGCAAATGGCATGTTGGCCTTCATAGCGAGGGGATTTGAGTACAGGGGCAGGGAGGTGTTGCTACAGTTGTACAGAGCCTTGGTGAGGCCACACCTGGAGTATTGTGTACAGTTTTGGTCTCCTAACTTGAGGAAGGACATACTTGCTGTTGAGGGAGTGCAGCGAAGATTCACCAGACTGATTCCCGGGATGGTGGGACTGACCTATCAAGAAAGACTGAATCAACTGGGCTTGCATTCACTGGAGTTCAGAAGAGTGAGAGGGGACCTCATAGAAACGTTTAAAATTCTGACGGGTTTGGACAGGTTGGATGCAGGAAGAATGTTCCCAATGTTGGGGAAGTCCAGAACCAGGGGTCACAGTCTAAGGATAAGGGGTAAGCCATTTAGGACCGAGATAAGGAGAAACTTCTTCACCCAGAGAGTGGTGAACCTGTGGAATTCTCTACCACGGGAAGTAGTTGAGGCCAATTCACTAAATATATTCAAAAGGGAGTTAGATGAAGTCCTTACTACTCGGGGGATCAAGGGGTATGGCGTGAAAGCAGGAAGTGGGTACTGAAGTTTCATGTTCAGCCATGAACTCGTTGAATGGCGGTGCAGGCTAGAAGGGCTGAATGGCCTGCTCCTGCACCTATTTTCTATGTTTCTATGTTTCTATCAACAAAGACAGTCCTCAGCAGGCACAGTCCCTGCGGCCAGGCCGGACAGGCCGGAATCACCTCAGGTGACAGAGACGTGTGCCGAGGCTCAGCCACCAGAGCCACAATTGCGGCGCTCCACGAGAGAGCGTCGACCACCTGACAGACTTAACCTCTGAAACTAAAAGACTTAAGGGGGGAAGTGATGTCATGTATTTAACCAGCTTGCAATGACATAGTCATGTAACTGTAACTCATGTACACTGCACTTGTACCCTAGAAATGCACACCCTGACCACAGGGGGTGAACTTGCGGGAGACACTCCTCACCTGGGTTTCCAGGTATAAAAGGGGAGGTCCCACCCAGGGTCAGCACTCCTTGGTCCTGGCAATAAAGGTGAAGGTCACAGAGTGACCGTGCCTGATATATCCATGCCTCGTGTGAGTTTGTAGTAAGGTGCAGGGACACTACAATCAATACTGGCTGAGAAATTACAGGCCCCGTTACTATAAATGCCCTAATCTATCTTCAAAATTATTAATTGTCCTCTACAAACACAATATAAACTCAAAATTTACCACAATGTGATTAGATGATTGTCAAGATTTTAAAACGCCCTTAAAATCACTCACGAATTACTTCAATGATCCCATCAACTTGAAGCAGCCTTTTCTTAAACCTCCTCCATTTTACAAAATGGCATCCATACCGCTGAGTTAAGGTCAGGTGAGTGTAGCTTTTCTTGAGCGTCTTTTTGGGCGAGCGATCATTTGGGCAGTACATGGGCGAAATGCCGAAAGTAGCGCTCGGCGATAATCTGGGCAGTATTTGGGTGTTAGTTTCCATTATAAACAGTCTGCTGGGCGGTGCACGTGTGATGACCTCAGATTTTAATAAAAAATATGGGCGGGCGGTTCAGTTCATTCCCGGCAGTAATTGTATGCCGAAAGTTCCACCAACAATAAATGGGTGATAACCGGGTGTTAGTTTCCATTTATAATCAAATATGGGCGGTAAACAGAATCTTGGCGGTAATATGGGCAGTAAATGGGCAGATATATGCTAAAAGTCTAGCCCTGTAACTTAACAAAAACATTTAATGGAAACTCAACAAATTAAATTAAAATTCTATTCCCGGGGGCGATGACGCACTCCAGTCCCTTCAGTGCCCATCGGTCAGGGGATGGCCTCGAGTGTGCTGGTGGACACCACGTGCTCCATCGGCAGGTATACCCTGGTGCAAACATAGGTGTGGAAGAGCGACAGGCAGTCGAGCTGAGCAACTCTCTCCACCTGCAAGCTGAGGGGAAAATCTCTGTCTGGATGTCCTAACTTTGTGTATAGAAGAACTCCACGAGGCTGAGTACTGTGAGCTAAACTTAGTGTGACCTTAGTCTTCTTTATTACAACTCCAGAGTGCATAAACAACATGGCAGCCAACCTTTTATATTGGCCCTGCACGTGTGTGCAGGTGACCATTAGGACTCCAACAGTCGCGCCCTCTGGTGACAAGTATTATATAGTTGCATACATAACATCACTCCCCCCCCCCCAAAGTCTTCGGTACAAATTATTTACAAGTTGAGGCGATCCGGAGCCCTTCGCTCCCTGGTTGATTGTCTAAGTTCAAACCCTGGTGTGTGTGAGTTGGTCGGACCATTGCTGCACTGCACCGCGGCTGGTCTGACCGGACTGTCAGGAACAGTGGGTTCATCCTCGTGATTGACAGCGAGGTCGATTGCTGGTTGGGTGTGTGTTGGTGGATCGTCGATGGTGATGTCCTCTTCAAGTCGTTCCTGGTTGTCAGCAAATCGCAATTTGGTCTGATCTAAATGCTTTCTGCACGTTTGGCCATTTAACAGTTTGATTATAAACACCCTATTCCCTTCCTTGGCCAAAACAGTGCCAGCAACCACTTGGGACCATGACCGTAATTCAGGACAAACACAGGGTGGTTAACATCAATGTCACGTGAAACAGCCGCGTGATCGTAGTACATGTTCTGCTGGTGTCGCCGGGTTTCCACGTGATCATTAAGATCTGGATGGACTAGGGAGAGCTTGGTTTTGAGGGCTCTCTTCATTAACAATTCTGCCGGGGGAACCCCGGTGAGCAAGTGGGGTTGCGTCAGTTAACTGAGCAGAATAAGAGACAAGCGGATCTGCAGGGAGCCGTCCGTCATGCGTTTCATGCTCTGCTTGAAACATAGAAACATAGAAATATAGAAAATAGATGCAGGAGTAGGCTATTCGGCTCTTCGAGCTTGCACCACTATTCAATGAGATCCTGGCTGATCATTCACCTCAGTACCCCTTTCCTGCTTTCTCTCCATACCCCTTGATCCCTTTAGCCGTAAGGGCCATAACTAACTCCCTCTTGAATATATCCAATGAACTGGCATCAACAACTCTCTGCGGTAGCAAATTCCACAGGTTAACAACTTGCTTGATTATTTGGACTGCCCGCTCCGTTTGACCGTTAAACGTGCTTGCTGCCATTACGGGTCATAAACTCATTGACTTCCGAGCTGGTGAAACACGGTCCATTGTTGCTGACTAGGACGTCGGGCAAGCCATGGGTGGCGAACAGGGCCCGGAGGCTTTCAATGGTGGCTGTGGACGTGCTGGATGACATGATTATGCATTCAATCCATTTGGAATAAGCGTCCATGATAGAGAATTCAAACAGACTGCATTTAGACAGGTTGAGAAAACACAGACTCCCATGTCAACGTGCGACTGAGCACATTGCATTAAGTCATCAATCAACTTGACATTTTAGGACCTTTGGGTAGCGAGCCAATTAAAGGTTAAAAGACTATCAAATGAGCCAATAAGGTCAAAGAAGGTGAGTTCTTTTCTGTAAATTGCACCAGGTATAAGTACAGCCATTTTGACCATGTGGTCTCAGAAGGACAAAGGCCTGGCTTAAAACCAAGAGCTTGTTGCTGCTGCCAAAATAAAGTTACATTAAAACTACAACTGGAGTTCGTATTTCATTGGAAATTAAGAGATCTAACAATTTTGGCTTCACGAACACAATCGGTGAGGAAAGAAACTGAATTTTGGACATCGGACCTACATACTGAGGTAAGGACTCCTCTTTATAAAAGTCCTTGGTGAAAAGTCTAAATTCGCCTCTCCTTCTACGCGATTCCGAAAGCCTCCGGTTTGCGAACCCTCCAGTTGGTAGTTGGCTCGAGGTCCCATAGACGTCTAACTTCGGCGGTGTGTTAGTTAATTAATCACCGACCTAATGATCGGCTAGAAAGCCTACGACTCGAGACCCCAGTAAAGAAATCAGTATTATGGCAGTAGGAGATAAGAGCAAAGAATTGCCTACAACTGTTAAAGGCGGGCAGGCACCACCTGAGGTTTCGATCGATGAAATCCTCCAACAGTTGAAAGAATACATAGAGCAACAATTCAACTTATCTAAAACCTGTATTAAGATCGAACAAAAGTACGGAACCTCCAAAGGACAATGGTCCTTGGACGAGATTAAAAGGGTCTGGGGAAAAACGACCCGTATGAAAAATAAAGGGTGAATTAAATGGTCCCTAGCCGTTATGGGAAAGATCAGAAAGCGGAATGAAATTATAATGCGTTCCCAACATGATCGAGAACTGACCAGTACAAAGGACCAATTGCAAGCTGTTTGTGAACACCTCCGACAGAAAAAACTTGAACTTGAAAAGTCGGAAGCGGAAGTTAAAGATCTTAAAGATGAAATTAAAGAATGGAAAAAATCATTAGGTCAAGAGACAGTAATAGGAAAAGGAAAATGTATCGGTCAATTCCCAGGGTACCCATGTTTGGATAACTTAAAAGCGCAAACCCGAAGACACGACCGGGGATTCTGAATCCTCTGACGATACAGGGTCGGAGGATGAAGATTTAGGGGTGCGCTTTGCCCCGTTTAAAAAAAGACAAGCTGTAGTCAAATCAGAAGAGACTGCGGATGAGGGCGGAACCAAAAAAACGAAGGAAAGGCTGTATGAAAAATACTTATTTCATGATCCGGCAGACCCAGAGAAAATTGATAAATGGTCCAAGGAATTGCCCAATCCAAAGAAAGGGGGAGTGAAAACATGGGACCAATTGGACCGCTTAAGAAATATATATCAACTTCATCCCTGGGACGGAGTGCAAATTTTGACCATAATGGTGCCAAAAACACAGGGAACAAAATTGCACGACAAGGTAGAAGAAGCTTTGGGGCAGGATGAGCAAGAATTAAACGCAGGATGGGAGGCGATTAAACACTGGCTGCAAGCCTTCAGTCCAGCTAAGACAGACTGGGGAAAAATTGCAGCCTGCCAACAGAAAGGAACAGAGGAGGTCCTGGAGTATGACGAGCGGTTTAGATGCACGTGGCTAGAACATTCAGGTATGAATAATACGGATGAGGAAATGGATGAACAAGTGTTTGGACCCCTGAAAGCAGCTTTTGTGGCAGGTCTAAAGCCAGAACTGTCCAAAATGCTTAAGGTAGTGTTACCGGACTGGAAAGGTAGAGGAACTACCTTTACAGCATTGGTGGATCGATGTAACCAATTAGATCGGGATATGGGAGCTAAAGTCCAAGCTGTACAGGCTATGGGATGGAAATCCCAGGATTCCGATAAACAGTTATTAGGAAAATTACCCGGAAAATGTCATTATTGTGGGAAAGAAGGTCACTGGGCCAAGACGTACAGGGCAAAACAGCAAGGTCGTGGCCGGGGAAGAGGACGCAGCCAGGGATACAATTCAGCCAACAAACCAGGCTTGTCACAAGATAACGACCTCATAGAAGCATTTAAGCGACTGACAATACAACAACAGAAGGAGTTACTTGAGATAGCAAAAAACGATTAGAGCCCACCCTGGCCCCCCTCCTCGCACTAATACAACAGAGGGGAGATGGGCTATATATAACTGTGAGGGTGGGCGATAAGAATGTGGACTGTCTTTTAGACACAGGGGCGGAATTAACATGCTTACCCCTACAATATGGAGACTTTTTGCCGTTGGATGGTAGGGCACATACAGCCTATGGAGTTGGGGGCCATAAAATGGAAATTAAAAGGACAACACCGGTACTTATAGGGCTGGGTCCACATGAACTAACCACGCCATCTGGATAGGCCCAGTAGATCAACCCCTTTTGGGAATGGACGTTCTAATCCAAGTAGATTCATCGTTGCATTTCGAGGATGGTCGGGTGACATGGTCAATTGGAACTTTGAAGAAAGAAGAATTGAAGGAACACCCGATATGGGCTAAAGATAAGAACAATTGTGGCCTACTCCAGATGGAGCCTGCGTCATTTACCGGGACCAAGCCTCCATGCACTAAACAGTATCCCATCAGTCCAACTGCCATCGCGGGAATCTTACCGGTTATTCAGCAATTGGAGAAACAAGGGGTGCTTATTAAAACGCATAGCGCCTCCAATACCCCGTGTGGCCGGTACAGAAATCTAATGAGACTTGGCGTTTGACTGTCGATTATAGGAAAGCTAATCAGTGTATTGATCAAAAAGCTCCTTTGGTCGCAGATCCCTCCACCATTTTTAATGCCCTCAAACCGGAACATAAATATTTCTCGGTTATAGAAATGGCCAATGGATTTTGGTCGGTGCCTCTGGCACCGGAGATTCAACAGTGGTTTGCTTTCACGGTCCAAGGACAACAGTATACTTGGACCCGGTTACCGCAGGATTTCCACAACAGCCCTACCATATTCCACATGGCTTTACAAAGCCATTTGCGAGAATTACCTCCCCTGTCATCCACAGTCATCCAATATGTAGACGATATCCTGCTAGTTTCAAACACGGAAGAACAGCATGAACAAGATTTATGAGCTTTGCTGTACCACCTTTGGCTGAAAGGACATAAAGCCAGCATCAACAAAGCACAAATATCCCAAGAAGAGGTTGTATACCTGGGACAAAAGATTTCACAAGGAAAGAGAGAACTTACCCAGGATAGAACTGCAGCCATTCGGGCTGCTAAAAAACCCACCACTATTCAGGAACTAAGGTCTTTTTTGGGATTGTGTAACTTTAACAGAAATTGGATTGATTCCTTCACACAGCTTGCTCAGCCACTGAATGATATTTTAAAGGGGAAACGTGCCTCTAAAGAAGCCATCACCCTCACTAAAGAACAGCAAGAGGCCTTCCTTAGTTTGAAAAAGGCTTTGTGTTCGGCACCGGCTCTGGGAATCCCCGACTGTGGTAAGCCATTTACCCTGTTTGTCCATGAGAAAGAAGGATACATGACAGCTATACTGACACAAGAACATGGGGATCGGCAAAGACCTATTGGCTATTATTCGGCAAAACTGGATGCGGTAGCCCTCGGATGGGGAAGTTGACTAAGGGCCATGGAAGCTACATGTCGAGCGGTAATGATCACTGCGGGTCTAGTCCTCGACCAAAAGCTGATTGTCAAGTGTCCCCACACAGCACATGCTTTGCTGTCTATGAATAGAATGTCTCAGGTGACGGCAGCTAGATGGACCCGCTGGACAGCAGTTTTGGAAGCTCCTAATCTCCATATCGTCCGGGCCAGCCTGGTTAATCCCGCAACTATGCTCCCGATGTCAGAATCGAGGGAGCAAGAGGGGGGAGAAAGTGAAGAGCATGACTGCGTGGAGATTTTAAAAGAAACAGAAGAAGCAGCCTTAGCAGCAGAGGAGCCTCTGCACAACCCAGACCTCATCCTGTTTACAGATGGTTCCTCCTTTGTTGACAATGGTACCAGAAAAGCAGGATGGGCAGTTACAACCTTATATGAGGTAGTGGCAAAAGGATGTTTATCCTCAGGAACGTCAGCACAACAGGCCAAGTTACGGGCCCTGTCAGAAGCATGTCGAATAGCAGAAGGACAGACAGCTAATGTCTACACAGATTCGCGTTATGCTTTTGGAGTCGCTCACGACTTTGGTCTGTTATGACGTAAAAGAGGATTCCTCACTGCTGCTAGTACACCTATCCGAAATGGAAAAGAAGTCCGAGACTTACTGGAGGCCATACAATTACCTCAGGAAGTGTCCATCCTGAAGTGTATGGACCATACCAAGGAAAATACCACGGAAGCACAGGGAAATGCCCTAGCCAACCAGGCAGCTAAAGATGCCGCCTCACAGGGCGTTCCCCCAGAAGAACCAACATAGATGTGCAGATTGAAAGCACTCAGGACTCTGACACGAGACCTTCAAACAATGCAAGGCGAGTGCTCCCGAGAGGAAAAATGGACATGGATTGAGGCAGGAATTAAGCTATGTGAAGATGGTGTCTGGAGACAAAGAGTTACCTTTTTTAGCCCAACAGATCCACTCGTGGGGACACTTGGCCTCACAACAGATGACGGCACGGTTCCAGAAAAGCTGGTGGGGTCGTGGATTTAAAAAACATGCCCAGCTGGTAGCAGACCACTGGTCTGCCAGAAAAATAATTCTGGACCCATCACGGTAATGCCCCAACTGAGGCCCCCTGCCCCTGTCGGACCATTCCAGCATCTGCAGGTTGCTTATATATCTCTTCCTTCATGCCAAGGATACACTAACATTCTTGTCATGGTTAACAGATTCTCTAGATGGGTAGAAGCTGTCCCAACTAAAAGAGCCACAGCCAATCACACTGCAAAGGTCTGTGTAAGGATTACATTCCCCGATGGGGAGTCCCGAGTAGCATTGACTCAGATCAGGGAACACACTTCACAGGTGCTGTCTGCCAAGAAGTCTGTAGGTTACTGAACATTACGTGGGATTTACATTGTCCTTATCATCCACAATCATCAGGACAAGTAGAGTGAATGAATCGAACTCTGAAACAACGGCTTGCCAAATATCACCAAGAAGGAACACCATGGCACCAGGCACTACCAATAGTACTATGTAGCATTAGGGCAACTTCGAACTGAACTACAGGTCTAAGCCCATTTGAAATTATAACAGAAGCCCCATGTCGCTGCCAGGAACTATCGATTTACGGAAAGCTGATGTTCACTTAATGAGTGACACTTTGTTTTCATACTGTCAGAACCTAACCAATGCTATTAGTTCTGTTTCCCGACAGGTATCGGCAGTTTGGGGTAATCCACCCGAAGGAGGACACGACATCATCCCGGGAGTCTGGGTGTATGTGAAAAAGTTGCATAAAGAACCTTTGGGTGCCAAGTGGGAGGGACCTTATCAAGTGTTATTGGCCACCCAGGCAGCTGTTAATGTCCAAGGAAAGAAAGCCTGGATCCACGCTTCTCACGTTAAACGAGCACCCGTAACTGAAGCTGAAATCTAATAAGGACAATTACTTTTTGCCAAAATGTATAAATTTATTGTATTACTGACTGTAGGTATTCTAGGCATAGGCCTACTTCTTACTAGCTGACCCTCTGCACCAAAGGGAAATATAGAGTACCAAGGGAATTACATGTAAATACCTTTTTATATATGTCATACATTTATGCCAAACAAGGTAACATTTCTAGTTGTTGGGTATGTGCGCATATTCCTATTCACTCAAAGGGAGGGATTCCCTTGAGGCCAGTTCCCTTGAATATCTCGGAAATGGCTGAGTGGATAATTAATCAAAACAAAACAGGCAATGCGTTTCAGGATACGGAAAACTGGGCACGTAAATGGAAGTCAGCAGGTTACAATCTGACTACCTTTGAAGGGGGATACCAACCATGCTACATTAATTCCAAACGGCCTCCATTTTTTGTTATCACTAATACAACGGGAATAGAAAGACTGGGGGAATCGGTCTGTCTGATTAGAAACATCAAAGGAGGCCAAAATATGGGGTATAGTAACTGCTCCCGGAATTATAATATAATCAAGCCACGGAACCATCCAAACAGGGCCGATGTGAGAATTCTTAACGTAACAGTGATTCTGAATAAAACAGATGGAAAAGCCTAGACAGGCCCCGGAGTGTTGCTGACAAAGAAACAGCTAACCTTCATTGCCTATAATGGTACCTATTGGGTGTGTGGCCACAAGGCCTACCCTTGGCTGCCCCAGAATTGGATGGGGTCCTGCTATTTAGCCTACATTGTGCCTTATATGTATCATATAAAGTCACTGTCAGAACATTTACACCGTCCTAAGAGAGCTATCACAGAAACAGAGAGGTTCTTTGCCATTCTGATCCCCATGTATGGGACCGCCAGACTGGCAAGGGAATCCATTAACATGGCATCCGTTGTGGAACGGGTAGCCAATGATACCTCAGAGCCCTAGTTAAAATCAATGCAGAAATGGTAGCAATCCGCACAGTAGCCCTACAGAATAGACTGGCCCTTGATTACATCCTGGCTGAAAAGGGAGGTACTTGCGCCCTACTCGGAACTGAGTGTTGCACATATATCCCAGATAGCTCCGAAGAAATTACCCACTTAACGGAGCATATCCAAAAGGAGGTAGAAAAACTTAAGCAACCCCCATCATTCACTTTGTGGAGCGGAGCCACTGAATGGCTAGGTTCAATAGGAACTTCATTGGTGGAAAGTTTAATTCTATTCGTTGTAATTATTGTTTGTTTATGTTGATTAAATGTTGTTGCAACCAGGTGGCTGTAGTGGCTGTCCCACATGTGAGACACCTTGCAGGTCCCAGCAGACCGTCTGTACGTGGCACAGGGGTATGTTATGCTTAAGGGAAGGTTGTTTATTGGTTGAATTAAGATATTGATTTGGATTAAATTGGAATCAGGTTAATTAACCTACTAAAACCAGACTTCCATTGTGGCCACGATGGAACTCGGGTTGGTGTAAATTTGTGTGGAAGCTACTAGTCCGGACATGTGGCGAAACACATCAACAAATTTTAGAAGGAAACTCGATTAACATGTATAAAATTATTTTGTGGAATGTTAAGCCAGTGAAAACTGATGTTTTATGATTCAGTTTGTGAAAGAATCAAAGGGGGGATTGATAGAGAATTCAAACAGGCTGCATTTAGACAGGTTGAGAAAACACAGACTCCCATGTATACGTGCGACTGAGCACATTGCATTAAGTCATCAATCAACTTGACATTTTAGGACCTTTGGGTAGCGAGCCAATTAAAGGTTAAAAGACAATCAAATGAGCCAATAAGGTCAAAGAAGGCGAGTTCTTTTCTGTAAATTGCACCAGGTATAAGTGCAGCCATTTTGACCATGTGGTCTCAGAAGGACAAAGGCCTGGCTTAAAGCCAAGAGCTTGTTGCTGCTGCCAAAATAAAGTTACATTAAAACTACAACCGGAGTTCGTATTTCATTGGAAATTAAGAGATCTAACAGTCCACTCCTACTAAAATCATCTTTTCTAGAAAGGGGCCGGCAAAATCTATGTGGATCCTGGACCACGGTTTGGAGGGCCATGACCACAGATTCAGTGGAGCCTCCCTTGGTGCATTGCTCAGTTGCGAGCAAGTGTTGCACTGATGCACGCCTGACTTCAAGTCCGAGTCAATGCCGGGCCACCAAACATGCGACCTGGCAATTGCATTCAACATGACAATGCCTGGGTGGGTACTGTGTAGTTCACAAATAAACGTTTCCCTGCTTTTTTTTGGCAAAACCACGCGATTACCCCATAAGAGATAATCTGACTGGATGGACATTTCATCTTTGCATTGGTGAAACGGCTTAATTTCATCTTGCATTTCCCTGGAAATGGCTGACCAGTTCCCATTTAGGACACAACTCTTTACTAATGATAGCACAAGATCCTGGCTGGTCCAGGTCCTGATCTGGCGAGCCGTGACGGGTGACCTCTCACTCTCAAAAGCATCCATGACCAGTAGCAAGTCTGCGGGCTGCGCCATTTCAACCCCGATGGTGGGTAATGATAGCTGGCTGAGAGCATTGGCACAGTTTTCAGTGCCTGGTCTGTGGCGGATAACATAGTCATAGGCAGATAATGTTAGTGCCCATCTTTGGATGCGGGACGAAGCATTGGTATTTATACCTTTGCTTTCTGAAAACAGCGAAATAAGTGGCCTGTGGTCAGTTTCAAGCTCAAACCGAAGAACAAATAGGTATTGGTGCATTTTCTTAACCTCATATACACATGCTAATGCCTCTTTCACGACCATAATATAGGCTCTCTCAGCCTTAGACAGACTTCTAGACGCGTATGCAATCGGTTGAAGTTTGCCCGATACATTGGCTTGCTGTAACACACAACTGACCCCGTACGATGAGGCGTCACAAACTAGCACTAAATGTTTACATGGGTCATAGTGTACAAGTAACTTATTTGAACAAAGCAGGTTCCTGGCCTTTTCAAAGGCTGTGTCTTGAGATTTGCCCCAAACCCAGTCATCACCGTTACGTAGCAACATGTGAAAAGGCTCTAACAACATGCTCAACCTGGGTAGAAAGTTACCGAAATAGTTGAGGAGTCCCAGGAACGAACGCAGCTCCGTCACATTCTGTGGTCTGGGTGCATTCTTGATGGCCTCCGTCTTTGGGTCCGTGGGCCTGATGCCGTCTGCTGCAATCTTTCTCCCCAAAAATTCGACTTCTGGCGCCAGGAAAACACACTAGGAGCATTTCAACCTGAGTCCCACTCTGTCTAGGCGACTTAGAACCTCTTTCAGGTTGTGTAGGTGTTCGATGGTGTTACGACCGGCGATCAGGATGTCGTCTTGAAACACAATGGAGCGCGGAACAGATTTCAGCAAAACTCTCCATGTTCCTCTGGAAAATGGCTGCAGCTGAGTGAATCCCAAAAGGGCACCTGTGGTATATTAACAGCCCTTTGTGCGTGTTGATGCACATCAGTCTTTTCGAAGATTCAGTCAACTCCTGTGTCATGTAGGCGGAGGTTAGGTCCAACTTGGTGAATGACTTCCGCCCCCTGTTCCCCAGCCCCCCCCCCCCCCCGCCTCCCACTAACATTGTGAACAGGTCATCCGCCTTGAGCAGCGGGTACTGGTCCTGTAGTGAGACTCGGTTAATCATTACCTTGTAGTTTCCGCAGATTCTGACCGTGCCATCACTTTTCAACACCGGAATAATTGGACTGGCCCATTCGTTGAACTCGACTGGCGTTATGATTCCTTCGCGTTGGAGTCTGTCCAGTTCGATCTCGACTTTCTCCCTCATCATGTACAGAACTGCCTGAGCCTTGTGATGGACGGGCCGTGCATCGGGGCCTAGATGGATCTGTACCTTGGCGCCTGTGAAGTTGCTGATGCCTGGTTCGAATAGCGAGGGAAACTTGCTCAGCACTTGAGTACATGAGGCATCATCCACTGAAGATAGTGCTTTGATGTCGTTCCAATTACATCTAATCTTTTCTATCCAGCTTCTGCTGAACAGCTTTGGGTGATTGCCTGGAACAATCCACAATGACAGGTCATGCACAGCTCCATCATACGATACCTTCACTGCCGTGCTTCCAATGACTGGTATGAGCTCTTTGGTGTAGGTACGCAGCTTTGCATTAATCGGGCTCAGTTTGGGCCTTAGTGCCGTATTGCCCCACAGTTTCTCGAAAGCCTTCTGGCTCATTATTGACTGTCCAACTCCAATTGGTACAGGAACTCCATTTAATTAGACTTTCAACATTATAGGAGGGCTCTTGGTGGTGAAGGTATGTACCCCATACACTTCTTCCTCGGGTTGAGTTGCCTGTGCTGTGTGATCCGCACCGGATCGATCATCCTCTGCCACGTGGTATGTCGCAGCACGTTTGCACATTTGCGGGAGGTGCCCCATTGCTGTGCAGCTTTTGCACATGTAGTGCTTGAATCGACATTGATGAGCCTGATGATTACCCTCACAGCGCCAACACGGTGCTAATGAATTCACATTCACCCACGATGGCGGACTCTGAGTCATCACAGGTCTTGCAGCTGCAGACGTATAGGCCCCGTCATATGCAGTTCGGCCTGCTAGCGATGTAATTTTATGCACAGTACTTGCCCGTGGAAGTATAGGCCATTATGCACTGTCAATTTCTGCAGGAAAGAAGCTAGTCACCCCAATTGTGTTACAATAGGCCAGGTGCAGGCTAAGCTAGTGAATCGGTCAGATATTAGCAAAACAATGGTCATCAAATTTAGCTGATTACATTAGACTTACTGACATGATCACCTCAGACTTACTGGAGCCAACTCGACAGTTTAGGTTAGAACAGAACAGACAAAAGAAAGGTATATAGTCCATAGTGAGAACCTAGGAGCAACACTCGACAGAAGTAGGTGCCAGGGAAGAGTGTTAGTACGGACCGGACTATTGGGTAACTATAAAGTATAAATAGTGAGTCTTGTGCTTCTTATGTATTAAATGAACACTAATGGTACCGCCATTGTCTAGTGTGTCATTTGATATTTAACTCAAGAACCGTCGCAGGCAACTGTTAATCACACGACTAGCAAAATTGCCATTCGAGCAACATTGACGACCCAGATGGGACGACTCTGAGTTAAAACTATAGGAAAGACATAGGGAAAATGGCAGAAAAAGGTGGAATCTCCCAGTCATGGGAAGAACAGTTTAACCAGTTCAGGGGATGGCTTGAAACAATGAGCTCACCCGAATTTCCCGACAAAACTAAAAAGGAAAAGAAAAGGAGGGAGTCTAAATGTGTAAAATAAAACATAGAATTTCTACTACGGATGTTTGAAAAGTTATGAAATATATTGTGTGTGATGTTTCAGTATGAATGATAAAGTTACAAGCGTGTGGATAGTTTTTAACTTGTCTTTAAGTGTGTGTCTGGATAGGTTTTTTTTCAACTGGCACTGGTTAGTTTGAAATTGGTTTGAATTAATTTGGAGTTATTGAAGTTAATTAACCTGTGAAAAACAGATTTTTACTATGGCCATGGTGAATTTTTGGTTGGTTTAAATTGTGTGAAAAACCTCTTATTCCAGACATGAGGCAATCACACATATTTGGTATTTTAAAATAAAGAAATTTTCCGACCAATTCAAGAATGTGGACCTGTGGAGAAAAGGCTGTGTGCTGCTATTATGCATGAAAGACAGAACCATTATAATGTGTAAGCTATTGGTATGAGTGGTACCAGGCATTAGTATGCGTGTTTGTCGAACTTTTTAAAATGCGAAAAAGGAATGCACCAGACTTCAGAAAGCAACACCTTTTTGCAGAGTTGAATGTAAATATTTTGAACATTTTAAGATTTTAAGAAAATTTTAAGTTTTGAATTTGAGTGGATGTTTCCCTCAGTAACAGAAAGGGGATCAGGATTGATGAATGAACCCATTGGGCTGGCACGAAAGCCACAATGAAGTTTCTGTTTTTTCTTCTAAGCAGGACTGCGGATGGTGCAAGATTACCAAGAGGGGTTGTTTAACATTGAAGTGACTTCAAGGTGTTACCGAACTTTAACTTTTGCTGGAACAAAGGAGAAAAGCTCCAGTAATGTTCTAGAGTTTGAACTTTTTATCTGCAATGGTGGATCGCAAATGTCACAGCATGGTGACAAAATTGAACTTAAGACTTTGCCTTTAAAAAAAATGCTTGGAATTAATGATTTTGAATCATGTGTTATTTTCCATGATACTCGACAGGGAAGATAAAGAACTTCCATCTAAATGCAGTGCAGATACCTTTTATTTTGCTAAATCACAAAGACTGTACATAGCTTATTGTGAAATTAAAATTGACTAGCTAAATTGATATGAGTTGCTGCTCAAGCACTCGGGAAGGGAAATTTATCATAAATTTAAGGGGATAATTCAATCTTATTCTTTTTTCAAAAGTCCAGTCTATGTGGCTCCATTTAAACTGTGTTTCAAATCTTGTTTTTGGGGGGAGTCTGTTGTGTTCTTGCAGACTGGACTGCTATCTGGAATGACAGTATTTTAAGAAGCTTCATTGAGAGCTTATCAGCAGTCCAACTGTAAGAAACATAATCAGTAACCCACGGAAGAGTTTAAACCCAACGTGCTCATGTAAACACCAAAGAAAGATAGTGGTTCAGGTATTATAGACACCTACTACCCCCGAGCCAACTACCCCACTCATTGTTCAGACCACCACCCCGATCACTACGACCCCGCTTCTGGTTTGGGACTGCCCCAAACACAAGCCAGGCCCAAGGGGAGGCATTGTTATAAGACCGGCAAGAAAGGTTGTGTATGACAATGTACATTATGAGTTGATACCTGTTGTACTTAATATTAATATTCAGTTACACAACTGGTGCCCGGATAATTTAAGGAAATTGTATCAGGACCTGACTTCACTACTGTCGAGACAAGTAATAGGACTAAATAAGACAGAAAGTAAGAGTAGGCGGAAAAGAAGCATTGCAAATGACGTAGGTACAGCGTACGGGGCAGGAATGGCCACAGTCAATACCTTAGATATTACTAATCTGAACGCTAAGATAAAGGGATTGACCAGACAAATAAAACAGGTTTTAAATAGTTTAAATAATAATCAGAGATAGGCAGTGGAGGCAGGAAAAGATGACGGTAAGCTGGAGAGAAGAATAGTCACCGTATTGGAAAGTCACGCTCAGACTATCAACCAATTAATCAATACAGCCAAGAAAGCAGAGAACCAAACTCAGGTACAAGTTTTGTGTGATATCTGACCTCGAACAAGGAACACCATCCTCTAGATGGATGCCACATGCGAAAACACTGCAAGGTGTGATTCAACGAGGAATGTGCCGACCAAGAGGAACGCCAGGGATCGGAATAATATTGGGGATACCAGTTTTCAATAATCAGACCGGTATGACTCTGTTTGACGTAAGGAATGTCAGAACCATACAAGATGGAGTATGGAAAGGCCTGATCAATATGAAACCATATGCGGTAAATCTACCTACCAGAATGACTGGGACCAGTCTGCACCAATACAGCTGAACTACCTGGATTGTGCTCTGCCCATACAAGACCTATCCCATCAATGAGACCCAGTGTGGTTTCAAGAACAACACCGCCAAGAACTGTGCTCTGACCATGTTGAATGTGAAGGCCCAAACATTCGTCAGGAGTGCCTATTTGAGAAATGGGATTACGGAACACAAATTTGCCCGACACCCAAACCAAGCTTCTGCACTCACCCGTTGATACCTATGAGACTTGGAAACGAAGAAATTATTAATATCAAAAGAAGAGGACAAGTCAATATCACGATACAAGAAACCTTGAAAACCCAGCTGGAAACTTATTTCGCCAGAAGAGACATCAACATCCAGTTACAAAACGAACACCTAACGGAAATCAGACATAAATTAGATTTGGTGTACAGAATTTATGAAAAGGTGGAAATAAATACCAGAGACAGCGAAGCCGAAGTCACCCGAATTAAAATCGACACTTGGTGGGATGAGATTTGGAATTGGGGAGAAAATGTAAATATCCACCCCTGAATCAGACTTTTCTCTCATCTTATGGTCATCTTGATAACGAAGATTTTCCTAGCATTAATAATAATGGTAGCATATGTGAGAAAGTTGGTACGTAGATTGGAGTTACAGCTGTGATGGGACCCCGTATCAAAGCCAAAACTCTACTGTGATCAAATCATTAATATATATATGTATATTAATTGATCAAAGGGAGGAATGCGGAAGTATAGGCTATTATGCACTGTCAATTTTCTGCAGGAAAGAAGCTAGTCACCCCAATTGTGTTACAATAGGCCAGGTGCAGGCTAAACTAGTGAATCGGCCAGACATTAGCAAAACAATGGTCATCGAAATTAGCTGATTACATTAGACTTACTGGAGCCAACTCGACAGTTTAGGTTCGAACAGAACAGGCAGAAGAAAGGTATAAAGATAGATAGGTTCGCACCATCCTTAGTGAGAACCTCGGAGCAACACTCGACAGAAGTAGGTGTCAGGGAAGAGACCCTTGATAGAACAGTGTTAGTATGGACTGCACTTATTGGGTAACTATAAAGTATAAGTAGTGAGCCTTGTACTTCTTCTGTATTAATTGAACATTAACGGTACCGCCATTGTCTAGTGTGTCATTTGGTATTTAACTCAAGAACCGTCGCAGGCAACTACTAGACATACGACTAGTGAAATTGCCTTTCGAGCAACATTGCTGGTGATCTTCGATGTTGAGAAGATATCTGTTTGGTGTTATCGTCCGTGGCCATGCATGTCTGGGCGATCGCGATGGCCCTGCTCAGATCTAGGGTTTTGGCAGCCAGCAGCACTAACCACTAACCTACTTGTTTTCACCTCACCTTCATAATAATATATTATTACAGCGGCAAATTATGTATGTTATGTATGTAACCATGTAATACTTGCCACCAGAGGGCGTGACTGTTGGAGTCCTAAGTGTCCTAAGTGTCACCTGCACACACATGCAGGACCAGTATAAAAGGATGGCTGCCATGTTGTTTAGGCACTCTGGAATTGTAATAAAGACTAAGGTTACACTAAGTTTAGCTCAGAGTACTCAGCCTCGTGGAGTTCTATACATATTAAAAGCTATTTAAACACTAGGAATAGCTTTATCACTATAAGAGCAACTACTGAAATAATCACTGAAACACAACTTCCACCACGGTTGCAGCTATAATGCCACATTCAGGCTGATCTGAAGCCATTTAGGCTGCATGTTAATGTGAAAGTGCTCATATAACTCAGGCTACCACCACACAGAATAAGACTGTAAGGTCTGAGACCCCAGCTGGGAGGCCATCTCACCTCAGTTTGAGTTCACACATAGTACAACAACAACAACAGAAGTACATTTGTCATATCACCCATTTTTTTCCCCAATCCTTCTTCCTTCAAATTCTGAAAAATTCTGCAGTTTTTTCGAATTAATTTTACTTTTTTCTATCCACACCAACCCTATGTTATCTCGCCTTTAAAAAAACTGATACCTCTTTTAATTTTTTTGGGGTGGGGGGCAGAATCTATAGTTCAATGGTTATAAATTAACATTAATTTTTTCACTTAATCAAAAGTTCAGACTTGGAAAATTGACCTGCTCAGCTCCAGCATCTTTTTATTCCACAGGAAGAAGACTACCAACAAATATATTAACAAAAGATTGAATAAGAACAACAATCTGCATTCATATAGCACCTGTCATATTGACGATGTCCCAAAGTGCTCTACAAAGAAGGAAGGAAAAAAATAAATAGATAACAGAACGGACGGCAATCCATCGAGGGAAAGACTAGGAAAGGCAACAGAAAGCTTAGTTGAAAAGATAGCTTTTCAGAAGGTTTTTTAAAAGGTGGAGAAGAGAAAAGTAGAGGAAGAAGGGCTTAGGGAGGGAGTAGGGTTGAGGTGGCTGAAGGTTGTGCCACCAATGGTGAGGCAAAGGGTTGGGGAGATCATGAGGGTGTTATGCTCCTCCTGTACCATGTGGGAACTCAGGGATGACTCCAGTGTCCCTGACGACTATGTGTGCAGGAAGTGTATCCACTTCGAGCTCCTGACGGTCCGCGTTGCGGAGTTGGAGCTGAGGGTGGATTCACTCTGGAGCATCCACGATGCTGAGAATGACGTGAGTATCATGTGTAGCGAGTTAGTCGTACCGCAGGGAAAGGGTCCACAGCCAGATAGGGAATGGAAGACCAACAGGAAGAGCAGTGCAAGGAAGGTAGTGCAGGAGTCCCCTGTGGTCATCCTCCTGCAAAACAGATACACTGCTTTGGGTACTGTTGAGGGGGATGACTCATCAGGGGAGGGCAGCAGCAACCAAGTTCATGGCACCATGGCTGGCTCTGTTGCACAGGAGGGCAGGAAAAAGAGTGGGAGAGCGATAGTGATAGGGGATTCAATTGTAAAGGGAATAGATAGGCGTTTCTGCGGCCGCAACCGAGACTCCAGGATGGTATGTTGCCTCCCTGGTGCAAGGGTCAAGGATGTCTCGGAGCGGGTGCAGGACATTCTAAAAAGGGAGGGAGATCAGCCAGTTGTCGTGGTGCACATTGGTACCAACGACATAGGTAAAAAAAGGGATGAGGTCCTACGAAACGAATTTAAGGAGCTAGGAGCTAAATTAAAAAGTAGGACCTCAAAAGTAGTAATCTCAGGATTGCTACCAGTGCCACGTGATAGTCAGAGTAGGAATCGCAGGATAGCGCAGATGAATATGTGGCTTGAGCAGTGTTGCAGCAGGGAGGGATTCAAATTCCTGGGGCATTGGAACCGGTTCTGGGGGAGGTGGGACCAGTACAAACCGGACGGTCTGCACCTGGGCAGGACCGGAACCAATGTCCTAGGGGGAGTGTTTGCTAGTGCTGTTGGGGAGGATTTAAACTAATATGGCAGGGGGATGGGAACCAATGCAGAGAGACAGATGGAAACAAAAAGGAGACAAAAGCAAAATACAGAAAGGAGATGAGGAAAAGTGGAGGGCAGAGAAACCCAAGGCAAAGAACAAAAAGGGCCACTGTACAGCAAAATTCTAAAAGGAAAAAGGGTGGTAAAAAAAAAGCCTGAAGGCTTTATGTCTTAATGCAAGGAGTATCCGCAATAAGGTGGATGAATTAACTGTGCAAATAGATGTTAACAAATATGATGTGATTGGGATTACGGAGACGTGGCTCCAGGATGATCAGGGCTGGGAACTCAACATCCAGGGGTATTCAACATTCAGGAAAGATAGAATAAAAGGAAAAGGAGGTGGGGTAGCATTGCTGGTTAAGGAGGAAATTAAGGCAATAGTTCGGAAGGACATTAGCTTGGATGATGTGGAATCTATATGGGTAGAGCTGCAGAATACCAAAGGGCAAAAAACGTTAGTGGGAGTTGTGTACAGACCTCCAAACAGTAGTAGTGATGTTGGGGAGGGCATCAAAAGGAAATTAGGGGTGCGTGCAATAAAGGTGCAGCAGTTATAATGGGTGACTTTAATATGCACATAGATTGGGTAAACCAAACTGGAAGCAATACGGTGGAGGAGGATTTCCTGGAGTGCATAAGGGATGGTTTTTTAGACCAATATGTCGAGGAACCAACTAGGGGGGAGGCCATCTTAGACTGGGTGTTGTGTAATGAGAGAGGATTAATTAGCAATCTCGTTGTGCGAGACCCCTTGGGGAAGAGTGACCATAATATGGTGCAATTCTGCATTAGGATGGAGAATGAAACAGTTAATTCAGAGACCATGGTCCAAAACTTAAAGAAGGGTAACTTTGAAGGTATGAGGCGTGAATTGGCTAGGATAGATTGGCGAATGATACTGAAGGGGTTGACTGTGGATGGGCAATGGCAGACATTTAGAGACCGCATGGATGAACTACAACAATTGTACATTCCTGTCTGGCGTAAAAATAAAAAAGGGAAGGTGGCTCAACCGTGGCTATCAAGGGAAATCAGGGATAGTATTAAAGCCAAGGAAGTGGCATACAAATTGGCCAGAAATAGCAGCGAACCCGGGGACTGGGAGAAATTTAGAACTCAACAGAGGAGGACAAAGGGTTTGATTAGGGCAGGGAAAATGGAGTACGAGAAGAAGCTTGCAGGGAACATTAAGACGGATTGCAAAAGTTTCTATAGATATGTAAAGAGAAAGAGGTTAGTAAAGACAAACGTAGGTCCCCTGCAGTCAGAATCAGGGGAAGTCATAACGGGGAACAAAGAAATGGCGGACCAATTGAACAAGTACTTTGGTTCGGTATTCCCTGAGGAGGACACAAACAACCTTCCGGATATAAAAGGGGTCGGAGGGTCTAGTAAGGAGGAGGAACTGAGGGAAATCCTTATTAGTCGGGAAATTGTGTTGGGGAAATTGATGGGATTGAAGGCCGATAAATCCCCAGGGCCTGATGGACTGCATCCCAGAGTACTTAAGGAGGTGGCCTTGGAAATAGTGGATGCATGACAGTCATTTTCCAACATTCCATTGACTCTGGATCAGTTCCTATGGAGTGGAGGGTAGCCAATGTAACCCCACTTTTTAAAAAAGGAGGGAGAGAGATAACAGGGAATTATAGACCGGTCAGCCTGACATCGGTAGTGGGTAAAATTATGGAATCAATTATTAAGGATGTCATAGCAGTGCATTTGGAAAGAGGTGATATGATAAGTCCAAGTCAGCATGGATTTGTGAAAGGGAAATCATGCTTGACAAATCTTCTGGAATTTTTTGAGGATGTTTCCAGTAGAGTGGACAAGGGAGAACCAGTTGATGTGGTATATTTGGACTTTCAGAAGGCGTTCGACAAGGTCCTACACAAGAGATTAATGTGCAAAGTTAAAGCACATGGGATTGGGGGTAGTGTGCTGACATGGATTGAGAACTGGTTGTCAGACAGGAAGCAAAGAGTAGGAGTAAATGGGGACTTTTCAGAATGGCAGGCAGTGACTAGTGGGGTACCGCAAGGTTCTGTGCTGGGACCCCAGCTGTTTACACTGTATATTAATGATTTAGACGAGGGGATTAAATGTAGTATCTCCAAATTTGCGGATGACACTAAGTTGGGTGGCAGTGTGAGCTGCGAGGAGGATGCTATGAGGCTGCAGAGCGACTTGGATAGGTTAGGTGAGTGGGCAAATGCATGGCAGATGAAGTATAATGTGGATAAATGTGAGGTTATCCACTTTGGTGGTAAAAACAGAGAGACAGACTATTATCTGAATGGTGACAGATCAGGAAAAGGGGAGGTGCAACGAGACCTGGGTGTCATGGTACATCAGTCATTGAAGGTTGGCATGCAGGTACAGCAGGTGGTTAAGAAAGCAAATGGCATGTTGGCCTTCATAGCGAGGGGATTTGAGTACAGGGGCAGGGAGGTGTTGCTACAGTTGTACAGGGCCTTGGTGAGGCCACACCTGGAGTATTGTGTACAGTTTTGGTCTCCTAACCTGAGGAAGGACATTCTTGCTATTGAGGGAGTGCAGCGAAGGTTCACCAGATTGATTCCCGGGATGGCGGGACTGACCTATCAAGAAAGACTGGATCAACTGGGCTTGTATTCACTGGAGTTCAGAAGAATGAGAGGGCACCTCATAGAAACGTTTAAAATTCTGACGGGGTTAGACAGGTTAGATGCAGGAAGAATGTTCCCAATGTTGGGGATGTCCAGAACCAGGGGACACAGTCTAAGGATAAGGGATAAGCCATTTAGGACCGAGATGAGGAGGAATTTCTTCACCCAGAGAGTGGTGAACCTGTGGAATTCTCTACCACAGAAAGTTGTTGAGGCCAATTCACTAAACATATTCAAAAAGGAATTAGATGAAGTCCTTATGACTAGGGGAATCAAGGGGTATGGTGAGAAAGCAGGAATGGGGTACTGAAGTTGCATGTTCAGCCATGAACTCATTGAATGGCGGTGCAGGCTAGAAGGGCCGAATGGCCTACTCCTGCACCTATTTTCTATGTTTCTATGTTTCTATAAAATGATGCAGCACAGAGGAAGGCTGTTATGTATTGAATAAAGAGTCTAACCAGATACTGTAAGCTCAAAGTAATGTGTGACCGTAGTCCTTTATTGCAGGTCTCCAGAGTACCTTTCCAGCCTGTGAGGCCTCCTTATGTACCTGTGCTCCCAAGGGATTGTGGGATCCCTTGTAACTCCACGGGATGAGCCCTCTGTATTTATAGGTTTACATATATTCAGCCCATCGTGGCAGTGCCGGCTCTTTGAAAGACCTATCCAATTAGTCCCACTCCCCTGCCCTTTCCCCATCACCCAGCAATGTTTTCCCTTCAAGTATTTATCCAATTCCCTTTTGAAAGTTATTACTGAATCTGCTTCCACCACCCTTTCAAGCAGTGCATTCCAGATCATAACAACTCACTGCGTTAAAAAAATTCTCTTCATCTCCCCTGTTATGGAAACTGCCTGATTTTCATTTCTGTGGATTTCAACAGAGACAGAAATCCGATAGTTTCTCTAATGGGTAGCTGTTCTGCAACACCCAGGCCACAAGTTGAAAATCTACTCAATGAGTTTACGTGTAACAAAACAGTAGGAAAGGGTTTTAGTAGCAGAGCGGCTGTGGTAGAGGTTGAGGCAGATGATGTGTAGGTAGAAATAAGCAGCCTTGGTAAGCGATATGATGTGAGGTTAAACAGGATCAACAACTCCAAAATGGATAAACTCATTCACACAGTGTATGATGATCAAAGGGGAAGGAAAGGCTATAGAAAATGCTCATTCAGCACTGTGGGACCATCTTATCCATACAGACTGCAGCAGTTCAAGAAGAGCCACTATCTCAAGGGCATCTAGGGAGGGCCATGCCAGCGATGCACACATCTCAAGAATGATAAAAAAAATATACATGTGTCTGTGTATATTAGACAGAGAGAAAGAGAGCACCTGTAGCACTTTTGGTGGACAAAAATAAAATAAGTCACATCAGATACAAAGAATTGTCTGTGAAGACATTTTTTTTAAACAACAACAACTTGTATTTATATAGCATCTTTAATGTAGTAAAATGTCCCAAGGCGTTTCACAGGAGCGTTATCAAACAAAATTTAACACTCAGTCACATAAGGAGATATTGGGGCAGATGACCAAAAGCTTGGTCATAGAGGTAGGTTTTAAGAAGCATCTTAAAGGAGGAGAGAGAGGTAGAGAGGCAGAGAGGTTCAAGGAGGGAATTCCAGAGCTTAGGGCCTTGGCAGCTGAAGGTACGGCCATCAATAGTGGAGTAGTTCAAATTGGGGATGCCCGAGGTCAGAATTGGAGGTGCACAGATCTCCGAGGGTTGTGGGGCTAGATGATGTTACAGAGATAGGGAGGACCGAGGCCATGGAGGGATATGAAAACAAGGATGAGAATTTTAAAACTGAGGCACTGCTCAACCGAGAGCCAATTTAGGTCAGCCAGCAGAGGGGTGATGGGCGATCGGGACTTGGTGCGAGTTAGGACATGGGCAGCAGAGTTTTGGATTACCTTAAGTTTATGGAGGGTGGAAGATAGGAGGCCGGCCAGGAGTGCGTTGGAATAGTCAAGTCTAGAGGTAACAAAAGCATGGCTGAGGGTTTAAGCAACAGATGAGCTGAGCTAGGGGCAGAGTCAGGCGATGCTACCGAGGTGGAAGTAGGCGGTTTAAGCGATGGTGCGGATATGTGGTTGGAAGCTCAGCTCAGGGTCAAATCTGACACTAAGGTCGTGAACAGTCTGGTTCAGCCTCAGGCAGTTCAAGAGATGGAGCAGGGGCATATCCTCATGTCATGGAGCTCTTTTAATCATATTCTAGCAATTTACTGAATTCCTCAGGACCGAGTATTGCATTTCCTATCGCAATTTTATTACTTAAGAAGTCTGGAGCTTGAGGGCTAATTTGCAACCTGTCAAATGATTACACCTTTATTGGGTGAAACGAAAACAGTATCTACTTTTCACCTGATACACATCAACTGGCACAGACAATGAGATGATGTATAAACGAAGCATTTGTTTGTGTGTTGCTCGGATGTGGGAGTAAATAAATATGTTCGAGGGAGTTCAGGTTACACCTCTGTTGCTGGGTCAGTCACTTTGTTATGGTTAAAGGGGAGAGTCATTCCTGGACTCCTCGTCTCTGAAAACTGTAATCATTCTATCATCCATATGTTGAGCTTTCCAGTAGGTGTGTGTAATGCCAGCACAGAGGTAAAATATGATGTTTATTTTTGACTATAGAGTGAAATTAAAGGCAAATTCCAGTTTGCGCCCTGGAGGGGTGGTAATGGCAACGGAAATCACTTCCAGGCAGGCAGCCAGCTTCTAGCGCCGCGCCGGGACATTCAGTGCCACCCGGGAGAGGCTAGCCAATGTGCAACACCACTGGTTGCGACACCGTCTCAAAATTTGTTTCGCGTGCGATCCGAAGCGCCCTGTAGCGCGCCCTAGTGGGACCACCTGTGAAAGCTGGCGGTCCGAGCTGTACCAGCCGCAGAGAGGGAAGGAATGTCTAACTGAGGTGAGTGTGATTGTTTTTTATCTTTTTATTTTTGCGATTTATGTTGAAGTGGCGTCAGTAAGGTATTGGGTATATTTTTGGTGGTATTTTCCCCCAGGGAAGCCACTCCAAGGCTCCAAGGATTTTCAGTTGCTCAGCCGGCCTAGTGCCCTGAGAGAGGTGTGGAACGCTTCCCTTAGCGCTCCGCTCCACACTCAGGGCCCAGCTGATCAATTTTGCGGCTGCAGGCGCAAACCATTTCCCGGCGCAAAATATACCACTCCGCCTGGATTAACGCCACAAAAGAGGTGCGACCGAATTTCCATCCCTAATTAAATAAAAATGAAAGCTTCAGACCTAAAATACACACAACAATATCAGTAGCCAAGAAAGATATAAAAATATAAACTGTTAAGTGTTATGTACGTAAACCTGTAATTACCATGTCTAACCACCAGAGGGCTTATCCCATGGAGTCCCACAATTCCTTGCGAGCACCTGTATATAAGGAGGCCTCACAGGTTGGAGAGGCACTCTGAGATCTGTAATAAAGGACTACGGTCACACCTTACTTTGAGCTCGCAGCATCTAGTCTGACTCTTTATCCAAGACATAAAAACTGGCGACGAGATGCAAATAATGAACCCCAAGCAACAATGCAGAGAACTGTGGGCTTTCTGGAGAAATTTTCGGAGGGAGATGATTGGGAAACCTTCGTGGAGCGACTTGACCAATACTTCGTGGCCAACGAGCTGGAAGGAGAAGGGAACGCTGCCAAACGAAGGGCGATCCTCCTCACCGTTTGCGGGGCATCAATGTATGGCCTCATCAAAAACCTGCTCGCTCCAGCAAAACCCACAAACAAGTTGTACAATGAGTTGTGCACACTGGTCTGGGAGCATCTAAACCCAAAGGAAAGCGTTCTGATGGCGAGGTATCGGTTCTACACGTACAAGAGGTCTGAAGACCAGGAAGTGGCGAGCTACGTCGCTGAGCTAAGGCGACGTAGGACATTGCGAATTTGATGGACACTTGGAGCATATGCTCAGGGACTTCTTTGTATTTGGCATTGGCCATGAAGTAATACTTCGCAAACTTTTGACTGTAGAGACTCCAACCTTGAGTAAAACCATAGCGATAGCCCAGGCGTTTATCTCCACCAGTGACAATACCAAACAAATTTCCCAGCACACTAGTGCTGCTGCAAGTACTGTGAACAAAGTAATGTTGTTTTCGAATCGAAATGTACATGGCAGGAATTACACGCCTGTAGCTGCATATTCGCAGATGATTCAGAGTCCGCCATCAAGGGTAGTGAATACAAGGCAATTAACACCTTGTTGGTGCTGTGGGGGTGATCATCGATTCCATTCATGCCACTTCAAAGGATACGTTTGCAAGAACTGTGGAACAATGGGACACCTCCAACGCATGTGCACGCGAGCTGCAAACCCTGCTAATCCTGCAAACCACCATGTAGCAGAGAGAACAGATCCACGGAGGATCATGACGAACCAGAGCCTCAGACCGAGGAGGCAGAGGTATATTGGGTGCACACATTTACCACACAGTGTCCCCCAATAATGCTGAAGGTTGAATTAAATTGACTCCCTGTGTCCATGGAGCTGGACACGAACGCAAGCCAGTCCATAATGAGTAAAAAGATTTTAATAAGTTTTGGTGCAACAAGGCTTCAAGGCCAGTCCTGATTCCCGTAATTGGCAGTGCTACCGTAAAGGTCTCCTATGATGGAGCGATGTACGAGTTACCACTCTGGGTGGTACCGGGCGATGGCCCCACGCTGTTCAGCAGGAGTTGGCTGGGAAAGATACGCTGGAACTGACACGACATCCGAGCGCTTTCGTCCGTCGACGACATCTCATGTGCCGAAGTCCTAAGCAAGTTCCCCTCACTGTTCAAACCAGGCATCAGGAAGTTCCAAGGAGCAAAAGTACAGATCCATTTGATTCCGGGGGCGCGATCCATCCATCACAAGGCGAGAGCGGTACCTTACATGATGAGAGGGTGGAGATCGAGCTGGACAGGCTGCAACGGGAGGGCATCATTTCGCCAATTGAATTCAATGAGTGGGCCAGTCCAATCGTTCCAGTCCTCAAGGGAGATGGCACCATCAGAATCTGTGGTGATTACAAAGTAACTATCAATCATTTCTTGCTGCAAGATCAATACCTGCTACCAAAGGCAGACGATCTATTTGCAACGCTGGCGGGAGGGAAAACGTTCACGAAGCTGGGCTTGACCTCTGCCTACATGATGCAGGAGCTGGAGGAATCTTCAAAAGGCTTCACTTGCATCAACACGCACAAAAGTCTTTTCGTTTACAACAGATGCCCATTTGGGATTCGATCAGCCGCAGCGATATTCCAGAGCAACATGGAAAACCTGCTGAAGTCGGTCCCGCGCACTGTGGTCTTCCAGGACGACATCTTGGTTACAGGTTGGGACACCATCGAGCACCTGCAGAACCTGGAGGAGGTTCTTAGTCGGCTTAATCGTATGGGGCTCAGGCTAAAATGCTTGAAGTGCATTTTCCTGGTGCCTGAAGTGGAGTTCTTGGGGAGAAGAATCACGGCAGGTGGCATCAGGCCCACCGATTTGAAGACGGAGACAATCAAGAACGTACTGAGACCACAGAACGTGATGGAGCTGCGGTCGTTTCTAGGACTCCTGAACTATTTTGGTAACTTCTTACCGGGTCTTAGCACATTGTTAGGACCCCTGCACTCTTTACTGCGTAAGGGAGATGAATGGGTATGGGGCAAAAGCCAAGAAAATGGCTTTGAGAAAGCTAGGAAGCTGTTATGTTCAAACAAATTGCTTGTGTTGTACGATCCACGTAAATGTTTGGTACTAGCATGTAATGCATCGTCTTTCGGGGTTGGTTGTGTATTGCAACAAGCTAATGAATTGGGAAATTACAACCAGTTGCTTATGCATCCAGAAGTCTTTCTAAGGCCAAGAGGGTCTACAGTATGATCGAAAAAGAAGCGTTAGCATGTGTTTACGGGGTAAAGAAAATGCATCAATATCTGTTCGGGCTCAAATTTGAATTGGAAACTGACCATAAGCTGCTTAAATCCCTCTTTTCTGAAAATAAGGGGATAAATACGAATGCATCGGCCCGCATCCAGAGAGATGGGTGCTCACATTGTCCGCATACAACTACACCATCCGCCACAGGCCAGGCACAGAAAACTGTGCCGATGCTCTCAGTAGGCTACCATTACCCACCACCGGGGTGGAGATGGCACAGCCCGCAGATTTAGTTATGGTAATGGAAGCCTTCGAGAGTGAGCAATCACCTGTTACCGCCCGACAGATTAGAACCTGGACGAGCCAGGACCCCTTACTGTCCTTAGTAAAAAACTGTGTGCTCCACGGGAGTTGTTCTAGTGTCCCATTAGAGATGCAGGAAGAAATAAAGCTGTACCAGCGGCACAAAGATGAAATGTCTATACAGGCAGACTGTCTCCTATGGGGCAATTGGGTAGTGGTGCCAAAAAAGGGCAGATACACTTTCATTAGTGATCTCCACAGTACCCACCCAGGCATTATAATGATGAAAGCGATAGTTAGATCCCACGTGTGGTGGCCTGGTATCGATGCAGACTTAGAGTCCTGTGTGCACAAATGTAATACATGTTCCCAGTTAAGCAATGCACCCAGAGAAGCGCCACTAAATTTATGGTCCTGGTCCTGGCCCTCCAAACTGTGGACTCGGGTCCATGCCGACTATGCAGGCCTATGCTTGGGAAAAATGTTTTTAGTGGTTGTAGATGCGTACTCCAAATGGATTGAATGTGTGATAATGTTGGCATTATCCGCTGCCACCATTGAAACCCTACGGGCCATGTTTGCCATGCACGGCCAGCCTGATGTCCTTGTAAGTGACAATGGACCATGCTTTACGGTCATCCCCCTCCAAAATTGATACACCGTTTGGGTACTGTTGGGGGGGGGGATGACTCATCAGGGGAGGGCAGCAGTAGCCAAGTCCATGGCATCGTGGGTGGCTCTGCTGCACAGGAGGGCAGGAAAAAGAGTGGGAGAGCTATAGTGGTAGGGGATTCTATTGTAAGGGGAATAGATAGACGTTTCTGCAGCCGCAATTGAGACTCCAGGATGGTATGTTGCCTCCCTGTGCAAGAGTCAAGGATGTCTCGGAGCGGCTGCAGGACATTTTGGAGGGGGAGGGTGAACAGCCAGTTGCCGTGGTGCATATAGATACCAACGATATAGGTAAAAAATGGGATGAGGTCCTACAAGCTGAATTTAGGGAGCTAGCAGTTAAATTAAAAAGTAGGACCTCAAAGGTATTCTTCTCAGGATTGCTACCAGTACCACGTGCTAGTCAGAGTAGGAATCGCAGGATGGCTCAGATGAATACGTGGCTTGAGCAGTGGTGCAGAAAGGAGGGATTCAAATTCCTGGGACATTGGAACCGGTTCTGGGGGAGGTGAGACCAGTACAAACCGGACGGTCTGCACCTTGGCAGGACCGGAACCAATGTCCTAGGAGAAGTGTTTGCTAGTGCTGTTGTTAAGTCCTAGTTCGGTTGGTCAGCTGCATTCGACAATAATCGAGTCAAATACCTTCAATCTTTACGTCTTTATTGAAGCGGCTTCGGACCTGTTACCAAACTGCCAGCACAGAGTCTACAGATTCCGGGGCAGGCAGACAAAAGGTCTGCCTACCCTCACAGATGCATCCCTTTTATTCTTACAAACAGAAGGAGGTATGGCCTGCTTCATCAATCACAGTGTGTTACTAGGGCTTCATGAATTGACAGCCTGTTTATCTTTAGAACACTTTATGCTTTTACGAGCGGAATTGCAACAAGCAGAATTGCTCAGGGACACCAAAATCTCCTACGTTTTAGGATAGCCCAGCTTAATCACAAGGAACACATCTGCTTCGCGTCAAGTCATGGCCATAAACCCTTGTTTATCAGTGATGGTCACACAAGCTACTTTGCCCACTACGTTCTCACGGGAAACTAAGTTTGTCTTTTCTTATTTTCTTATTGATTCCTAGAACAATTTTATTAACCCTTTCATGATTCTTCCACATACATTCACATTCCCCCCTTTTATCATTTCATGATAAATTCTCATTCATAAATGTTTACTCTCAATTTTGTGCACGGCCCGGTAACTCCCTGCCTCAACGTGCTGGCCAGTCACGCGGTTTCAGGAGTCCCGGTTGCTTAGATCAAATTATGCCCCATGTTATTGCTAAGATCAATTTTGTCCCGACCAGTATGTGTGAAATTATACGAATCCAAGGATGGATGTTCACATTTATTCCCCAATCCCAGACCTTTCTCCACCAACTCTGACTTTGTAAGTCTACATCGATATCTTCTTCCAGTACTTTGATTTTAGTTTGCAGTTGGTGGTAGAGCAACTCTCGTAATACTTCGGTTAGATGTGGGATGGGTGATATGCGCTTGCCCGATCGTGACAGGTCGTAGTGGCGTAAAGCAAAAGTTTGGCTGTGGTATAGGGCACTGCAGGTCATTTGGGTCCCTTGTCTTACTTCTACACAGGCATCCACACTCTGGCAAGAGGTGATACCCGTGTTTGAGTCGTGAAGACAGGAATAATTGGACTGCTTTGTGAGACAGGTCTGGTTAACGGGCATGTCCACTTTTGCGCACTCAAATCCTGTACCATTCCAACACTGTGGGTACCCATCCTTCCCCGACCCTGTGGTGTTTAGGCAGGTGGCCGGGGTACCTCAGCCATCGGAATATGTGAAGGTAATGTTTTCGGCGGGTGGGATATCATTGTATCCTTGTATGTAAAGAGTGGGATCCATAACCGGGGTTGGGGTAAACAATTCGGTGACCGACATAACAGGGTAGCATACAACCGACTCTGGCGCGAATAAGATCTTATGAGTCCTCAGGAATATATTATGATCGTTCCCCAGTTGCCCTTGCACGTTCCTTTTCCTCCTTTGCCCTGTTACTGGTTCCAGGGATTGGTCCTTTGAATCAACTAAGTCATCTTCAGGTTGATCAGGGCAAACAAAGTCCATCTCACATTCCCTGAACCAGCATGGCAAATTCCATCGGTCTTTGCCCTGTAGAGTCACCTGTCGATCAACCTGTGAGAGTATACCCGTACGGGATTTTATTTTAGTCATGGTCCATGATTCGAGATCGTCTGGTATCCTGGTTCCACATTGTACTATATCTCCCGTACAGAGGCGGAGAATTTGCTCTCGTGAGCCATCGGTTGGGCAGCTGAGTAGTCGTCCCCCTGTTTTTGTTACTGTTATCAGCAGGATCACGACTTCGAACAGCAGAGTTCCGAGCATTCTTTCAATCCTAAAAGACAAAAGGGTTTGCAAACCGTCATGTTACTATCGTGGCCACCAAGGCCTCATGTTATGCCTAAATACCTAAAAGCAGGACAAGCAATCATATGATAATTAGATTAATTAAAATTATGGCTTAAAATTACGGCTAAAACGGTTACGGAACAACGGGAACGAACGTATTATGGCACTTCAATTATTATTCCACGTCTATCTCCACTCCCCCCTTTTGATTACCGCCGGTAATCAATTTGCAATGATGCATGTGCATCCACGCGTCTCTACCTTCCACCTTTACAGCGGTGGGGGTGGTGAGTAAGACCTGAAATGGACCATCCCATCGGGGCTGGAGATGATGTCGCGTCCAATTTTTGATGAGGACGAAGGATCCGGGCTCGATAGGGGATGATCCGTGAGAGGAGGGACGGTCATCATAAGCGGCGCGAACCTGTGAATGAGAGGCTCGCAATGCCTTAGTTAGGGCTAACACATAGGTAGTCATCTCCTCAGTCATGTGATGAAAGTGAACGGCAACTGGAGAATGGTGGTCCCAAGGGGTGTGAAGAGATCTGCCGTACACAATCTCGGCCGGGGTGAGACGCGTCGTCCCTGCGAGGGTGGAGCGAATCTGAAAAAGAGCTACAGGTAATAATTTTAACCAAGTCGACCCTGTTTGAGAGGTCAGTTTAGCTAACTTGATTTTAAGAGTCTGGTTGGTTCGCTCGACCAGATCCGCCGCCTGGGGGCGATAGGCACAATAGAGTTGTTGATGTATCCCTAACTGTTGGCACAATTCCTTGTTTACAGCTGCAATGAAATGGGGTCCATTATCTGAGCTAAGACGACCGGGAACCCCGAAGCGAGGGATAACTTCCTTCAGCAATATCTTAACAACAGTACAGGCTCTATTATCAGTAGTAGGATAAGCTTCAATCTATTTACTAAAAACATCAACAATAACCAACACATATTTATAACACTGACAGTGTGGCAATTCTATATAGTCCATCTGCAAAATCTCGAAGGGTCCGGCTGGCAAGGGTGTTTTACCTAATAAACATGGTGCCCCCCCTTCCAGGATTATGGCGTTGGCAGGTAAGACAACGAGAAATAATATTCTGCGCAAACATTTGGAGGCTATGATGCCACCATGTCTGGAGGAGCAGGTCACTAGTGGCTTTTGCTCCACAATGCGTGGCATAATGAACACATTCAATTACCTAAAGGGCCAATTCATCGGATATACAAATTTGACCAGCGGGTGTGATCCACAACCCGGAGGCAGTATCATATTTACAATCAAGATCGTTCCAAAGTTGTTTTTGTACAGCAGGAGCGTCCTCCTGTAGTCGAAGTACTTCTTCGATGGTTGGCATTGGCTTTTCAGGGGCCGACAAGCTCGGTTTAGAGCTGGACGTCTGCCTCATCATTCGGGGCACAACAATCTGCTGACTCCTTGCAGCACACTTAGCCGCCTCGTCAGCACGGCGGTTTCCAATATCGATTGGAAAGGAACCGGCAGTATGAGCAGAACATTTAATAACAGCGATTTATCGAGGGAGCAGAAGAGCAAGTAATAGGTCAGACACAAGCACTTGGTTCGAGATTGGCATACTGGTTGAAGTTAGGAATCCTCGGTTTTTCCAGAGCTGGCCGAAGTCGTGTACAACCCCAAAGGCGTAACGGGAGTCAGTGTAGATATTGACTCGGAGATCCTCTCCTAAAATACACGCACAGGTGAGGGCAAAAAGTTCTGTTTGCTGAGCGGAAAGGGGGACCTGGAAGGCTCCAGACTCGAGGGTCGTTCCTTCTTTGGTGATGGAGAAACTGCCATCAGTGAATATAACGAGATCAGGGTTTAACAGAGGGGTATCTGAAAGGTCGGAGCGAGGGCTCGTGTCCTCGAGGACTGAGTACAGACAGTCATGATCCGGCTTCTCAATAACAAGAGGTGGACTTTCAATGAAAGTTGCCGGGTTTAGCGTGGTACAGTATCTGAAGGTGAGGTGTGGATTATTAAGGAGGTAGATCTCATATCTGTTCTGTCGGGCTGAGGTCAAGTGCTGAGTTTGAAGTTGGCCGAGCAAGGCTACTACGGCGTGGGAGCTATAGACCACAATCTCTTGCTGCAGAGTCATATTAGCAGCGGATGGCAAGCTATCATAAATGGCAGCCAGAATCTGTGTACAGTGGGGATATCCAAGGGCGACAGGGTCTAATTTTGAGGAAAAATATGCAACTGGTCGGTGTCTATCTCCATGCTTCTGAGTCAGAACCGAAGTAGCGCATTCTTGGAGAACAGTACAATATAACTGGAACGGGCGATCGTAGAGGGGTCTTCCCAAGGCTGGTGCTTGTATAAGGCAAAGCTTTAACTGTTGGAAGGCATCTGTCGCCTCTGGTGACAGCGTGAAATCTCCTTCGCTGCTTCTAAGGCTTCATGAGTTTGATGTGTTAAGGCTTCCTTAAATCTAGTCCATTCAGGACCAGTAAGTACCTGTTGTACCAGAGACCAAAGGTCCCTTGAGTCTGCTTGATAGACTCTGATGGTTCGTGACAAAAATTCAATGAACCGTTGAGGACAGGTATTTTTATTCGGGGCGCTGGTTAATATGGACATAAGTTCATGAGGTTTCCAAGGTAACCACACTTGTATCTTAGCAGGGGGCTGCACATCCGGGCCTCCATCCTCAATAGGCGCTGCTGGTGCCATCACGCGAGGGTTAGGGATAGTTCTGACGGGCAGCTGTTTCGGCGCGCGTTTCTTCAGGGGTCTTGGTGTCTCCCCGTCATTGTCCCCTTCAACATCGCCAACCCATCCCGACTCTGAATCTGTCCCAGTATCTGACCCTGACACTATCACATCATCCTCATCCGTAGGGGTTGATTTCCCCTTTTTCCCTTTACCACTACGTCGTTGATTTCTTTCAAGCCGTTGTAATCTCCCTATTTCCTGTTCAAGTTGATGCCGTCTTTGAACCTGGCTTCTAGTCCCCTCTGCAACGGATCGACAGAAAACCTCATCATCAGACTTAGTTCCCCGACACTGTCGTTCTATATTAGACACATTGTCTAAACTGGGATAAATGAGT
This sequence comes from Pristiophorus japonicus, assembly GCF_044704955.1. Lineage (NCBI taxonomy): Eukaryota > Metazoa > Chordata > Chondrichthyes > Pristiophoridae > Pristiophorus > Pristiophorus japonicus. Next base: position 170,430,224 of record NC_091983.1, read on the forward strand.
GTTGCAGCAGCAGTGGCGCCCGGTGTTGGGACATTAGGACCGGGGTAAGGGGGTGGTAGAACTCCGTTCGACTGTAAATTTGGCACCGGCACATTTACTGCCACAGCCGCGTCAGCCAAGGCATTAACATCGGGTTGTGCCGTCGGACGAGGCGGGGGAGCCCCTGGAGTCCTATTCCAATTATCCCATTCATTGTCATCGTCAGCCCCTTGCATGCCAAGACCAGCCATTGAACTACGTAGTTCAGTTAAAGATTCCTTGTTTGTTCTATTTCTCTTTTCCTGTGCACATTCCTTTCTTTAAATTTCCAATGACTTAAGGATTCCCGCATCGGTTAATTTAATTCCTGCCTTGAGAGCATTCTCCTGCCAACTCGCCAGAATATTCTTATCTTTTTCATCCTGACAATGTTGGCGCCAGATTTCAATCAATTTCTTACTCTTTTTCCCGATTCCCCTTTTCCAAATTAATTCTTGGGCACATTTAATTGTTTCTAAATCGCTTGAATCCCCTAATGGCCATATGTCGGAACCTAATGATATAACTTATCTTAACCTATTTATTCAACGGTTTGACAGACTCATTAAGTGAGACAATTTCAAATCAGTTATTCAACGTTTTGACGGATTCATTAAGTGAGACAATTTCAAATCAGTTATCTTTTAACCCACCACCGTGGTGGGCACCCACAACTTCCTTTTCTCTTTATTCCTTTTCTCTCTATTCCTTTTCTCTCTATTCCTTTTCTCTCTATTCCTTACTGTTTTAACGTTTGACGGACTACTTGTGGTAGACAATTTCCAGATCAACCTACTCCTTCGTCATTTTAACGGACCACCATGGTGGACAATTCCAAATCTATTCCTTCGTAACTTTAACGGACCACCATCGTGGACAATTCCAAATCTATCTTTTCCTGGGGTAATCTGACAACTGACCACGGGCGATCCAGTCAACAATTAATTGGACAGTGGTGAAAGATCCGCGACCAGAACTTACGACAGGAGGAAAACAAAGTGGCAATTTAACTAAATATACTCACTTTGGGGCCCATTTCCTCTGCCGCATCCCGTCTGTAGGATATCAATGATTCAGCCACTTCCAATCAAGAGTTTTTGGGATCCCACTTCTGACACCAAATGTTAAGTCCTAGTTCGGGTGGTCAGCTGCATTCACAATAATCGAGTCAGATACCTTCAATCTTTACGTCTTTATTGAAGCGGCTTCGGACCTGTTACCAAACTGCCAGCACAGAGTCTACAGATTCCGGGGCAGGCAGACAAAAGGTCTGCCTATCCTCACAGATGCATCCCTTTTATTCTTACAAACCGAAGGAGGTATGGCCTGCTTCATCAATCACAGTGTGTTACTAGGGCTTCATGAATTGACAGCCTGTTTATCTTTAGAACACTTTATGTTTTTACGAGCGGAATTGCAACAAGCAAAATTGCTCAGGGATACCAAAACCTCCTACGTTTTAGGATAGCCCAGCTTAATCACAAGGAACACATCTGCTTCGCGTCAAGTCATGGCCATAAACCCTTGTTTATCAGTGATGGTCACACAAGCTACTTTGCCCACTACTTTCTCACGGGAAACTAAGTCTGTCTTTTCTTATTTTCTTATTGATTCCTAGAACAATTTTATTAACCCTTTCATGATTCTTCCACATACATTCACACTGTTGGGGAAGGGTTAAACTAATATGGCAGGGGGATGGGAATCTATGCAGGGATAGAGAGGGAAATAGAATGGGGGCAGAAGCAAAAGATAGAAAGAAGAAAAGGATAAGTGGAGGGGAGCGAAACCCAAGGCAAAAATCAAAAAAGGGCCACATTACAGCAAAATTCTAAAGGGGCAAAGTGGGTTAAAAAGACAAGCCTGAAGCCTCTGTGCCTTAATGTGAGGAGTATTCGTAATAAGGTGGACGAATTAACTGCACAGGCAGCAATTAATGAACATGATATAATTGCCATCACAGAGACATGGCTCCAGGGTGACCAAGGCTGGGAACTCAACATCCAGGGGTATTCAACATTCAAGAAGGATAGACAGAAAGGAAAAGGAGGTGGAGTAGCGTTGCTGGTTAAAGAGGAAATTAACGCAATAGTAAGGAAGGACATTAGCTTGGATGATATAGAATCTGTATGGGTGGAGGTGGAGCTGCGGAATACCAAAGGGCAGAAAACGCTAGTGGGAGTTGTGTGCAGACCACCAAACAGTAGTAATGAAATTAGGGACAACATCAACAAGAAATTAGGGATGCGTGCAATAAAGGTACAGCAGTTATCATGGGCAACTTTAATCTATATATAGATTGGGCTAACCAAACTGTTAGCAATATGGTGGAGGAGGATTTCCTGGAGTGTATTAGGGATAGTTTTCTAGACCAATATGTCGAGGAACCAACTAGAGAGCTGGCCATTCCAGACTGGGTGATGTGTAATGAGAAAGGACTAATTAGCAACTTTGTTGTGCGAGGCCTCTTGGGGAAGAGTGAACATAATTTGGTGGAATTCTTTATTAAGGTGAAGAGTGACACAGTTAATTCAGAGACTAGGATCCTGAATTTGGGGAAAGGTAACTTCGATGGTATGAGATGTGAATTGGCTAGAATAGACTGGCAAATGATACTTAAAGGGTTGACGGTGGATAGGCAATTGCAAACATTTAAAGATCACATGGATGAACTTCAACAACTGTACATCCCTGTCTGGAGTAAAAATAAAACGGTGAAGGTGGCTCAACTGTGGCTAACAAGGGAAATTAAGGGTAGTGTAAATCCAAGGAAGAGGCAGATAAATTGGTGAAAAAAAGCAGCAAACCTGAGGAGTGGGAGAAACTTAGAATTCAGCAGAGGAAGACAAAGCATTTAATTAGGAGGTGGAAAATAGAGTATGAGCGGAAGCTTGCAGGGAACATAAAAACTAACTGCAAACGCTTCTATAGATATGTGAAGCGAAAACGATTAGCGAAGACAAACGTAGGTCCTTGCAGTCATATTCAGGTGAATTTATAATGGGGAACAAAAAAATGGCAGACCAGTTGAACAAATACTGTGGTTCTGTCTTCATGAAGGAAGACACAAATAACCTTCCGGAAATACTAGGGGACCGAGGGTCTCGTGAGGAGGAATTGAAGGAAATTCTTATTAGGCGGGAAATTGTGTTAGGGAAATTGATGGGATTGAAGGCCAATAAATTCCCGGGGCCTGATAATCTGCACCCCAGAGTACATAAGGAAGTGGCCCCAGAAATAGTGGATGCATTGGTGATCATTTTCCAACAGTCTATTGACTCGGGATCAGTTCCTATGGACTGGAGGGTAGCTAATGTAACAACACTTTTTTTTAAAAAAAGGAAAGGTTCAACGAGACCTGGGTGTCATGATACATCAGTCATTGAAAGTTGGCATGCAGATACAGCAGGCTGTGAAGAAAGCAAATGGTATGTTGGCCTTCATAGCTATGGGATTTGAATATAAGAGCAGGGAGGTCTTACTGCAGTTGTGCAGGGCCTTGGTGAGGCCTCACCTGGAATATTGTGTTCAGTTTTGGTCTCCTAATCTGAGGAAGGACGTTCTTGCTATTGAGGGAGTGCAGCCAAAGTTCACCAGACTGATTCCCCTGATGGCAGGATTGACATATGAGGAAAGACTGGATCGCCTGGGCCTGTATTCACTGGAGTTTAGAAGGATGAGAGGGGATCTCATAGAAACATATAAAATTCTGACGGGACTTGTCAGGTTAGATGCAGGAAGAATATGCCCGATGTTGGGGAAGTCCAGAACCAGGGGACACAGTCTAAGGATAAGGGGTAAGCCATTTAGGACTGAGATGAGGAGAAACTTCTTCACTCAGAGAGTTGTTAACCTGTGGAATTCCCTACCACAGAGAGTTGTTGATGCCAGTTCATTGGATATATTCAAGAGGGAGTTGGATATGGCCCTTACGGCTAAAGGGATCAAGGGGTATGGAGAGAAAGCAGGAAAGAGGTATTGAGGTGAATGATCAGCCATGATCTTATTGAATGGTGGTACAGGCTCGAATGGCTTACTCCTGCACCTATTTTCTATGTTTCTATGTTTCTATGTTTAAGCCAGCATCCAACGGTCAGGCAGAACGAGCAGTTCAAACAATCAAGTAGAGCTTGAAAAGGGTAACTGAAGACTCACTGCAGACTCACTTATTCTGAGTCCTGCTTAGTTACGCACAAGACCCCACTCACTCACCGGGGTCCCTCCCGCTGAACTGCTCATGATAAGGGCACTTAAGACAAGGCTCTTGTTAGTCCACCCTGATCTACATGAACAGGTAGAGAGCAGGCGGCTTCAACAGAATACATATCACCATCATGCAAATGTATCACGTGAAATTGAAGTAAATGATCCTATATTTGTGTTGAACTATGGACAAGGTCCCAAGTGGATTGCTGGCACTGTTTTGGCCAAAGAGGGGAGTAGGGTGTTTGTGGTCAAACTCGCAAATGGACTCACTTGCAAAAAACTCTTGAACCAAATCAAACTCAGATTCGCGGACTATCCAGAACAACCTACAATAGATTCTACCTTTTTCGACCCTCCAACACACACACAAGTAGCAAACAACCCAGCGGTTGACCATGAAGCAGAACCCATCACCCGCAGCAGCCCAGCAAGGCCAGCTGTGCAGCAGCCCAGCGAAGGCCCAACAAACGACTCACCAACACCAGCATTTGCACTGAGGCGATCAACCAGGGAAAGGAAGACCCCAGATCGACTCACATTGTAAATAGTTATACTATTGGCTTTGTGCGCTGGGGGGGTGGGGGTGGGGGGGGCGGGGTGCGTGGGCGGCGGAGTGTTGTTATGTATGTAAACCTATAATTATCATGTCGAACCACCAGATGGCTTATCCCCTGGAGTCCCAAGGGATCCCACAATCCCTTGGGAGCACCTGTATATAAGGAGGCCTCACAGGCTGGAGAGGCACTCTGAGATCTGCAATAAAGGACGATGGTCACACTTACTTTGAGCTTGCAGTATCTAGTCTGACTCTTTATCCAAGGCATAACATTAAAAAAATGAACACAGGGGATAATTAAGACAGGAATGTCATCCACAAATTTCTACATGACACGTGTGGTGTAATTTTCTGGCCAAGTTCAGCAGAAAATCCCCAAAGCAATGAAAGCAGCAGTTTCCATGATGTAATTGCACAATCCTGTCCTTGAGGCCAAGCTTATGAGGGAACTCCAATCAATGAGTTAGTAAAGAATTTCAAAGATACAGCTCCCCCAATAACTCAATCGATAAATATACTATGTGACATTGTACTGAACCATACAGACCAGATTCCACCTTCAATTCTTGGTCAGTTGGGAGGTACCCAAACTCAGCTAAGGTTCCTGCTCAAGTCCAGTGATGGAAAGTCTGTGTGAATTTTGGACAAGAGCTAGATCAAGCTGTGATGACTCCAATAGTCAAATAGCATGCTAACACTTATATGGAGAGTGGCCACTTGGGTAAAGTACCAAATAGTTGTTGAAAAGCAAAATACTGCAGATGCTGAAGATCTGAAATAAAACAGAAAATGCTGGAAATACTTATCACATCTGGCAGCATCTGTGGAGAAAGAAACAGGGTTAATGTTTCAGGTCGATGACCTGATGAAAGATCTGAAACATTAACCAAATAGTTGTTGTTTCTTAGAGACTGATATCAGTCATTCTATTATGGAATGGGTGAATACAATAACTGGAGGTAAAAAAAGAGAATAAAAAAAACTATATTTGCTTTGATTTCGAAATCTGCACTGGGACTACTAGCTCCCTGAAGGTGTCTGTGCAAAGGCCACCCAAGAGTGCTATCTTAACATAGTGTTCCTATCGTATCATCATCATAGGCAGTCCCTCGGGGTCGAGGAATACTTGTTTCCACTCTTAACATGAGTTCTTAGGTGCCTATACAGTTCAATACGAGAACCATAATCTCTGTCACAGGTGGGACAAATAGTCGTTGAGGGAAGGGGTAGGTGGGACTGGTTTGTCGCACGCTCTTTCCGCTGCCTGCGTTTGATTTCTGCATGCTCTTGGCGATGAGACTCGAGGTGCTCAGCGCCCTCCTGGATGCACTTCCTCTACTTAGGGCGGTCTTTGGCTAGAGACTCCCAGATGTCAGTGGGGATGTTGCACTTTATCAGGGGGGCTTTGAGGGTGTCCCTATAATGTTTCCTCTGTCTACCTTTGGCTCGTTTGCCATGAAGGAGTTCTGAGTAGAGCGCTTGCTTTGGGAGTCTCGTGTCTGGCATGCGAACTATGTGGCCTGCCCAGCGGAGCTGATCAAGTGTGGTCAGTACTTTAATGCTGGGGATGTTGACCTGGATGAGGACGCGCTAACGTTGGTGCGTCTATCCTCCCAGGCAAATTGTAGGATCTTGCGGAGACATCGTGTACACTGATACTGAAGACTGGCAGTAGTTGGTTCATACTTAATTTCCCCCATCAGCAGGATTTCTTTTCATTTTAAAGGTGAGTTGCTGCTGTAGGAGCAAATGGTCCATGCAGTTGGCACACATCATTGCAGCGTTATATCGCACATTAAATTTACCAGTTGACTTTTGGATGAGCATTCATCAAACGGTGAAGCTAAGCAGTATCATTGTAGATTGGGAACAAATGACAAAAAATAGACTTGGGGCAAGTACTTTTTAGATTTTGCTATCATTCTGACTGGAACAGTCTGCGACACATTGAAAATATAATGGGTGTTTTCAACACTGATGGTGTTGTCTGAGGCTGAACCTGACTGTTCGCAACCGTAGTGTCTTATCTGACCCCGAGATGAGCTTCCGACCACATATCTCCAAAACCGCCTATTTTCACCTCCATAACATCACCTGACTCTGCCCCTGCCTCAGCTCATCTGCTGATGAAACTCTTATCCATGCTTTTGTTACCACTAGACCTGACTATTCCAACACACTTCTGGTTGGCCTCCCACTTTCACCTTCTGCAAACTTGAGGTCATCCAAAATTATGCTGCCCATGTCCTAACTCGCACCAAATCCCGTTTACCTATCACTGACCTACATTGGCTCCTGCTTAGAAACACCTTGATTTTAAAATTCTCATCCAGGTTTGGCCTCACCTCTCCCTAACTTCCTCCAGCCCTACAAATCTCCAAGATATTTGCGCTCCTCCAATTCTGGCCTGTTGTGGATCCCCAATTTGAATTGCTCCACCATTGGCGGCCATGCCATCAGCTGCCAAGGCCCTAAGTTCTGGAATTCCCACCCTAAACCTCTCCGCCTCTCTATCTCTCTTTCCTCCTTTAAAACACTCTTTAAAACCTACGCCTTTGACTAAGCTTTTGATAATTGTCTCTCCTTATGAGGCTCGGTGTCAAATTTTGTTTGATAATGCTCCTGTGAAGCGCCTTGGGGCGTTTTACTACATCAAAGGTGCTGTATAAATACAAGTTGCTGTTGTTGTTGTTCTTCTTCTTGTTATTGATTCTTCACACAACTAGACTGAAGGTCAATGCTTTATAATGTGCATTTAATAAGGTTCCGCATAAGTGATTATTAGCAAAGATGAGAGTGCATGGAATTGGAGGTAGCACCGTGCCTTGGGTCGGTAATTGGTTGGGAGGTAGGAGACAGAGAGTAGGGAGAAAGAGAATGTTCTCTGAATGGTGGGATGTGACGTGGTGTTCTCTAGCGATCTGTACTGGGGTCTCCGCTTTTCACCATAGATATTAATGACTTAGATGAAGGTATAGAGAGTTGTATATCAAGTCTGCAGATGACACTAAGTTAGGAAGCACAGTAAGTTGTGTAGAAACTGGTTTAGGTAGCTACAAAGGGACATAACCAGACTAAATGAGTGGGCTAAACTATGGCAGGTGGAGTTGATCCACTTTGGCCCTGATAAAGACAAATTGGAATATTTTCTTAATGGTAAGAGACTAGGAACTGTGGAGGAACAAAGGAGTTTGGGTATCCATGTATACAATCACATGTACAAAAAGTAATCAAAAGGCTAATTAAATGTTGGTTTTTATCGCAATGAGGTTGAAATGCACAGGGGGGAAGTGATGCTTCAGTTGTACAGATATTTGGTCAGACCTCATCTGGAGCAATGTGGTTACTGCACCTCAGGAAAGATATATTGGCCTTGAAGGGGTGCAATGCAGATTCACCAGAATGATACAAGGGCTTATAGGGTTAAATTGTGAGGATTGGTTGCAAAAACTAAACCTATATTCCCTTGTTTAGAAGCTGTTCAAAATGATAGAGTTTCGATACTGAGAAACTATTTCCTATGGTGGAGGAATCCAGAACAAGAAGGCATAATCTTTAAATTAGAGTTAAGCCATTTAGGATCGAAATCAGGAAGCATATTTTCACACAAAGGGTAGTGGAAATCTGGAATTTGCTGTGCCCAACACTGAGATCAATAAATATTTGTTAGGTAAGGGCATCAAGGGGTATGGAACAAAGACAGATAAATGGAGTTGAGGTACAGATCAGCCATGATCTAATTGAATGGCGGAACATGCTCAAGGGACTGAATGGCCTACTACTATCCCCATGTTCCCACACCTTCTTAGGATTCATGTGGTCAGCTTTGGTATGCCTTAGGTTTTGAAGTGCCTTCTTTTGTAAGGAGCTGATGGGGCAACTTCTCTATCCTCTAATATTCACCACAGTCCAATTGTCTTCCTCCAGACCAGGTGCAACCCCAGCCTGCTGAAGGCATGCCCATTGAAAGACCTTCCCTTGACCTTATGAACTTTGACAGAAATCAGGGGTGGTGTACCATGGCACTTACATCGGGAAATGTCACCCCATGAATTTTTGGTCCCCAATGTGGAGTCACAATAGTTGAGCCTTTATTGTCTTCACTTGACTTTACCATTTTTCTAACAGGAGTCATTGGATAGTAATCGAGAGTAAGAACCTTGCCTGATTTAGTTTTTTTTCCCTAGCCCAGGGACACTGAGCTTAATTTTAGCATCCTCACTTCTGCCCGAGCAAACAGAATTGGTAAGGGTACAAGTTAGCTCTGGGCACCTGATCAAACTGCTGAATTCAGGTTGGTAGGACTCCGTTTTGCTTCTGTACTTACTGCTAATGTTAAATAATGACATGTTTATCTTGCGTGGATTCAGGTGACCTTGCTGTTTGTTCAGTTTCTTCTGCCCCAATTCAGGTCAAGACTGAAGGTTCCAGTTACAACATGCTGGCAGTGATTGTTTATGCTAGTTGGGAACCTTTTGATGTAAACTAGCTAATCTAACTTTGAATATCCAGTGGTCAGAGGTTTTCCTCTTAAACTCACAACAATTTCAGCATTTTGTTCTAGATCAGTTGTGAAGAAATATGGCAATAAAAGCAAAGTGTCACAACATGACTACACTTCAAAGGTACCTCATTGGCTGCAAAACACTTTGGGACTCGAAAGTCATGAAAGGTGCTATATAAATGCAAGTTGTTTTTTTATTCTATACATCATGCAAATAGATTCAGAAAGAAGAATGCGGCTGAAGGAATGCTGGTGGAATGCGTAACCTGCTGTATAATTGCTGTGCAGGACAATCACTCAAAAGTATTGTAAATTGTGTGAGTAGGAGATGCTTAGACTGACAATACAATGATGGGTGTGTACGCTTAAGACTTATCACATGTCTGATGTGCACAGTGCTTGCTATTGCAACAAATCCAGGATCCTGCACATAAACAGTGCACAAAGCTTAGTAACGTTCAAATATTATAAATACCAGCCACGTCCACATCCTCTATAATGTGACTAGAGCATCTGAGCAGCACTACAGATGCACAGCATCCATGTCGAAAAAAGAAATGTCAGAAAATTATATTCTTACATCCAGGGTGGCTCTCAATTTACAATATGACCATTCACTTTTCGTCCCCATTATTTGCATCTCCAATAGCCAAACAAAGAAAAGTGGCATTATGGAACTAATACCCTATACCTGCGATTTGAGGTGTCTACTCTATATGGTCCACGTCTCTGAGCGTGGACCATATAGAGGAGGGCGGGTATCACTACAGACCTGTAGACCATAAGCTTCAAATCGCTGAGAAATACCACCAACAATGTCTCCGCAAGATCCTACAAATACCCTGGGAGAACAGATGTACCAACGTTAGTGTTCTCGATCAGGCCAGCATCCCCAGCATCAAAGCACTGACCACACTCGACCAGCTCCATTGGGCGGGCCACATTGTCTGCATGCCCGACACGAGACTCCCAAAGCAAGTGCTCTACTCGGAACTCCTATACAGCAAAGTGAGTCCCAGATGGGCAGAGGAGACGTTTCAAGGTCACCCTCAAAGCCTCCTTGATAAAGTGCAACATCCCCACTGACACCTGGGAGTCCCAAGGCAAAGACCGCCCTAAATGGAGGAAGAGCATCCGGGAGGGCGCTGAGCACCTCGAGTCTCGTCGCCGAGAGCATGCAGAAACCAAACACAGACAGCGGAAGGAGCATGCGGCAAACCACACACCCCACCCACCCTTTCCTCCAACGACTGTCTGTCCCACCTGTGACAGAGACTGTAATTCCCATATTGGACTGACCTGAGAACTCACTTTTGGAGTGGAAGCAAGTCTTCCTCGATTTCGAGGGACTGCCTATGATGACCCTGTATCTTAAATGTCAGAAATTAGAAAGCTGAATTGATGGAGAGACCATCAATGAAATCATTCAGATCAGGAGATTGCTTACAGTTACTTAGAGCCATGAAAATTATTTTTATTTGTCGTAGTTGTCTGCCCCTTTAAGTTGCTGCAGACATTCAACTCTTGTAGCAGTACTCTCTTTCAAGTTTCTCGCATGGCACGTTCCCAAGTGCAGGTGGGAATAGGAAGCCGCCTAAAAAATATCAATGGGAAATTCATCGGGGTCGGCATTGGATCAGTCAGGTGAGTGGAAGTCTGCCCTTTCACACTCCCAACCGTATTACTGGGAAGCTGAGAATCTTTAGCCACTGTGTCTGCCTGTTTCCAATTAAGATAATTAATTTTGTTACTTCATTAACTATTAATAAATTAGCAGTGTAAGCTACTTCAGCGCATTGACTTCCTATTGTCGTCGCAGGCCATTATGTATGCTCTGTGTATAAAAAATAACATGAACAATTGAATATGCAAAGTAGCCCAGTGATTGATGTAGAACCATATCACTTTCTGCATTCTGCCAATCGAAAGCCATTTATTTCTAGCATTCATGTTGCTGTGAGAAAGATGAAACAATGTCAACAATAGCTCAGAATACATTAATAGGAACTTTACGAATGTGTTTCTTGTTGCATGCTCACACCTTTTGTGTATTGAGTGAGGTGATCTGCTGGTACATCTGCTGCTGACAGATGTAACATGGTCGCTATGAGGGTGTCAGACTGAAGAATAACTAATTTAGAATCAGTAAATGAATGGTAGCAGAGCTCGCTACCTCTCTGGAAAGTATGTTGTCCTTGGGTACGTAACAATTATTAACATATCGGTGGATCCCCAGCAGTGATAATACAAGGAAAGGATTTGTCCTTCATTGAAAAAGTTAATATTAATGACTATCATTAGGCAACCTGAGGTAAGCATTCCTCTGGTCACTATGTGTGAAAGTATCGCAAATGCTTTTTTTGAAGAATTCCATTGTTTCACTATTTTTAGTAAAATAATAAACAAGTTGTCAAAGAACACAAGTTTGATTTTGCTAGAAATATCAAACAGAGGGAGGCTGAAAATCTGGAAGCGCACTCTACCACAGAATGGTAGGGGACAGCATTGCTCCCATCATCCTCCACACTCTGCATTAGGGAGTCCAGCCTTGCCAGCAGACGGGCACTCAACCTTGCGGCAACTGTCACACATCTCTATGGTTTGCGAGTCATTTGCTCATCCAGCTTTTCTGCCTGGGAGGAGTAATGTTTTTTCAGTAAGACCCGGGAAAAGGGAAAGAGAAGGTACAACTTAGAGAAAGGAGAGTCTCATGAAAAGGTAAATAAAAAAATATAAAGCAGAATATTCTGCAAAGCAATTTGAGTCTATTAAAGTCAAACATACCAGCTATTTTATTATTTATATACTACAAATGCATATAAAAAGTTTTAATTGGAACTCCCTCAATGGCTCAATGGTCCAGTGCTGAGCAGTGCAAACCAGCAAAGTCCCAAGTTTAATTACCAGTCTGTGCTGAGTTAGCTGATCTTATCTTCTGTGGCCAAAATACCTTTGATTTGGGGATAAATGGGGAAAATAAACCATGATGGTCACAGCTGATCACTATCCAGCAATCCAAGCATGAAGTTCATGTGTGTGGCCGTCAGTTGTAGACAGGATTGCACTCAGCTTTGAAAGAAAGAAAGACATATATAGCCTTTCACAACCACCAGATCTCCCAAAGTGCTTGACAGCCAATGAAGTACTTCTTGAAGTGTAGTCACTCTTGTAATGGAGGGTGACCCCACAATTGAAGAGCCTGTTGACTTAGGCGTAGAAATTGGTCTTGGTTGCGACCATTTTCCAGGCAAAAAACAGGAGCAAAATTGACCAATTTCACAGGACTGTGCCCTGTGCCCCAAGGACGCCTGAAATAAGTCCAACACCATGCTGGCTGTGGATGATTTTCAGCCATCCTGGGCAGCCGCCTTAAGCAGATATTAGGCCAAATATGCTAATAAAGGGTTTAACGACTGACCTCTCAACAAAATTCATCAGCGCTGAGCAGAGCAGGGGCCAAGCCTGCTCCACTCAGGTGTTGTTGGGATTCTTGCAGCCTAACGAGCAGCTGCCACCAAAATGTAAGTATTTGTTTAACTTACCTTCCTGTGGAGCTGGGCGGAGCAAGAGTGCTCCTCCTGGCTCCGCAGCTCTTCAGAGAGCCGCTGTCACCCCGAGATCGCACCCCTATCCTGCACTTCTTTCCCCTCCGCCCGATCTTACCTGAGGGCCACTGCTGGCGAGGCAGAGAGCCCAAATTGGAGCACCGCTAACGAGCAAGCTGCCTCTGGAGGTGCAACAGGCGCTGGTTGTTTGCCCCAATGATGACAATGAGACTCGAGGCCCAATTCTGCACTAGCCTTGGATCTCACGGTTCTGGTGCCACACTTAATTATGTGCCTGAAAATAGCCCATTCCGAATTTCTACCTCTTATCGTCAAGGTTCTCACATGAAGAACGGTTGCTTGCTGAAGTAGCGGAAGGCGATCAATACCCATGGAACTGTACCTCAGTGTTAGTCACTCCTTCAGGAGAAAATTCAAAGAGAAATTGTTTCTTAATTAGTTACCTTTTTTGAGTGGGGAAGTTGTATGAGAATGTAGCCATTGTTTGTACAGTTAAATGTTTCCAAGAACTGAAACCATGACAGAGTTATGGGTGGTTCTAGTTTGAATGATTGGAGGTAGTTACCGAGGCAAACTAGTGGCGTGCAAGCTCAGGTTACATCTGCTTAGATCACAGCGGGGGAAGGACAAACAGTGCTCATTTTACTTTCAATATGTAATGAAACAGGTCGTATTGAGTCATTCCAGTTTGCTTTATACATGGAGAAAATAATTTTTCAGTTTAGATCATTTGATGTAAACTTGCTAGAGGGGTAATCCGGAGACGATTGAATTGTCAGCAGTTACAAGGTAAATTCTCTCATTTCATTTGTATGTTTTAATTCAAAAGAATAATTGGTTCAGAACTCCGAACACGGCAGGTTATTTGTGCTAGCATATTTCTAACATTCAGGCCATGTAGTGGAAATGGAGTGAAATTATGTTAATTTATTTTATGTTTCCATCAAGTCAAAAGCTGTTGATAGAGATTCCACGAATTTTCATGTTACAACCAGAGTGCCATTACTAAAAAGGGAAGCAGAAGTCACAATGATTCCTGCTTTTTCACATTTTTAACCTATTTGTGCCTTCAACAACATTACAGAGTTTATGAATTTCTGAACGATTCCTGGCCAACATTGTGCACAGTAACTACAGAAAAAGTTATCTACATCCAAAGTGATCAAATATTATTTGTAGTCCAGTGTTGTAATAATAAAAGCACAATTTTAATTTTTTTTATTTTTTATTTATTTATCTTTCCAATTCTTTGTCAAATCACAAACGTCAGAGGTCACCTTGCACACATCAAGGATCACTCTGCGCCAATGCTCTTAGCCAAAAGGCCTAGAGCCACTGCACCGTTCCTGGAAGTACTGCAATACCAGGTTCGTGCCATGGAGGTGAATGGGTCAGGCCCCCCACACACCTCCGTGGAGGTGGATGGGTCAAGCCACCCCACCCACCTCCTATTTGCACAATGCTAATCTAAAATTACTCAAGGGGGAGTGATGCCGTATTGTCCCTGCAGTGATATTGTGAATGGGAAATGGGTAGCCCCTGGAGCCTTCACTCACCATGTCACTGCAGAAGATATTCTGAATTAAATGTCTGTCCTCAGACTGTTGCAGATCAATAAGTTTTTTTAATCCAATTTTTTTTCCTGTTGATTCATGCTGGCATATGGTTCCGTGAGTGCTGGCAGCCCCATGGTCTTTGCCAAGTGGTCTTTGTCTTGATTATTAAGCAGTGACTGTCATTGTTTGACAATTATGGATATGACTGTGGAGCATAATCCGGTCCTCGCCCAATGTCCACATGCAGGTACAGGTCAGGAGCATGAACTCTGGTGGACTTCCCTCCCCTTCAGCCCATGGACTCTGAGATGAACTGTAGCATCCTGCCACTGCCCTCAGCTAACTCAGCACAAACCAGAGAACAAACCTTGAGTTTGCAAAAATTAGGCAGATGAAGTATAATGTTGGAAAGTGTGAGGTCATGCACTTTGGCAGAAAAAAATCAAAGAGCAAGTTATTATTTAAATGGAGAAAGATTGCAAAGTGCTGCAGTACAGCGGGACCTAGGGGTACTTGTGCATGAAACACAAAAGGATAGTATGCAGGTACAGCAAATGATCAGGAAGGCCAATGGAATCTTGGCCTTTATTGCAAAGGGGATGGAGTATAAAAGCAGGGAAGTCTTGCTACAGCTATACAGGGTATTGCTGAGGCCACACCTGGAATACTGCGTGCGATTTTGGTTTCCATATTTACGAAACGATATACTTGCTTTGAAGGCAGTTCAGAGAAGGTGGGGGGAGAGACTAGAACTAGAGGGCATGATCTTAGAATAAGGGGGCCGCCCATTTAAAACTGAGACGAGGAGGAATTTCTTCTCTGAGGGTTGTAAATCTGTGGAATTCGCTGCCTTAGCGAGCTGTGGAAGCTGGGACATTGAATAAATTTAAGACAGAAATAGACAGTTTCTTAAACTTAAACGATAAGGGGATAAGGGGTTATGGGGAGCAGGCAGGGAAGTGGAGCTGAGTCCATGATCGGATCAGCCATGATCTTGTTGAATGGCGGAGCAGGCTCGAGGGGCCGTATGACCTACTCCTGTTCATATCTCTTATGTTTTTATGTTATTATATTGATCAGTGTGGCTCTCTACCACATCTTAAGGCGATTTTACCCACAGAGGCATTGGCAGGAGCGATTGGGGGGGAGGGGATGAGGGGTGATGAGGAGGGGCTTTGACTGGCATGTTTTTAGCCACTCTCCTCAAACAGAGTCAATGCCACTGTGCTTTTAACTGTACACACAAGAAGGCAAGATCATCTTCCCACTCAAGAGTTGTAAGGGTAAATCCTATAAATTAGGTGTGCACTCCCAGCACATGAAGCCCTGCATGGGAGTGTAAATTTGTAGCATCTGCCCTATAGAACCCAACCGAAGTGAATTCCAATGGAATATTTTGTAATATTTTGTTTATTTGTGCCTTATTAAATTTGATGGTGGGTGCGTGGGAGAGCTTTGAGCCTACGGGGAAATGGATGGATTAACAGTTGTAACATGATCTGATCTTGCTGATGACAATCTTGTTTGCTGAAAATTGAGCCACACCCTATAAAACCGACAGGAATTGTTCTCAGATAGCATTGTATTTGTCACGTTAGTTTCAGTGCAGATGGCTATGGAAGTCGGAGATCAAACTCATCTTTATGCTATCCCACCAGGTGCATTCACACAGGTGGCTAGCAAGTCTGATCGTATGTGCGGGAAACTAGTCTGCATTGTAGTCATCACTGGCAGGGTACATTTTTAGCTGTTGGCCAGTTCACGGAACCACATTCCAGGTTTTCCACTGGCAAGTCCCAGTTGATCATATTTTCCTTGTGTGCTTATTCAGACTGTTTGTGCTGGCCACCTTTCTTACTTTTTCCCTCCTTGATCTTGTGGCAAAAGATCCGCTTTGGGAACTGATCCTTGCTTATTCTCACCCCGTTGCAAATTGAGGGCAGCTGTCTTTTTATCAGTATCACCTCTTTGCAGATGGTGTTTGCCTGTCACAGAACCTCAGTATTGGGTACACTGTCCTGTCACTTGATGTTCAAAATGATGCGGGAATGCTGCAGCTGGAAACCATTGAGTTCTTGTTACGCCATCTGCAACAGGTCCA
This sequence comes from Pristiophorus japonicus, assembly GCF_044704955.1. Lineage (NCBI taxonomy): Eukaryota > Metazoa > Chordata > Chondrichthyes > Pristiophoridae > Pristiophorus > Pristiophorus japonicus. Next base: position 170,446,731 of record NC_091983.1, read on the forward strand.
AGACTCAAGGCCACACGATAGGGTACCAATGATGGCCTGTAATTTGCGGTCAGCAGCTTAGCATCGCTGCTGACCTCGAAGAAAGCTGCCCAAAGAGATCGCGCGATCTCCGTGGTGATGAGTTTGTCTTTCTCGACATGTAATTCATTGTAGTGCTATGTGATGGGAATCCCCAACGAAGAGCTACAGTGAGATCAATAAGCTATCTGAGCAGCCAATCACATTGAAGAATTCTTACAGACAGCAAACCAGGAAATGAAAAGCAGCTTTTATACGCACTTTAACAAAATGTTAGAGAGTGAAATAAAGATTGGGGATAAGGTAGAAGCTAAAATATCATGAACAAACTTAAAAAAAAATAATTTAAAAAATTGTAGTTTTATCATAATGGAGAAATTTGACATTCCACAAATATAAAAATTAGTTTTTCAAGGGCAGAACATTTATTTAGCAGTGAATACACTGTTAAAATCCCAGTTACACCTATTCCAACAAAGTTTAATATTTAATGGGGTGTTTAACGACGATATTAGCAGGGAAAAGGCCACGTTTTCATCAGTTTCATTGATTGCTGGCATTGGAGGTGGGTGTGTGTGTGTGGGAGGGGGGCTGCGGTGGGGGATACATCCACAGCGCAGCCAGTGTCGGAGCAGTGAATGACTGACTACAATTTCAGGATTTCCGCTTTTAGATGTGCATGCGCTAAATCCTGAAGTTGCTGTCAGTTTCAGAGGGGTAATGACGGCGAACGCTGACAATCCGTCGTCATTACCCAACGCAAAATCCATGCCAATAGCTGCTTGATAGACTAGAGCTTTGTCTGCATATATGCTGTGCTAATCAAACACCCACTTCCTGAGATGCCGAAAGAATACACTTGCCTTATTGATACAGCTGGTGCCTTTTATTTCGATCATGGCATCGTTAGAGATGGCATGGCCCAGTTTTAACATGAACCAGATTAAACATGCTTTAACATGTTCATCTGCGTTCCTTTAATGGTGAAAAATAAATGTTTACTTCATTCTCAAAGTTACCTGATATTTCCCAGGTAGGCTACAGACGTAGGAAAAGATGCAGTGAAAGGGGAGGGGGAGGCAAATGGAAAAAGGAACTGATTAGAACAGTGATCACAAGTGCTTATTTAAACAGCTACTGCTGCAGCCAAAAAAGCAACAGTAATTATCTGGGAATTTTACTGCCTACGGTGCTCCAACACAGCCCAACACACTAATGGGAACCGCCCTGTGCTTATTGATCACCACACTTTTCTGCCAAAGTGCTGCATTATCTCATGAGTGCATTGGCACTGCCCATCAACTCGACTTCTTCAGTTTCTCCTGAGTTGCACACAGCAACAGTTTAGTACTAGCTTGTGCTAAGGCCACATACCTACTAGGAACTAAGGCGATATTGACCAAACTTAAAAGAAAGAAATTGGGCTGGATTTTATGCTTTGATGTTTTTGGGGCGGTGGGACAGTAAAGTTTATGCCCGGGAACAGTTTGCACCTTAGTTAGTAAAATTGGGCTGCTGGGCCCTGAGTCAGTGCTAAGGAAGGTGTTGTAAACTTCTCTTAGGGCGTTAGGATGGAAAACGCCTGAACTAAAGGACTGGGTCGGGAGCGTTCAGGAGATGCCGGGGGGTGCGGAGAGAAAGAAAACCTAAAAAACCCCACAAAAATGTTCCCAAAACATTGCCCAAGTCACCACAAGACAAATCGCAAAAAAAATTTAAAGAAAAAACAATCACTCTCACCTTAGATATCGTTGCACCACCTGATTTCCCAGGCGTTCACTGCCGGGTGTACGGGTCGGGCAAGAATCAAAACATTGCACACCGATGCAGTTTTTCTGGGTAGTGCTGCTCAACGGCGCCACTAAACCAGGGTCGCTGCGGGGTGCTGGAGGCTGACCGCCCGGCCAAAACAGCTCACTGCCACCATTGCTGCAGCTCCAGGGTGAAAGACGGAGCAGAGAGGAGCTGAAAATCCATCCCAAAGACTTGCATTTATATAGCGCCTTTCACGACCACTAGACGTTCCAAAGCACTTTACAGCCAATGAAGTACTTTTTTTTGAAGTATAGTCACTGTTGTAATGTAGGATTTCAATTCTTATAGCACCTTACAATTGGCAGATAGAAGGGACTTCCATCTAATTAGTCTAGATTGGTTTCAAGTTCAGGTGCGAGAAATTAAATGAGAATATACAAATTTACTAATTAACAGCTTTGAAAAAATTTGGTTCCAGATCAATACACATTGCTGACAGCAAAAGGTTATTGGATAAATACTTGAACAGGAAAAACTTTCAGCGCTATGGAGAAAGGGCAAGGGATTGAGACTAATTGGATAGCACTTTCAAAGGTACGATGGGCCAAATGGCCTCCTTCTGTGCTTATTATTCTATGAGGCTAGATGTAAATTCCACACACAAACACATTCAACAGGCATATGAGAACATAAGAACATAAGAAATAAGAGCAGAAGTAGGCCATTTGAGCCTTCAACCCATACACCCCATGGTGAACACCTGGGAAATCAGGTGGTGCTCCGCCATTTAATAAGATCATGGTTGATCATAGTCTCAGAATAAAGGGTTGCTCATTTAAAATAGAAATTAGGAGGAATTTCTTTTCTCAGAGGGTCGTGAATCTTTGCAATTCTCGACCCCAGAGAGCAGTGGAGGCTGGGTCATTGAATATATTTAAGTTGGAGATAGACAGATTTTTGAAAGATAAGGAAGTCAAGCATTATGGAGAGAGGGCAGGGAAGTGGAGCTGAGGCCAGGATCGGATCAGCCATGATCTTATTGAAAGGCAGAGCAGGTTCGAGGGGCCAAATCACCTACTTCTGCTCCTATTTCTTATGTTCTCATGTTCTTATGGCTGATCTTTTACCTCAACTCCACATTCTTGCACTATCCCCATACCCCTTAATTCCCTTAGTATCCAAATATCTAGCGATCTCAGCTCTCTGGGTTAGAGAATTCCGAAGATTTACAACCTTTCAGAGAAGAAATTTCTCCTCATCTCAGTCCAAAATGCCCAACCCCTTATTCTGATACTGTGACCCCTTAGTTCTATACTCCCCAGCTAGGGGAAACATCCTCCCAGCATCCCCCCTGGCAAGCCCTTTAAGAATTTTATATGTTTCAATGAGATCACTTCTCATTCGTCTAAACTCGAGGGAATATATGCCTAGTCTACTCAATCTCTGCTCATTGGACAATCCCTTCATCCCAGGAACCAGTCTAGTGAACCTTTGTTGCACTTCCTCCAAGGAAAGTATATTCTTCCTTAGGTAAGGAGGCTATAACTGTACACAGTACTCCGGGTGTGGTCTCGCCAAAGCCCTACATAATTCTGATAAAGTGCGACATCCCCACTGACACCTGGGAGTCCCTGGCCATTCACCTCCCTAAGTGGAGGAAGTGCATTCGGGAGGGCACTGAGCTCCTCGAGTATCGTCGCCAAGAGCATACAGAAATCAAGCGCAGGCAGTGGAAGGAGCGTGCGGCAAACCAGGCTCCCTGCCTACCCTTTCCTTCAACCACTATCTGTCACAAGTGGGACAAAGACTGTGGTTCTCGTATTGGACTGTACAGCCACCTAAGAACTCATGCTAAGAGTGGAAGCAAGTCTTCCTCGATTCCGAGGGACTGCCTATGATGATAATTGCGGTAAGATTTCTTGGGGTAGTGTCATGTATCCTACATGGCTACTGTTGGTACTATCACAAGGTGTGCCACCAGAGGGCACAGCAGTGGGAGACTTGTAGGTTACCTGTACAGGTGTGCCTGGCCTAGTATAAAAGGCAGGCCACCAGGTGTGATCCTCACTCTGGAGTTAACAAATAAAGGACTAAAGTCACTACAGTTCAAGCACAACACATTGCCTAATGGAGTCATTATTAGAGCATCCAAGGACACAACAGGTAGAAATTGCTCCCCCGTCTGCACGCACCCCGTTTCGATATTTTTTACCGCATCGGTTCTGGTCGACTCTTTCGGGAAATTCCGCTCTTTGTTTTCATCCAGAAGTCGGCAAAAACACAGCGATGACAACAACTGAGGGGCAGAAGTTGGGGGCAGTGCAGATTCACTGCCGCAATGACGTAATCGTGATGCTGTGTCACCATGGCTGTCTCCTTCACTTAAAAGGGGAGAGCATGCGCACTTTTTAAACTTCGGCCCACTGGGCCACCAAGGAGGGTTTTGGACAAGCCAGCGGCCTGGCATCCAAGAGTGGGTGCCAGGCTGCCTGTTGGCAGCCAGACCAAACCCGGGGGCATAATTGTCGGGCCGACCTGGCAGTTGGCCGACAAAAATAAACATGGCGGCAGCGGCAGTAATCTCTCCCCTTTAAGGGAAGCCGCACAGCTGCTGCAAAAGGCCACAGCCTCATTGGACCACCGGGGGAAAGTTTGTTTTGGCACTGCCGGGCGGGCCGAAGATTTTCCGAGGGTATTGTCAGGGGGTTAGATTGGCGGCGTGCATGGCGATGACATATTTAACACCGATTGGCAGCAGAGGAGAGGTAAGGAGTTGATCGGGGCACCGCCGGGAAAACTCGGCAGGGCAATTGAGCTAGCAACGGCCATTCCACCAAAAGTTGTTGGTCACGCCACTCTGTAGCGTAGCCGCTGATTTGCGGTGGTAACAGGCCTTAAGGAGAGAGGCAATTTCGGCCCCCTTTACTCTTATACTCCAATCCCTTTTTAATAAAGGCTAACATACTATTTGCTTTCCTAATTGTTTACTGTACCTGCATGTTAATTTTCTCTGATCCGTGTACAAGGACACCCAGGTCCCTCTGAATACCGACATTTCCCAGTCTCTCACCATTTAAAAAATACTGTGCTTTTCTATTTTTCCGACCAAAGTGGGTAACTTCACACTTCTCCACATACAGTCAAGTTAGATATACCATCACAAATTAGGTAACCACCAAATAGTTATTTGGGGAAACAGGGTGCTGATTTCTTCTGCTGGAACCTGTGGTACTGCTCGCAGATTAGAACCGGCCTCAGTTGTTGCTCAGTTGGCGATTATTGTTGCTGTTGAGTGAGTGAAAGAATAAAAGTTATGAAGGGAATGTGGTAGTTGGCTTTCGGATATGAAATCAGTGTTGACAGTAACCAAGCCTGTTAACCCTCATTATTGTACTTACGGTGAATTGAACTGGTTTGTATGATGTGTCATAGGGCTAGAATTTCCTATCAGCACGCCAGCGCCCGATCGCCGCCCAAAAGACCGCTAAGGTTGGGAACATTATTGCCGGCGAAAACGTCCCCCCAAAAATTTTTTAAATCCGCCGAGCGAAAAAAATGGGCCATGCACCCCCATTCTGGGCGAAAAAGTGCAAGTTAGGGTCATAAACAAAATGGACGAAAAATAAAAAAAATCAATAAAAATTTACCCCGAGGCTGCGGGTTGGGCCTAACACCAGAAAAACAAAAAAAACAATTTTTCAAAAAACATCAACTAAAAAAAAATCAAAAAAACATTCCCAAGACACTTTAAAACTAAATCACCACAACACATTTTTAAAATGATTAGTAAAAAACCAATTACTAACCTTTTTCTTGAAGAGCGACTCACCTACCGCCCAGTTCCGCTGATCCCCGTAGGTATTTTGTTAAACTTATCTACGGGTCATCACTAGGCAAAATATCGCACCATGGCTGTAGTGACTCTGCACCTTGTTACAAACTCACATGAGGCATGAATATCAGACACAGTCACTCTGTGACCTTCATAGAAACATAGAAACATAGAAAATAGGTGCAGGAGCAGGCCATTCAGCCCTTCTAGCCTGCACCGCCATTCAACGAGTTCATGGCTGAACATGAAACTTCAGTACCCACTTCCTGCTTTCACACCATACCCCTTGATCCCCCGAGTAGTAAGGACTTCATCTAACTCCCTTTTGAATATATTTAGTGAATTGGCCTCAACTACTTCCTGTGGTAGAGAATTCCACAGGTTCACCACTCTCTGGGTGAAGAAGTTTCTCCTTATCTCGGTCCTAAATGGCTTACCCCTTATCCTTAGACTGTGACCCCTGGTTCTGGACTTCCCCAACATTGGGAACATTCTTCCTGCATCCAACCTGTCCAAACCCGTCAGAATTTTAAACGTTTCTATGAGGTCCCCTCTCACTCTTCTGAACTCCAGTGAATACAAGCCCAGTTGATTCAGTCTTTCTTGATAGGTCAGTCCCACCATCCCGGGAATCAGTCTGGTGAATCTTCGCTGCACTCCCTCAACAGCAAGTATGTCCTTCCTCAAGTTAGGAGACCAAAACTGTACACAATACTCCAGGTGTGGCCTCACCAAGGCCCTGTACAACTGTAGCAACACCTCCCTGCCCCTGTACTCAAATCCCCTCGCTATGAAGGCCAACATGCCATTTGCTTTCTTAACCGCCTGCTGTACCTGCATGCCAACCTTCAATGACTGATGTACCATGACACCCAGGTCTCGTTGCACCTTCCCTTTTCCTAATCTGTCACCATTCAGATAATAGTCTGTCTCTCTGTTTTTACCACCAAAGTGGATAACCTCACATTTATCCACATTATACTTCATCTGCCACGCATTTGCCCACTCACCTAACCTATCCAAGTCACTCTGTAGCCTCATAGCATCCTCCTCGCAGCTCACACTGCCACCCAACTTAGTGTCATCCGCAAATTTGGAGATACTACATTTAATCCCCTCGTCTAAATCATTAATGTACAATGTAAACAGCTGGGGCCCCAGCACAGAACCCTGCGGTACCCCACTAGTCACTGCCTGCCATTCCGAAAAGTACCCATTTACTCCTACTCTTTGCTTCCTGTCTGACAACCAGTTCTCAATCCACGTCAGCACACTACCCCCAATCCCATGTGCTTTAACTTTGCACATTAATCTCCTGTGTGGGACCTTGTCGAAAGCCTTCTGAAAGTCCAAATATACCACATCAACTGGTACTCCTTTGTCCACTTTATTGGAAACATCCTCAAAAAATTCCAGAAGATTTGTCAAGCATGATCTCCCTTTCACAAATCCATGCTGACTTGGACCTATCATGTCACCATTTTCCAAATGCGCTGCTATGACATCCTTAATAATTGATTCCATCATTTTACCCACTACTGAGGTCAGGCTGACCGGTCTATAATTCCCTGCTTTCTCTCTCCCTCCTTTTTTAAAAAGTGGGGTTACATTGGCTACCCTCCACTCGATAGGAACTGATCCAGAGTCAATGGAATGTTGGAAAATGACTGTCAATGCATCCGCTATTTCCAAGGCCACCTCCTTAAGTACTCTGGGATGCAGTCCATCAGGCCCTGGGGATTTATCGGCCTTCAATCCCATCAATTTCCCCAACACAATTTCCCGACTAATAAAGATTTCCCTCAGTTCCTCCTCCTTAATAGACCCTCTGACCACTTTTATATCCGGAAGGTTGTTTGTGTCCTCCTTAGTGAATACTGAACCAAAGTACTTGTTCAATTGGTCTGCCATTTCTTTGTTCCCCGTTATGACTTCCCCTGATTCTGACTGCAGGGGACCTACGTTTGTCTTTACTAACCTCTTTCTCTTTACATACCTATAGAAACTTTTGCAATCCGCCTTAATGTTCCCTGCAAGCTTCTTCTCGTACTCCATTTTCCCTACCCTAATCAAACCCTTTGTCCTCCTCTGCTGAGTTCTAAATTTCTCCCAGTCCCCAGGTTCGCTGCTATTTCTGGCCAATTTGTATGCCACTTCCTTGGCTTTAATACTATCCCTGATTTCCCTAGATAGCCACGGTTGAGCCACCTTCCCTTTTTTATTTTTACGCCAGACAGGAATGTACAATTGTTGTAATTCATCCATGCGTTCTCTAAATGTCTGCCATTGCCCATCCACAGTCAACCCCTTAAGTATCATTAGCCAATCTATCTTAGCCAATTCATGCCTCATAGCTTCAAAGTTACCCTTCTTTAAGTTCTGGACCATGGTCTCTGAATTAACTGTTTCATTCTCCATCCTAATGCAGAATTCCACCATATTATGGTCACTCTTCCCCAAGGGGCCTCGCACAATGAGATTGCTAATTAATCCTCTCTCATTACACAACACCCAGTCTAAGATGGCCTCCCCCCTAGTTGGTTCCTCGACATATTGGTCTAGAAAACCATCCCTTATGCATTCCAGGAAATCCTCCTCCACCGCATTGCTTCCAGTTTGGCTAGCCCAATCTATGTGCATATTAAAGTCACCCATTATAACTGCTGCACCTTTATTGCATGCACTCCTAATTTCCTGTTTGATGCCCTCCCCAACATCACTACTACTGTTTGGAGGTCTGTACACAACTCCCACTAACGATTTTTGCCCTTTAGTGTTCTGCAGCTCTACCCATATAGATTCCACATCATCCAAGCTAATGTCTTTCCTAACTATTGCATTAATCTCCTCTTTAACCAGCAATGCTACCCCACCTCCTTTTCCTTTTATTCTATCCTTCCTGAATGTTGAATACCCCTGGATGTTGAGTTCCCAGCCCTGATCATCCTGGAGCCACATCTCCGTAATCCCAATCACATCATATTTGTTAACATCTATTTGCACAATTAATTCATCCACCTTATTGCGGATACTCCTTGCATTAAGACACAAAGCCTTCAGGCTTGCTTTTTTAACACCCTTTGTCCTTTTAGAATTTTGCTGTACAGTGGCCCTTTTTGTTCTTTGCCTTGGGTTTCTCTGCCCTCCACTTTTCCTCATCTCCTTTCTGTCTTTTGCTTTTGCCTCCTTTTTGTCTCCCTCTGTCTCCCTGTATAGGTTCCCATCCCCCTGCAATATTAGTTTAACTCCTCCCCAACAGCACTAGCAAACACTCCCCCTAGGACATTGGTTCCGGACCTGCCCAGGTGCAGACCGTCCGGTTTGTACTGGTCCCACCTCCCCCAGAACCGGTTCCAATGCCCCAAGAATTTGAATCCCTCCCTGCTGCACCACTGCTCAAGCCATGTATTCATCTGCGCTATCCTGCGATTCCTACTCTGACTAGCACGTGGCACTGGTAGCAATCCCGAGATTACTACTTTTGAGGTCCTACTTTTTAATTTAGCTCCTAGCTCCTTAAATTCTTTTCGTAGGACCTCATCCCTTTTTTTACCTATGTCGTTGGTACCAATGTGCACCACGACAACTGGCTGTTCTCCCTCCCATTTCAGAATGTCCTGCACCCGCTCCGAGACATCCTTGACCCTTGCACCAGGGAGGCAACATACCATCCTGGAGTCTCGGTTGCGTCCGCAGAAACGCCTATCTATTCCCCTCACCATCGAATCCCCTATCACTATCGCGCTCCCACTCTTTTTCCTGCCCTCCTTTGCAGCAGAGCCACCTACGGTGCCATGAACTTGGCTGCTGCTGCCCTCCCCTGATGAGTCATCCTCCCCAACAGTACTCAAAGCAGTGTATCTGTTTTGCAGGGGGATGACCACAGGGGACTCCTGCACTATCTTTCTTGCACTGCTCTTCCTGTTGGTCTTCCATTCCCTATCTGGCTGTGGACCCTTCTCCTGCGGTAAGACCAACTCACTACACGTGATACTCACGTCATTCTCAGCATCGTGGATGCTCCAGAGTGAATCCACCTTCAGCTCCAATTCCGCAACGCGGACCGTCAAGAGCTCGAGGCGGATACACTTCCCACACACGTAGTCGTCAGGGACACCGGAAGTGTCCCCGAGTTCCCACATGGTACAGGAGGAGTATATCACATGACCGAGCTCTCCTGCCATGTCTTAACCTTAGATACCCTTAAATTGGTAATAACAATGTTATAGTTCACTTACTGATATAAAAAAGAAAAGAAAAGCTACTCACCAATCACCAGCCAATCACTTACCCCATTGGCTGTGACGTCACTTTTTGATTACTTTCTACTTCTATTTTGCTTTCTCTCCCGCTGTAGCTGCACCAGTACGCTGGCTCTCGATCTCCCACTGGGCTTTTGACAGGTCGCTCCCCTCTCACCAACTGCCGCTGGCTCTCGATCTCCCGCTGGGCTTTTGACAGGTCGCTCCCCTCTCACCAACTGCCGCTGGCTCTCGATCTCCCGCTGGGCTTTTGACAGGTCGCTCCCCTCTCACCAACTGCCGCTGGCTCTCGATCTCCCGCTGGGCTTTTGACAGGTCGCTCCCCTCTCACCAACTGCCGCTGGCTCTCGATCTCCCGCTGGGCTTTTGACAGGTCGCTCCCAGGACCAAGGAGTGCTGACCCTGGGTGGGACCTCCCCTTTTATACCTGGAAACCCAGGTGAGGTGTGTCTCCCACAAGCTCACCCCCTGTGGTCAGGGTGTGCATTTCAAGGGTACAGGTACAGTGTGCATGAGTTACAGTTACATAACTATTGTCATTGCAAGATGGTGAAATACATGGCAATGGCGGTCTCAGGATGGTGCACGCTGGTGGTCCGTTCACCAGCCGTACTTTGAAATCGCCGGTGTAACTCAGGAAAGGAAATTTTTGCTCACCTGATTACCGCTCACAATGGCCAATACCATCCAGAAACCAGGCGGTAAGCCATAGGAAATTCTAGCTCATTGTCTCTGAACAAAAGTAGTAACCTACACTGGTATGTTTAACTGAGCCAACTAATTGACTTACTCTGTTTTGCTTATAACAGCACACTCCTTAGCAGGAAACATGATTTGTTCCTACTGGTTTGTTCCTGTTCGATTTGGTATGAATAAATTTAGAAAAGAACCTTATGATGTTGTTCTGTGCTGATTATGACAAAATACCAGGAACCAAACAAATGGGTGTCTTCTTCTGCACAATTATATCAGAAGGAAAATTATGTATCATGACCAAGGCAATTAACGTAGGTAGCAGCCAGGGGAGGAGGGTGTGATGCTATAGTAACTACCGTACCAACGGAACCTAATTTTCATCACTCTCAATGTAGCTCAACTTAACAAATTAATTATTTTTCTTACAGTACACAACTTTGTGGATGATGTTGAATTGAATCTGAATATCTCAGTCATATTGTCCCAACACTGAAAGGACGAAAGCCGCCTTCAACGTAGGTAATAAAGTAGTTGCATTGTCAACAGCATGATGGCACAAACACGGTGCGCTGAATGGCCTCCTCTTGTGACATAAACTTATGTGATTCTATGATAGATTTTTTTTTTATTCGTTCATGGGATGTGGGCTTTGCTGACAAGACCAGCATTTATTGCCCATCCCTAATTGCCCTTGAGTAGATGATGGTGAGACGCCTTCTTGAACCGCTGCAGTCCTTGTGGTGAAGGTACTCCCACAATGCTGTTAGGGAGGGAGTTCCAGGATTTTGACCCAGTGACGATGAAGGAATGGCGGTATACTTCCAAGTCAGGATGGTGTGTGACTTGGAGGGGAACGTGGAAGTGGTGATGTTCCCATGCGCCTACTGCCCTTGTCCTTCTAGCTGGCAGAGGTCATGGGTTTGGGAGGTGCTATCAAAGAAGCTTTGGTGGGTTGCTGTAGTGCATCTTGTAGATGGTACACACTGCAGCCACGGTATGCGGTGATGGAGGGAGTGAATGTTTAAGGTGGTGGATGGGGCGCCAATCAAGCAGGCTGCTTTGTCCTCGATGGTGTTGAGCTTCTGGAATGTTGGTGGAGCTGCACTCATCCAGGCAAGTGGAGATTATTCCATCAGACTCCTGATTTGTGCCTTGTAGATGGTGGAAAGGCTTTGGGGAGTCAGAAGGTGAGACACTCGCCGTAGAATACTCAGCCTCTGACCTGCTCTTGTTGCCACAGTATTTATGTAGCTGTTCCAGTTAGGTTTCTGGTCAATGGTGACCCCCAAGATGTTGCTGGTGGGGGATTTGGCGATGGTAATGTCATTGAATGTCAAGGGGCAGTGGTTAGACTCTCGCTTATTGGAGATAGTCATGGCCTGGCACTTGTGTAGCACGAATGTTACTTGTCACTTCTATGCCCAAGCCGGAATGTTGTCCAGTTCTTGCTGCATAAAGGAATGGACTGCTTCATTATCTGAGGAGTTGCAAATGGCACTGAACACTGTGCAATCATCAGCGAACATCCCCACTTCTGACATGATGGAGGGAAGGTCATTGATGAAGCAGCTGAAGATGGTTGGGCCTAGGACACTGCCCTGAGGAACTCCTGCAGCGATGCCCTGGGGCTGTGATGATTGACCTCCAATAACCACAACCATCTTTCTTTGTGCTAGGCATGACTCCAGCCAGTAGAGAGTTTTCCCCCTGATTCCCATTGACTTCAGTTTTACTAGGGCTCCTTGATGCTACACTCTGTTAAATACTGCCTTGATGTCAAGGGCAGTCACTCTCACCTCACGTCTGTATTCAACTCTTTTGTCCAAGTTTGGATCAAGACTATAATGAGGTCTGGAGCTGAGTGCTCCTGGCAGAACCCAATCTGGGCATCGGTGAGCAGGTTATTCGTGAGTAAGTGCTGCTTGATAGCACAGTCGCCGACACCTTCCATCACTTTGCTGATGATTGAGAGTAGACTGATAGAGCGGTATTTGGCTGGATTGGATTTGTCCTGCTTTTTGTGGACAGGACATACCTGGGCAGCTTTCCACATTATCGGATAGATGCCAGTGTTGTAGTTGTACTGGAACAGCTTGGCTGGAGGCGCAGTTAGTTATGGAGCACAAGTCTTCAGCCCGACAGCCGGGATGTTGTCGGGGCCCATAGCCTTTGCTGTATCCAGTGCACTCAGCCATTTCTTGATATCACGTAGAGTGAATCAAATTGGTTGAAGACTGGCTTCTGTAATGGTGAGGACATCAAGAGGAGGCCGATATGGATCATCCACTCGGCATTTCTGGCTGAAGATGGTTGCAAAGGCTTAAGCCTTGTCTTTTGTACTTGCGATTGAGGATGGGGATATTCTTGGAGCTCTCTCCCATTAGTTGTTTAATGGTCCACCACTATTCACGACTGGATGTAGCAGGACTGCAGAGCTTTCATCTGATCCGTTGATTGTAGGATCGCTTAGCCCTGTCTATGGCATGCATATTAAGTTGTAGCACAAATACAGACTTACAGGATAGGGTTATCCCCTCCCCAATATGCAATGTTAAAATCACCTACTAGCACAAATATGCAGCAATATATTCATGCTTTCTTGCTTCTTGACATGTTACTAAAATTTTGATACCAAGGACTTGAGAATTAAATGGCATTGATATAGTCGTTACTATGGCATCATTTTCCATCTTTTAGTTGCCTCTATTTAACGAGTGCTGAAAATGTTAAAAAAAACTTGTTGCCTTTCTTATGACTACAGCACATATAATGTATAAGTGTAGCAAAGTGGGTAAAACAGAAATTCTGAGGGAGAAGTTAAATAAACATTCCATGCCTGTGTGACAAAGCATTCATTAGACAAAATGAATTATACCCTGTCCATGGAATGGCTTTCAGCATTGACGAGGTTTACAATAACCCACATAATGAAGTAAAAGCCAGCAGATAGGTGACATCGAACTGCCAAGTCAGTCAATTGGAATTTGAAACAAACAGTAGTGAAGGAGGAGCAAAAGAAAACCACACCCTCAATTAGCTTTCACAATGAAAAGGTCTCTCAAATTTTTCGAGGATATGGAGCAAGGACAACATAGAAACATAGAATTTTACAGCGCAGAAGGAAACCATTTCGGCCCATCGTGTCTGCGCCGGCCGACAAAGAGCCGCACAGCCTTCGGTCAGCAAACCTGAAGGTTACATATAAACTTATGAACAATGGCGGAAAGGTAAAGAGCACCCAGCCCATCCAGTCCGCCCCACACAACTGTGACACCACTTGCACCGAAACATTCTACACTCCACCCCGACCGGAGCCATGTGATCTCCTGGAAGAGGCAAAAACCAGATTAAAAACCCAAGCCAATTTAGGGAAAAATAAAATTGAAGAGATATGTCACAAGAGAAAGTAAATACATCCCATTAAAATTGAACATTAAATCTAAGAAAATAAAATGTCATTTTTGCCCATACCCCTTACCTTCCCTCATACTTGGTGATAGGAAGACGCAATGTCTCACAGGAATAAATACATTTCTCCCTATGTATTTAAACTTCTCTGTTTTACATTGCAGTGCATTGATGAAGGAGGAATAGGTAAAAAGTAATGTCTAGGAGAAAAGAAAGAAAGACCTGCATTTCTATAGTGCCTTTGACAACCACTGGAGGTCCCAAAGCGCTTTACAGCCAATGATGAACTTTTTGGAGTGTAGTCACTATTGTAATTGTAGGAAACATGGCAGCCAATTTGAGCACAGCAAGCTCCCACAAACAGCAATGTGATAATGACCAGATAATCTGTTTTAGTTATGTTGATACATTGGCTCCGGGTTAAGCAACACCTTGATTTAAAAATTTTCATCCTTGTTTACAAATTCCTCCATGGCCTCGCCCCTCCCTATCTCTGTAATGTCCTTCAGACTCACAACTCCCCGAGAGATCTGCGCTCCTCAAATTCTGCCCTCTTGAGCATCCCTGATTATAACTGCTCAACCATTAGTGGCCGTGCCTTCAGCTGCCTAGACCTGTAGCTCTGGAACTCCCTCCCTAAACCTCTCCGCCTCTCTACCTCTCTATCCTCCTTTTAAGATGCTTCTTAAAACCTACCTCTTTGACCAAGCTTTTGGTCATCTGCTGTAATTTCTTCTTATGTGGCTCAGTGTCAAATTTATTTGTTTTGTCTTATAACTCCTGTGAAGTACCTTGGGACATTTTACTACGTTAAAGGCGCTATATAAATACAAGTTCTTGTTGATAAACATTGGCTCGGACACTGGGGATAACTCCTCTGCTCGTCTTCAAAATAGTGCCATGGGATCTTTTATGTCCAACTGAGAGAGCAGATGGGGCCTCGGTTTAACATCTCATCTGAAGGATGGCATCTCCAACAATGCAGCACTCCCTCAGTATTGCACTGTCAACCTAGATTTTTTGTGCTCAAGTCTCTGAAGTGGTCTTGAACCCACAACCTTCTGACTCAGAGACGATTGAGCCATGGCTGACACATAATTAGTTGAAGATATGTAAAGCTGTGGATGGAATATATTGGGTAACAATTCATTTTGAGTGGCAGGACATAACAGGCGGCATTACATTGCCCATCTGTTATACGCGCCACCCAGTATTTAGTTCAATTGAAGTATGGAAGATTCAATTTTTGATTCAATTAAAGTTATTCAGCTTAAGATGTATTTATTCCCTTAAGAAGATAGTGGCATGAATGCAGTGGTAGATTTTGCTGTTCTTTTGCCTGTTCAATGCATGCAAACTGGCACTTTGACAGTAATGTGTGTGCATACTCTTCAGCTCAGAGTTTCCGTTCGATTGTACTGTTTTTTCCGCCACAATTCTCCTGATATTGACATAAACGATGCAAAAGATCACGAAATTTTAAGCGAAAATTGTGTTCAGAGCAATTGGAATTTCCACGATCTTTTGCACTAGTATTAAAAATATCGCGTTGAAGCAGGCCTGTCCACAAAACTGGCCACTCCCCCAGGGTGAATTAATCACCATTGGACATTTCCGCTAATTGCGTTTATTTGCAGGCCTTCGAGGAGGCTCCAAAAATTATGCTGGAAGATTTGGGCACACGGACACTAATATGTTTTGAATGATTTTTTAAAAAATACTAAGGAATTGACTACTGTACCCAAATCTAACTAGAAAATAATTTTGCATATTTAAAAAAAATAATTTTCAGTCATTGAAAATTAGGTTACTCATAGGTGGTGGACTGACACTGTGATTTAAAATGTTTTTTTTGTGATAAACCCATTTTCAGCTGTTCTAATCAAACTGCTCCAAATTACCACTCTCAAATAGATCAAGGAATACATTTTAAAAGGCTGCCCGATTGCGCTGGTTCATGGCAGATTCTGCGTTCGGTGATATGCAAATAAGTTTGAGTGGAAACTTTTCAAAACGGGCACAATTTTGGGTGCAATTTGCACTGGAGGCGCTGACTGCACCAAAAATTGAACCTCTACCTCCTCTACTGTAGAATCTACAGGTGAGGATAATGAACAGGCACCATAGCTACCAAGCATCCACTTTATCAGCCCCCATTTGTGCTGATAGCTGGAAAACATCGGAATTTCAGGGAACCCAAATCAGCTGTTTTCCAGCCACTGAACAGTATGAACGGAGGCTGAAATCAGGTGGCAAATATGTTTCTGGGCACCTGGTGACGATGCAATTCCCTGCATCAGATGGAAATCCAACACCATTACTGGAGAAAAAGGATGGGTTTCACCAAAGTAGCCCTGTGATCTATTGAGAAATGGAGTCCTAAAGGGCTGTAGGAACGTGCTTTGATGGACAGGCTTAGGTGTTGTTGCAAGTGATCTTGGCAGTGATTGCATTTAGGCCTCTAATCTGTAATTATGGGAGCGGACTGGCTCAGTCACCTTGTTTTGTGACAGCTGGGTTATTATTTACACTTACAAAAGTTTGACTCCAGTAAAAAGGTCACTTAGATTAACATGGAACTATAAGCTGGACCTTTGGATGACCTTTTTTAACCAATGGCTGGGACGAACTAACAAGATGAAATGGAAAGCCAGATCTGGAGGGCGTAGGATTGACACCTCTTTCACTGTTGGCAGCCGCTTCTCATGCCTCGACATACCTGCCTTCTGGAACTCACAGCAACAAAAACTTTTCCTATTATCCCTAACTCATGGGTGCCTGGTGCTGGCAGTGGGTACAGAAAGTGAAAAATTGATCCATTCTGCAGTACTGATGTCCTTCACCATCAACAGTCCAGATAATCACCCCAGAAAAAAAGTGATTACTTAGCTTGCACTTCATATTTCACACACAGGGTAGCCAGATGGAAATTCACTATATTATTTAATTATAAATGTAAAATTCACTATACTAACCTGGAAACATGCCAAATTAAATAAGTGAGATACTGTACAAAACCAAACTAAACAAGTATTAATACCTTAATGTGCTCAACCCCCTTAGTTATTGACAGATGACTGTATCGCTCAGTAGCCTGGAGCTTTGAGTCCATTAACAATTGTACTATAATTAATGAGATTTTGAAAAATGACAAACTCACAGTGCAATTGCTGACAGAGTGAGGCAGATGTGACATGGAAAATTAATAACTGAATGTATTGTTGATGATGAATGAGCTCCTTTGTTACAATGGGGCGATTTACACAAAGCCAATTCTGACATTGGTTGCAAAATGTTCCATTCCCCAACATTTACAATAAATATTCATCTCAGAAAAATTGTTATTTGTTTCTGATTTTGTTTTTGATACGAACAATTAAATTCGTGGCTAAAAGAATGCAATGAAATTGGATGGTATATTTGCTAAAAATTGTTGCAGTCATAATATCTGTCAACATGTTCTTTAATCTAATTAAAATGTGGTTTCTATTTATATAGTGCTAGCAATTTCCATCAATGCAAAACAGCTTTGATGCTAACCTGCAGCGTAACTCGGTTGTGAAGGTACTAATTCAAAGGTCTACTTGTATTTTGGTTCAGAACTCTCAATTAAACCACTCCAGATATTAGTCTCCCTAAGGTTAGGCTTTATTTTAAAATGTAGAATCCATGGTAATAAAATTCGGATCACAAAACAAGTAACAAATCATTTACTATGTAAGAGATTCTACAGGAATTATTATTCACTCAGTACCACATTTATATAATGAGACAGTGCATGTGATAAAGCTCTCCATCTAGCAAGCTGTATTCATGAACTGAACAGATTGGTAGTTACCAAATCTGTGAGGCACCTTGACTGTAGCTGTCTCGTTCTTAATCTTGAGCGCACATACACAACTATAACCGCTGCTCTATGTAAGGACTGAAACTACAACCCATATGACTCTAAGCACATTTGTCAGCCACATCATTATATCCAAAGAACATTTTTTTAAAAATCCTGCACAAGGTAAAATGAATGAGCTGACATAAGCCTTCTAGCTAATTAAAGGAGTGAATACTCTCATCTGTTCCCTTATCAGTTGGCACATATGAAAATATTCTATTATATGGCAGCAAGTATGGTTTTAGAACTAATATGGTTGCCTGAAGAATCTCCTAGATTCTCTTTTGAAGAAATAAAATTCCAACTGTGCCTAGACTTCCAGAACAGTCTTATCTTTGATCAGAACGTTGTAGGTCTAAGCCCCATACCAGAAATTACAGTTCAGAATCGAAGCTGAGTACTGAGAGAATGCTGGCTGCACTGTTGGAGGTGCCATACTTCATGAGGTTTTAATTCGAGGCCCAATCTGTATCACAAGTGAACTTTAAAGATCCCAATTTTCGATGAAGAGCAAGAGGCTCTCCCGATACTGAGCAACCAGCCAGTATCACCAAAACAGATTCATTGGTTATTCATCTGTCATTGTACTTCAAAAGTAATTCTTTCTATGTAAAGGGCTTTGAGATATTTCTGAGAGATGTGCTAAGGTGCAATAAGATGCAAAATCTTTCTTTCTTATCTCATGAACTGAACAATACATTATACATATGGCATAAACATATGTGGGTTTAAAGGATGAGTGGCAACAACGCCATTATTTAATTGCCCTTAATTCAATTTATATTAATATTAATTCAATAAACTGTATTGTGTATTTTTTCTGAATTTCTTTTCTATATTCTGCAGATCCTTCATCAAATTATTGAGGAACCATGAGCTGGAGTTTACTTCGTGATGTTTTAAGTGGAGTGAATAAATACTCCACTGTAGTGGGGAGAATCTGGTTGAGTGTCATGTTCATATTCCGAGTCCTTATCTATGTGGTGGCAGCAGAACGTGTCTGGGGTGATGAGCAGAAGGAGTTCAACTGCAACACAGAGCAACCTGGTTGCGAAAATGTGTGTTTTGACCACTTCTTTCCAATGTCCCAAGCAAGACTTTGGGCACTGCAACTTATCATGGTTTCCACCCCTTCTCTTTTGGTTGTTATGCATGTAGGTTACAGGGAACATAGGGAGAAGAAATTCCATAAGAAACTGTACAAAGACAAAGGGAACATAGATGGGGGTCTGTGGTGGACATATTTCTTTAGTCTAGTGTTCAAAACGGGAGTTGAGATCATATCCTTGTTTGCGTTTCAGTGGATGTACAATGGGTTCTCTGTTCCTCGCCTTTTGAAATGTGAAGTTAAGCCCTGCCCCAATGTGGTGGATTGTTTTGTTGGTCGGCCCACAGAGAAGACCATCTTCATCTACTGCATGGCTGTCTCCTCAGGAGCATGTATACTATTGAACATCTGCGAGATGAGTTACCTCATTGTAAAGCACTGTAAAGAATTCTTTGAGAAGAGATCTGGCAAACAAAATCAAAAGTTGAAATGTGGATGTGATCCGTTGCAGAAAAATCATGATCATCTGAAAGCTCTTAAAAATGGCACTTTGAGATCATCCGTAAGCATTCACTCGATGTGAAACCAGAAAAACATCAATGTAATCTCCAATACTGCTGATATAAGCTGTTTGAGAACATAGATACCAATGTGCAGTCACCTGCATTCTTAGGAAATGAACAAACGTTAATTAAGTTACTGCCTGGGATTCTTCACAGAATCTTTGAAGAAATTTTCATTATTTGAATGATTTTCCTGAACAGATGTGTAGAAGGGAGAATACTATGTTTATCATGGTTCAAATATTTGTAAACCGCAAATAAACGTTGTTACTGTTGAGTAAAGGATACCTGGGAGGCTGGCGCACATAGAATAACCTGATTGTCATATTAATTACAAATGTTAATGATGTTCCAAGCTAACACAAGACCTCCTCCCTAATGCACATCTACAAGTTGTGCAAACTTGTAAAGTTAACCCTCATGTGCAAAGTTCCTCGTGTTCCCTTTGAATTTTGAAGAAATGTCTGTTGTGTGTTCAGTAACCGTGAATGTGACGGCATAGCTGAGGAAGCTATCTATAAGGATACAAGAGCTACCACACAGTCAATATCTGATGCCAGCCATGCAAAGTTACAGAAATATAGGCCCTGATATTCCGGTCGGAGGCTTCTTTCGGACAAACACTTCTGACCAGAGAATTTTTAGGAAAGTACCTGGTGGTCTCGGAGGAGCCTGTGATTCCGTTGAGGAGGCTTTCTCTTCCCGCGCTGCGAAACGCGCTCCCATCCTCCAGGTTTGGATACAGAAGGTGCAACCAATCAGGTACAGTATTCCACAGCTTTCTCATTAATAGCAATGATAACTCCGTATCTACGAGTTCTCATTGCTATTAATAAGACAAAAAACAAACACACTAAACACCGCAATAAAAAATAAAAAACACACCTCACATAATTAAAATTAATTGAAATTAAAGTTAATAAATGACGTAGAAAAAAAAATTCCGATTTAAAAAAAAGTTTTTTTAATTATGGTTTAAAATAAACTTACCGTAGTGAGCAGGGTTTTTAACAATAAAATGTGTTTTTTAAATTTAATTTTACTTTGTTTTTATGTGTTTTAAAATTCTTACACCTGTAAAAGTAGGCTATGCTTTTATCAGGTGCTAGAGTTTTCAGGACATTTGCTGGGGAAGATATGGGTGAATACCACAATCTTGCCCATGCAAATGTCCTCGCTCCCGAGATGCGGAGGATCTGTCAAGCTGGAGCTTGACAGATCAGAAAAGCCGGTTTTCAGCGCATGCGCATTGTGCACTGAAAACCGGCTTTTGCAATGCCTTCCCGGGTCCGTACACACTCCTTACGGACCCGGGAGGCCGGAATTTCTGGGCCATAATTTACACGCTTTGGCATAAGGGTGTGAAGGTTACAAGTGTGCATTGATTTCATTTCTCAGCCCTTTCAGCCTACTTTCTGGCACTGAATGTAATTTGAATTGTTTATTATGTGCTGATAAGTATCCTGATTGTTTGATTCAAATTTCACATTTACCACAAATCAATCGTAAACACTTATTTTACTATACCTTAAAAACATTTCCATTCACAAAAAACACAGTGGCCCAGAAATTGTGGTTGGAGGCTTCCCAGGGACGGATGCCTCCGACTACAAAGATTTCTACGAAAGTACCTGGTGGTCCCGGGAGGTTCGGCGGCTTGCGGTCCTGGGGCTCTACATAGGGGCCCACGTACCCCAGGATTGTATGGCATTCATACGCATCACTGGAATCACATGGGCCGGCCCAACCTATCAGAGTAGGCGATCCCCATTCGTACTAATGAGCTGCCATAAGTATGAATGGGAATACCACCAAAACACAGAAAATTTTAAAAACACATTACATATTTAAAATTAATTAAAATGCAATTTAATTAAATATTTTATACAAAATTGTTTTAATAGGGCTAAAAATAAACTTACCTTAATGGACAGGGTTTTTAATATAAAAATGAGTGATAACATTTTATTTTTCTATTTTTTAAAATTCTTAAGCCTGCTTTTACCAGTGTAAGAATTTGAAGGGCATTCGCTGGGCAGGAGTTGGGCAAATAGCCCAACACTCTGCCTGCGGAGGCCTTTTTCCTTCAGATGCGATGGATCTGTCGAGAGATTTCTAAACGCAGAACTTGCGCAGCCCCTACGGGTCAAAATCATAACATCGTAGAATCCTAGAATGGTTACAGCACAGAAGGAGGCCATTCGGCCCATTGAACCCGTGCTGGATCTCAGCAAGGGCACTTCAGCTAGTCCCACTCCCAGCCCTTTCCCTGTAGAAAACGTAAAATTCATTTTTGAAAGCCACAATTGAATCTGCCTCCTCCATCCTTTCAGGCAGTGCATTCCAGATCCTAACCACTCACTACGTAAAAAAGATTTTCCTTATGTCGCCTTTGGTTCTTCTGCCAATCACCTTAAATCCCTGAAAGTGTTTTTCAAAGTCCTTTTAGCAGCCATGTTGGTTCCCACCCAACCCATCATATAATCAATAAAATAACATTTATAAAATAATAAACACTTACAAAAATTAAATCTTACTAAAAAACTCATTCATCCCATCTTCTAATATCGTTTGATAGTTCAGCTGGACTTTGGTTCCGAGTATTTTTTTGGGCAGCTGCACATTTGCAAACTTTCAGGCTTCCTTATAAACATAGATCTAGACTTTTCCATTATTATTGCTTGCATACCGCCCACTTAACGTCTATTTTAATGCTAAAATGAGGTGGAACGCCCATATACTGCCCATTTAGGCACAAAATGGAAAGTAATGCCCATTACTCAGTCACTTATCGTAACGCAAGTATGTAACGCCGATAAAAATTAATACTGCCCGCCTACTTTTTTGGGACGGAAAGATCAGAATGGTCGACACCAACGCCCATAATATCGCCCATCCTTACTTTCGACATCTCACATACATCTCGCCGACAATATCGCTCGCCGAGAAAACTGCTGTGAAAAAGTTGAACTGACCAGAACTACTCACAGCGGTATGGACGCCATTTTCTCCAGTCGCATCATTTAAAAGGCTGCTCTGCTTCAAGATTCTTATGTCAGCAGCTCATAAATGGCCGCTTTGCTTGAAATAACGCTGGTGGTATTTACAAAGCTGCAACACTGCTGGGTGTGCAGGTCATACATCAATGATGTGCATCACCTTGGTGACAGTTAAAGTTTAAGTTGATTCAAGTTAAGTGTAATTATACCCTTTCATGTTAAGGAATCACCAGTGTGTAACGGTGCAGTTATCTGAGACAATGCACAACAAAGTTATGTTAAATAAAAACCATTTAATTTGACCATTTGTCTGAAATCATAAGTATATCTGTAAAAAACACCCCAGTCCACCCCCGCCCCACCCCATAACAAATTTGTCACATTTACATCATTACAATGGTCCCCATTTCCCGCAAAACAGAACACAAATGCAAACCAACAAGGTAGCTCCCTCTTCCCTTGCTCCAACCCTCCCACCAATATAGCAGCAGCAACCTAAAAATATGCCCCAGACAACACCTGTGGCCATGCACCTCACTTTCCTTCCTTCCCCCCCCCGCTTCTCCTCCCCACCTCTACCCCTTCCCCTCCTAACTCCAAGCCGCCTGGCCGAGGAGGTCCTAAGGCGATGCTTCATTGAGGGGGATGAGAGCAGAACCGCTGCTTGGACGGATATGGAAGAGGACGGTCCCGAGGTGGGAACGTGCTCCGAGCTAGAAGCAAGATCTTCCTTCTGGCTCTCATGTGCCATTGGCAATGGGGGTGTGGCACCTTGGGGTGTAGTGCCGTGCTCCGGGACCACTGGGAGCCCTCTACCACCAGTGTTCCTGGCTACCAAGCTCCAGGGACTCCTCCATCCCTTCCATGATATATATTATTTGTTTAACAAAAACTCGGTGCCGACTATGTTCTTGGTGCTTAGTAGGCATTTTGTTGCTGATGAATCTCCCTCGTGCCTCCCACAACAGCCAAACAAGCACACACCACACCCAGACACACTTTCAGTCCCTCTCTGCTCCCTCTCTCTCTGTCTCCTCTTCTGCGCATGTAATGATGACCCCTGACCTCCTGAATCATGGGAAACGAGTGTTGCCATGCCGTTGCTAAGGACGGCGACACTTTACAGCAGGTCAGAGAGATTTAACGCTACCGCCCATTTCAGATCGCTCACGGTAACGCCCATTTTTAAAAATGGAAACTAGGGGGTTTGAAAATGGGCGATAATCCGGTGATCTGGAAACCCATATTTACCGCCCACGCTGGAAATGCCGCTATTTTTGGGCGATCTGCACAAAAGTGGAAAATCTAGCCCATAACCTCTCCAGTCTCCAACTTTCCACTTTTTTATGTGATCTTTCAGGGCACTCTGTTTCATTGCAGCTTCCCGCCTCACCTTCACCCGCGCTGTTTGCAGTGTGTTTGCATTCTCTCTTTCCAATGGCCACACTTTCTGTTCCCAGCTGTCACACTCTCTGCTCCCAGGGGTCACATTCTCTGCTCCTGGTGGCTGTTCTCTGTACCCTGGCAACTCATTATAGTTTAATTTATTGTTAAAAAGAGAAAATCTGAAAAAATGTATGGAAAATATGTCAGTAGTGTGTGTCAAGGCCAATGAAATGTACTGACAGGTGTCTATTTTCAGTGCAAGATTAGTGCTATCAAAGCCATGCATTATGATGCTACACACCTGGGAAGGACAGGTTTAACAAGGAATGTATACAAGATACACACCCGACTTAAAAATTTGCATCAACGACATTTATGCCTGTGGGTTGCCGCAGAACACATTCTTCTGAAATTTGAGTGCTGCATCAGTGCAAAACAGATAAAGTAGGAAGCACAATTCTCCTGTAGCTGGGCTGTAATTAACCTTCAGCCATCCACTAAGAGCTGAGGGAGCTTATCTAGTGAGTAGCTGCACCATACAGGCAAGGGAAGTGCCAAGCCTGAACTTTGGTCCATGCTGAGTTAACTGATCACACCTAGATTAATGCTTAAGGTGCTCCCCTTGATTAGCAAGGGGGGAAAGCCAGACAGTATCCCACTCATCTCTGTCTAGTGACTCCAAGTAGCAGTGTGACTATGCGGATGTTGGGTGGAGATAGGATTAGGTTTGCATGTGATGCTCCCTGCAGACAAAGAGCCTGTTGCCATTCACTGCCAAGGTGAGGTACTTTAAGACACCTGATCTCGGATATTAACACCCCCCGCCCCCACGACAGGTGGGAGGAGGTTCCAGGGTTCTGGAAACCCGGCAGCAAAGATGGAGATGGGGGCAGCCCGCTCCAGGAGGTAACTGCTTTTTATAGTGCTTCCTGTGGGTCAAGAGGAGCAGGAGTACTCCCTCCGGCCCCTCAAGGAAGCCTTCAGCCTTCCCACTGCCGATCGAGGACTCTCTCTCCCCCTGCCACAATCGGTTGCCTCCATCCTCCCAGCCCCCAATCTGCAGCCGACCCCACGATTTGATCCAAACCCAACTCCCACCCCAGCCCTCAACCTGCTCCATGATCCGATTACTGGGGAACATCCCCAAGGATCCCTGGCTGCGGCCTCCTGCCGTTGGTTTTCCCGCCTGGCAGTCGGCCAAATTGACAGGCTGCTGGGCGGGAAACGGAAGAAAAAAATGATAATGAGGTCCTGCCGTTAAATTCATCAGGGCCTCCGCGTCGTCGGCTTTGCCGGGTTCCCCATCCCCTCGTCCTCCCGCCTGCCTGTAAACATCGGGGCGCCTGTGTCTGGGGAGCCAAAGCTTAAGAAGGAATCAATATCTTCAGGGGAGAAGAGAGGAAAAGATAAAATTGGTGAAAAAATTAATGCACGGCCAAAATTAAGTTTTATAGAAATAAGAACAGAAAATGCTGCAGGTCAATCAGCATCTGTACTGAGAAAAGGCAGGTTAGCATTTCCAATCTGTACCCTTCATCAGAATGCTATAATACAGGTCTGCTCCAGTGAAGGGGAGTTCAACTTATCTCACACGGGAAAGGAACGGAGTTTTAATAAAGTTCTAGTTTGATATACCAACCACGTCCATCAATTATATAGATTTACAACAATAAATGTGTGTGTATATATATATTGCTGCAAATAGGAGGACCTTCTTGCACACACTCACATGCTTTTGAGATGAGAGACAAAAATACCCTGATGCTTCATCTTTGGCTAAATTGATCGAATTAATGTTTTTACATTGAGTAAAATGATTCTAAATATTAAAAAAATAAACTAGATGGGTTACAACCATATTTATTGTACCGTGTGGTGTTTAAGGACTTTGGGCAAGTCATGGAATGGGCTTGAATACCTTACTCCGAAGCTAATGCTCTTTTTTTCATGTACCAAATCACTGTGCAGTGCAGCAATCCTATTGTTTTTACCTCCGTCACTGTGACACTCCTTGCACTTTGTTTTATTTTTTCTCAGCACGTAGGCAACACTGGCAAGGCCGCATTTATTGCCCACTTCAGCGGGCATTAAGAATCAACCACATATGTGGGTCTGGAGTCACGTGTAGGCCAGACCAGGTAGGGGTGGCAGGTTCCTTTCCTTAAAAGACTTTAGTGATCTAGTTGGGTTTTTGCAACAATCTGGCAGCCTTTAATGGTCATTTTTTCCAAGCCAACAAATGACCAGATTTATTAAGTTATTTACAATTTACCATGGCGGTATTGAAACTCACAGCCTCCGGGTTACTACAAATCTAAGCTATGAAGGTGACCTGGGCTGATTTCCACTTCTTCCCAGTAGGGAAGCCCCAAACCACTTTTTATTACTTTCCCCGGGATGACATTGGTTGAGATTGAAAACCATCTGTGTGGGGAGTTGGGATGTGTCATCATGACAGGCCAACCAGAAGACACTTTAAGTTAGCAAACTTTGTCATAAACCATGAACTAAGCTCTTTCATATGAGCCCTCCATTTTAGGCACTAATAATCACTAGTGGCCTTGTTCTGAAAAATGGTTCCCTTCTATTCTATCTTTGGAGTGTGGGACTGTAGTGTAGCTCCATGTAGCTCTGTAATTGTCTGATAGAGGCATGATTCAAACAGTCCTAAATATCAACGTTTTGCTTTCCTAATCATGGGATATATCTGTATTGCATGCTACTCTGTCCAGCACTCAGCTCAGAACTGACACAACCCCCGATGATGTCGCACTCAGTCGTATTGATCAGTAAAGGTGTCAGGTTTGTCCTTGGCTTCGCCTTAGATAGCTTATCTCAGTCGGGGTGGTGACAAGGTGCTACAATTAGCCTCAAAGTTCCTGAGCTAGTGAAGGGAAAAATCAGTCAAGATTCCTGAAGCCGATGATGATCTAGTGGCTCTTGCTGAAACGTATGCACATGTGATGTCTGCTGAAGAAAGTACTGGATTCTGCTGTGATGCCCTCTTGTAGAACAGTCATTGTCCAAGGTTGCACATGCAGAATGGTTTTTGGATGAAGTATAATGGTACTGAACCCCGGCAGTGCCTTCAGGAGAGGAGGGAAAGAAAGAAAAGTGAGTTGAGAAAAAGGCCACAAAACCCAATCAACTTAAGCAAGATAATTTCAGTGACAGACAAACAGGACCTCACAACCTTAAAGTTATAAGTTAAATGTGTAATCAATTGAACTAGTTGGTACGCTCTGAAAATAAAAGCAGTGTTGTGTCTATAAGCACTCTAGTAATGACTCCACGAGGCAAGGTATTGTACTTGAACTGTGGTGCCCTTAAACAACGTATTACAGCTCCTGAGTCAGGATACAGCATGGTGAGCTCCCTTTCAGACCTGGTTACCTGTCGTGTACAGGTGACCCCTAGGTCTCCACCAGTTGCACCCTCTGGTGGTACAAGCATAGTGTATACAGTGTGAAGGTACATCCAGTAGTCTTATATAACTGTACACTAAGTGTAAAGGGAGTATACTTATGTTATACATACACAGCAAGCAGGGAAGTCTTACTACAGCTATATAAGGTATTGGTGAGGCCACACCTAGAATACTGCGTGCAGTTTTGGTTTCAATATTTATGAAAGGATATACTTGCTTTGAAGGAAGTTCAGAGAAGGTTTATTAGGTTGATTCCGGAGATGAGGGGTTGACATGAGGAAAGGTTGAGTAGGTTGAGCCTCTACTCATTGGAATTCAGAAGAATGAGAGGTGATCTTATCGAAACGTATAAGATTATGAGGGGGCTTGACAAGGTGGATGCAGAGAGGATGTTTCCATTGATAGGGGAGACTAGAACTAGAGGGCATAATCTTAGAATAAGGGGCCGTCCATTTAAAACTGAGATGAGGAGGAATTTCTTCCCTCAGAGGGTTGCTTCAGAGAGCTGAGGAAGCTGGGACATTGAATAAATTTAAGACATCCAGTGGTCTTACGTAACTGTACACTGAGTGTAAAGGGAGTATACTTATGTTATACATACACAGCAAGCAGGGAAGTCTTACCACAGCTATATAAGGTATTGGTGAGGCCACACCTGGAATACTGCGTGCAGTTTTGGTTTCCATATTTATGAAAGGATATACTTGCTTTGGAAGCAGTTGAGAGAAGGTTTACTGGCTGGATCATCTTGCAGTTGGGTTGAGCGGTCTGGGTCGTCTCC
Organism: Pristiophorus japonicus; assembly: GCF_044704955.1. Taxonomy (NCBI): domain Eukaryota; kingdom Metazoa; phylum Chordata; class Chondrichthyes; family Pristiophoridae; genus Pristiophorus; species Pristiophorus japonicus. The sequence continues at coordinate 170,474,795 of NC_091983.1, forward strand.
ACGCAGTCGAGTTGAATGGCGCGTTTTTCAGGTGTTGTGCTGGATCCAACTTCGGGGCCGCGGAGGACGCCGATCGCTGGAGGATAAAGGTTTTCCCAGCTCCAACGGATCTTTTTCATCCATCTTCTCCTTAATAGCGTTGGACCAACCCCAGCAACGATCCACAAAGGTAAATTGTGCATCGCACCATCATGGGAAACCTGGACATCCATGCTGCCAACGACTGGGATGGTGTCGTTTGTGTAGGTGAGCAGCTTCACCTGGATCGAGATCATTTTAGGTCATTAGACTGGATTGTCCTAGAGTTTCTCAAAGGCTGCCTGATTCATCAGTGACTGGCTCACCCCTGTGTCCATCTCCATCGTGACTGGAACACCGTTGATTTCGACTTCCATTTTCAACGGGGAACTCTCGGTGGTGCAGGTAAACACTCCGTACACCTCATCGTGGGGCTGAGCTGCCTCATGAACTCTCTCTTCATCGTCGCTGGAGTCCGGGTGATCGGCCAACTCTTCATCGACTCGGTGAGTACACTTTCTCTTGCATATTCTCTGGAGGTGGCCCTTCGTGTTACAGCTTTTGCATGTATAGTCTTTACAGCGGCACCGGTGGGCCCTGTGATTTCCTCCACAGCGCCAGCATGGGGTTAGCCGGTTGGCCCCATGTGGCGGACTCAGGGTTGCGGGACTCGGGGTTCTGTTCCCTCTTCCTTGAGAGAGACCACTTGCAGCCCTGTCTCTAAAAGGCGCCAGTCGGTTCACAGTACTTGCCGGGTTAGAGTCCTGGGGGTGAGACATCCACTTGGAATCGCAGGCTGAGATCATGAATGCCTGACTCACTTTAATTGCCTTCTGCAGGGTGACTGTGGTATCTGCAGAGAGCAGCCTGTGGAGGAGGCCCTCGTGGCCGATTCCAATAACGAAGATGTCCCGCAGCGCTTTGGTGAGGTGGTCGCCAAAATCACATGGTGCAGCCAATCGTCTCAGGTCTGCAGCATATTTTGCGATTTCTTGGCCTTTGGGCCGCTGGTGGGTGTAGAATCGGTGTCTGGCTGTGAGGATGCTCTCTTTAGGTTTGAGTTGTTCCTGCATCATCGTTACGAGCTCCACATATGTTTTGGTTGTTGTCTTCTCTGGGGCTAGCAAGTCCCTGACAAGGCCATAAACGGTGGGCCCACAATTGCTAAGCAGGATAGCTCTGTGCTTTACAGCCAACGAGGTCAGAGTGTCTTCAGCCAGGTCATTCGCAATAAAGAAGTGTTCGAGCCTTTCCACAAAGGCCTCCCAATCTTTCCCATCGGCGAATTGTTGAAACGTGCCAAGGTTCGCCATTTTCGTGTGGAAATTCGTAATCTCATCGCCAGTTGTTGTGTCTATTAACACTAGTAATGACTCCACAAGGCAAGGTATTGTACTTGAACTGTGGTGCCCTTAGTCCATTTATTACAGTTCCTGAGTCAGGATACAGCATGGTGAGCTCCCTTTTATACCTGGTTACCTGTCGTGTACAGGTGACCCCTAGGTCTCCACCAGTTGCACCCTCTGGTGGTACAAGCATAGTGTATACTGTGTGAAGGTACATCCAGTGGTCTTACGTAACTGTACATTGAGTGTACAGGGAGTATACTTATGTTATACATACACAGCAAGCAGGGAAGTCTTACTACAGCTATATAAGGTATTGGTGAGGCCACACCTAGAATACTGCGTGCAGTTTTGGTTTCCATATTTATAAAAGGATATAGTTGCTTTGGAAGCAGTTCAGAGAAGGTTCACTAGGTTGATTCCGGAGATGAGGGCGTTGACATGAGGAAAGGTTGAGTAGGTTGGGCCTCTACTCATTGGAATTCAGAAGAATGAGAGGTGATCTTATCGAAACGTATAAGATTATGAGGGGGCTTGACAAGGTGGATGCAGAGAGGATGTTTCCATTGATGGGGGAGACTAGAACTAGGGGGCATAATCTTAGAATAAGGGGCCGTCCATTTAAAACTGAGATGAGGAGGAATTTCTTCCCTCAGAGGGCTGCCTCAGAGAGCTGAGGAAGCTGGGACATTGAATAAATTTAAGACAGAGATACACAGTTTCTTAAGGATAAGGGGATAAGGGGTTATGGGGAGCGGACAGGGAAGTGAAGCTGAGTCCATGATCAGATCAGCCATGATCTTATTAAATGGCGGAGCAGGCTCAAGGGGCCGTATGGCCTATTCCTGCTCCTATTTCTTATGTTCTTATGTAAAATTGGGTCAGTCATTTTATTCTCCTGTGGTTACCTGGCTTGGGTGCTGATCAAATGGAATGTGGCTTCCACTTCCACAGCATTAATTCTGCATAAAAGAGACTACTGTGCAGAGAATTTTCAGTATAGGCTGTTCTCTCTTCTCTTTACCCTCCCCCACCACTGTCTATGATTTCAGGAAGAAGAATTCAGTATCATCATGTCTTGTTTCTTTTTCAACTTATCAAAACTAATCTCAATGATTATATTTGACACATGAAAATTTGGCAGGCTATAAACGATTGCTAAATGTGTGTTCAGTTATTACACAATCACTTTTTGGGAATTACCTACAGACCTCGGGGAACCGAAATTGCCTCACAACTGAAAGTAGGCAGACCTATCATTTCTGAATATTTTTCTCCGCCCCAATCCATGGGGTGGAGAGTAGAGTGATATTGAGGACTTTAACAAAAATGTTCATCTCCAGGCTGTGTTCAGGTCGGCTGCAAGGTGGAAGTGTGTGTGGAGCGAGTCAGATGCTGGTATCAGCGTCACATCGTCCCTCCTCTTCAGTTAAAGAGAAGGGCCGCTGCAAGCTCTGCATGGGGTTTAGTTAGGCCCACTGGGCCACCAGGATGGGTTTTGGCCGGGCCAGTAGCCCGTTACCCAAGAGGGTATGTCGGGCTGCCTGTTGGGCCAATCTCGGACTCGGCCGACAATTAAAATAAAATGGAGGCGCCAACAGCGCACCCCCCTTTAAGGGCGGACGCGCTACCCGGGCACACAGTGCTTCCCGCAGGGGAAAGCTGTCAGTGGCACCGACCAGCGGCTGTTCCACGCCTGCTGTTAGAAATCAGGGATGTCTAAAAATTTATAAAACTGATATGAATGCTGATACATATGCTTATCATTATAATAAATCACACATGGCCCATTGCTGGAGCTGATCACCTTGTGACCTTTAGGTTTAATGTAATCTCCAAAAGTGAAACCTGCAGGAAGAGCCTGCTTTATATAGGAAGGCAGCACGAGGTGCAGTAAAGTGTTCCTCCCGGGTTTTCCCCATCTGTTGGCTATTACATGTAATTACATGGTACAATGCATGATGCAGATTATGGCTGCAAATACATCACAAATGCTATGTTTAACTCATTGTTTTGAACTGCAGACGGAATGTCTCTTTGGATCAGAGAAATGCTAATGTCTTGGTTTCCGATGGAGGGGATAGTTCTTTGTACTATATACAGTCTCCCTGTTGCTAAGCAATTATCTGTTGTTTTTAAGTTAAGGCTTGAACCTTGCTTATGTATTTTATGTATAATACGAAGGGTAGGGTTTGAAGTTTTTGAAGTTTTGAAGTTACCTTAACAAAAATGCTGACGAAGATAATGAATGGAAGTTGGAGGAATTAACGTAAACCCAGGCAGTTTGCTATGTCGTAAAGACTGGTTAAGATGACAGTTTCCTGGGTTGGCTTCATAGTTCAAAGAGTAGAGGGATAAGGCTTTGTAGTGATTGTACCTGGGAGAATAGAGAGAGAGAGACATCAAAGGAATTCTACAGAAAAGCGACTTAGATAAGGTATAAACGATGACATATTACCAAAACTGTAAGACATCTTTAGGGTGGGCTTTGTTTCAAGAACTGAGACAAAGAACTGGAAGTCTTATTCCATTTGCCTTCCTGATTATTTGCTGTACCTGCATACTAACGTTTTATGTTTCATGCACCCCCAGGTCCCCCAGGTCCCTCTGTACTGCAGTACTTTACAATTTTTCTCCATTTAACTTATAATTTGCTTTTCTATTTTTTTCTGCTAAAGTGGATAACCTCACATTTTCCCACATTATACTCCTATCTGCCAAATTTTTGCCCACTCACTTAGCCTGTCTATATCCCTTTGCAGATTTCTTGTGTCCTCCTCACAATTTGCTCTCCCACGTATCTTTGTATCATCAGCAAACTTGGCTATATTACCCTCGATCCCTTCATCCAAGTCATTAATATGGATTGTAAATAGTTGAGGTCCCACCACCAATCCCTGCGGCACCCCACTAGTTACTGATTGCCAACTGGAAAATGACCCATTTATCTCGACTCTCTGTTTGCTGTTAGTTAGCCAATCCTCTATCCATGCTAATATATTACCCCTAACCCTGTGAACTTTTATCTTGTGCAGTAACCTTTTATGTGGCACATTGACAAATGCCTTCTGAAAGTCCAAATACAAGACATTGACTGGTTCCCCCTACTCATTACATCCTAAAAGAACTCCAGAAAATTTGTCAAATGTGATTTCCGTTTCATAAAAACCTGTTGACTCTGCTTGATTGTATTTTGCTTTTCCAAATGTCCCCCTACTGCTTCCTTAATAATGGACTCCAACATTTTCCCAAAGACAGATGTTAGGCTCACTGGTCTATAGTTTCCTGCTTTCTGTCTGCCTGCTTTTTTAAATAGGGGCGTTACATTTGAACTTTTCCAATCTGCTGGGACCTCACCAGAATCCAGGGAATTTTAGTAGATTACAACCAATGCATCCACTATCTCTGCAGCCACTTCTTTTAAGACACTAGGATGCAAGCTATCAGGTCCAGGCGATTTATAGAAACATAGAAACATAGAAAGGGGAATAGATAGACGTTTCTGCGGCCACAATTGAGACTCCAGGATGGTATGTTGCCTCCCTGGTGTAAGGGTCAAGGATGTTTCAGAGCAGTTGCAGGACATTTTGGAGGGGGAGAGTGAACACCCAGTTGTCGTGGTGCATATAGGTACCAACGATATAGGTAAAAAACAGGATGAGGTCCTACAAGCTGAATTTAGGGAGCTAGGAGTTTAATTAAAAAGTAGGACCTCAAAGGTAGCAATCTCAGGATTGCTACCAGTGCCACGTACTAGTCAGAGTAGGAATCACAGGATAGCTCAGATGAATACGTGGCTTGAGGAGTGGTGCAGAAGGGAGGGATTCAAATTCCTGGGACATTGGAACCAGTTCTGGGGGAGGTGGGACTAGTACAAACCGGACAGTCTGCACCTGGGCAGGACCAGAACCAATGTCCTAGGGGGAGTGTTTGCTAGTGCTGTTGGGGAGGGGTTAAACTAATATGGCAGGGGAATGGGAACCTATGCAGGGAGACAGAGGGAAGTAGAATGGGGGCAGAAGCAAAAGATAGAAAGAGGAAAAGTAAAAGTGGTTGGCAGAGGAACCCAAGGCAAAAATCAAAAAGGGCTACATTACAACAAAATTCTAAAGGGGCAAAGTGTGTTAAAAAGACTCTATGCCTCAATGCGAGGAGTATTCGTAATAAGGTGGATGAATTAACTGCACAGGCAGCAATTAATGATTATGGTATAATTGCCATCACGGAGACATGGCTCCAGGGTGACCAAGACTGGAAACTCAACATCCAGGGATATTCAACATTCAGTAAGGATAGACAGGAAGGAAAAGGAGGTGGGGTAGCGTTGCTGGTTAAAGAAGAAATGAACGCAATAGTAAGGAGGGACATTAGCTTGGATGATATGGAATCTGTATGGGTGGAGCTGGGTACCAAAGGGCAGAAATTGCTAGTGGGAGTTGGGTACAGACCAGCCAAACAGTAGTAGTGAGGTTGGGGACAGTATCAAACAAGAAATTAGGGATGCATGCAATAGAGGGACAGCAGTTATCATGGGCAACTTTAATCTACATTTAGATTGGGCAAACCAAACTGGTAGCAATTCAGTGGAGGAGGATTTCCTGGAGTGTATTAGGGATGGTTTTCTTGACCAATATGTCGAGGAACCAGCTAGAGGGCTGGCCATCCTAGACTGGGTGATGTGTAATGAGAAAGGACTAATTAGCAATCTTGTTGTGCGAGGCCCCTTGGGGAAGAGTGACCATAATATGGTAGAATTCTTTATTAAGATGGAGAGTGACACAGTTAATTCAGAGACTAGGGTCCTGAACTTAAGGAAAGGTAACTTCGACGGTATGAGACATGAATTGGCTAGAATAGACTAGCAAATGATACTTAAAGGATTGATGCTGGATAGGCAATGGCAAACATTTAAAGATCACATGGTTGAACTTCAACAATTGTACATCCCTGTCTGGAGTAAAAATAAAACAGGGAAGGTGGCTCAAACGAAGCTAACAAGGGAAATTAAAGATAGTGTTAAATCCAAGGAAGAGGCATATAAATTGGCCAGAAAAAGCAGCAAACCTGAGGACTGGGAGAATTTTGTAATACAGCAGAAGAGGACAAAGGCTTTAATTAGGAGGGGGAAAATAGAATATGAGAGGAAGCTTGCTGGGAACATAAAAACTGACTGCAAAAGCTTCTATAGATATGTGAAGAGAAAAAGATTAGTGAAAACAAACGTCAGTCAGATTCAGGTGAATTTATAATGGGGAACAAAGAAATGGCGGACCAATTAAACAAATACTTTGATTCTGTTTTCACAAAGGAAGACACAAATAACTATCTGGAAATACGAGGGGACCGAGAGTCTAGTGAGAAGGTGGAACTGAAGGATATCCGTATAAAGCAGGAAATTGTGTTAGCGAAATTGATGGGATTGAAGGCCGATAAATCACCGGGGCCTGATAGTCTGCATCCCAGAGTACTTAAGGAAGTGGCCATAGAAATAGTGGATGCATTAGTGATCATTTTCCAACAGTCTATCAACTCTGGATCAGTTCCGATAGACTGGAGGGTAGCTAATGCAACACCACTTTTTTAAAAAGGAGGGAGAGAGAAACCAGGTAATTATAGACCGGTTAGCCTGACATCAGTAGTGGGGAAAATGTTGGAATCAATTATTAAAAATGAAATAGCAGCGCATTTGGAAAGCAGTGACAGGATCGGTCCAAGTCAGCATGGATTTATGAAAGGGAAATCATGCTTGACAAATCTTCTGGAATTTTTTGAGGATGTAACTAGTAGAGTGGACAAGGGAGAACCAGTGGATGTGGTGTATTTGGACTTTCAAAAGGCTTTTGACAAGGTCCCACACAAGAGATTGATGTGCAAAATTAAAGCACATGGTATTGGGGGTAATGTCTTGATGTGAATAGAGAACTAGTTGGCAGACAGGAAGCAAAGAGTAGGAATAAACGGGTCCCTTTCAGAATGGCAGGCAGTGACTAGTGGAGTGCCGTAGGGCTCAGTGCTGGGACCCCAGCTCTTTACAATATACTTTAATGATTTAGATGAAGGAATTGAGTGTAATATCTCCAAGTTTGCAGATGACACTAAACTGGGTGGCGATGTGAGCTGTGAGGAGGACACTAAAAGGCTGCAAGGTGACTTGGACAGGTTAGGTGAATGGGCAAATGCATGGCAGATGCAGTATAATGTGGATAAATGTGAGGGTATCCACTTTGGGGGCAAAAACACGAAGGCAGAATATTTCTGAATGGGGGCAGATTAGGAAAGGGGGAGGTGCAACGAGACCTGGGTGTCATGGTTCATCAGTCATTGAAAGTTGGCATGCATGTACAGCAGGCGGTGAAGAAGGCAAATGATATGTTGGCCTTCATAGCTAGGGGATTTGAGTATAGGAACAGGGAGGTCTTACTGCAGTTGGACAGGGCCTTGGTGAGGCTTCACCTGGAATATTGTGTTCAGTTGTGGTCTCCTAATCTGAGGAAGGATGTTCTTGCTATTGAGGGAGTGCAGCGAAGGTTCACCAGACTGATTCCCGGGATGCTGGGACTGACATATGAGGAGAGACTGGATCAACTGGGTCTTTATACAGTGGAGTTTAGAAGGATGAGAGGGGGTCTCAAAGAAACTTACAAAATTCTGACAGAACTGGACAGGTTAGATGCGGGAAGAATGTTCCCAATGGTGCGGAAGTCCAGAACCAGGGGACACAGTCTTAGGATAAGGGGTAGGCCATTTAGGACTGAGATGAGGAGAAAGTTCTGCACTCAGAGAATTGTTAACCTGTGGAATTCCCTACTGCAGAGAGTTGTTGATGCTAGTTCAATGGATATATTCAAGAAGGAGTTAGATATGGCCCTTACGGCTAAAGGGATCAAGGGGTATGGAGAGAAAGCAGGAAAGGGTATTGAGGGAATGATCAGCCATGATCTTATGGAATGGTGGTGCAGGCTTGAAGGGCCGAATGGCCTACTCCTGCACCTATTTTTTATGTTTCTATGTTTCAATGATACTCAAATCCCCTAGCCATGAAGGCCAACATACCATTTGCCTTCTTCATAAGAACATAAGAATTAGGAACAGGAGTAGACCATCTAGCCCCTCGAGCCTGCTCCGCCATTTAACAAGATCATGGCTGATCTGGCCATGGACTCAGCTCCACTTACCCGCCCACTCCCCGTAACCCTTAATTCCCTTATTGGTTAAAAATCTATCTATCTGTGACTTGAATACATTCAATGAGCTAGCCTCAACTCCTTGGGCAGAGAATTCCACAGATTCACAACCCTCTGGGAGAAGAAATTCCTTCTCAACTCGGTTTTAAATTGGCTCCCCCGTATTTTGAGGCTGTACCCCCTAGTTCGAGTCTCCGCAATAAGTGGAAACAACCTCTCTGCCTCTATCTTGTCTATCCCTTTCATTATTTTAAATGTTTCCATAAGATCACCCCTCATCCTTCTGAACTCCAACGAGTAAAGACCCAGTCTACTCAATCTATCATCATAAGGTAACCCCCTCATCTCCGGAATCATCGTGAATCGTCTCTGTACCCCCTCCAAAGCTAGTATATCCTTCCTTAAGTAAGGTGACCAAAACTGCACGCAGTACTCCAAGTGCGGCCTCACCAATATCCTATACAGTTGCATAAGGACCTCCCTGCTTTTGTATTCCATCCCTCTCGCAATGAAGGCCAACATTCCATTTGCCTTCCTGATTACCTGCTGCACCTGCAAACTAACTTTTTGGGATTCATGCACAAGGACCCCCAGGTCCCTCTGCACCGCAGCATGTTGTAGTTTCTCCCCATTCAAATAATATTCCCTTTTACTGTTTTTTTTCCCAAGGTGGATGACCTCACACTTTCGACATTGTATTCCATCTTCCAAACCTTAGCCCATTTGCTTAACCTATGTAAATCTCTTTGCAGCCTTTCTGTGTCCTCTACACAACCCGCTTTCCCACTAATCTTTGTGTCATCTGCAAATTTTGTTACACTACACTCTGTCCCCTCTTCCAGGTCATCTATGTATATTGTAAACAGTTGTGGTCCCAGCACCGATTCCTGTGGCACACCACTAACCACCAATTTCCAACCCGAAAAGGACCCATTTATCCCGACTCTCTGCTTTCTGTTCGCCAGCCAATTCTCTATCCATGCTAATACATTTCCTCTGACTCCGCGTACCTCTATCTTCTGCAGTAACCTTTTGTGTGGCACCTTATCGAATGCCTTTTGGAAATCTAAATACACCACATCCATCGGTACACCTCTATCCACCATGCTCGTTATATCCTCAAAGAATTCAAGTAAATTAGTTGAACATGATTTCCCCTTCATGAATCCATGCTGCGTCTGCTTGATTACACTATTCCTATCTAGATGTCCCGCTATTTCTTCCTTAATGTTAGTTTCAAGCATTTTCCCCACTACAGATGTTAAACTAACCGGCCGATAGTTACCTGCCTTTTGTCTGCCCCCCTTTTTAAACAGAGGCGTTACATTAGCTGCTCTCCAATCCGATGGTACCTCCCCAGAGTCCAGAGAATTTTGGTAGGTTATAACGACCGCCTGCTGTACCTGAATGTCAACTTTCAATACTGGAAGAGCACTCTAAGCAACGAAACAATGACGACAGAACACAAGCAAAGCAAAACAACCAACACAAAACTTTATTTATTTTTTTATTTTAGCTTATGTACCATGACACCCAGATCTCGTTGCACCTCCCCTTTTCCTAATCTGCTCCCATGCAGATAATATTCTGCCTTCATGTTTTTGCCCCCAAAGTGGATAACCTCACATTTATCCTCATTATACTGCATCTGCCATGCATTTGCTCACTGACCTAATCTGTCCAAGTCACCCTGCAGCCTCTTAGCGTCCTCCTCACAGTTCACACTGCCACGCAGCCTAGTGCCATCTGCAAACTTGGAGATATTACACTCAATTCCTTCATCTAAATCATTAATGTATATTGTAAAGAGCTGGGGTCCCAGCACTGAGTTCTGCGGAACCCCACTAGTCACTGCCTGCCATTCTGAAAAGGACCCATTTATCCCTAATCTCTACTTCCTGTCTGCCAACCAGTTCTCTATCCATGTCAGTACATTATCCCCAATACCATGTGCTTTGATTTTGCACACCAATCACTTGTGTGGGACCTTGTCAAAAGCCTTATTGGGCGGGAAATTATGTTTGGGAATTTGATGGGATTCTCCCAGTCCTCCGGTTTGCTGCTTTTTCTGGCCAATTTATATGCCTCTTCCTTGGATTTAACACTATCTTTAATTTCCCTTGTTAGCCACGTTTGAGCCACCTTCCCCGTTTTATTTTTACTCCAGACAGGGATGTACAATTGTTGAAGTTCAACCATGTCTTTAAATGTTTGCCATTGCCTATCCACCGTCAACCCTTTAAGTATCACTCGCCAGTCTATTCTAGCCAATTCACGTCTCATACCATCGAAGTTACCTTTCCCCAAGTTCAGGACCGTAGTCTCTGAATTAACTGTGTCACTCTCCACCTTAATAAAGAATTCTACCATATTATGGTCACTCTTCCCCAAGGAGCCTCGCACAACATTATTGTTAATTAGTCCTTTCTCATTACACATCACCCAGTCTAGGATGGCCAGCCCTCTAGTTGTTTCCTCGACATATTGGTCAAGAAAACCATCCCTAATGCACTCCAGGAAATCCTCCTTCACCGCATTGCTACCAGTTTGGTTAGCCCAATCAATATGTAGATTAAAGTCGCCCATGATAACTGCTGTATCTTTATTGCATGCATCCCTAATTTCTTGTTTGTTGCTGTCCCCATCCTCATTACTACTGTTTGGTGGTCTGTACACAACTCCCACTAGCGTTTTCTGCCCTTTGGTATTCCATAGCTCCACCCATACAGATTCCACATCATCCAAGCTAATGTCCTTCCTTACTATTGCATTAATTTCCTCTTCAACCAGCAACACCACCCCACCTCCTTTTCCTTTCTGTCTATCCTTCCTAAATGTTGAATACCCCTGGATGTTGAGTTCCCAGCCTTTGTCATCCTGGAGCCATGTCTCCGTGATGCCAATTACATGATATCCGTTAACCGCTGCCTGTGCAGTTAATTCATCCACCTTATTGCGAATACTCCTCGCATTGAGGCACAGAGCCTTTAGACTTGTCTTTTTAACACCCTTTGCCCCTTTAGGATATTCCTGTAATGTGTCCCTTTTTGCTTTTTGCCTTGGGGTTCTCTGCCCTCCACTTTTACTTTTCTTCTTTCAATCTTTTGCTTCTGCCCCCATTCTACTTCCCTCTGTCTCCCTGCATAGGTTCCCATTCCCCTGCCATATTAGTTTAACCCCTCCCCAACAGCACTAGGAAACACTCCGCCGAGGACATTGGTTCCGGTCCTGCCCAGGTGTAGACCGTCTGGTTTGCACTGGTCCCACCTCCCCCAGAACCGGTTCCAATGTCTCAGGAATTTGAATCCCTCCCTTCTGCACCACTCCCCAAGCCACGTATTCATCTGAGCTGTCCTGCGATTCCTACTCTGATTACACGTGGCACTGGTAGCAATCCTGAGATTACTACTTTTGAGGTCCTACTTTTTAATTTAGCTCCCAGCTCCCTAAATTCGTCTTGTAGGACCTCATCCGTTTTTTTACCTACATCGTTGGTACCTATATGCACCACGACAACTGGCTGTTTCGGAGCAGGGAGGTCTTAATGCAGTTGTACAGGGCCTTGGTGAGGCCTCATCTGTGTTCAGTTTTGGTCTCCTAATCTGAGGAAGGACGTTCTTGCTATTGAGGGAGTGCTGCGAAGGTTCACCAGACTGATTCCCGGGGTGGCTGGACTGACATATGAGGAGAGACTGGATCGACTGGGCCTTTATTCACTGGAGTTTAGAAGGATGAGAGGGGATCTCATAGAAACATATAAAATTCTGATGGGACTGGATAGGTTAGATGCAGGAAGAATGTTCCCGATGTTGGGGAAGTCCAGAACTAGGGGACACAGTCTTAGGATAAGGGGTAGGCTATTTAGGACTGAGATAAGGAGAAACTTCTTCACTCAGAGAGTTGTTAACCTGTGGAATTCCCTACCGCAGAGAGCTGTTGATGCCAGTTCATTGGATATATTCAAGAGGGAGTTAGATATGGCCCTTATGGCTAAAGGGATCAAGGGGTATGGAGAGAAAGCAGGAAAAGGATACTGAGGGAATGATCAGCCATGATCTTATTGAATGGTGGTGCAGGCTCGAAGGGCCGAATGGCCTACTCCTGCACCTATTTTTTATGTTTCTCTGCCATTTCCTTGTTCCCCATTATTAATTCCTAAGTCTCATCCTCCAGGGGACTATCATTTACTTTAACCACTCTTTTCCTTTTTATGTAGCTGTAGAAACTCTTACTATTTGTTTTTATATTTTGTGCTAGTTTGCTTTCATAATCTATCTTCCCTCTCTTTATTATTCAGGCGCATTATCCACCAAGGTTGACCGAAATCAGAAATACAACTTTGTTACAGTGTCTGAGTACATTCTGTTTTCAAGTGTGGATGGACTTTAGTAAACTACAAAACTGTTTGGAAATTGTGAAATTCAGAAATGATTACGACCTCTGTATTCGGCGTGGGCTGAGGAAAGATTTTTAATTCCCGTGACATCCGAATTTTACGAAAATTCCGAACGTGCCCTGCGAAGCGCGGTACCAGAAGTGGTGCCTGTCCGTGGTCGTGCACCTGCCTGGGCCGCAGGGGGCGCTGTGTATCGCTCTCAGTATTGAGGGTGGTATCCTGCAAGCGGCTCGGCGGGGCTGTTTGCAGATTGCAACCTGGGGGGTGAGAGTTGAAGGCGCGCGTGCGCCGTCCTGGGCCGCAGTTCCCAGCAGGGAGCCGCGCGTGCGCCGTCCTGGGCCGGAGTTCCCAGCAGGGAGCCGCGCATGCGCTAGGGCTGGAGATGCCAGGAGGGAGCCGCGCATGCGCTTGGGCTGGAGTTCGCAGCAGGGAGCCGCGTGCGGTTCTGGGCCGGAGTTCCAAGCAGCGAGCTGCGCGCTGATTGGCTGTTACTTTGTGACATTTCACTGAGCATTTGCCCGGATTTGCACTGGCTCCCAGGGTGCGAGAGGGACATGGAGACAAAGCTCACCCAGCCGCGGGTTTTCTTAGAGATCAGAAACAGCACGCAAAGCGGGCACTTAGTACTTGGGTAACCTTTTTTCTTTTAATGTATATAAACTAACAATGACCGGTGGGGTACATTTGTAAACTTGTTTTTGGATTTAAATGTCTCTAACTGGTGAACATTGCTACAAGTATGCCTGTGAACCAAGCCGCTATTAGATACATTGCAGCTTTATATACATTTTGAAAAATAGATTTGAGTGTGTTTGTTTACATTACAGGGCTCAGGGTAACTGATGTAAACTAACATGTTGCTCTGCAGTGCTCTACATTGTTCAACCCCCACCCCGCCACACCAGACATTCGCCGAACCTCCATCACGATCACCCACCAAATCTCACCCACGACCCCTCATCACTCCTCCACCCCGATCACTCGCCACAAGTCCGCCACGACCTTCCCGCTGCGGCGAGAGATTGTGGCAGAGGTGAGGCGAGTGTTTTTGTGGCGGAGGAGCGGCGAGGGATTGTGGCGGAGGTGCGGCGAATGTTTGTGGCGGAGGAGCGGCGAGAGATCATGGCGGAGGTGCGGTGAATGTTTGTGGCGGAGGAGCGGCGAGAGATCGTGGCGGAGGTACGGTGAATGAGGGTACAGGGCCCAGAAGAGCCGAGGGTCCATGGGCAGCACGGGCCTGCCCACACTACAATATGTGAGCACACTAGGTCCATGCAGCAGAGCAGGTCTCTAGTCGTCCTGGTTAACCCTTGCCACTGGATAAAGGCCTAGCTCTGTCAAGCCCATATATATGGTAGCTGATGTGCAACGGTCACCACACGTTAAAAAAAATCCACGCACAGGCATCTTCCACCCCCTTAATTGAGAGTTCAGGACTGGAACATCGGGTCCTTCATTGAAACATCTGTGAACTCGTGGAAGCGAGTGATCCTCGTTCGAGGGACCGCTTATGATGATGACATTGTTCAAAAAGGGGAGTAAACATAAACCCAGAAACTACAGGCCAGTCAGTTCAACCTCAGTGGAGAAGCTTTTAGAAACAGTAACCAGGGACAAAATTAACAGTCACTTGGATAGTGGTGGATTAATTAAGGAAAGCCAGCATGGATTAATTAAAGGCAAATTGTGTTTAACCAATTTGATCGAATTTTTCTGGTCTGAATTTTCCCCAAACCCTTTTTTGGTGCACTTCCCTTCAATGCGCAGACTTTGCGCGCTGCAAATAGCGCTGAAAAAAAGTGGCCCCATCCTGCTCGCTCTGCTGAGTCTCCGGTGTCCCAGCGTGGCGCAGATAGTGAAGTGGGAGGGTGGAGCAACAGCCCAGCGCAGAAAACACTGCCGGCAGCTGCGCGCATGTGTAGTGAAGTCTGCGCGCATGCTCCTCGCCCTCCCAGCGTGTCCTGCGGGCTGTGAGCAGGACCCAATGCTCGCAGCCCCTATCCTCGGCCGAAGGGATGCCCCGATGTTCGCCGTATCCTATCCCCGGCCGAGTGCCTCCCGCACCGGCCAGCCGGCCCGCTGAGTTCCCGGGCCGAGGTAGGACTTCAGTTTTATTTTTTATTTATTGATAGTCGTGCTTTGTATAGTGAGGAGAGTTTTGATGGGGGGGGGGGGGGGGGGGGCGGGCGGGCGGGGAGGAAAAGAGTGTTTTGATGAGAGGGGGGGGGACACTTTAAAAAAAAAAAAAATCTTGTTTCTGGCATAAAGGTAGGACTTCTATTTTGTATTTGTTATTGATTGATTGCTTATTACTTTTTGTGGTTTGTTTAGTGCTTTGTAAGTCTTGGTGCTTTAAATGTACTAACCTGCGCCGAATTCTTAACTGCCCACAAAGTTTTTCAGAGCTGGCCACATACGCTGACCTAAGTCGATTTGGAGTAAGTTTTAGCTGGCCAAAGTGGCATAAATGGCCAAAACTGGCGTAAGTGGCTGGGAATGTCCCCTTTTGGAAAAAGAAACTGAACTAAAAAAAATCGTACCTAACTGAGTTACTCTGGAGCAAGTTTAATGAGGAAAATGTAATTTTTTAACTTATGCCAGAAAAACCAACACTCCAAAAAAAATTGGAGCAAGTCATGGCCAAAATTGGGCCCTTGATGAGGTAACAGAGGGTTGTTGAGGGCAATGCGGTTGACGTGGTGTACATGGACTTCCAAAAGGCGTTTGGCAAAGTGCCACATAATAGGCTTGCCAGCATAATTGAAGCCAATAGAACAAAAGGGACAGCAGCAGCATGGATACAAAATTGACTAAGCGACAGGAAACAGAGAGTAGTGGTGAACGGTTGTTTTTCGGTCTGGAGGATGCTATACAGTGGTGTTCCCCAGGGGTCGGTTCTAGGACCACTGCTTTTCATGATATATTAATAAGTCTTGGGCATGGGTATACAGGGCGCAATTTTAAAATTTGAAGATGACACAAAACTTGGAAGTATAGCGAACAGTGAGGAGGAGAGTGTTGACTTCAGGAAGCCATAGACAGGCTGGTGAAATGGGCGAACACGTGGCAGATGAAGCTTACTGCAGAAAAGTGTGAAGTGATGCGTGGTAGAAAGAATGAGGAGAGGACATATAAATTAAATGGTACAATCCTAAAGGGGGTGCACAAACAGAGAGACCTTGGGATATAAGTGCATAAAGGTTGAAGGTGGCAGAGCAGGTTGAGAAAGCAGTTAAAAAGGCTTGTGGGATCCTAGCTTCGTAAATAGAGGTATAGAGTACAAAAGTGTGGAAATTATGATGAACCTGTATAAAACGCTGGTTTGGCCACGACTGGAGTATAGATGCGACGTCCAAAATCTGCAGATCTGGAATCCGGACACCGGGCCGATCCATGGTGGGGTCGTCCAGAAACCGGAAAATGTTCTGAAATCTGGACCCCCCACCTCGGCCTGACCTCGCCTCAGCCCAACCTCTAGCCGCCTCGACTCCCCCGGCCTCGGCCCGACCTCCCCCCGCCTCGGCCCGACCTCCCCCGGCCTCGGCCCGACCTCCCCCGGCCTCGGCCCGACCTCCCCCGGCCTCGGCCCGACCTCCCCCGGCCTCGGCCCGACCTCCCCCGGCCTCGGCCCGACCTCCCCCCGGCCTCGGCCCGGCCTCGGCCCGACCTCCCCTCGGCCTCGGCCCGACCTCCCCCCGGCCTCGGCCCGACCTCCCCCCGGCCTCGGCCCGACCTCCCCCGGCCTCGGCCCGACCTCCCCCCGGCCTCGGCCCGACCTCCCCCGGCCTCGGCCCGACCTCCCCCCGGCCTCGGCCCGACCTCCCCCGGCCTCGGCCCGACCTCCCCCGGCCTCGGCCCGACCTCCGGCCGCCCGACCTCGCCTCGGCCTGGCCTCCGGCCGCCCAACCGACCTCACCTGGCCTTGGCCAGACTGATGCGGCCCGGCTGACCTCCCCCGGCCTCGGCTAGACCGACACCCTCAACTTCCGGCGGCCCGAACGGCCTCCCTCGGCCCGATCTTCACCTCCGACCTCCCTCGGCCCGACCGAGCCCCCCCCCCCCCCACCCCCCCAACACCTACCTTCTTCGGCCCAAGCAAAGACGTTCCGAAATCTGGAAATACTTGGAATCCAGAACGGCTTCGGTCCCGAGGTTTCCGGATTTCGGACGTCACACCTGTATTGTATCTAATTCTGGGCTCCACACTTTAGGAAGGATGCGATGGCCTTAGAGAGGGAGCAGAAAAGATTTTCACGAATGATTCCAGGAATGAGGGACTTCAGTTACATTGATAGACTGAAGAAGCTGGGGTTGTTCTCCTTGGAGCAGAGAAGATTGAGAGGAGATTTGATCGAGGTGTTCAAAATCATGAAGGGTCTGGACAGGGTAGATAGAGAGAAACTGTTCCCATTGGCAGAAGGGTTGAGAACCAGAGAACACAGATTTAAGGTGATTGGCAAAAGAACCAGAGGCGATGTAAGAATTTTTTTTTACGCAGCGAGTGGTTAAGATGTGGAATGCACTGCCTGAAAGGGTGGTGGGGGCAAACTCAATTTTATCTTTCAAAAGGGAGTTGGATAAGTATCTGAAGGAAAACAATTTTGCAGGGCTATGGGGAAAGGGCAGGAGAGTGGGACGAGCTGAGAGTTGTCACGGGCTCGACGGACCGAATGGCTGCCTTCCGTGTTGTAACCATTCTATGATTCTATACAGTCTTTAGATTTTATTAGCTGATGCATAATGTAGTATTGCCCTTGACAATAAATATTGGCCCAGAAATCTCGGCCTCCCTGGGCCCATACTGAGTGTCTACGGACCCGGGGAAGCATCGCAAAAGCCGGTTTTCAGCGCACAATGCGCATGTGCTGAAAACTGGCTTTTCCGATCGATTCTTCACATCTCGGGAGTGAGGACATTCGCATGGGCGAGATTGCGATATTTACCCATCGCTTCCCCAGCAAATGTCCTGAAAACTCTTGCGCCTGATAAAAGCAGGCGCATCGCCTACATTTGCAGGCGTAAGAGTTTTAAAACACACAAAAACATAATAAAATCAAATTAAAAAAAAACACTTTTATTGTTTAAAAACCCTGCCCACTACGGTAAGTTTATTTTAAACCATAATTAAAAAACGTTTTTAAAAAATGGGATTTTTTATTTTCTAAGACAATTACAGGTTGGACCTCCCTTATCCGGGACTCCCTTATCCAGCACCACCCCTCGTGCGGCATGATTCCGGCGGCTGGGGGCGCATGCGCAGAACGTGGCCGACCTCCACCCCGACTTTGGGGCCGCACCGACACTCGGCCTGCCGAGGGCCCACTGACACTTCCTTTGCGGTCTGCCGACATTTCGGGCTTGCCCGGGGCGCCGACCTCCTCCCCCCACCGCCCCCCCCCACCGACCTCGGGCTGCGGACCTCCCCTCATCCGGCCAAGTCCCTTGTTCGGCACAGGCCAAGTCCCGAGGGTGCTTGATGAAGGAGGTTCAACTTGTATTAACTTTAATTTGAATTAATTTTAATTATGTGAGGTGTGTTTTTTGTTTTGTTATTTTTTATTATGGTATTTAGTGTGTTTTTTCTCATTAATAGCAATGAGAACTCGTAGATACAGAGTTCTCGTTGCTATTAATGAGAATGCTGTGGAATACTGTGCCTGATTGGTTGATTGCACCGTCTGCGTTTGAACCTGGAGGACGGGAGCGCGTTTCACAGCGCGGGAAGAGGGATCACCAGGTATTTTCGTAAAAATTCTCCGGTCGGAGGCATTCGTTGGAAAGAAGCCTCCGCCCAGAATTTCAGGGCCAATACGATTTGGAGAAACTGCTAATGAAAACCTAGCCACCTCTAGCTCGGTGCTTATTATGCAGCCTGACTGATAATTGAATCTGCATAATGAACTTTGCACTGTTAGCAACTGATATTAAATGATGCTCACAGGATAATCTCTCATGTAAAGATTAGAATATTGGCCCAGAAATCACGGCTTCCCCAGGTCTTTACGGAGTGTGTACGGACCCGGGAAGGCATCGCAAAAGCCGTTTTTCAGCGCGCAATGCACATGCGTTGAAAACCGGCTTTTCCGAGCTGTCAATCTTAGGAGTGAGGACATTCGCATGGGCAAGATTGCGGTATTTACCCATATCTTGCCCAGCAATTGTCCTGAAAACTCTAGCACCTGATAAAAGCAAGCGTATAGCCTACTTTTACAGGCGTATGAGTTTTAAAACACACAAAAACATAATGGCCCTGAAATTCCGGTCGGAGGCTTCTTTCGGACGAACGCCTCTGACTGGAGAATTTTAATGAAAGTACCTGGTGGTCCCAGAAGCGCCTGCAATTGTGTTGCCGAGACCTTCTCTTCCCACGCTGCGAAACGCACTCCTGTCCTCCAGGTTCAAACGCAAAAAATGCAGTCACGTGTGACTGCTCAACCAATCAGGTACAGTATTCCACAGCTTTCTCATTAATAGCAATGAGAACTCTTTATTTACCACTTCTCAATGCTATAAGAACATAAGAACATAAGAAATAGGAACAGGAGTAGGCCACACGGCCCCTCGAGCCTGCTCCGCCATTCAATAAGATCATGGCTGATCTGATCATGGATTCAGCTCCACTTCCCTACCCACTCCCCATAACCCCTTATCCCTTTATCGTTTAAGAAACTGTCTATTTCTGTCTTAAATTTATTCAGTGTCCCAGCTTCCACAGCTCTCTGAGGTAGCGAATTCCACAGATTTACATCCCTCTGAGATCGCCTCTCATTCTTCTGAATTCCAATGAGTAGAGGCCCAACCTACTCACCCTTTCCTCATAAGTCAACCTCCTCATCCCCGGAATCAACCTAGTGAACCTTCTCTGAACTGCCTCCAAAGCAAGTATATCCTTTTGTAAATATGAAAACCAAAACTGCACGCAGTATTCCAGGTGTGGCCTCACCAATACCTTGCATAGCTGTAGCAAGACTTCCCTGTTTATACTCCATCCCCTTTGCAATAAAGGCCAAGATACCATTGGCCTTCCTGATCACTTGTTGTACCTGCATACTATCCTTTCGTGTTTCATGCACAAGTATCCCCAGATCCCATACAAGAGAGTAGTGTGCAAAATTAAAGCACATGGTATTGGAGGTAATGTATTGACATGGATAGAGAACTGGTTGGCAGACAGGAAGCAAAGAGTAGGAATAAACGGGACCTTTTCAGAATGGCAGCCAGTGACTAGTGGGGTACTGCAAGGTTCAGTGCTGGGACCCCAGCTATTTACAATATACATTAATGATTTAGATGAATTGAGTATAATATCTCCAAGTTTGCAGATGACACTAAGCTGGGTGGCAGTGTGAGCTGTGAGGAGGATGCTAAGAGGCTGCAGGGTGACTTGGACAGGTTAGGTGAGTGGGCAAATGAATGGCAGATGCAGTATAATGTAGAAAAATGTGAGGTTATCCAGTTTGGTGGCAAAAACAGGAAGGCAGAATATTATCTGAATGGTGACAGATTAGGAAAAACGGAGGTGCAACGAGACCTGGATGTCATGGTACATCAGTCATTGAAAGTTGGCATGCAGGTACAGCAGGTGGTGAAGAAGGCAAATGGCATGTTGGCCTTCATAGCGAGAGGATTTGAGTTTAGGAACAGGGAGGTCTTACTGCAGTTGTACAGGGCCTTAGTGAGGCACACACCTTGAATATTGTGTACAGTTTTGGTCTCCTAATCTGAGGAAGGACATTCTTGCTATTGAGGGAGTGCAGCGAAGGTTCACCAGACTGATTCCCGGGATGGCAGGACTGACATATGAAGAAAGACTGGATCGACTAGGCTTATTTTCACTGAAATTTAGAAGCATGAGAGGGGATCCCATAGAAACATATAAAATTCTGACGGGATTAGACAGGTTAGATTCAGGAAGAATGTTCCTGATGTTGGGGAAGTCCAGAACCAGGGGTCACAGTCTAAGGATAAGGGGCAAGCCATTTAGGACTGAGATGAGGAGAAACTTCTTCACTCAGAAAATTGTGAACCTGTGGAATTCTCTACCACAACGTTGTTGAGGCCAGTTCGTTAGATATATTCAAAAGAGAGTTAGATGTGGCCCTTATGGCTAAAGGGATCGAGGGGTATGGAGAGAAAGCAGGAATGGGGTACTAAAGTTGCATGATCAGCCATGATCATATTGAATGGTGGTGCAGGCTCGAAGAGCTGAATGGCCTACTCCTGCATCTATTTTTCTATGTTCTATGTTCTATGTTCTATGTTTCTATGTCCTGCTGTACTACAGCACTTTGAAATCTTTCTCCATTTAAATAATAACTTGCTCTTTGATTTTTCCTGCCAAAGTGCATGACCTCACACTTTCCAACATTATACTCCATCTGCCAAATTTTTGCCCACTCACTTACTGTCTATGTTCTTTTGCAGATTTTTTGTGTCCTCCTCACACATTGCTTTTCCTCCCATCTTTGTATTGTCAGCAAACTTGGCTACGTTCCACTCAGTCCCTTCTTCCAAGTCGTTAATATAGATTGTAAATAGTAGGGATCCCAGCACTGATCCCTGCGGCACCCCACTGGTTACTGGTTGCCAACCAGAGAATGAACCATTTATCCCGACTCTCTGTTCTCTGTTAGTTAGCCAATCCTCTATCCGTGCTAATATATTGCCCCACCCCTGTGTACTTTTATCTTGTTCAGTAACCTTTTATGTGGCACCTTGTCAAATGCCTTCTGGAAGTCCAAATACACCACATCCACTGGTTCCCCTTCATCCACCCTGTTCGTTACATCCTCAAAGAACTCCAGAAAATTTGTCAAATGTGACTTCCCCTATTAATGAGAAAAAACAAACACTCTAAACACCATAACAAAAAATAAAAAACACACTCACATAATTAAAATTAATTGAAATTAAAATTCATAAATGTCTTATAGAAAAAAAAATCAGATTTTTAAAAAGTGTTTTTAATTATGGTTTAAAATAAACTTACCGTAGTGGGCAGGGTTTTTAAACAATAAAAGGTGCTTATTAAATTTTATTTTATTGTATTTTTAACAATAAAGTGTGTTTTTTAAAAATTAATTTTTTATGTTTTTGTGTGTCTTTTAAAACTCATACGCCTGTAAAAGTAGGATATTCGCCTGCTTTTATCAGGTGCAAGAGTCTTCAAGACATTTGCTGGGCCAGATATGGGTGAATACCGCAGTCTTGGCCTTGCAAATGTCCTCGTTCCCAAAATGTGGAGGATCTGTCAAGCTGGAGCTTGACAGATCGGAAAAGCCAGTTTTTAGTGCATGTGCATTGTGCGCTTCAAACCGGCTTTTGCGATGCCTTCCCAGGTTTGTACAAATTCTGTACGGACCTGGGGAGGTCGGGATTTCTGGTCCAATAAAATAAAATTTAAAAAACACCTTTTTATTGTTTAAAATCCCTGCCCACTACGGTAAGTTTATTTTAAACCATAATTAAAAAAAAGAACTCCTAGATACGGAGTTCTCATTGCAATTAATGAGAAAGCTGTGGAATACTGAACCTGATTGGTTGAGCATGCACGCGTGACTGCACCTTCTGCGTTGGAATCTGGAGGATGGGAGTGCGTTTTTCCGCGCGGGAAGAGAAGGCCTCCCCACCAGAATCGCAGGCACCTTCGGGACCACCAGGTACTTTCACAAAACTTCTGCGGTCGGAGGCGTTCGGCTGAAAGAAGCCTCCGGCAGAATTTCAAGGCCATTGTATTCAGAGAGGTAAGCATACTTCGAGTGTGGATGTTTTATCGCTAGGTTAGACTTGCTTCAGTGCTCTTTTGACTATGGGTCAACAAAATAACGTGTTGTATTCTTTGTACAGGAACTTTCCAGAGAATTACTCGGACTTGCAAATTACTCTTGGCCTATCAACCATACATCTTCGGACTGCTGAGAAATGTGTGAACTTAGATTGGCCAGTAGGGGTCAGAATTGTTCCTCCCTCCTGCCGCAGTCTCCAGTACATTACAGGAGATGGATTACACATGAGGCTGCAAGTTCAGATCGATAGACCTGCAGGTGACTGTCTTATATTTCTGACTAAATTAATTATGTGAAAATTATTGGCCAATATAGTCTGCAATTTAAAAATTTCACTATTTGCATGATTATTATTATTTACCCAATCGCCCAGTAGATAACCTATCATCATCGTAGTTAATCTATCATCATCTGGGGCAGTCCCTCGAAATCGAGGAAGACTTGCTTCCACTCTGAAAGTGAGTTCTCAAGTGACTGAACAGTCCAATACGGGAATTACAGTCTCTGTCACAGGTGGGACAGACAGTGGTTGGAGGAAAGGGTGGGTGGGGAGTCTGGTTTGCCGCACGCTCCTTCCGCTGCCTGCGCTTGGTTTTTGCATGCTCTCGGCGACGAGACTCAAGGTGCTCAGCGCCCTCCTGGATGCTCTTTCTAACCTATAGATTGCTGGCTGGATCAGAGAAATGGACATTTCCTGGCCTGGGCCAGTTTTTTAAGTTAGTGGTTTGCACATCTTGAACATTCAAACATAAACTAAGATTATAGTAACAAAGCTGTTCAAATATCAGGAAAGTTTAGCGATTATATAAGCACAGAACACATTTCAATTATAATTTTAAATAAAAAATGTAAGCACACTACTTTTGCTTAACCCCAGTCTCTCCTCTTCACCATTCATTTATTCTATTTTTATTAATTTTATTTTCATCTGGTCTGACAATTTATTTAATCTAATTCTTTACTTGCCGCCTTTCACCTTCCATCCGCCTCCCACGATTAATTTTAGAGCTGGGAGAAACTTCCGAAAATAGAGCTTTCACTGGCTGCAAACTGGCTTCAAAGGTCAGATCTTTAACCAATTGAGAGCTCAAAGTCCGTATTTTGATACAGTCATATAACAGATGCGACCAGGTCAATCCTTAACATGCAAAAAGCACATCAAACTAGGAAGAGCTTTCTCCCATCCTGTAAACTCATTCAGAGCTCCCATGGCGTGATTCATGCACCATGGCGAATTCGGTCCCTGTGGCTCAATGGTTAAATTCACCATGTGATCAGGAGGGCCCCAGTTTTAGTCTTCGCTGATAGCCAGAGATGGTGGGCTCGGCCTCCCTGGACTAAGAGCGGGAAAACAAACGACTAGGTTTCTACTCCTGACTGCATACCAGTAACACCTGCTGGAAGTTCATAAACGTGCATGCAGGCTGGAGGACAAATTGAACTTGGATATGATGGCTCCCATTGACTGAATATCCAACCAAATCTCACTGTCCAGGCCTGTATTGTAAGAATAATCCATTGGTTGAGGGCTGCTGTATCTCCACTGCGCCCCAAAGAGGAGGGCAAGATTGAAGGACAAAACAACTTTCCAAATACTGCATGTCAAATGTGTCTACCCAGGGTTCTGTACAGATAAAGTTAGCTAGAGGAGAAGTTCATCCCCAAGCCGAAATTCTAATATCCTAACTAATTTCCTGTTTATAACTGTTAGATTATATCGAATTCTAATCCCCTCAATCGCTTTACTTTTGAAAGATAGAATTCTAGACACAGACCTGTCGGTTGAAGGACAAGTCTACTGAATGGTTTCATGGTCTGTCAGGATTATTTCACTTACTGACTCGCTGGTAACCTCCATTTCTCTGCTTGTTAGTGGTTGAGGGATGGATTGTACACATTTTCAATCCATGAATAAACTAACAGGCAGCTCAGGGATGAGTGACTCACGATCAATTTGTAAGCGCCCTTAAAAATCAGAGCAAGGCGTCTCATTGCCATTACTGTGTTGAACTGGTGATTGGAGTCAGTGTGAGAGCAAACCTTTTGTATAAATTGTGTACTTGTACATCCTTTTTAATATATCTTCTCAGTTCTTGCATATGCTTATAATATTCGATGAGGGGGTCTTGTTCTATGATTTTTCTGCCTCTTTCTAAGTTGAGCACATTCCACTCATGCCTGAGGCAGATGTGAATTAAATAGTCCGTCTGTTCACGGATAGAAACTTGGACTGTCAGCCACTAGTAATTTTGTTATCATTTTTTGCTTGAAGCATATTTGTCAGTCAGGGTCGTGGGGTAGGCACTTCAGTTAGTAACTGTCACAACTGTAATAGAAACTGAGCTCAAGGGTACTGGCCTTGTAGGTGTGATGTTACAGTGATGGGCACCTCATTGGTAATACTAAATGTCACAAATCATTACTGATACTTTTTGTTTTAAAGTATATCAATGCATGGGGGTCTGGAACTCACTGTCTGGAAGGGTGGTAGATGTAGAAACCCTCACCACATTTAAAAGGTGCTTGAATGGGCACTTGAAGTGCCGTAAACTGCAGGGTTATGGACCTAGAGCTGGCAAGTGGGATTACACTGGATAACCTTGTGTTGGCTGGTGAAGATACGATGGTAAGTACTGCAGGGAATCTAATACGGCCAGGGTGATCTCCTGGACTAGTTTTGATCGCCTGGATGGGTTGGAGAGGAATTTTCCCAGATTATTTTCCCCCTATTGGCTTGGGTTTTTATTTGGGTTTTGCCTCTCCCAGGAGATCCGGTTGGGGTGGAGTGTAGAATGTTTTGGTGGAAGGGGTGTCGCAGTTGTGTGAGGCGGACTGGTTGGGCTGGATGCTCTTTGCCTTTCCGCCATTGTTCATAGGTTTATATGTAACCTTAAGGGCTGTTGACCAAGGGCCATGCGGCACGGACAAGATGGGCCGAAATGGCCTCCTCCTGCGCTGTAAATTTCTATGTTTCTCTGAAAAGTAAGAGTTATTTTTCTTGAATAGAAAGAATACTGTTGGAGGGAAAGTCTATTAAGTGCATCGATTATGGTACAGTGTAAAATGAAACTTTGGGCTGTTATTTCTGAAAGCATGCAAAGCGTGTGTGGCTGAAAAGATTTGCCCTGGATTTGCAGTCGGAGGCGTACCAGAAGTATATGCCTCAGAACCGAAAGAAAAAAACCCGAACATACCTGGGGGCCGAAGTTGCCCCCCACTTTAAGGTCCATTAGTAATGGGGTGGTAAGGCCTTTCCGACCGGGGCAGGCGGGTGATCCGACCCATTCGAAATTGCCCCCGGGGGCCGTATTCCCGCCCCGTTGGGAACGCGGCGACCCTTTACCGCCCGGTGGCGACCCTTTCCGTCCGCTGACAAAATTGCCTCACAGGAGCGGAGCCACCACAGGTTGGTGCTCCCGACAGATTTTCCTGGTAGGAAGCTCCCAGTGACTGGGCAGCGGGTCCGTCCTTAAAGGGGAGGGCGCACCGCCGCGGCCGCCATTTTATTTTAATTGTCGGCCGACTCTGAAGTCGGCCTGACAATGGCAGCCATGGGTTCAGCCAGGCCACCAACAGGCCTCCCGGCAAACCCTTCTTGGTTGTTGGGCCATTGGCCTGGCTGAAGCCCTCTCTGGTGGCCCAGTGGGCGGGCGCTACTAAAGTGGCTGCAGAGCTCGCAGCGGCCCTCCCCTTTAACTGAAGGGGAGCGACGTTGCTACGTGTCAGTGTGATGTGGCATGTCCGCGTCGCGCTGATGTATTCAGCGTCGCGCTAACGTATGCGGCGCTGTTGACACCGCCCACCTTCCGCACCGCTCCCAACGCACCTCCACCCCTCAGCTGACCCAAACACTGCCGCAGCGAATTAAAACACAAAAAGAGCGCAACTTCCCTCTCTTCCCCGCCCCACGGATTCGGGCGGAGAATATTCACTTAAATCGAATTATCAGCTTGTTTGGGGTGGAGGGTAATTTCGGCCCAGTGGTGTCTTCAGAGCTTCGGACTCTTCGGGTCCTGGGCTTGCGTAAAGGCCCACAGATCCCAGGGGCGCATGCGGTTCACAGATTTCCCTGAGATCACATGGGCCCTGGTCAACCAATCAAAAAGGGGGATTTCTATGATGATTATGGAGATTCCATTTACGTACGGAATACACATTAGCATAATAGAAATCCCCAAATAAGTAAGAATTCACACCACTTAAATAAAAATATATGTGTGCTCATGTTCAAAATTAATTAAAAGACTCTTTAAGCATTTAAAATAAAAATTACTAGGCATAAGGATTTCATGGGCAGTAGTTGGGTAAATAGCCCAACGCTGTGCCAGCGCAAGTGTTTTTGAAACGGGTGCGAAGGATCTGTCGATACAAAGCTTGACAGATTGCAAGTTCCGAGTTTTCGCACATGTGGAAACCTGGAATTTGCGGGGCCTTTCTGAAAGTTTCCAATAGCATACGCTGTCTCAAACACCATAATCTAAGGCCCATTGTGTTATTTTAAGTAGCAAGTTATCATAGAAACATAGAAAATAGGTGCAGGTATAGGCCATTCGGCCCTTCGAACCTGCACCGCCATTCAATAAGATCATGGCTGATCATTCCCTCAGTACCCCTTTCCTGCTTTCTCTCCATACCCCTAGATCCCTTTAGCCGTAAGGGCCATATCTATCTCCCTCTTGAATATATCCAATGCACTGGCATCAACAACGCTCTGCGGTAGGGAATTCCACAGGTTAACAACTCTCTGAGTGAAGAAATTTCTCCTCATCTCAGTCCTAAATGGCTTACCCCTTATCCTTAGACTGTGTCCACTGATTCTGGAGTTCCCCAACATCGGGAACATTCTTCCTAATTCTAACCTGTCCAGTCCCGTCAGAATTTTATATGTTTCTATGAGATCCCCTCTCATCCTTCTAAACTCCAGTGAATACAGGACCAGTCGATCCAGTCTCTCCTCATATGTCAGTCTTGCCATCCCGGGAATCAGTCTGGTGAACCTTCGCTGCACTCTCTCAATAGCAAGAATGTCCTTCCTCAGATTAGGAGACCAAAACTGAACACAATATTCCAGGTGAGGCCTCACCAAGGCCCTGCACAACTGCAGTAAGACCTCCTTGCTCCTATACTCAAATCCCCTAGCTATGAAGGCCAACATACCATTTGCCTTCTTCACCGCCTGCTGTACCTGCATGCCAACTTTCAATGATGTACCATGACACCCAGGTCTCATTGCACCTCCCCTTTTCCTAATCTGCTGCTATTCAGATAATATTCTGCCTTCGTGCTTTTGCCACCAAAGTAGATAACCTCACATTTTTCCACATTATACTGCATCTGCCATGCATTTGCCCACTCACCTAACCTGTCCAAGTCACCCTGCAGCCTCTTAGCATCCTCCTCACAGCTCACACCGCCACTCAGCTTAGTGTCATCTGCAAAAATGGAGATATTACACTCAATTCCTTTATCTAAATCATTAATGTTTATTGTAAATAGCTGGGGTCCCAGCACTGAGCCCTGCGGCACCCCACTAGTCACTGCCTGCCATTCTGAAAAGGACCCGTTTATCCCCAATTCTCTCTGCTTCCTGTCTGCCAACCAGTTCTCTATCCACGTCAGTACATTACCCCCAATACCATGTGCTTTGATTTTGCACACCAATCTCTTGTGTGGGACCTTGTCAAAAGCCTTTTGAAAGTCCAAATACACCACATCCACTGGTTCTCCATTGTCCACTCTGCTAGTTACATCCTCAAAAAATTCCAGAAGATTTATCAAGCATGATTCCCCTTTCATAAACCATGCTGACTTGGACCAGTCCTGTCACTGCTTTCCAAATGCGCTGCTCTTTCATCTTTAATAATTGATTCCAACATTTTCCCCACTACTGATGTCAGGCTAACCGGTTTATAATTCCCTGTTTTCTCTCTCCCTCCTTTTTTAAAAAGTCGTGTTACATTAGCTACCCTCCAGTCCATAGGAATTGATCCAGAGTCGATAGACTGTTGGAAAATGACCACCAATGCATCCACTATTTCTAGGGCCACTTCCTTAAGTACTCTGGGATGCAGACTATCAGGCCCTGGGGATTTATCGGCCTTCAATCCCATCAATTTCCCTAACACAATTTCCCGCCTAATAAGGATTTACTTCAGTTCCTCCTTCTCGCTAGACCCTCGGTCCCCTAGTATTTCCGGAAGGTTATTTGTGTCTTCCGTCGTGAAGATAGAACCAAAGTATTTGTTCAACTGGTCTGCCATTTCTTTGTTCCCCATTATAAATTCACCTGAATCTGACTACAAGGGAACCTATGTTTGTCTTCACTAATCTTTTTCTCTTCACATATCTATAGAAGCTTTTGAAGTTTTTATGTTTCCGGCAAGTTTCCTCTCATACTCTATTTTCCCCCACCTAATTAAACCCTTTGTCCTCCTCTGCTGAATTCTAAATGTCTCCCAGTCCTCAGGTTTGCTGCTTTTTCTGGCCAATTTATATGTATGCCTCTTCCTTGGATTAAATGCTATCCTTAATTTCCCTTGTCAGCCATGGTTGAGCCACCTTCCCCATTTTATTTTTACTCCAGACAGGGATGTACAATTGTTGAAGTTCATCTATGTGATCTGTAAATGTTTGCCATTGCCTACCCACCATCAACCCTTTAAGTTTAATTCGCCAGTCTATTCTAGCCAGTTCACGTCTCATACCATTGAAGTTACCTTTCCTTAAGTTTAGGACCCGAGTCTCTGAATTAACTGTGTCACTCTCCATCTTAATAAAGAATTCTACCATATTATGGTCACTCTTCCCCAAGGGGCCTCGCACAACAAGATTGCTAATTAGTCCTTTCTCATTACACATCACCCAGTCTCAGATGGCCAGCCCTCTAGTTGGTTCCTCGACATGTTGGTCTAGAAAGCCATCCCTAATACATTCCAGGAAATCCTCCTCCACCGTATTGCTACCAGTTTGGTTAGCCCAATCTATATGTAGATTAAAGTCGACCATGATAACTGCTGTACCTTTATTGCACGCATCCCTAATTTCTTGTTTGATGCTGTCCCCAACCTCACTACTACTGTTTAGTGGTCTGTACACAACTCCCACCAGCGTTTTCTGCCCTTTGGTTTTCCGCAGCTCCACCCATACAGATTCCACATCATCCAAGCTAATGTCCCTACTTACTATTGCGTTAATTTCCTCTTTAACCAGCAATGCTACCCCACCTCCTTTTCCTTTCTGTCTATTCTTCCTGAATGTTGAATACCCCTGGATGTTGAGTTCCCAGCCTTGGTCACCCTGGAGCCATGTCTCCGTGATACCAATTATATCATATTCGTTAATTGCTGCTTGTGCACTTTATTATGAATACTCCTCGCATTGAGGCACAGAGCCTTCAGGCTTGTCTTTTTAACACACTTTACCCCTTTAGAATGTTACCCAAATGTGGCTCTTTTTGTTTTTTGCCTTAGGTTTCTCTGCCCTCCACTTTTACTTTTCCTCTTTCTATCTTTTGCTTCTGCCCCCATTCTACTTCCCTCTGTCTCCCTGCATAGGTTTTCATCCCCCTGCCATATTAGTTTAACCCTCCCCAACAGCACTAGCAAACACTCCCCCTGGGGCATTGGTTGCGGTCCTGCCCAGGTGCAGACTGTCCAGTTTGTACTGGTCCCACCTTCCCCAGTGTACCAGGAACTTGAATCCCTCCCTTCTGTACCACTCTTCAAGCCACGTATTCATCTGAGCTATCCTGCGATTCCTACTTTGACTAGCACGTGGCACTGGTAGCAATCCTGAGATTACTACCTTTGAGTTCCTACTTTTTAATTTAACCCCTAGCTTCCCAAATTCAGCTTGTAGATCCTCCTCCTGTTTTTTACCTATATCGTTGGTACCTATATGTACCACGACAACTGGCTGTTCACCCTCTCCCTCCAAAATGTCATGCAGCTGCTCCGAGACATCCTTGACCCTTGCACCAGGGGGGCAACATACCATCCTGGAGTCTTGATTGGGGCCGCAGAAATACCTATCTATTCCCCTTACAATAGAATCCCCTATCACTATAGCTCTCCCACTCTTTTTCTTGACTTCCTGTGCAGCAGAGCCACCCATGGTGCCATGAACTTGGCTGCTGCTACCCTCCCCTGATGAGTCATCCTCCCCCAACAGTACCCAAAATGGTGTGTCTGTTTTGGAGGGGGATGACCGCAGGGGACCCCTGCACTACCTTCCACTGCTCTTCCTGTTGGTCACACATTCCCTATCTGTCTGTGTAACCTTTACCTGCGGTATGACCAACTCACTACACATGCTATTCACGGCATCCTCAGCATCGCGAATGCTCCAGAGTGAATCCACCCGTAGCTCCAGTGCCGCAATGCAGTCTATCAGGAGCTGCAGCGGGATACACTTCCCGCACATGTAGTCGTCAGCGAAACTGGAAGCGTCCCTGAGTTCCCACATAGCACAGGAGGAGCATGACACGTGTCCGAGCTCTCCTTCCATGACTTAACCCTTAGATTAACTTAATTTGGCAACAACAATGATAAAGGTTAACTACTGATAAAGGAAAAGAAAAAGAAAAACTACTCACCAATCATTTACCCCCTTGGCTGTGATGTCACCCTTCGATTTCTTTCTACTTCATTAATATTTTGGTATGACGATTATCTGGGAGTATCGTAAATCTGATAAAACTTACATTTAAAATGCTGAAAAAGCATTACTTTCTTGTAACATGTAAATCATAATTTTATTAGGGGGAGCATTCATCTCAAGTAATAGCCAATAATAATTAACATTTTATGTTTCTTTAGAGCTAGTTCCAACTGTGATAGGAACCTTGGAGGCTCAGGCACGCTATGTCTTTCGGTGCCAGACCTGTGGACAATCTGTACTCAAGAAGGAGTAAGGCAACCTTTTGATCTAATTTTCACATGGGTGGCAGTGGAAAGGTATCTGTAACAGAAATAGTATATGTGTCTAGTTACTATGTTATTCAGTATTGAAAGTTGTGTTAGGTGTCAGCTCGTCTCTGAATCAGAAGGTTGTGGGTTCAAGTCCCATGGCAGAGACTTGAGCACGTAATTTAGTCTGACACTTTAGTGCAGTTCTGAGTCTGTCGGATGTGCCATCTTTCAGATGAGATGTTAAACCGAGACCCAGTCTGCCCTTTCAGGTGGGTGTAAAAGATCGCATAGCTCTTTCCAAAGAAGAGCAGGGGAATTCTCCTGGTGCCCTGGTCAATATTTATTCCTCAATCAACAGCACTAAAACAGATTATCTAATCATTTATCTCATTGATGTTTGTGGGACCTTGCTGTGTGCAAATTGGCAGCTGTGTTTCCCTGCATTACGAAAGTGACTACGCTTTAAATTTATTTAATTGACTGTACAGTGCTTTGGGACGTCCCTAGGTCGTGAAAAGCGTTATTTAAATGCAAGTGTTTATTTCTGTGGCTAAGAGAATTATTAAAGAGCAGTATGCCTCAGGCGAGATTTGTTCATAGTAGAATTGTTAATGATATTATAAATTAAAGTGTTTTGTCTTTACTGGTTTCAATAAAAGCAAAATTGCATTCCTGCTATTTCATCGGGACGACTAAGCATTTATTTTCCCACTTGGGAGTGTAGACATTTCTACATGTGTACAGTCTGTCCCTATCTGCTGTGTAGCACATCCTTATGAAGATGGCGAGAATAGTCTCACGTCACCATTGTTACCTTTGTTATATCAGACTGAGGTATATAGGCCTAGTGGCATTGTCCTTTGTTGTACCGGTGCAGCGTTGAGATCTGGGACCGAAGCCGTTCCGGATTTCGGGCTTTTCCGACTTTTGATTGCCTTTCTGATGTCACGAGCCAAGGTTCGGGTATTTCCGGATTTTGTGACGTTAGAAGTGGGGGTGGGGTGTGGGTCCCCGTCGAGGAGCTGTTGGGGCTGGTCAGCCCCGTTGATGAGGTCGTCTGGCGGAGCAGGTGTTTCCGCGGGGCCCAGCCGTGGAGGAGCTGTTCGGGCAGGACCCAGCCATGGAGGAGATGTTCCCGCGGGGTCCAGCAGCGGAGAAGCTGTTCTGGCGGGACCCAACCTTGGAGGTGGTGTTCGGGCGAGGTCCCGTGGGGGTGGCGTTCGAGCGGGGCCCCGTGGAGGTGGTGTTCGAGCGGGGCCCCGTGGAGGTGGTGTTCGAGCGGGGCCCCGTGGAGGTGGTGTTCGAGCGGGGCCCCGTGGAGGTGGCGTTCGAGGGGGGCACCGCCGAGGACGTGTTCGAGCGGGGCCCCGTGGAGGTGGTGTTCGAGCGGGGCCCCGTGGAGGTGGCGTTCGAGGGGGGCCCCGTGGAGGTGGCGTTCGAGCGGGGCCCCGTGAGGGTGGCGTTCGAGGGGGGCCCCGTGGAGGTGGCGTTCGAGGGGGGCCCCGTGGAGGTGGTGTTCGAGCGGGGCCCCGTGGAGGTGGTGTTCGAGCGGGGCCCCGTGGAGGTGGCGTTCGAGCGGGGCCCCGTGGAGGTGGTGTTCGAGCGGGGCCCCGTGGAGGTGGTGTTCGGGTGGGGCACCGCCGAGGACGTGTTCGAGCGGGGCCCCGTGGAGGTGGTGTTCGGGCGAGGTCCCGTGGAGGTGGTGTTCGAGCGGGGCCCCGTGGAGGTGGCGTTCGGGCGAGGTCCTGTGGAGGTGGCGTTCGGGCGAGGTCCCGTGGAGGTGGCGTTCGAGCGGGGCCCCGTGGAGGTGGCGTTCGGGCGAGGTCCCGTGGAGGTGGCGTTCGGGCGAGGTCCCGTGGAGGTGGCGTTCGGGCGAGGTCCCGTGGAGGTGGCGTTCGGGCGAGGTCCCGTGGAGGTGGTGTTCGGGCGAGGTCCCGTGGAGGTGGCGTTCGAGCGGGGCCCCGTGGAGGTGGCGTTCGAGCGGGGCCCCGTGGAGGTGGCGTTCGGGCGAGGTCCCGTGGAGGTGGCGTTCGGGCGAGGTCCCGTGGAGGTGGCGTTCGAGCGGGGCCCCGTGGAGGTGGCGTTCGGGCGAGGTCCCGTGGAGGTGGCGTTCGGGCGAGGTCCCGTGGAGGTGGCGTTCGGGCGAGGTCCCGTGAAGGTGGCGTTCGAGCGGGGCCCCGTGGAGGTGGCGTTCGGGCGAGGTCCCGTGGAGGTGGCGTTCGGGCGAGGTCCCGTGGAGGTGGCGTTCGGGCGAGGTCCCGTGGAGGTGGCGTTCGAGCGGGGCCCCGTGGAGGTGGCGTTCGAGCGGGGCCCCGTGGAGGTGGCGTTCGAGCGGGGCCCCGTGGAGGTGGCGTTCGAGCGGGGCCCCGTGGAGGTGGCGTTCGAGCGGGGCCCCGTGGAGGTGGCGTTCGAGCGGGGCCCCGTGGAGGTGGCGTTCGAGCGGGGCACCGCCGAGGACGCGTTCGAGCGGGGCCCCGTGGAGGTGGCGTTCGAGCGGGGCCCCGTGGAGGTGGCGTTCGAGCGGGGCCCCGTGGAGGTGGCGTTCGAGCGGGGCCCCGTGGAGGACGTGTTCGGACGGGGCCCTGCCGAGGACGTGTTCGGGCCGGCCGGCGAGGATGCCCGAGGTCGTGCAGTGTCGGTGGGTCCGTATTCTGGAACATTTTATGGATTCCGGGCAACCCTGCCATCGATTGTCCTGGAGTCCGGATTCTGGAACATTCTAGATTTCGGAATTCCAGATTTACGATGCTGCACTTATATCAGACTGAAGTGTATGGCCCTGACCGTTCTAAAACCTGATTTAAAATTAAAAACACATAATCTACTTTGAATAATATAAAAACATGCATTTCGCGTCTATCATTTCTCCATCACATTTCAAGCATCACATTCAAATTTCTGTCACACACAAAACAAAAAAACATAAAGCATTCATTTGACACAGGAGCCAAGATCTCTGTAACCTCTGAATAACTTTGTTTGTTGCTCTTTTAGGAAAAAAAGGAAGTGCAAGTTGCAACATTAAATATCGAGCAATAATATTCTTACCTTGTCCGTTGTTTACTTGACAGATGTTGATCGTCGTAGCATTAAATGGCAGCACTTCACTGTAGCAGCAGAGTAATAACCTTTTTCCTGATATAAAATTGTCTTTACTAACCAGCTTATCAGATTTATCATGAGCAAAGACATGGGTGATCTCTTATAATGGTACAAATCCTCAACTATTTATGTTAAGTGATGTTAATTTTAGTGAAATGTATTTTTACCTTGTATTGTAAGCTTATTGTGATAAGTCTTAGATTGACCACATTTCAATTGAGAATGTTTGTCATGATTTAATTTATTTTTTGCTGTTCAAGTGCTACGGTAAGCATGACCACTTCTATGATTCTAATGATGTAATAATTTGCACGTAGGATGTTTCAGAGAGTTCTACCATTGCCGAATGGAAATTGGAATGATTTGGTGGAACACTGGTGCTGCCATCCTGATCCGTTTGCCAAGAAGTTACAGCCAAAGTTGGATGACTGTTTGTTAGGTGATACGTTCCTATTGGTCAATGTAGCGAGCATTGATGAAACTGCTGTACGTGAAGAGAAGGCGGATCAATCGGAGGTCCGGCAGAATGCCGATGATACTGGAACCCACTTGGTGCAGGTAGGGGCTTTGTTTTCTACAGATGTACTTCAAAGGGGTACACGTAGCCTTCAACTTGACTGTGTTGACAATATTAGATACAAGGACACAAATATATTATATTAAAATGAAAACCAGATTGAAGACTGTATTTACATAAGAACATAAGAAATAGGAACAGGAGTAGGCCATACGGCCCCTCGAGCCTGCTCCGCCATTCAATAAGATCATGGCTGATCTGATCATGGACTCAGCTCCACTTTCCCACCCGCTCCTCATAACCCCATAGCCCCTTATCGTTTAAGAAACTGTCTATTTCTGTCTTAAATTTATTCAATGTCCCAGCTTCCACAGCTCTCTGAGACAGCAAATTCCACAGATTTACAATCCTCTGAGAGAAGAAATTTCTTCTCATCTCTGTTTTAAATGGGCGGTCTCTTATTCTAAGATCATGTCCTCTAGTTCTAGTCTCCCCCATCAGTGGAAACATCCTCTCTGCATCCACCTTGTCAAGCCCCCTCATGATCTTATACGTTTCGATAAGATCACCTCTCATTCTTCTGAATTCCAATGAGTAGAGGCCCAACCTACTCAACCTTTCCTCATAAGTCAACCCCCTCATCTCCAGAATCAACCTAGTGAACCTTCTCTGAACTGCCTCCAAAGCAAGTATATCCTTTCGTAAATATAGAAACCAAAACTGCACGCAGTATTCCAGGTGTGGCCTCACCAATACCTTATATAGCTGTAGCAAGACTTCCTTGCTTTTATACTCCATCCCCTTTGCAATAAAGGCCAAGATACCATTAGCCTTCCTGATCACTTGCTGTACCTGCATACTAACCTTTTGTGTTTCATGCAGCACTTTGCAATCTCTCCATTTAAATAATAACTTGCTCTTTGATTTTTTTTCTGCCAACGTGCATGACCTCACACTTTCCAACATTATACTCCCATCTGCTAAATTTTTGCCCAATCACTTAGCCTGTCTATGTCCTTTTGCAGATTTTGTGTGTCCACCTCACACATTGCTTTTCCTCCCATCTTTGTATCGTCAGCAAACTTGGCTACGTTACACTCAGTCCCTTCTTCCAAGTCGTTAATATAGATTGTAAATAGTTGGGGTCCCAGCACTGATCCCAACGGCACCCCAATTAGTTACTGATTGCCAACCAGAGAATGAACCATTTATCCCGACTCTCTGTTTTCTGTAAGTTAGCCAATTCTCTATCCGTGCTAATATATTACCCCCAATAAATGAACTTTTATCTTGTGCAGTAACCTTTTATGTGGCACCTTGTCAAATGCCTTCTGGAAGTCCAAATACACCCTTTATCCACCCTGTTCGTTGCAGCCTCAAAGAACTCCAGCAAATTTGTCAAACATGACTTCCCCTTCATAAATCTGTGCTGACTCTGCCTGACCGAATGTTTTTTTCCAAATGTCCTGCTGCTGCTTCTTTAATAATGGACTCCAACATTTTCCCAGCCACAGATGTTAGGCTAACTGGTCTGTAATTTCCTGGTTTTTGTCGGCCTCCTTTTTTAAATAGGGGCGTTAAATTTGCAAACCGCTGGGAGTGCCCCAGAATCCAGGGAATTTTGGTAAATTACAATCATTTCTGCATTAAAAGAAAAAAGAAAGTCTTGCATTTATATAGCACCCTTTACAATCACAGGATGTTCCAAAGTACTTTTTAAGAGTCGTCACTATTGTAATGTAGGAAAGCAGTACTCAAATATTTCTTCAGTTTTTTTTTAGAATATTTGGGGGACAAAGGAACATCTTTTTTCCTCTCCATTTCTTCTGTTTTATAATCCTCTTATTTAGCAACACACAGAAAATGGGTGCAACACATTACACTTCCACGGAGGTTGGTAGGTCAGAACTAGCTCCCAGATTCTCCTTATGATCCTACGTTTCAGGTGTGCTAATAATAGATGGCTAGGGCGGGAAAACACTTCTTTCAAGAAAGTAGGGTATTCAGAAGGAGAGCCCAGTTTGAGTTGGTGTCACATACCAGTTAGTGACCGGCTTAACTAAGAATAGCTTTGTCAGAGATTTGGGAGACAATCACCCCCTTACCTTCTTGGCTGGGGAAGGGTGTGTCACCTGAGAATATCTCAAAGACATGAGGGGACAATAACATGGAGTAAACAAAAAAAAATGAACAGCAAATCAGATTTGCAGACCTTGGCGGAAATGAGATGCTTGTTTTGAACGGTGAAAAATATTTTGGTTATCAATGGGTTTGATCTGTGCACAATATGTTCTACTCCTGGGTCAACTTTTCTGCTCGATGCGAAAAGGAGATTCAAACTTTTCTTTATGGAGGTATACATTTTAGGGGCAATTGGATTGTGCTAAGGTTTTTATGTCTCTTCCCAATTGATTTTTTTTAACTAAAAATATTTTGATATTAATAAGGAGCGTTACTTTGCAATGTTTTTGGCAGAGACATTATTTCTTGATATGACATACGAATGTTGGGTGAGAAACCTACTTGACTGTTGATGGGTTTCTATTCAAGCACTATGTTCAGTCATTTAGGGCTCTCTTTGCTGATTTTTGGCGCCCAGGAGGATGTACGGCCAATTTTCTTTTGTGCCCGATCGCGCCGAAAAAAACCCAATTTTCAACAAAATAAACTTTAATTTTGGCCTTGCCGTACCTGAAGTTAAATCTGGGGGCGGAACTTCAAGTGTGCGCTGAAAAGTCAGTGAGCATGCGGCGGAAATTTTTCTTTTCCACCTGACGGGTGTGTCCGCGCATTCACAGTGAACTTCCTGATCTGGATCAAGAGCTTGTGAGAACACATTGGGATCGGAGCTGGATCTGGACATTTAAATTTTAGTTGCAAAAGATGGATCGAAGGGAAGGGGGAGAATGAGAAGGGGAAGGACAAGGAAAAGGGGAAGGACAAGGAAAAGGGGAAGGGAGAAGCGATTTCTTGCAGACGAAATTGAGCCCCTGGTAGACACCATTGAGAGGCGATGGGATGTGCTGAGAGAACAAAGGAAGAATGGGTCAAAAGAAACCGAAACCCTCTCTACCAGCAAAACTTTGGGAACAAGTTGCAGAACAGCACGCAGATCATAAAAGAAGTGTGTGTATTGATGTGCTTTTAATTATTCAATACATAATTTCAGGAATTACTTTCATAAGATTGTGTTTATATTGTTTCAAAATGTGCCATTTTCCTCAACATTCAGAGTTCCATCCCTGCTTTGTACCCTCCTGTGCAATGTGCAACCAAGCTGCGTTGGTGTCCTGGGGGAGACCATTGCCTTGATTGCCATTTGTAGTAAAGCATTCAATGTTTCAACAATCCTCTGACTTAAAAAATTCTTCCATCTTTTCCTTTCATTCTTTGAGTAAAAATCCTGAGTTGTTGCCCCATTGTACCCATTTGCCAACCAGTGGAAGCAAATTTTCATCATTTTCCCACTTGAAACCTTTCATAATGCTATAAACCTCTGGAATTCCCTCCGTAAACATCTCCGCCTATCCACCTCTCTCCATCTTTAAGGCGCTCCTTAAAACCTACCTCTTTGACCAAGCTTTTGCTCATCTGCCATAATTTCTTATGTGGCTTGGTGTCAAATTTATTTGTTTTGTCTTAAAACACTCCTGTGAAGCTCCTTGGGAAGTTTTACTACGTTAAAGGAGCTATATAAATACAAGCTATTGTTGTTGTAAACCTCTTAGATTTTTCCAATCTATTCAGTTTCAGTGGGGAATTCTTTTTTTAATAACTAGAATTCTTTATTCCTAGTATTCTAATGAATCTTAGCTGTACTCTTTCCATGGTTCTGACATCCTTCTTATAAAGGGATGTTCAGAATTTTATGCAATACACCAACTGTAGTCCAGCCAACTTGTACAAATTAAACATAACTGCATTGCTTTTGTATTCATTGTACCATTTGCATATTTAATGATCTTTCCTAGTATGTAACTAGTAGAGTGGATAAGGGAGAACCAGTGGATGTGGTGTATTTGGACTTTCAAAAGGCTTTTGACAAGGTCCCACACAAGAGATTAGTGTGCAAAATTAAGGCACATAGTATTGGGGGTGATGTATTGACGTGGATAGAGAACTGGTTGGCAGACAGGAAGCAAAGATTGGGAATAAACGGGTCCTTTTCAGAATGGCAGGCAGTGACTAGTGGGCTGCTGCCGGGTTCAGTGCTGAGACCCCAGCTCTTTACAATATACATTAATGATTTAGATGAAGGAATTGAATGTAGTATCTCCAAGTTTGCAGATGACACTAAGTTGGGTGGCAGTGCGAGCTGCGAGGAGGATGCTAAGAGGCTGCAGGGTGACTTGGTCAGGTTAGGTGAATGGGCAAATGCATGGCAGATGCAGTATAATGTGGATAAATGTGAGGTTATCCACTTTGGTGGCAAAAACGGGAAGGCAGATTATTATCTGAATGGTGACAGATTAGTAAAAGGGGAGGTGCAATGAGACCTGGGTGTCATGGTACGTCAGTCATTGAAGGTAGGCATGCAGGTACAGCAGGAGTAAAGAAAGCAAATGGCATGCTGGCCTTCATAGCGAGGGGATTTGAGTATGGGAGCAGGGAGGTCTTATTGCAGTTGTACAGGGCCTTGATGAGACCACACCTTGAGTATTGTGAGCAGTTTTGGTCTCCTAATCTGAGGAAGGACATTCTTGCTATTGAGGGAGTGCAGCGAAGGTTCACCAGACTGATTCCTGGGATGGCAGGACTGACATATGAAGAAAGACTGGATCGACTCGGCTTATATTCACTGGAATTTAGAAGAATGAGAGGGGAATCTCATAGAAACATACAAAATTCTGATGGGATTGGACAGGTTAGACGCAGGAAGAATGTTCCCGATTTTGGGGAAGTCCAGAACCAGGGGTCACAGTCTAAGGATAAGGTGTAAGCCATTTAGGACCAAGATGAGGAGAAACTTCTTCACTCAGAGAATTGTGAACCTGTGGAATTCTCTACCACAGAAAGTTGTTGAGGCCAGTTCGTTAGATATATTCAAAAGGGAGTTAGATGTGGTCCTTACGGCTAAAGGGATCAAGGGGTATTGAAGAGAAAGCAGGAATGGGGTACTGAAGTTGCATGATCAGCCATGATCATATTGAATGGTGGTGCAGGCTCGAAGGGCCGATGGCCTACTCCTGCACCTATTTTCTATGTTTCTATGGGGTCAAGTTTTGGGCCGCGCCTAGAACAGCGCAGCTCCGACCTGGACACCCGTTATTCACGCCTAAAAGTGCGACAGAAAAATACCTCTTAATTTTCCGGCTCCTTGCTGGTCCCTGGGAGCTCGGCGCGGTGCGCACACAGCAGCAGGGGGCAGAGCCACAGAATCTCGCCGATTCTGATAGTGGAGGGGGGTGGGGCTAAGTTAAATGAGGCAACGTCGTGCCGGCAGCCCTGCGCGTGTGCGTTGGAGCGCACGAGCAGTTACCCAGAAACATTGGCACTCAGCCATTTTTAAAGGGACTTAAAGAAAAGTGTTGATTTGTCTTGTGGACCCCTGGAAAGGCTTGGCATTGAATTTTGGTGATTTGTTTTGTGTCTGAAGGAGTGCTTTTAGCAGCACTGTTGAATAAATCACCTGGTGTTGACAATGCAGCACCCGTTCTGCAAATTTAAGTTTCAAACTGGCTATCTGACTGCCTCTCCCTGTACCTGGCCGAATGGCCTCAGTCTCCCTCACAGCTCGAAGGCTGCTTGCTGTGTCTTCGGCTGCCGTCTAGCCACTGCCGCCGCCCCTGTCTCTAACATGGAAGGCCTGCCTGAAGCACCGCAGCTCGAAGGTAGGAATATTCAATATTTTGTATTTACTTTGTTTATAATTTTTTATTCAGGATGGCTCTTTATTTGTATAAGTAAGACTGTTGACTGCTTGTGTAATTTAATTGCTTCCCTTCCGGCCCCAACCCCCCACCACCCCCCGTTCCCTACGCCTGATTTGTAAAGTGTAGGCAAGGTTTTTCTGAGTGTACAAAAATCTACACTTACTTCATTCTAAGTTAGTTTGGAGTATGTTTTCACTGCCTAAACTTTCAAAACAGGTGTAAGTGGCCAGACACTTTTGAAAAAAAAATCTGTTCCAAAATGAAACTGTTCTAACTGACTAGAACTGGAGCAAACTAAAGGTGAGAATTGCGATTTCTAAGATACTCCATTGTAAACCAATTGCTCCAAAAAAATAGGAGCAACTCAGGCTGAAACTTGACCCCTATGTTTCTACTTGCACTCTCACCATATAAAGATCTATTTAGTTGCATCCCCTAGATCTCTGTTAAGATTCTTACCATTTAAGGCATATGTTCTTTCTCCCGAAATGTACTAATTTATTTTCTTTTGCTTTGTACTGCTCCTGCCACCAATCTTCCCACTCTGCTAACTAACCTATGTTCTCCTACAGTTTCTTGCATTCTTCCACACGATTTGCCAGACTACTTAATTTGCTATCATCAACAAAATATAATATTGTTCTTGTCTCTGTGTCAAAGTCATGTATATAAATGGAAAATAAATAAATGCCCACCATAGAAACCTGAGCACGCCACATTCCACACCCTGATAATTCAAAACACCTCCATTTATCCCTGGTCTCTGCTTTCAGTTGCCTAGTCATCTCTTTTTATCCATACGGCTATATTGCCTTTAACATTTACCTTAATATTTTGCAAAAAGTTTTTTATATGGCAACTGCTCAGATGCCTTTTGAAAGTCCACACATGCTACATCCACCACATTCCCATTCTCTATAAACTATGATTTTCAATTATTCAAACATTGAATTAACCTTGTCAAGCACAACCTGCTCTTTACAAATCTATGCTGACTGTTCCTGATTACTCCATGTCTTTCTCAGTGTTCACTAATTTTTATCCCATGGTATGTACTCGAGAGGTTTGCCTCCAACCAAGGTAAGAATAACTAGCCTATAATATCTTAGCTTATCTTTCTCCCCTATCTTTTACAGGGTTACCACTCTCCCATTCTTTGGTACGCTTCCCATTTCCAAAAAAATCTGGAAAATAGTGGTTGCCATCTCCCGAATCTTCCCCACAGCTTTCCTCAATATTTTGGAATATGTACAGCATCACAAGATGAAGAACATCAATTGGCCTATTTTAGTGTATCTATCCATCCAGAACCAGAACAAAAGGATTGTTTCCCCTGGCTAGAGAGTCTAGAACTA
Organism: Pristiophorus japonicus; assembly: GCF_044704955.1. NCBI lineage: Eukaryota > Metazoa > Chordata > Chondrichthyes > Pristiophoridae > Pristiophorus > Pristiophorus japonicus. Next base: position 170,517,280 of record NC_091983.1, read on the forward strand.
GGGGGCATAGTCTCAGGATAAGGGGTCAGCCATTTAAGACTGAGATGAGGAGAAATTTCTTCACTCAGAGGGTTGTGAATCTTTGGATTCTCTACCCCAGAAGGCTGAGGATGCTTAGTCGTTGAGTATATTCAAGGCTGAGATAGATAGATTTTTGGATTCTAGGGGAATCAGGGGATATGGGAAAATGGAGTTGAGGTAGAAGATCGGCCATGATCTTCTTGAGTGGTAGAGCAGGCTCGAGGGGGCCATATGGCCTATTCCTGTTCTTCATAGTTCATCCCCACCCATTGTTGCTGTTGTGTATGGAGAAAGAGTCAGACTGAACACTGTGAACTCAAAGTAAAGTGTGACCTTAGTCTTTTATTGCAGATCTCCAGAGTGCCTCTCCAACCTGTGAAGCCTCCTTAAATACCTGTGCTCCCAAGGGATTATGGGATCCCTTGGGACTCCAGGGGATGAGCCCTCTGGTGGCTGTACAGAGTAAATAAAAGTCCACATATATAACAACGGCCCCCCCCGCCCAACGTCACTAGTGTAACTATTTACAATGTGAGTCGATCTGGGGCCCTTCTTGCCCTGGTTGATCGTCTCGGTGTTGTTGAATCATTTGTTGGGCCCTCGCTGGACTGCTATGCAGCTGGCCTTGCTGGGCTGCCTGATGTGTTGGACCCTGCAGGGCTGCTGTGGATGATGGGTTCTGCTTCGTGGTCAACCGTGGTGCCGGTTGCCACTGGTGTGCATGTGGGGGGATCAAAAAAGGTAAGGTCCAAGGTGGGTTGCTCAGGATAGTCTGTGAATCTGAGTTTGATTTGGTCCAAGTGTTTCCGATGAATGAGTCCATTTGAAAGTTTGACCTGAAACACCCTGCTCCCCTCTTTGGCCACGACAGTGCCGGGAAGCCACTTGGGATCTTGTCCATAATTTAATACAAATACAGGATCATTGATTTCAATCTCGCGTGACACATTTGCGTTATCATGGTGTGCACTTTGTTGAAGCCGTCTGCTCTCTACCTGTTCATGTAGATCAGGGTGAACTAACGAGAGCGTCTTAAGTGCTCTTTTCATGAGCAGTTCAGCAGGTGGGGTCTCGTGCTGTAGCTAAGCAGGACTCGAGATAGGCGAGTCTGCAGTGAGCCTTCAGTTACCCTCTTCAAGCCTTGCTTGATAGTTTGCACTGCTCTCTCTGCCTGACCATTGGACGCTGGTTTAAACGGGGCAGATGTGACATGTTTGATCCCGTTACGGGTCATGAATTCTTTGAAATCAGCACTGGTAAAACATGGCCCATTGTCGCTCACCAGGACATCGGGTAAGCCGTGAGTGGCAAAAATGGCTCACAGGCTTTCAGTAGTGGCAGCGGATGTGCGAGCCGACATTATCTCATATTCAATCCATTTGGCGTACGCGTCTACAACCACAAGGAACATTTCCCCCAAGAATGGGCCTGCATAGTCGACGTCTACCCTAGACCACGGTTTGGAGGGCCAAGACCATAAACTTAGCGGCGCCTCCCTGGGTGCATTGCTTAACTGCGAGCATGTATTACATCTGTGAACGCAGGACTCTAAGTCTAAGTCCGCATCAATACCGGGCCACCACACGTAGGATCTGGCTATCTCTTTCATCATTACGATACCTCGGTGGGTACATTGGAGGTCATTGATGAAGGTGTCTCTGCCCTTCTTGGGGACCACTCCTCGATTGGCCCACAGAAGGCAGTCTGCCTGTATAGACATTTCATCTTTGCGCCGCTGGAATGGCTTTATCTCTTCCTGCATTTCCACTGGGACACTGGACCAGCTCCCGTGAAGCACACAGCTTTTAGAGATAATAAGGGGTCCTGGCTTGTCCAGGTTTTGGTCTGCCAGGCAGTGATGGGTGATTGCTCACTCTCAAATGCTTCCATAACCATGGCTACATCTGCGGGCTGCGCCATTTCCACCCCCGTGGTGGGCAATGGCAGCCTACTGTGCCTGGCCTGTGGCAGATAGTGTAGTTGTATGCTGACAACGTGAGCGCCCATCTCTGGATGCGGGCCGATGCGTTGGTATTTATCCCTTTACTCTTGGAAAACAGGGATATAAGTGGCTTATAGTCAGTTTCCAATTCTAATTTGAGCTCAAACAGGTATTGATGCATTTTGTTTACCCCATCGACACATGCTAACGCTTCTTTCTCAATCATGCTGTAGGCTCTCTCAGCCTTAGACAGACTCCTGGATGCATAAGCAACCGGTTGCAGTTTCCCGAAATCATTAGCTTGTTCCCATACATATCCGACGCCATATGATGACGCATCACATGCTAGTACCAAATGCTTACATGGATCATGCAACACAAGCAATTTGTTTGAGCATAACAATTTTCTCGCTTTTACAAAGGCATTTTCTTGGCTTTTTCCCCAAACCCATTCGCCCCCTTTTCGTAGTAAGACATGTAGTGGTTCTAGCAGTGTGCTGAGACCCAGTAAGAAGTTACCAAAGTAGTTCAAGAGTCCCAGAAACGACCGCAGCTCCGTCACGTTCTGTGGCCTCGATGCATTCTCGATTGCCTCCGTCTTCACGTTAGTTGGCCTGATGACGTCTGCCGCAATCCTCCTTCCCAGGAACTCCACTTCAGGCGCCAGGAAAACGCACTTCGAGCGTTTTAACCTGAGCCCCACGCATTGAGTCGACTAAGAACCTCCTCCAGATTCTGCAGGTGCTCGACAGTGTTCCGATCTGTGAACAAGATGTTGTCCTGGAAGACCACAGTGTGGGGGATCGACTTCAGTAAACTTTCCATGTTTCTGTGGAATATCGTCGCCGCTGATCGGATTCCAAATGGGCATCTGTTATAAACAAAAAGACGTTTGTGCGTATTGATGCAGGTGAGGGCCTTCGATGATTCCTCCAGTTCCTGCGTCATGTAGGCTGAAGTCAGATCCAGCTTCGTGAACGTCTTTCCTCCCACCAGCATTGCAAAGAGATCGCTGGCCTTTGGTAGTGGGTATTGGTCCTGCAAGGAGAAACGATTGATAGTTATTTTGTAATCGCCACAGATTCTGACTGTGCCATCTCCCTTGAGGACTGGAACAATAGGACTGGCCCACTCGCTGAACTCGATCGGTGAAATGATGCCCTCTCTTTGCAGCCGGTCTAGCTCGATCTCTACCCTTTCTCTCATCATGTACGGTACTGCTCTCGGCTTGTGATGGATGGGTTGCGCCCCCGGAATTAGGTGTATCTCCACTTTTGTTCCTTGGAATTTCCAGATGCCTGGTTCGAACAGCGAAGAAAATTTGTTTACAACCTGGGCACACGAAGTGTCGTCAGCGGGCGATAGCGCTCAGACGTCGTCCCAGTTCCAGCGTATCTTTCCCAGCCAGCTCCTGCCGAGCAGCGTGGGACCATCGCCCGGTACCACCCAGAGTGATAGCTTGTGCACCGCTCCATCGTAGGAGACCTTTACTATAGCACTGCCGATTACAGGAATCAGTTCTTTAGTGTAAGTTCTTAGTTTTGTGCGAACTGGAGTTAAAAACATAGAAACATAGAAACATAGAAAATAGGTGCAGGAGTAGGCCATTCGGCCCTTCTAGCCTGCACCGCCATTCAATGAGTTCATGGCTGAACATTCAACTTCAGTACCCCATTCCTGCTTTCTCGCCATACCCCTTGATCCCCCTAGCAGTAAGGACCTCATCTAACTCCTTTTTGAATATATTTAGTGAATTGGCCTCAACAACTTTCTGTGGTAGAGAATTCCACAGGTTCACCACTCTCTGGGTGAAGAAGTTCCTCCGCATCTCGGTCCTAAATGGCTTACCCCTTATCCTTAGACTGTGACCCCTGGTTCTGGACTTCCCCAACATTGGGAACATTCTTCCTGCATCTAACCTGTCTAACCCCGTCAGAATTTTATATGTTTCTATGAGGTCCCCTCTCATTCTTCTGAACTCCAGTGAATACAAGCCCAGTTGATCCAGTCTTTCTTGATAGGTCAGTCCCGCCATCCCGGGAATCAGTCTGGTGAACCTTCGCTGCACTCCCTCAATAGCAAGAATGTCCTTCCTCAGGTTAGGAGACCAAAACTGTACACAATACTCCAGGTGTGGCCTCACCAATGCCCTGTACAACTGTAGCAACACCTCCCTGCCCCTGTACTCAAATCCCCTTGCTATGAAGGCCAACATGCCATTTGCTTTCTTAACCGCCTGCTGCACCTGCATGCCAACCTTCAATGACTGATGTACCATGACACCCAGGTCTCTTTGCACCTCCCCTTTTCCTAATCTGTCACCATTCAGATAATAGTCTGTCTCTCTGTTTTTACCACCAAAGTGGATAACCTCACATTTATCCACATTATACTTCATCTGCCATGCATTTGCCCACTCACCTAACCTATCCAAGTCGCTCTGCAGCCTCACAGCATCCTCCTCGCAGCTCACACTGCCACCCAACTTAGTGTCATCCGCAAATTTGGAGATACTACATTTAATCCCCTCATCTAAATCATTAATGTACAGTGTAAACAGCTGGGGCCCCAGCACAGAACCTTGCGGTACCCCACTAGTCACTGCCTGCCATTCTGAAAAGTACCCATTTACTCCTACTCTTTGCTTCCTGTCTGACAACCAGTTCTCAATCCATGTCAGTACACTACCCCCAATCCCATGTGCTCTAACTTTGCACATCAATCTCTTGTGTGGGACCTTGTCGAACGCCTTCTGAAAGTCCAAATATACCACATCAACTGGTTCTCCCTTATCCACTCTACTGGAAACATCCTCAAAAAATTCCAGAAGATTTGTCAAGCATGATTTCCCTTTCACAAATCCATGCTGACTTGGACCTATCATGTCACCTCTTTCCAAATGCACTGCTATGACATCCTTAATAATTGATTCCATCATTTTACCCACTACCGATGTCAGGCTGACCGGTCTATAATTCCCTGTTTTCTCTCTCCCTCCTTTTTTAAAAAGTGGGGTTACATTGGCTACCCTCCACTCCATAGGAACTGATCCAGAGTCAATGGAATGTTGGAAAATGACTGTCAACGCATCCACTATTTCCAAGGCCACCTCCTTAAGTACTCTGGGATGCAGTCCATCAGGCCCTGGGGATTTATCGGCCTTCAATCCCATCAATTTCCCCAACACAATTTCCCGGCTAATAAGGATTTCCCTCAGTTCCTCCTCCTTACTAGACCCCCCGACCCCTTTTATAACCGGAAGGTTGTTCGTGTCCTCCTTCGTGAATACCGAACCAAAGTACTTGTTCAATTGGTCCGCCATTTCTTTGTTCCCCGTTATGACTTCCCCTGATTCTGACTGCAGGGGACCTACATTTGTCTTTACTAACCTTTTTCTCTTTACATATCTATAGAAACTTTTGCAATCCGTCTTAATGTTCCCTGCAAGCTTCTTCTCATACTCCATTTTCCCTGCCCTAATCAAACCCTTTGTCCTCCTCTGCTGAGTTCTAAATTTCTCCCAGTCCCCAGGTTCGCTGCTATTTCTGGCCAATTTGTATGCCACTTCCTTGGCTTTAATACTATCCCTGATTTCCCTTGATAGCCACGGTTGAGCCACCTTCCCTTTTTTATTTCTATGCCAGACAGGAATGTACAATTGTTGTAGTTCATCCATGCGGTCTCTAAATGTCTGCCATTGCCCATCCACAGTCAACCCCTTAAGTATCATTCGCCAATCCATCTCAGCCAATTCACGCCTCATACCTTCAAAGTTAGCCTTCTTTAAGTTCTGGACCATGGTCTCTGAATTAACTGTTTCATTCTCCATCCTAATGCAGAATTCCACCATATTATGGTCACTCTTCCCCAAGGGGCCTCGCACAACGAGATTGCTAATTAATCCTTTCTCATTACACAACACCCAGTCTAAGATGGCCTCCCCCCTAGTTGGTTCCTCGACATATTGGTCTAAAAAACCATCCCTTATGCACTCCAGAAAATCCTCCTCCACCGTATTGCTTCCAGTTTGGTTAGCCCAATCTATGTGCATATTAAAGTCACCCATTATAACTGCTGCACCTTTATTGCACGCACCCCTAATTTCCTGTTTGATGACCTCCCCAACATCACTACTACTGTTTGGAGGTCTGTACACAACTCCCACTAACGTTTTTTGCCCTTTGGTGTTCTGCAGCTCTACCCATATAGATTCCACATCATCCAAGCTAATGTCCTTCCTAACTATTGCCTTAATCTCCTCCTTAACCAGCAATGCTACCCCACCTCCTTGAAGCCTTGTTACACCACAACCTTTCGAAAGTCTTTTTGCCCATGATGGATTGGCTCGCACCCGTGTCCAGCTCCATTGACACCGGAAGTCCATTTAGTTCAACATTCAGCATTATCGAGGGACAATTTGTGGTGAATGTGTGCACCCCATGTACCTCTGCATCCTCTATCTGAGGCTCGGGTTCGTCGTGATCCTTCATGGATCTGTACTCCTCTGCAACATGGTGGTTTGCAGGTTTAACAGGCTTTGCAGCTCTCCTGCACACTCGTTGGAGGTGTCCCATTGTTCCACCGCTCTTGCAAACGTACTCTTTGAATCGGCATGAATGGAAATGATGATCACCCCTGCAGCGCCAACAAGGTGTTAATGGCCTTGCATTCATCACCCTTGATGGTGGACTCTCAGTCATCCGCGGACGTGCAGCTGCAGGTATGTGTGACCTGTCCTGTACGTTACGATTCTAAAACAACATCACTTTGTTCGCAGTACTTGTAGCAGCACTTGTGTGCTGAGAGATTTGCTTCGTATTGTCACTGGTGGCAATGAACGCCTGGGTTATCACTATGGCCTTACTCAAAGTTGGGATCTCTACAGTCAAAAGTTTGCGAAGTATGGTTTCGTGGCCATTGCCAAGTACGAAAAAGCCTCTGAGCATGTGCTCCAAATGTCCTTCAAATTCGCAATGTCCTGCAAGGTGTCTCAGCTCGGCGACATAACTCGCCACTTCCTGGCCTTCAGACCTTTTGTAGGTGTAGAACCGGTACCTCACCATCAGAACGCTTTCCTTCGGGTTCAAATGCTCTTGGACCAGTGTGCACAAATCGTCGTACGATTTCTCCGTGGGTTTCGCTGGAGTGAGCAGATTCTTCATGAGGCCATATGTTGGTGCCCCACAGACGGTGAGGAGGATCGCCCTTCGTTTGGCAGCGCTCTCTTCCCCATCTAGCTCGTTGGCCACGAAGTATTGGTCGAGTCTTACCACAAACGTTTCCCAATCATCTCCCTCTGAGAATTTGTCCAGGATGCCTACTGTTCTCTGCATCTTTGGGTTCGCTATCTGTATCTCGTCGCTAGTTGTTGTGTATGGAGAAAGAGTCAGACTGAACGCTGTGAGCTCAAAGTAAAGCGTGACCGTAGTATTTTATTCCAGGTCTCCAGAGTGCCTCTCCAACCTGTGAGGCCTCCTTAAATACCAGTGCTCCCAAGTAATTATGGGATCTCTTGGAACTCCAGGGGATGAGCCCTCTGGTGGCTGTACAGAGTAAATACAAGTCCACATATATAACAGTTGCATTGTTATTTCTTAAATAGTTTCACGGTCTTCATTTCTGTTACCTACTTGGAAGTTCATTTGATGTGTTTGAGTTTTTTTGTAAAGAGGAAGTTTCTGATATGAGCCCTAATTTCCCTTTTACTGGTTTGAACCTGTTTTTTCTTGTCTTAATTTAAGTTGTAGACTGCAGGAAGATATCAATGAACTGGTCAGGTGGGCAGAACAGTGGCAAATGAAATTCAATCCGGAGAGATATGAGGTAATGCATTTGGAGGGGGCTAACAAGGCAAGGGAATGCACAATAAATGGTAGGATACGTAGAGGAACAAAGGGACCTTGGAGTGCATGTCCACAGATCCCTGAAGGTAGCAGGCCAGGTAGATAAGGTGGTTAAGAAGGCATACGGAATGCTTGCCTTTATCAGCTGAGGCATAGAATACAAGAGCAGGGAGGTTATGCTTGAACTATATAAAATACTAGTTAGGCCACAGCAAGAGTACTGCTTGCAGTTCCAGTCACCACAACACAGGAAATATGTGATTGCACTGGAGATTTACGCGGATGTTGCCTGGACTGGAGAATTTTAGCGATAAAGAAAGATTGGATAGGCTTGGTCTGTTTTCTTTGGAACAGAGGAGGCTGAGGGGAGACCTTATTGGGGTTTATAAAATTATGAGGGGCCTAGATAGAATAGATAGGACAGAGGGGTCAAGAACCAGGGGCATAGATTTAAAGTAATTGGTATGCAGTTTAGAGGGAATTTGAGGGGAAATTTCTTCACCCAGAGGCTGGTGGGGGTTTGGAACTCACTGCCTGAAAGAATGGTAGAGGCAGAAACCCTCACCACATATTTAAAAAGTACTTGTATCTGCACTTGAAGTGCCGTAACCTACAGGGCTACGGACCAAGAGCTGGAAAGTGGGATTAGGCTGGATTGCTCTTTGTTGGCCGGTGTGGACACGATGGGCCGAAATGGCCTCCTTCCGTGCTGTAAATTTCTATGATTCTCTGATACTCTTACAATTTGGTACGAAGCAATTTTCTGGATTTGCATTTTCCATACCATTTGCTATCTTGTATACCTTTATAAAGTCACATCTCATTTATTCCCTTTTTGTGGTTGGATAGCCCACATTTCATCTGGTCTTGGTGATTTCTACTTTCTGCCCATTAACTTTTTGAATCTTGTTTCCATTTGAACATTTATTTGCAGTAGTGGCTCTTCACATATTCCTCAGCTACTCCTACAATCTCACTGTAAAAACTGAGACAATATGCTTACTAAGTATCTCTGTCATTCCTTCTTGATCAAGTATAAGATATATCCCTACTTCCCAAAGTAGTCTTACCCCTTTGGTTATCTTTCAACTTATCTACTTATAAAAGATCTCACTGTTTTCCTTTACAGATACTATTGGCCTTTTTCCATACCCACTTTTATTGGGAAGAATGAATTGGTCTACTCTTTCCCCATCCACCTCGTAAACTCCTTGCCATCCTTCTGAGCTTGTGGAATTTCATACATCGGAATCTCAAAGAATATTGGCCAGATATCAAATAATTTTTAGACTTAAGTAATTTCTGATTACAGGCAACATCAATGAGGAAAATAATCTTGGCTGGGTGATTGATTTTAATATGTCAGTGGATCCAGTTAGTTGCTGGACTATTAAGCACTCTTTTTCATGGCAAGGGGAGTCTTTTTAAAGATACATCAAGCCAAAACTATCTTTACATTGCTTTCATCATAACTCCCTAAAGGAATATATAAAATATAGTGTAGAAGTCTCTGCAGGAGTCATGTAAGGGTTCCTGGATAGTGGTCAGAAGTTAAAACTCTGGCTGATATTCCTTTCCTTTAAGCCGAGGGGTATGTGACCAGTTGCGGCATTCTATTTCCCTGGGATGAAAGCTTTTTTTAACACCAGTTATGGGAATCAAGGGATATGGGGATCGGCGGGAAAGTGGATTTGAGGTCGATGATCAGCCATGATCTTACTGAATGGCGGAACAGGCTCGAACAGGAACGTATGGCCTACTCCTGCTCCTAATTCTTATGTTCTTCCCTCTATCTCAGTAAACTATTTTTCTGGATGAAGTCATGGGCTGAATAAATAATGGAAGAAGTTGAGATTCAATCCATGACATCATCAACTTATTGCAAGTGGGAAAGAGCAAGTATTGGCAATAAAACCTTTTTTGGATATACTTTTCGTAAGGAATCCATAAATTGCCAGAATTTAAAACATTGGCTATTAGTAATTTGGGTAAGGGATTTATTTTAGCCCTTTACAAGCCAACAGTGCCTACTTGCCTTGCAGCATAAAAACTAAAAAGAGTAATAACTGAGAATTAAAAATATTTTATCCTGGTAAATTGATATTTTTTCCAATCCAGGAAAGGAGTAAGTTTGATAAACATTGATATTATACATTATTCATTTCCCGTGTGCTTTATATATAGCTCTAAATTTCATGTGGCTGTTGTTAATGCCCTTTGGCTTGTAATAATTGAACTGATAATGTGTTATGGTACCATTCAGACTCACATTGAGACAACCAATTAAAAGTAAAGCTGCATATTTTCATTCCCCTTGGAGGCCCCTCAGTAGCTTCCTGGTGGCTACAGCGTTTCTTTGTGGTCAGTCAGCAGGAAGTGTGATCGAATGGGCGAAGGCTGCCGATGTTCATCCCCTCCTTGCCCAAGGCTGAAATATGTCAGTTATGTATAATCTTCCATCTTTAGTGGCTTGGTTTGCAGCTGATAAAGCTCCCCAGCTGAGGTATTGAGTCTTGAGGGTTTTGAATTAAACTGTCTGACTTGGAGTCCAAGTCATGAACATTTCTGTTTTATGCAACCTCAAAATTGAATGCCTCGTTCTGAATAGTCATTTTGTTCACTTTTATTTTCTTGCAGATGCCGAAAGAAAATAATGTAATAGTTTGCACGCGTTGTAGGAAGGTGCTAGGAAATGTGACATCATCAGGTACAATGTGTACAAGTTGTTCTTTGACAGTTCAATCTGCAGTGTCTGGCTATGTTAGCACCGTAGTAAGCTTGCACTTTGCCCCTCTCTTCAGTTTTCCCCCTTTCTCCCAATCTCATTATTCTCCTTTTTTCCTGTCAGGCTTCTTTGTTTTCACTCCATCTCTGCCTTCTTCTTAATCTCTTTGTCTTTTTCTCTCTTTCTGTCTTCCTTTCTCTCTACTCCTCCTCGCTGAGTGCAGCGCCAGCAACACTCAAGAAGCTCGACACCATCCAGGACAAAGTAGCCCGCTTGATTGGCACCCCATCCACAACCTTCAACATTCACTCCCTCCACCACCTGTGCACCGTGGCTGCCAAGTGTACCATCTACAAGATGCACTGTAGCAACTTGCCACGGTTTTATTGGCAGCACCACCCAAACCCACAACCTCTATCACCTAGGAGGACAAGGGCAGCAGGCGCATGGGAACACCATCACCTGCAAGTTCCCCTGCATGTTACACACCATCCTGACTTGGAAATATATCGCCGTTCCTTCATCGTCGCTGGGTCAAAATCCTGGAACTCCCTCCCTAACAATACTGTGGGAGTACCTTCGCCACACGGACTGCAGCGGTTCAAGGCGGTGGCTCACCACCACCTTCTCAAGGGCAATTACAGATGGGCAATAAATGCTGGCCTTGCCAGTGACGCCCACATCCCGGAACGAATAAAAAAAAAGTTGCACACCTCCGCAATAGGCATTCACTGTGGAACTTGGGGCACGAACTTGGTGGAAGCTAAGTTCCGCCCAGAGGACCGCCGAGAGATCTGGCGATACTTTACCAAGGAGATTCCCCGGCGGCAAAAAAACGACTTACGCCGTGAATCTAGGCGGCAGCAGGCAGGAGCTCTCAATCTCGGCGGCAAATGCGATCCTTGCCAAAGTGCAGCCGAGGATTGAGTCGGACCCAGGGAGTGGGAGGGGAACAGCTAACAAATAAAAATGTTGAAAAAAACAACGTAAAACCTTCAGGGGGACCCCATCCACATAAATCGCTGAAAATAATTATTTGCCGGTCTTCTTACTTACCGTTGGGGTTAGACCTGCCTCCACACAGCGGCCCTTCCCCCCCCCCCCCCCCCGCTGCTGCCGCCAACTCCTGCCCGGAGGAATCTGCCAGCTCGGTAACGGGAGGTCACTTACGCGACTTGCGTGCTAGCGGCCGTCAGCGGGCGGTTCCCAGCGGTCCTCCCCTCCCGCCGGCGGGAGATCTAGAGGAATCTGTCACCTAGAGGAGACCGCCGAAAAAACTCGGCGGCAGTGGGCGGTAAGGCCAGCAATTTTGGGCCCTTAGTTTTAAATTGAGCCCAAATGTCTGGATAGAAAGTCTCCACTCTCTGATGTAAAGGTCAGTGCAGAATTAGTTCTTCGTGAGTGGGGACTGATGCCACAAAATGTCCCCTAATTTAATACTAAGGCCTCCCATAGGCCCCCAGGCCTACTTTCCCCTGAGCACTCCCAGAATATCTGCTCCAAGATCATGGCTTTGCTATGGTCCCAGGCTTGCCTGCCCCCAGGTTGATCCCCAACCCCACTGGTTAATTCCCGGCTCCCTTCCAGATCTAGCTCTGGACCCCCAGATTCTCTGTTGCAGCTGGTGGGTAAAAAAACATTTAGTGTTCTCATTATCCATGGAGCAATGGAGGGATCTTGAATGGTTAACAGATTGGAATCGACATTTAGAATCATAGACTCTTACATCCATTTGGTCTATCATGCTCTTTGAAAGAGCTGTCCAATTTAATCCAACATCCCAGCTTTTTGTCCATAACCTTGCAAATGAGTCCTCTTCAAATACATGTCCAATTGCCTTATGAAAGGTTGCGCTTGCACCACTATTTCAGGTAGTGCTTTCCCAATCTTAGCAAACCCTCTGTGAGAAAAAAAATCCTCCTCATTTCACCTCTAGTTCTTTAGCCAATTAATTTAAATCTACGGCTACTGACCCACTTGCCAGAGGAAGCAGTTTCTCACTACTTGCTCTATCAAAACCCCTCATTATTTTGAATACCTCTACTAGGTCTCCCCTTAACCTTCTCTGCTCTAAGGAGAGTAGTAATAGCTTCTCACCGTAACTGAAGTTCCTCATTTCTGGAAACATCCGAGCAAACCTCCTCTGGATCCACTCCAAGGCTTTGACATCCCTCCGAAAGCATGGTGTCCAGAATTGTACACAATACTCCAGCTAAGGCCTAAACCCGTCATTTATAAAGGTTTAGCATGACTTACTTGTTTTTATGTTCAATGCCCCTATTTACAAAGCAAAGTATCCCATACGCTTTCTTAACCGCCTTATCAACTTGCCCTGTAACCTTCAAAAATTTGTGAAAAGCACTCCAAAGTCCCTCTGCTCTTGCACCCCCATCAAAACCGTACCATTTAGATTATACAACTTCTCCATGTTGTTCCTCCCAAAGTGTATCACTTCGCATTAAATTGCATCACCCATGTGTATTCCCATTTCACCAGTCTGTCTATGTCCTGCTGAAGTTTGCTATTATCCTTTTCACTGAAGTTTTGTGTCATCTGCAAACTTTGAAAATGTATCCCGATACCCAAGTCCAAGTCTATACATACGAGTAAAACAATGGTCCTAATGCTGATCCTTAGGGGACCCCACTGTCCTCTCCAGTAAGAAAAACATCCATTCACCGCTACACTCTGCCTCCTATCCCTTGGCCAATGATGTAGCCATGTTCCCACCATCCCTTTGATCCCATGTGCTTCTATTTTCTGAATAAGTCTGTTCGGTGCTACTTTGTCAAATAGCTTGTGAAAGTACACATATACAACATCTGCTGTACTATCTTCATTAACCCTCTCTATTACTTTATCAAAAGACTTAATCAGGTTAATCAGACATGCTTTATCTTTAACTAACAAATCCATGCTAGCTGTCCCTTATTAACCCATGTGAGAATTAATTTTGTCTTTGACAATGATCTCTAGTAGTTTTCCCACCACTGTTGTTAGACTGACAGGCCTGTAGTTACCAGGTTTATTCCTGTCCCCTTTTTTGAAAAGGGGTGTAACATTTGCAGTCCTCTGGCACCACATCCAAAGCCAAGGAGGATTGAAATATTGTGGTCAGAGCTTCTTCTATCTCCACCCTTGCTTCCCTCAGCAACCTAGGATGCATCCTAAATGGACCAGATGACTTGTGAACTTTGAGTGATGCCAACTTATTTAGCACCTCCTTTCCTTTCCTTTCTATTTTCATCCTATCCAATATTTCTACTCCTCCTGCGATATTAACTTCATCCTTTTGGGAAGACAGATGGGCAAAGTACTCATTTAGTATCTCAGTAATGCCCTCTGTTGCCACAAGAATATTTCCTTCTTTGTCCTGAATTGGCCCCACCATTCATTTAACTAACATTGGCTGTCTCCCACCATTCTGCAAACCTGTCTCCCAAATTTCAAGAAAAAAAACAGATCAGCCATATGATTTTGAAAATTGAGAGATGACACCTGGGGGGATGGTGATGTATTAATCTGTAAGAATTTCTGAAGGAGGTATCAGAATTACTTTGGTCTGGAGAGGGAGAGCTGTGGTTTTGTAACTAGATAGAGATGTGATAATTTCTGGGGTTGGAGTTTTGATTCTTCATATATATCTTCATGGGAAGCAAGAAGATAAGGTGAGAATGAGAGTCCTAAAGAAAGAAACAAACTGAGAAGGAGAGGCTTGTCTGGAGTTGCATGGTTTCTCACCCTCCTCCCCTCCCCCCCCCCCCCACCCACCCAACTTAAATAATGGAAAATTAACATTTGCTATTTTTAAATTCCAAGGCACAATTTCTGTATTTAGAGAGCTTGGGATAATTATGACTAATGCATTTACAATTTCCTCTTCAATTTTTAATACCCTTGGGTGGAATCTGTTGGGTCCTGGAGATTTGTCTATATTAAGTCCTGTTATTTTCTCCAGTGCCATTTTATTAACATATTAAATCTACCGCGTTCTTTCCCTTGCCTTATTTTTAGGTTCCCTTGTACTTTTGATATTTTGTCCTTTTCCTTGTTGTTTCGTATGACAGGAAAAGCTTATACTGGGAAATCCCCTTCCTGGGAAACAGATACAGAGTACCTATTTAACAAGTCTGCCATTTCTTTGTTATCCATTATCGTCTCGCCTGCATCCATCTTTCATGGGCCCACATTCATCTTTACCACTCTTTTCTCTTTTTAAAAAAAACCTTTGCTGTTAGCCTTGATATCCCCAGCAGTTTTTTTCATATTCTTTTTTAAACCTCTTATTACCTTCTTTTATCCCTCTTTTTTTGTTTTTTTATAAACTCTGGATGAGCTATAAAAAGCAGCAAGGGGATACAAAAAAAGTAATAAGAGGTGCAAAAAGGGAATATGAGTAAAAACTTGCTGGGGATATCAAAGCTAACAGCAAAGGTTTAACGGTGAAAATTACAAATGTTCTGCTGCTTTGATGTGTTTTATTCTATAGATGCATTAATACCAGTTCTTCTTTATTTTTAACAATGTGGTTTAAGTTGAGATGGCCCTGTTTTTAAAATCTTTGTGTGTATGATAATTTGTAGAATGAATTAAGTTATATAACTTGGCATTCTTGGTAATGTTTTCAAAATGATTGCCAATTACTCACCAATGCGCCCAGATGCTTATTGTGTGTAGGAATGGATTGCATCACTGAGAGAGTGGATGAACCATCCCTACTCGGAATGGTAAGAATTGTGCTAGCCCACATGCTAAAGACACCTTGTGTCCCCCGAGAAGCAGCCCGAGTCGGTATGGGGTTTGGAGGGAGGTCCTGAGGGCATTGTAAGCCACCACTCCCATTGCCACCGGGATCTGCATCCAATGCAGAGTGGAGATGTGGGCTTAACCAGAAAGTATGCAAAAGTGTACCTTTAAGGCATGTAGCCCCTCTAGCATTCCTCAGAGACCGGGTTGGGACAGGTCTAATGTGTAGGGCTTGTGTGGAGTATGATGTATTTAGTGTATCTTCTGTAATTCACCCTCTTACAATTCCCATACTCCGACCTTAATAACCAGAAGTTTTTAATTCAAAAAGCTTTATTGATGATTATTTTTGACCTTGCGGCAAATAAAGTTATAGCTAGTGAACGATACGCTGTAAACACAACAAAAGTAACTGGAGTGCATGTGACAATGTGACAGCTTTTTTTTCAGGGATGTGTAAAGCATAAATTTCTGAACAGATTCCATTACATGGCAGATGTTTGTAACTTATTTCCTTACAGATACAATTACATTTTATGTCACTGAGGTGCTGGTCCAATCTCTGACGAACAAGGCTTTGAAAAGGCAGATATGTAAAAGGTAATGCTTCCTCACATTGATACTTCCAATGTGTATCTGGGATTGTAGTCCTAATATATGAATTAGATTAGTCCCTATCCCAGCATTTTACTTACATTATAGTCACTACCCTCTGAAAAGTAATTAATTGTGTGAAGTGTTTTGAGACACTTTGTGATGATAAGGTTCTGTATACATCCAAGTATATATTTCTTTAATTAAATTCCAAGATTTTTATGCTACTTCATGATGTGCAAAAACATACCATAAAATTGAAACATCTGATCCCTGATGGCTCAGTCCAGTGAACAGCCATCTAGACAGTCCGAAGCCACCGTCACTGCTAGGAGACATCCAGCCACCAGCCACTGGAAGTAACCCATCCATCATCAGCACCTGCCATCAGAGGCCTGCAGCAACCAGTAGCAGATATAAGAGAAGAGGGCATCTGATTCCCCAGGTTATGGGGAATTGGTTATTGTCAGTTCAGTTGGTTGCACGCTCGCCTCTGAGTCAGATGGTTGTGGTTTCAAGTCTTGCTCCAGAGACTTGAGCACAAAAAAATCTAGGCCGACACTCCTGTGCAGTACTGAGAGAGTGCTGCACTGTTGGAGGTGCCGTCTTTCAGATGAAACGTTAAATTGAGGCCCCGTCTTCTCTCTCTGGTGGATGTAAAAGATCCCATTACATTATTCGAAGAAGAGCAGGGGAGTCATCCCCAGTGTCCTGGCCAATATTTATCATTAAAACAGATTATCTGGTCATTATCATATTACTCTTTGTGGGAGCTTGCTGTGCACAAATTCGCTGCCACATTTCCTACATTAGGATAAATCTTCACTTAGAAAGACACGGATTAATCAAGGGCAGTCAGCATGGATTTATTAAGGGAAGGCTGTGTCTGACTAACTTGATTAAATTTTTCGAGGCGGGTAACCAGGAGGGTCGATGAGCGTATGATATAGTGTACATGGATTTTAGCAAAGCTTTTGATAAGGTCCCACATGACAGACTGGTCAAAAAAGTAAAAGCCCATGGGATCCAGGGCCAAGTAGCAGGAAGCAAAGGGTAATGGTTGATGGGTGTTTTTGTGACTGGAAAGATGTTTCCAGTGGGGTTCCGCAGGACTCGGTGCTTTTTGTGATATACATCAATATATATCACACTTCAATATAGGGGGTATGATTAAGAAGTTTGCAGATGATACTAAAATCGGCTGTGTGGTTGATAATGAAGAAGAAAGCTGTGGACTGCAGGAAGATATCAATCAACTGGTCAGGTGGACAGAACAGTGGCAAATGGATTTAATCTAGAGAAGTGTGAGGTAATGCATTTGGGGAGGGCTAACAAGGAAAGGGAATGCACATTAAATGGTAGGACACTGAGAAGTGTAGATGAACAAAGGGACCTTGGAGTGCATGTCCATGATCTCTGAAGGTAGCAGGCCAGGTAGATACGATGGCTAAGGATGCATACAGAATACTTGCCTTTATTAGCCGAGGCATAGAATACAAGAGCAAGGGGGTGGGGGTTATGCTAGAACTGTATAAAACACTGATTAGGCCACAGTTGGAGTACTGCGTGCAGTTTTGGTCACCGCATTACAGGAGGATGTGATTGCACTGGAGAGGGTGCAGAGGAGATTTACGAGGATGTTGCTGGGAGTGGATAATCTTGGCTATGAGGACAGATTGGATCGGCTGTGTTTGTTTTCCTTGGAATAGAGGAAGCTGAGGGGAGACATCATTGAGGTGTACAAAATTATGAGGGGCCTAGATATAGTGGATAGAAAGGGCCTATTTCCCTGAGCAGAGGGGTCAACAACCAGGGGCATAAATTTAAAGTAATTGGTAGAAGGTTTAGAGAGGATTTGAAGGGAAATTTCTTCATGCAGAGGGTGGTAAGGGTCTGGAACTCACTGCCTGAAAGGGTGGTAGAGGCAGAAACCCTCATCACATTTAAAAAGTACTTGAATGGGCATTTGAAATGCCGCAACCTGTAGGGTTACAGACCTAGAGCTGGAAAGTGGGATTAGGCTGGATAGCCTCTTATTGGCCAGCACAGACACGATGGGCCGAAATGGCCTCCTTCTGTGCTGTAAACCTCTATGATTCTATGATTACAACAGTGACTACACTTCAATAAGTACTTCATTGGCTGTAAAGCACTTTGGGATGCCTGATGGGAGTGAAAGGCACTATATAAATGCAAGTCTTTCGATGGAAGTAGGAGCAGTGAAATCATAAGGCTAGCTAGCATGAAGGAATCATCATTGGGAGAACTGGTCGGAGCTGGAATGGCAGGAGAGGCATCAGGGAAAGAATCATCAGTGGAAGAGCTGGCAAGAAGGGAGTGGCATTGTCAACAGCAGAGGCCAATTGGACATCCCAATGTATGCTCTGCAAAAAGTAATTCATTGTCTGAAATGTTTTGAGGCATTTTGAGATAATGAGGTGCAACATAAATGCAAATATATTATTCTTGTTTGTGGTATTTTTAATATTCCTTGTAGATTGCCACAGTGAGTCAGAGGATGCTCTCTGTTGTCTTCATGTGGCTGTCACTTTCATTGGGCCTTTCTCTTATCATGTGCTTTGTCTTTCACTTTTCTTCTGGCTGGGAGGTGATAAGTGAGGTGGGTTGGCATGGCACTTGAAGGGATCCACTGTTCCTTCTTACCATTTCATTCTGGTGCATCTCCCTGATCCCACTCTGTCCTCTCTTACCAATCCCCCATCATGTGCTCTTCTCTGCCATACTTCCTTGATTACTGTTTAATTGCTCTCATTGTTTTATTACGCAGCTCACCCTAGAACATAAATCTGTGACCCCAACCTTGCACCTTTACAGAAGTGTCTTGATATAGACAGTGGCTGATGTTCTCGCTTCTGGTCTGCAACCTCTGATTATCTGCCTCGCCTCACCTGCCAGGCTTAACCACCGCCCCCCAGCCCTCCACACCATCAAATGCTCCTGCTTCTCTTTGACATCCCTTCTCTTCACTGGTTCTGTAAAACTAGCATTTTAGTTTAGAAATGTGATTGGCCGTTTTTGCTGGCTTTTTAGAAGTGAAGATAAGTGATGACAAACTGAAGCAGAAGCATCTGGGAGGAGCCTGGCGTTCAAGGAAGGGCCGACCAGGGCCAATATGCAAGAGGCCCATGGCAAAGATTAGGTCTCAGATATGGGGCCTTCAGCAACTGCGGGGGTCGATTTGGTAGAGTTTAAAAAAAAAACTAAATGTTGTAGGGTAGTAGGGCTGTGATTCTTGGAAAATCTTGAAGGTTGGCAGTATGGTAAAAACAAAATGGCAGGCAGACCTGGATGACTTGTACAACAACAGCACTTGAGGACTGAAAGCTAAATATAATAGTAAGTATATGGATTAAAAGTAATATAATCAGGTATTACAGTTTTGCCCCTTAAAAGTAATAGAAGCTTTGGTCAAATAATGTGCTGACTGTCTTGGCCCAGGGAGAGAGATTGGCATCTGTAGAATCGTACCCCCCACATAAATTAGCACTTTCAGGAGAGGAGGGGGATAGTTTTGGGGGAAAGAAAAGAGTGCACTGATTGAAACATGGTTTTAATTTGTTTTTAGATCTTTGTTTGTGGAGACAGTGGTTGCTGGCCGGCTGATGGAGCTGTCTTCTGCTCAGAGTACCTTTAGATTCTGCATTCAAGGGCATGATGGAAAAACCTATGTTTTGGTAAGGACCTTTTTTCACGGCTTTGCCATCTGTGGTTCTGCCTGTTCTTAAATGGTTGTGAAATGCTAGGGTATGGATAAACCTAATAATTTTTACAAATGGATCCTTTCACTGAAGGTAAGCAATAGATTTATTTTTAGATTCCACCACTAGGTGGCAGAGTTTGAACAGGCATTAGTTTTTGCACACAATCTTTTGTAGCTCTATGCTGTCCTCTAAGAACACTGTATAAAAAGTGTTCTAAAGTGATACTCAAAGCATTTTTTGTCTCACTAATTACCATTGTTTTTCTGACTGTCACATTGGACCAGTCGTAAAATTTTGCCTTTTCAAGACAGCTTGGTGCGTTTTGGTTAATGCTGTGTTTGATCTTGTTTGTTGGAAAGTATCATATAATGTGTCTGATATTCAAATATAATTTATTAGAGTAATAGTTAAACAGTTTCAGTATATTTTAGATAACATGTAAGTTACAGTCTTTTTTTATTATATAGGATATACAGCACAGAAACAGACAATTCGGCCCAGCCAGTCCATGCCGCCTTTTCTGCTCCACTCGAGCCTCCTCCGGTCTTTTCTCATCTAAATCTATCAGCATAACCCTCTATTTCCTTCTCCCTCATATGCTCGTCTAGCCTCCCCTTAAATGCATCTATACTATTGGCTTCAACCACTCCCTGTGGTAGTGAGTTCCACATTCTGACCACTCGCTGGGCAAATAAGTTTCTTCTCAATTCCCTATTTGATTTCTTGGTGACTATCTTATATTGATGGCCCCTAGTTATGCTATTCCCCACAAGTGGAAACATTCTCTCTGTATCTACTCTATCAAAAACCTTTCATGATTTTAAAGATCTCTATTAGGTCACGATCAGCCTTCTCTTTTCAAGAGAAAAGAGACCCAGCCTGTTCATCCTTTCCTGATAGGTGTACCCTCACATTTCTGGTATCATCCTTGTAAATCTCTCTGCACCCTCTCCAGTGCCTCTATTTCCTTTTTATAATATGGCGACCAGAACTGTGCGCAGTACTCTTAAGTGTGGTCTAACCAAGGTTCAATACAAGTTTAGCATGACTTCACTACTTTTCAATTCTATCCCTCTAGGAATATAAACCCTAGTGCCTGGTTTGCTTTGTTTATGACCTTGTTGACCTGTGTCGATACTTTGTGATTTGTGTATTTGTACTCCGAGATCCCTTTGCTCCTCTACCCCATTTAGATTCTTATTTTCCAAGTAATATGTGACCTCCCTGTTTTTCTTACCAAAATGTAATACAGTTGGTCCCCTCTGGTCCGGCACCCTCGGGACCTGACTGGTGCCGGAACAGAATTTTGCGAACCACAGGAGATAATTCTTATCGGTACCTGTCGATAACGCTTGCGCTCTTGTGTGTGCTTGCTGGCAGCCTGTGGCTCCCTCAGCCAATCACTGAATCATTGACTGACAGCTGCTCTGGCCAATCGCCGAACGCACTCATTGGCTGACAGCCACTCTATCCAATCAAAACTTAAAAAAAATAAACCCTCCTCTCCCTCAGGCCCAACTTAATGCCCAACCATGGCTGTTTCCGGATTAGAGAGTCTCGGACTGGAGAGGTACAACCTGGGTTGAATTTCATTTGTCAATTATATGGCCATTCTGCAAGTTTATACAAGTCCTCCTGTAATTTGTTGCAGTTATTGTAAGCAATAATTGGTTTAATGCAATCCTTGTAATGAGTGACTTTTGTATTTTGTATTTATTCTGCATTGCAACTTGCATGATTTAGATGGGTTTTTTTTAGGGAGCAGTAAAATAAATGCATATTATAACAGATGAACACTGAATCAGACACATCCTTTTAAAAAGCAAAGATGCAATTGTACTGTTTTTACCAGACAATATTTAGAAATTGTTACTCTGTGCCTTTTGAATTCTTGCTAAACTGAAATTATGGTACATCTGAATAAGATTGGAAACTATTATATTTTCATAGCTGAAATAATCTTCTTGTTCTCAAAAAGATAATATAAAGTTGAACAGATAATATAGCATATGAAAGATAAAGTTAGCTGTGAGCATTCAAAATGATCTGGATCTTGATGAGGTAAATGGGGAAACCTGTTTGGTTGGTGAGTTAGTAGCTAGAGGGAATACATTTACGATTGTTACCAAGAGAATGCAGGGAGAGGTTAGGAGCATTTTTAAATGCAGATGCAGAATGTCCTACCAGAAACAGTAGTGGAAGCCAAATTTCTAATAGCTTTTACAAGGAAATGGATAAATATTTGAAAAATAAAAATTGAAAAGGGCATGGGAGCAGGATTAAGTGGGTAGTTCTTTCAGAGAGCCAGCACAGTTTCAGCTGATGGCCTCCTTCTGTGCTGCAAGATTAGACGAAACCTTCAGTGTTGATTTAAGTTCCGGGGCGGGGGTGTGGGGGGGGGGGTGCGGTCAGGACAAACTTTTGAGAACCGTCTTTCGTTAAATACGATGAAGTGGGTTGGGTAGAGTCCATGACAGAGTACGTTGGGCATGGTCTCTAAAATAGACTGATACGATGAGCAGAATGTCTTTTACTCGATCTGTGATTTCTCATATTCATGTTTTCTGCATGCTATTGTGTTTTCATTGTGTTACTTGTCGACAAGGGTACAGGAGATTTGGATCCGGCAGCGCCAAAAGGCTGAGTTAATTGGGATTCAGCTAGTTAAGGGAAAAAATACGTGGCAAGATGCACTAAAATAATAGTAAGCTAAAAATAAGTGTCATTTTTTTAACGGCAGGCTTATGTGCGTGCTGTTGTTGGCTATGATTGGTCTGTGATATCACCGCATGCACCAAGTGTCACAGACTCACCACAATATTGCACATACACACATTCAAAAGTGTTAATATACATCGAGATTGTACTTGTGTGATGGTAGAGCAGCACACTTCCAGGAGAGGAGGACCAGGTCGCCATTGAGGAGGAGGTCACCTGTGGGGAAGGAAAGGTCCAGCCATCGTCGAGGAGGAGAGGCCCGATCGCCGCTGGAGCGGTGGAGGGGTGTTTCTGCTTCGTCTGTTGTGACGAGCCTGCTGCTGGAGGTGACCCAGGATCCTTACCAACGGATCCACTGTAGACCCAATCCACGTTCGGACCGGGGCCAAACAGGGCCGCGTCATCGCCCCAATCTTCTTCTCAATCTTCCTCGGTGCCATGCTCCACCTCACAGTCAACAAGCTCCCCACTGGAGTGGAACTAAACTACAGAACCAGTGAGAACCTGTTCAACCTGCGCCGTCTCCAGGCCAGGTCCAAGACCACCCCAACCTCCGTCGTTGAGCTACAGAACGCGGACAACGCCTGTGTCTGCGCACATATAGAGGCTGAACTCCAGGACATAGTCAATGTATTTACTGAGGCTTACGAAATCATGGGCCTTAGGCTAAACATCCGTAAGACAAAGGTCCTCCACCAGCCTGTCCTCACTGCACAGCGTTGTCCCCCAGTCATCAAGATCCACGGCGCGGCCCTGGACACCGTGGACCATTTCCCATACCTCGGGAGCCTCTTATCAACAAGAGCAGACATTGACGACTAGATTCAACACCGCCTCCAGTGCACCAGTGCAGCCTTCGGCCGCCTGAGGAAAAGAGTATTTGAAGATCAGGCCCTCAAAACTACCACCAAGCTCATGGTCTACAGGGCTGTAGTAATACCCGCCCTCCTGTATGGCTCAGAGACATGGACCATGTACAGGAGACACCTCAAGTCGCTGGAGAAATACCATCAACGATGTCTCCGCAAGATCCTACAAATCCCCTGGGAGGACAGACGCACCACCATTAGTGTCCAAGATCAGGCCAACATCCCCAGCATTGAAGCACTGACCACACTTGATCAGCTCCGCTGGGCAGTCCACATCGTTCGCATGCCAGATACTAGACTCCCAAAGCAAGCGTTCTACTTGGAACTCCTTCACGGCAAACGAGCCAAAGGTGGGCACAGGAAATGTTACAGGGACACCCTCAAAGCCTCCCTGATAAAGTGCAACATCTCCACTGACAGCTGGGAGTCCCTGGCTAAAGATCGCCCTAAGTGGAGGAAGTGCATCTGGGAGGGCGCTGAGCACCTGAGTCTCATCGCCGAGATCATGCAGAAATCAAGCATAGGCAATGAAAAGAGCGTGCGGCAAACCAGTCCCACCCTCCCTTGCCCTCAATGACTATCTGTCCCACTGTGGCTCTCGTATTGGACTGGTCACTCACCTAAGGACTCACTTTAAGAGTGGAAGCAAGTCTTCCTCGATTCTGAGGGACTGCCTATGATGATGACTTCGAGGGAATGTTGTAGAACACATTAGAATTTTTTAGGAACAGAAACAAGTTTGTAGGCCTTTTAAACCTGTTGATCGATCAATCTCACCTTTCTGTCTTCTCACCCTATTCCTCAATCCCTTCTCCCTATAAATGCACTCATTGCTTACAAAGCCATTAGCATGATTCACCTCAGTGACCAATCGTGGTAAATTATTCAACATCTCTGACTATTTTGGTGGAAAATTTCCACCTGACTTCCCCTCTTCCACCACATATATTTTCTATTTGTTTTTTTAATTGTGTCCTCTTATACTTGAAGCTTTTGCTTGAGTGAACAATTTGCCAGGATTGACTTTGTGAACTCTTCATGTTCGTTTTCATTAAGTACCGTTTAATATTTAATTGGGATTAGTGGTGTTCATGCTTCGCCATCGTTGACTCACTGGTTGTCGAAATTTTCCTTTAAATGAAGCCATTTGTTCCTGCTGATAATGGTGATAAGAAGATAAGAACTTAAGAATTAGGAACATGAGTCGGCCCTCGAGCCTGCTCCGCCATTCAACAAGATCATGGCTGATCTGGCCGTGGACTCAGCTCCACTTACCCGCCCGCTCCCCATAACCCTTAATTCTCTTATTGGTTAAAAACCTATCTATCTGTGACTTGAATACATTCAATGAGCTAGCCTCAACTGCTTCCTTGGGCATAGAATTCCACAGATTCACAACCCTCTGGGAGAAGAAATTCCTTCTCAACTCGGTTTTAAATTGGCTCCCCCATATTTTGAGGCTATGCCTCCTAGTTCTAGTCTCCCCGACCAGTGCAAACAACCTCTCTGCCTCTATCTTGTCTATCCCTTTCATTATTTTAAATGTTTCTATAAGATCACCCCTCATCCTTCTGAACTCCAACGAGTAAAGACCCAGTCTACTCAATCTATCATCATAAGGTAACCCCCTCATCTCCGGAATCAGCCTAGCGAATCGTCTCTGTACCCCCTCCAAAGCTAGTATATCCTTCCTTAAGTAAGGTGACCAAAACTGCATGCAGTACTCCAGGTGCGGCCTCACCAATACCCTATACAGTTGCAGAAGGACCTCCCTGCTTTTGTTCTCCATCCCTCTCGCAATGAAGGCCAACATTCCATTTGCCTTCCTGATTACCTGCTGCACCTGCAAACTAACTTTTTGGGATTCATGCACAAGGACCCCCAGGTCCCTCTGCACTGCAGCATGTTGTAATTTCTCCCCATTCAAATAATATTCCCTTTTACTGTTTTTTTTTTCCCCAAGGTGGATGACCTCACACTTTCCGACATTGTATTCCATCTGCCAAACCTTAGCCCATTCGCTTAACCTATCTAAATCTCTTTGCAGCCTTTCTGTGTCTTCTACATAACCCGCTTTCCCACTAATCTTTGTGTCATCTGCAAATTTTGTTACACTACACTCTGTCCCCTCTTCCAGGTCATCTATGTATATTGTACACTGTTTGCACACTGCTTCCCATGCATGTCTGAATTGTTGTAAACACTTTATAAGCGCTAGTTGGATCAGCGATGTATACACGTGGGCTAATCCTGGCCTATTGAAATTTTGTATCAATCCACCCAGGCATTTCATAATTTTAAAAATATTGGCACGATGAGAACAGGCTACACACTCAGGGTCACGCACTTCTGACAAAAGGATATTATTCCAGGAAAAAAAGTGATGTCCATAATTCCTGGAATGATTCTTTCTGTAATAGAAACATTTATCACTCTGTGCAGCACCAGTAAAATGTCCTTATACTGGGCCCAGTCTTCTATAGATTAGCGGGAGGTGGAAGAAGTGAGGCTGCAGGACAGAAAAAGAAAAGTGATATTGGAGAAAGAACTCCATTAAAAGCTATTGGGACAATGAGTGAGGGGAAAGGTCACACAGGTGCTACTGCTCTGTATCGTCGCACTTTTGAGAATCAGTGGGCTGAATCTTGCTGGAAAAATAACAGATGTGTCTACGACAAAAGCTGCTATTAATGTGCAAATTGGCCGGCAAGTTCAAGGGGTCAAGCGATACCTTGTGAGATGTGAATCTGCAAAACTGGATCCAGAATAAGCAAATTTTACTGGCGCTCCCCTACAGAAACATAATTCCTGGAATTATTGACTTAGCTTCATTTCCTGGAATAATATCCCTTTGGCAGAATTTCTTAACCTCAGTGTGAAGCCTGGATTCGTCGTGCCAATATTTTGAAAACTCTGAAATGCCTGAGTGGAATGATGCAAAATACTCAATAGGCCAGGATTAGCCCATGGCTGTACACCACTGATCCAACCAGAGCTTATAAAAATTGGGCAATAAGAATGCAGACATGTATGGGAAGCAGTTGTCAAACATCACCGTTATTAGGTTCTTGGCAGTAACTGTGCTATCAGGATAAACATCAAGTGGAAGCTAGGCACTGAACCGTAAAGAATGAGGAAAAGTCATCAGGCAAATCTCTGCATTACTCGCAGTCCCCTCGTGAATAGGTTGTGTTGAATGTTCAGCCCTCATTATATAGATCTGGAAATGTTCCGGCTCCTGAGGTTGAAGGAGTTGTGCACCGATGGGTTAGATAAATCAATGACAGCACCAATTTACAGTGTCAGCTTGTCACATTGTGAAATTTAGTGCAATAAATTCAGCTTCTACATCCATTGCTGTTTAATTTGTCAATTTATACACCAGCACAAACCGTGGAGCAGAACAAGCTTGCCCTGCCAAACCTATAATTTGATTTTAAGGAGGCAAATATTCTACACCAGTATCATATCTGTATCATTTTTCTTAGCTTCTGTAAAATCAGCATCCTAGCAATAAATTAAATTTTTGCACAGATTTATAATTAAAATTCACTCCGAATTTTTTAAAATTTTAGCACAGACTATCAAATTGTAATGCTGAAGAGGGAAGTGAGAATAAACTAAACAGCGCAAGTATTGCTGAAAAACTAAAGCTTGTGGTTTTAGAATAAAGCAGCTTCATTATGTACAGTTAAGACTGAGATGAGGAGGAATTTCTTCACTCGGAGCGTTGTGATTTGTGGGGTCCCCGCAAGTTCCGGGTTTAGGAATGCGAAGCGCATGCGCCTAAACCCGGCATTTGTGATTTGTCAAAAAATCACATGCGAAGGAAAAGGGCCTCCGCGGGCAGAGAATGGGCTATTTGGCCAACTCCTGCCCAGCGAATGTCCTTAAAGTTACTTTACGTTGATAAAAGGAGGTGTAAGAATTGCTTTTTTTTAACCAGCGAAAGAGTTTTAAAAAATAGAAAAATAAAATGTTATCACTCATTGATATACAGGTATTAAAAACCCTGTCCATTAAGGTAAGTTTATTTTTAGCCCTGTTAAAACATTACATTTTTTTAAAATACATTTTTGTATAAAATATATAATTAAATTGCATTTTAATTAATTTTAAATATATAATGTGTTTTTAAAATTTATTTTCAGTGTTTGTGTTTTTGAGGGTATTCCCAGTCACACTTACAGCAGTACACATGGAACTCATAAGTATGCATGGGGATCCCCTACTCTGATAGGTTGGGCTGGCCCACGTGATCCCAGGGATCCGTACGAAACCGATACGATCCTAGGATACGTGGATCCCTACACTGGCCTTCGCGTAGGGCCCTAGGACCGCAAGTCTCCGAACCTTCCGGGACCAGGTACTCTCGTGGAAATTATCGCGGTCGGAGGCATCCTTAACCCGGAACTTGCGGGGACCCCATGAATACCAACTAACAACACATAAGGGTAGGCACTGGTGTCTTTTAGCTAATGCTCATGTCTGTCACACCAGTCTGTAGTGTATTTGCTTCATGGGTTCTTTGCTTAAGAATTCACAGCTACACATTTGCTGTAAAGAATTAGGTGGTTTATTCGCAAAGGTTTAACAATCAACCTGAACCAGACAGGTTCATCCACTAGGCTCACAGCAGCATGCCTCATCATGGAGGACCTAGACTCAATTAACTGGGGTTTTATTTAGATTTGTGAACATCACATGACTGGCTAAGCTACTCACAGTGCAACAGCTCACAAACATAGAAACATAGAAAATAGGTGCAGGAGTAGGCCATTCGGCCCTTTGAGCCTGCACCACCATTCAATAAGATCATGGCTGATCATTCCCTCAGTACCCCTTTCCTGCTTTCTCTCCATACCCCTTGATCCCCTTAGCCGTAAGGGCCATATCTAACCCCCTCTTGAATATATCCAATGAACTGGCATCAACAACTCTGCGGCAGTGAATTCCACAGGTTAACAACTCTCTGAGTGAAGAAGTTTCTCCTCATCTCAGTCCTAAATGGCCTACCCCTTATCCTAAGACCATGTTCCCTGGTTCTGGACTTCCCCAACATCGGGAACATTCTTCCCGCATCTAACCTGTCTAGTCCCGTCAGAATCTTGTATGTTTCTATGAAATCCCCTCTCATTTTTCTAAACTTCAGTGAATAAAGGCCCAGTTGATCCAGTCTCTCCTCATATGACAGCCCAGCTATCCCTGGAATCAGTCTGGTGAACCTTCGCTGCACTCTCTCAATAGCAAGAATGTCCTTCCTCAGATTAGAAGACCAAAACTGAACACAATATTCCAGGTGAGGCCTCACTAAGGCCCTGTACAACTGCAGAGAAACATAGAAACATAGAAAATAGGTGCAGGAGTAGGCCATTCAGCACTTCTAGCCTGCACCGCCATTCAATGAGTTAATGGCTGAACATACAACTTCAGTACCCCCTTCCTGCTTTCTCGCCATACCCCTTGATCCCCCTAGTAGTAAGGACTTCATCTAACTCCCTTTTGAATATATTTAGTGAATTGGCCTCAACTACTTTCTGTGGTAGAGAATTCCACAGGTTCACCATCTGGGTGAAGAAGTTTCTCCTCATCTCGGTCCTAAATGGCTTACCCCTTATCCTTAGACTGTGACCCCTGGTTCTGGACTTCCCCAACATTGGGAACATTCTTCCTGCATCTAACCTGTCTAAACCCGTCAGAATTTTAAACGTTTCTATGAGGTCCCTTCTCATTCTTCTGAACTCCAGTGAATACAAGCCCAGTTGATCCAGTCTTTCTTGATAGGTCAGTCCCACCATCCCGGGAATCAGTCTGGTGAATCTTCGCTGCACTCCCTCAATAGCAAGAATGTCCTTCCTCAAGTTAGGAGACCAAAACTGTACACAATACTCCAGGTGTGGCCTCACCAAGGCCCTGTACAACTGTAGCAACACCTCCCTGCCCCTGTAATCAAATCCCCTCACTATGAAGGCCAACATGCCATTTGCTTTCTTAACCGCCTGCTGTACCTGCATGCCAACCTTCAATGACTGATGTACCATGACACCCAGGTCTCGTTGCACCTCCCCTTTCCTAATCTGTCACCATTCAGATAATAGTCTGTCTCTCTGTTTTTACCATCAAAGTGGATAACCTCACATTTATCCACATTATACTTCATCTGCCATGCATTTGCTCACTCACCGAACCTATCCAAGTCACTCTGCAGCCTCATAGCATCCTCCTCGCAGCTCACACTGCCACCCAACTTAGTGTCATCCGCAAATTTGGAGATACTACCTTTAATCCCCTCTTCTAAATCATTAATGTACAATGTAAACAGCTGGGACCCCAGCACAGAACCTTGCGGTACCCCACTAGTCACTGCCTGCCATTCTAAAAAGTACCCATTTACTCCGACTCTTTGCTTCCTGTCTGACAACCAGTTCTCAATCCACGTCAGCACACTACCCCCAATCCCATGTGCTTTAACTTTGCACATTAATCTCTTGTGTGGGACCTTGTCGAAAGCCTTCTGAAAGTCCAAATATACCACATCAACTGGTTCTCCGTTGTCCACTTTACTGGAAACATCCTCAAAAAATTCCAGAAGATTTGTCAAGCATGATTTCCCTTTCACAAATTCATGCTGACTTGGACCTATCATGTCACCTCTTTCCAAATGCACTGCTATGACATCCTTAATAATTGATTCCATCATTTTACCCACTACTGAGGTCAGGCTGACCGGTCTATAATTCCCTGTTTTCTCTCTCCCTCCTTTTTTAAAAAGTGGGGTTACATTGGCTACCCTCCACTCGATAGGAACTGATCCAGAGTCAATGGAATGCTGGAAAATGACTGTCAATGCATCTGCTATTTCCAAGGCCACCTCCTTAAGTACTCTGGGATGCAGTCCATCAGGCCCTGGGGATTTATCGGCCTTCAATCCCATCAATTTCCCCAACACAATTTCCCGACTAATAAAGATTTCCCTCAGTTCCTCCTCCTTACTCGACCCTCTGACCCCTTTTATATCCGGAAGGTTGTTTGTGTCCTCCTTAGTGAATACCGAACCAAAGTACTTGTTCAATTGGTCTGCCATTTCTTTGTTCCCCATTATGACTTCCCCTGATTCTGACTGCAGGGGACCTACATTTGTCTTTACTAACCTTTTTCTCTTTACATATCTATAGAAACTTTTGCAATCCGCCTTAATGTTCCCTGCAAGCTTCTTCGCGTACTCCATTTTCCCTGCCCTAATCAAACCCTTTGTCCTCCTCTGCTGAGTTCTAAATTTCTCCCAGTCCCTGGGTTCGCTGCTATATCTGGCCAATTTGTATGCCACTTCCTTGGCTTTAATACTATCTCTGATTTCCCTTGATAGCCACGGTTGAGCCACCTTCCCTTTTTTTATTTTTACGCCAGACAGGAATGTACAATTGTTGTAGTTCATCCATGCGGTCTCTAAATGTCTGCCATTGCCCATCCACAGTCAACCCCTTCAGTATCATTCGCCAATCTATCCGAGCCAATTCACGCCTCATACCTTCAAAGTTACCCTTCTTTAAGTTCTGGACCATGGTCTCTGAATTAACTGTTTCATTCTCCATCCTAATGCAGAATTCCACCATATTATGGTCACTGTTCCCCAAGGGGCTTCGCACAATGAGATTGCTAATTAATCCTCTCTCATTGCACAACACCCAGTCTAAGATGGCCTCCCCCCTAGTTGGTTCCTCGACATATTGGTCTAGAAAACCATCCCTTATGCACTCCAGGAAATCCTCCTCCACCATATTGCTTCCAGTTTGGCTAGCCTAATCTATGTGCATATTAAAGTCACCCATTATAACTGCTGCACCTTTATTGCATGCACCCCTAATTTCCTGTTTGATGCCCTCCCCAACATCACTACTACTGTTTGGAGGTCTGTACACAACTCCCACTAACGTTTTTTGCCCTTTGGTATTCTGCAGCTCTACCCATATAGATTCCACATCATCCAAGCTAATGTCTTTCCTAACTATTGCATTAATCTCTTTAACCAGCAATGCTACCCCACCTCCTTTTCCTTTTATTCTATCCTTCCTGAATGTTGAATACCCCTGGATGTTGAGTTCCCAGCCCTGATCATCCTGGAGCCACGTCTCCGTAATCCCAATCACATCATATTTGTTAATATCTATTTGCACAGTTAATTCATCCACCTTATTGCGGATACTCCTTGCATTAAGACACAAAGCCATCAGGCTTGTTTTTTTAACGCCCTTTGTCCTTTTCGAATTTTGCTGTACAGTGGCCCTTTTTGTTCTTTGCCTTGGGTTTCTCTGCCCTCCACTTTTCCTCATCTCCTTTCTGTCTTTTGCTTTTGCCTCCTTTTTGTTTCCCTCTGTCTCCCTGCATTGGTTCCCATCCCCCTGCCATATTAGTTTAACTCCTCCCCAACAGCACTAGGAAACACTCCCCCTAAGACATTGGTTCCGGTCCTGCCCAGGTGCAGACCGTCCGGTTTGTACTGGTCCCACCTCCCCCAGAACCGGTTCCAATGCCCCAGGAATTTGAATCCCTCCCTGCTGCACCACTGCTCAAGCCACGTATTCATCTGCGCTATCCTGCGATTCCTACTCTGACTAGCACGTGGCACTGGTAGCAATCCCGAGATTACTACTTTTGAGGTCCTACTTTTTAATTTAGCTCCTAGCTCCTTAAATTCGTTTTGTAGGACCTCATCTCTTTTTTTACCTATGTAGTTGGTACCAATGTGAACCACGACAACTGGCTGTTCTCCCTCCCTTTTTAGAATGTCCTGCACCCGCTCCGAGACATCCTTGACCCTTGCCCCAGGGAGGCAACATACCATCCTGGAGTCTCGGTTGCGGCCGCAGAAACGCCTATCTATTCCCCTCACCATTGAATCCCCTATCACTATCGCTCCCCCACTCTTTTTCCTGCCCTCCTGTGCAACAGAGCCAGCCACGGTGCCATGAACATTGCTGCTGCTGCCCTCCCCTGATGAGTCATCCCCCCAACAGTACTCAAAGCGGTGTATCTGTTTTGCAGGGGGATGGCCACAGGGGACCCCTGCACTACCTTCCTTGCACTACTCTTCTTGCTGCTCTTCCAGTCCCTATCTGGCTGTGGACCCTTCTCCTGCGGTAAGACCAACTCGCTACACGTGCTACTCACGTCATTCTCAGCATCGTGGATGCTCCAGAGTGAATCCACCCTCAGCTCCAATTCCGCAATGCGGACCGTCAGGAGCTGGAGGCGGATACACTTCTCGCACACGTAGTCGTCGGGGACACCGGAAGTGTCCCTGAGTTCCCACATGGTACAGGAGGAGCATAACACCCGACCGAGCTCTCCTGCCATGACTTAACCCTTAGATACACTTAAATTGGCAACAACAATGTTAAAAGTTACTGACTAATATAAAAAGAAAAAGAAAAACTACTCACCAATCACCAGCCAATCATTTACCCCCTAGACTGTGACGTCACCTTTCTGTTTCTTTCTACTTCTTTTTTGTCTTCTCCCTGTAGCTGCACAAGCTCCGCCTTTTATAGGCCTCTGCTGATCCCCGGACTCACGCCTCAGCGACCACGAACTCCCGCTGCCTCTCGCGGCCTTTTATAGGCCTCTGCTGATCCCTGGACTCACGCCTCAGCGACCACGAACCACCGCTGCCTCTCGCGGCCTTTTATAGGCCGCTGCTGATCCCCGGACTCACGCCTCAGCGACCACGAACTCCCGCTGCCTCTCGCGGCCTTTTATAGGCCTCTGCTGATCCCCGGACTCACGCCTCAGTGACCACGAACTCCCGCTGCCTCTCGCGGTCTTTTATAGGCCTCTACTGATCCCCGTAAGACCTCCCTGCTCCTAGACTCAAATCCCCTAGCTATGAAGGCCAACATACCATTTGCCGCCTTTACCGCCTGCTGTACCTGCATGCCAAACTTTCAGTGACTGATAAACCATGACACCCAGGTCTCGTTGCACCTCCCCTTTTCCTAATCTACCGCCATTCAGATAATATTCTGCCTTCGTGTTTTTGCCACCAAAGTGGATAATCTTACATTTTTCCACATTATACTGCATCTGCCATGCGTTTGCCCACTCACCTAACCTGTCCAAGTCGCCCTGCAGCCAGTCGACTATGGTGTATGTTGGAGCTCTAAACATCACTCTTAAGAGCTAGCTATTTGTGTGTAGTTAAGGACTTAACTGTAGTTTGAGATTAAATAAAATCTCTGTAAAGACAGCAATTTATTTCCCACGATTAATGAAAAGTTCTATTCCCAGAATTTGACACACAAATATTCAACAATTGTAGAACGTGTGTTGCCTATTAATTATGACGCCTGTTAACTTACATGTGCCATAACATTTCTTAAGTGCGGCTGAGCTGCTGGTTTAAAAATAAAACTGCAAATAGACATGTTTATTTATTCTTCGTCTTGAGAGCTCTTCAGCCTTGGATCACATTTTTGATTTGAAAGCTGACCAACTCCAAAAATGGGATCATTGAGTTGTTTTATCCTATTTTTGTTTTTGATCTCGTGTTGTGGACGATGCTGGCAAGGATGAAGTTACTGTCCATCCCTCGTTGCCCTGTTAAAATAGTGGTGGACCTGTCGGAAATTGTTTCTCCAACTGAGCGGCTTGCTTGGCCTTTAAGCGGGCTTGGAGTCAATCGTATAGTGTGGACTATGGTCCCTTGTAGGCCAAAATGGATTTTATTTTTATTTGTTTCTGGGATGTGGGCATCGCTGGCAAAGGCATCATTTATTGCCCATCCCTAATTGCCCTTGAGAAAGTGGTGGTGAGCCACCTTCTGGAACCGCTGCAGTCCTTGTGGTGAAGGTACTCCCACAGTACTGTTAGGGAGAGAGTTCCAGGATTTTGACCCAGCGACGATGAAGGAACGGCAATATATTTTCAAGTCAGGATGGTGTGTGACTTGGAGGGGAACTTGAAGGTGATGGTGTTCCCATGTGCTTGCTGCCCTTGTCCTTCTAGGTGGTAGAGGTCGCGGGTTTGGAAGGTGCTGTAGAAGTATTAGCAAAGATAGAGGATTGGCTAGCTAACAGAGAACAGAGAGTCAGGATAAATGGTTCACTCTGGTTGGCAGTCAGTAACTAGTGGGGTGCTGCAGGGATCAGTGCTGGGACCCCAACTATTTACAATCTATATTAACGACTTGGAAGAAGGGACTGAGTGTAAAGTAGCCAAGTTTGCTGATGATACAAAGATGGGAGGAAAAGCAATGTGTGAGGAAGACACAAAAAATCTGCAAAAGGACATAGACAGGCTAAGTGAGTGGGCAAAAATTTGGCAGATGAAGTATAATATTGGAAAGTGTGAGGTCATGCACTTTGGCAGCAAAAAATTAAGCGCAAGTTATTATTTAAATAGAGCAAGATTGCAAAGTGCCGCAGTACAGCGGGACCTGGAGGTACTTGGTGCATGAAACACAAAAGGATAGTATGCAGGTACAGCAAGTGATCAGGAAGGCCAATGATATCTTGGTCTTTATTGCAAAGGGGATGGAGTATAAAAGCAGGGAAGTCTTGATACAGCTTTATAAGGTATTGGTGAGGCCACACCTGGAATACTGCATGCAGTTTTGGTTCCCATATTTACGAAAGGATATACTTGCTTTGCAGTCAGTTCAGAGAAGGTTCACGAGGTTGATTCTGGGGATGAGGGGGTTGACTTATGATGAAAGGTTGAGCAGGTTGGGCCTCTACTCATTGGAATTCAGAAGAATGAGAGGTGATCTTATCGAAACATATAAGATTATGAGGGGGCTTGACAAGGTGGATGCAGAGAGGATGTTTTCACTGATGAGGGAGACCAGAACTAGAGGGCATGATCTTAGAATAAGGGGCCGCCCATTTAAAACAGAGATGAGGAGAAATTTCTTCTCTGAGGGTTGTAATTCTGTGGAATTTGCTGCGTCAGAGAGCTGTGGAAACTGGGACATTGAATAAATTTAAGATAGAAATAGACAATTTCTTAAACGATAAGGTTATGGGGAGCGGACGGGGAAGTGGAGCTGAGTCCATGATCAGATCAGCCATGATCTTATTGAATGGCGGAGCAGGCTCGAGTGGCCGTATGGCCTACTCCTGCTCCTATTTCTTATGTTCCTATGTTGACAAGTGGCTGCAGTGCATTTGTAGATGGTACACACTGCAGCCATGATACGTCGGTAGTGGAGGGAGTGAATGTTTAAGGTGGTGGATGGGGTGCCAATTAAGCGGGTTGCTTTGTCCTGGATGGTGTTGAGCTTCTTGGGTGTTATTGGAGCTGCACTCGTCCAGGCAAGTGGAGCGTATTCCATCACACTCCTGACTTGTGCCTTGTAGATGGAGGAAAGGCTTTGGGGAGACACTTGCTGCAAAATATCCAACCTCTGACTTGTTCTTGTAGCCACAGTATTTATGTGGCTGGTCCAGTTAAGTTTCTGATCAATAGTGACCCCCCAGGGTGTTGATGGTGGGGGATTTGCGATGGTAATACTGGTTGAATGTCATGGGGCGGTGGTTAGACTCTTTCTTATTTGAGATAGTCATTGCCTGGCATTTGTGTGGCGTGAATGAAATTTGCCA
Organism: Pristiophorus japonicus; assembly: GCF_044704955.1. Taxonomy (NCBI): domain Eukaryota; kingdom Metazoa; phylum Chordata; class Chondrichthyes; family Pristiophoridae; genus Pristiophorus; species Pristiophorus japonicus. Next base: position 170,553,056 of record NC_091983.1, read on the forward strand.
CTTACTAGCCCAAGCCTGAATGCCATCCAGACCTTGCTGCCTGCGGGCATGGACTGCTCCATTATCTGAGGAGTTGCGAATGGAACTGAACATTGTACAATCATCAGCGAATATCCCTACTTCTGACATGATGGAGGGAAGGTCATTGATGAAGCAGCTGAAGATGGTTGGGCCTAGGACACTGCCCTGAGGAACTCTGCAACGATGTCTTGGGGCTGAGATAATTGACCTCCAACAACCACAACCATCTTCCTTTGTGCTAGGTATGACTCCAACCAGTGGAGAGTTTTCCCCCCTGATTCCCATTGACTTCAGTTTTACTAGAGCTCTTTGATGCCATATTCGGTCAAATGCTGCTCTGATGTCAAGGGCAGTCACTCTCACCGCACACCTGGAATTCAGCTCTTTTGACCATGTTTAGACCAAGGTTGTAATGAGGTCTGGAGCCGAGTGGTCGTGGCGGAACCCAAACTGAGCATCAGTGAGCAGGTTATTGGTAAGTAAATGCCGCTTGATAGCACTGCCTACAACCCCTTCCATCACTTTGCTGATGATTGAGAGTAGACTGATGGGGCGGTAATTGGCTGGATTGGATTTGTCCTGCTTTTTGTGGACAGGATGTAACTGGGCAGTTTTCCACATTGTCGGATATGTGGGTGGCAGCTTTTCTTCCCTGAAGGACATTACTAAACCAGTTCATAAGTGAACTGGTTGGGATTTTATCGGCAATCGGAAGCTTTTTGGATATTTTTCCTGCTGGTAGCCCACAAATGCCCAGATTGAATTTACATTCACATTGGTGGGATTTAAACTCATGACCTTATTCCACACTTTTTCCCGTCATCATCTTTGTTTCCTGCAGAGTTTGATTGCCAGCATCAGGTAGGATCTGCGAGCGGAGTAGAGCCATTAAAATTGAGCCTTGGTAGCTCACTGGGTCATTTCCGTACAAGGAAAGTTTAACTTGTCGCTGATTTTTACTTACAAGCATGGATGTGTGGATGGTTGGCATATATGGGTATGAAATGAGTTGTCTTGCCTCAATTAATTCCCACTGAAGGTGGCCTTGAGCTTCAGCATACTGGTATGCTTACATTCTGCGGCCAGAGATACGACTTGAATTTGTGGCCACAGTTCCTTGTCCAGGCCAGACTATTGAGATTCTTGAAAAAGACTCAACACCAGAGATCCTAACCAAAACCTGAGAGAGCTACAAACACACAGAGCAGGTAAACCAGCATGTGCGGAGAACCGTTGAAGTTTGGGCTTCACACTGACCCCACCAGTCCGACTGTTTGGACAGGTTTGTGGAAAGTTGTAAATGCTGACTTGAGCTCTTCACAAATTGCTTGATGGTGTTCACTGTCATTGATGTTTTCAGCTTCTTTGGGCCACGACTCCTCATCTCCAGCTCCAAACGTGAGAAGCTATTCTTTAGGTCAACAAGTCCTGCGTTCAATTATAGCTAAGGGTTCATTTAAGATTGTCCCCACGACCACCAGAGGAAAGGTTCATCCTTAAAGGATGCATGTTGCCCTAACAAGCTTGATACCAGCTGTTATCAGTTCCCATGCTGATGAGGACTCGACACTAATTGGATCTGATCAGTATCTCCTCCCAGTATCATGTGACAATATTGGATTTTGTTAACCGATGATCTGCCTTGCTACCAGCCAGTACTGACTAAAATTCAAGTCCACTGATATCAGTGACATTGTACCCAAGAATAAAAGAAAGCTGGTGTTGCAGGAAGAGAGTGATTTTTATGTGAGTGACTCTGAGCTGCTCTTGTGTATCCCATAGTGTAGATGTATTGTCAGAGAGATCATGTATCCCATAGTGTAGATGTATGGTTAGAGGGATTGTGTAGTCCATAGTGTAGATGTATTGTCAGAGAGATCATGTATCCCATAGTGTAGATGTATGGTTAGAGGGATTGTGTAGTCCATAGTGTAGATGTATTGGCAGAGGGATTGAATGACAAAAATGTCAGTCAACGATGAACTGGAAAATGGTTTCATTCTTTAAGATAATGTTGTTTGTCAATGTATTTGTCACTGGTGCAGACATTGATTGGAAGTGAACTGAAGGTGGCCTTATGAATAGCTCAACCCTTTTAAAAACTGTGTCTTTTATTTATTTTCAAGTGTTGTTTATCTTCAGATGATTTAGATGTCTTTTTTTAATCTCTCTTCCTTACAGCTCTGGCTTTTGAATTCTGACACGTTGCTGGTGAGATCACACAATGATCCAAATAGAGATTTTGTTGCAGTTGACAAGGACACAAGGCCTGAGTCGTCGATCAAATTGTGTGAAGCAAACAGCGCTGTCAAAGTGCTGTATCAACCCTGTTTAAAAGGAAGAAACAAAATGTAAGAAACGCTGTTTTCTATATTTTTGTTGATTTTCAATCGAGCTAGAAGATGCATGACCTGCTAAAAGTAGGATAAACAAGTCCATGTACTGTGGTCTTGGTGCAGCTTATTAGTGAACCAGATTGTGCTCCATTGTGTTACACAAAACTTTCAGGCACAAAATGTTTTGGGTGTAGTATTGTTTAGCACAAGGCTAGCTGTCAAGCCTTACCAACCTTGTTATTGTGCTCCTTTACGCAGAGTGACTCTGGAGTTCAGTCTGCTGTAGAAAAAGAGTGGGATGTGCAGTGAACTACAAGTAGATGCTCAAGCTATTGCATGAACTACAGTGTGACATTTAAAAAAAAAAAATCCATTCTTGGGATTTAGGTGGTGTTGGCAGAGCCAGCGTTTGTTGCCCATCCATAGTTGCCTTGAGAAGGTGGTGGTGAGCCGCCGCCTTGAACCGCTGCAGTCCATGTGGTGAAGGTGCTCCCACAGTGTTGTTAGGGAGGGAGTTCCAGGCTTATGACCCAGTGACGATGAAGGAATGGCGATATATTTCCAAATCAGGATGGTGTTCCCATGCAACTGCCGCCTTTGCCCTTCTAGGCGGTGGAGGTCATGGGTTTGGGAAGTGTTGACAAAGAAGCTTTGGCGAGGTGCTGCAGTGCATCCTGTAAATAAAAGACACTGCAGCCACGGTGCGCCAGTGATGGAGGAAGTGAATGTTTAAAGTGATGGATGGGATGCTGATCAAGCGGGCTGCTTTGTCCTGGATGGTTTTGAGTTTCTTGAGTGAGTGCAGCTGCAATAACAATCAGGCAAGTGGAGAGTATTCCAACACACTCCTGACCTGTATCTTATAGGTAGTGGAAAGACTTTGGGGAGTCAGGAGGTAAGTCGCTCACTGCAGAATACCCAGCCTCTGATGTGCTCTTGTAGCCACAGTATTTATGTGGCAGGTCTCGTTAAGTGTTTGGTCGATGATGACCTCAGGATATTGATGGTGGGGAATTTGACGATGGTAGTACCATTAAATGCAATGGGGAGGTGATTTGACTCTTTCTTGTTGGAGATGGTCACTGCCTGACACTTGTGTAGCGCGAATATTACTTGCCACTTAACAGCTGAAGCCTGGACGCTGCTCAGATTTAGCTGCATGCGGGCATGGACTGTTTCATTATCTGAGGAATTCCGAATGGCACTGAACACTGTGCAGTCATCAGCAACCATCCTCACTTCTGACCTTATAATGGAGGGAAGATCATCAATGAAGCAGGTGAAGGTGGTTGGGCCCAGGACACTGTTCTGAGGAACTTCTATAGTGATTTCCTGGGGCTGAGATAATTGGCTTCCAACAACCATAACCATATTCCTTTGTGCCAGTTATGACTCTAGCCAGTGGAGAGTTTCTCCCATGATCCCCCTTGACTTCAGTCTTACTCGGGCTCCTTGGTGTCACACTTGGTCGAATGCTGCCTTGATATCAAGGGCAGTCACTTTTGCTTCATTTCTGGAATTCAGCCATTTTATTCATGTTTGGATCAAAGTTGTAATGGGGTCAGGAGCCAGTTGGTCCTAGCAGAACCCAATCGGTGAGTAGGTTATTGGTAAGTGCCACTTGATAGCACAGTTCCTTCCATCACTTTGCTGATGTTTGGGAGTAGGCTGATAGGGCAGTAATTGGCCAGATTGGACTTGCCTTACTTTTTTGTGGACAGGACATACCGAGGCAATCTTCTAGGTAGATGCCAATGTTGTGTATGTACTGGAACAACTTGGCTGGTTCGCAGCTAGTTCTGGAGCACAGGTCTTCAGCACTATAGCTACGTTGTTGTTGGGATCTGCAGCTTTGCTGTGTCCAATGCACTTGGCTGTTTCTTGCAGGCACGTGGAGTGAATAGAATTAGTTGTACACTGGCATCTGAGATGGTGTGGACCTTGGCAGGAGGCCGAGAATGATCATCCACTTTCCACTTCTTTTAGTCAAAGAACTGATAAGTTGGCAGGAAACTAATTGTGCAAAAGGAGCAATGCAGATTCTGATTAATCTGGAGTGAAAACAACTGAAGTTGAAAAGAAGTAAAGAAAGTTGTATTTCTATAGTGCTTCATTTTCATGTTTTCATAACATCACAAAGTGACTTTAAAAACCAGTGGATTTCTTTTGAAGTTATTTATGTAGCCAAATATGGCAGACAATTTATGCACAGCAAGGTCCCACATACAGCAGGTGAATGAATGAATGAACAGACAGTCTGATTTGGTGGTGTGCCCCGTTTCGGTCAGTGGCAATTTTGGCCCCGACACTTCAGACAAACCTACATTATCCAATGCTATGTTTGCCAATCATGTAATGTCACTGCAACTGTTTGATTAAAAACGTGGCATTTTTTCAATTGGTGATTCTGTAAGGGTGTTAAAAGATTAAAGGGAATTAAGAAGTTATATCTCCAAGTTAATTATCCAAAACAAAATTGTGTCTTAAAATCCTGATGAAGTCTACAGTTGACTAGGACAATGGATGCGTGCGAGAGGAATTACACTATCGCTGCTGTGGGCGACGTATTTGCTGCAGCACCATTGTTTGCTTGATTCAGTTTCTAGTTATATTAATGTTAGCTGGGTTTGCCTGTTTGAATTTGGGGTGCTACTGGTGCTTTGGAAAGGTCAGTTTTCAGCACCGTTGCCGCATTGGTGTATACGCCGCGAGTCACCTTGAAGCAGGTGAATCTAGCAGCACAATATATAATTAGAAATGGAGCAACAAATTCAAATAATTCTGCCGAATTCACATGCAAATTTCTAACGGCGGGGTGGGTGACGGGGTGAGGTGCGGAGGAGGGAAGGCCTTTTATGTGTGTTTAATTATGCAACATTAATTTTTAACTTGTGTCTAATTTAGCTCAGGGGAAAGCTTTTATTTTGCTTAATTCTATAAAATTAATTTATGTTTGTACCTTAGCTTGGAGGTTCTTCTATGTGTATTTAATTACATAGAATGTTTTTTTAATTTAGCAGAGGTGATTCGTAGCAGTACCTTTGCAACACACAAAATGCTGCAAAATTGACTCTGAATTTTTCTCTTTAATGTGGCCCAAGGCAGAAAGTTTGGATGCCCCTGAAGTACAGTCATCTGAGAGATACTTAGTCTGTGGTAAAGCAAGTGCTTTCCATTCGTCTACTGCCTTCCTTTGTCCTACATTTGTCCCAATGCCTCTCGTATGGCTGGTGCTCTATGCTTTGAAAATAAATATTATTATTGAAGAAATTAAACTACAGTACCATTCCATTTTAGCTCACCTTTGTTTCTAATTAGATTTAAAACTTTCTCCCTTGAGAAGTAGAGGAAGTATAAATGTCAGTAAAATTGAGCCTGCATTTGCTGATAACAACAACAACTTGTATTTTAATATAGCGCTTTTAACCTAGTAAAATATCCCAAGGTGCTTCACATGAGTGTTTTAATACAAAATTTGACACGAAGCCCTATAAGGAAAAATTAAGTCAGAGAGGTAGGTTTTAAGGAACTTTTTAAATGAGGAAAGAGGTGGAGACGGTTAGGGAGGGAATTCCAGAGCTCAATGCTTAGGAATGGAATTTCACCAATGGTTGAGTGATTTAAAATATGGGATGCTCACAAGGCCAGAATTAAAGGAGCACTGATATCTCGGGGGTAGGGGGGCGCTGTGGGGCTGGTGGAGATTAGAGAGATAGGGAGGGGTGAGGCCATTGAGCGATTTGAAAACCAAGATGAGAATTTTAAAATCGAAGAGCTAATGTAGGTCAGTGAGCAAAACAAGTGATCTTTAAGGATTATGTAAAATTTCTAGGCAAGGTAGTATCTTTTGTTCCTCACAACAAAAGGAAAATTGGGTGGGCTCCAGTACAGGCCATCTCTTTGCCTAATTTTCCTTCTTGCACTCCACCCATGTGATGCTTTACACCGAGGTGGGGAAGGTGGCATTTCACACTTTATAGCAGTAATCGTTCAACAAAAAAAGCACTTTTCTGAACTTTCTCCAGTTGCAAGCTGGTTAATTCTACTGTATCTCAACATGGAAATAATTTCACAGCTTGCTGACACTCATTTACAGGTACAACCGAGCCTCATTGATCATTATAAACAAACACAATTGCAAAAATACAAAGATAATTTTGACCAGGACCGATTGATCTTCACAAATGAATGTTCACTTCAAGCGGCGATCGCTTTAAAAAAACAGTTTCAATGTTTGTATTTAACTTCTTTTGGGAATTTCATTTTGCTTCCATCTCAGCAAAGAAAAATTGATGCTGGGCCTTGGGTCATGAAAACTTAACAATTTGGTTCTTTTTCCCTGACGGAGGTTTATATAACTTGGTACTTGACCTGGTGAAACGTGCTCGAGTTGCAGAGAGCTGAGGTTCGTACATAAGGGAACAGATGAGACCGTGTATCCGTCTTTGGTGACCAGCTGAACTAAGGCTATATTGTAAAACTGTCGAGTTCCATTTGTGCAATGTAAATTACCCTTTCATAAGCAATTTATCTGATTTCTGCAAGATTTAACATGAATGCCATGGATGACCTGAATTTCACAGTTAAAGCAGTGGTTTTCACTGTCCTTTTAAAATAAAAAGCCTATTGCAGTTAAATTAACTATCGGAGCCACTTATTGATTGAATTTACTGAGCTTGCCTTTAATGATGAGGTTTTTTTTCTCCATAGAGGCTACAATATGAGATCTTGTATTAATATTGCTCTATTGATGTTTCTCTTTCAGTGTTAATTAATGTGCTGTGTTTAACCCTGTTCACCAACAAACTATGATGGTGAAATTCTTATATAAGGTTTTTCTCCTTATAAAATGTTTAAGTAAAGATTCCATTGTAAATGTTGGCGTAAATAGTGTTACAGGAAGTAAGGTTTGTGAACAGGAACTACATGCCATATGTAACATTTATAATAACATAGAAATGTAGTTTACTTTTAGGTGGTCAAAAGACGATTAATAATGTATACAAGGCAACAGGTTACTCTATCACATTATAAAATGATGGGATAATATGCTTATCAGAGTCAAATGACATATTCATTCAGTTAATCACAATTACGGCTGAGGGAGACCCTTTGGCCCATCTTACTTCATCCATCCAGATGCAGCTCAAAGCTTCCTCACTGCTCCATTGCCGCATCAAATTATTTTAAAAAAAAAGCTGAGTTTTGTCCCCACTTCTCTATCTGGGATCCCATTTTCATGTATTGATCATTCTTTGTGTGAGAAACTTCCTGATATCAGTCCTATATTTGCTATGAACTAATTTGAATCTATGCCACCTTGTTCTACTCTTGCAATTTAAAGCAATATTCTAGATTTATGTTTTCCATACAATTAATCAGAATGGTTACAGCATGGAAGGCGGCCATGAAGCCCATGTTGGCTCTCTGCAAGAGCACCTCAGTTAGTCTCACTCTCCCGCCCTTTCTACATGGCCCTGCAATTTTTTTCTTATGCCTCTATCTGATCACCTCGGACACCTCCTTTCCAGGCTGAAGAACCCGAGATTCGCCAGTTTCTTCATAATTTAAACAAACATTGGATACAATACTTGAGATATGGTCCAAGCAGAGCATTCTACAGTTTGAACACTGCTGCTTTGGTAATGTAGTTATACAATAGTTGTGAGTAATCTGCTTCTATTTATTTCCAAAAATGTCATTGGCTTTGTTCTAATTTCCCTTCTAAAATCACATTTTAAGCCCCTATACTAAACACTTTAAAAATTCAAGATTTGAAACAGTTATAGTGAAGATTACTCAATAATGGACTCTCTTTACACTTCTTTTTCCCCAGACTACGCACTTTCATGGTAAAGATAGCTTTGGATTAGTTTCTGAAAAGCTAAACGTCAGTTAAAAGTAACATGCCATAAAGAATCTATAGCTTGGTTAGCAACAGCAGCTTCCATTTATGTAGTGCCCTTAGTGTCAAAAAACAATTTGCAGATCCACTAAGTGAAAGTGGGCACCAAACTGGAAAGAGAAAGATAAATAGAATAGAGTTAAGTACTTGAAAACAGAAGTCTTAATTAAAGTTTGAAATGTGGGGGGGTAAAGTGGTGGTTTCCAGGGGGAGCGGAGAGAGGTGGGGGGTACGGTGGGTGGGGGGGGTTGGGGTGAGCAGAGAGTGGGGGTGGGGGAGGGGTGCGGAGAGTGGCAGTGGGGGATGGGGTGAGCGGAGAGTGGCGGTGGGGGGGCGGGGTGAGCGGAGAGTGGGGGTGGGGGAGGGGTGAGCGGAGAGTAGCGGTGGGGGGGGTGCGGTGGGGGGGTGGGGTGAGCGGAGAGTGGCGGTGGGAGGTGGGGGGATATTGAGCGGAGAGTGGTGGTGGGGGAGGGGGGTGAGCAGAGAGTGGTGGCAGTTGTGGTGGGGGGGGGGGAGAGTGGCGGTGTGGGGGGAGGAACGGGGAGTAGTGGTCGGGAGGGGGAGCGGAACGCGGTGGGACGAGGTGTGGGGGAGGGGGACGGGGTAGAGAGGCAGTGGGGGGTAATGGATAGTTGGGGTGGGGGGGAGCGGAGAGTGGCGGTGGGAGGGATGGGGGAATAGTTCACCGGGGGGGGGGGGGGGGGGTGGTTTGGGGAGGATAATGCGACTGTGGAAGAGAGTGCTGGAGGATAGTGGCAAAATAACTGAAAAATACTGCCAATGGTAGAGTGAAAAAGATTGAAAACAAGGAATCGATTAGTGGTGTGAGCAGGGCCATAAGACTAAAATAAATCACTGGTGTGCTGAGGCATGGCCGAGGCAGACATTTAAACGTAAGGATAAGAATCTTTAACAATGACTGGTAGGAGTAAGAGAGCCAATGGGAGTATGGCAAGGACCAAGGTAACGGAAATGCTGGCACGAATACAAGGCATGGGAGTTTGGATAAGTTGCAGCATGTGGAGAGTGAAAGCAGGCAGGACAGCAATTGAAAAGTCAAGCCTCGAGGTAATAAAGGCATCTGATTGGATGGTAAAAGGGAAGAGGGGCCGTGTTCTGAAGATGAAAGAAAGCAGTCTCGGTAACAAAGCAAATGTAGGTCAGAAAACTCCACACAGGATCGAGCAGCAAGTCGAGGTTCTGCACCACTGGGCATAAGCTGAGGTGACAGTCATGAAGGTTGATTTGTGGCACAAAGCATTTTATGAGAGGCCAAAAGGGTGGTTTTCGATTTTGCGCCGTTAATCATCTTTGACCATGATTCATCGAAGCCTTGGATTTTCCTTTAAGGAGTGGATGAGCAGTAGGGCACTTGGGATTAGTTTTGGAGCGAATGTACTGAATAGCCTTTTCCTGTAATAAAAGCTGAAAATGCTGGAAATACTCAGCAGATCAGGCAGCGTCTATGGAGGGAGAAACAGAGTTTAATGTTTCCCGTCGATGACCTTTTGTCAGAACCTTTTCCTATGATTCTGTGGTTTCTGCCACAGGAATATACTTTTATTGTTGTCAATTTCCTCCACTCCCATACTCGCCCGCAGGCAATGCTTTCTTGCTAGGGAATCATCCAAGGTCACTGAGCATTACTCCTGCACCTTTTTGCGTTATTATTCATGTGCGCATTTTGATGGTGAGTTTTGGCAGGTTATTCAGTGGTGGGGGCTGTCCTAGTTGAGCAGGATCCTGACCCTGACCAGTGTTCACACACGCACTCCCAACGGGGCTCAATGAGTCGAGATCAAGAGCGGCAAACCTGAAGATTCCCCCCTCCCCAACCCAGGATGCTGAGGCCAATTGTAGCATTATCTATGGCTAAGATCCATTAAATTGTTATAGACCAAGGGTCAAAGTGGAGCCTTTCTGGTCTGTAAGGCTGGATAAACTTGCTGAGCCATCAGGGAATCTTGCTTCTCAGTGTTCTTTTGTTTTACTTGCAAGAATCACAACATTTAAACTGCTATTTTACAGTTGCCTCCATTAGGAACGGATTTTTAATTCATAAGGTAGAATTCAGCTGCACATACTGATTATATTATTTTCCTGCTTTGGATGCATATTTAGGGGTAGGATTTCCTTCCCCTTCCACTGCTAATGTGGTGGGTCCCTCCTTTTGCAAAACAATGTATCAAACAGTTAGTTACATTGACAGAAGTGCACTCTGACAGTTTTCCGTCTGAGAGTAAATTGGAACACTTGTACAATGTAATCACTAAGATAAGTTGTTACTGCAACAACTGCTGCTGCAGTTATGTTAGCATTTTTGTTGCATCACTCCATTAGGGAGATACAGACTCTTTAATGTTTTGACAGTTGTGAATAGAAAAGTTAAAATAAAACTGTTTCCACTGGCAGGATGGTTGGTAACCAGAGGACACAGATTTAAGATAATTGGCAAAAGAACCAGAGGCAAGATGAAGAGACATTTTGCTTACGCGCAGCGAGTTGTTGTGATCTGGAATGCACTGCCTGAATGGGTGGTACGAACAGATTCAATAGTAATTTTCAAAAGCGAATCGGATGAATACTTAAAAATGAACCAGCTCGGGCACGATGGGCTGAATGGCCTCCTTCTGTGCTGTAAGATTCTATGATTCTGTAAGTGTCAAAATAGCAGAAGGCGTGTGAACTTAAGAAGAATTTGGATTCCAGTTGAGCAGAAAGAGCTGACAAAAGATGACAGTTGAACCTGTTCTCATTAGTTTTGGATTGGTTTCGTAATGGGATCAATCCTAAAACTATTTGACAGTATCGAATATGATGGCTTTCAGTTTTATTTTCGTAACTCTTAAAATTTATACTTGTAGGTTTACTTAAAAACATTTAAACTGCTGCTCATTAGGAATATGTAACTTGAATTAAATACAGATGGCCACCTGACAACATAATTGCAGCAAAGAACACAAACATAATAGCAAATGTTGCCATCAGTTATTTTAAAATTTTTTTAAAAGCCATGCTGAAAATTAAGTTTTTATTTCTATTTCTCTGCTGATTTTTTTCACTATTTATGTTCAAAGATTGATCGTTGATGACATCATGGTGGGATTTGGGTTGGAGATGTTACTGAATGCTGCAGCCTAAGGGGACTAAATTGATGCTGAATCTCTCTCAATTAAAAGCGTTAATTTATCTTCCACATACTCTCGGGTTGTGCGATTTCTGCAAGCCAGCTTCCTTTGTGATGTTTTCAGAACTCGTTGGCTAAATAAATAGAAAAAATAATTAATGAGCGCTCTTTATAGCTTAATTTTGTAACAGCTGCTGATAGTGATAGTCACTCAAAAATATTGAGCATTATTACCGTTTAAATCCTATTACGACAAAGGTGACAGTGTGGGAATTAGAACAAAATAACAACTGCATCAACATCCAGGTAACACATTAGGATTTATTTTTTTAAAAACTGGTTCAGTATCTTAGTCCGAAGACTAATTACTTGCCAGTCTTACCTTGAACACAAGAAGAATGTTTAGCTCAGATCCTTCATTAACCAATTGTGTAATTTACGTGAGCAGACTTTCATCTCTAAAAATACATCTTGAATGTTGTAATGCTATAATGCCTGTTGATATGAGGCGTCTTGGAGGGTCATTTTTCAGAGCCCCCTCTCTTAAATGAATCAATTTTTACTGACTTTCTCACTCGTTACACGAGTGCAGAGTCTTGACTTGCACATGGCATAGAATAGATAAGCTGTCGCTTTGCATTAGGAAGAGGGTAAAAAACATGTTAATTAGAACTCGTAGATTTATTGTATTCTCATGAAGGGAGACCCCCCCCCCCCTTATTAGACAAGCTAAAGGTGGAACAAATTACTTCTTATATTTGAGATATCATCTAAAACACCAGAAAGGAGACATTCTACATAATGCCTATCTTTCTCTTTCAGATGTTGATTGATCTGCGCATTTCTGACATTTCTGTTTTTATTTTAGATTTCCAGCAGTTGAGGGTCATTTTTATGACCATATAGCGATCCATTTTTATTTTTATTTTCACTTGATTTAGTGATGTAAATCTCTTCACTTTCCATTTTCCTGTCCCTTTCCCTCCCCACCCCCGATGTGGGTGTCTCTACAGATGTTCTTAAATGTACTGACTTGAGCATAAACACATTTTTGATGACTGTGCTGAACCTTATTCCTATAAACCTTACAAGTATATGATTCAAGTACCTGACTCTCAAATAAATTGGTATTTTACCAACAAGTAACAAAAAAAAGATGAAATAATTTGCACTCTTTGGGGGAGAAATTGGCCTCCTTTGCGCCTCCAGGGATCGATAATGGGGCGGCGCTGGAATTGGGTAGCGCCCCGGCAATACTTTTGCTCTCCTGCAAAAGTAATCGCCCCAAATGGGGTGCTATGCGATTTCTAGCCCTAACTTTTTACCACAGACATTAAAGGTAATCATAATACAGAACTGAGCTTGTTTGTATTAGAGAATGTAGTATTGAATGGGGATATGGGAGGGAAGAGGACATGATCCCAGCCTTTAAAATAATGAGCTATGTCGATGTTGGCAGGCTATTTGAGTTTGCTTTGAGCTCAAAACTAGAAGACCAGTTTTAAGCTGGAGATATAACATTTGAAAATAGAAAATATTATTTCCTGCATGGTGGAAGCAAGCCCCCCAGTAAAGGCAGTTGATGTTGTGCCACATAACTCCTTCAAAAAGAGTTGGATGGAAGTCTGATTGGGAATGGGATTGAAGGCAATCAGGATAGATATAGACTGAAATGATCAAGTACTGCATGGGAATATTCTTATGCTACTTAGGCTCTTTGGAGATTTGGGACTTGGTTAGGCGTGGGTAATGGAGATCTGTAATGCCTAGTTATTCTAGGTTATCTTTTGAGGAAATCATGGAATATTTATGCAGAATTTCTGATGCAACAAAGAACTCACATTTATTTTGCATCTTTTGCATCCTCAGGACATCCCAAAGAGTTTTATAGTTAACAAATTGTGTTTGAAGTGTAATCACTGTAACGTAGCTAACATAACCGTGTTAACTATAACTATTACAATATAGAACCTTTAAGGAAAAAAAACCATTGGATTTTGTGACAGACTGCTTCAAGGGATGTTTGATCAATTTGTTCTCCATTTATTCTCAGTTGAGAACCAGTTCTTTTTATTTTAGAATCCATTTTTCTCTTTGGCGTGTACCCTTATGATCTAGTGATTGCATTCACTGGTCCTTTCTCTAAAGTGTGTATCTCAGCTGTGCATATTTATTAGTTTTGCATTTGAAAATTCTGTTTGTGCTTCAATGGGAAAATTTATCCCATGCCAGAATTATTTGAAAAAAAAATGAATAGTTTATTTAGTTGGTGTTAGAATGAATCACTTGGGGTGTTCTGAGTTCTTCACTCTAATCCATTCAGAATTTTGTTGCCAGAGTGCAGTGAATCTGCAGTGTAACAAAGGATGTATTTGGATTTGGTGTGGAGGAGGAGAAAGGCATTCTTGGACTGGAAACAGCAACACAACTCGAGGGCAAGAAAACAGCTCAACAGAGGTCTGAAGGCTGAGGTCCCGCGACCTAAAGAACAGATGGTGGGTGGAGAAAACACGAGAAATCCAGCAGCTAACCGACAACCACGACGTGCAAGGATTGTTTAGCGCAGTCAAGACAACCATCGGCCCAATCACCCAAGGCCCTACCCCACTACTGGCCAAGAACGGAGAGGTGCTCATTGAGGACAGAGAGGCAGTCAGTGCCTGCTGGAAGGAGCACTTTGAAGATCTTCTTAACCGAGACTCTGTCTTCGAGGTGAGTGTCCTCGACTCCATCCCGCAGCATGCCACCCGCCACCACCGCAACACAACCCCAGCCGGGCATGAGGTTGAAAAGGCCACCCGACAACTGAAGAACAACAAGGCCTTCGGAGCAGATGGAATCCCCGCCGAAGCACTAAAACATGGTGGAGAAGAACTGCTGGCGCGGATTTGACCTCATCTCTTATCTGGAAGGAGGAGATCATGCCAAGAGATCTCGGAAACACTGTAATTGTCACCATCTTCAAGAAAGGTGACAGGTCCGACTGCGGCAACTACAGAGGAGTCTCCCTGCTGTCGACAACCGGGGAAATCATCGCAAGAATCCTCCTCAATCGCCTTCTCCCTGTGGCTGAAGAGCTCCTCCTAGAGTCGCAATGTGGATTCTGCCCACATAGGGGCATAACGGGCATGATCTTCACCGCGTGGCAGATACAAGAGAAATGCAGGGAACAGCACCAACCCTTGTACATGGCCGCCTTTGACCTCACAAAAGCCTTCAACACTCAACTGAGGGATTATGGAGCGTCCTCCTCCGATTCGGCTACCCTCAAAGGTTTGTCACCATTCTCCGCCTGCTCCACGATGACATGCAAGCCATGATCCTGACCAACGGACCCCCGACAAATCTGCCTCCAGGCCAGATCCAAGGTCATCCCATCCTCCGCCATCGAATTACAGTACGCAGACAACGCTTGTGTCTGTGTACACTCGGAGGCTGAACTCCAAGCCATTGTCGACACCTTCACCGATGCGTACGAGAGCATGGGCCTTACACTAAACATCCGTAAGACAAAGGTTCTTTATCAACCTGCCTCCGCCACACAGCACTGCCCCCCCGGTTATCAAAATCCACGACGAGGCCTTGGACAACGTGAACCATTTTCCATACCTCAGGAACCTACTGTCAACAAGGGCAGACATCGATGATGAGATCCAACACCGCCTTCAATGTGCCAGTGCAGCCTTTGGTCACCTGAGAAAGAGAGTGGTTGAAGACCATGACCTTGAACCCGGCACCAAGCTCATGGTCGATAGAGCAGTAATTCCCGCCTTTCTATATGGCTCAGAGATATGGACTATGCACAACAGACACCTCAAAACACTGGAGAAGTACCACCAACGCTGCCTCGACAAGATCCTGCAAATCCATTGGCAGGATAGGCGCACCAATGTCAGTGTTCTCGCTCAGGCCAGCATCGAAGCGTTGACCACACTCGATCAGCTCTGCTGGACGAGCCACATCGTCCACATGCCTGACACGAGACTCCCAAAACAAGCGCTCTACTCGGAACTCTTGACGTGGCAAGCGAGCCCAGGTGGGCAGAGGAAACGCTTCAAGGACACCCACAAAGCCTTCTTGAAAAAGTGCAACATCCCCATCAACACCTGGGAATCCCTGGCCCAAGACCGCCCAAAGTGGAGGAAGAGCATCCGGGAAGGCGCTGAACACCTTGAGTCTCATCGCCGAGAGCAAACTGAAGCCAAGCGTAGACAGTGGAATGAGCGCGCAGCAACCCAGGCACCCCACCCACTCGTTCCTTCAACCACCGCCTGCCCCACCTGTGACAGAGACTGTAGGTCCCGCATTGGACTCTTCAGTCACCTGAGAACTCATCTTTAGTGTGGAAGCAAGTCATCCTCAACTGAGGTACTGCCTAAGAAGAGAAGAAGCAATAAATCTGCAGTGTAACAAAAAGTATTTGGATTTGGTGTGGAGAAGGAGAAAGAGGGGATCATTGCATTAAGCATCAATACTTGATCCCTGTTCAAAAACAAAATACTGGGTCTGTCATTCCATGACACCATGGAACCTTGAAAGAAGAAACATCTGGATTTTATGACGTGCTTTTTCACAAATACTTTTGTGCTATCAGCCAGCATCCAGAACTAAAGTTTAGCAGATGCCATGTTTTAAGGCACTTAATACATTTAGATTTATATCTTGTTCAAATGATATTTTCCTTAGGGTCCATGTAATTTTTTTGAGCAGACCATGAATTGTCCTCCTTCACATGCACCATTAATATGAATCAATAACATGCAATGAGGCAGGCCAGACTGGTAATTTAAAATTTTAGTGTGATGCATCAACCGAGAAAGTGGCCCGTTTAGATTCTTAGTACAGATTTAAACATGTTCTGTTCTTTTTCCTTGGTACTGTCTACTTCACCTGTAGGTTTTAATACAACAATAATTGACTCAAATATACCGGCACGCACCCCTCAACTACATCATTGATTTTCAGTCAGTTGCAGATTATTGACATTAAAATCTGACTAAAAAAATTGGAAACCAAGTTATTAATACTTAACATATAACCAGAGAGCCCTCCCCCCCCATTGTTTATAATTTGGATAACTCATGGTACAAAATCTCCCTCCTCCCCCCCCCTAAAAAAAAAACATTTTCGATCTCCTTTGAGCACAAATCAGGCTCCTTCTTGTACTGTAAGTGGTTCACTCAAATTTTTTTAGATCTGTATACAGCATCATGTTTGATTTTATTTTTTGATGGTATATTGGGAAATGAAAAATTCATACAATATTTTTCCCCAAGTGAATGGGTGTAGTGCCCCAGAAAGAGAGATTCCATGGCTTTAGCTCGGGATCTTTTAAGTAAAAGTCTCTTTAGAAGCTATTTCAAATTGGTTAGTAAACATGTCACAAGTTCTTCCATGGCATCTGCATGTTCTATTAAATATTTAAACATGTTGGTTGCAAAAGAAAGGTACTGCAAAACATGACATTTGCAATGGAATTTCTGTCACTCTCTTATATTCCATGTAATTAAATTAAAAAGTGGTATTTTGAAACGTGAGCATCCATCAATATATTTTAATGCTTGGTTTGAAAATGCATGGATTGCAAGGGGCATCCCAGTCCTCTTCACTGTTCTCGCCCAAAACTCTCACAAGTGCACTTTCCAGCTGGGTTCACTGGATAATTGATCAAGAGTGAGAATTCTGGCAGGTTTTTTTTACATTCCCAAATTTAGTGAGGCCAATTGTAGCATCCTTACTGGCTGCTATCTGCAATCTCAGCACAGACATGGTACTAAATTTGGCTCAATTCCAAATTGTGGATTGCATTTACCTACTCATCCTTGTGTTGCTTATTTTTCTTAAGATTGAATTTTTGGGACAAAGGAGGCAGCATAGTTGCACTAGCAGCACAAAAATAAAACAACGATCTACTGAGCTAGCAAAAAGAAAGAGAAGTAATCAAATGAAGGGACACATGCCCTGTATAATTTCATGGCAGTCTATTAATCTCCAGATCAGCAGGATGAGTCCCTTCTCTTACTCTCCCTCCATCCACCCAATCTTCAGAGACGATACTTAGAATATTAAGAGTAGTTGAAGTAGTTGTGTTTTTTTAAAGAAGTGGATTGAAGTTGGAAGTGTGATTGAGCTGAACTAAAAACATTTTTTTTAATTGAACATGGCTCCCTCTCCTGTTTGTATTCAGGATTAGCGGCAACTGAGGGTGGGAATTGCCCATGCAAATTTCATGAAAAGTTCACAGTTGGGAAAATAAAATGCCTGAGGAAAGCAAAAAAAGGTAATCTTGGAGAAAGATACATAAAGAAAGAAGAAACAAAGACTTGCATTTATACAGTGCCTTTCATGACCACCGGACGTCCCAAAGTGCTTCACAGCCAATGAAGTACTTTTGGAGTGTACTCACTGTTGTAATGTAGGAACCGCGGCAGCCAATTTGCACACAACAAGCTCCTGCAAACAGCAATGTAATGATGACCAGATAATCTGTTTTAGTGATGTTGATTGAGGTATAAATATTGGCAAGGTCACCAGGGATAACCCCTCTGTTCTTCTTCGAAATAGTGCCATGGGGTTTTTTACATCCATGAGAGAGCAGACGGGGCCTCAGTTTAACATCTCATCTGAAAGATAGCACCTCTGACAGTGCAGCACTCCCTCAGTACTGCACTGGAGTGTCAGCCTGGATTTTTGTGCTCTGGTCTCTGGAGTGGGACTTGAATCCACAACCTTCTGACATAGGCGAGGGTGCTATCAACTGAGCCACAGCTGACACTAAAGCATAAAAATGGCATGATGGTCTTCTTTGTTTACGATTAAAAGTACATCGTGATTGATTTTTGTATTTTCTTTTCTTCTTGTGTGGTTCGGTGTCAAATTTATCTGTTTTGTCTTATAACACTGCTGTGAAGCGCCTTGGGACGTTTTACGACGTTAAAGGTGCTGTATAAATAAAAGTTGTTGTATGTGTTGGGACTAGAGTAGATTATTGTCCTTTTTGTGGGTATGTCATCAGTTGTTTTGTAAACTACGTTTCTTTTTTTTAATAGCAGCAGTATAAACATCATTTAATTTCCCTTTAATCTCAGCAGCAATGTCAGCTTTCTGAAAGCCATTAATGTCCCTTTTCTCCAATATTTCTTGGGGCATTTGATGCAAACATTTTGCTTTGTGAGGTTTCAACCAAGAGGATTATAGATCCTTTGTCTTTTACTTTGAAGCAGCCTGCAACCATATTGTGATTTGAGCTGTGTCCGGCCCTGGAAAGGAGGAGATAAAAATAGAGATTTATTCACAAGCTGCGGGGGATTGTGTAATGTCTCAAGCTGCTGGCAATGGGGATTGTTGATGGCACTTTCTTCATTTACTTCTTTTGTACCATCAGCAGAAAACGATAATTAGTAGATATTGGTACCCATGAAGCATATTTAAAATATTATGATCCAATCTAACAATTTCATCAGTCTTGATGCTTAATTCTCTAATGTCTAGTTAGCCACAAGAAAGTATACAAATGCCAGTATCATCCCAATTAATCTCTAATTCACTTAGGATGCTGTTTTTTTTAACAGCCTCATGTATTGAAGTGAAATCGGTCCATTCAGTTCAATAAAAAATTAACAAGCTATTGTGATACCTTGTGTATCACTGTACTCTCCACCCCATCCGAAACCGTGTGATCTCCTGAGAGAGATTTAAAAACCTATGCCAATTTAGAATCTCTGGCCCCAAATTTCCCCAAGAGTTGCCCTGTTTTTTTTTTTGAGTAAGTAGTTTTTTTTGGAGTAACTTAAAAATCCCAAATTTCCCCATTTAACTTGCTCCAGTGTAAGTCAGTTAGTTAGGTTTTTTTTCTAGTTTTGTTTGTTCTTTCCAAAAGGGGGCATGACAAGCCACTTACACCTCTTCTGGCCATAGAAGCAAATTTGGCCAGCTGAAAGTTACTCCAAACTAACTTAGGCCAGTGTATGTGGCCACTTTTGTAGGCATGGAAAAACCTTACCTACATTTAAGAAATCAGCGCAGGTAGCCAGAAATGGAGATGGAGGTGGTGGGGTGGGGGGAGTTAGAGGATTCTAAGGGCCCAATTTTGGCCATGACTTGCATCAATTTTTTTGGAGTAAGTTGTTTTTTCTGGTGTAAGTTTAAAAAAATGCCATTTTCCTCCAAAAATTTGCTCCAGAGTAAGTCAGGTACGATTTTTTTTTAGTTAATTTTTTTTTCAAAGGGGGCGTTCCCAGACACTTACGCCAGTTTTAGCCATTTATGCCATTTTGGCCAGCTAACACTCCAAATTGACTTAGGCCAGCTCTGAAAAACCTTGCGGGCAGTTAAGAAATTGGCGCAGATTAGTACATTTAAAGCACCAAGACTTACAAAGCACAAAAATAAGCATTCAATAACAAATAAAAAATAGAAGGAAGCTGAGGACGTGCACCAAGGCTTACAAAGCACTAAACAAACCACAAAAAGTAATGAGCAATCAATCAATAACAAATACAAAATAGAAGTCCTATCTTTATACCAGAATCAAGTTTTTTTTTTTAAAGATTCCCTCCGCCCCCTCCATCAAAATACCTTCTCCCCCCCCCCCCCCCCCCAATCAAAGCAGGTGCGGGAGGCCATTCGGCCAGGCATAGAGTGCGGCGAGATCAGGGCGTCCCTTCGGCCGGGGATAGGGGCTGCGAGCATCGGGTCCTGCTCACAGCCCGCAGCACACGCTGGGAGGGCAGGAGCATGCCCGCAGACTTCACTGCGCATGCATGGAGGTGCCGGCACTGTTTTTGGCGCTAGCCTGTTGCTCCGCCCCCCACTTCACAATGCACGCCACGCTGAAGAGTGGCCAGGATGGGGCGACTTTTTTTCGGCGCCGTTTCCAGTGTGCAAAGTCAACGCGCTTAAGGTAAGTGTGCCGAAAAAAGGGATTGGGCAAAATTGAGTCCTATAGCACTACGGACCTTCACAACATCAGTACAACATCTTCAGCACAACAGCTGCACAACATCATCAAAAATAAATTAAAGATAAATTAGCTACTGAAAATAGAGCAGTCCTACCTTGCCAACTGCAGAATGCCCCGGCTAGCCCTCCCGCCAGGGCTAGGGGCGGCAGGCACACATGACTGTAGGGGTGAGGGATTTTCACTTTTTACAGTTGACCCTAAATGTTGCATGGTCCTCACGGAGCATGATTCAGTTTTAATGCAAAATATCTTTTATTGGAAATTTTACAGTGCACTTAATGACAACAACAACAGCAAAGAAAGTCTGCACTCATCCCTCACCCACATCTCTGGGAAAGTGCACTTTTTCATCGGGTCGGTGATGGTGGTGTGGGGGGGTGTTGGGGGCCTGGCTTGAGTCTGACCGGTGGCTGATGCGTGGATTGAAGTGAGAGTGGCATTTGAGTACCGGCCTTTTTGCCCTTATTTCAGAAGCCAGCTCCCTCATGGCATCTGTCATCGTCTGCATACCCTCTGAAATGCCCGCCCTCACTTCCCGTCTTAGTGCAGAGATTTCACCCGACAGTGTCGCGACCTCATCATGCACCCCACTGACGGCCGCCACAAGTGATCTTGTGAGGGCATTGGTCTCCTCACCCAATGAAACAACCTGATTAACCTCTGCTGAGAGCTGCCTCTCAGGAGAGACTGGTTGGCTTCTCCTTCCCCTCGCCGTGGGTCTGCGTAGTGGCACCCCTCCAGTGCGAGGCGCAGGCTGGGACAGTGGGGGACTGGGTGTCCCAAGATGCATTTCTCGACCGCCACTGGGACCCGCAACCTCGGGAAGTGTGAACCCACGGAATGTTGCCGAGAAGCTAATGGAGGGTTCTGGCAGTATGATGCCCTGTGCTATGGCCTGATTCATATCGCGGTCAGCATTCTCTTCTCCCGTGCACACGTTTCCATGGAGCTCCCCCCCCCCCCCCCACCCGCCTTGGTCTGGAGCGCACGCATCTGGATCATTTGGTGGATCTTCAGGATCTTGTGGAGTGTCGTCGTCTTCTGCAAAAGACAACAGAAGTCAAATGGTTAGCAGCACAGGAGGGGGCAGGATGGGTGGCATGAGTAGTCTGACGTGTAGCAGGCCAGTCAGCAGTTTGATGTGAAGGGTGGATGCATTTTAATAACTCACTCTCACCCTCGCGTGTGGGTCCAGCTTGTGCAGAGCTGATTCTTTTTTTTGCTGATGCGACTCAGCAAGGCAGCAACCCTCTGTTCCAGAGTGACAGTTGGTGCAAATTTGGCGGCCCTCCTCCTGTTCTAGTTCTCTCCCTTTTATGTGGGCCAACTTCTTCTGCAAAGATGAAAATATTAATTGTCAGACATGGTGCGCTTCTGATGGGACACATACAGATGGTCACATTTTCCATTGCAATTCAATTTAAAGATGAAGATATTACTTACACTCACTACTTGACCAACGTCCTGCCATTTCTTCTTGCACTGGCTTCCAGATCTTGCAGTGTTGACCCCAGCGGAGAATTCTTCTGGAACGAGGTTCCAATTTTGTCTTTGACAATGGTCTCTGCAAGTTTTCCCACCACTGGCATGAGACTGATTGGTCTGTCGTTACCAGGTTGATTCCCCTCTCCTTTTTTGAACAGGGGTGTAACATTTGTAATTCTCCAGTCCTCGAGGGGGAGAGGGGAAAGAACATAAAAACATAAGAAATAGGAATAGGAGTAGGCCATACGGCCCCTCGAGCAGGCTCTGCCATTCAGTAAGATCATGGCTGATCTGATCATGGACTCAGCTCCACTTCCTCGCCCGCTCCCCATAACCCATTATCCCCTTATCGTTCAAGAAACTGTCTATTTCTGTCTTAAATTTATTCAATGTCCCAGCTTCCACAGTTTTCTGAGGCAGCAAATTCCACAGATTTACAATCCTCAGAGAAAAAATTTCTCCTCATCTCTGTTTTAAATGGGCGGACCCTTATTCTAAGATTATGCCCTCTAGTTCTGGTCTCCCCCATCAGTGGAAACATCTTCTTTGCATCCACTTTGTCAAGCCCCCTCATAATCTTACATGTTTCGATAAGATCACCTCTCATTCTTCTGAATTCCAATGAGTAGAGGCCCAACCTACTCAACCTTTCCTCATAAGTCAACCCCCTCATCCCCGGAATCAACCAAGTGAACCTTCTCTGAACTGCTTCCATAGCAAGTATATCCTTTCGTAAATATAGAAACCAAAACTGCACGCAGTATTCCCTACTTTTATATTCCATCCCCTTTGCAATAAAGGCCAAGATACCATTGGCCTTCCTGATCACTTGCTGTACCTGCATACTATCCTTTTGTGATTCATGCACAAGTACCCCCAGGTCCTGCTGTACTGCGGCACTTAGCAATCTTTCTCCATTTAACTAATAACTTGCTCTTTGATTTTTTTTCTGCCAACGTGCATGATCTCACACTTTCCAACTTTATGCTCCCGTCTGCCAAATTTTTGCCCAATCACTTAGCCTGTCTATGTCCTTTTGCAGATTTTTTGTATCCTCACACATTGCTTTTCCTCCCATCTTTGTATCATCAGCAAACTTGGCTACGTTACACTCAGTCCCTTCTTCCAAGTCGTTAATATAGATTGTAAATAGTTGCGGTCCCAGCACTGATCCCTGCGACACCCCACTAGTTACTGGTTGCCAACCAGAGAATGAATCATTTATCCCGACTCTCTGTTTTCTGTTAGTTAGCCAATCCTCTATCCATGCTAATATATTATCCCCAATCCTGTGAACTTTTATCTTGTGCAGTCTCCTTTTATTTGGCACCTTGTCAAATGCCTTCTGGAAATCCAAATACACCTCATCCACTGGTTCCCCTTTATTCATCCTGTTCGTTACATCCTCAAAGAATTCTAGCAAATTTGTCAAACATGACTTCCCCTTCAGAAATCCATGCTGACTCTACCTGACCGATTTTGCTTTTCCAAATGTCCTGCTACTGCTTCTTTAATAATGGACTCCAACATTTTCCCAACCACAGATATTAGGCTAACTGGTCTATAGTTTCCTGCTTTTTGTCTGCCTCCTTTTTTAAATAGGGGCGTTACATTTGCAGTTTTCCAATCCGGTGGGACCTCCCCAGAATCCAGGGAATTTTGGCAAATTACAACCAATGCATCCACAATCCGTGCCACTACTTCTCTTAAGACCCTAGGATGCAAGCCATCAGGTCCAGGGGATTTATCTGCCTTTAGTCCCATTATCTTACTGAGTACCACCTCCTTAGTGATTGTGATTGTGTTACGTTCCTCCGCCCCCCCATAGCCCCTAGACGATCCACTGTCAGAACATTGTTAGTGTCCTCTACCGTAAAGACTGATACAAAATATTTGTTCAGAGTTTTTGCCATCTCCATGTTCCCCATTACTAATTCCTCAGTCTCGTCCTCTAAGGGACCAACGTTTACTGTAGCCACCCTTTTCCTTTTTATATACCTGTAGAAACTCTCTATGGGAAATTCCTCTCTGACCTGCCTCCCCCCCCCCCCCCCCATCCCGGTGATCAAAATTAGTCCAGAAAATTACTCTGGCCCTATCTCTTTTTAGAAAGAGATGATCTCCGCCCCAACTAGAAACAAGTCCAACTCTCGCTTGAAGTAATTCAGCGATTCATCATCCACTGCACAAGCTAGCAACCTGCTCCAGGGGTCCACTATTCTCTGTGAAAAGAACCACCTCCTGACATCTAACCTAGATCTAGCCTGTTAGTGTTAGTGTTTTACCAGAAGAATCACTCAACACTCAGAGTCGGTTCTAACGCCAGCGGGGAGGAAGCCTCAGGACTGCATCCAGGCACTTCACTCCGCAGAACAAAGGGTTTCATGGATCTTTATATGTTTTACAACAGTTTACTACAGTTACATTAGACCAATAGATAGAGTTAGTCTCTAAAAGTAAAGTGGCTCATGTGTTGCCAAGAGATGTGTTGCTAAGAGGTGTGTTGCTAGGAACGACTCATGTTCCAGGCCCCCCTTTATCTTACTGTCCTTGGGTGCTGTCTTTGGTAGCCTCCTTATCTTAATCCTGTTACAGAGTCGTATTGTCCTTGCTTCCACCAGAACATTTAGTCTTGAGGCCTGGCTGATTAAAGACACCTGCAGAATTTGCTTGTTAGTCCTGTGTGTGGGAAACAACAATTATCAGTTTCCAGGAATGCGGTCTAATTCAGCTAACAGAAACCCCTTGAGGCTTCATTTTATGATTCAAGTTACATATAGTTCTAACCTTATACTACAGGTGCCGTTGCTCTAGGGTGCCTAATGCCTACAGCAATTCCCTCCTTTCGGTAAGGGGACTAGTCCTAGTCCCCCTTTAACCGACCGTCCTACACTTGTTAGTTTTTGTGCATGGCCCGGTACTCCCTGCCTCAACGTGCTGGCCAGTCACGCGGTTTCAGGAGTCCCGGTTGCTTAGATCAAATTGACAAAGGTCAAATCCTCCTTCCCCTTTATTAGACAGGCTTGTTTTGTATTTGGGGACCGGTCATGGGTCCCTCTTCGTTGTGCATGGTGCCTGCATGCCTGGCAGGCCATTATGCCCCATGTTATTGTATCCTGACCAGTATGTGTGAAATTATTCGAATCCAAGGATGGATGTTCACATTTATTCCCCAGTCCCAGACCTTTCTCCACCAACTCTGACTTTGTAAGTCTATATCGATATCTTCTTCCAGTACTTTGATTTTAGTTTGCAGTTGATGGTAGAGCTTTACGGATTGACCCACCCTGAGCCTCAATTCTCGTAATACTTCGGTTAGATGTGGGATAGGGACCTGCTCTAGCTCGTCATAATTCTGCAAATGATCATGGAGCTGATCGGTTACCTCAATAACTTCGGTCTTCTGGCGCCTAACCTGGGTGATATGCGCTTGCCCGATCGTGACAGGTCGTAGTGGCGTAAAGCAAAAGTTCGGCTGTGGTATAGGGCACTGCAGGTCATTATACTGGTATGAACGCTCTGTGGTAGAGACGCAGTATCTTCCCTGCCCTCCGTAGCCTGCCCTCGCGAAGTGCCTGTGTGCGGGCACTATTTCTAGTACACACCCGTCGGTTCAGTTAAACCCGCACTCATCTAGCTCACCTCGGCCTACCGGGTGAGGGCATACTGTGATCTTCCCCCCTTTGCTTGCAATCTGTTAGGGAAATCCCGGTAAGTATGTTGTTTCGACAAACGGCGGAGGTGGTGGTCAGATAAAACTCCATAGTTCATGTGATTTTCACATATTACTCCGATATTCTCTAGTTGGTACAGGGGGAACGGTCCTGATTCCGGCGTGGCTATAGGGATCATCAGGACTATCCCTATCCCAGTATTCCTTCCCATCTGGCAGTCTGAAATTGCTGGGTATACTCGGGTCAGTCCCTTCAGAGTACAGTTATCCAGAGTCCCCCTCTGGTTTGCCAACTGAGCCAAATGTGAACTGTCTATCCAATCGGGTACTTCCCCGCGTTGGATCTGGTCGAGATTGTGGCGGATCTGTCCCACCATCCACAGACCATAAGCGTGACAGAGTTGCCCCTGTCTTTGCTTTCCTGTATCTTCTTTTTCTCTATCAATGAGGTGATTGATGGTTTTGGCGTGAGCTTCCAGGACTGAGATGCCATCCAACTGGATTTCGGCACCCTCCTTTCCTAGGTTGACTTGGTCTTCCTGGTTTTGCTCCACCCTCTCTAATAACCCCTTCATCACCCCTCTAAGCTGTTCCACCCTCTAATTTAACCCTTGTATCATTAACTATTACCCTCTCTATCCTGGGGGCTGACCCCTGTCCTCGGAATCTACTGGCACCCATTGCATCGGCAGCCTGCTGAATTACAACTTTACTTAATACATTGTACATTTTCCTTGACTGTTCTGTACAGTATTCCGGCATCTGGCAGGCACAATTTCATGTTTAACATTATCATACAATAATTCCCCTTCGTTGTACATTACAATCCCATTTTCTGGTCCCTTAGTAGTTATGGGACAAGGTAGTTCCTCGGGCAATGTAGTGGTTCTTCTGGGGCGCGGTGTCGGAGGGGGTGAGAAGCATACATACAATGATATTGCAGCCGCCCCCACCTCCTCGTAGTACCCACACAGCCCCACTCCCTTTTTGCGGATGACTGATTGCTGGGACTGTCCCGGAGGCGTGCAAATTATGCCGAAAGTACATTCATCGGGCCCTTTGACATCCCTCCGTTTAATGCAGCTGCTCCTTATACCCGTGGAGTACTGTATACATACCCGGTTCTTATTAGGATTTACTTGTAACCATGCATTAAAATAAGTCCTGTCCTTGCTCCAATCCTTGGCTGCTGGGATGCACATTCCATCCGTTAAATTAAACAAGACTCCATAGTTCATGTAGTTGTTTATTTCCTGAGTGCGCTGCAATCCGTTGGTATCATCCAGTGTTTGCGTGGGTCTTGAGGTTCCCAGTATCATGAGTCCCCAGAGTCGGAGTCATCACTGCGGTCCCATCTTGGTGAGTGTTTTATCTGAAAATTTTAAACAGATAGCCTGGTCGTCACCAGGTGTTAGGTTCTGGTCTACTTGTGTCGCTGTCACTCTGTGGAATCGAAGGTAAGGGTTAGGTTAACCATATTCTTTATAGTCGTACAATTTCTATCACTTCATGTCCCTGTCTGGGCTGCTGTTGGTTTTGCGTTTGAGCCTGCTGTGCTCGAGCCTGCACAATGACCCATCTAAATATTATCCAAACTCCAATCAACACCAATACCACCATTATTCCTCCAAACATCGCTTTACCGTTAGGTTGAGTTTGTGGACTACACCTGCCCACCGTGGGGTACATTGGCTCTATTGCCATAGGTGATGGTGCTATGGCTGCGCACTGCACTATCCGTCTAGTCCTGTTTTTATTTTAAAACATCTCTTCCAGCCTGTTTATCTTAGCTTTTAACTCTTGACCAGCTAGTTACGTTTTATTTTTATTCTGAATATCCCACCATTTCCTCTGTCTGTCAGGTGAGTCTTTATTTTATTAAGAAATCCAAATTAATAATGTCCAGTATAAAACAGCTGTCAATGGAAAGGGTTAACTCCTTTACAGGTTTGTAAGAAAGCCTGATGTCATTACGTGACTTCACGTAATCATCCGTAATTTTTTTTTTTCAAGTCTTTGTGCCTTCAAAACTTGCTTAGAAATTAGGAATCCGTTAAACAGCATAAATTAGTAAAGTGGTCATAATAAAAATCTTCTCATCAGGGAAGACGGCATTTTAGAGTAAACTCCAATGTTTTCTTAACTTCTAATTCAAGTACTTGCCAAAGAATTAAAAAAAAATTGATTTAAAACGAGACCACACATTTTAATAGCAATTTTGTTTACTGAAATTCAATCTTTTCAAACTGCATTGAAACTTTCTCATAATTTAAAATTTGAATCCATGTAGAGTGTTTTTTTTTACCTCTTCCAATTTTTTCTTCTTCTAATTAAACCAATATCTTTTTCACAGCAAACATCAACTAGTATTTAGTAAGTTATGTCTTTTTCCATCACAAACACATTTGTTAATTTAAAATCGTTTATTTACTTTCAAAGTGGCGTCTTTATCTTTTTCTTTTCTCCATAACTGGAATGGAGTCCAGGTTTGAGGGTTGCTTTTCGTTATCTCAAAATGCTCCAGTTTCAAAGTCGTTAAAATGTCTCTTCTAAACTGCTAAAGCTCGCTGTTTTTAACCTTTTCCAAAAGTTCCTTTTACACCTACGCAAATAGCTCGCCACTCGCCCAGGAGTTTGACCTGATCAGATTTAATTTAATATATATTTTTTTGAATCCACCTCAGTATTTTCTATGCCTTCTCTGAATATCTCAAAATCCCAATTCAAACTTTGTAATTTCAATCTTTATTTAAAACTTTTTTTTTGCGAGAAGCTTTTTTTTTTAAAAGCATTCTTTATCTCATTCCGAGACTAAATTTATGTCTTTCAATCCAATGTAATCAATCATTGCATGTTTTTTTTCGACAAGTAAATTCTTTTTTTTAACCACCGGGACCATGTATTTTTTATCTTTTGCTCAACAAACCTGTCCTTTGTACATTTCCTAGCTCCGTAACTTATCATCCGAATAAATCCACACCTGCGTTTCTAACTTAAAATGTCTTAAAACTTCCCACATACAGGACAACACTACAAAGGGTTAGCTAAAATAAACGGACACTTGCATTCCTCTTCCAACCAGCCTTCCAGAAACATGACAACATAAAAATTCATTCCGCAGTCACA
Organism: Pristiophorus japonicus; assembly: GCF_044704955.1. Lineage (NCBI taxonomy): Eukaryota > Metazoa > Chordata > Chondrichthyes > Pristiophoridae > Pristiophorus > Pristiophorus japonicus. The sequence continues at coordinate 170,581,691 of NC_091983.1, forward strand.
AAATCACACAGGGACTCTCACTCAACGACCAGACATTTACAACAGTCTCTCTTCTTTCCTATTCATTGTTTTGGCCAGCTCTATTTTTGGATCCATGACCTTTCAGGGAATTCATAGTTTTATCTAAATAATTCCTCACATAACTTTTGTAGTGGACTACCGGTATTGGTTTTTCCGTTCCTTCACCCACCATTCCCGTTGGGCTGCTGGCAGGTCCTGAGGATCCCACCCTGCTCTAATCATTTTCTCGATTAGTTTCTTTTGCTTTTCCGCCAGGTGGCGGGTAAGGGACCCTTCTGATTCCCACTCGAGTTTACTTGCTTTCATGGCCATTCCTGGGTAGGACTAGAACTGTTAGGAATCTACTCTCAGAGGTTTGCGTTTTACCTCGCACAACTTGTAGTAGACCGTCTCTGGGCTGCTGTCAGGTCACAAGTCTGCTGTTACACAAACTTATACAATTCTTAAAACGCGTTTAAGCAATTCCCGCAGCGCTCTACGTATCCTTAACGACTACCTACCATCGCTCTGCCCATTGGTCCGACCCTGTTCACAGGTTTGGATTTCGTTAGCCGCTGTACACCGCTTGGTTCTCCCCCAGGGTATATTTCAAATCACACTACTGGGTCCGGAAGATGTCTTTCAGTATCACGATCCCACGGTCTAAGTGTGTTCCCTACGCCTACTTGGTTCCTGGCCGTCACGTGGGACAAAAGTCCTCTTAATTCAGGCTCAGGCTAGGCGTTTGAGATATTAGACCGTCTCTTCGTGTCGATCAACCGGCTTCCACCTTCCGCACCCTTTATAATTAAAAATCGTTTTTTATACTCACCCGGGTTTTTCCAAGGGCGTCCAGCGACTCCAGGAAATCCTGCCGACTACGCCACTGTTAGTGTTAGTGTTTTATCAGAAGAATCACTCAGTCGGTTCCAACGCCAATGCGGCGTTTATTAACGCCAGCGGGGAGGAAGCCTCAGGACTGGATCCAGGCACTTCACTCCGCAGAACAAAGGGTTTCATGAATCTTTATATGTTTTACAACAGTTTACTACAGTTACATTAGACCAATAGATAGAGTTAGTCTCTAAAAGTAAAGTGGCTCATGTGTTGCCAAGAGATGTGTTGCTAAGAGGTGTGTTGCTAGGTGTCATGTTCCAGGCCCCCCTTTATCTTACTGTCCTTGGGTGCTGTCTTTGGTAGCCTCCATATCTTAATCCTGTTACAGAGTCGTATTGTCCTTGCTTCCACCAGAACATTTAGTCCTGAGGCCTGGCTGATTAAAGACACCTGCAGAATTTGCTTGTTAGTCCTGTGTGTGGGAAACAACAATTATCAGTTTCCAGGAATGCGGTCTAATTCAGCTAACAGAAATCCCTTGAGGCTTCACTGGTAGCCATTTTATGATTCAAGTTACATATAGTTCTAACCTTGTTTCTATCGAGAAAGCAGGAATGGGGTACTGAAGTTGAATGTTCAGCCATGAACTCATTGAATGGCGGTGCAGGCTAGAAGGGCCGAATGGCCTACTCCTGCACCTATTTTCTATGTTTCTAAACTGGAAATGAAGCTTTGTGGCCCTCTTTCCAAACCCTCAATATCATCCACCATGTGAAAAGACCAAAACTGGACACGGTATTCTAACTGCGACCTGACCAAAGTCTTGCACAAGGAGAAAATAGTATGCTATGTCATGTAGTCAATTGTCCTATAAATGCACCACAACAACCTATTTGCTCTAGGTATCACTTCACGGCATGGTTCATGAACCTTTAGAGATCTGCACTTATCCAAGTTAAACATCGTTTTTCAACACGAGCCCAATCCCCCAACACAACAAGACTCGCCTGAAGCAGCCGAGCACCGTCTGCAGTCCTAACACTCTCACAAATCTGAGTATCATCTGCAAATTTGCAGATGGTTCCCCATTACCTATTTCTAGATCGTTAATAAAAGTAGTAAAGAGCAACGGTCCCAACACCGATCCCTGTGGGACACCACTGGTGACTAGTCTCCAAACAGATCCAAATCCATCTATAACATCTTTCTGCCTACTGCTTTCCAGCCAGATCTCAATCCAACTTCCACTAGTACCAGAGGCTTTGATCTTGTAGAGTGCCTCTTTTGTGGTACCTTGTCAAAAACTTTTTGGAAGTCTAAGTAGACAGAGTCTACTGGGCTTCCCTTGCCCACCATCTTGGTGACCCATTCAATCACTGAAAGATGATTTCAACCAGCCCTTTGGTGTTGTTTTAGTAATGCGTGATCCTTTGTGAAATTCCTGTTACAGCAGTAATCCCTGCAACTGAACTGACAGTGGTACCATTCACTTTGTAACGCTAGATTGGTATGCTCTCAAATTTGAGCTGCTCTGCAGCCATTTCTTATTTTGGAATCTCATGCAATTTTTGTGGTTACTATTTTGATTGACATGCCTCTTTAAATCGTGAGTTTTGTCCCTGTAAATGGTGGCAGAGTTATTTTACAATTGCAATTGCTAGGGCCTTTGTGGACTCACTATTGCATTGATCCTGCCTTGTCATTGCATGAGCATAGCTTTGCACAATAGTAACCGTAACAATTTAAAAACATTGATCGAATTTGGAAATTATTAGATGGATAAAACAGTTGCTCATCTTTCAGTGATTAAACTTTAGAATTGGAAAAAAAGACTTGCATTTATATAGCGCCTTTCACGATCTCAGGACGTCCCAAAGCGCTTTATAGACAATGAAGTACCTTTTGAAGTGTAGTTACTGTTGTCGGAATAATTAAATATCACCAACATATTTATACTGTCTATTTCAAACCGTATTGACCATGCATATGTGTTTGAGGTTTGGTCACAATGATGCTACAGTGCTGGGGAGAGTAAAGAGCGTGCAGAACAGCACATTCGCAGTTTCAACTTAAGAGGAAAGGAAAGATCAAAGAAAAGTTGATAAATTAGCGAGAGTCGAAACAATAAAGTGTTGTTAGGTTTACTTTGCAGCTCTGCTGCTCCTGAAGTTGTGGCCACCCTTAGGAAGTATGGAGCTGGAGCAGCTACATAAATGGCTGCTGCCAGTGCAAATCCCACCTTCACTCATTTGGTTGGATGTCGTTTTAATCACTCTGTGGGGCCAGAATTGCTGCGCAACTCGTTTGGGGGCGGAAACCTACTAGGCCTGGGACTTCTACCGCCCTTGGCGTGCAATTGGGCTTTGTTCCCCTCAAACAAGGTGAAGCGCTGTCTCGGGCGCTCCGCCTCGCTGGAGGTGCGCTCCCGGGGCATCAGCATGACACCAGTTCAGTGCTGCGCTGAAGAGGTCAGCGCTAAATGGAAGCAGCACATAGCGTTGCTGCGCTACAACGCCCCTCCGCTTCATTAAAGGGGAGGGCCGCTGCACACACAGCAGGCCCTTTGGTGGCCGCCACCACGGGTGCTCTCGACTGGGCCAGTAGCCCGGCACCCAAAAGGGAGTGCCGGACTGCATGATGACGGCCCAGTCGAGGTGAGGGCTGCCATTGTCGGGCCGACTAAAGAGTTGGCCGACAGAATAAAATGGCGGCCCCGGGCGGGTTAGGTGAGTGGGCAAATGCATGGCAGATGCAGTATAATGTGGATAAATGTGAGGTTATCCACTTTGAGGGCAAAAACACGAAGGCAGAATATTATCTGAATGGCGGCAGATTAGGAAAAGGGGAGGTGCAACGAGACCTGGGTAGCATGGTATGTCAGTCATTGAAAGTTGGCATGCAGGTACAGCAGGCGGTGAAGAAGGCAAATGGTATGTTGGCCGCCTTAGCTAGGGGATTTGAGTATAGGAACAGGGAGGTCTTACTGCAGTTGTACAGGGCCTTGGTGAGACCTCACCTGGAAAATTGTGTTCAGTTTTGGTCTCCTAATCTGAGGAAAGACGTTCTTGCTATTGAGGGAGTGCAGCGAAGGTTCACCAGACTGATTCCCGGGATGGCAGGACTGACATATGAGGAGAAACTGGATTGACTGGGCCTGTATTCACTGGAGTTTAGAAGGATGAGAGGAGATCTCATCGAAACATATAAAATTCTGATGGGACTGGACAGGTTAGATGCAGGAAGAATGTTCCCGATGTTGGGGAAGTCCAGAACCAGGGGACACAGTCTAAGGATAAGAGGTAAGCCATTTAGGACTGAGATGAGGAGAAACTTCTTCACTCAGAGTTGTTAACCTGTGGAATTCTCTACCGCAGAGAGTTGTTGATGCCAGTTCATTGGATATATTCAAGAGAGAGTTAGATAGGGCCCTTACGGCTAAAGGGATCAAAGGGTATGGAAAGAAAGCAGGAAAGAGGTACTGAGGTGAATGATCAGCCATGATCTTATTGAATGGTGGTGCAGGCTCGAAGGCCGAATGGCCTACTCCTGTACCTATTTTCTATGTTTCTATGCACACGGTCTCCCCTTTAGCTGGCGTTAACATCATCCCACGCTGCCCCATGGGTCGCAAAGGGGTCGGCACGCACGGCGATGATGTCATCGACTGTTGCGTGCCGGTCCGGGGTGAAAATCGTGGGGCGCAGTGCTACCGGCAAATCACCCCCCAAATCTTGGGCAATTTTGCCTGAGGCGCTACCGCCGCCCACCCCCAGGCGAAAAGGCCATTATGCCCCGTTAGAAGAAACGGGGCGCAAAAAAGGTGAGATTTTGGCCGGTGTGTTTCCACCTTGGAGCAAATAAGAGGATGTGTTGTCTCATGTAAGTTACAGGCATCCATTTGTTAACCATTTTGTTCAATTAACTGGGTGCTTCTTCTCTAACTGCTGACTCAGAATATATTTAAAACTAGTATCATAAAAATAATCTTTCCAGACAGTTATTTATATATTTATAATAACTAATATTTTATAATTATAGTAAATGTAAAATGATGAAATTAGTTGTGCAGCAGAGATGCTAAAACATATAAGGGGTTAAATTTTGCCGCATAGCACCCATTTTGCGGGCGCTAGCTGACCTCTTAGGGCCTCAAAATGGCGGGCAGGAAATGTGTGCACACACTTCCGACTTAAAGTGCACCATCCACCATATTGGGTAAGGACAACCAAGGCATTAGGCTGTTTTGTATGTGTGTGAATATAAGAAGTAATGCCTACTTCAGGACCCCACTGCAATATTGGTTTGCCCTGAGGCAGCCTGCTATGACCGTACTCATGGAAATCAACCATAAAGGTAGGGTACATTTTAAAAAAAAAAGGTAAATTACTTATTACAGTCATCATCCTGAACGCTACTGCCACCGGAACCACGATCCCCTCCGACAACCAATCGTGATCGGTTGTGTCTCTCTCCCTTGACCTCGGATGTCTCCCTCCTCGAGTCCGCGATTCCCCGCACCCCCCCCCCCCCCCTCACCCCCAATGAGCCTTATGAACCTAACCGCGCCATTTACCTATGTGGCCTCCTCCATCAGTGCTGTCTTCAGTCTAATGAAGTCCGGGGCCCCAATTTACATTCGTGTGCAGGACAATTACTCGCCACGGGGGCATCTGAATATGGACGCTCACGAATTTCTCCACCATATTGTCTTTATTCTCTTATAGGAATGTTATTAGGGCTACAGAAGTCTTGCACTACAAATTGGATAATTATGTTGCTTAGCTTTACGTCGACAGACATAAATCTTTCATGAGAAGTATGAACCCTGATAGTTACGGGGAGGCAGAGAGGGAGCGGTTACACATGTCAGTGGCCGTGAAACCTGGAAATACTGGGAAGGTGGCGGTCCCAGCGAATGTATCGGCAGTAAAGCCAGGGGTATACGGCAGTTGCTATAGGCCGCTGGGGATGGTCCCTAGCAATCGGGACGATCATGGGTTGGTGGGTGGGGCGTGGGCTCTGAGCCGGGCAGGAGAGATCAGGGGGGAAGGGGGATGGTGGATAATCGCGATGAAGGGAGAGATTTCAGCAGGTTTGTTTGAAGGGCGAGGTGGGGGGGTTTGGGGTAGAACTCCAGCTGCTCCTGGCCCACAAGCAATGCTGTTGGTAGTATAACTATGAGGCACATGAAATTGGTCAAAGTCAGTCCTGGGAGTGTAGATTGTGTAGAGTTAAATCTTCACTGCGGATTTCCAGTTCATTGACATCAGAAGTGGAGAGTGATTCCAAATTACTGTCCCTAGTCATGAGGTCAAAACCTATAAAAACCTAAGTAGTTTTAATTTCACAAAAGTATCGACCATGCAACTGAAACAACTATTATTGTCGTTCAGCTTCTTCCAGTGAGCATTTTTGCACAAGTTGAACTTCAAAACTAGTAAGATTTCTAAGTATAATTACCTCAATTCGAGATGCATAAATCTGAAGAAAAGGCAGTGGTGAAAAAGAACAGATGGAATCATTCTCTTAATCCTGCTGTTCGTATGCTTGGTAGTCACATCTGTTCCTCTAAAAGCAGTGACAGAAAGCAGTCTTGACAACAGATGAATCAGAAAAGATGCATTATTCAGTTTGGACTAATATTTAGTTGTGCTGGCTAAACTGAAATGTATGACCCACTTATTTTTCTTTCCAGCTACATATATTTCTTGAAAATCCTCCTCGCCCCTAAAATGCAGTTGTACATTTCATCCAAATTACTCTCTCTCCGCGCTCTCCCTCCCTCTCCCCCCGCTCCCTCCCTCTTGCCCCTCTCCTCCCTCTCCCTCTCCCCGCCCGCTCCCTCCCTCCCTCTTCCCCCCCCCCCCCGCTCCCTCCCTCTACCTCCCCCCCCCACCAGCTCCCCCTCCCTCTCCCTCTCTCCGCTCCCCCTCCCTCTCCCCTCGCGCCCTCCCTCTCCCTCTTCCCCCCCCCGCCCTCTTTGCCCCCCCCCCCGTTCCTTCTCCCTCTCCCCCTGCGCTCTCCCTCCCTCCCCCTCCGTGCCCCCGTCCTCCCTCCCCCTCCGTGCCCCCGTCCTCTCCCTCTCCCTCCAAAGCGAGCACCCCTGTGTAACTCTTTCCTATCTTCCTTCTCTTCCTGTGAGGATGAACGTATATTTCAGTTAGAAGTGCAACAGTTTATCTTTTTCTGTAATTCTTTGCAATTATTTTTCAATCATTTTAAAGGGGATAAGCAAGGAAAATATTGTGTTATATAAAGAAAGGCAGAGTCGAGAGAACGTTGATCCGTGGCGGGTGGTGAGTGAGTGATGTGAAAAGCAAGTTTATACCTCGCCGGTGGGGTTTAATGCTAATTTGTAGAAGAACACTGGAGCTGATGGAGAAAAAAAATTGTGGCCTGGAGAGGATGTTTCAGCCTGACAGGCAATTTAATTACATTTTAAAATATCAGCAGTATTTCCGAGTTTAAAATAGACAAAGAGGTGTCTAAAAATAATTCTGATTGGAGTGGAGGCACATTGATCATATTAATAGGAATAGAAACATTGGAAGTGGCACCAGAGCAGACTTCAGTACAACAACAACCATTAAGGAGCTTTCATCATTTCCTGAATTGGAAGTCCAGTGCATTGCATGTTGGTATAGTTAAATTAATCGCTGAAGAAACAAGACTGCTCCATCTCGAGCAGAGAATGAACACTCGACTGTAATTTCAACATAAAAATCAGCACACTGAGCTTTATAGACCAGGAAGGTTTCACATTCGATCTATGCTGGCTGTGGGAGGGGATGAAAACACCAGCTATCATTGCCATTCCTGATCAGCATCCAGTAATCCCTGTTGGAAAGTGTGTGTGCATATGTGTGAATATTAAGTAAGGACAGGATTGGGCTTGGCTATGACGCTTTCCACAGATGAATAGTCTGCTGTCACATATGAATAATGGCCACTTGGGTGGGAAACTGGAGGTCTGCCAAACAGTGTGGAACTGCATTAGGCGAGAAATCTCCAGAGTACTGATTCAGTCAGGGTCTGAAACAAGGCTTGCAAATGTTTTGATTTAGCTAATCCCACTGCGCTGTTGTAAAGACTAAAGTTTATTCTTCCATGGCAGAATTTTCATTATTTTCACACTTGGTTGCAATGGTATTGCTTGCGTAGTTCTGGCAAAATCATTAATCTAACTTGGATTTGCACGGATCAATCTCTGCTAATATTTTCAACGGACAACAAAGTAAGTGAAAAGAATGGGTGCCATGGGCGGTGGTCCCTGGCGCTGTTTTAAACAAAATAAATTAATTTTAATTAACAGCCTGTATACTAACTGTGTTATTTATCATTAAATTAACTGGATTATAACTTGATCATTTGTCACATTTCATTTATTGCGTTTTCAAGGATTTAAATACAGGTGCGTACTTTGTAAAGTAATTGTGTACCTTGATTGCACAGCACTTTGGGGAGAGTTCTTTGGCACATTTCGGTGTTTTTATCATGGCTGCGCATAAGTTGGGAAGCGAGCATGTACTTGAGTTGAAGCAATTTGTTTGGACTTGGTCCTTTCAGGCTTGGTTGGGATGGGAAGATTAAGAGCCCTGCCTACATTAAATAATGTTTCTGCTTGGTAGGATTGCGAGAGTTGCTGTTGGATAATTCCTTCCTTATCCTTTTAACAGATTCGTAAAGCTAGAGACAGTAATATGTCTGAGAATGAATTCCGTACATAATAGTATACATCAGCCTCACATTTGAAGCTATCTGTGCAGGGAACTTCGAGAGGGAAATCGCGAGAATAGCTTATCCAAATCTATTTATGTAGCAGGTCTTGTCGGCACAGTTCCTAAGGAGTCAAATATTGTATCTCTCTATACCATTTTCTACTTCCTGCTGGATTCAAGACTATTGGGGTTGTGGTCAATGGGACCGCAGGTGGACAATTTCATCCTGGCCATAAAGGGGCTATTGGGGATGCTTCCTCCTCTTCCCTCTTCAAGCGGATGCTGTAAATCTGAAATGCCAGCATAATTGCTGGAAATACTCAGCAGCTCAGGCAGCATCTTGACCTGAGACGTGAACTCTGTTTCTCTCTCCACAGATGTTGCCTGACTTGTTGAGTATTTGCTTAGAGGCCTTCCTTTACCATCTGAGGCCTTGCAAGAGACAAGCAGTACTTGCTCTACACTTTAAAAAAATATATATTTTAACATCTATTGCACAATCCACTACTTCAATAAAATCATCAAATCCCAGTCCAAAAGCTTAAATGCAAACTTACCTGAAAGATGTGCGTGTCCAAGATGTGCTGACAGCACCTCTGTCAGCCTGTTTGCACGCTGGATTTCCCTGGCGTGGTTATGACCTAGTGCTGAACTCAGCGCTAGGGTCGATGTTGCTCGTGGTGACGTTAAGTCGGCGTGTGAATTCACCATTCCGTCATTTTGTTTGCAGGACGCTGATGCTTACCGGCAGTGCTATGAGGATGTGGAAAATGGAGGATGCTGCGGGACCTGCCGCTCTTTCGCCATTTTTTGGTGTAAACCCTGCCCCCCCCCCCCCCCCGAATTTTTCGCCCTATGTCTTTTAATCCTATCCACCCTTTTAGCTCAATGATCCACCTAGCTTATTTAATTATTTATGAATCTATATGTGCCTATCTTTATAGTACAATGCCTTCGATTATGAAATTTATCCTTTTCCAGAGTTATCGGTTTCATTTGAGGAGAAAAGGACAGGATTTTCAAGAACATGGTTCTGCCTATATTACTGTTCTGTCTTTGTTAAAAGTAAAACTAATGTAAAAATTCTTACACAAAAGCAAAATACCTCGGATGCTGGTATCTGAAATAAAAACAGAAAATGCTGGAAATCTCAGCAGGTCAAGCAGCATCTGTGGAAAGAGAAACAGAGTTAAATGGAAAAGTATATTTTTACAGTCACTGTTAGCTGATTTCCCCTCCTGTGTTGGTCTTTTGTCTTTTTCTGTTTTGGGTGTCAGTAAAGCAGGTCACCCTGTCAGCAATTTAGTACCTAGAAGTGAAGGGTTTGGCAACAATCAGTACATGGATCAAATTTTCAGTTGGCTGTCATCATCATCATAGGCAGTCCCTTGGAACCAAGGATAACTTGCTTCCACTCTAAAAGTGAGTTCTCTGGTGACTGAGGAGACCAATGTGGGACCTACAGTCTCTGTCACAGGTGGGGCAGTCACTGGTTGAAGGAACGGGTGGGTGGGGAGTCTGGGTTGACGCACGCTCCTCCCGCTGTCTGCGCTTGGTTTCTGCTTGTTCTCGGTGATGGGACTCGAGGTGCTCAGCGCACCTCCCGGATGCTCTTTCCCCCATTTTGGGCGGTTGTGGGCCAGGGATTCCCAGGAGTCGGTGGGGATGTTGCACTTTATCAAGGAGGCTTTGAGGATGTCCTTGAAGCGTTTCCTCTGCCCACCTAGGGCTCGCTTGCCGTGTCGAAGCTCCGCGTAGAGCACTTGCTTTGGGAGTTTCGTGTCAGCCATGCGGACGATGTGGCCCGTCTAGTGGAGCTGGTCGAGTGCGGCTAACGCTTCGATCCTGGGGATGCACGGCATACTGGAGGGGGAGGGTGAACAGCCAGTCGTCGTGGTGCATATAGGTACCAACGATATAGGTAAAAAACGGGATGAGGTTCTACAAGCTGAATTTAGGGAGCTAGGAGTTAAATTTAAAAGTAGGACCTCAAAGGTTGTAATCTCAGGATTGCTACCAGTGCCACGTGCTAGTCAGAGTAGAAATAGCAGGATAGTTAAGATGAATACGTGGCTTGAGGAATGGTGCAAGAGGGAGGGATTCAAATTTCTGGGACATTGGAATTGGTTCTGGGGGAGGTGAGACCAGTACAAACCGGACAGTCTGCACCTGGGCAGGACTGGAACCAATGTCCTACGGCGAGTGTTTGCTAGTGTTGTTGGGGAGGGTTTAAACTAATATGGCAGGGGGATGGGAATCTATGCAGGGAGACAGATGGAAATAAAATGGGGCAGAAGCAAAAGGTAGAAAGGAGATAAGGAAGGGTGGAGGGCAGAGAAATCAAAGGCAAAAATCAAAAAGGGCCACATTACAACATAATTCTAAAAGGACAAAGAGTTAAAAAAAAACCTGAAGGCTCTGTGTCTCAATGCGAGGAGCATTTGTAATAAGGTGGCTGAATTAACTGCGCAGATAGCTGTTAACGGATATGAAGTAATTGGGATTACGGAGACATGGCTCCAGGGTGACCAAGGCTGGGAACTCAACATCCAGGGGTATTCAATATTCAGAAAGAATAGACAGGAAAAGGAGGTGGAGTAGTGTTGCTGGTTAAAGAGGAGATTAACGCAATAGTAAGGAAGGACATTAGCTTGGATGAGGTGGAATCTGTATGGGTAGAGCTGCGGAACACCAAAGGGCAGAAAACGCTAGTGGGAGTTGTGTACAGACCACCAAACAGTAATAGTGAGGTTGGGGATGGCCTCAAACAGGAAATTAGGGATGTGTACAATAAAGGTACAGCAGATATCATGGGTGACTTTAATCTACATATAGATTAGGCTAACCAAACTGGAAGCAATATGGTGGAGGAGGATTTCCTGGAGTGTATAAGGGATGGTTTTCTAGACCAATATGTCGAGGAACCAAGAGAGCAGGCCATCCTAGATTGGGTGTTGTGTCATAGAAACATAGAAAATAGGTGCAGGAGTAGGCCATTCAGCCCTTCGAGCCTGCACCACCATTCAATGAGTTCATGGCTGAACATGCAACCTCAGTACCCCATTCCTGCTTTCTCGCCATACCCCTTGATCCCCCTAGTAGTAAGGACTACATCTAACTCCTTTTTGAATATATTTAGTGAATTGGCCTCAACAACTTTCTGTGGTAGAGAATTCCACAGGTTCAGCACTCTCTGGGTGAAGAAGTTTCTCCTCATCTCGGTCCTAAATGGCTTACCCCTTATCCTTAGACTGTGACCCCTGGTTCTGGACTTCCCCAACATTGGGAACATTCTTCCTGCATCTAACCTGTCTAAACCTGTCAGAATTTTAAACGTTTCTATGAGATTCCCTCTCATTCTTCTGAACTCCAGTGAATACAAGCCCAGTTGATCCAGTCTTTCTTGATATGTCAGTCCCGCCATTCCGGGAATCAGTCTGGTGAATCTTCACTGCACTCCCTCAATAGCAAGAATGTCCTTCCTCAAGTTAGGAGACCAAAACTGTACACAATACTCCAGGTGTGGTCTCACCAAGGCCCTGTACAACTGTAGCAACACCTCCCTGCCCCTGTACTCAAATCCCCTCGCTATGAAGGCCAACATGCCATTTGCTTTCTTAACCGCCTGCTGTACCTGCATGCCAACCTTCAATGACTGATGTACCATGACACCCAGGTCTCGTTGCACCTCCCCTTTTCCTAATCTGTCACCATTCAGATAATAGTCTGTCTCTCTGTTTTTACCACCAAAGTGAATAACCTCACATTTATCCACATTATACTTCATCTGCCATGCATTTGCCCACTCACCTAACCTATCCAAGTCACTCTGCAGCCTCATAGCATCCTCCTCGCAGTTCACACTGCCACCCAACTTAGTGTCATCCGCAAATTTGGAGATACTACATTTAATCCCCTCGTCCATATCATTAATGTACAATGTAAACAGCTGGGGCCCCAGCACAGAACCTTGCGGTACCCCACTAGTCACTGCCTGCCATTCTGAAAAGTACTAATTTACTCCTACTCTTTGTTTCCTGTCTGCCAACCAGTTCTCAATCCATGTCAGCACACTACCCCCAATCCCATGTGCTTTAACTTTGCACATTAATCTCTTGTGTGGGACCTTGTCGAAAGCCTTCTGAAAGTCCAAATACACCACATCAACTGGTTCTCCCTTGTCCACTCTACTGGAAACATCCTCAAAAAATTCCAGAAGATTTGTCAAGCATGATTTCCCTTTCACAAATCCATGCTGACTTGGACCTATCATGTCACCTCTTTCCAAATGCACTGCTATGACATCCTTAATAATTGATTCCATCATTTTACCCACTACTGATGTCAGGCTGACCGGTCTATAATTCCCTGTTTTCTCTCTCCCTCCTTTTTTAAAAAGTGGGGTTACATTGGCTACCCTCCACTCGACTAATAAGGATTTCCCTCAGTTCCTCCTTCTTACTAGACCCTCTGACCCCTTTTATAATGAGAGAGGATTAATTGGCAATCTTGTTGTGCGAGGCATCTTGGTGAAGAGTGACCTTAATATGGTAGAATTCTTCATTAAGATGGAGAGTGACACAGTTAATTCAGAGACTAGGGTCCTGAACATAAAGAAAGGTAACTTCGATGGTATGAGATGTGAATTGGCTAGGATAGACTAACGAATGATACTTAAAGGGTTGACGGTGGATAGGCAATGGCAGACATTTAAAGATCACATGGATGAACTTCAACAATTGTACATCCCTATCTGATGTAAAAATAAAACGGGGAAGGTGGCTCAACCGTGGATAACAAGGGAAATTAGGGATAGTGTTAAATCCAACGAAGAGGCCAGAAAAAGCAGCAAACCTGAGGACTGGGAGAAATTTAGAATTCAGCAGAGGAGGACAAAGGATTTAATTAGGAGGGGGAAAATAGAGTATGAGAGTAAGCTTGCAGGGAATATAAAAAGTGACTGCAAAAGCTTCTGTAGATATGTGAAGAGAAAAAGATTAGTTAAGACTAATGTAGGTCCCTTACAGTCAGGATCAGGTGAATTTATTTATAATCGGGAACAGGAGGAGGTACTGAAAGAAATCCTTATTAGTCAGGAAATTGTGTTAGGGAAATTGATGGGATTGAAGGCCGATAAATCCCCGGGGCCTGATAGTCTGCATCCCAGAGTAATTAAGGAAGTGGCCCTAAAAATAGTGGAAGTGGTCATTTTCCAACATTCTATAGACTCTGGATCAGTCCCTATGGACTGCAGGGTAGCTAATGTAACCCCACTTTTTAAAAAAGGTGGGAGAGAGAAAACAGGGAATTATAGATTGGTTAGCCTGACATCGGTAGTGGGGAAAATGTTGGAATCAATTATTAAAGATGTAATAGCAGCGCATTTGGAAAGCAGTGACAGGATCAGTCCAAGTCAGCATGGATTTATGAAAGGGAAATCATGCTTGACAAATTTTCTGGAATTTTTGAAGATGTAACTAGTAGAATGGACAAGGGAGAACCAGTGGATGTGGTGTATTGGGACTTTCAAAAGGCTTTTGACAAGGTCCCACACTAGAGATTAGTGTGTAGAATTGAAGCGCATGGTATTGGGGGTAATGTATTGATGTGGATCAAGAACTGGTTGGCAGACAGAAAGCAGAGAGTCGGGATAATCGGATCCTTTTCAGAATGGCAGGCAGTGACTAGTGGAGTGCCGCAGGGCTCAGTGCTGGGACCCCAGCTATTTACAATATACATTAATGATTTAGACGAAGGAATTGAACGTAATATCTCCAAGTTTGCGGATGACACTAAGCTGGGTGGCAGTGTGAGCTGTGAGGAGGATGCTAAGAAGCTGCAGGGTGACTTGGACAGGTTGCGTAGGTGCAGTATAATGTAGATAAATGTGAGGTTATCCACTTTGGTGGCAAAAACAGGGAGGCGGAATATTATCTGAATGGTAATAGATTAGGAAAAGGGGGAGGTGCAACGAGACCTGGGTGTCATGTTACATCAGTCATTGAAAGTTGGCATGCAGGTACAGCAGGCAGTGAAGAAGGCAAATGGCATGTTGGCCTTCATAACGAGAAGATTTGAGTATAGGAACAGGGATGTCTTACTACAGTTGTACAGGGCCTTGGTGAGGCCACACCTTGAATATTGTGTACAGTTTTGTTCTCCTAATCTGAGGAAGAACATTCTTGCTATTGAGTGAGTGCAGCAAAGGTTCACCAGACTGATTCCCGGGATGGCAGCACTGACCTATGAAGAAAGACTGGATCGACTTGGCTTATATTCACTGGAATTTAGAAGAATGAGAGGGGATCTCATAGAAACATATAAAATTCTGATGGGATTGGACAGGTTAGATTCAGGAAGAATGTTCCCAATGTTGGGGAAGTCCAGAACCAGGGGTCACAGTCTAAGGATAAGGGGTGGGGGTAAGCCATTTAGGACCAAGATGAGGAGAAGCTTCTTCACTCAGAGAATTGTGAACCTGTGGAATTCTCTACCACAGAAAGTTGTTGAAGCCAGTTCGTTAGATATATTCAAAAGGGAGTTAGATGTGGCCCTTACGGCTAAAGGGATCAAGGGGTATGGAGAGAAAGCAGGAATGGGGTACTGAAGTTGCATGATCAGCCATGATCATAATGAATGGTGGTACAGGCTCGAAGGGCCGAATGGCCTACTCCTGCACCTATTTTCTATGTTGGCCTGAGCGAGAACACTGACATTGGTGCGTCTATCCTGCCAAATGACTTGCAGGATCTTGCGGAGATGGTACTTCAGCGTTTTGAGATGCTTGCTGTACCTAGTCCATGTCTCTGAGCCATATAGGAGGGCAGGTATCACTACTGCCCCGTAGATCATATCTTGGTGCCGGATTTGAGGTCCTGGTCTTCAAACACACACTTCCTCAGGTGACCGAAGGCTGCACTGAAGTACTGGAGGTGTTGTTGATTCTCATCATCATGTCTATTCTCGTTGACAATAGGCTCCCGAGTTATGGAAAATGGTCCATGTTGTCCAAGGCCTCGTCGTGGAATTTTGTAATCGGTGGTGAGTGCTGTGTGGCGGGGTCAGGTTGGTAGTGCACCTTTGTCTTATGGATGTTTAGCGTAAGGCCCATGCTCTCGTATGCCTCGGTGAAGCTGTTGTTGGCTTGGAGTTCAGCCTCCGAGTGTGTGCAGACGCAAGCGTCCTCTGCACACTGTAGTTCAATGACAGAGGATGGCACAACCTTCGATCTGGCCTGGAGATGGCGGAGGTTGAACAAATTCCCATTTGTTCTGTAATTTAGCTCCACTCCAGCGGGGAGCTTGCTAAGGGTGAGATGAAGTATTGCAGCAAGCAAGATCGAAAAGAGCACTGGTGCGATGACGCAACCTTGCTTGACACCGTCCGGATGTAGATTGGGTCTGTGGTGGATCCATTGGTCAGGATCACTGCTTGCATGGCATCGTGGAGCAGACGGAGGATAGTGACAAACTTGAGGGCAGCTGAAACGGAGGAGGACGCTCCATAGTCCCTCATGGTTGACAGTGTCAAAGGCCTTTGTGAGATCAAAGAAGGCCTATACAAGGGTTGATTCTGTTCCCTGCATTTCTCTTGTAGTTGTTGCATGGTGAAGATCATGTCCGTTATGCCTCATAGTGGAAGAAATCCGCATTGCGATTCTGAGAAGAGCTCTTTAGCCATAGAGAGAAGACGATTGAGGAGGATTCTTGTGATGACTTTCCCTATGGTCGACAGCAAGGAGATTCCTCTGTAGTTGCCACAGTCGGACTTGTCCCCTTTTTTGAAGATGGTCACGATTACGGTGTCCCTGAGATAGCCTTGCATGCTCTCCTCCTTCCAGATAAGAGAAATGAGGTCATGTATTTGTGCCAATGGTGCTTCCCCGTCATGTTTTAGTGCTTTGACGGGAATTCCATCTGCTCCTGTTGCCTTGTTATTCTTCAGCTGACCGATGGCCTTGTCAACTCTTGCCGGCTGGGGTTGTGCTGAGATGATGGCGAGTAGCATGCTACGGGATGGAGTCGAGGACACTCATGTCGAAGACAGAGTTTCGGTTAAGGAGATCTTCGAAATGCTCCTTCCAACGGGCACTGACTATCTCTCTGTCCTTGATGAATACCTCAGCATTCGTGGCCAGCGGTGGGGTAGGGCCTTGCGTGCTTGGGCCGTAGATGATCTTGACTGTGCTAAAGAATCCTTACACGTCGTGGTTGTCGGCGAACTGCTGGATCTCCTGTGCATTCTCCACCTGTCACGTATGTAACCACAATGTAACACCACTGTATTACTGTATACACTCAACCTAGATGCACACCTTGACCACAAGGGGTGAACTCCTTACTTGATCTCATAGGTATAAAAAGGGAGGTCCCACGCAGGGTCATTGTCTTTGGAGTCCTGTGAATAAAGAGTTAAGGTCACAGAGTGACCTTGTCCCCAGAATGTGCCTCGTGTGGTTTCGTACATTGGCGACGAGAAACAGGAATTCATGACCCACGAGAATGGCCACCGGTAGCACAGAGGAACGGTACTGTGTTGGGGAAGACTGGGACGATTTTGTCGAGAGGCTTCAGCAAAACATCGTTACGAAAGAATGGCTGGGGGATGCAGCGGCCGACAAGCGAAGGGTTCATCTTTTGACCAGCTGTGGACCAAAGACTTACACGCTCATGAAGGACTAGCACCTGAAAAGCTGGCGGTCAAAACCGTTGAAGAACTTAGCAAATTGATCGAGAAGCACCTCAAACCGGCGAGTAGCATACATATGGCCCGACACAGATTCTACACCCACCGACGTCGTGAAGGACAGATCATACCGGACTTCATAGCGGACCTCCGGCGTTTGGCCAGCCTCTAAGTTCACAGACGCCTGCAGGGGGGAGATGCTAAGGGGCTTCTTTATCGAGGGCATCGGTCACGCGGGAATTTTCCGCAGATTAATTGAGACCAAGGATTTGACCTTGGAAGTGGCGGCGTTGATAGCTCAAACCTTTATGGCGGGGGAGGAAGAGACGAAAATAATATACGCGCGCAATTCTGCTTCTAACGCGATGGATCAGGGAGTCAACATCATCACTGAGACTCAGAGCCCCGCAGGCAGGCAGGGGCAGTCCGACACTCCCCAGGCAGCAATAGACTTCAACAGAGACAATGGCAGGCTGAACGGACATTCACGCCATCACAGTGGACAATGCGGCCCAGGATGGGGCCATTGACACCCACTAATAGGGTACTTAAGATCAGTCAAAGGGACAGTCAGTGTGGAATGCCTGGCCATAGTCCCTTTGTTCCCAACAATGGAAACTTCAACTCATGCTGGAGGTGTGGGGGAAAACACTCAGCTAGATCTTGCAGATTTCAACAGTTTGTCTGCAGGAACTGCAATCTCAGTGGCCACTAAGCTCGAATGTGCAGGAAGTCTGCAACCAGACTAATATATGAGGCGGATGGACCAGAAGAGGGTTCTTTGAGGCAGGATGACTTTTGGGGCAAATCGATGGATGCCGAGGTTCAGCGGGTCCATGTGGCGAATATTCACAGTTCATACACCAAAACGCCACCAATGATGATGAGGGTTTTATTAAACGGTATCCCAGTACGCATGGAACTGGACACTGGGGCCAGCTAATCACTCATGGACGTTCAGCAATTTGAGAAGCTATGGCCACTTAAAGCCAGTAGACCCAAATTAGCACGTATTGAGACATAATTACGGACTTACACTAAAGTAATCATTCCGGTGCTAGGCAGTGCAATGTTGACTGTCACACACAATGGGTTAGTGAATTGGCTGCCACTCTGAATTGTCCCGAGCAATGGTTCCGCACTGTTGGGGAGGAGCTGGTTAGCCAAGATGAACTGGAAATGGGGGAATGTTCACGCAATGTCATCTGTGGAGCGAAGTTCGTGCTCACAAGTCCTACAACAATTCGATTCACTATTCCAACTTGACGTCGGGACTTTCAAAGGCACTAAAGTAGTGATACACACCACCCCAGACGCCAGGCCAGTGCACCACAAAGCCAGAGCGGTGCCGTATGTGATGCGGGAAAAGATCGAGAGCGAATTGGACCGGCTGTTAAGAGAGGGCATCATCTAGCCTGTTGAATATAGCGACTGGGCGAGCCCCATCATTCCCGTCCTAAAAGCGAATGTCTCTGTCAGGATCTGTGGCGACTACAAGGCCACCATCAATCGGGTGTCCCTACAAGATCAATACCCGCTCCCGAGAGCGGAGGACCTCTTCGCCACACTGGCAGGCGGCAAGCTGTTCACCAAGTTGGACCTCACTTCAGCCTATATGACACAGGAACTGGCAGACGAATCTAAACTACTGACCACCATCACCACGCACAAGGGACTGTTCGTTTATAACAGGTGCCCGTTTGGTATTCGATCAGCGGCCGTGATTTTTCAATGAAACATGGAAAGCCTACTTAAATCCAATCCTGGAACGATCGTATTCCAGGACGACATCCTCATCACGGGTCAAGACACTGAGGAACACCTCCACAACCTGGAGGAGGTGCTACACCGACTGGACCGGGTAGGCCTGCGACTCAAGAAGTCTAAATGTGTGTTCTCAGCTCCTGAGGTTTAGTTTCTGGGCAGGAGGGTTGCTGCAGATGGGATTCGGCCCACCGAATCCAAAACAGAGGCAATTCGACGAGCACCCAGGCCCTGCAACACATCAGAGTTGCGTTCATTCTTGGGACTGTTGAACTATTTCGGGAACTTTCTGCCGGACTTGAGCACGTTGTTGGAGCCGCTACACGTGCTCCTGCTTAAGGGTTGTGATTGGTTTTGGGGGGACAGTCAGGAACGGGCTTTTGATCGGGCGCGAAATCTACTTTGTTCAAACAAGTTGTTGAACCTGTGTGACCCCTGTTTTTTAAAAAAAATGGTTCTGACATGTGATGCATCGTCCTATGGGGTTGGGTGCATGTTGCAGCAGGGCAATGCTGAGGGTCAGCTACAACCTGTGGCTTATGCCTCCAGGTCGCGCGCTCAAGCAGACTGAGGATATGGGATGGTCGAGAAGGAAGCGCTTGCATGTGTCTATGGTGTAAAAAAAAATGCATCAGTACCTCTTTGGTAAGAAGTTTGAATTAGAGACGGACCACAAGCCATTAACACCCCTGTTGTCAGACAGTAAGGCTATCAATGCCAACACATCAGCTCGCATAGAGTGATGGGCTCTCACGCTGGCTGCTTATGACTACTCCATCCGGCACCGGCCCGTCACTGAAAATTGCGCTGAAGCGCTCAGTAGGCTTCCACTGGCCACCACTGAGGGGGCAGTGGAGCAAAGCGGCGAGATGGTCATGGCTGTCGATGCCTTTGACAGCGCAGGCTCCCCCATCACAGCCCGCTAGATCAAAATCTGGACAAACAGCGATCCCCTCCTATCCCTGATTAAGAACTGTGTCCTGATTGGGGATTGGGCGCCCGCTCACGGAGCATGCCCTGAGGAGGTCAGACCGTTCCACAGATGGATGGATGAGCTCTCCATCCAAGCCGACTGCCTACTATGGGGCAACCGGGTAGTTAATGCCCCAGAAGGGCAGAGAGGCATTCATCAGGGAACTCCACAGCGAGCGCCCAGGCATTGTGCTGATGAAGGCCATTGCCCGGTTACACGTTTGGTGGCCGGAATTGATTCAGACCTGGAACACTCTGTTCGCAGGTGCACGACGTGTGCCCAGCTGAGTAATGTCCCCAGGGAGGCCCCGCTCAGCCCGTGGCCCTAGCTCCCCAGGCCATGGTCACGCATTCAGGTTGACTACATGGGCCCGTTCATGGGTAAGATGTTCCTTATTGTGGTAGATGCGTACCCGAAATGAATCGAGTGCATCATTCTGAATTCATGCACGTCATCCACCATTGTGGAAAACCTATGTGCAATCTTTGCAGCCCATGGCTTGCCGAACATCCTGGATAGTGATAATGGCCCATGTTTCACAAGCTACAAATTCCGCGAGTTTATCTCGGGCAATGGCATCAACCATGTCAGGACTGCACCGTTCAAGCCGGCCTCCAATGGCCAGGCAGAACGTGTGGTCCAAATCATTAAGCAAGGTATGCTCAGGATTCAAGGACTCTCCCTACAATGCCGCCTATCGCATCTCCTGCTGACCTATAGATCCCGACCGCACTCGCTCACGGGGGTCCCACCCGCAGAGCTACTAATGAAACGGACACTCAAAACTCGGTTGTCCCTCATTCACCCAGTCCTGACCGACATAGTTGAGGGCAAGCGCAAGTCACAAAACGAGTACCATGACTGTAATTCGAGGGGGAGATGTATAGAAATAAATGATCGTGTATTCGTCCTCAATCACGCCATGGGGCCCGTGGCTTTAGGGCACTGTAATTGACAAAGAGGGAAATAGGGTCATCGTGGTAAAACTCAACAATGGTCAGATATGCCGTAAGCATCTGGACCAAGTAAAAAAAAAAAGGTTCAGCATGGACACGGAGGAACCTGAAGAAGACCATGAGATGGAGCTCACCACACCGCCAGTGAACGAGCAACAAGAGCAATCAGAAGAATGCACAGTCCCTGCGGTCAGACCAGACAGGCCGGAATCACCACAGTGACAGACACTCACGTCAGTGTCCTATAACCAGAGCCCCAACTGCGGCGCTCCACGAGGGAGCATAGACCACCTGAAAGACTAAACCTATGATCCCAATAAGACTTTTGGGGGGGGGGTGGAGGTGGAGGTGATGTCATGTTTGTAACTACAATGTAGCGCCACTGTATTACTGTATACACTCAACCTAGATGCACACCTTGACCACAATGGGTGAACTTGTGGGAGACACTCCTTACCTGATCACACAGGTATAAAAAGGGAGGTCCCACGCTGTGTCATCAACTTTGGAGTCCTGTGAAGAAAGAGTTATGGTCATCAAGTGACCTTGTCCCCAGAATGTGCCTCGCCTGGTTTCATACTGTAGAGTAAGGACTTTACACCACCCACCATCTATTTTTCAGGTCGCGAGTTTTTTGCTGGATCTCTGCCTTCAGCCGTCTGCAGAGCTGCTTCCTTGCTTTCGTGTTGGGTTGTTTTAGATTCAGAAATGCCTTTCGCATGCAGCTAATTTGCTCCTGGATCTTCTTGTCGAACCAGTCTTGGTATTTCCTGGTCGAGTGACCGAGCGCCTCCTCACATGTGCTGACTCTGGAGGCCTTGAGGGCAGACCAGGCGCTGTGGGCATTCTGTGTCTCTGGGTTATTGCGGGTTGGCAGTGAGGCATTGGCTGAATAGCGCTTTCTTAGCCGGGTCGTGGAGTGCTCCAACGTTGACTTTCCTGCGGCATTGTTTCTGTTGCTGTTGCTGTTTCGGGGCGAGATTGATAATGACGGAGTGGATTAGGCGGTGGTCCGTCCAGCAGTCGTCTGCTCCTGTCATGGGGCGGGTGATGCGCACGTCCTTGCGGTCTCTCGCTCAAACGATGACGTAATCGAGCAGATGCCAGTGCTTGGAGCGAGGGTGCCGCCCTGATGCCTTGTACTTGTCTCTCTGACGGAACAAGGTGTTGGTGATGACAAGGTCATGTTCTTGGCAGTTTGTCAGGAGCAGGGTACCGCTGGAGTTGATTTCCCCTACACCCTCTCTGCCGATCACACCTCCCCAGAGGTCCGTTTCCTTTCCGACTCTGGCATTGAAACCACCATGAAAGATCAGCTTGTTGTTCATTGGGACTCGGGACAGGGATTGTTCATGGCTGGAGTAGAATTCCTCTTTGGTCTCATCTGTAGCTTCCAGTGTTGGGATGTACGCGCTGAAGACCATAGTGCACTGGTCCAGGCTAGAGTGAGCCGAAGAGTCATGAGGTGTTCACTTATCCCGCAAGGGGAGTTTCTGAAACGGCCGGCCAGCTCATTCTTGATGGCGAAGCCAACTCCATGGAGGCGGCGTTCTTCTGGTTCGCCTTTCCAGAAGAAGGTGTACCATCACTTTGTTCTTTGAGCCGGCCTTCCCCTGCCTGCCGGGTCTCGCTTAGGGCGGCAATGTCAGCGTCGAAATGTCTGAGTTCCCGGGAAACAATAGCTGTGCGGTGTTCCGGTCTGTCGCTGTTGGGGTTGTTCATGAGAGTCCTGACGTTCCAGCACCCGAACTTCATTTTGAAGGGTGGAAGATGCCTGTGCATGAGTTCTTTTAACATGGGATGGCAGTTGTACACCAGCTACCACATGGGCTTAGCAGAGCAAGGTCTTGGCCCAGTGGTAAGGGAAGCCAGGATGACTGGAGACCAGACTCTCCTGTATGGGCCTAGATGCATACAGTGGGATGTGAGCCGTAAGCTCGGCACTGAACAGCGCCTTCAGGAGAACTGGTGAGAAATCCGAGATGTGGAGAGCGAGGGTGAGAGACTTGAGGCAATGCTTCACTCTCCCAGGTATTAATCCCCGGCTGAGGGCAAACACTGGGGCCCCGCTCCATCTTTTTTTCTCGGTGGGTCGCAGGAGGAGAGAGAGGGTCGCCGCAATTACAAGCACCATGTGTCCACCGCGATTCCTCCAGATGTCCTCGCCTTTGCAGTCAAGTGGGACCGGCGGCTGAAGGGGAGTAGAGACACCTACTGTTCCAAGCTGGCCCCTGGGGTGGAAGCTCCCAAAGAAGCTCCCCCTGAACAACCTTATCCCTGGCCATCCGCTGCCTTCCTTCACTCTTTTTCCCCCAATCTCCCCGTCCCCCAACCCATTGTTTAGGTTCTCCTGGCCCTAATAGTGGCTGCGTTTCCTCTCCCTAAAATCCGTGCTGCAAGGGCAGCTACCTGAACCCACTGTCCATCCCCCAACCATGTCTGCTCCTTACCTCCATCTGTGAGCGCCGGATTTACCACCCAAATTGATCTTCCGGCCTACTGGACCTTCTTGCCGCCAAGGCTTTTGTTCCCCCACTGTGGCTGACTCAGCTACCCCTCGATCTCCGATGGTGTCCAATGAGCCTCCGACCAGCTCTGACCACAGCCCTCTTGCTACACACAATTCTCTAGCTGAGAAGGTGTCCAGGTGATTTACTATTTACTACAGAGCTGGCCCGACCCTGTTGGCATCTCTACTTGTTGGCTGTACCTTGTTCTTATCCGGCCTTTTAAAAAAATCTTTTATTGGTGACCTTTTTTCTCAGGACAGTTTTAGATAATCAGTTCAGGGAAATGGAACACTTTTCTACCTTCAGGATCTAGTGTCTCCAGCAGCCATACCCAGCTCAACTAAAGCATGACCAAATACCTCTGCTGCTCTGTCTCAGTCCCCAGTCCCTACTCCGTTCATCTTTGCAAGCTCACTAAATGAGATTCCAAAAATGTACTGCACTTTAGTCTCATTTCATATACACCCTTACAGCTGCAACACAGTTGGGGTCATTTTAACTTTGGGCGAGTGTGCAAAATGGGCGATAACGAATTGACCACCCATCATATACTCTGCCTGGGTTGCTCCATAACCTATGTCTTAGGAGCAGCTTGAGAAGGGAGCAGCGATCAGAAATAGTGGTTCTCTATCATGCAAAAAATACAATGTGCAAATAAGAATATTAGCCAGTAGTTTTTTCCCCTAAGAAAGGTGGAGAGGGTTGGAATTGCTGTTGGGTTGGAATTGCTGGAGTGTCAGCTGTGGTTCAGTGGGAAGCACTCTTGTCTATGTTTGAAAAGGTTGTGGGTTCAAGTCCCACTCCGGAGACTTGAGTGCAAAATTTAGGACGACACTCGAATGCAGTATTGAGTGAGTGCTGCACTGTCGGAGGTGCCATCTTTCAGATGAGACGTTAAACCGAGGTCCCATCTACTCTCTCAAGGTTGGTGTAAAAGATCCCATGGCACTATTTCGAAGAGTAGGGGAGTTCACCCAGTGTCCTGGTCAAAATTTATCCCTCAACCAACATCACTAAAATAGATTATTTGGTCATTGTCATATTGCTGTTTCTCAGAGCTTGCTGTGTGCAAATTGGCACCTGCACGTTTCCTACATTACAACAGTGACTACACTCCAAAAGTACTTCATTGGCTGTAAAGCGCTTTGGGCAGTCGTGAGGTCGTAAGAGGCACCATGTAAATTGAAGCCTTCCCTTCAAGTAATCTACACCTCCCACTTTCCCCGTCGTCTGACGTGTGCTACCTATATTTCTAGGGAAGTGGAAAAATTACATAGAACCCCAATAAAAATGACCTTTTTGCACTGTTTCTGTTCTTAAGACTCTGACAGTGACAGTGTATGAAACAAGAAAAACCGCTCTGGGTCCATTTTTGAGACCCTCCTAATTTACCCGACTGTATTAACCTGGAATGTAATGAAAATATCCTTTGTTGTTGAATTGTCCAAATCGATGCCTACGCCTGTGATGTGAGGGGAAGGAGAGTGGGGCAAAACTGCAGAACTGTTGGTAAGCACTGTGACATGGATAACTCATTTGTTCCTGGATTTAGTTCATTTGAAGGTACAATAAATGTCTGACCGAACAATTTTTTAAAATGTCGCTAATTTGCACCTTCCCATGAGTTCAAAGATCTTGAACATTTGTAGCGGAAACTATATATTGCCTACAAGGCACACTGTGAATACATTTGTTCAAACCAATTACCATTTTATTATTTTAAGCAGAGCGTGGAAGTGTAATAGCACTTTTGACCAGATTCATATTCTATGTCCCGCAGAGTCAGTCAGTCATTTGCAACTTCCAGGGTAGTTCTGTCACCAGGTTAGTTCTGTCAATTCTCTTAATCTTGGGGATTAATTTTTACTGTAGTATCAGTAATTAGATAGTGCCGCATTTATTTCCTAAATCGTCTTTGCACTCAGCATGGGAAGTATGACTTACAGCCTGCAGTCATGAGCCCCTCAGGTACTTTGGTTCGTTAATTTTGCAAACATCGAGACCTGGGCCCAGCTGAGACCCAGGCTCCCTTGAAATTTTATGCTGTGTTAATCGAAGGATACATTTTTCTGATATTAAAATAGAACTGAACTGGTTATAAAGTCTGCTGTAAGGCTCACATTTTGAAAGTTTTTATAAGCTACTTTTTCTTATCGAGAGTTGGTTGCTTGCCAGGTCATGTACCTAATAATACCGGAGAAATGCTGCAACTCTCCTGAGGTGGCAGAATCAGCAAAAGAATATTTTTTTAAATCACAGGCTTTTTATAACTGGGTCAATCATACTGTTTAATTAGAAGCTACTTCAGCTTCGGCTCTTGTAGATATTCCAAACTTCCACGGCCGTGCAATTCAGCCGAGTTTGAAAGAAACTCGCAATTCACATTCTGTCAAGGTTTAACTCTGAACACTGTATTTAATAAATATTATAGTACTTAGTCCTTTATTCCAGTGGTTAATTATCCATTGGAACTATTTTAACATCATGGATGTGCGACGCCCATCGTTTCAGTAAACGAAATTGAAATCATCATCACTCTTCTACCTGATCTGTCATTGGTAACTTTATTTCATTCTGGTATTAACTTTGATTAAAACCAAATGCAATCTTTTTCCAAGCCTCGCTGCCCTTCCCTCCCCCAAGCTCAACTGTGCACCTGCTGCAGTCTGAACTCGTACCTCATCAGTCCTGGAAAGTAAACCTAGCTTTCTCATGGCCTCCAGATAAGAAGCTCCTTAGCCCATAAAACCCAAGCTTCTTCCCTCCTAACGCATATAACCATGGCTTCTCCCAGCATTACTTGACTTCAGTCTGTGAATAAAGCTTGAATCCTCTTATTCCTGACTTCAACAACATACAATTTAACGATACGTTCCCAAACTATTTTATGTTTTACCTTCCTCTCTCGAGTGTTTACTATATAACAACTACAATGGGAATGATGGTGTTCCGGAAGTTTTCCTTGTTGGTTCCTCATCTGAAAAATGCTACAAAGAAGCAACATATAATGAATGTTATAAATCACATGCATAATTCTCTCTCTCTGGTTTCTTTTTACTTTTCTGTCAGTAAACCATCTCTTCTATTGTGTGTCGTTTACTTAATCTATCAAAAACATGGCACTTTTAATATTGGGGTCAATGTTAGGGCTAGAAATTTGGTTTTCAGTGAAAACGGTACTTTTTCCCCAAAATTACCATTTTCGTTTCGCTATCGCTATCAGGCCGGAACGTCAACCTTTAATTTGCACAGCGGTAAAAATCGGCGCTGCACGAGGATTCGCGGCGCAAACCGCGATCCTCGCCAACTTTAGTCCGTGGCTGATACCGCTGCAAGAGAGGCCTTGGGAGGGTGGGAAAACACCCAAAAATAAATTGGAAAAAAAAAATTCACACTTATCGAATCGCTGAAAAAGAATTTAAAAATAACCACTTTAACTTAACCTTTTTGCAGGTTTTCATACCGCTGCTGGCAGAGCTACTATGGCAGGTTTTTCCCTGTCGGTATTCTGAGCGCAGAATATAGGTGCAGAAAGAGCCAAGTTTTTGGCAAAAACGCTATATCAGGTCAACACGGCAGTGCTCCTCTGCCCAGCGGTACGTGGAAAGTGCCGCTGCTAAACGTCACCGAATTTCCCGCCAACTGGGTTTTCACCAAAAAGGGTGAAATAGCACCAAAAAACGGTCGCAAAATCACTGAATTTCTAGCCCTATGCGTTGCTTACAAAACAAAATCTAAGGTAGGGTTAATAAAAACAAAAAGTGCTAGAAATACTCAGCAGGTCAGACTGTGGAGCGAGAAACAATGTTGACGTTTCAAGTCGACAACCTTTCATCAGAACTAGAAAAAGTTAGAGCTGTTAACAGGTTTTCAGCAAATAGAGAGAGGCAGGGAATTGGCAGAGGGGGAGCGGAGGTGCATAGGAAAGAACAAAGGGGAAGGTCTGTGATAGGTTGAAAGGCAGGAAAGATTAAATGACAAAAGGGATGATGGTGCAAGGCAAAAGAGAGTGGTATGGGACAAATAAAGAAACAAAAGATGGGTCAAGAGGAGCTGAAAATGACCACAGCAGAACCATTACCAACAGCTGCTGTCTGAAAAAATGGGAGCACTGGTTATGATCGAAGATGGGGTTTCCTGCTGTGAATTAGTTATAATTTCATCATGATGCAAACATTAGAAAAAATTAGAAATAAAATCAGTACTCTTGACTTTCAGCTAAAATACAGAAACTTCCATTTAGATACTTTTCTCCATATGGCACTGGAAAGGCTACAGAGAAGATTTACAAGGATGATACCAGAAATGCGAGGGTACACCTATCAGGAAAGGATGAACAACCTGGATCTCTTTTTACTTGAAAAAAGAAGGCTGAGGGGGTGACCTAATCGAGGTCTTTAAAATTATGAAGGGTTTTGATAGTGGATACAGAGAGAATGTTTTCACTTGTCGGTAAGAGCATAACTAGAGGCCATCAATATAAACCAAGAAATCCAATAGGGAATTCAGAAGAAACTTCTTTACCCAGAGGTTGGTGAGAATGTGGAACTCACTACCACAGTGAGTGGTTGAGGCAAATAGTATAGAGGCATTTAAGGGGAGGCTAGATAAGCATACGATGGAGAAGGGAATGGAGGGTTCTGCTGATGGAGTTAGATGAGGAAAGACGGGACGAGGCTCAGGTGGAGCATAAACGCCGGCATGGACTGGTTGGGCTGAATGGCTGTATATACTATGTTATCCATATATGTAAAATAGAGTTCTCCCAAGGAAAGCAAAAGATTAGCGATTCCGTAGATTCTCATCAGCAGTACAGTTACTGACTTACATGAATGAGCATGAATTTGAATCCCAGCAATTGATTAATACTGAGCTCAGTTTGAAGATTTAAATATACTGTGGATATGACACAACTTTTGGCAGGCTGCTACATCTCCCCTGTAGTAAACATAGAAACATAGAAAATAGGTGCAGGAGCAGGCCATTCAGCCCTTCTAGTCTGCACCGCCATTCAATGAGTTCATGGCTGAACATGAAACTTCAGTACCCCCTTCTGCTTTCTCGCCATAACCCTTGATCCCCTGAGTAGTAAGGACTTCATCTAACTCCCTTTTGAATATATTTAGTGAATTGGCCTCAACTACTTTCTGTGGTAGAGAATTCCACAGGTTCACCACTCTCTGGGTGAAGAAGTTTCTCCTCATCTCGGTCCTAAATGGCTTACCCCTTATCCTCAGACTGTGACCCCTGGTTCTGGACTTCCCCAACATTGGGAACATTCTTCCTGCATCTAACCTGTCTAAACCCGTCAGAATTTTAAACGTTTCTATGAGGTCCCCTCTCATTCTTCTGAACTCCAGTGAATACAAGCCCAGTTGATCCAGTCTTTCTTGATAGGTCAGTCCCACCATCCCGGGAATCAGTCTGGTGAATCTTCGCTGCACTCCCTCAATAGCAAGAATGTCCTTCCTCAAGTTAGGAGACCAAAACTGTACACAATACTCCAGGTGTGGCCTCACCAAGGCCCTGTACAACTGTAGCAACACCTCCCTGCCCCTGTATTCAAATCCCCTCGCTATGAAGGCCAACATGCCATTTGCTTTCTTAACCGCCTGCTGTACCTGCATGCCAACCTTCAATGACTGATGTACCATGACACCCAGGTCTCGTTGCACCTTCCCTTTTCCTAATCTGTCACCATTCAGATAATAGTCTTTCTCTCTGTTTTTACCACCAAAGTGGATAACCTCACATTTATCCACATTATACTTCATCTGCCATGCATTTGCCCACTCACCTAACCTATCCAAGTCACTCTGCAGCCTAATAGCATCCTCCTCACAGCTCACACTGCCACCCAACTTAGTGTCATCCGCAAATTTGGAGATACTACATTTAATCCCCTCGTCTAAATCATTAATGTACAATGTAAACAGCTGGGGCCCCAGCACAGTATTTTCTACTCCGATCACAGGGAAAATATGATTGATATAGACTCGGCTCCGACTTATCCGAATAATCTGTCCAAACTTCATTTAAATTCCTTCCCTAGCCCGGGGCACTGAGGCCAATTGTACCTCTGCCAAGCTGAGAGTAGCCAATTCACGGCAGACCTGATCTTTGTGGCTCAGCTACTTGCTGCTTTAACCGGAGGAACTAATTCTTCTTGAATTGTGTCTTTGATCTTTCTCAAGTGATGTGGGAGTTAAACATCCCAGCACTGTACTGTCCCTTTCTTGCGACACTTGAAATTGTTCGAGAAAAATTTCCCCTAAATTTAGCATTATACCTTCTATTTTTCTGTTCATGTGGTATGGCCCGTAGAGGTGCGACTTATAGTCTGTGCTGTTAAAAAAGGAAATCAGTCCTGTTGGAAATTGCTTGATTAGATAGTAACTGCCAATTTCATTTCAATGGGTTCCAGTCCTAAATAATACAACTTGAATTACTATAGACCCCTGATATATAGAGTGATGTGTCAAAGCAGTTCATAAAGCAGAGAAAGGATAGTCGACACTGAATAAAAATCTGAAGAATTTGGAGGCGGTCAGGAGCAGGGGTGTGGCTACAGTCAAAGGTGTGATTGGTTTTGAGGAGGCTAAGGGATATAAATGGGGTTCTAGAGGGTCAGAACATAGTGGCTGAAAGAGTAGTCACGGAGATTGGAGCTGAGAACAGGGAGTAACCTAGGGGGGAATTTTTGGGGGGTCAGCAGCCACAATCGGTTTCAACTCCCTGCCATCTATTACATCCGCATCGGTGCCCTTTATACTCTCACTTTGGTCCTCAACACCAGCAGCAACAACACCACCACCAATCTTCTCCGCAATCAACTGTTGCTGCACAGGACACAGGACATCAGCACCCGACCACATTGCTGCTTGAGAGGCCACGGATGACCTCACTATGGCCACATTTACTTCATTTGATGCTGTACACCCTGGCTGCCACATAATGTACCAGGTTGGCACCACCCCACATCAACACCATAAAGTATCCCTACAATGTCCAAGCCATTCCTTTCACATTCATCACCATTGTTGGGGGTACCGTTATGTCTCACCATTCACTGCAACTCACTAAGCCACTTCCAAAAGTGCACAGAAATCTGTCCAAGAACGCAAAGTGATGGAAATTAAGATTTCAGTGTTTGACAACACATTAACAGAAACTTCACTGGAACATTGGCTAAAACACACAAGTGCCTATCCTTGTGTGTTAGTTGGTATGATTTGGACTAGGATGAGGATGAGTGTGAGCAGTGGCTAGTGGGGAAGTAATAATGCAAATAGAGTTGGATGGGTGGAGGTGCAAGGTGAGTAAGGATGTGCCGGAGTAGGGTAGGAAAAGCAGAGTGATGGGAATGTGATGAGTGGCACAGCAGGAGGAGGTTAAGTGTGGCTTTGCAATAACGTTTCGTGACTGACTGAGATCATTGAAAGGTTTGTGCCACTGCAGCCTGGTCTTCCTGATGACATTCCTGCTTGTGTCCTGTGCAATGTGAAACCAGGCAGCGCTGGTCTCCTGGGGAGGTCCCTTCCGTTCATTGGAAGGGAAAAGAACATCCCTGTGTGCTGTGACTCCCTTCAAAGCATATGGAGGGAATCATGGGAGAGCCTGGGTGCAGCCGTGCACCTCTGTGCAGTGATGGTCAGTGTTTGCAGCACCTCAGTGCTGTAGGACACAGACAGCACAACTGTCAAAATTAATGTGAGCATGGTCCCTTTTAAGGAAACCGGCTGATGACGCATTATCAAATAATGTCATCAGACCAGTTTCCTTCAATTGGCCAGGAAACGCGATGGGCGGACATAACGAGCCTAATCAACATAAAACCATTTCACAGAGCAGGCTGGAGCCAGGAGCGAAGTCAAGACCCACCACCAACCCTGGACCCGCCGAGATAGGGGAAATCGTGGCCCTAATATCACAGGAGCAGGAGTGTATGTAGGAATATATGACTGAAGGTGGGTGGAGTGAGACCATGGAGGGATTTGAAAGTAAGGATGAGGATCTTGAGGTAAATTCAGTTGGTTACAGGGAGGCAGCTTGTAAAGTATGACAGTAATGGGAGTGTGGGGCTGCGATGGTAAGGACACATATTGCGACATTTTGAATGAGTTGACATTTTTTGGAGGTGGATGTGGGAAAGCCAACATGGAGAGCATTTGAGCAGTTGAATAAAAGTAAATCTGCAAATTTGGATAAGAAGAAGAACAGATTATCTGGTCATTATCACATTGCCGTTTGTGGGAGCTTGCTGTTTGCAATTGGCTGCCGTATTTCCTACATTGTAACAGTGACTACACTTCAAAAGTACTTAATTGACTGTAAAGCACTTTGAGACTTAAAGACTAAAGGTCATTAAAGACGCTATATAAATCCAAGTCTTTCCTCTGGTTCTCGACCCTTCCGCCAATGGGAACAGTTTCTCTCTCTCTACTCTGTCTAGACCCCTCATGATTTTGAACACCTCTAGCAAATCTCCTCTCAATTGGAGAAATCTTTATATCTTCTACTGTTCATATACTGACTGAAGAAGATGTACTGCTTAGTTATTCAATTTTAGATGGAGGTCTATTATCCAGACCCAAGACTCCACATTCTGCCTACAAGAACAGGCAGAATATAGATTGGACAGAATTTAGTGTACAGAGTGTTATGTCTCAAATAAAGCAATGTGACTGAGTACTGTAGACTTGAGTAAGTGTGACCTTCGTCTCTCTAGTCTGACTGCAGAGTGCTTATATGCAGTGCTCCCAAGGGATGCTGGGATCCCTTGGGACTCCAACAGATGCGCCCTCTGGTGGCGGTAGAATGCTGGTTACAAGGTGTTGCATATACATAACATCACTCCCCAACCCCCCCACCCCAAAGTCAATAGTACATTTATTTACAGGGTGAGACGATCTGGGGCTTTGACTAGGGAGCGAAATCGTCTCGGTACAAACACAGGTGCAGGTGAGGTAGTTGGGCCTTCGCTGGGCTGCTGCGCAGTTGGCCTTGCTGGGGATGATGAGTTCAGCTTCGTGGTCAACCGTGATGTCGGTTGCCACTTGTGTGTGTATTGGAGGGTCGAAATTGGTGGTGTCCTCTTCGGGTTGCTCGTGGCTGTCTGTGAATCACAGTTTGGTATGGTCCAAATGCTTTCTGCAAGTTAGTCCATTTGCAAGTTTGACCTCAAACATCCTACTCCCTTCTTTGGCTATGACAGTGCCAGCAAGCCATTTGGGACCATGTCCATAGTTGATTACATATACAGGGTCATTGACTTCACTATCGTGTGACAAATTTGCGCGATCATGGTACATGCTTTGTTGATGCCGCCTGCCCTCGACATGATTATGGAGATCAGGTGGACTTAGAGAGAGCCTTGTTTTGAGTGCCTTTTTCATGAGCAGTTCGGCAGGGGGAACCCCGGTGAGCGAGTGGGGTCTTGTGCGGTAGTTGAGCAGGACTCTGGACAAGCGAGTCTGCAGGGAGCCTTCTGACATGCGTTTCAAGCTTTGCTTGATGGTTTGGACTGCCCGTTCTGCCTGGCTGTTGGATGCGGGCTTGAACGGGGCAGATGTGACGTGCTTGATCCCATTGCGGGTCATGAATTCCTTGAATTCAGTGCTGGTGAAGCACGGCCCATTGTCGCTGACAAGGACATCAAGCAGGCCGTGCGTGGCAAACGTGGCTCGTAGGCTTTTGATGGTGGCAGTGGACGTGCTTACAGACATTAATACACACTCAATCCATTTTGAATAAGCATCCACAACAACCAAAAACATTTTGCCTTGAAAAGGGCCAGCGAAGTCAACATGGATCCTAGACCACGGTTTAGAGGGCCATGCACACAGACTTAGCGGTTCCTCCCTGGGTGCATTGCTTAGTTGAGAGCAAGTGTTGCATTGGTGCACACAAGACTCCAAATCTGAGTCGATGCCGGGCCACCACACATGGGATCTGGCTATAGCTTTCATCGTTACTATGCCTGGGTGGGTACTGTGTAGGTCGCGTATGAACGTTTCCCTGCCTTTCTTAGGCAAAACCACGCGATTACCCCACAAAAGACAGTCCACCTGTGGATATTTTGTCTTTGCGCCACTGGAACGGCTTGATCTCTTCATGCATCTCCGCTGGGATGCTGGACCAGCTCCCATGGAGGACACAGTTTTTTTTACAAGGGACAGTAAAGGATCCTGGCTGGTCCAGGTCCTGATCTGGCGGGCGGTAACAGCTGACTTTTCTTTTTCAAATGAATCCATTACCAATAGCAAGTCTGCAGGCTGTGCCATTTCCATCCCGGTGGTGGGCAATGATAGCCGACTGAGAGCATCAGCGCAGTTCTCTATGCCTGGCCTGTGGCGAATTACATAGTTATATGCAGACAGTGTGAGCGCCCATCTTTTGGATGCGAGCAGAGGCATTGGTCTTATTGCTATTCTCAGAGAGCAATGGTATTATGAGCAGCTTATGGTCAGTTTCTAACTCGAACTTAAGCCCAAACAGATACTGGTGCATTTTTTTCACCCCGTAAACGCATGCCAGAGCTTCTTTTTCAATCATGTTGTAAGCTCTTTCGGCCTTGGACAAACTCCTGGACGCATAGGCGACTGGTTGCAATGTTCCCGATTCGTTTGCTTGTTGTAACACACACCCGACCCCGTATGAAGATGCATCGCAAGCTAGTACTAAATGTTTACATGGGTTATACAGAACAAGCAGTTTGTTGGAACATAACAGATTTCTGGCTTTCTCAAAAGCAGTCTCGTGATTTCCCCCATACCTAGTCATTTCCCTTGCGTAGCAACACATGTAGAGATTCTAGCAAGCTGCTTAACCTGGGTAAGAAATTACCAAAATAATTGAGGAGTCCCAGGAACGACCGCAGCTCTGTCATGTTCTGTGGTCTCGGCACGTTCTTGATGGCCTCCGTCTTGGCGTCGGTGAATCTGATGCCGTCTGCTGCGATTCTTCTCCCTAAGAACTCGACCTCTGGCGCCAGGAAAAGGCACTTCGAGCGTTTCAACCTGTGTCCCACATGATCTAGCTGACTTAGAACCTCTTCCAGGTTTTGCAAATGCTCGATGGTGTCCCGACCTGTGACCTGTGTCATCCTGGAAAACCACGGTGCACGGAACTGACTTTAGCAGACGCTCCATGTTCCTTTGAAAAATAGCCACGGCCGATCGAATCCCAAATGGGCATCTATTGTAGATGAACAGACCTTTGTGTGTTTTGATGCAGATGAGACCTTTTGAAGATCCTGCCAGCTCTTGCGCCATGTAGGCCGAGGTCAGGTCCAACTTGGTGAACGTCTTCCCTCCTGCTAGCGTCGCAAATAGGTCGTCTGCCTTGGGTAGCGGGTATCGATCCTGCAGCGAAAAACGGTTAATCGTTACTTTAGTCCCTACAAATTCTGACCGTGCCATCGCCCTTGAGAACCGGAACAATCGGAATGGTCCACTCGTTAAACTCGACTGGCGCGATGATGCCCTCTCATTGCGGCCTGTCCAGCTCGATCTCTTGCATCATGTATGGCACCGCATGTGCCTTGTAGTGGATGGGTCGTGTACCTGGAACCAAGTGTATCTGCACCTTCGCCCCAGAGAAATTTTCGATGCCTGGCTCAAACAACAATGATAATTTGCTCAAAACCTGGGCACATGAGGCGTCGTCGACGGATGAAAGCGCTCTGATGTCGTCCCAGTTCCAGTGGATTTTTCCCAGCCAGCTTCTGCCGAACAGTGTGGGGCCATCTCCTGGTACAATCCATAGTGGTAGTTGGTGCACCGCTCCATCATAGGAGACTTTTACTGCTGCACTGCCAATTACAGGGATCAGCTCTTTGGTGTAAATTCTCAGCTTGCTATGAATAGGGCTCAGCTTGGGCCTTTGTGCCTTGTTGCACCACAGCCTCTCGAAGGCCTTTTTGCTCATGATAGACTGACTCGCACTTGTTGTGAATGCACGCCTATTTACTGTGTGATGTCTGTAACACTGTTATGCAACACTGAATGTACCCTTACACTGTACACACCTTACCTGTACACCAGAGGGTGCTGCTGCTGGAGACCTAAGGGTTACCTGCACACTGCAGGTAACCCAGTATAAAAAGGAACTCACAGTTTGTTGTCCTCACTCAGGAGCTGCAAATAAAGGACTGCAGGTCTACACAGTTTAAGTCCATACCCTGTCTTGTGGAGGCATTACTAAAGGTGCCTACGTACACTACAACTGGTGACGGGAATACGAGATCACGAACCACAAGCTCAGCATGTCGAATCTCAGCATCTTTCAGCAATTTACCGATAGAGAAGATTGGGACACTTTTGTAGAAAGATTGCAACGCTCAAGGAGATTGGCTGCGCTGTGCGACTTTGGCGACCACCTAAATGAAGCATTAAGGGACTCTAAACCGACAATAGCAGTGCACCGCATTGATACTTCTAAGGGCAGAAACACTGCACCCAGTCCCACAATCCTGAGTCCGCCACATGGGGAAAACGGGCTAGCCCCGTGCTGGCGCTGTGGAGGGCCCACTAGTGCCGCTACAAAGACGATGCATGCAAAGAGAAAAGGGTGCAAAAAAAGCTTACTTACCGCGTCTCTGATGAGTTGGTTGATCACCGGGGCTCCGACACAGAGGAAGGTGAAGTTGCTCAACCCCTGGAAGAAGAGTATGGAACTCATACCTGCTCCACTGAAAGTTCTCCATGGACGATGAAAGTCGACGGGGTTCCAGTTTCTATGGAGAACGACACAAGGGCGAGCCAGTCTGCGATGAGCCGAACGACCTTTGAAGAACTTTGGATGAATCCTGCCAATCGACCACAACGGCATCCTGTCCAAGCGAAGCTGCTCCCAGGCCTCCGGGCTCCGGCAATCGACCTCGAACATGGATCCATCGCTGCATCCGGTGGTTCCACTGTCCAGCTCAATGACTCCACAGCACCACGGTGAAATCTCCAGGGCCGAGGATCTAAAGTCCACTTTCCCGGCCGGGGCAGGACTCCAAGAGGTGAACATCGTCGAAAGAAATGGATGCCCAACATCCAGGATCGAACCTGTGGAAGAAAAGACCACCACAGCCTACCTGCAGCAGGGCCAGAAAATGGCTGCCGCACCACAAGCAGCAGAACCTAAAATCAAAATGGCTGCGGCCATACCATGAGGAGCATTGGAGGAGCATCACGTGACACCGAGCCGCCAATCGGATTTGAAGGCTCCCTTAAAAGAGATCGGTAACCAAAAAAATTTCAAGGGGAAGTTTCAACTATTTGAGTACATGGACTTTAAAGCTAAAGATGCAATTAACGGGTGCAAGTATGAAAATATATGCAATGTAACAATGAACTATGATGCTGGTTTAACTATGTGACTAATGAGATGAATGCAGGTATCAGTAAGGTTAAGAACAAGTTTATTATGCTTATCAATAATGATAGAGAATGTGAAATGTCTAATGTAACCATGTCTATTGGAACCAGGACACCCAAAAGTGATGCAAATGCTAGAATGTATAATGCAGGCTCGACTATGTGTGATCAGAGCCAAGGTGTCATGTATACCGGTAGGACACTGCCAAAGGTCATTGGGTCCTACAGGGACCATGCTGATGCCAATGGAATCCCTCTGTGGGAGATCCTCAGGTCCAGCAGGCTACCTGACCATGTAGCCTGGATCTTTGGAACGAATGATGCCCCTTGCAGGACACACACACAGGCAGTGGGAGCAGACCCACTACAGGGATAGTGGTCAATGGCAGCCCAGCCACCACCAATAGCAACCTGCACCAGACCAGCCCTACAACCCCTGGCCACCAGGGCCAACACCAGGAGCATGAGGCCAATACCCTCCAGCTTCCCTGGCAAACCCTGGGATGACCTGACTCTCATCCCAATTGGTGGACAAGGAGCCCACCCAGTCTTGTGGCCCTGCCCATAACTACCCACATTGGGAGCAAGAACATTCTTCATGAGGCCATAGATTGTTGCCCCGCAGATGGTGAGGAGGATCACCCTTCGTTTGGCAGTGTTCTCATTCCCTTCCAGCTCGTTGGCCACGAAGTATTGGTTGAGTCACTCCACGAAGGCTTCCCAATCATCACCTTCTGAGATTTTCTCCAGGATACCAACAGTTCTCTGCATTTTCGCGTGATGGTTCGTTATCTATTACTCGTTGCCAGTTATGTCTCAAATAAAGCAATGTGACTGAGTACTGCAGACTTGGGTAAGTGTGACCTGAGTCTCTTTATTCTGACTCCAGAGTGCTTGCACAGCATGGGAGACCTGCTTATATACAGTGCTCCCAAGGGATGCTGGGATCCCTTGGGACTCCAACAGATGCGCCCTCTGATGGCGGTAGAATGCTGGTTACAAGGTGCTGCATACATAACACAGCAAAATGAATAAACATGAAAATAGATTGCTTGCCACAGTTCGAGCCCTGGCAATAATGAAGCTATTTCTTGCACACCAGCCTCTTACCCTGGTTTCTCTCTGTGCCCATAATTGATGAGATGGGTTCTAAAAAGACAGAAATTGCATTGCAAAAAGAGGCCATTTGATCCATCACACGTGCTGATGTTAGCTTTTCATCTGGAACCATTTATTATAATCCCAGTCCCCTGCCGTTTCCAAGTATCATTTTATATTCTTTTTCAATATATACTTTTTCAGTAGTTTGCTTACAGCTGCAATATTATTGCAGTTTTGAGGATGGATGATATTTATTTATTGACTGATGAGTATATCAAAAAGCCTTACTAATTAACTATTAACGAACAGGGCTTGTTCTGTGGGATGTGGAGGGCGCCCTGGATCAAAGAATACGGCATGTCCTGCTGTAGGGAGGTCATCCTAACATTTCACTGACTGTGTTTGTATGATCCAGAAGAACAAACGTCTGAGTGTAACCATTAGTCAAATAGCAGAGGAGGACAAAGGGTTTGATTAGGGCAGGGAAAATGGAGTACGAGAAGAAGCTTGCAGGGAACATTAAGACGATTGCAAAAGTTTCGATAGATATGTAAAGAGAAAAAGGTTAATAAAGACAAACGTAGGTCCCCTGCAGTCAGAATCAGGGGAAGTCATAACGGGGAACAAAGAAATGGCGGACCAATTGAACAAGTACTTTGGTTCGGTATTCACTGAGGAGGACACAAACAACCTTCCGGATATAAAAGGGGTCGGAGGGTCTAGTAAGGAGGAGGAACTGAGGGAAATCCTTATTAGTCGGGAAATTGTGTTGGGGAAATTGATGGGATTGAAGGCCGATAAATCCCCAGGGCCTGATGGACTGCATCCCTGAATACTTAAGGAGGTGGCCTTGGAAATAGTGGATGCATTGACAGTCATTTTCCAACATTCCATTGACTCTGGATCAGTTCCTATGGAGTGGAGGGTAGCCAATGTAACCCCACTTTTTAAAAAAGGAGGGAGAGAGAAAACAGGGAATTACAGACCGGTCAGCCTGACATCGGTAGTGGGTAAAATAATGGAATCAATTATTAAGGATGTCATCACAGTGCATTTGGAAAGAGGTAATATGATAGGTCCAAGTCAGCATGGATTTGTGAAAGGGAAATCATGCTTGACAAATCTTCTGGAATTTTTTGAGGATGTTTCCAGTAGAGTGGACAAGGGAGAACCAGTCGATGTGGTATATTTGGACTTTCAGAAGGCTTTCGACAAGGTCCCACACAAGAGATTAATGTGCAAAGTTAAAGCACATGGGATTGGGGGTAGTGTGCTGACATGGATTGAGAACTGGTTGTCAGACAGGAAGCAAAGAGTAGGAGTAAATGGGGACTTTTCAGAATGGCAGGCAGTGACTAGTGGGGTACCGCAAGGTTCTGTGCTGGGGCCCCAGCTGTTTACACTGCACATTAATGATTTAGACGAGGGGATTAAATGTATCTCCAAATTTGCGGATGACACTAAGTTGGGTGGCCGTGTGAGCTGCGAGGAGGATGCTATGAGGCTGCAGAGTGACTTGGATAGGTTAGGTGAGTGAGCAAATGCATGGCAGATGAAGTATAATGTGGATAAATGTGAGGTTATCCACTTTGGTGGTAAAAACAGAGAGACAGACTATTATCTGAATGGTGACAGATTAGGAAAAGGAGAGGTGCAACGAGACCTGGGTGTCATGGTACATCAGTCATTGAAGGTTGGCATGCAGGTACAGCAGGCGGTTAAGAAAGCAAATGGCATGTTGGCCTTCATAGCGAGGGGATTTGAGTACAAGGGCAGGGAGGTGTTGCTACAATTGTACAGGGCCTTGGTGAGGCCACACCTGGAGTATTGTGTACAGTTTTGGTCTCCTAACCTGAGGAAGGACATTCTTGCTATTGAGGGAGTGCAGCGAAGGTTCACCAGACTGATTCCCGGGATGGCGGGACTGACCTATCAAGAAAGACTGGATCAACTGGGCTTGTATTCACTGGAGTTCAGAAGAATGAGAGGGGACCTCATAGAAACGTTTAAAATTCTGACGGGGTTAGACAGGTTAGATGCAGGAAGAATGTTCCCAATGTTGGGGAAGTCCAGAACCAGGGGACACAGTCTAAGGATAAGGGGGAAGCCATTTAGGACTGAGATGAGGAGGAATTTCTTCACCCAGAGAGTGGTGAACCTGTGGAATTCTCTACCACAGAAAGTTGTTGAGGCCAATTCACTAAATATATTCAAAAAGGAGTTAGATGAAGTCCTTACTACTAGGGGAATCAAGGGGTATGGTGAGAAAGCAGGAATGGGGTACTGAAGTTGCATGTTCAGCCATGAACTCATTGAATGGCGGTGCAGGCTAGAAGGGCCGAATGGCCTACTCCTGCACCTATTTTCTATGTTTCTATGTTTCTATGTTATTTACGGGGATTACCTGCCTGTATCAAATTAGTGGTCGCAAAGTCCCTAGATGCTACAACTATTACTGAAGCAAGCTGTTTGGCTAAATGAAAAGTGGTAACCTCATTTTGCCTTCAGCTGGCGCCCTGCAGGCCTTGGATAGCAATTAATTACTTACACTTCTGATCAGAATAGTGACTGTTGAGGCACAGAAATGTATTTAAAGCATTGGCCAATCGATGCTATTTTACAAACCTAAATGAGCATTTTTGTGTCATTAATAAAATACCACTGAAACTTAAATCTTAACATGGTGCTTGTTGTGTGTTATGGAATGGTCATAAGTTACAGTGGGAAAATCCTCCTGTTTTTAAAGTTGAGGATAATCAATTAATCAATTGCAACCTTAAATATTCTTTATGAAAGAGGGGTGTACAAATCACAATTCATTTTTTTCAAAGATTGGCTTTACATTATTTTCCCTCCGGCCCCTTTTAAATCCTTTTCCTTTCTCCTCTTTTTGCAGTTTATCTGTGCCACAGCTGACAGGCAAAACAGGTGACCTTCTCCCTGATCTTTGCCAATGATACCATGTACTATCTGCTAGTGGTGTGTGAGAGTACATTGAGGTGACACTCCCTCCCTCCAGTTCTCCTTCCCTCAATGTGAAGAAGCACCTAAACGGTGACATCGACCCCTAATGGATAAGCTAAGTTAACCAATTTTCCTCTTGGGAAATCCTCGGGGCCGAAATTGCCCTTGCCATGAGCTTCATTAGCGCCTCTAAAAGACAGGAATGGAGTGGAGAGGCCTTCCCGACCGGGGGCGGGCAGTTGGGCCGACCCCTCCGAAATTGCCCCCGGGCCGGAAGCGGCGGGAACTGATTACCGCATCGCTTGTTATCCCGCGTCAGGCATGCGCCAATCCCTTGCCGACCGGCTGCGACCTGCTTTCCGATCTCCGCATGGAATTGCCACGCGGGAGCGGCACCGCTGCCGGTCGTTGCCACTGACAGCTTTCCCCAGCGGGGAGCTGCCTGTGCTGGG
This sequence comes from Pristiophorus japonicus, assembly GCF_044704955.1. NCBI lineage: Eukaryota > Metazoa > Chordata > Chondrichthyes > Pristiophoridae > Pristiophorus > Pristiophorus japonicus. The sequence goes on from NC_091983.1 coordinate 170,623,018, forward strand.
CGGTGCGTCCGCCTTTAAAGGGGAGGTTGTGCTGCTGGCGACTCCATTTTATTTTTTGTTGTCAGTCGACTGCCGAGTCGGGCCGACAATTCTGCCCAAGGATTCGGCCTAAACCCTCCCTGGTGGCCCACTGTTTGCCACTAAAGTGGCTGCGGAGTTCGCAGTGGCCCTCCTCTTTAACTGAAGGGGAGGGACGTTGTGACGTCATCAGCGACGCGCTGACAACATCAGCGTGCACCATTTGGGGCGGGGCTCAATTTAGGCTCCATAGACTTTAAACCACATCCTATCACTCTATGGCACAGAACCAATGTATTATCTCGCTACATTTTTAATACTTGTTCATGTCTTCACCCGCTCCAAATTTGTCCCTTTCTCCCTTGAAGAAGCTGACTCGTACTAGGTAGAATAGGGTTGTAGGGGTCTGGAACTTGCTGCCTGGAAGGGTGGTGCAGGCAGAAACCCTCACCACATTTAAAAGGTGCTTGGATGTGCACTTGAAGTGCCATAACCTGCAGGGTTACGGACCTAGAGCTGGACTGGATAACCTATTTTGGTTGGCGCAGACATAAGAACGTAAGAAATAGGAGCCATTTAATATGATCATGGCTGATCCGATCATGTACTCAGGTCCACTTCCCTGCCCGCTCTCCATAACCCCTTATTCCCTTATCGTTTAAGAAAATGCCTATATCTGTCTTAAATTTATTCAATGTCCCAGCTTCCACAGCTCTCTGAGGCAGCGAATTCCACAGTTCCACAACCCTCAGAGAAGAAATTTCTCCTCATCTCCGTTTTAAATGGGCAGCCCCTTATTCTAAGATTATGCCCTATAGTTCCAGTCTCCCCCATCAGTGGAAACATCCTCTCTGTATCCACCCCGTCAAGCCCCCTCATAATCTTATATGTTTCGATAAGATTACCTCTCATTCTTCTGAATTCCAGTGAGTAGGGACCCAACTTGCTCAACCTTTCATCATGTCAACCCCCTCATCTCCAGAATCAACCTCGTGAACCTTCTCTAAACTGCCTCCAAAGCAAGTATATCCTTTCATAAATATGGAAACCAAAACTGCACGCAGTATTCCAGATGTGGCCTCACCAATACCCTGTATAACTGCAGCAATACTTCTCTGCTTTTATATTCCATCCTCCTCACAATAAAGGCTAAGATTCCATTGGCCTTCCTGATCACTTGCTGTACCTGCATACTAATCTTTTGTGTTTCATGCAGAAGTACCCCCAGGTTCTGCTTTACTGCAGCACTTTGCAATCTTTCTCCATTTAAATAATAACTTGCTCTTCGATTTTTTTTCTGCCAAAGTGCACGACCTCACACTTTCCAACATTATACTCCGTCTGCCAAATTTTTGTCCACTCACTTAGCCTGTCTATGTTCTTTTGCAGAGTTTTTGTGTCCTCACACATTGCTTTTCCTCCCATCTTTGTATTGTCAGCAAACTTGACTATGTTACACTCTGTCCCTTCTTCCAAGTCATTAATATAGATTGTAAATAATTGGGGTCCCAGCACTGATTGCCAACCCGAGAATGAACCATTTATCCCTACTCTCTGTTTTCTGTTCGTTAGCCAACTTACATGATGGTAAGTGCTTCAGGAAATCTAATACGGCCAGAGTGATGATCTGGACTAGTTTCAATGGCTTGGATGGGTTGGAGAGGAACTTTCCTAGATTTCTTTTCCCCAATTGGCCTGGGTTTTTATCTCTTTTTTGCCTCTCCCAGGAGATCGCATGGCTCCGGGTGGGGTGGAGTGTAAAATTTTGCGATACATTAGGTATCGCGATTGTGTGGGGCGGACTGGTTGGGCCGGATGCTCTTTACCTGTCTGCCATTGTTCATTGTTTTTGGGTTTATATGTAACTGCCATATCTGTAAAACTGTATATACCTGTGTAGCCACCAGAGGGCTTATCCCCTGGAGTCCCAAGGGATCCCACAATCCCTTGGGAGCACAGGTACTTAAGGAGGCCTCACAGTCTAGAGAGACACTCTGGATACCTGCAATAAAAGACTACAGTCACACTTTACTTTGAGCTCACAGTATCCAGTCAGACTCTTTATTCATTCATAACAACTGGTGACGAGATACAGATGACTAACCCAACGATGCAGAGAACATGGGCATCCTGGAGAAATTCTCGGAGGGAGATGATTGGGAAACCTTTATGGAACGATTCGACCAATACTTCGTGGCCAATGAGCTGGAAGGAGAAGCGAACGCTGCCAAACGAAAGGCGATTCTCCTCACTGTCTGCGGGGCACTAACGTATGGCCTCGTGAAAAATGTGCTTCCTCCAGCGAAACCCACAGAGAAATCGTACCATGATTTGTGCACACTGGTCCGGGAACATCTGAACCCAAAGGGAAAGCGAGGTACCGGTTCTACACCTACAAAAGGTCTGAAGTTCAGGAAGTGGCGAGTTATGTCGCCGAGCTAAGACGCCTTGCAGGATATTGCGAATTTGAAGGACATTTGGAGCACATGCTCGGAGACTTTTTCATACTTGGCATTGGCCATGAAGTGATACTTCGCAAACTTTTGACGATAGAGACCCCAACCTTGAGTAAAGCCAAAGCGATAGTCCAGGTGTTCATTGCCACCAGTGACAATACTAAGCAAATCTCTCAGCACACGAGTGCTGCTACAAGTACTGTGAACAAAGTGATGATTTTAAATTGCAACGTACAGGGCAGGCCCCACATGCCTGCAACTGCACGTCTGCAGATATGTCCGAGTCCACCATCAAGGGTGATGAATGCAAGGCCATTAACACCTTGCTGGTGCTGCGGGGGTGAGCATCGTTTCCATCCATGCCACTTCAAAGGGTACGTTTGCAAGGGCTGTGGAACAATGGGACATCTCCAACGAGTGTGCAGGCGAGCTGCAAACCCTGTTAATCCTGCAAACCACCCTGTTACAGAGGAGGACAGATCCACGGCGGATCACAATGAACCAGAGCCTCAGACCGAGGAGGCAGAGGTATATGGGGTGCACACATTTACCACAAAGTGTTTCCCGATAATGCTGACGATTGAATTAAATGGACTCCCGGTGTCAGTGGAGCTGGACACGGGCGCGAGCCAGTCCATTATGAGTAAAAAGACTTTCGATAAATTGTGGTGCAGCAAGGCCTCAAGGCCAGTCTTGACTCCCATTCTCACGAAACTGAGAACTTACACAAAGGAACTGATTCCTGTAATCGGCAGTGCTACTGTAAAGGTCTCCAACGATGGAGCAGTGCACCAGCTACCACTCTGGGTGGTACCGGGCGATGGTCCTACGTTGCTCGGCAGGAGCTAACTGGGAAAGATACGCTGGAACTGGGACGACGTCCGAGCGCTCTCGTTCGCTGACGACACTTCGTGTGCCCAGGTCTTAAACAAGTTCCCTTCGCTGTTCGAACCAGGCATCGGGAAGTTCCAAGGAGCAAAAGTGCAGATTCACCTAATTCCGGGGGCGCGACCCATCCATCACAAGGCGAGAGCAGTACTGTACATGATGAGAGAAAGGGTAGAGATCGAGCTGGACCGGCTGCATCGAGAGGGCATCATTTTGCCGATCAAATTCAACGAGTGGACCAGTCTGATTGTTCCAGTCCTCAAGGGAGACGGCACAGTCAGAATCTGTGGTGAATACAAAGTAACTATCAATCGTTTCTCCCTGCACGATCAGTACCTACTACCAACACTGGCGGGAGGGAAGACGTTCTCGAAGCTGGACTTGACCTCAGCCTATATGACGCAGGAGCTGGAGGAATCATCGAAGAGCCTCGCCTGCATCAACACGCACAAAGGTCTCTTCTTCTACAACAGATGCCCGTTTGGAATTTGATCAGCCGCGGCGATATTCCAGAGAAACATGGAAAGCCTACTGAAGTCAGTCCCGCACACGGTGGTCTTCCAGGATAACATCTTGGTCGCAGGTCGGGACACAGTCGAGCATCTGCAGAACCTGGAGGAGGTTCTTAGTCGACTCAACCGTGTAGGGCTCAGGTTAAAACGCTCGAAGTGCGTTTTCCTGGTGCCTGAAGTGGAGTCCTGGGAAGAAGAAAAACGACGGACGGCATCAGGCCCACCGATTCAAAGACGGAGGCAATCGAGAACGCACCGAGGCCACAGAACGTGGCGGAGCTGCGGTCGTTTCTAGGACTCTTGAACTAATTTGGTAACTTCTTACTGGGTCTCAGCACACTGTTAGAACCACTGCATGCCTTACTGCGTAAAGGAGACGAATGGGTATGGGGTAAAAGCCAAGAAAATGCCTTTGTAAAAGCTGGAAAATTGTTATGCTCAAATTGCTTGTGTTGTATGATCCATGTAAGCGTTTGGTACTAGCATGTGATGCGTCGTCGTATGGCGTCGGGTGTGTATTGCAACAAGCTAATGAATCTGGGAAATTGCAACCGGGTGCTTATCCAGAAGTCTGTCTAAGGCTGAGAGAGCCTGCAGCATGATTGAAAAAGAAGCGTTAGCATGTGTTTATGAGGTAAAGAAAATGCATCAATATCTGTTTGGGCTCAAATTTGAATTGGAAACTGACCATAAACCATTGATATCCCTTTTTTCCGAAAGTAAGGGGATAAATACGAAAACTGTGCCGATGCTCTCAGTAGGCTGCCCATTGCCCACCACGGGTGGAAATTGCACAGCCAGCAGATTTAGTCATGGTTATGGAAGCATTCGAGAGTCACAGCCCGCCCGATTAGAACCTGGACGAGACAGGACCCCTTACTGTCCCTATTAAAAACTTGTGTGCTTCACAGAAGCTGGCCCAGTGTCCCAGTGGAAATGCAGGAAGAGATAGAGCCATATCGGCGGCGCAAAGATGAAATGTCTATACAGGCAGACTGCCTTCCGTGGGGTAATCCCAAGAAGGGCAGGGACACTTTCATCAGTGACCTCCACAGTACCCACCCAGGCATCGTAATGATGAAAGCGATAGCCAGATTCCACATGTGGTGGACCGGTATCGATGCGGACTTAGAGTCCTGCGTGCACAAATGTAACACGTGCTCGCAGTTGAGCAATGCACCCAGTGAGGCGTCACTAAGTTTATGGTCTTGGCTCTCCAAACCGTGGTCCATTGTCCATGTTGACTATGCAGGCCCGTTTTTTAGTAAAATGTTCCTTGTGGTTGTAGATGCGTACTCCAAATGGATTGAACGTGAGATAATGTCGGCAAGCACGTCTGCTGTCACCACTGAAAGTCTGCGGGACATGTTTGCCACGCACGGACTGTCTGATGTCCTTGTGAGCGACAACTATAGTGCAAACTATCAAGCAGGGCTTGAAGAGGGTAGCTGAAGGCTCACTGCAGACTTGCCTATCCTGAGTCCTGCTTCGCTACCGCACGAGACCCCACTCACTCACTGGGATTCCACCCGCTGAACTACTCATGAAACGGGCACTTAAGACAAGGTTCTCGTTAGTTCACACTGATCTACACGAACAGGTAGAGAGCAGACGGCTTCAACAAAGTATATATCATGATAGCGCAAATGTGTCACGCGAAATTGAAATCTATGATCCTGTATTTGTGTTGAACTATGGACAAGGTCCCAAGTGGCTTCCCGGCACTGTCATGGCCAAAGACGGAAGCAGGGTGTTTCCGGTCAAACTTTCAAATGGACTCATTCACCGGAAACACTTGGACCAAATAAAACTCAGATTCACGGACTATCCTGAGCAACCCACTTTGAACCCTATCTTCTTTGACCCCCCAACATACACACCAGTAGCAACCGGCACTGCGGTTGGCCACGAGGTAGAACCGATCACTCGCAGCAGCTCAGCAGGAATCACCACACCAGGCAGCCCAGCAAGGCCAGCCGCACAGCAGCCCAGCGAGGGCCCAACAAACGACTCATCAAAACCGGCATTTGTACCGAGATGATCAACCAGGGAAAGAAAAGCCCCAGATCGACTCACCTTGTAAATAGTTACACTATTGACTTTGGTGGGGGGAGTGTTATATATTTAAACCTATATACCTTGTGTAGCCACCAGAGGGCTCATCCCTTGGAGTTCCAAGGAATCCTACAATAAGGAGGCCTCACAGGCTGGAGAGGCACTCTGGAGACCTGCAGTAAAAGACTATGGTCACACTTTACTTTGAGCTCACAGTATCCAGTTAGACTCTTTATTCATATATAACAGTAACCTTCAGGGCTACTGACTGAGGGCCATGTGGTTCTTTGTCGGCTGGCATGGACACGATGGGCCGAAATGGCCTCCTCCTGCGCTGTAGATTTCTATGTTTCGAGATGTTGGCAACCTCTGGTGCTTCAGCCTAATGGGTGTTTTTCATGTGTGAACCTAGGCAGGTGAGTGTTGGCAGGCCAATAGCCCATTTGAGGTGGGAGAGCAGTGGTCAATGGATAGTGATCCGTATTAGGAACTGTCGTTCCAAACAATTTGATCTATACCCTGAGTGCGCATTGTGAAAATTCCTTGCTGGTACTGTGTCAGTACAAAATGAACGAAATAGCAATATAAATCAATTGACTTTATGAAGAATTATATATGTGTGCAGTGTTTTCTCAGATCTAGACCTTGGGGCTGAAATTGCTCCTTCCCTTAAGGCCTGTTACCACCGGAAATCGGCGGCCGCGCTGCGGAGTGGAATGGCCGTCAACTTTTCTTGGAATGGCCGTTGACTTTTCGTGGATTGCCCTGCCATGGTTTTCTGGTGGTGAGCATACCACACCGCTTCCCCCCCACTTCTGCGCTGCAGCCGCGGCCAACACTCCTAAGTGCGCCATCAGAGCACGCACCGCTGAGGTCCTGGGCCGGAAGCCACATTCCACTCGAGAAATCTCCGGCTGCTCGACGGTGCCAAGAGTAGGTTTTTTTGTTGGTGCCTAGTTCCTGATGCACACCGCCAGCATTCTTTAAAGGTGTGTTGGTTTTTGGTGCATTTGTGTCGGCGACCTTTTCACCGTCTTTGAGAACCAGTGCGAGGATACTGCACTGCGCGATTGTTTGAGAGTGTTGGAGGCTCCTCCACCTGCACAACATGGAGCCCACATCGAGGAGGCTGGGCTTGGGGAGTGGTTGGAAATGGGGGCAGCGCTGGCAGGCCAACGCCTCCTGCACATGGTGCATGCCGCCGAGACACGCAGGAGAAGGCGGTGCCTAGTCCAATGGCTGCAGAGCCAGCGAGCAAGGGCCCCAGCAATCATGGCGGACCAGCAGGGAGACAGCGACAGAGGTGAGGCCAGAGAGCTGTCACAGGAAGGCCCTCAGCAAGGGCATCCCCTCAGGAGGTGACTGAGTACGTGGACCCCCCACACCAGATACTGGGCCAGCAGGACAGGAGGCAGACTGCAGCAGAGGCAGATGCAGGGCAGAAGCAGCCTGCAGAGGTGGAGGACCAAGCAGACCAGCAGGGAGAAGCCAATGAGGCAGAACAGGGAGCAAGATGGCTGCACAGACATGGAGGCAGAAGGCCATATCGACAAAGGGTCTTCCGTCACCAATTCTCGTACCGGGACCTGACTGATGATCAGTGCTTGCGCAGACTACGATTCCGCAAGGACGTAGTGACGGAGCTCTGCAATCTCCTGCAGCGAGACTTGGAGCCACAAACACGGGTGAGGACAGGCCTGAGCGTGGCATCCAAGGTTACAGTCGCCCTGAACTTTTATGTCACTGGGTCCTTCCAAGCTTCCACTGCAGACATCTCCAACATCTCGCAGTTTTCAGCCCATACATCCATACGGGAGATGACATGCTTTCTATAGAAGGAGAGCTGATTACATCTCCTTCCCTATGAGCAAGGACAAGCAGTTGGAGCGGCGAACTGGATTCCTGCACATTGTGGGCTTCCCCAGGGTCCAGGGGGTTATTAATTGCAACCATGTTGGTCTGAGGGCACCCCAACATACCCCCGAACAATTCCGAAACAGTAAAGGATAGCAATCCCCCAATGTTCAACTGGTTTACGACCACAACTGCAAAATTATGCAAGTGGATGCCCGGTTTCCTGCCAGCAGCCACGGTTCATTCGTACTGCGGCAGACCGGTGTGCCAGGCCTCTTCACTGGGCCGAATCAAGATTGCGGCTGGCTTCTCGGTGACCAGGGATGCGCACTGAACAATTGACTCATGACTCCTCTTTGCAACCCTAGAACGGCTGCGCAGCACGTCTATAATGACAATCTCTTGGCCACCAGCACCATCATCGAGCACACAATTGGGATTCTGAAGCAGAGGTTCCATTGCCTTGACCGCGCAGGGAGTGTGCTGCAGGACTCGCCTGAATGTGTCTCCATATTCGTGGCAGTGTGCTGCATGTTCCACAACCTGGCTATCATGAGGGCACAGCCATTGGAGGAAGAGGCAGCAGTGCCACCTGTGGAGGAGGAGGAGTATCTGGAAGCGCATGACGAGGAGAACGAGCAGGAGGAGCAGGATGCGGGTGGGCAACTACGCAGGAGGTGGCGTTGCCATCGTGACCCTGCATGGGAAGCACAAAGCCGTCTCATGGTTCATATAACTGAATGCCCAGTTGGAGCTGTATCTGGCCATGTCCATGGGCCAACCTGTGAGCCCTCTCGCACATCATTCCCGTACAGTTAAACGAGAGACCTATTCAGAAATTTCCAAAACAAAATAAAGATTTATTACACCCCAAACAATGGATGCACAAAACATGATCAATTATCACCCTTGTGCCGCCGTTATTGAGCCTGAGTGTTGATTTTACCGCCAGGCGTTAGGTGCAGGCTCAAACTGCCAAATTCAGTTTTTACACCCAGAGATGAGTGAGCAGCGCTAAAAATTAACGTTGCACACTCATCCTCGGGCGGGAGCTCAGGAGGCCGACTGAATTTCACAAAGGGAGGCTGCCGCCATGCTAGCTTAAAAAAAAAAGGGAATAAAGAAAAAAAACCCTCAAACCTCTCCGACCAACACACAAATTTCCCCACTGTTACAACCAATGAAAAGAGGATGAAATAACTAAAGAAAAAAACTTACCTTGATCTCTGGGCGAATACGCCCGAGCTCCATGATGTTCCCTCCACTTTTCCCAGGTAGCCTTGCCGTTAGGCGTCCGTGCAAAGCAAATATTGTGGGACTGCGCTTAACACTGACGGTAGACCTTTGCCGCTCGTTAGCCGCCTAGCTCCGATGCTAACGGATGGCGTTATAAAGGGAATTTCAACCCCTAAATGTTTGGCCAAACCTTTGTGGTGTTAAACATTTCTGTCTGTAAGTTAAGACATGAAATAACCATCTTGTTACTTTTTTTTAACAGCATCTATCCCATTTAAAACAATACTTGGATTTGCTACTTTTTCTTTATCTTGTCCTTATTGAAATTGCATAATAATAGTTCCACTAATTTAGAATGGGAATTGTTAATTTAAAATAAGTTGCTTAATCTAATACCCCTTGTTGAATTGTAGAACTGTTGAAAACTTTGATTAGAAACTCCAGGAATTAATTAACCTATTTAATCTTTTCCAATAGGACGACATGACCTTTCTAATCAGACCTGACGCAGATTTGGATTAAAAGCCAACCAATTACTTGGGTGTTGCAGCTTCAGATAGTGTTAAAAGATGTAAATTGAAAGAGAATTTAAATGACCCCTTTCAAAATGTACAGGGAGCAAAATTAAACCTTGACATCATTGTGCCTTATATAGAGTTACATAAATTTCTAATAGCAACTTTTGATGTGTATATCATAAGTTCTCATGAAAGATGGAATTTAATCTGAATGGTTCTGCTTCCCACAGATGAATATAAATTAAGTCATTTAATGGACCATATTTCACTCCTCTTAGGAAATGTAGAACCTGTTCATTAATTATTTGTACAGGTATAATACTCCTTGAGAAAATATGCAACAGGGTGATAGTTGACTCTTATCCAGATCGTTTGATTGGGAAGGTCATTTTTTTCAGCTGCACCTGGATATTTTGGAACTTGCCCTTCCTTGTAGAATCACTCTATTTGAAACCCAAGAATAAAATTGTTTTATACACTTTATATCATCAGCTGTATCATCAAGGAAAGTGAAACTTGCCACTGCATTAAAAGTTTAGAATTGTGGTACTGGATGCATCAGTGGATCACTGATACACAAAACGTTCAATAATTGGCCCTGAAATCCCACGGGCATTCGACTCAATTCTAGAGAAAAGATGCGCATTTAACTTTTTGAGACTGCGCCCACCAGAGATCCCGGTCCTGAGGCCTCCTCTTCCTGCGCATTGGAGCGCGTGCACATCTGGACGGACATCGAGCTGGAGCTGGAGCCACATGGCACTGGGCAAGGTATAGTATTTTCTCATTCATAATAATGGGAACTCCGTAAGTAGGAGTTCTCATTATTATGATTGAGAAACACCCCCCCCCCCCCCCCCCCCCAACACCAAAACACCAATAAAATATAGGGAAAAAAATCACATATTTAACTTTAATTTAAATTAAAGTTAATAAATGTCTTAGAAAAAATATATATTTTTCCGATTTTTAAAACACAGTTTTTTAATTACGGTTTAAAATAAACTTACCTTAGTGGCAGGGACACTTTAAAAATTTTTATTTTTATATGTTTTTGTATGTTTTAATACTCTTACCAGGCGCAAGAGTTTTAAGGACATTTGCAGGATAACAGATGGGCAAATAGTGCAACCTTGCCCATGCGAATGTCCTGGTTGCCGAGATGCGTGCGATCTGTCGAGCCAGAACTTGACAGATCGGAAAAGCTGGATTTTGGCACATGCGCGCCGAAAACCAGCTTTTGCGATGCCTCCCTGGGTCCATACATACTCCGTGTGCACCCGGGGAGGCCGGGATTTCAGGGCCTATAGTATTTAAAAGGGAAATTTACTGAGAAAAATGTCTTAAAGCAAAAGGGACCACAATCGTTTTCAAAGCAATCCTATTTTCCTGTACTTCAACTGATCCACCCCTTAACTAGATGGGAGGAAAGAGAGAACGATTTCAAAATACATTTACAGCTGATACAAAATCAAAATACTGCGGATGCTGGAGATCTGAAATAGAAACAGAAAATGCTGGAAATACTCAGCAGGTCAGGCAGTATCTGTGGAGAGAGAAAAAGTTAACGTTTCAGGTCGATAACCTTTTGTCAGAACATTTATAGCTGATATTTCTTTTATTGGATTCAAACAAAATAAAGAGGAGCAACATAGTCAATTGGAGAACGGGATGAATGTTTTGGTCACCTTTTATACTGCAGTTCCTTTTATTTAAAAAAAACATTCCTTCTAAGGAACTGCGGGATTTTTTTTTCTACAATAAAGGCACTATATTGTGTGCAGGTTCTTTTCAATAGTGTCTCCAGTATTATGAGCAGTAGCGTTTGTTATTTTGAGCACAGGTTGAATCTTTCTGGTCCGGGCTCTCTGGTCCAGAAACATCTGTGGTTCGGCATTAGTTTGCAGAACTGCTCCTTTGTGTGGGTGGCGAAATACCTAAAAAGCGAAATACATGAGGCAAGCCAAGCTGCAAGATTGGTTCAAGATAGCCCAGGAGAGTGGTGAACAGCACTCTACAAGTACCGTTAAGCCTAGGCTAGGTGTATGCTTATGTAGGGTGCATCGGTACAGTCATATACTGACCTCCTGTGGAAAATTTGCCGGTTCGGCACCAGTCAGGTCCCGAGGGTGCCGGACCAGAGAGGTCCAACCTGTACTGTTTTGTTTATGAACTTGTAGCAATGTCTGGAATTTGATGCTTCATTAGTTGTACAAGAGTTGAAAACTGGCAGTCTGGCTTTCCTACTTCTGTTCCAGTCCGCTTCCCTAAGCATTAACCTCACTCCCCTAAGATGGAGCATGCATGTGTGTGTTTGTTTGGGGCTCAGGAGGGAACAAGTGCAGAGGCGTTGGGTTGCAGCTGTGCTTCATTACACAGTGATTCAAGGGTTTCATATAACAAGAAAATGTGAAACTGAAATTAACTGTAGACTCAAATTAGTTTCAATAATCGTGTACAGGGGCACCAGTGGGATTTTTTTTAATTGAAGTTTTTCAGCATGCATGTACAAATTAATTTGGTGTCATCCAAATGGGTGAAATTACTGCACACTATCCTTCCGATGCCCATGGACAAATCATTGTTCAGGATTCGCACCGGGATTCTTTTTCTCCTACCTTTTGTCCCTCTGTTGCCCTATGACAGGAAAGGTTTTTCAAGATTGCCTTTTGTTCAGTCCTTTTATTATAGTTTTAATTAGTAGTTCCTTGAAAGTTTCTATATTCTGGCTTTTTAAAGGAGCTTTTCTATTTTCAGAGTACAAGAGAAGTGGGAGAAGAATATTGGTGTGCACTGCATGACCCTTCCAGCGAACACCTGTCTGGAGTTGTTACTCATACTAGCTTCCTCGACTGCCTCTCTCCCTCCATCACTGCAGAGCATGAACTCCTTCAAGGTATTGCTTTTCTACGTGTAGAGAAATAATTTGTGTTGTGGAAAATAAAGGTGTCAGAGGTTGGGCTATCCTAATGGCTCGGTGATTGCATGTGTACTGCCTGTGTGCTCCTGAGCCATATAGATCAAAAAGTTCCTAGGTTCAGGTTCAGGCTCAATTCTGTGCTAAATTTAGCTGATCTTGAGTGAGGCAGCAGTAGCTGCTAAAATTTCCTCCATGCCTCTGTGTTAATCATAGAAGAAAGGAGTCTTGCTTCTCATCGCAATTGACCCCTGCTGCAAAGTATGCACGTGTGGATGTTAAGTGGGGGGCAGAGTCAGCCTTGGCAGTCATACTCTCCGTGGTTGAATGTCATTGAGGCATTTGCTGGCCAGGTTATGTGAGCAAGCTAGCAGAAGCACTTTATTGTTTGTGGGCCATTACCCCAGCATGAAGCACTCCCTTAAGGAAGGGGAAGGGGAAGGGGGACAAGGGTGGTGAGAAACATGGTGGGAGTTGAGAAAAACTTGCAAAAGCAGTGCTTGAATGAGCTTAATACTTGCTGCTTTAAATGATTATCAAACACTTCCTGTAATTGCTACTTGCAGGCAACAACAACTTATATTTAGTGCCCTTAATATACTAGAACATCCCAAGGTACTTCACAGGTGCCTTATCAAACACAATTTGGCACTGAGCCACATAAGATAGTGGGACAGGTGCCCAAAAACTTAGTCAAAGAGGTAGGTATTAAGGAGCACCTTTAAAGGAGGAGAGAGGGAGAGGCGTAGAGGCTTGAGAAGGGAATTCCAGAACTTAGGGCCTAGGCTGTATATTAGTTATATTAAGAATCTAAATGAAATCCCTGTCAAACTGCACTGGAGATAGAAACTTTCCCAAATTGCCACAGCAGTTACCGTAAAGGAAAGCATTATGCTAGTCAGTAATTGGCTTTGCACATTTACTTCTTAGCATTGTTCCTGGCCACTCAGATGTTGCACATTACCTCATCCATTGCTGTGCCGAGAGGAAAGCCATCCCAAAAGGGTAATGGTGCCATATGCATGCTGTATAACTAACTGCATCTTTAGCAACTGATAGATTTATTTTCAGTTGCTATCAAAAGGATAGCCAGTCAGCTATAATTTATTTTATCTACAATTGGAGCAAACGGATCCTTTTCCTTTCAAGAGAACTTTAATATCAACATTTAAAAGCATCTCTCCCGCCCACCTAGTGGTAGCATCTGATAGTGTCATGATCAATGGAACTACTGCTGTGCTTTTCAACCTTTTAAAAAATATATATATCTGAACCTCGATTCTACACCATGTTTCTGTATGCAGTAGATGAACTAGATAGCTGTACAACTTCATCTTCACTGACATTGCTTCCTGAAAACTGGAAATTTGCAAAGTAGGTATGTTTTTGTACTGATTAATTGGGAGATTTGATTGCTGTATTGAAGCATATATAGCTTCCTTTGTGATTACACTAATAATATCGCTAGCCATTGATTTGTACGTCTCCCACTTTCCTTATTAAGGAAGAGAAATGGGAAACTCAACTTTGGGTGGCAAAATAATAACAGAATCATGAAAATTTCAGCAGAGCAGGAATCTGCTAGTGCTAGGTCCACATTTGAGCTATTGTACATCTCTGGTGCAGTACTGAGGAAGCTCTGCACTGTTGGGAGGTGCTGTCTTTCAGATGAGACGTTAAACCAAAGCCCCGTCTGACCCCTCAGGTGCACCTAAAAGATCCCATGGCTCTATTTCGAAGAAGAGCACGGGAGTTTCCCCCTGCCAATATCTTGGTTAATATTTATCCCTCAACCAACATCACCAAAACACATTATCTGGTATTATTACTTTGTTGTTTGTGGAAACTTGCCGTGCACAAATTGCAGCTCGTTTCCTACATTACAACAGTGACAACACCTCAAAAGTTCTTCATTGGTGGTAAAGCGCTTTGGAACGTCCTGAGGTCGTGAAAGGCACTATATAAATGCAAATTCATTTGTGCTTTAATACCATTTTCCTGCTCTTTCCCCATACCCTTTTATATTTTTCCTTTGGGTTTTTATTTAGATTTGTTTTGAATGCTACAATCAACTTGACTTCAACAGTTATTTTTGATGGTACATTCCATATTCTAATCGCCATTTGTGTGGAAATAAGTTTTTTTCTAATCTCTTTGTTACCAATTCACATGACAATGAAAACATTGCTACAGTCCCCACCACTTACACCGCCCTCACCTATATTGGGCAAATACTGACCATTTGCCATTACCAGGATTGGCAATTGTAAAGGTGCTGCTTGAACCGTATTAAACACGCCGACTATTTAGGGCAGTTGAAGCAGCTCTTCGACCTTAGTTAAAGCGCGATTAACTATCATTAAATCCATTCAGGTGGCCCCGCTGCCTTCAGTCTCGCCTCCGTGGCCTCTAGAATTCCTGCGATTGCTGCTTACAAACGATTACCTGCTGTAGTGGTGAAACTGACAGACTAGATCACTGCACTCTTTAGCCTCGAATTAGAGAACTTCTTTAGCATAACGAGTGCCCTCACTCGGAGTAGCAGATACTCTCACCAACAGTAATTAATGTTACATTAATTAGCTAATTTAAAAAGAAACCTGGAAGATTTTTGGTTATGATTGAAATTTAAGGGGTGAAATTCCCCTGTGCCCCGATTGGGGGCGGTAACCGACTCGGGGGGGCAGGACTTCCTGCACCCGGTGGAGAAGTCCCACCCTGGCCGTGAAATTGCGGTTATCGCCCCTCACAGGAAGTGGGCCGCGATCTCGCACGCTCCACTTCCTGTTGGGGCGGGTTCCGAGGTGCATTGGTCAAATGTTTCAACGCCCCTCCCCTTCAGTTAAAGGGGAGAGACGCTGCGCACTCTGCCGAGCCTCTGATGGCCTCCACTGGGCCACCAGGGCGGCGTGGTGCCAAGGCTGCACGATGGCGGCCCGGACCATGCAACAGTGGAAGAAGTCGGGCCAACGGGTGAGTTGGCCAAACTGGCAGGAATAGCGGCGCAGGGTGCTCTCGACCTCCCCTTTAATTTCCGCTGGCGCTGACGCCACTCGCGAGGCACTGGCCAATATCCGCCGCGGGGTAGAAAAGGGTTGGCTCGCGGCACTAAGGAGTCGCCGTGCACGATGATGATGTCATCGCCGGTTGTACGGTGGCCCGGGGTGCTACCGGCAGGGCGCAGTGCTACCATAGTAGTGCCTCCGCTAACTCACGCGCAATTTAGTGGGAGCCGGTAGCGCCCCTCCCCCCAGGCGAAAACTGTTTTGCGCCATATTAGCACCACCCCGCCCCCTGCCCCCCCGGTGGCCCTAACACCTCGACGCCGCGGCATCACTAAACAAGGATATTTTAACCCCTTAGAGTTAAAGGCAAAGCACAGATGCACATACTGTAAGAAGGGTGGGAGGAGTCTCGTGTGGAGCATAAACACAGGCATAGACCAGTTGGACTGAATGGCTTGTTTCTGTGCTGTAAATTCTATGTACTATGTAATCAAATATTCTACCTCGCTCAATGTATATTTTACTGTACCAGAAAACGTAACCAGGCTTCAATGGCAGGTAAGTAATGTTTGAATGATTTTTGTATCATAAGCAAACTTCTTAATCATCAACTTCTGTAATACTGTGAGTTTTAATTTTTGGGACAAGTCTACTATTTGGCACTGATCAAACACCTGTTTAAAAATCTAAATGTGCCAAGTCACTGGAATCCCTTTGTCTATAAATAGTATGATTTCCCAGAATAATTTGATTAAATTAGTCGACCATGACCTGCTTTTTACAAATGTGTGTTGACTCCCTGATTAGCCCATATCTCTCTCAGCGTTTACTAATATTATCTCGTAGCAATTTTTCCACCATTGATGTGAGGTTAACTAGTCTATAATTACCTGACCTAACCCTGTCCTGAATAGGTATGTAACATTTATCATCCTCTCGCTCATTGACGCAGTTCCTGTTCTCCAAAGAATTTTGATAAATTATGGTAAGTGTCTTTGTTATCACTAACCAATTTTCTGGATTGATGACCATCTGAGGCTGATGACAGCATTATGACTCATTAAACCTTTAATACAGTTTCCTTTTTGCATCAATTAGTGGTTTCTCCACATATTCCTCTGGTATTATGCAGTCCTCCTTTCACTTTCCTTTTGAAGAGCGGGGGAGTTCTCTCCAGTGTTTGGCCAATATTTATCCCTCAAGCAACATCACTAAAAAAAATAGATTATCTAGTCATTATTTCATTACTGTTTGTTAGGACCTTTCTTTCTATCTTTGTGCCTATCTCTGTGTCTATGTCTGTCTGTCCATTTTTTTTAATGTATCTTTAGGCTGCAGCTGGAGTATTTTGTTCAATTCTGGACACCACACTTTAGGAAGGATGTGAAGGCCTTGGAGAGGGTGCAGAGAAGACTTACTAGAATGGTACCAGGGATGAGGCACTTCAGTTATGTGCAGAGACTGGAGAAGCTGGGAATGTTCTCTGTAGAGCAGACAAGGTTAAGGGGAGATTTAATAGAAGTGTTTAAAATGTTGAGGGGTTTTGAGTATGTAGGGAAAAGCTGTTTCCACTGGCAGGAGGGTCAGTAACCAGAGGTCACAGATTTAAGGTAATTGGCAAAAGAATAAGAGGGAAGATGAGAATTTTTTTATGCAGCGAGTTGTTAGGATCTGGAATGCACTGCCTGAAAGGGTGGTGGAAGTAGATTCAATAATAACTTTCATAAAGGAATTGAATAAATACTTGAAAAGAAAAAAAATTACAGGTCTGTGGGGAAAGAGCAGGGGAGTGCAACTAATTGGATAGCTCTTTCAAAGAGTTGGCACAGGCTCGATGGGTCGAATGGCCTCCTACTGTTCTGTATAATTCTATGAATGACAAAATAAGGAAAGCATAGACAAATGAGTATTGAAGACAACTATTTTCAGTCATCGCCAAAGTAGTGGAATGGATGTGGTCTACTGATTTTTTTATATATATGTGGGAGTGTATATATTCGATTTTTTTTCTTACACTTGTTCCACTTTAGCTGAGTTTTGCTAATTGACTACAGACAATGTCTTGAACCTCGAGAATTTCATATTAACATAAAAATGAATCCTCAAGTTTGAATAGCAGTTTGTGCTGGGTTCGCTGATCTCAGTAGGGGATATATTTGGCCTTGGGCACCACAGTTTACTCCAGCACCTCTGACCCAGAGAGGGGGAAAAGAAATCACCAAATTTCTTGTTCTTGACTGTTATCCAGCAACTCCCTCAGAAATTGTGCATATGTAGACAATGTGCGAGAATAAGAAGTAGAAGAGCCGTTAGGGGAGAGGTGAGGAGAAAATTGTAGGGAAAAAAGTAACTCTGATGTATGCACCAAACATATTTTGGTCTGTATGGATCAGTATCACATGGGAAGTGTATTTACTCACTGAGCCATCAGGGGACCACTTGGTTTACCTGTTTCAAATGTTATCTTCATGCAATTCATCAGTACAAGTAGTTAGTACAGGTACAAGTATGAAGCTCTGTCTGAATTACTGATTTCAATTCTGGATGAGAACGGAATAGAAAACTGAGATAAAACCAACGAAGTGAACTGTTTACTATTCCTTATGTCTGCCAAAATATCATATCATTTTACATCAAAATTGTTTTTAATTCTGTTTCTCCCGGTATTATTCAAATTTAATATCACAACTTCAAATTTAGTTTATTATGCAGTTGAGGAAAATATGAATCATGACAGAATCTATTTTGTTCCTCACTACAGGAGCACAAAGTGAATGTACTTTGGTGCGGCTCATGTTCTTAAGTAACAAGCTATAACAAAATTAAAGGATTATTTAAAGCAAAAGTAATCATCTGTTTTAAAAAAAAATTCTGGCACTACAGCTAAATTATTTCTTTGTGTTTCCAAAATCTGTCATAAAACTCTTAGGGATCAAGTTTCGGACCCCTGCTAGAACGACACACATCGGAGAGGCCCGCCTAATTGGTAGAACAAAAATTGCGCCGAATGCGTACCTCGCGATTCTCCGATATCTGTAGACCCGTTTCCAGCTCGGTGCGACGCAGCAGGAGCTGCTGGGGGGCGGAGCTACAGTCCTGTGCCAAAAACAGTGCCGGCAGCTGCACGCGTGCACAGTAGCTCCTGGCCCTCCCAGCGCGTCCTGTCTCCGAACGACGACCTTATCCCTGGCCGAAGGGACGTTGCCCCAATCCCGGGTCAAGTGACCTGACACCTCTTACCTCGTTGGGGGCGGGGCCCACCCTGAAGTCCTCGGCGGCGGCGCGGCTTCTCGGTGCGGGCGGTGGCGGGGCCTGCCCGGCATCTCGCTGGGTGCGGGCCTCGCCCGAAGTGTCGTCAGTGGCGGCGGGGCCTGCCTGCCCGGCATCTCGCTGGGTGCGGGCCTCGCCCGAAGTCCTGGGTGGCGGCTGGGCCTGCCCGACTGGCATCTCCTGGGGGGGCCCGTCCCAGCACGTTGTTGGAGGGCTCCTGATGCTGCAGTAGGTGAGTATAACTTAATTTTTTATTTATTGATTGATTTTTTATTATTTTTTTCTTTTTTCTTTTTACATTTTTTTTGTTTGATTTATTGGTTGATTTATTGATTTATTTATCATTTATTATTGATGGCTCTTTATTTGTAAAAGTGAAGTGTTTAATATTGTAAACTTCCCTCCCCCCCCCCCCAATCTCTCGTTCCTTACGCCTAATTTATAAGTGTCGGCAAGGTTCTTCTGAGCGTACAAAAATCTACACTTACTCCATTCTAAGTTAGTTTGGAGTAAGTTTTCGCTGCCTAAACTTGCAAAACAGGTGTAAGTGGCTGGACAGGCCCCTTTTGGAAAAAAAAAAATCTATTCTAAAATGAAACTATTCTAGCTCACTAGAACTGGAGCAAACTAAATGCCGAGAATTGCAATTTCTAGGATGCTCCATTCTAAACTAGTTGCTCCAAAAAAATAGGAGCAACTCAGGCCGAAACTTGAGCCCTTAGAAGGGTAATCGCAATACCATAAAGGACAAAGCTTCAGCCTCCAACATCTATTTAATAGAGAGTAAAATATCACAACACCCATTTTGGTAGCAGTAATTTTTTTGTAAATCTATAATTTGACTTAATTATCCATGTATGAATAATGACCTTACTTTCACACGTAGCAGATACAGTAAATCATTCCGTTGGGTTTTGGTGGTGATAATGCAGCAGTGAGTGCTGTCCCTTTGCTACAATGAATGCTTTTTTAACTCTTTACTTACTCTTTCATCACAGCAATTTTTAATTGTAGTGATTTAAAAAAAATAATGAATGATTAAAAGAACAGTAATACCTGATTACTTTTGCAAGTAGAATATAGGTGAGGAAGCTTTGATCCCACATGTGTGCTGAGTTAACTGATGTCAGTTGGGGCAGTAGTTGGGGGAATTTTCATTGGCTTCAGCACCCATGGACTATGGAGGGGGCAAAAAAATTAGCCGAAGTTTTCAGCTCCTGACTGCTGTCTAACAGCTGCTGGAAAGTACCCTTGTATGAACATTGCGTGCGAACAGGGTTGCATTTGACTCTGATGCCTAGATCTGTCGAATAAACCCCCAACGCTCACCTAGGCTCGCATATAAAGACTAGTCGTTTTGGTGAGGCTATGAAATCCCAGAAAGGTTCAGCACATTCATAGGTAGAGAAAATTGGGGCAAGAAAACAATCGCCTGAAACCACAGAGGTATGTATTGTCTAATTTCATCCTTGACCACATGTGGATCCCATGATTTTCCTCCATCAAGTCTTTTGGGTTTTTTTCTGCCACAGCCTTCTCTGTGATTGAAGCCAAGTCCCCAATGTCAGTCGAGTGGTCCTATTAATCTGTCAGAGAGCTGAGGGAAATGTTACAAAATGTAACGGAGATCCACTGCAGTACCTTTGACAAATATAATGAAGCATAAGCAGGGCCTAGCACCCCCTCAATACTTGCATACATACACACTAGTGAGCTTTCTCTCAAGATCTACTAAAGAATTTGGTGAGAATTATGTATGTCTATCCTACCATTTGAATTGGATGGTTATGAATCTCCTTACTTGTTTATATGTAGATCTTCTGATTGTGGGTTTTATTTTTCCCTGAATTTGGATCAGAAACATCAGGTGAAATCAAAAGTGCACAACTATGTGCTCTCTAGGTCACAAAATCCAGTAGAATGTTAATAATCAGAAAACTCTGGACTTGGGTGTTAAATTTTGACTGATAACGCTGCAGTGAAGCGTTTTGGGACGTTTTTCTACATTAAAGGCGCTCTATAAATGCAAGTTGTTAATCAGCAAACCAATCTTGGAAGGAACAGATAAAATACAATGTGTAGTTAACATTCTTCTCAAAGCTTAAAACGAGTTGTTATGCATCATCAGCTGTGTCCTCAGCATCTCCTCACATGCATCATCCCAGGACTGAGGTGTGCTGATATTGACATGTTTAATCTTGATTTTTAATTTCCTCTTTTTGGGTGGAGTAGAGTATTTATCCTGCTTAACAATAAAATTTGACCTTTTATATAAAAGTCACTGACTGGAGCCCTTTTGACAAATAAATCTTAAAAGTAAAGCTTGATGCATTTCTTCTGTTGATATACCAGAAGACTGAGAAATGATTAGTCTTATCAGCAATTAAATTGTTTCCTAAGTTTGCATACAAGAAGAACAAACATAAAATACAACTTTTGCATCAAATTTTATGATGAAATCAAGCAAGGCCTTTGTACTGTATCTGTTGTGTAAGCAGCGAAGATTAATTCATGCCTCTAATTAATGCCAGAATTGCTTTCTAATAGTTGCATTGCACCATTAATGGTTCTTATGCTCTCTCACTGCCCTATCCTGGCCACTATGCTAGCTGATGCTGTCAGGCACTATCCCTTTCCCCTTCAAGTCTGCTGTTATCACTCCACCAACCCATCTGTCCTTTCAAATTATCATCCCATCCCAAACACCTTTTCCACAAGATCCTTGAATATGTTGTCGCCTCCCATCTCCGTGCTCAGCTGTCCTGAAACTCACAGTTCAAATCCCAACAGTCTGGTTGTCGCTCCTTTCTAGTTGTGATTGTGGTAGTTTATCTGTCCTTGTCTTCCTGGACCTATCTGCGACATTTGACACAATTGATCATGTCATCTTCTCCAGTGATTTATTTTTCCTTCCCCACACTGTCACTCTCCAAAGGATCTATTCTTGACCCCTTCCTCCTCTTCATCTACAATGATACCTCTTGGTGAGATCATCTATAAGTACGATGTTAGCTGCCTTTAGTAATGCTGATCATGCCCAACTCCATCTCTCCACTGCTTCCCTCAATTGCCTCGTGCTGTGGACTGCTAGTTTGACAGTAAATCCTTTTCCAAGGAAATGATCTGGAGCCCCCAAAGACTGGGTTACACAGGTTGCCAAGGTGATACTCCATGGAATTTCGGGGTAGGTACCCTGGGTAAGCCCCTCTCCAAAGGTGGATAGGCACTGGATGTTCTGGCTGCATGGGGCAGGTGGGTGCTAGAGAAGTTTTACTCAAAATTAGGACTCATGGGGGTAATATATTAGCATGGATTGAGGATTAGTTAATGGACAGAAAACAGAGAATAGGAATAAAAGGGACTTTTACGGGTTGGTAGGCTGTAACTAATGGAGTGCCGCAAGGATCGGTGCTTGGGCCCCAGCTATTCACAATCTATATCAATGATTTGGATGAGGGGACCAAATGTAATATATCCAAGTTTGCTGATGATACAAAACTAGGTGGGAATGTAAGCTGTGAGGAGGATGCAAAGAGGCTTTAAGGGGTTATATACAGGTTGACTGAGTGGGCAAGAACATGGCAAATGGAATACAATGTGGGGAAGTGTGAAGTTAGCCATTTTGGTAGGAAAAACAAAAAGCAGAATATTTTTTGGATGCTGAGAGACTGGGAAATGTTTGCACTCAGAGGGACCTGGGTGTCCTTGTACATGAATCACAGAAAGTTAACATGCAGATACTGCAAGCAATTAGGAAAGCAAATGGTATGTTAGCTTGTGTTACAAAAAGATTTGAATATAAGAGTAAAGAAGTCTTACTACAATTATACAGGGAATTGGTGAGGCCACATCTGGAGTAATGTGTATAGTTCTGATTTCCCTACCCAAGGAAAGATATACTTGCCTAAGGGGGAGTGCCCCATGAGGAGAGATTGAGTAAACTCAGCCTACATTCCTTCGAGTTTAGAAGAATGAGAGGCGATCTAATTGAAACATATAAAATTCTTAAGGGGCTTCACAGAGTAAATGCTGAGAAAATGTTTCCCCTGGCTGGGGAATCTAGAACATGGGGTCACAGTCTCGGAATAACGGGTAGACCATTTAGGACTGAGATGAGAAATTTCTTCACTCAAAGAGTTGTGAATCTTTGGAATTTTCTACCCCAGAGGGCTGTGGGGGCTAGGTCTTTGAGTATATTCAAGACAGAGGTCGATACATTTTGGGGAACAAAGGGAATTAAGGAATATGGGAATAGTGAGGGAAGGTGGCATTGAGGTAGAAGATCAGTCATGATATTGAATGGCAGAGCAGGCAAGAAGGGCCAAATGGCCTATTCCTGCTCCTATTACTTATGTTCTTATGTGTATTTAATGGCACGGGTGCCTGCCAGTCTCATGCAGATTATGTGCCCTTCTGATCCGGCAGCCAACTCTTCCGCCACATCTCCTTTCTCCTCCTGGCTCGCTGTCCATTTTCAATGCCCAACTACAAAATACTTTGGAACAGTTTTTGTGCTAAAGTCACTAGATAAATTCAAGTTGTTGTCAGGCCCTACTGTTGCAGAATACTAATAGGTTAACATTGAGAAGTCCTGTAGGAAGACATACTTAAAAAAAATAATCACGGCACTAATGCAGTATAAGGGTACATTTACACTGTTCTTATCTCTGTTGTCTGTCTTTCTCCTTTCTAACACTTGTTAATCATCTTTTTTGTGCCCCAGACCCAGTCATATCTGCAAGCTCCCCCCAATCGGCTCCGTTATTCCTCTTGTCAATCATTGTAACATCACCTGCCTGCTTGTTCGTGTACCCAGTATCTCTGTTTCTCATTGTGCTAGCTGCTTTCTTTGCACGAACTTGATTTTGCATTCTTCTGCCCTGCCTTTGTAGTTTTGGTCTCCTGTCAGCTCTTGCTGTCTCCTCCGTGCTGATTCAACTTCAGCCGACTGCACTGCAGGATTAATATCAGAGATGGACCTGGTTTCTTTTCAGCAAATCTGTGACTTATTACTAAGTTCTATTACATTTTGAAAAGTACTTTTTTTCCCCCTCTCGTCAAGGTGGGCACATTGTCAATAAGTTGTACCTCTTAAAATAAAAAGGTACATCTTGTGTACCAAAAATACCTAACAACTTTTTAATTCACTTCGGTTCAAATGGCACTCTGGTAAATCGAAGTGGATATAAATAATAAATGAATATAAAGGACCTTTCAAGTCGCTTATTATTTGAATTCTAGAAATAGAACAGTCAGTGAAGATAAGACCTCGTAACAGTGTTATAATCCATTTGAACAATCTTCATTCCAGCTCAAGGTGGAGATTATTTGGCATTGTAAAATATGAGATGGTGCAAGATTACAAAACCATCAAAACTTTCCTCAATTTGTTTTCCTACAGTTTTCTCTCTTCCTATTATGCTGTCCTTAAAATGTTGAATGGTTCCATGGGTGCCTTCCACCCTCAGTATTTTACCCTAGTGGCCATTCCTCATATGCCAGTTTGGGCAGTGAGTGTCAGCATGTATTTCCAACGCAGGGAGCCCACTCCTGTCCTCGCCTGATGATTGCACATGCATATCAAGCAGGGGTCACTGGGTAGCAATCAAGAGCTAGAACCCTGAATGATTTCCTCACTTGCCCCCCAAATTCACTGGCACTGAGATTAAATCGAGTGCCTCCACTGCTGTTTTTGCTGAGTGTGGTTAACTGAACGCAGACCAGTGATTGAACCTAGAAACTGGTCATTATAATTCATTAATCACCTGGAGAAATCTGCTGAGTCAGTGGAATTTAGCCAAACCTATTTCAGAGTTGGGATCGCACATTCGGTCTTGATACTAGGGTTCAGCTCAGTTAGGCTAGGAGGTAGGTGATGAGGGGATTTTGGTATCTGAGGATGAGTATATCTGGTTAGGCATGAGTGCATCATAGAAATTTACAGCACGGAAGGAAGGAGGCCATTTTGGCCCATCGTGTCCATGCCGGCCGACCAAGAGCTATCCAGCCTAATCCCATTTTCCAGCTCTTAGAAACATAGAAAATAGGTGCAGAAGTAGGCCATTCGGCCCTTTGAGCCTGCACCGTCATTCAATGAGTTCATGGCTAAACATACAACCTCAGTACCCCATTCCTGCTTTCTCACCATACCCCTTGGTCCATAGCCCTGTAGGTTACGGCACTTTAAGTGTGTAGTGTATGGAGAAAGAGTCAGACTGAACACTGCGAGCTCAAAGTAAAGTGTGACCGTAGTCTTTTATTGCAGGTCTCCAGAGTGCCTCTCCAACCTGTGAAGCACTCTTAAATACCTGTGCTCCCAAGGGATTATGGGATCCCATGGGACTCCAAGGAATGAGCCCTCTGGTGGCTGTGCAGAGTAAATACAAGTTCACACATATAACAACATTCCCCCCCCAAAGTCAATAGTGTAACTATTTACAGTGTGAATTGATCTGGGGCCCTTCTTGCCCTGGTTGATCGTCTCGCTGTGAAAGCTGGTGTTGTTGAATCATTTGTTGGGCCCTCGCTGGGCTGCTGTTCAGCTGGCCTTGCTGGACTGCCTGGTGTGTTGGGCCCTGTAGGGCTGCTGTGGATGATGGGTTTTGCTTCGTGGTCACCCGTGGTGCCGGTTGCCACTGGCCTGTGTGTTGGGGGATCTAAAAAGGTAGGGTCCAAGATGGGTTGCTCAGGGCAGTCCGTGAATCTGAGTTTGATTTGGTCCAAGTGTTTCCGGTGAATGAGTCCATTTGAAAGTTTGACCCGAAACACCCTGCTCCCCTCTTTGGCCACGACAGTGCCAGGAAGCCACTTGGGATCTTGTCCATAATTTAATACAAATACAGGATCATTAACTTCAATCTCGCGTGACACATTTGCGCTATCATTGTATGCACTTTGTTGAAGCTGCCTGCTCTCTACCTGTTCATGTAGATCAGGGTGAACTAACAAGAGCCTTGTCTTAAGTGCTCTTTTCATGAGTAGTTCAGCAGGTGGGATCCCAGTGAGTGAGTGTGGTCCCATGCGGTAGCTAAGCAGGACTCGGGATAGGCAAATCTGCAGTGAGCCTTCAGTTACCCTCTTCAAGCCTTGCTTGATGGTTTGCACTGCTCTCTCTGCCTGACCATTGGATGCTGGTTTAAACAGGGCAGATGTGACATGTTTGATCCCGTTACGGGTCATGAATTCTTTGAACTCAGCACTGGTAAAACATGGCCCGTTGTCACTCACCAGGACATTGGGTAAGCCGTGTGTAGCAAACACGGCCCGCAGGCTTTCAGTGGCAGCAGCGGACGTGCTAGCCGACATTATCTCACATTCAATCCACTTGGAGTACGCTTCTACAAACACAAGGAACATTTTACCCAAGAATGGGCCTGCATAGTCGACGGGTACTCTAGACCACGATTTGGAGGGCCAAGACCATAAACTTAGCGGCGCCTTCCTGGGTACATTGCTTAACTGCGAACATGTATTACATCTGTGAACGCAGGACTCTTAAGTCCGCATCAATACCGGGCCACCACACGTGGGATCTGTCTATCACTTTCAACATTATGATGCCTAGGTGGGTACTGTGAAGGTCATTGATGAAGGTGTCTCTGCCCTTTTTGGGGACCACTACTCGATTGCCCCACAGAAAGCAGTCTACCTATATAGACATTTCACCTTTGTGCCGCTGGAACGGCTTTATCTCGTCCTGCATTTTCACTGGAACACTGGACCAGCTCCAGTAAAGCACACAGCTTTTGACTAGAGATAATAAGGGGTCCTGGCTTGTCCAGGTTTTGATCTGCCAGGCAGTGACGGGTGATTGCTCACTCTCAAATGCTTCCATAACCATGGCTAGATCTGTGGGCTGCGCCATTTCCACCCCCGTGGTGGCCAATGGCAGCCTACTGAGAGCATCGGCGCAGTTTTCTGGGCCTGGCCTGTGGCGGATGGCGTAGTTGTATGCGGACAATGTGAGCGGCCATCTCTGAAAGCGGCCCGATGCGTTGGTATTTATCCCTTTACTCTCGGAAAACAGGGATATAAGTGGCTTATGGTCAGTTTCCAATTCGAATTTTAGCCCAAACAGGTATTGATGCATTTTGTTTACCCCATAGACACACGCTAACGCTTCTTTTTCAATCATGCTGTAGGCTCTCTCAGCCTTAGCCAGACTCCTGGATGCATAAGCAACTGGTTGCAGTTTCCTGAAATCATTAGCTTGTTGCAATACACACCTGACGCCATATGACGACGCATCACATGCTTAGTACCAAATGCTTACATGGATCATACAACACAAGCAATTTGTTTGAGTATAACAATTTTCTCGCTTTTACAAAGGCATTTTCTTGGCTTTTGCCCCAAACCCATTCGCCCCCTTTTCGTAGTAAGACGTAGTGGTTCGAGCAGGGTGCTGAGATCCGGTAAGAAGTTACCAAAGTAGTTCAAGAGTCCCAGAAACGACCGCAGCTCCATCACGTTCTGTGGCTTCAGTGCGTTCTTGATTGCCTCCGTCTTCGCATTGGTCTCGTCCGCCGCAATCCTCCTCCCTAGGAACTCCACTTCAGTCGCCAGGAAAACGCACTTCGAGCGTTTTAACCTGAGCCCCACACGGTTGAGTCGACTAAGAACCTCCTCCAGGTTCTGCAGGTGCTCGACTGTGTTCCGACCTGTGACCAAGATGTCGTCCTGGAAGACCACGGTGTGTGGGACCGACTTCAGTAAACTTTCCATGTTTCTCTGGAATATCACCGCTGCTGATCGGATTCCAAACGGGCATCTGTTATAAACAAAAAGACCTTTGTGCGTGTTGATTCAGGTGAGGGCCTTCGATGATACCTCCAGTTCCTGCATCATGCAGGCTGAAGCCAGATCCAGCTTCGTGAACGTCTTTCCTTCCGCCAGCATTGCAAAGAGGCCGTCGGCCTTTGGTAGTGGGTATTGGTCCTGCAGGGTGAAACGATTGATAGTTATTTTGTAATCGCCACAGATTCTGACGGTGCCATCTCCCTTGAGGACTGGGACAATGGGACTGGCCCACTCGCTGAACTCGATCGCTGAAATGATGCCCTCTCATTGCAGCCAGTCTAGCTTGATCTCTACTCTTTATCTCATCATGTACGGTACTGCTCTCGCCTTGTGATGGATGGATCGCGCCCCCAGAATTAGGTGGATCTGCACTTTTACTCTTTGGAATTTCCCAATGCCTGATTCGAAGGGAATTTGTTTATGACCTGGGCACATGAAGTGTCGTCAGTGGGCGATAGCACTCGGACGTCATCCCAGTTCCAGCGTATCTTTCCCAGCCAGCTCCTGCCGAGCAGCGTTTGACCATCGCCCGGTACCACCCAGAATGGTAGCTTGTGCACCGCTCCATCTAGGAGACCTTTACAATAGCACTGCCGATTATGTGAACTGGAGTTAAGACTGGCCTTGAGGCCTTGTTGCACCATAATCTTTTGAAAGTCTTTTTGCCCATGATGGACTGGCTTTCGCCCGTGTCCAACTCCATTGACACCGGGAGTCCATTTAGTTCAACATTCAGCATTATCGGGAGACAATTCGTGGTGAAGGTGTGCATCCCATGTACCTCTGCCTCCTTTATCTGAGGCTCTGGTTCGTCGTGATCCTCCGTGGATCTGTCCTCCTCTGCTACATGGTGGTTTTGCAGGTTTAACAGGCTTAGCTGGTCGCCTGCACACTCGTTGGAGGTGTCCCATTGTTCCACAGTTCTTGCAAACGTATCCTTTGAATCGGCATGAATGGAAACGATGATCACCCCTGCAGTGCCAACAAGGTGTTAATGGCCTTGCAGTCATCACTCTTGATGCTGGACTCTGAGACATCTGCAGACGTGTAGCTGCAGGTATGTGTGACCTGCACTGTACATTACAATTCGAAAACAACATCACTTTGTTCACAGTACTTGTAGCAGCACTTGTGTGCTGAGAGATTTGCTTCATATTGTCACTGGTGCAATGAACGCCTGGGCTATCGCTATGGCCTTACTCAAGATTGGGATCTCTACAGTCAAAAGTTTGCGAAGTATGGTTTCGTGGCCAATGCCATTGCGAAAAAGTCTCTGAGCATGTGCTCTAAATGTCCTTAAAATTCGCAATGTCCTGCAAGACATCTCAGCTCAGCGACATAACTCGCCACTTCCTGGCCTTCAGACCTTTTGTAGGTGTAGAACCAGTACCCCGCCATCAGAACGCTTTCCTTCAGGTTAAAATGCTCTCGGACCAGTGTGCACAAATCATCGTATGATTTTTCCGTGGGTTTCGCTGGCGTGAGCAGATTCTTCATGAGGCCATACATTGGTGCCCCACAGACAGTGAGGAGGATCGCTCTACATTTGGCAGCGCTCTCTTCCATATCTAGCTCGTTGGCCACGAAGTATTGGTCGAGTCGCTCCACAAAAGTTTCCCAATCATCTCCATCTGAAAATTTCTCCAGGATGCCCACTATTTTCTGCATCTTTGGGTTCACTATCTGTATCTCGTCGCCAGTTGTAGTGTATGGAGAAAGAGTCAGACTGAACACTGTGAGCTCAAAGTAAAGTGTGACAGTCTTTTATTGCAGGTCTCCAGAGTGCCTCTCCAACCTGTGACGCCGCCTTAAATACCTGTGCTCCCAAGGGATTATGGAATCCCTTGGGACTCCGGGGAATGAGCCTTCTGGTGCCTGTACAGAGTAAATACAAGTCCACATATATAACACAGTGCGCATCCAAGTATTTTTTAAATGTGCCGATGGTTTCTGTCTCTACCACCCTTTCAGGCAGTGAGTTTCAGACCCCCCACCACCCTTTGGATGAATAAATTTCCCCTCCTATCTCCTCTAAACCTCCTCCCAGTTACTTTAATTCATTGTCCTCTAGTTGTTGAGCCCTCTGCCAAGGGAAACAGGTCCTTCCTATCCACTCTATCCAGGCCCCTCATAATTTTATACACCTCAATCTGGTCTCCTCTCAGCCTTCTCTGTTCCAAAGAAAATAGAACCAGCATCTCCAATCTTTCCTCATAGCCAAAATTCTCCAGTCCAGGCAACATTCTTGTAAATCTCCTCTGCACCCTTTCCTGTAATGTGGTGACCAGAACTATACACAGTACTCCAGCTGCGGCCTAACTAGTGTTTTATACAGTTCAAGCATAACCTCCCTGCTCTTGTATTCCATGCCTCAACTAATAAAGCAAGTATTCCATATGCCTTCTTAACTACCTTATCTATCTCTCCTGCTACCTTTAGGGATCTGTGGATCTGCACTCCAAGGTCCCTTTGTTCCTCTACACTTTTCAGTGACATACCATTTAATGTGTATTCCCTTGCCTTGTTAGACCTCCCCAAATGCATTTCCCCTCACTTATCTGGATTGAATTCCATTTGCCACTGTTCTGCCCACCTGACCAGTACATTGATATCTTCCTGCAATCCGTAGCTTTCTTCATTGTCAACCACACAGCCAATTTTAGTGTCATCTGCAAACTTCTTAATCATACCTCCAACATTCAAATCCAAGTCATTGATACAAGTGTATACCACATGAGCGATACAGTCCAGGAATGCCCCAGGTTTGATTTCCGGTTTGTGCTGAGTTGGTAAATCATACATGGGCTGGTGTAGAAGTGCTAATTAGAAAGGGAAATTGGCCAGGTTCTTGTTCACTATTTAAAGCCCCTTCGTCTAAAGGGTTTATGTATGTTGGGTGAGGACAGCATTGGACGTGACTGTGCTGCCCTCCCTAGTTGAATAGCCTGCCAACAATCATTGTGCTGGCGTATGCATGAAGGATGGCCACTTTGGCAGTCATATAGCAGGATATTAATGGTTTCATAAGCCGGGTAAAAAGAACTGGACACGTAAGGGCTAATTTTCCAACGTGTGCTCTTGGTGGGGAAGGCTCACTGCTGCGAGTGTCGAGATTCACCGATATAATGAGATTGTAGCAGATTACACAATGGACCGTTGATATTCGTCCTTCTGCACTGAACCCTTATCTGTTGATACACAGAACTGCATCTTGTTATTAAAACATTTCCTGCCTCAGCTGGAACTGTTTAAATTATTCAATGGATTATCTGTCCCTATTTTTTGTGCTCATTAGCTGAGTTTTTTTACTGTTTTAAGTACAGTTATTTATCAGAATTTGACTACCTACATTGCACCGCAGTGAAGGATGGGACACGGCTCTGGGAAGGTATTCCGAGTATATGACCTATTTCAGCACCTTGATAGTTGAGCTCCATTCATCAGCAGTCTAGTAAATGACACCCTCTATTTCAGACAGATTATATTTTTAGTTGTACTTGAATAGGATTTTAAATTACACATATTACCCAGTACATACATAATTCATAATTCATTTTTACAGACATACTTTTATCATGACATGTATAGTAATATGGTAGAAATTTGTGAACTTCAGTAAGCTCTTATTAACCTGAATTAATTTGATTTCTGTAATAACCTTCCTCTTTCATTTTGGCTACCAAGAATGCTGTAACTGTTCAAAGTACCAATTTAAAAAGTGCATGCAAAAGGTTCAAGGAGACAGCTCATGTATAGCATTCACCATCACACTAAAGATAAGCATTGAAACAAAAAGTCTTGTTTTTAAGTTAGCATTGTGTGCTTCTAAAAGCAAGGGGGTAATTGCAGTAACCTTGCTCCCTCCCGTACATTGTTAACTCTCTAGTTCAGTTACTGCAGCAGAACTGATCAGGCTCTCTCAATAAGGTGCAGCAAATTTGAAATGAAGATGGAAACAGCAATATATGACTCCTGTGATTAAAAATGGAATTTTTGTCCATGGTTTCTAATGTTTTCACTTGATTTTCTAAATGTTTTCATCCAGAAGGTGGTGGGGGTCTGGATCTCACTGCCTGAATGGGTGGTAGAGGCAGAAATTCTCATTGCATTTAAAGAGTACTTGGATATGCACTTGAAGTGCTGAAACCGTTAAGATTATGGACCAAGAGCTGGAAAGTGGGATTAGGCTGGATAGCTCATTTTGGCCAGCACAGACACGATGGGCCTCCAGTGCTGTAAATTTCTATGATTCTATGAACAGCTTTAAACATCACTCTCAAAATGGAGGTCACACTTTTATTAAAAGTTAACATGTTTGCTCTGAAATGCTGCACTCCATGCTGGTCAGATGGCAATTCCCCCTCGCCCCGTTTATTTCAATAGACAGGAATCCTTTGTTTCTGGGTTCTTTTCCTCCTCATTTTTCCTTTACTTGCTTCTAATTTTTCTCTTGCTTTCTTTGTTCTTTTCCTTCTCTCGCTCTCTCTTCTAACAGTGAATCTGTGATCACATAGCTAATTGCAAGGTAGGAATTTCTTTTTCAATCACAGATTAAGGAAGAGAGTGGGGACTTACTATGGTTCCTCTTCAGTGGTGGGCTAGATCCGGCACACTTGCAAACTGGATTAACGTGAGGAGGACACAAAACTGTAAAGGGATATAGATAGGCTAAGTGAGTGGGCAAAAATTTGGCAGATGGAGTATAATGTTGGAAAATGTGAGGTTATCCACTTTAGCAGAAAAAATAGAAAAGCAAATTATAAGTTAAATGAAGAAAAATTGCAAAATGCTGCAGTGCAGAGGGATCGGGGGGTCCTTGTGCATGAAACACAAAAAGTTAGTATGCAGGTACAGCAAATAATCAGGAAGGTAAATGGAATGTTGACCTTTATTGCAAGGAGGATAGAATATAAAAGCAGAGAAGTCCTGCTACAACTGTACAGGGTATTGGTGAGGCCACACCTGGAGTACTGCGTACAGTTTTGGTCTCTGTATTTAAGGAAGGATATACTTGCATTGGAGGCTGTTCAGAGAAGGTTCACTAGGTTGATTCTGGAGATGAGGCGGTTGACATGAAGATAGGTTAAGTAGGTTGGGCTTGTACTCATTGGAGTTCAGAAGAATGAGAGGTGATCTTATCAAAACATCTAAGATAATGAGGGGGCTCGACAAGGTGGATGCAGAGAGAATATTTCCACTCATAGGGAAAACTAAAACTAGGGGACATTGTCTCAGAATAAGGGGCTGCCCATTTAAAACTGAGATGAGGAGGAATTTCTTCTCTGAGGGTTGTAAATCTATGGAATTCTCTGCCCCAGAGAACTGTGGAGGTTGGGTCATTGAATGTATTTAAGGCGGAGATAGACAGAATTTTGAGCGATAAGGGAATAAAGGGTTATGGGGAATGGGCAGGGAAGTGGAACTGAGTCCATGATCAGATAAGCCATGATCTTATTGAATGGTGGAGCAGGCTCGAGGGGCCTGGTGGCCTACTACTCCTCCTATTTCTAATGTTCATATGTTCTGTTCTAGACAGTCTGTAATAGGGAACAGCATCATATTGTGGAGCTGACTTCATAACATTACCCTTTGTTTTGTCTGTCCAATATTACTTCAAAATTTTGGTGTGACAAAATAAGATTTCTTTTAGCCCTTCAGCCTTTTTGTGTTCAGTTTAACAAAAAACAAATGGATGACTAAGCAGCCTAGTTTGTATGTTCTGAGCTTTAATTTCCATGCTGTATTTTAAACTAGTTTTTGACTGAGCAGAAGCCTGTAGTTTGTGATTTATGCAGGTACCAATGGCATAGTCTTTACTTAACATAAATCAAAAGCTGTATTTTAAGAGCATTAAATGAGGCAATACCTGCATATGGAATTTGATAACAAAACTAGGTCAGTTTTGTTCTCTTCCCTGCGTCATCCCTAAATTCGGCAGGTACGCTGGTAACTTTATATAACTTTTGTTGAAGGATCAATTCTTGACTGAGAATAAACTGCACCAGTATGCTGTTTTTAAATTGACTATGGTTTGCTTGAATCAAGTTCCTTCCGGTGGTACTATGATTTGCCAGTAACCGTCATCATCATTTTGAATTTGTTGTTCTCCAATTCTTATAATCAACTTTTTTAATTTTAAAGTTAAGATGCAGCTTATCATAAGTGATAATCTGGAAAAACTAGCAAGAGTTCACCAATGGTTTCAAATAAGTTGAGACAACCTTCAAAAGTTTGCATGTGGACTAAGCATATGGAAATTAAAAACTGGAATTCCCATCAACGGTGTTGTTTGCCATCGTATGGAATATATAAAAGTGCCAACCTCTGAAGTTTGTATCCTCAATCCTCCTTTCTCACCTCGCAGTAACTAGAAAAGTATAATAAAGAAGATTTTGCACACATGGGGATTTAAAGTTTTTTAGTGGAGATTTATTGCAGTCAGAGCATTCAGGAGAAAGATTGTGACATATAAATTGTTTTCTCTTCACACTGCTCAGATTGTCGTAATAAAAGTGCACTTTTTAAAATCATTTTATGTTTCAGAATAGGAGATGAAGTGAGAAGAGGTGAAATGTGACAACTAGATAAATAATAGGAGTTTAAAAAAAAAAAATCCTACTGGTCTGATGGCTGAGTTGGTAAATATGCTGCCTAGTGTGGGACTGAGACACACAGACCAGAAGATCCCAGGTTCAGTCTTCGGGCTCTGTTAGCTGATCTTAACCTGGCCCCTTGCACGTCCATTGGTGGCCGCGCCTTCAGCTGCCTCGGCCCCAAGCTCTGGAATTCCCTCCTAAAACCTCTTCGTCTTTCTACACCTCTCTCCTCCTTAAGACGCTCCTTAAAACCTATTTCTTTGACCAAGCTTTTGGCCACCTGTCCTAATATTTCCTTCTGTGGCTCGGTGTCAAAGTTTGTTTGATAATCGTGCCTGTGATACTCTTTGGGATGTTTTACTACATAAACAGTGCTATATAAATACATAGAAACACAGAAAATAGGTGCAGGAGTAGACCATTCGGCCCTTCGAGCCTGCACCGCCATTCAATGAGTTCATGGCTGAACAAGTTGTTGTTGCTGGTAGTGGTGGCCATAAGGTTGCTCCAGTTGATCTTATTGCCCTCGGCTTAAGGAGGGGAAAAGTAAAACCAGTTTCCCATTTTGGATTGCCGTCAGTAACTCTGGTTGGAAACTGCATGTGTATAAATGTTACGTTTAAAAAAAAACATGATTGGGGCTTGGTGGTGCCCGCCCAGGTTGAATAGCTTGCCACAGCAAATTCAGGAAATACAACAGTGCATAGAATACAAAAGACTACAAATGATATGATGAGTAAAGCTGCACGTAAGAGAATGACCTTCAGGACTTATGAACCCCCAGTCAATGGCCATTCAAACTGATGATGGATTGTGATGCTTGCTACAACCAATAACTCTCAAAAGTTCCCTGTATTTTGACTAGGGTAGTTTTGTAAGCAGATCTGATGATCACTGCAAAGCTAAACTTTGTTAGCATTGCCCTTTTAGTAAACAGGTTGAAATGGCAATACTATTTATCACTGTGCAAGCTGTGTGCTTTGTGAATTTCTCCCCCTCCACCCGACTCCTGTAAGTTACTAGTTGTCTAAGATTGGAAAGGTAGGCTCAGTATTAATGTGCCGCTGAGAGCACTACATTTCGAGCTAGAATTTCCCCTCAAATCGCCCATTTGCCGCCCATTTTCATAAAAAATGTAAATTACCGCCCCGATTAGCGCCGGCACTAATTTGGGCCTACCATTACCGCCGACATTGCTGCAAATCACCCACCCACTTTGGAGATCCAAAAAAGTCGGAAAATTCGCTCCCAGCCCTAAATTCCATTAATATCTGTTTTTTAAGGCCCACAACCGCCCATTAACGCTGCAATGGATACCACCCACTTACCTGCCTTGGGCCCTGCCTTATCACTCCCTCCATTTTGCTTGCAGCTTCACAGTGGCCCAGAAGATGGTGGATAATCAAGAAAAGCCATTTTTGATGCAAATGTAATGATGTGTGCCGTACATATTAACAGATATGTGAGGTGTCGAAAACATGACCACCACTACTGTACCGAAATGATTCTATGCAGAAAATGAACTTTTGTATCATTTGAATGTGAATGCGAGAATTGGGAGAACCTTTTGCTCAGTAGGCTTTGGGCTGACATGTATGCTGAGTTTCTACTATAAATTGGTTCTGTGTTGGCTGATTGACACTTCGACTCTGTAGTGGACTGGAAAATCAGCTCACCAACATGTAAACATTGTATC
This sequence comes from Pristiophorus japonicus, assembly GCF_044704955.1. Classification (NCBI taxonomy): domain Eukaryota; kingdom Metazoa; phylum Chordata; class Chondrichthyes; family Pristiophoridae; genus Pristiophorus; species Pristiophorus japonicus. Next base: position 170,658,838 of record NC_091983.1, read on the forward strand.
AGGAAGTCGATGAAGGATTGTGACCTCTAAAAGCCTTGCAAATTATTGGATTGTGTAATTAAAAAGTTCTCATATATTCTAAGGGGTATTCAAAGCGGCTCACTGTCTCAGACACACACCAGGCACTGAATTAACTCCCAGTACAGCATTATCCATCATAGGCAGTCCCTCGGAATCGAGGAAGATTTGCTTCCACTCTTAGCATGAGGTTGTACAGTTCAATATGAGAACCACAGTTTTTGTCACAAGTGGTTGAAGGAAAGGGTGGGCGGGGAATCTGGATTGCCGCACGCTCCATCCACAGCCTGTGCTTGATTTCTGCATGCCCTCGGCAACGAGATTTGAGGAGCTCAGCGCCCTACCGGATGCACTTCCTCCATTTAGGGCAGTCTTTGGCCAGGGACTCCCATGTGTCAGTGGGGATGTCGCACTTTACCAGGGAGGCTTTGAGTATGTCCTTGTAACGTTTCCGCTGCCCACCTTTGGCTCATTTGCCATTGACTAGTTCCGAGTAGAACGCTTGCTTTGGGAGTCTTGTGTCAGGCATACGAACTATGTGGCCTGCCCAGCGGAGCTGATCAAGTGTGGTCAGTGCTTCAATGCTGGGGATGTTGGCCTGGACGAGGACGCTAATGTTTGTGCGTCTGTCCTCCCAGGGGATTTATGGGATCTTGCGGGAGATCGTTGGTGGTATTTCTCCAGCGAATTGAGGTGTCAACTGTACATGGTCCATGTCTCTGAACCATGCAGGAGGGCGGGTATTACTGCAGCCCTGTAGACCATGAGCTTGGTAACAGTTTTGAGGGCCTGGTCTTCAAACACTCTTTTCCTCAGGCAGCTGAAGGCTGCACTGGTGCATTGGAGGCAGTGTTGGATCTCATCTTCAATGCCTGCTCCTGTTGATAGTTGGCTCCCGAGATAAGGGAAGTGGTCCACGTTGTCCAGGGCCGTGCCGTGGATCTTGATGTCTGGGGGGGGGCAGTGCTATGCGGCGAGGACAGGCTGGTGGAGGATGTTTGTCTTAGTGATGTTTAGCGATAGCATTATAAAGAGAAAGGGGCTCACTGTCTCACACGGAGACTGGAGGGATTATGTCCACACAATGGGGCCTCATCCAAGTCACTGTGTGTACATAACAACCTGATGGGGGGGTGCCGGGGGGAGGGAGAAGGGAGTCAGTCACTGGGTGTGCAAGGAGACCTGAGATAGAAGTGGGGGGGGCGGGGGTGCGGAGATGGTGAGAAGAGAGTCACTCACTAGATGTACATCCAAGTAACCATTCTTCACGTGGCTTGACAGTGTGGTTGTGGGGCTATTCAACTCTAGCAGGCTGATTGATACAACTGTAATATATGCATCTGTGAGAATGCTCACAGGTTGGTAGAACTGTTGCATTGTGAGTGGCTTACTACGTTATTTTCACAAGACTCAAGAAAACCCGAGTCAGTTGGGTCTAGGTCATCCAAGATAAGGTATGAGTTTACAAGGGACACCGTCAATCACACGTTTAAAGTTGTTTTTCCTAAAAGTTGTCAAGTGGGATATATTTTCCCTTTCCCAGGAGTGAGACACAGTACAATAATTGTTTAGTTGAATAAAATTTTCTATAAAATTTTTTTTAAATGTTGAACAATGTAATAAAATAAAAAAATGTATGAATACAAATTTTGGCATCAGCAAACAGCAACAACACCAACATCATAAACACCACTGAAAAGACCTTGCACCCTCCCACAATTCTATCTATGACCACCTTTCCCAACACCTTTCCTCCCCAATCCCCCCCGACCCCCTCCTCCCGCTATCAATACCCCTGGCCCTGCCCACGTCGGGACCAGAATGTTCTGCACCAGCACAGCACCTCGAGTGTGACTGCTGGGTGGGGGGTGCGGGGGGTGACAACGGCAGCACTATGTTTGGGGGTTCTGGAGAAGATGGAGGTGCTGAGGACCCATCTTCAAAGTTGGAAGAAACTGGTTCCTCCCGACGATCAGGTGCTGTTACCATTGGTGGTATGGCACCTTGGGGTGCAGTGCCATATCCCACAACCGTCGATTGCCGCATTGCATTGGCGGTCTGGGTGTTCTCCCTCACCACGGCAACCAGTTCTGCCATGTCCTCCGATTGGTGGGCTGCCAAAGCCGCGATGTTTTCGGACAATCCAGCAATGGCCTGGAGGAGCTCTCGAATCAAGTCGATGCTCATCCTGGACAGTCCCACCATGTCCAGGCTCGCATCTGCCTGTCGCGCAGCATTCCCACTTTGGCGGATCAGCCGCCACAGATTCACCACAGGGGTCAGTGTGCGCTGTTGCAGTCCGCTTGGTCCTGCTTCCTTGGACCGGAATCCAAGAAAGTTGGATTCCGACGAGGAACCGGTGACCGCAGGTAGAAACGACCCTTGAAGTCCCGCCACCCTTCCCTCCACATGCAACACCAGCATTACAACACTTTGAGGAGTGGTCTCCTGCAGCTCCGCCAGCATCATCTCCTCCACCATCTCTTCATTTTGTCTCCCCTGCAATGACTCCTCTCTGGGGGCGGCAGGCAGCTCCACCTCTGGAGCAACTGTAAAAACATAACATTAACGGTTGGCAACAGGGGAGGGGTCAGAGGTAACATCAGAGCAATTCACGTTGCGTAGGCTTATGTGGAGAACAAATATTTTTTCCTGAGAATCATTACATCAAGGTATAAGCAAAGTATCGAGAAAGCACATGACATAAGAAAACTTCATTCCCAAACAATATGGTTTCCAAGTGGCACAGTGTAATCAACCAAAAAATCATGTCACAACTAACAACATTTCTTGGTCCCAGCATTACATTACATTCTACATTATATTGCCATAAGATTGAATTACATGACTGCAGTACAATCCAGGGATTATGCAGACTTACCCTCCAGGAGAACTGGTTCGGCACCAACACACATGGCAGTGCAATTATACGCTCCTGTCAAGGCTGCAGCATATTCCTCGAGGTCAGTCAGAGGAATGCTCTTGTTTTGCGTAGCTCCGCCTTATTGCTGGTTAGTTTTTTCTGCAAAGGTGACAAAAAATATGTGTGAACTAATTTGACAGCTACTAATACCAAGCACACACACAGATACAAAATATATTGGTACACATTTCCACCAGTGCTGACTCCCCGACATGAGAGGGAAAAAAAGCGAAGTGTGATGTCACAGCCAAGAGGGTAAGTGATTGGCTGGTTGATTGGTGAGTAGTTTTTCTTTTTTCCTTGTCAGGAAGAAACCTTTTGGCATTGTTGGTTATTAGATTATTTTAAGTGTTAAGTCATGGCAGGAGAGCCCAGACCCATGTCATGCTCCTCCTGTGCCATGTGGGAAATCAGGGACGCTTCCAGTGTGCAGGAAGTGTATCCAGCTGCAGCTCCTGTTAGACCACATGATGGCACTGGAGCTGCGGATGGATTCACTCTGGAACATGCGCGATGTTGAGGATGTCGTGGATAGCACGTTCAGTGAGTTGGTCACACTGCAGGTAAAGGTTACAAAGGCAAATAGGGGATGGGTGACCACCAGACACAGCAGGAGTAGGAAGGCAGTGTAGGAGTCCCCTGCAGTCATCTCCCTCCAAAACAGATATACCGCTTTGGATCTTGGGGGAGATGGCTCACCAGAGGAAGGCAGCAGCAGCCAAGTTCATGGCACCATGGGTGGCTCTGCTGCACAGGAGGGCAGGAAAAAGAGTGGGAGAGATATAGTGGTGGTGAATTCTATTGTAAAGGGGATAGATAGGCGTTTCTGCGGTCGCAATCGAGACTCCAGGAGGGTATGTTGCCTCCCTGGTGCAAGGGTCAAGGATGCCTCGGAGCGGCTTCGGGGCATTCTGGAGCGGGAGGGTGAACAGCCAGTTGTCGTGGTGCATATAGGTACCAATGATATAGGTAAAAAGCGGGATGAGGTCCTACAAGCTGAATTTAGGGAGCTAGGAGTTAAATTAAAAATTAGGACCTCAAAGGTAGTAATCTCAGGATTGCTACCAGTGCCACATGCTAGTCAGAGTAGGAATCGCAGGATAGCTCAGATGAATACATGGCTTGAGGAGTGGTGCAAGAGGGAGGGATTCAAATTCCTGGGACATTGGAACTGGTTCTGGGGGAGGTGAGACCAGTACAAACCGGACGGTCTCCACCTGGGCAGGACTGGAACTAATATCCGAGGGGGAGTGTTTGCTAGTCCTGTTGGGGAGGGGTTAAACTAATATGGCAGGGGAATGGGAACCTATACAGGGAGACAGAGGGAAATAAAATGGGAGCAGAAGCATAAGATAGAAAGGAGAATCGTAAAAGTGGAGGACAGAGAAACCCAGGACAAAAATCAAAAAGGGCCACATTACAGCAAAATTCTAAAGGGACAAAGAGTGCTAAAAAGACAAGCCTGAAGGCTCTGTGCCTCAATGCGAGGAGTATTCATAATAAGGTGGACGAATTAACTGCGCAGGCAGCTATTAACGATTATGATATAATTGGGATTGAGGAGGCATGGCTCCAGGGTGACCAAGGCTGGGAACTCAACATCCAGGACTATTCAACATTCAGGAAGAATAGACAGAAAGGAAAAGGAGTTGGTGTAGCATTGCTGGTTAAAAAGGAAATTAACGCAATAGTAAGAAATGACATTAGCTTGGATGATGTGGAATCTGTATGGGTAGAGCTGCGGAATACCATAGGGCAGAAAACGCTCGTGGGAGTTGTGTACAGACCACCAAACAGCAGTAGTGAGGTTGGCGATGGCATCAAACAGGAAATTAGGATTGCGTGCAATAAAGGTACAGCAGTTATCATGGGAGACTTTAATCTACATATTGATTGGGCTAACCAAGCTGGTAGCAATGCGATGGAGGAGGATTTCCTGGAGTGTATTAGGGATGGCTTTCTAGACCAATATGTCGAGGAACCAACTAGAGAGCTGGCCATCCTAGACTAGGTGTTGTATAATGAGAGAGAACTAATTAACAATCTTGTTGTGTGAGGCCCCCTGGGGAAGAGTGACCATAATATGGTAGAATTCTTTATTAAGATGGAGAGTAACAGTGTTAATTCAGAGACTAGGGTTCTGAACTTAAGGAAAGGTAACTTTGATGGTATGAGACGTGAATTGGCTAGGATAGACTGCAAAATGATACTTAAAGGGTTGACAGTGGATAGGCAATGGCAGACATTTATAGATTACATGGATGAACTTCAACAATTGTACATTCCTGTCTGGAGTAAAAATAAAACGGGGAAGGTGGCTCAACCGTGGCTAACAAGGGAAATTAGGGATAGTGTTAAATCCAAGGAAGATACATATAAATTGGCCAGAAAAAGCAGCAGAGGAGGACAAAGGGTTTAGTTAGGAGGGGGAAAATAGAGTATGAGAGGAAGCTTGCAGGGAACATAAAAACTGACTGCAAAAGCTTCTATAGATATGTGAAGAGAAAAAGATTAGTGAAGACCAATGTAGGTCCTTTGCAGTCAGAATCAGGTGAATTTATAATGGGGAACAAGGAAATGGCAGACCAATTGAACAAATACTTTGGATCTGTCTTCACAACGGAAGGCACAAATAACCTTCCGGAAATACTAGGGGTTCGAGGGTCTAGCGAAAAGGAGGAACTGAAGGAAATCCTTATTAGTCAGGAAATTGTGTTAGGGAAATTGATGGGATTGAAGGCCGATAAATCCCAAGGGCCTGATAGGCTGCATCCCAGAGTACTTAAGGAAGTGGCCCTAGAAATAGTGGATGCATTGGTGATCATTTTCCAACATTCTATTTACTTTGGATCAGTTCCTATGGACTGGAGGGTAGCTAATGTAACACCACTTTTTAAAAAAGGAGGGAGAGAGAAAACAGGGAATTATAGATCGGTTAGCCTGACATTGGTGGTGGGGAAAATGTTGGAATCAATTATTAAAGATGAAATAGCAGCGTATTTGGAAAGCAGTGACAGGATTGGTCCTAGTCAGCATGGATTTATAAAAGGGAAATCATGCTTGACAAATCCTCTGCAATTTTTTGAGGATGTAACTAGTAGAGTGGACAAGGGAGAACCAGTGGGTGTGGTGTATTTGCACTTTCAAAAGGCTTTTGACAAGGTCCCACACAAGAGATCGGTGTGCAAAATTAAGGCACATCATATTGGGGGTAATGTACTGATGTGGATAGAGAACTGGTTGGCAGACAGGAAGCAGAGAGTCGGAATAAACGGGTCCTTTTCAGAATGGCAGGCAGTGACCAGTGGGGTGCCGCAGGGTTCAGTGCTGAGACCCCAGCTATTTGCAATATACATTAATGATTTGGATGAAGGAATTGAGTGTAATATCTCGAAGTTTGCAGATGACACTAAGCTGGGTTGTGGTGTGAGCTGTGAGGAGGATGCTAAGAGGCTGCAGGGTGACTTGGACAAGTTAGGTGAGTGGGCAAATGCATGGCAGATGCAGTATAATATGGATAAATGTGAGGTTATCTACTTTGGTGGCAAAAACAGGAAGACAGAATATTATCTGAATGATGACAGATTAGGAAAAGGGGAGGTGCAACGAGACCTGGGTGTCATGGTACATCAGTCATTGAAAGTTGGCATGTAGGTACAGAAGACGGTGAAGAAGGGCCGAATGGCCTACGCCTGCAACTATTTTCTATGTTTCTATGTTGGCCTGAGCGAGAACACTGACATTGGTGTGTCTATCCTGCCAAATGACTTACAGGATCTTGCGGAGATGGTACTTCAGCGTTTTGAGATGCTTGCTGTACCTAGTCCATGTCTCTGAGCCATATAGGAGGGCAGGTATCACTACTGCCCCGTAGATCATATCTTGGTGCCGGATTTGACGTCCTGGTCTTCAAACACACACTTCCTCAGGTGACCGAAGGCTGCGCTGACGCACTGGAGGTGTTGTTGATTCTCGTCGTCAGTGTTTGCTCTCGTTGACAGTCGGCTCCCGAGTTTTGGAAAATGGTCCATGTTGTCCAAGGCCTCGTTGTGGCATGCAGGTACAGCAGGCGTCGAAGAAGGCAAATGGCATGTTGGCCTTTATAGCTAGGGGATTTGAGTATAGGAGCAGGAAGATCTTACTGCAGTTCTACAGGGCCTTAGTGAGGCCTCACCTGGAATATTGTTCAGTTTTGGTCTCCTAATCTGAGGAAGGCCTTTCTTGCTATTGAGGGAGTACAACGAAGGTTCACCAGATTGATTCCCGGGATGGCAGGACTGAGATATAAGGAGAGACTGGATCAACTGGGCTTGTATCCACTGGAGTTTAGAAGAATGAGAGGGCATCTCATACAAACATATAAAATTCTGACGGGATTGGACAGGTTAGAGGCAGGAAGAATGTTCCCGATGTTGGGGAGTTCCAGAACCAGGGGTCACAGTCTAAGAATAAGGGGTAAGCCATTTAGGACCGAGATGAGGAGAAACTACTTCATTCAGAGAGTGGTTAACCTGTGGAATTCTCTACCGCAGAAAGTTGTTGAGACCAGTTTGTTAGATATATTCAAAAGGGAGTTAGATATGGCCCTTATGGCTAAAGGGATCAAGGAGTATGGAGAGAAAGCAGGGAAGGGGTACTGAGGTTGAATGATCAGCCATGATTTTATTGAATGGCGGTGCAGGCTCAAAGGGCCGAATGGCCTGCTCCTGCACCTAATTTCTATCCCCAATTAACCGTCCCCCAGTCTGTTTGTCAATGACTGCACGATTTATGTTTTGTTAACATGAAAATGTTGCATGATGAACACATTAAAATACAGAGGACTAACACAATGAGATCGATGATGGGAAATGGGAAATAAAAATGACATCAAGCTTTATAACATAATAAAACGTGTCACTACTTAAGAGTAAATCGTCAATGCATGATAAAAGTTAGTACTTACTCTCACAGACCCAACGATGTCATTTCACCGTTTGTGGCACTGGTTCGACCCCCGCATCACGGGCGCGACGGAGGACACCGCCTCAGCGATCTCTCGCCATTACCGCTGATACACAAACGGTGATGGCTTCCCTCGCCCACCCCGTGTTAACTGATTTCAACAGTCCTCCACTTCGCCCACCAATGACTCCTGGGCTTCCTCCAAGAAACAAGTGGCCCTTTTTCTCCCACCTAACTCCACTTCCATGGCTTGATTTTCCATTCTTTTGATATATATTTATCAATCTAAACAATTAATTATTTATTAATTATTTTTAAGATTTATTATTTTAATTATTACTTATTATTCATATTTTATAATATTTAATTGTGAAAATAGTAAAGAATCCTCAAAAAACCTAAAAAAATCCTCACACTCCTCTCTCACTGAATGCACTAACCCTTGCAGCTTGAAAATGTTGAATGCTGTCCTTCTCTTCTCTGCACATGTGCGGGGTCACCCTTGACCCCGAAATCGCGGGAGAATGACGGCACATGCGCAGAGAAGCTTTTCCGGTCCTTTTGGACAGCGGTTCTGCTTTCCTTTATATAGGTATGCTGATCGACGACTTTTGTCCCGGTTTGGCTGCCCACTGCACTCCGCTATCCACCGCTTTGCCGCTGCCGACATGGACGACCCAAAAACCTCAGGAGCCCGCACCAGCGGTATTCTGGCGGTTAAAGATACAGCCACCGTAATGCCACTAAGGATCGGGCGGGGGCGATCCGCATGCAAATTCCAGCCCTTAAGCTATTTGATTCTGCCATAAGAGTTTTTTTTAAACAAAATTCTCCTCTCATTTTCACACCTTGTCTTGTGTCCTTTCCTGGAGGTGACATGTTGGAGTGCAGTTCCACATGCACCAGCAGCTTTCACTTCCATAGTAGTATAGTGGTACTAGTAATGCACTGTTCAGTCACCTAAGAACTCACTTTTAGAGTGGAAGCAAGTCTTCCTCGATTTCGAGGGACTGCCTATGATGATGATGATGCATTGTTGTAGTCTTATACTCGGCTTTATATTGGTGATATTAATGGCACACGTCACTGTTGAGTACTAAATTGGGGGAGAATTCATGGGGAAGTATTGTAGCAGTGTAAAACTAATTGTTCATTAGCCAATCTGGTATTAAAATTATGTTCTAGAAGCAAATTAATTTGTAACTGTTTCAGGATTTTTAAACATTTGAACTACAACGATTAACAAATCACTTACTTCGGGTGACTTCATTTAATGTTTTTCTTGATCATTTTGTAACTTCTAAGAAGTTGGCCTTATATTCTACAGCTCACGACACACTCACCGCATTTAACAAACACTTGAGATGCCGTAACCTACAGGGCTACGGACCAATGTCCCCGGTGTACTGGTTAATATTTATCCCTCAAGCAACGTAACAAAAAAGCGGATTGTCTAGTCATTATCACATTTCTGTTGGGGGAGCTTGCTGTGCACAGTTGGCTGCCGTGTTTCCTACATTACAACAGTGAATACACTTCAGGGCTGCTTCATTGGCTGTGAAGTGCTTTGGGACGCTGGTGTGGTGCCATGCTGTGGGCTGAATGCTTAGTGCATACACAGTACTGGCATGCCTAGTCGTTCAGTGGGAACCATTTACTCAAGCCCATTTTGGCACTCTTCCTTAGTCCTGAGAATGTCTTGTACACTTACTCCCATGATCTATTGATGTGGCAGATCGCACTCACTCTATTTGCTGTATCCTGTCATGTCTGCTGCATATTTGGAAGATTTCCCTTAGCCTCAAAAATGATAATGTTCATCAGTACCACCTCCTCCAGCTGGATCTCCAGGCTCTTTCCAGTGAATGGAGCGGTTCTTGGGATTCCTCCAGCCATCCTTCGAAGCAGCTGTTGTCCTCCACCAAAACAGAGTCTGCCTTGCTTTGAGTGCAGCAGCCCTTTAAGAGCTATTACACTTAGGATTCCCCATCGCCAGATGTTAAAGTGCTCTGGTCATTATCACATTGTTGTTTGTGGAAGCTTGCTGCGTACAGTTGGCTGCCATGTTTCCTACATTACAACAGTGAATACACTTCAAAAGTGCTTCATTGGCTGTAAAGTGCTTTGGGACGTCCTATGGTTACGAAAGGGAAGTCAAGGGTTATGAGGAACAGACAGGAAAGTGGAGTTGAGGCCAAGATCAGATCAGCCATTATCTTAATGAAGGCTTGAGAGGCTGTATGGCCTACTCCTGCTCCTATTTCTTATGTAAGTGCTGGAACATAGGATTAGGCTGGATAGCTCTTTTTTAGCCGGCATAGACATGATGGGCCGAATAGCCTCCTTCTGTGCTACTAATTTCTATGATTCTATGATAAGTATTGTTGTCTACTGAAATTAGCTAACATAGTATAAAAAGTTAATAATGGCCCAGATTTTCTTGCCAAAATAACGATGAGGCTAGTATCGCACCCCGTTGTTTATGCGTAAATGGTGCAGCAAGTTCAGGCAGTGGTCAGATATGCGGTTAATCTCAAATATCCAAAAGTTGCTGTCCGAATTGTGCCACTCTACCATTAGCTTCGCGAAAATGGCATCTCGTTGTCTGGCTTACCTTGAGCTGCATTGAATGGTGTGAAGTTGCTGTAATTGCGTGGTAGATATGAACTTAAAATCACCAAAGTTAAGTCTTGTCCATTCCAGTACCCTTTTAACGGTGTAATAACTGTTAATTACTGTCAATGAACCTCTCTGACTTTGAAAATTAACGATTAAAAGTGCAAAGTCTCATTCCTTCAGGTATTAATTGTTTTTAAAGATTTAAAAAATGTCAAATTACTTCTTAAAAATCTTTTCCTTTCTGTCTTTTTCTCTCACTCTTAATTTGTTTTTCCCTTTCTTTATTTCTCTTTCTGTACCTGATTTGACATTGAATTCACCTACTCTAATTTACACTTCTTTCTCGGACCTTGTGCTGACTAATTTCACAATCCTTCAATCTGATTAGTTAAGGAGATACATTGTTTGTCAGGACCCAGGTGGCCGTGCTGCGACGTTATCAGCTAACACTTTCAGCAATTTAGTAGGCAAAAATGTTTTGAGAGGAAGGGTGCAAGGGCAAGTCTAACTAACAGCAGATACCATTAGATGCCCCGCTGCAGCAAATTATGGCCCATTGCATCGAAATTCCTTGATAAAGGACATAGTGCAAGCTGGACGTTAGAGAATTATTGCTCCCTGTTCATGTGCAGTTTCAGCTCAGCTTGCATCAAATTTAATACAACAATTTCTTTCATGCCTTCATATTGCGAAGAAATCTTAAGTGGATTTTTGACCCAATTTCAGAACTTTGTGGATATTGCGAGATTTTATTATTATCAGTTACTTGTCCATAATACAGCCAACTGGGGATGAAGAAAAAATGAACTTGCATTTAAATAGTGACTTTCATGACCTCAAGACGTCCCAAAGCCAATGAAGTACTTTTGAAATGTAGTCACTGTTACAATGCAGGGAAACGCGGTAGTCAGTTTATGCACAGCAAGCTCCCACAAAGAGCAGTGAGGTAAATGATTAGATTAAAAGCAAAATACTGCGGATGCTGGAATCTGAAATAAAAACAGAAAATGCTGGAAATCTCAGCAGGTCAGGCAGCATCTGTGGAGAGAAAAACAGAGTTAACGTTTTGGGTCGATGACCCTTCGTCAGAACTGGCGAATGTTCAAAAAGAACAGATTCTTAAGCACTGAAAGGGGGAGGGGAAGAAAGAACAAAAGGGAAGGTCTGTGATAGGGTGGGAGGCAGGAGAGATTAGAGAGATAAAAGGGATGATGGCCCAAATTCAACTGGTAATGACAGAAGTTAGAAAAAGGTTAATCTGGATAGGGTGTGAATGGTGGGATAATGACCAGCTGCCATGTGGAGACAGAAGGAAAAAAAAGAAGAGAAAAGGAAAAAAAGAAAAAAAACATAAGATGGCAGCTGGACATTCTTTTCGAACATTCGCCAGCATTTTCTGTTTTTATTATAAATGATTAGATTGTCTATTTTTGGTGATGCTTAATGAAGGATACATGTTGGCCAGGACACCGGGAGTAGTCTCTTCAAATAGAGCCATGGGACCTTGTATATTCAACTTATTTTATTCGTTCATGGGATGTGGGCGTCGCTGGCAAGCCCAGCATTTATTGCCTATCCCTAATTGTCCTTAAGAAGATGGTGGTGAGCCGCTTTCTTGAACCTCAGCAATCCGTGTGGTGAAGGTACTCCCACAGTGCTGTTAGGGCAGGAGTTCCAGGATTTTGACCCAGAGTTGATGAAGGACTGGTGATATATTTCCAAGTCAGGATTGCGTGTGACCTGGAGGGGAACTTGCAGGTGATGGTATTCCCATGTGCCTGCTGCCCTCGTCCTTCGAGGTGGTAGAGGTTGCGGGTTTGGGAGGTGCTGCTGAAGAAGCCTTGGCAAGTTGCTGCTGTTCATCTTGTAGATGTACACAATGCAACCACGTGCGCCGGTGGTGGAGGGAGTGAATGTTTTAGGTGATGGGATGAGGTGCCAATCAAGTGGGCTGCTTTGTCCTGGATGGCGTTGAGCTTCTTGAGGGTTGTTGGAGCTGCACTCATCCAGGAAATTGGAGAGCATTCCATCACACTTCTGACTTTTGCCTTGTAGATGGTGGAAAGGCTTTGGGGAATCAGGAGGTGAGACACTCGCTGCAGAATACCCAACCTCTGACCTGCTCTTGCTGGCACAATATTTATGTGGCTGGTCCAGTTAAGTTTCTGGTCAATGGTGACCCCCAGGATGTTGATGGTAGGGAATTCGGTGATGGTGATGCCATTGAATGTCAAGGGGCGGTGGTTAGGCTCTTGTTGGAGATAGTCATTGCCTGGCACTTGTGTGGCCCGAATGTTGCTGAGTGGGCAGACAGAGTGTCGGTTTAACGGCTCATCAATAGGTGGCACCTCTGAATATGCAGCACTCCCTCAATACTGCACTGGAGTCTCAGGTCTCTGGCGTGGGACTTGAACTCACAAATTTCTGACTTGGATGACAGTACTGCAATTGAGCCAAAGCTGACACTTATCTGAACACGTTCCAAATGAGTAGTAATAAGTTTTGTCTAAGCCGACAAGAAGGCAAGTTATTGAGGTGACATGCGAGCAGTCCCATTATTTTGGCATGTATTGTACTTTCCCTGTTAATATCGATTTTATAATTGTAAAAGTGCTCACTGTGAACAAAAGCCTGCTAGTGTTGCATGCCTGATGTTGTCATTCTATAATATCCATTCTGTTCCTTTCCATAAAATCAATGTTCCTCAGGTACTACATGACGAGGTATTTTAAAGCAGAAGTACGGATTGTTCTGTAGTAATGGGAAGAAAAATAATTGTAAAGTTCATGACCTTGTGCTGATTATAAGCAATGATCATTATTTCTCTGTACATTTAAATGATGCTCACGATGGAGAATCTAAGTAGGCCCATTTTCATTCCTGTAGTTTGATATCATCTGAACCCCCACTTTTGGATATCGGGAACTTTTGATAATGGATGCATCCTTCTCTGCTTGCCGAAGAACTTTGCACAGTGGCCTTTGCACTTGAATTTACCCCACTGGCCAAAGTTATGCCACCCTTCATAGCCTTTCTTATGTGCTAATTGATGAATTGATGAATGCTTTGTGTTATCATTCACTGGGGATATCCATTATTTTCTAAAGTATGTGAATGAATTACACAAAAAGATTTTAAGTCATTGCCACATAAGAGATAGAAAGGAAAACTTCCAATGCTGGATTATGAAATTAAAACAGAAAATTCTGGAAATACAAAACAGCCTCTGAAAAGAGAAACAACAGGGGGGACTTTAACCTGGAGGAGCATGAGGGTTTGGAATTAAAGGTGGCAGAAATGCGAGTGAGTCGAATATCGGCTCCAACCCACCGATTTCCACATTTACCTCGTGCACGATAGGCTGGTTGTGTGCATACCCCTCGGGAGAAGCAGGTTGCCTATTAACATATACTAATCGCTCAATTGGAGTGAGATTTCAACACACTTTTAAATTTAGCGTCACACCCACGGGTTTCCCAGGCTTCCTGAAACTCGCCATTGAAAGCAAGGTGAGTACGGAATGGCAGTTGAGGGGGCTGGCTAAAACTCATTGACATACGGCAATAAGTACTCGGTGCTCTCAGCTGATTTCTTGCCTACTAGTGGGAAAGGGTTTCTTCACAGTACTTTTGCTGAGAGTTTGCTTTTTACACTTTGAAGGTTTTTGAATCACATCTGGATGGGTGGCATCTTGTCTGCCTTAGATTGGACCTCAGATGAGCAGCAATATGACCAACAACAGCAGCCTGCTGTTGAGCAATCTGCAGCTGGACAGCTGAGAGGGGTGCAGCTCGCAAGAGGCACTACAGGGTGTACAGGCAGAGGCTGAGTTTCCTTGACCTGTTGGAACAACAGTGCTTCAGGAGGCTCAGGTTGTCACGTCAGGTGGTGGCAGACATCTGCAGCCTCCTGGAAGCAGACCTGTTCCCTGCTGGACCTGGTGGCCACACATTACCAGTGGCTGTCAAAGTGACCACCGCCCTCAATTTGTTTGCCTCTGGCTCCGTCCAGGGCTCTGCCGGAGACATGTCCAGGATCTCTCAGTCAGCGGCCCACAAACGCATAAGACAGATGACTGGTGGGTTGTTGGCAGGGCCGGCAATTATGCGAACTCCGCCCGTGATGACATCAGTCAGAATGAGCGGGCGCTCAGGATGACGCCTCTGGCTGGCATCCCACAGGTGCAGGTTGCAATCGCCTGCACACGTGTGGCAATCTGGCTAGATCAACCAGGAGTATTTGTGAACCGCAAGGGCTTCCACTCCATGAATGTGCAGCTGTTGTGCAACCACAAAAAGATATTTATGCAGGTATGTGCAAGATTCCTGAGGAGGTGTTATAATGCTTTTGTTCTGTGGCAGTCCAAGCACCTTGACATCTTTGGACCTGCAAGCAGATTTAAGGGGTGGCTGCTGGGAGACAAGGGATATGCACTTCAATCTTGGCTGATAATACCTGTCAGAAACCCGACCAATGAAGCCCAGCAGCGCTACAATGAATGCCATATGATGTGTGATCGAACAAACCACCGGCATGCTAAGAATGCGCTCGGGTGCCCAGAGAGCTCTGGAGGCGCACTTCAGTATGCACCAGCTCGGGTGTCCAGAATGGTTGTGGTGTGCTGCACCCTGCACAACATTGCGCAGAAACCAGGTTTGGATCTGCTGGAGATCCTCTGTGGACGATTCCGAGGAGGAGGAGGAGGAAGGTGATGAGGGCAATGCAGCACCAGTTGCTCACATTGCTGCCCAGGATGTCATGGATGCTTTTATTAATGCAAGGTTCACTTTGGTTGCACCAGTAGACCGATGTCAGAACCACATGCAACAGCCACTCTTTCTGCCCTCCCAATGCCACCGACACAAAGCAGACAACCTGCAAACAACCAATCACTCCTTCCACATCCCTCCCCCCCCCCCCCCCACCCACATTGGTCCCCGTCAATTCATGCCTTTCCATTCATCATCAAGCAAGTTAAAAGGCGACTTGTCATCCAGAAAACAAGAATGGGCAACATGGGAAAGTGGTGCAAAATAATAAAGTTTATTACTGAAGACGTTGCAACTTATCATTTTGAAGATGATTATATTTCACTCGCTGTTGAAATCAAGTCAACATGACTGAGTGTTGTATGGCATGTGGGTCACTAATATTTAATTGTGTCTGTCACCAGGTAGCTGGGAGGTCCCCATCTCCGATGGCCAGGGACGCCGAAAGCCACTGCATCGGCTTGACAAGACAGAGTAAGGGGGGTGGGGTGGGGTGATGTGCGAAGCTGGACGTAGGTGAACTTGCAACTGTGCTCACCTTTCCTGATCCGATTGAGTCATTAAAACACTTCCTGCACTGAATCCTGGAACGTGGCATAATTCTCATGCTGCTGACCACCTGGGCCATCTCCAGCCAAGCCTGCTTTGTGGAAGAGCAGGTTTCTGCCTCCCGTTGCTGGGGAAGAGTATCTCTCTGGTCCCTCACTGACCCCAGCAGTATATCAAGCAATGCAACTTTACATCGAGGCACAGCCCTTGACTGTCCTGAATCCATTCTGAAACTTCTCACTCTGTTCAAACTCCTACCTCCTCCAAGTTCCATCTTTGGATTGGCCCTTTAAATATCGGAGTTGGGATCACGTCGTGTGGATACTCATCATACTCGCTGCCGCACAATCGATGTCGAGCCTGGAATTAAATGATAATGAGCTGGCTGCATTAAATGCTGCAGACAGACACGCTTAAAATTCATCCGGTTTTCCCACCCGATACCTCACCCACCCCAGCCCCCCGCTCCAAACAAGCCTCCGAGTTAATGTCGAGGCCAATAAGTTCAAAAGGTTTTCTAGGTATTTTTCTTTGAGCCTTGGATTGCTTTATCTAAGCACACAAATCACCACACAATGGTGCAACTGAAATTCACCAACTGTGAATGGAGTCCAAAACCAGAATTGTCCACTTGCTCCTTTTTTCTGCAATCTTGTCTCTTTTAGTGCTGACAGAGCTGATGTGTCTCCAACATTTAGTGTTTTTATTATTACCTCGAGGGTTGTTTGAGTATTGTAATGCTTCTTATTTTTATGTAGCAGATTATTTACTTCGTAGGGTTTTCAATGCCATGCACTGCTCAGTTTAAAAAAACAATCTGTAACTATTACCGCATTGCAATCATCCAGCACTTTTGTGCACAAATGTCAAAAGAGCATTCAGAAAGGTCTCTGCTTAAATTTAAAATCATTGGAATGCTTTCAAAGCACATGTAACCACCCAGATGAAGTGCAGTGTTGGGAAAGAGAAGGTTGGCGTGTGCTCGCTTCAGACTTTGTTGTAATAAAGTGGAATGTGCCCCATTGCTCCTCTCTTGTCACTCACAAGCCATTCAGGGCCAGGATTTTCTTGACTTGTGCTTTGTTATTAATGGAAGTTAGAGTCATACATTTGTTTGGTGCTGACTATTCACTCCAGTGATGATTATTGGCACAGGCATATAGGGGCAAAGAGGGCTAGGATGGGTGTTGGATTGAAGGATTGTTATTTTGTTTGAAGATGTTGATGTCAACGGTAGACTGTGTTACATAGAAGAGATGTGTTAGAAACATAGAAATTTACAGCGCAGAAGGAGGCCACTTCGGTTCATCGTGTGCGTGCCGGCTGACAAAGAGCCACACGGCCCTTGGTCAGCAGCCCTAAAGGTTACATATAAACCTATCAACAATGACGGAAAGGCAAAGAGCATCCAGCCCAACCAGTCCGCCTCACACAATTGCGACGCCCCTTATACTGAAAACATCTACACTCCACCCCAACCGGAGCTATGTGATCTCCTGGGAGAGGCAAAAACCAGATTAAAAACCCAGGCCAATTTAGGGAGAAAAAAATCTGGGGAAAATTCCTCTCCGACCCATCCAGGCGATTTGAAACTAGGAGTTCACCCTGGCCGTATTCTATTCCCTGCAGAGCTTACCATTATATCTGTGCCATCCAACAAAAGGTCATCCAGTCTAATCCCAATTACCAGTTCTAGGTCTGTAACCCTGCAGGTTAAGGCACTTCAAGTGCCCAACCGACCATCTCTTAAGTGGTGAGGGTTTCTGCATCCACCACTCTTCCAGGCAGCGAGTTCCAGATTCCCACAACCCTTTGTGTAAAGAAGCCCCCCCCTCAAATCCCCTCTAAACCTTCCACCAACCACCTCTTGCAGCAGTCACTGGGGAATCCTCTTGAGTGCATGTAATTCTGCCTCTAACAAAGATAGGACCACAACCAATATTCCCTCTAATTTTCTTATCCCTGCGCAGGCCCTTTAAATTTGTTGAGCGGCCGCGCATGCGCGATGCCTCTACCAGCAGTGGGGTTGGTGAGTGGCCTGCGCTTTACTTCTACCAGCAGCGGGCTGTTGAGTGGCCTGCGCAGGATCTTGTGATTGGCCGCGCACCTTAAGGAGGACATTGGCAACAACCCTAACAATGTCAAGGTCCAGTCCTTTTTGTATGACAAAGTTGTACAGGGCACAGCAGGCTACAACTATGTATGGCGCACCAACTGAAGCATACTATTGAGCCACACCTGACCAGTTTAGACAGTGAAAGCATCCCTTTAAGATCCCAATGGTCCTCTTGATCACTCTGGTAGAGGCATATGCCTGATTGCTCTTCTCCTGTTGTTGGGCCACTCTCAGTGGTGCCCATTGTCCATGGCTTTGTCACCCACAAGCCATACCTTGATATAATGTTCTTACCTGAAGAAGTAATGGCGAGCGGATTTCAAAGGATGAGTGCATTGTAACAAATTCCAGCATAGAAACATAGAAAATAAGTACAGGAGTAGGCCATTCGGTCCTTCGAGCCTGCACCACCATTCAATATGATCATGGCTGATCATGCAACTGTAGTACCCCATTCCTGCTTTCCCTCCATACCCCTTGATCCCTTTAGCCGTAAGGGCCACATCTAATTCCCTTTTGAATATATCTTAACAAACTGGCCTCAACAACGTTCTGTGGTAGAGAATTCCACAGGTTCACAATTCTCTGAGTGAAGAAGTTTCTCCTCATCTCGGTCCTAAATGGCTTACCCCTTATCCTTAGACTGTGACCTCTGGTTCTGCATTTCCCCAACATCGGGAACATTCTTCCTGCATCTAACCTGTCCAATCCCGTCAGAATTTTATATGTTTCTAGGAGATCCTCTCTCATTCTTCTAAATTCCAGTGAATATAAGCCTAGTCGATCCAGTCTTTCTTCATACATCAGTCCTGCCATCCCAGGAATCAGTCTGGTGAACCTTCGCTGCACTCCCTCGATAGCAAGAACGTCATTCCTCAGATTAGGAGACCAAAACTGTACACAATATTCAAGGTATGGCCTCACCAAGGCCCTGTACAACCGCAGTAAGACCTCCATGTTCCTATACTCAAATCCTCTAGCTATGAAGGCCAACATGCCATTTGCCGCCTTCACTGCCTGCTGTACTTGCATGCCATCTTTCAATGACTGATGTACCATGACACCCAGGTCCCCAGGTCTCGTTGCACCTCCCCTTTTCCTAATCTGTCACCATTCAGATAGTATTCTGTCTTCCTGTTTTTGCCAACAAAGTGGATAACCTCACATTTATCTACATTATACTACATCTGCCATGCATTTGCCCACTCACCTAACCTGTCCAAGTCACCCTGCAGCCTCTTAGCATCCTCCTCACAGCTCACACTACCACCCAGCTTAGTGTCATCTGCAAACTTGGAGATATTACATTCAATTCCTTCATCCAAATCATTAACATATATTATAAATAACTGGGGTCCCAGCACTGAAAAGGACCCGTTTATTCCTACTCTTTGCTTCCTGTCTGCAAACCAGTTCTCTATCCACATCAATACATTACCCCCAATACCATGTGCTTTAATTTTGCACACTAATCTCTTGTGTGGGACCTGGTCAAAAGCCTTTTGAAAGTCCAAATACACCACATCCACTTGTCCACTCTACTAGTTGCATCCTTAAAAAACTCTAAAAGCAAGATTTCCCTTTCATAAATCCATGCTAACTTGGACCGATCCTGTCACTGCTTTCCAAATGCGCTGCTATTACATCTTTAATAATTGATTCCAACATTTTCCCCACTACCAATGTCAGGTTAACCGGTCTATAATTCCCTGTTTTTACTCTCCCTTTTTTAAAAAGTGGTGTTACATTATCTACCCTCCAATCCATAGGAACTGATCCAGAGTCGATAGACTGTTGGAAATTGACCACCAATGCATCCACTATTTCTAGGGCCACTTCCCTAAGTACTCTGGGATGCAGACTATCAGGCCCTGGGGATTTATCGTCCTTCAATCCCATCAATTTCCCTAACACAATTTCCTGACTAATAAGGATTTCCTTCAGTTCCTCCTTCTCGCTAGACCCTCGGTCCCCTAGTATTTCTGGAAGGTTATTTGTATCATCCTTAATGAAGACAGAACCAAAGTATTTGTTCAATTGGTCTGCCATTTCTGTGTTCCCCATTATAAATTCACCTGATTCTGACTGCAAGGGACCTACATTTGTCTTCACTAATCTTTTTCTCTATATATCACGTTGATTTGTAGGATGCTTTGCATGTTGCCAGACACACTCTGAGTTTAAGGATTGGAAGCCTTTCCTTTTGAGGAAGTGGAGAGAGTTTGCTGTAGGAGCTCACAAAGCAACATGGTTGCTACCTAGCCAGCAGAAAGCCAGAGACCCTATAAAACTGGATATTGCTGCTGCCTTGCTGTGATGCCAAAGGTGAAGCTTACCTAGAAAGTGTGTCAGTCACCTGATGAAAGCATGTCCATATTGTACCCTGGCTGCTATTACAGAGATTCCCTGTGACAGCCTGAAATGACACAGTGCCATAGCAGTTGAGTGTGTTCATCACCTTTGTAGCCACAGAGAGGAAGTATGGGCAGAATCTCTTGGCTGAAGGTCCTCATAAATAGGTGGCAGTGTTGCCCTATTACCCCTCTGATGAAGTGTACTCTCATACACATCTCCTCCGAAGGTCCGCATATGTCCTGTGTTGTCTGTATATTCTATGGATGGGCGGGTTTGGATAGCTGGTAGGCTGACAGAAAGAAAGAATTGCATTTATAATGGTGCCTTTCACGACTACCGGCGGTTCAAAGCGCTTTACAGCCAACGAAGTACTTTATAATGTAGGAAATGTGGAACCAAATTTGCGCACAGCAAGCTCCCACAAACAGCAATGTGATAATGACCAGATAACTCTCTCAAACAGTAATTTAATAATGACCAGATAACCTGTTTTTTAGTGACGTGGATTAAGGGATAAATATTGGCCAGGTCACCGGGGATAACGCCCCTGCTCTTCTTTGAAATAGTGCCGTGGGATCTCATGAGAGCAGGCGGGGCATCGGTTTAACATCTCAACCGAAAGACGGCAACAGTGCAGCTCTCCCTCAGCACTGCACTGGAGTGTCAGCCTAGATTTTTGTGCTCAAGTGTCTGGAGTGGGACTTGCGCCTCCATTGAGGAAGAATGTTGTGAGTTCGAGTGCTACCAACTGAGCCATGGCTGCATCCGCCTTAAATACTGCCTGACTCTCCTTTGTTCCATCCTGTGTGGCTTCTCCTCCTCCATGATGATGGCATACCTGCTCCTGAGAATCCCTCACTGGGGTTGGGGGTGGGGAGCTGCATTTTTCCCATTAGTGTGATGACAAACAAGTATCCACCAATGAAGAAACTGCAATATAATGGACCCATATATTATGATGAATGCTCGAATCAATAGTTCAGTATGTAAGACAAAATACTGTGCTGCCTTGGTGTACTCTATTTTTGAACCATATCATTTAAAAAAAGATTAATTTTATTGTACTCTTACTTGTCACATAGTTAATCCTGTTCTCAATGGTTGTATTAAAATGCTTGTTTTCCCATTGTAATCTATCTTATTGATGTCGAGCATGTTGTACCTATCAGTTCCTTTTGGAAAGGTATCTTGTGATTGTTGGTTAATACAATACCAGCTCTACAGCAGCTGATCCACTGGGACTGTCTCTAACACTAGTGTTGGATCAGTTTATTGGCTGAAATTCGTCTCTGGATCGCAGAGGCTCATGGCATTGCGATGAACAAAACAAACAGATGTGGCTCTCCGTCTGGGTGATTCTTAACAGATCTTTTCACCAACAGAAGGATTTTTTGAGATAATTTGAAAATATTGACCTTGTATGTAATCCTGTCCCATTCATGATACCTACTTTCAAAAATATTTTTCAAATTCCTGCATTTTGATGAGGGGGAGTTATGGCTGTAAGCACTTAATTGTCATTTGAATAAATATCTCTAGATTTTACCCAAAGTTCACACTTGCTTTCTCTTCCTCCTCCTTTCGTTCTTTCTCAATAAAATTAAATACTGGGTTTCTTTGTAAAAGTGGCACTGTATCTTATAGGGCTGCATCCCTTCAAATTAAAAACTTACTTGGCAATCTCATTGTTCAGTGGACTTCATTCAAGGAAAATAGAATTACAGGAACTTCGTGCATAATGCCACTTGTTTCCAAGAATTATTTATCGTTAAGTATCCTCCACACACTGTAGTCTTAATTGGTTCTGGTGAAAACACGAATTGCGCATGCACTTGAAAATGCCATCCTGATGTTGCAGATGGGCACTGGGTTCTACTCTTAAGCCTATGAAATCCAGCGAAGCCTAGTCTGCTGATGCCAAAATCTAATGGCAACAATGCCCACGTGTGCCTCCCCAGCATCACGTAGCGCCTCCTGGTGCAGATAGAACACTGGCTCTGAATGATGTAAAGCTAGGGCAATTTACAGGGGGGACTCATACACATGCATGTCCCAGATAGAGGTGACTGCAGGGCATTCTGGGGGGAGAGGGCAAACAGCCAGAGGTCATGGTCGACATCGGTACCAATGACATAGGTAGGAAGAGGGATGAGGTCCTGCAGGCAGAGTTTAGGGAGCTAGGAGAGAGATTAAAAAGCAAGACCTCAAAGGTAGTAATCTCCGGATTACTCCCATTGCCATGAGCTAGTGTTACAGAAATAGGAAGATAGAGCAGATGAATACGTGGCTGGAGAGATGGTGCAGGCGGGAGGCCTTTATATTCCTGAGACATTGAGCCCAAGTTTCCACAGGATAAAAAACGGGCGCCCCTCCGAGCTGCTCGCCCGTTTTTCGCGCCTAAAACGGCGCCAGAAAAAAAACGCGCTATTCTCGAGCGCTTTGCAGCTCCTTGTCTGTTTGGCACGGCGCCCAGGGGGGCGGAGCCTACACTCGCGCCGATTTTGTAAGTGGGAGGGGGCGGGTACTATTTAAATTCGTTTTTTTCCTGCCGGCAACGCTGCGCGTGCGCGTTGGAGCGTTCGCGCATGCTCAGCGTGGAAAAAAAACATTGGCACTCGGCCATTTTTGTAGTTCTTTGTAGCCGTTTAATTTTTGAACATTTTTTAATAAAATCACATTGCCATCAGAACATCAGCACTGAGGCTACCCTTCTCACTGTCTCCTTCCCCTGCGCGGCAACAAGCCGCTGTCTCCTTCCCCTCCCTCCACGGCAACAAGCCGCTGTCTCCTTCCCCTCCCTCCACGGCAACAAGCCGCTGTCTCCTTCCCCTCCCTCCCCTCCCTCCACGGCAACAAGCCGCTGTCTCCTTCCCCTCCCTCCCCTCCCTCCACGGCAACAAGCTGCTGTCTCCTTCCCCTCCCTCCCTTCCCTCCACGGCAACAAGCCGCTGTCTCCTTCCCCTCCCTCCCCTCCCTCCACGGCAACAAGCCGCTGTCTCCTTCCCCTCCCTCCCTCCCCTGCGCGGCAACAAGCCGCTGTCTCCTTCCCCTCCCTCCCCTCCCGCCACGGCAACAAGCCGCTGTCTCCTTCCCCTCCCTCCCCTGCGCGGCAACAAGCCGCTGTCTCCTTCCCCTCCCTCCACGGCAACAAGCCGCTGTCTCCTTCCCCTCCCTCCACGGCAACAAGCCGCTGTCTCCTTCCCCTCCCTCCCCTCCCGCCACGGCAACAAGCCGCTGTCTCCTTCCCCTCCCTCCCCTGCGCGGCAACAAGCCGCTGTCTCCTTCCCCTCCCTCCCCTGCGCGGCAACAAGCCGCTGTCTCCTTCCCCTCCCTCCCCTCTCTCCATGGCAACAAGCCGCTGTCTCCCTCCCCTCCCTCCACGGCAACAAGCCGCTGTCTCCTTCCCCTCCCTCCCCTGCGCGGCAACAAGCCGCTGTCTCCTTCCCCTCCCTCCCCTCTCTCCATGGCAACAAGCCGCTGTCTCCTTCCCCTCCCTCCCCTGCGCGGCAACAAGCCGCTGTCTCCTTCCCCTCCCTCCCCTCTCTCCATGGCAACAAGCCGCTGTCTCCCTCCCCTCCCTCCACGGCAACAAGCCGCTGTCTCCCTCCCCTCCCTCCACGGCAACAAGCCGCTGTCTCCCTCCCCTCCCTCCACGGCAACAAGCCGCTGTCTCCCTCCCCTCCCGCCACGGCAACAAGCCGCTGTCTCCTTCCCCTCCCTCCCCTGCGCGGCAACAAGCCGCTGTCTCCTTCCCCTCCCTCCCCTCTCTCCATGGCAACAAGCCGCTGTCTCCCTCCCCTCCCTCCACGGCAACAAGCCGCTGTCTCCCTCCCCTCCCTCCACGGCAACAAGCCGCTGTCTCCTTCCCCTCCCTCCCCTCCCTCCCCTGCGCGGCAACAAACGGCGGTTTCCTTCGAACGATGGCTGAAGCACTTTCACACAGGTAGGAAGATGGTTTATTTAATCTTTTCTTTGCTTATAAATGTTTAGTCAGGTTGGATTTATTTGTATAATATTTGTAGAAGTATAAATAAGGATTGATTGTAGAATTTAATGAGTTCCCTTCCCCCCCCCCCTCTCCCCCCCTCGTTCTGGACGCCTAATTTGTAACCTGCGCCTGATTTTTTAATGTGTAGAACAGGTTTTTTCAGTTCTACAAAAATCTTCACTTGCTCCATTCTACTTTAGTTTGGAGTACGTTTTCACTTTGGAAACTTTGAAATCAGGCGTCAGTGGCCGGACACGCCCCCTTTTGGAAAAAAAAATTCTGTTCTAAAGTAGAACTGTTCTACCTCACTAGACCTGCAGAAAAAAAAATGTGGAGAATTGCGATTTCTAAGATAGTCCGTTCTCCACCAGTTGCTCCTAAAAAATCAGGCGCAAATCATGTGGAAACTTGGGCCCAATGGGACTGCTTCTGGGGTAAGTGGGACCCCTGTACAAGCTGGACAGGTTGCACCTCAACGGAGCAGGGACCAATATCCTCGGGGAGGGGGGGTTTGCTAGTGCTGTTAGGGAGGGTTTAAACTAGCTTGGCAGGGGGATGGGAACCTGAGAATAGAGTCAGTAGGGAGGGGAGAAAAGCGGAAATTAGAATGCAAAAATAAAGAAAGTGAGTTTGAATGAGAGGAGCAAGCAGGAAAAAAGGGTAAAAAAACCAAACTTAGCACATTGTCTAAATGCACGTAGCATTTGTAACAAAATAGATGAATTGATGGCACAAATTGAGACAAATGGGTATAACCTAATAACCATTACAGAGACGTGACCAGGACTGAGAATTAAATATTAAGTATTTGCCAATCTGGAAGGACACACAGAAAGGAAAAGGAGATGGGGTAGCTCTATTGATAAAAGATGGAATCACTGCAATAGTGAGAAATGATATATGCTCAAAGGATCAGGATATTGAAGCAGTTTGGGTGGAGATAAGGAATAAAAAGGGGAAAAAGTCACAGGGGGCCTATATACTACACCCACCAAACAGTAGCAACTCTTGGTTGGAGCATAAACCAGGAAATAGTGGGGGCTTGTAAAAAGGGAACAGCAATAAGCATGGGTGATTTTAACCTCCATATTGATTGGACAAATCAAATTGGTCAGGGTAGCCTTGAGGAGGAGTTCACAGAGTGCGTAAGGGACGGGTTCCTTGAGCAGTATGTAACGGAACCAACCAGGGGGCAGGCTATCTTAGATCTGGTCCCGTGTAATGAGACATGATTGATAAACAATCTCCTAGTAAAGGATCCCCTTGGAATGAATGATCATAGCATGATTGAATTTCAAATTCAGATGGAGGGTGAGAAAGTTGGATCTCTAACCAGCGTACTAAACTTAAATAAAGGAGACTATGAAGGTATGAGGGAAGAGTTGGCTAAAGTGGACTAGGAAAACCGATTGAAGTGTGGGATGGTTGATGAACAGTGGTGTACATTTAAAGAGAGATTTCACAGCTCTCAAGAAAAATATATTCCAGAAAGGAGGAAAGGGTGCAAGAGAAAAGAAAGCCAAAAGAAATAAAGGACGGTATCCAATTAAAAACAAGGGCATACAAAGTGGGCAAAACTAGTGGGAGGACAGAAGACTGGGAAGCTTTTAAAAGCCAGCAAAGAATGACTAAAAAAATTAAGAAAGGGAAGATAGACTATGAAAGTAAACTCGCACAAAATATAAAAACAGATAGCAAGAGTTTCTATAGCTATATAAAAAGAAAAAGTGTGGCTAAGGTAAATGTTTGTCCCTTAGCGGACGAGACCGGGAAATAATTAATGGGTAACATGGAGATAGCAGAAACTCAAAACAAGTATTTTGTATCAGTTTTTACGGTAGAGGACACTAACAATATTCCAACAGTGGATAGTCAAGGGGCTATGGGGGGGGGGGGAGGAACTTAACACAATCACAATCACTAAGGAGGCGGTGCTCAGTAAGATAATGGGACTAAAGGCAGATAAATCCCCTGGACCTGATGGCTTGCATCCTAGCATCTTAAGAGAAGTAGCGGCAGGGACTGTGGATGCATTGGTTGTAATTTACCAAAATTCCCTGGATTCTGGGGAGGTCCCAGCAGATTGGAAAACTGCAAATGTAACGCCCCTATTTAAAAAAAGGAGGCAGACAAAAAGCATGAAACTATAGACCAGTTAGCCTAACATCTGTGGTTGGGAAAATGTTGGAGCCCATTATTAAAGAAGCAGTAACAGGACATTTGGAAAAGCAAAATTTGGTCAGGCAAAGTCAGCATGGGTTTATGAAGGGGAAGTCATGTTTGACAACTTTGCTCTAATTTTTTGAGGATGTAATGAACAGGGTGGATAAAGGGGAACCAGTGGATGTCGTATATTTGGACTTCCAGAAGGCATTTAACAAGGTGCCACACAAAAGGTTACTGCACAAGATAAAAAGTTCACAGGGTTGGGGGTAATATATTAGCATGGATAGAAATTGGCTGACAAACAGAAAACAGAGAGTCGGGATAAATGGTTCATTCTCTGGTTGGCAATCAGTAACGAGTGGGTTGGCGCAGGGATCAGTGTTGGGACCCCAACTATTTACAATCTATATTAACGACTTGGAACAGGGGACTGAGTGTAATGTAGCCAAGTTTGCTGACGATACAAAGATGGGAGGAAGGGTAATGTGTGAGGAGGACATAAAGAGGCTGCAGGAGGACATAGACAGGCTAAGTGAGTGGGCAAGAATTTGGCAGATGAAGTATAATGTTGTAAAGTGTGAGTTCACGCACTTTAGCAGAAAAAAAATCAAAGAGCAAGTTATTATTTAAATGGAGAAAGATTGCAAAGTGCTGCAGTACAGCGGGACCTGGGGGTGCTTGTGCATGAAACACAAAAGGATAGTATGCAGGTACAGCAAGTGATCAGGAAGGCCAATGGAATCTTGGCCTTTATTGCAAAGGGGATGGAGTATAAAAGCAGGCAAGTTTTGTTACAGCTGTACAGGGTATTGGTGAGGCCACATCTGGAATACTGTGTGCAGTTTTGGTTTCCATATTTACCAAAGGATATACTTGCTTTGGAGGCAGTTCAGAGAAGGTTCACTAGGTTGATCCCAGGGATGAGGGGGTTGACTTATGATGAAAGGTTGAGCAGGTTGGGTCTCTACTCATTGGAATTCAGAAGAATGAGAGGTGATCTTATCGAAACGTATAAGATTTAAAGGGAGGCTTGACAAGGTGGATGCAGAGAGGATGTTTCAATTGGTGGGGGAGACTAGAACTAGAGGGCATGATCTTAGAATAAGGGGCTGCCCATTTAAAACTGAGATGAGGAGAAATTTCTTCTCTCAGCTGATTGTGAATCTGTGGAATTTGCTGCCTTAGAGAGCTGTGGAAGCTGGGACATTAAATAAATTTAAGACAGAAATAGACAGTTTCTTAAACGATAAGGGGTTATGGGGAGCGGGCAGGGGAGTGGAGCTGAGTCCATGATGAGATCAGCCATGATCTTATTGAATGGCGGAGCAGGCTCGAGGGGCTTTATGGCCTACTCCTGCTCCTATTTCTTATGTTGTGTAGCAAGAAAAAACAGGGGGAAGCTAGCAGCTGTACTTGTGGGTGTTTGCAAACTGGGACTTGTGACCTTAATACGTTATGGTTGTGTTGACGTTAAAAGACATTTACTGTAAAATTGGTGAAGAACTTTGGATAAAGGTTTCCGAGAGACTTCTTGAATTTGAGGGACAATTTATCTCATCTGTTTGTTTTCTCATCAGTGAAGCTGAGGCATCAGCTTTTAATGAAAAGCACACAGTAACATTAAACTCAATGTTCTGACTCATTAATCAAACAGCAACTTAAACAATCTAACTGACATCCATTGGCTCATTAAGTGCAGGGATTAGATAACCTTATATTAAATCCAGTATTGTCAACAGTTTGACATTGTCTTTTTGTAAAAAAAAAATTTGGGAGTGGAGGGAGCTCATACAGACCATCGTGCTATTCTGTAGAAAAGGGAAAGCTTTGGGCCCAGTCAATCCAGGCCTCTGTCATAATAAAGAAATAAGAAAAGGCCATTCAGTTCATTGAGCCTAATCTTTCCAATGGGCCATGCATAATTTATAGCAGCATAGATTCTCCCTGGTTTATTTAATCATGAGGGAGACAGATAAACAGTGATGGCACTATCCAATGCTACAAAATTCCACTGATCCCTTAATTCATCCTTGAATTCTGAAGAAGATTTTGTTATTTTTAATATGCACAGTATTTAAGGGAGTAAGAGGATGACATTTGTCCTACTTATAACGTAACAGAAATATTATGAACAGGAGGAGGCCATTCAGCCCCTCTATTATTTAATTAGATCCTGGCTGATCTGTACCTCAGCTCCATTTACTCGCCTTTGCTCCACATTTCTTCACATCCTTACCTAACTAAAATCTTATCTATCTCTGTCTTAAACGTTCCAATTGTTCCAGCATCCACAACCTTTTGGGGAAGAGAGTTCCAGATTTCTACTACTCTTTGTGTGACAAAAATACTGATTTATTATATATTTAATTCTATATCTGTAATATACATCATCCATCCAACAACAAAAGTGCTGCAAAGAGCTTTATATAAAGTCACATTGTGCTGTTTGTGTCACAGATAAAGTTCATCATCATCATAGGCAGTCCCTCGGAATCGAAGAAGATTTGCTTCCACTCTTAACATGAGTTCTTAGGTGGCTGAACAATACAAGAACCACAGTCTCTGTCTCAGGTGGGACAGATAGTCGTTGAGGGTAAGGGAGGGTGGGACTGGTTTGCCGCACTCTCTCCGCTGCCTGCGCTTGATTTCTGCATGCTCTCGGCGACGAGACTTAGCGCCCTCCCGGATGCACATCCTCCACTTAGGGCGGTCTTTGGCCAGGGACTCCCAGGTATCAATGGGGATGTTGCACTTTATCAGGGAGGCTTTGAGGGTGTCCTTGTAACATTTCCGCTGCCCACCTTTGGCTCGTTTGCCGTGAAGGAGTTTCGAGTAGAGCGCTTGCTTTGGGAGTCTCATGTCTGGCGTGCCCAGCGGAACTGATCAAGTGTGGTCAGTGCTTCAATGCTGGTCGGACTGAACTCCAGGACCTAGTCGATGTATTTACTGAGGCGTACGAAAGCGTAGGCCTTACGCTAAACATCAATAAGACAAAGGTCCTCCACCAGCCAGTCCTCGCCACACAGATAAAGTTATTAAGGTAAAGTACAACAACTTGTCTTTATATAGTGTCTTTAACGTGAAACGTCCCAAGCCACTTCACAGGAGTATTATGAGATAAAGAATTTGACACCGAGCTGCATAAGTAGAAATTAGCCCAGGTTACCAAAAGCTTGGTCAAAGGGGTAGGTTTTAAGGAGAAAAGAGAGGTAGAGAGGTGGAGAGGCATAGGCAGGGAGTTCCAGAGCTTGGGGCCTAGGCAACAGAAGGCACGGCCACCAATAGTTGAGCGATTATAATCAGGGATGCTCAGGAGGGCAGAATTAGAAGAGCGCAGACACCTCTGGGGGGCGGGTTTTGTGGGGCTCGAGGAGATTAATGATGGGGAGGGCGAGGCCATGGAGGGATTTGAAAATAAGAATGAGAATTTTGAAATCAAGGCCTTGCTTAACCGAAAACCAATGTAGGTCAGTGAGCACAGGGGTGATAGGTGAGCAGAACTTGGTGCGAGTTAGGACATGGGCAGTCAAGCTTTGGATCACCTCTAGTTTACGTAGGGTAGAATGTGGGAGGCCAGGAGTGTGTTGGAATAGTCATATCTAGAGGCAACAAAGGCACGGATGAGGGCTTCGGCAGCAGATGAGCTGAGGCAAGGGCGGACGATGTTACGGCGGTGGAAATAGGCGGTCTTAGTTATGCTGTGGAAATGTGATCGAAAGCTCATTTCAGGGTCAAATATGACACCAAGGTTGCGAACAGGCTGGTTCAGCCTCAGACAGAAGTTGGGGAGAGGGATGGAGTCAGTGGCTAGGGAACGGAGTTTGTGGCCGGGACCGAAACATGTGTGATTTCTTCCTCTCTTTTTTCATAAGTTTGAAATTATATAACGAGGGTAGCCTTTTGGTCTGTTAAATTAAACTTTCGAAAGTGAACTTTTAATTGAATCCGTATTGTTTAAGGTTATATTTGTTTCGCTGGAAATGTCAGTTACTAAATTGGTATTAAACTTGATGAGAGTTCTGGCTTACATTATGGTGAAGAACACAGCATGTGATTGATCAACAAGATAAAACTCACTTGTCTTTATTGACACAGGTCAAAGTTTAAAAATAAAACTTTACAGTTTTATGAAGGTAGGTTATTTTAATTCAATAGAATATTTTTGTACCCTCTATTTTAACCAGTTACATCAGGAGCTATAGATTTTGTTAAAACAGTGTTTATTTAACAAAAACAAGAGAAAGACAATCAACCATTGGCATAGCCCCAAAGTTGGTTGTCTTTAAAGGTGGCCTAATGTCCGACCCTTCAGGCCAGGCAGAGCTCTTTTTGTGCCAAAGGAAGTTTTATGCCTAGATTTTAAAAAACATTACCAGTCACTGGCTCCATGCTCCATTGGTGACTTGCTGTCACTGCTGTCCCGAAGACGGACAGGCCTGTCAACGGAGGCTGCATCCAAGTTTATGGATGAGTAAAACTTTCTCATCAGATGGCAAGGTGAGGGATGTTGTTAGAAAAGATTCTGGCTTCCACTTAATAAGGCATTCCCCACGATTCCAGCCATTTCAAGGAACAATCAGAGAATGCCCATACTGAGGAATTTTGGTCTCTACAATTGCGTTCATCGTGATTCTGCAGCAGGTAGTCTTGGTGACAGAGAGGATACAGGGACTGATGGTGGATGCATTGGTGGTCATTTTCCAACATTCTATAGACTCTGGATCAGTTCCTATGGATTGGAGGGTAGCCGATGTAACCCCACTTTTTAAAAAAGGAGGGAGAAAAAAAAAGTGAATTATAGACTGGTTAGCCTGACATGGGTAATGGGGAAAATGTTGGAATAAATTATTAAAGATGTAATAGCAGCGCATTTGGAAAGCAGTGACATGATCAGTCCAAGTCAGCATGGATTTATGAAAGGGAAATCATGCTTGACAAATCTTCTAGAATTTTTTGAAGGTGTAACTAGTCGAGTGGACAAGGGAGAACCAGTGGATGTAGTGTATTTGGACTTTCAAAAGGTTTTTGACAAGGCCCCACACAAGAGATTAGTGTGCAAATGGTATTGGGGGTAATGTATTGATGTGAATATAGATCTGGTTGGCAGAGAGGAAGCAAAGAGTAGGAATAAACGGGTCCTTTTCAGAATGGCAGGCAGTGACTAGTGGGGTACCACAAGGTTCAGTGCTGGGACCCCAGCTGTTTACAATATACATTAATGATTTAGACGAAGGAATTGAATGTAATATCTCCAAGTTTGCAGATGACACTAAGCTGGGTGGCAGTATGAGCTGTGAGGAGGATGCTAAGAGGCTGCAGTGTGACTTGGACAGGTTAGGTGAGTGGGCAAATGCATGGCAGATGCAGTATAATGTGGATAAATGTGAGGTTATCCACTTTGGTGGCAGAATATTACCTGAATGGTGACAGATTAGGAAAAGGGAGGTGCAATGAGACCTGGGTGTCATGGTAAATCAGTCATTGAAATTTGGTATGCAGGTACAGCAGGCGGTGAAGAAGACAAATGGCATGTTGGCCATAGCGAGAGGATTTGAGCATAGGAGCAGGGAGGTCTTGCTGCAGTTGTACAGGGCCTTGGTGAGGCCATACCTTGAATATTGTGTACAGTTTTGGTCTCCTAATCTGAGGAAGGACGTTCTTGCTATTGAGGGAGTGCAGCGAAGGTTCACCAGACTGATGAGGTCCTACGGGATGAGGTCCTACAAGACAAATTTAAGGAGCTAGGAGCTAAATTAAAAAGTAGGACCTCAAAAGTAGTAATCTCAGGATTGCTACCAGTGCCACGTGCTAGTCAGAGTAGGAATCGCAGGATAGCTCAGATGAATACGTGGCTTGAGTAGTGGTGCAGCAGGGAGGGATTCAAATTCCTGGGGCATTGGAACCAGTTCTGGGGGAGGTGGGACCAGTACAAACCGGACGGTCTGCACCTAGGCAGGACTGGAACCAATGTCCTAGGGGGAGTGTTTGCTCGTGGTGTTGGGGAGGAGTTAAGCTAATATGGCAGGGGGATGGGAACCAATGCAGGGAGATAGAGGGAAACAAAATGGAGACAGAAGCAAAAGACAGAAAGGAGATGAGTAAAAGTGGAGGGCAGAGAAACCCAAGGCAAAAAACAAAAGGGACCAATGTACAGCAAAAGGGCCGCTTTGCCGCAAAATTCTAAAGGGTCAAAGTGTGTTAAAAAGACAAGCCTGAAGGCTCTGTGTCAATGCGAGGAGTATTCGGAATAAAGTGGGCGAATTAACTATGCAGATAGCAGTTAACGGATACGATGTGGTTGGCATCACGGAGATATGGCTCCAGGATGACCAAGGCTGGGAACTCAACATCCAAGGGTATTCAACATTTAGGAAGGATAGACAGAAAGGAAAAGGAGGCGGGGTGGCGTTGCTGGTTAAAGAGGAAATTACTAGGAGTTAGATGAAGTCCTTACTACTCGGGGGATCAAGGGGTATGGCGAGAAAGCAGGAATGGGGTACTGAAGTTGCATGTTCAGCCATGAACTCATTGAATGGCGGTGCAGGCTAGAAGGGCCGAATGGCCTACTCCTGCACCTATTTTCTATGTTTCTAATGCAATTGTAAGGAAAGACATTAGCTTGGATGATGTGGAATCGGTATGGGTGGAGCTACGGAATACCAAGGGCAGAAAACGCTAGTGGGAGTGGTATACAGACCTCCAAACAGTAGTAGTGATGTTGGGGTGGGCATCAAACAGGAAATTAGGGGTGCATGCAATAAAGGTGCAGCAGTTATCATGGGTGACTTTAATATGCATATAGATTGGGCTAACCAAACTGGAAACAATACGGTGGAGGAGGATTTCCTGGAGTGCATAAGGGATGGTTTTCTAGACCAATATGTCGAGGAACCAACTAGGGGGAAGGCCATCTTAGAATGGGTGTTGTGTAATGAGAGAGGATTAATTCGCAATCTCGTTGTGCAAGGCCCCTTGGGGAAGAGGGACCATAATATGGTGCAGTTCTACATTAGGATGGAGAATGAAACAGTTAATTCAGGGACCATGGTCCAGAACTTAAAGAAGGGTAACTTTGAAGGTATGAGGCGTGAATTGGCTCGGATAGATTGGCGAATGATACTTAAGAGGTTGACAGTGGATGGGCAATGGCAGACATTTAGAGACCGCATGGATGAACTACAACAATTGTACATCCCTGTCTGGTGCAAAAATCAAAAAGGGAAGGTGGCTCAACCGTGGCTATCAAGGGAAATCAGGGATAGTATTAAAGCCAAGGAAGTGGCATACAAATTGGCCAGAAATAGCAGCGAACCTGGGGACTGGGAGAAATTTAGAACTCAGCAGAGGAGGACAAAAGGTTTGATTAGGGCAGGGAAAATAGAGTACAAGAGGAAGCTTGCAGGGAACATTAAAATGGACTGCAAAAGCTTCTATAGATATGTGAAGAGAAAAAGGTTAGTAAAGACAAACGTAGGTCCCCTGCAGTCAGAATCAGGGGAAGTCATAACTGGGAACAAAGAAATGGCAGACCAATTGAACAAGTACTTTGGTTCGGTATTCACTAAGGAGGACACATACAACCTTCCGGATATAAAAGGGGTCAGAGGGTCTAGTAAGAAGGAAGGAAATGTGGGAAATCCTTACTAGTCGGGAAATTGTGTTGGGGAAATTGATGGGATTGAAGGCCGATAAATCCCCAGGGCCTGATGGACTGCATCCCAGAGTACTTAAGGAGGTGGCCTTGAAAATAGCGGATGCATTGACAGTCATTTTCCAACATTCCATACACTCTGGATCAGTTCCTATGGAGTGGAGGGTAGCCAATGTAACCCCACTTTTTAAAAAAGGAGGGAGAGAGAAAACATGGAATTATACCTGACATTGGTAGTGAATAAAATGATGGAATCAATTATTATGGATGTCATAGCAGCGCATTTGGAAAGAGGTGACATGATAGGTCCAAGTCAGCATGGATTAGTGAGAGGGAAATCATGCTTGACAAATCTTCTGGAATTTTTTGAGGATGTTTCCAGTAGAGTGGACAAGGGAGAACCAGTTGATGTGGTGTATTTGGACTTTCAGAAGGCTTTCGACAAGGTCCCACACAAGAGATTAATGTGCAAAGTTAAAGCACATGGGATTGGGGGTAGTGTGCTGACGTGGATTGAGAACTGGTTGGCAGACAGGAAGCAAAGAGTAGGAGTAAATGGGTACTTTTCAGAATGGCAGGCAGTGACTAGTGGGGTACCGCAAGGTTCAGTGCTGGGGCCCCAGCTGTTTACATTGTACATTAATGATTTAGACGAGAGGATTAAATGTAGAATCTCCAAATTTGCGGGTGACACTAAGTTTGGTGGCAGTGTAAGTTGCGAGGAGGATGCTATGAGGCTGCAGAGCGACTTGGATAGGTTAGGTGAGTGGGCAAATGCATGGCAGATGAAGTATAATGTGGATAAATGTGAGGTTATCCACTTTGGTGGTAAAAACGAGAGACAGACTATTATCTGAATGGTGACAGATTAGGAAAAGGGGAGGTGCAACGAGACCTGGGTGTCATGGTACATCACTCATTGAAGGCTGGCATGCAGGTACAGCAGGCGGTTAAGAAAGCAAATGGCATGTTGGCCTTCATAGCGAGGGGATTTGAGTACAGGGGCAGGGAGGTGTTGCTACAGTTGTACAGGGCCTTGCTGAGGCCTTACCTGGAGTATTGTATACAGTTTTGGTCTCCTAACTTGAGGAAGGACATTCTTGCTATTGAGGGAGTGCAGCGAAGATTCACCAGACTGATTCCCGGGATGGCGGGACTGACCTATCAAGAAAGACTGGATCAACTGGGCTTGTATTCACTGGAGTTCAGAAGAATGAGAGGGGACCTCATAGAAACGTTTAAAATTCTGACGGGGTTAGACAGGTTAGATGCAGGAAGAATGTTCCCAATGTTGTGAAGTCCAGAACCAGGGGTCACAGTCTAAGGATAAGGGGTAAGCCATTTAGGACAGAGATGAGGAGAAACTTCTTCACCCAGAGAGTGGTGCACCTGTGGAATTCTCTACCACAGAAAGTAGTTGAGGCCAATTCACTGAATATATTCAAAAGGGAGTTAGATGAAGTCCTTACTACTCGGGGGATCAAGGGGTATGGCGAGAAAGCAGGAAGGGGGTACTGAAGTTTCATGTTCAGCCATGAACTCATTGAATGGCGGTGCAGGCTAGAAGGGCTGAATGGCCTGCTCCTGCACCTAGTTTCTATGTTTCTATTATTCCCGGGATGGCAGGACTGACATATGAATAAAGACTGGATCGACTAGGCTTATATTCACTGGAATTTAGAAGAATGAGAGAGCATGTCATAGAAACATATAAAATTCTGACGGGACTGGACAGGTTAGATGCAGGACGAATGTTCCCGATGTTGGGGAAGTCCAGAACCAGGGGTCACATTCTAAGGATAAGGGGTAAGCCATTTAGGACCGAGATGAGGAGAAACTTCTTCACGCAGAGAATTGTGAACCTGTGGAATTCTCTACCACAGAAAGTTGTTGAGGCCAGTTCATTGGATATATTCAAAAGTGAGCTAGATGTGGCCCTTACGGCTAAAGGGATCAAGCTCTATGGAGAGAAAGCAGGAATGGGGTACTGAAGTTGCATGATCAGCCATGATCATATTGAATGGTGGTGCAGGCTCGAAGGGTTGAATGGCCTACTCCTGCACCTATTTTCTATCTTTCTATGTAAGGTCGGAAGCTCTGCTCAGGGTAAAATGGGGCACAGAGGTTGCGAACCATCTGGATCTGTCTGCGACAGTGGCAGGGGAGGGTGGCTAGGAAACAGCTTTTGTGACTTGTATATGAAGCTTAATCCGTTTGGCCTCAAATCAGCACCTAGTGTGTCCACAGTGCTGTTCTGCAGTGGCAGCCTCCCTCAGGTTGTGAAACTCACAATTCCACCTCTGTCTAGACAATTTATTAAAGCTTTTCTGAAGGCACAACTAACCTTCCAACATGTTCTGATTTCCTAAGGAGACTGGGCTTCCTCATAAATCAAGAATCTGCCCTTCATTTTTGCCCAATTTCCAAATAGCCTAAGGCGCTGTGTGACAATAAGGAATATTTACTTATGATCTGTGGTGAGTTGTCTGCCTTTTCTTCATTTAGTTGAACAAAAATGTAGATTGTGTATTTTATGAGGAGACTGGGGTCAAACTTTGGAAGTCAATAGCAACATAATCACTCTTGCATTCAGAGCCATCAGCAGAACCTAATAACATTATTGTGTGCGTTGGCATTTTAATTACTAATAAGATGAGGTAAAGAGGCGTTGGTAAGTTACATTTAGATGCTGTATTTCCTTTGGGTATAAACTTGTAACTGAGGAAAAAACAGCAGCCATTTCACTTCACTTTTATTTTTAACAGTTCACAGCTCATACAAAAGTAGGATTCCCAACTGTTCTAAAAGTTAATAATTTTATTTAATTAATTGGCCTATTCTGGATATATTACAGCATTATTATATAAATGATTTATATTGCCAGAAAAGGGTTTAGAAATTATGTAGATTCTAACAAGCTATGGGTGTAGGTTATAAATAATAAAGATTGCTGGAGTAGCTATCAAAGGCTAAGAACTACACCGACAACCCTTGCAAAGCTGCAATACTCTGATAAGTGAAGAAAGGAGAGCATTAGTCAAGGTTCACACTTTTAATAACGGTCTGGTGACCTCTGCTCATAGTACTTGCTTATCCAAGTCGTGTGAATACAGGTTGTGGTGAAACTTATGAGCAAATAACATTGCTAAGTCAACTGTTGGTCAACCTTCTTCCTTCTACGACACGCTTCGAGTAAGCACAAGACACTTGATAGTGAGTATATGGAACAGATGTTATTCATATTCAGCACAGGTGATCGATTTATACAGTACAAAAGAGTAGCATTGGGTTTCCCTCTCTCTCCAGCTCTCCCAATAATTCTGGAAAGCCATTCTCCTTTATACACCTCAGTTCGCCTACTTCAAAGGTGCATTTCACAGGTAAGACCTCATGATTTATCTGTCCTCAGAGCCTTTCAAAAACTTATTTACACAATCTTAGCTGCTTACTTCAAAGGTAATTTCCAAGAACAAGACTTCATGATAATCTGTTCTCAGTTTTTTTCAAGGTCAGTTTATTGACATGTAAATGTCCACTCTAGATCATGGTTAATTGATCCCTCTGCCTATGTTTATTATGCTAGTCGCTAAAGTTATACATTAATCACTCATTGTCATAATAATCAATCATTTGGAGCAGAACACAATCCATTCTTCCTTCTCATCGACACCCCAGCTATTTTCCTGTTTAGCCTTAGAATGAATGCCTGTTGCTCTGTGACCAGTTATAGATCAATTATTAACTCGTAACTCTCCAACATATCCAACAAACATTCATAATCATATAAATGCCAGGTAATGACCACCTTGAACAGAGAATGCCCAGCCTCCCCTTGCCCTTCAAATTCCACCCCCTCCCCTGATCAACACTTGACTAGAATTGAACTGGACTAGCCATATCAACACCGTGGCTACAAGAGCAGGGCGGAGACTGAATACTCTGTTCCAAGTGGATCACCTGCTGACCCCTCAAAGCCGCTCCACCTTCTGTGAGACTTGAGTCAGGACTATACTAGAATACTCGCCACTCATCGACACGAGACAGTGCAGCAACTCGCCAGTTTCTTTGATAACACTTCCGTCCCATGTGCCTCTACCACCAGGTAGGGCACGAATAGCAATGTCGTGTGAACACCATCACGTCCACATTTTCCTCCAAATCATGCGCCATCCCTGACTTTGGCAGACACACCGTTGCTTCATCGCCGCTGGGAACAGGATCCTGGAATTCGCTACCAAACACTATTCAGGGAGTGCCATCACAAGAACAGCAGCAATTCAAGGAGAAGGCTCACCACCATCATCTCAGAGCAACTAGGGATAGCCAAAAACACATGTTTTAAAAAGCCTCCCATTGTTGGTGTCGAGATCACTTATAGAGAGTGACTATTGGAATGAGTTACTAAAGGGTTACCAGCACCCATATTCTTTGCCTTCAGCAGAGTAGGGTTGTACGAGAAAATTAAATGACAAAAGATTATTATGCATACTTTTATTCTAAGAGCGATTGCAGTCTTTCTCTTGGACAATGCTTTGTGACATGGAATTGTTAGTTGTGGTGTGAGCTGTAGCTTTGACTACATTCGGGCTGAAGTAGTTAAACTTTGACACAACTGGTCACGGTGAAGAATTGTTAGGGTAGCTTGTGTGGAGAAAACGGATAGTGTGGAGGGAGACCACCGAAATGTAGTGAGCATGGAAGGTTGATCTTGATTGGCAGTGTAGTTTTTTTTATAGTTATCATTCTGTACAGGAAACATAGGCAGAGATCTGGTAGATTACCGGTAGTTACATAGAGCCCAAAATTCCACATGGACTTTTTTGGCGCAGTTGAAGAGGTACATCCGATTTTTTTAGTGGTTCAACTGCGGCAAAAAAAAAAGTTCCAAGTTTCGTCAGCATACTCTCATTTTGGAGTGGCGCAGATTGTCCTTAAGCTCTGTGGGTGGAGCTTAGATTCTGCGCCGAAAAACTGAGGTTACCAGGGTAACGGGGGACGCCATGAAGGGCTGAGGTACAGCATTTCCTATTTTAAGTAGATCGTAAGTGAGACTTTTTTCACCTCTGCAATCCCGGGCCGAAAGGCCCCACCCCACCACCGGAACGCTGCAATCCCGGGCCGAAAGGCCCCACTCCCCTCACCACCGGCCCACTCCTATCCCGAGCCGAAAGCCCCCCACCCCATCCCGCTGCAATCCCGGGCCGAAAGGCCCCACCCCGCCCCCTCCCCCCCCCCACCGGAACGCTGCAATCCCGGGCCGAAAGGCCCCACTCCCCTCACCACCGGAACGCTCCTATCCCGGGCCGAAAGCCCCCACGACCCGCTCCTATCCCGGGCCGAAAGCCCCCCACCCCACCCCCCCACCACTGGCCCGCTGTAATCCCGGGCCAAAAGGCCCCCCCCCCCCACGACCCGCTGCAATCCCCGGCCGAAAGCCCCCCACCCCACCCCCTCCACCACCGACCCGCTGCAATCCCGGGCCGAAAGCCCCCCACCCCACCCCCCCCCTCACCACTGGCCTGCTGTAATCCCGGGCCGAAAGGCCCCCCCCCCCCCCCCCCACGACCCGCTGCAATCCCGGGCCGAAAGCCCCCAACACCACCACCGACCCGCTGCAATCCCGGGCCGAAAGGCCCCCACGACCCGCTGTAATCCCGGGCCGAAAGGCCCCCACGACCCGCTGCAATCCCGGGCCGAAAGCCCCCCACCCCACCCCCCCCCCCCCCACCAGCGGCCCGCTGTAATCCCGGGCCGAAAGGCCCCACTCCCCTCACCACCGGCCCGCTCCTATCCCGGGCCAAAAGACCCCTGCACCGGCCCGCTGCCATCCGTGTAATTTGTCTTCTTTGCATTTTATGAACATGGATTATATCTCGCCTCATTCTTTTCTCCCATGAAAACGAGTTTAGTTCTGATTCTTTCTTCATAATGAAGGTCCGCTTACTGATCCGTTCCCCCACCCGACCCTGGCCCCGAGTGCATTCCCGGTCTGCTCCCCACCCCTAGCCCAGGCCGAATGGCCTCCTCCGATTTACTTACCTGCGCCGATTTCTTTAACTCTCTGCAAGGGTTTTCTGGAGCGGCCACATACGCTGGAGTAACTATCAGCTGGCCAAAGATCCCTAAATGACCAGAATTGGCATAGGTAGCTGGTTACATCCCCTTTGGCTGAAAAAAAAACGTACCTAAAAAAAATCGTAACTAACTGAATTCCGCTGGTGCAAATTGATTGGGGAAACTGGGGATTTTTACCTTGGGCCAAAAAAAGCCTGCTTCAAAAGAACGGTGCAAATCATTGGGGAAAATTGAGCCCATAGACAGTGTATTTTTAATTATTTTTTGTTTAAATTTTCTCTCCTCTTCTGAAAATGCTGTCTTAAGCTTGTATGTTTCCATGATGCTAAAATCTTCAAGTCGCAAGATTGATGCAGATGAGGAAAGCCTTTCAAAACATCTTAATGTAGAAAGACCCAATCATTTCTCCATCATGACATCCGACTGCTTCTTAATTGAACCAGGGTTTTCACCTTCACTACTCCACAAGAAGGTCATTTCCATGTATTGATTATTCTTTCTATGAGGAAGAGTTTGCTGGCATCAGTCCTAAATTTGCCTTTTATTACTTTGAACCAATGCCCCCCTTGTCCTTCTGTTTTAAACAGTTTAGTTTGAAGTAATAAAAAGAGAGAATGCTGGAAATACTCAGCAGCTCAGGCAGCATCTGTGGAGAGAGAAACAGAGTTAACGTTTCAGGTCGATGACCCTTCATCACAACTGGAAACATTTAGAGATGTAACAAGTTTTAAGCAAGTGCTGGGACAGGAAAAGGGGGGAGAGGAGGAAAGAACAAAAGGGAAGGTCTGTGATAGGGTGGAAGGCAGGAGAAATTAGAGACAAAAAGGATGATGGTGCATGGCAAAAGGAGATGGTAATGGGACAAGTTAGGAACAAAAGATGGGTCTAGATAAATGGGAATAGCAGAATCATAGTTTAAAGTAATATTCAGTACCTAATTTTTGACACCACATTGGATATTGTACGATCATTTCTCAATCGACTCACTCCAGGCTGAAAAACCTAAGTTTCTGTACTCTTTTTTCAAAACTTAATCCCCTGACACTAGGGTTCAGTCTTATGACAATTGTCTGAAATACGCCAGGGATTAAATCTCTCCCTTGTGTCTCTGGACACACAAATCAAGGTGCGATCTAACCAGATCGCTATAGAACTTGACCACAACTTTCACCAACTTGCAATCGAATGTTTCGGCTCTCAAGTTCAGCATTCCGATTTCTTTGCTGATCGCTGCTCCATCATGATGATCGGGGAGTCGGAGGCAGCGGGACTTCGAGCGGGTGCGTCGAGGAGGCGGCCTATAAAAGTCCGGGGAGTCGGAGGCCAGCCGCTGCAGCTGAAGCAGGAAGACAAAAAAGAAGTAGAAAGAAATCGAAAGGTGACGTCACAGCCAAGGGGGTAAGTGATTGGCTGGTGATTGGTGAGTAGTTTTTCTTTTTCTTTTCTTTATCAGTAAGTTACCTTTAGCATTGTTGCCAAATTAAGTTAATCTAAAGGTTAAGTCATGGCAGGATAGCTCGGACACGTGTTATGCTCCTCCTGTACTATGTGGGAAGTCAGGGACGCTTCCGGTGTCCCTGACAATTACGTGTGCGGGAAGTGTATCCGCCTCCAGCTCCTGACGGACCGCGTTGCGGAATTGGAGCTGAGGGTGGATTCACTCTGGAGCATCCACGATGCTGAGAATGACGTGAGTAGCACATGTAGCGAGTTGGTCTTACCGCAGATGAAGGGTCCACAGCCAGCTAGGGAATGGAAGACCAGCAGGAAGAGCATTGCAAGGAAGGTAGTGCAGGGGTCCCCTGCGATCATCCCCCTGCAAAACAGATACACCGTTTTGAGTACTGTTGAGGGGGATGACTCATCAGGGGAGGGCAGCAGCAGCCAAGTTCATGGCACCGTGGCTGGCTCTGCTGCACAGGAGGGCAGGAAAAAGAATGGGAGAGCAATAGAGATAGTGGATTCGATTGTAAGGGGAATAGATGGGCGTTTCTGCGGCCGCAACCGAGACTCCAGGATGGTATGTTGCCTCCCTGGTGCAAGGGTCAAGGATGTCTCGGAGCAGGTGCAGGACATTCTGAAAAGGGAGGGTGAACAGCCAGTTGTCATGGTGCACATTGGTACCAACGATATAGGTAAAAAAAGGGATGAGGTCCTACGAGACGAATTTAAGGAGCTAGGAGCTAAATTAAAACGTAGGACCTCAAAAGTAGTAATCTCAGGATTGCTACCAGTGCCACGTGCTAGTCAGAGTAGGAATCGCAGGATAGCTCAGATGAATACGTGGCTTGAGCAGTGGTGCAGCAGGGAGGGATTCAAATTCCTGGGGCATTGGAACCGGTTCTGGGGGAGATGGGACCAGTACAAACCGGACGATCTGCACTTGGGGGAGTGTCCTAGGGGGAGTGTTTGCTAGTGCCGTTGGGGAGGAGTTAAACTAATATGGCAGGGGGATGGGAACCAATGCAGGGAGACAGGGAAACAAAAAGGAGACAAAAGCAAAAGACAGAAAGGAGATGAGTAAAAGTGGAGGGCAGA
Organism: Pristiophorus japonicus; assembly: GCF_044704955.1. Taxonomy (NCBI): domain Eukaryota; kingdom Metazoa; phylum Chordata; class Chondrichthyes; family Pristiophoridae; genus Pristiophorus; species Pristiophorus japonicus. The sequence continues at coordinate 170,701,549 of NC_091983.1, forward strand.
GAAACCGAAGGCAAAAATCAAAAAGGGCCACTGAATATAAAGGGGCTGCAGGAGGGGTCAAAACTAAAAATCATGCTTTAAAAACTAGTATTAAAACACTCTAGCTAAACGCACGCAGCATTCGAAATAAAATTAATGAATTGACGACACAAATCATTACAAATGGGTATGATTTGGTGGCCATTACAGAAACATGGTTGCAGGGTGGCCAAGACTGGGAATTAAACATACAGGGATATCTGACGATTCGGAAAGATAGACAAGAAGGGAAAGGAGGTGGGGATTCTGTTAATAAAGGATGATATGAGGGCAGATGTGAGACACGATATTGGCTCCAATGAACAAAATGTTGAATCATTGTGGGTGGAGATTAGAGATAGTAAGGGGAAAAAGTCACTGGCGGGTGTAGTTTATAGGCCCCCAAATAATAACTTCACGGTGGGGTGGGCAATAATCAAGAGAATAATGGAGGCATGTGAAAAAGGAACGGCAGTAATCATGGGGGATTTTAACCTATATATTGATTGGTCAAATCAAATCGCACGGGGTAGCCTGGAGGAGGAATTCATAGAATGCATACGGGATTGTTTCTTAGAACAGTATGTTACAGAACCTACAAGGGAGCAAGCTATCTTAGATCTGGTCCTGTGTAATGAGACAGGAATAATAAACGATCTCCTAGTAAAAGATCCTCTCGGAATGAATGATCACAGTATGGTTGAATTTGTAATACAGATTGAGGCTGAGGAAGTAGTGTCTCAAACGAGCGTACTATGCTTAAACAAAGGGGACTACAGTGGGATGAGGGCAGAGTTGGCTAAAGTAGACTGGAAACACAGACTAAACGGTGGCACAATTGAGGAACAGTGGAGGACTTTTAAGGAGCACTTTCATAGTGCTCAACAAAAATCTATTCCAGTGAAAAAGAAGGGCGGTAAGAGAAGGGATAACCAGCCAGGGATAACCAAGGAAATAAAGGAGAGTATCAAATTAAAACCAATGTGTATAAGGTGGCCAAGGTTAGTGGGAAAATAGAAGATTGGGAAAATTTTAAACGACAGCAAAGAATGAATAAAGAAAGGAAAGATAGATTACGAAGGTAAACTTGCGCAAAACATAAAAATGGATAGTAAAAGCTTTTACAGATATATAAAACGGAAAAGAGTGACTATAGTAAATGTTGGTCCCTTAGAAGATGAGAAGGGAGATTTAATAATGGGAAATGTGGAAATGGCTGAGACCTTAAACAATTATTTTGCTTCTGTCTTCACAGTGGAAGACACAAAAACCAGGAATGTGGGAAGGGAGGACCTTGAGACAATCACTATCACTAGGGGGGGTAGTGCTGGACAGGCTAATGGGACTCAAGGTAGACAAGTCCCCTGGTCCTGATGAAATGCATCCCAGGGTATTAAAAGAGATGGCGGAAGTTATAGCAGATACATTCGTTATAATCCACCAAAATTCTCTGGACTCTGGGGAGGTACCAGCGGATTGGAAAGCAGCTAATGTAACGCCTCTGTTTAAAAAAGGGGGCGGACAAAAGGCAGGTAACTATAGGCCGGTTAGTTTAACATTTGTAGTGGGGAAAATGCTTGAAACTATCATGAAGGAAGAAATAACGGGACATCTAGATAGGAATAGTGCAATCAAGCAGACGCAGCATGGATTCATGAAGGGGAAATCTTCTTTAACTAATTTACTGGAATTCTTTGAGGAAAGAATGAGCATGGTGGATAGAGGTGTACCGATGAATGTGGTGTATTTAGATTTTCAAAAGGCATTCGATAAGGTGCCACGCAAAAGATTACTGCAGAAGATAAAGGTAAGCGGAGTCAGAGGAAATGTATTAGCATGGATAGAGAATTGGCTGGCTAACAGAAAGCAGAGAGTCGGGATAAATGGGTCCTTTTCGGGTTGGAAATCGGTGGTTAGTGGTGTGGCACAGGGATCGGTGCTGGGACCACAACTGTTTACAATATACATAGATGATCTGGAAGAGGGGACAGAGTGTAGTGTAACAAAATTTGCAGATGACACAAAGATTAGTGGGAAAGCGGGTTGTGTAGAGGACACAGAAAGGCTGCAAAGAGATTTAGATAGGTTAAGCGAATGGGCTAAGGTTTGGCAGATGGAATACAATGTCGGAAAGTGTGAGGTCATCCACCTTGGGGGAAAAAAAACAGTAAAAGGAAATATTTGAATGGGGAGAAATTACAACATGCTGCGGTGCAGAGGGACCTGGGGGTCCTTGTGCATGAATCCCAAAAAGTTAGTTTGCAGGTACAGCAGGTAATCAGGAAGGCGAATGGAATGTTGGCCTTCATTGCGAAAGGGATGGAGTACAAAAGCAGGGAGGTCCTGCTGCAACTGTATAGGGTATTGATGAGGCCGCACCTGGAGTACTGCGTGCAGTTTTGGTCACCTTACTTAAGGAAGGATATACTAGCTTTGGAGTGGGTACAGAGACGATTCACTCGGCTGATTCCGGAGATGAGGGGGTTACCTTATGATGATAGTTTGAGTAGACTGGGTCTTTACTCGTTGGAGTTCAGAAGGATGAGGGGTGATCTTTTAGAAACATTTAAAATAATGAAAGGGATAGACAAGATAGAGGCAGAGAGGGTGTTTCCACTGGTCGGGGAGACTCGAACTAGGGAGCACAGCCTCAAAATACGGGGGAGCCAATTTAAAACCGAGTTGAGAAGGAATTTCTTCTCCCAGAGGGTTGTGAATCTGTGGAATTCTCTGCCCAAGAAAGCAGTTGAGGCTAGCTCATTGAATGTATTCAAGTCACAGATAGATAGATTTTTAACCAATAAGGGAATTAAGGGTTACAGGGAGCGGGCGGGTAAGTGGAGCTGAGTCCACGGCCAGATCAGCCATGATCTTGTTGAATGGCGGAGCAGGCTCGAGGGGCTAGATGGCCTACTCCTGTTCCTAATTCTTATGTTCTTATGTAACTCAACATCCAGAGGTATTCAATATTCAGGAAGGAAAAGGAGATGGGATAGCATTACTGGTTAAAGAGGAGATTAATGCAATAGTAAGGAAGGACATTAGCGTGGATGATGTGGAATCTATATGGGTAGAGCTGCGAAACACCAAAGGGCAGAAAACGTTAGTGGGAGTTGTGTACAGACCACCAAACAGTAGTAGGAAGGTTGGGGATGGCATCAAACAGGAAATTAGGGACGCGTGCAATAAGGGTACAGCAGTTATCATGGGTGACTTTAATCTACATATTGATTGGGCTAACCAAACTGGTAGCAATACTGTGGAGAAGGATTTCCTGGAGTGTGTAAGGGATGGTTTTCTCGACCAATATGTCGAGGAACCAACTAGAGAGCAGGCATCCTTGACTGGGTTTTGTGTAACGAGAGAGGATTAATTCGCGATCTGATCCCTTGGGGAAGAGTGACCATAATATGGTGGAATTCTTCATTAAGATGGAGAATGACACAATTAATTCAGGGTCCTGAACTTAAAGAAAGGAAACTTCGACGGTCTGAGACGTGAATTGGCTAGGATAGACTGGAGAATGATACTTGAGGGGTTGACGGTGACAAGGCAATGGCAGACATTTAAATATCACATGGATGGACTACAACAGTTGTATATCCCTGTGTGGCGTAAGATTAAAAAAGGGAAGTTGGCTCAACCGTGGCTAACAAGGGAAATTAGGGAAAGTGTTAAATCCAAGGACGAGGCATATAAATTGGCCAGAAAATGCAGCAAACCTGAGAACTGAGAGAAATTTAGAATTCAGCAGAGGAGGACTAAGGGTTTAATTGGGAGGGGGAAAATAGAATACAAGAGTAAGGTTGCAGGGAACATAAAAACTGACTGCAAAAGCTTCTATAGATATGTGAAGAGGAAAAGATTAGTGAAGACTAATGTAGGTCCCTTGCAGTCATAGAAAATAGGTGCAGGAGTAGGCCATTCGACCCTTCTAGCCTGCACCGCCATTCAATGAGTTCATGGCTGAACATGCAACTTCAGTACCCCATTCCTGCTTTCTCGCCAAACCTCTTGATCCCCCTAGTAGTAAGGATAAACTCTTTCAGCACTGCACTGGAGTGCAATCTACTTTCCTCCGGCCCCGAGCCATCGGTGGAGTTGGATGGCTCACATTGACGAGCACAGCAGCCTTGGGCCACCGACAGTGGTAAAGATTTATTTAATTGACTGAATTTAAATTCCCCAGATGCTATGGTGGGATTTGAACTTTTGTCCCCAGATTAATTATCCAGGTCTCTGGATTACGAGGCCAGTAACATTACCACCAGATATTGGCGAAACCCAGGATTGAACCAGGGACCTTTAGATCTTCAGTCTAACGCTCTCCCAATTGAGCTATTTCAGCTCGATTTTTAAAGCCTTCTGCACCTTGTATTCCCAGGCAGTCTCCCATCCAAGTACTAACCAGGCCTGACTCTGCTTAGTTTCTGAGATCAGATGAGATTGAGCATTTTCAGACTAGTGTGGCCGTAAGTCAGAATCAGGTGAATTCATAATAGGGAACAAGGAAATGGCAGACCAATTGAACAAATACTTTGGTTCTGTCTTCACGAAAGAAGACACGAATAACCTCCCAAAAATACTAGGGAACTGAGGGTCTAGCGAGAAAGGGGAACGGAAGGAAATCCTTTTTAGTCAGGAAATGATGTTAGGGAAATTGAAGGGACTGAAGGCCGATAAATCCGCAGGGCCTGATTGTCTGCATCCCAGAGTACTTAAGGAATGGTCCTAGAAATAGTAGATGCATTGGTGGTCATTTTCCAACATTCCATGGACTCTGGATCAGTTCCTATGGATTGGAGGATAGCTAATGTAACGCCACTTTTTTTAAAAAGGAGGGAAAGAGAAAACGGAATTATAGACTGGTTAGCTTGACATCAGTTGAGGGAAAATGTTGGAATCAATTATTAAAGATGTAATAGCAGCGCATTTGGAAAGCAGTGACAGGATTGGTCCAAGTCAGCATGGATTTACCCTCCAATCCATAGGAAATCATGCTTGACAAGTCTTCTTGACTTTTTTGAGGCTGTAACTAGTAGAGTGGATAAGGGAGAACCAGTGGATGTGGTATATTTGAACTTTCAAAAGGCTTTTGACAAGGTCCCACACAAGAGATTAGTGTGCAAAATTAAGGCACATGGTATTGGGGGTAATGTATTGACGTGGATAGAGAACTGGTTGGCAGATAGGAAGCAAAGAGTGTGAATAAACGCGTCCTTTTCAGAGTGGGGTGCTGCAGGGTTCAGTACTGGGACCCCAGCTATTACAGTATACATTAATGATTTAGATGAAGGAATTGAGTGTAATATTTCCAAGTTTGCAGATGACACTAAGCTGGGTGGCAGTGTGAGCTGTGAGGAGGATGCTAAGAGGCTGCAGGGGGACTTGGACAGGTTAGGTGAGTGGGCAAATGCATGGCAGATGCAGTACAATGTGGATAAATGTGAGGTTATCCACTTTGGTGGCAAAAACAGGAAGGCAGATTATTAGCTGAATGGTGACAGATTAGTAAAAGTGGAGCTACAACGAGACCTGGGTGTCATGGTACATCAGTCATTGAAGGTAGGCATGCAGGTACAGCAGGTGGTGAAGGAAGCAGATGACATGTTGGCCTTCATAGTGAGGGGATTTCAGTATGAGAGCAGGGAGGTCTTATTGCAGTTGTACAGGGCCTTGGTGAGACCACACCTTGAGTATTGTGTACAATTTTGGTCTCCTAATCTGAGGAAGGATGTGCTTGCTATTGAGGGAGTGCAGCGAAGGTTCACCAGACTGATTCCCGAGATGGCAGGACTGACATATGAGGAAAGACTCGATCGGCAAGGCTTATACTCACTGAAATTTAGAAGAATGAGAGGGGATCTCACAGTCTAAGGATAAGGGGTAAGCCCTAAAGGACCAAGATGAGGAGAAACTTTTTCACCCAGAGAGTTGTGAACCTGTGGAATTCTCTGCCACAGAAAGTTGTTGAGTCCAGTTCGTTGGACATATTCAAAAGGGAGTTAGATGTGGCCCTTACGGCTAAAGGGATCAGCGGGTCTGGAGAGAAAGCAGGGGTGGGGTACCGAGGTTGCATGATCAACCATGATCATATTGAATGGTGGTGCAGGCTTGAAGGACCGAATGGCCTACTCCTGCACCTATTTTCTATGTTTCTATGGTCTGCACTTTCCTTGGGGACTCATTTGTTTTAGCATGTGAATACAACTTTCAGGAAGAATTCAGTGTTAATTTTTGTGAAAGGCAATTCCAGGCCACAATATTACTGTCCTCTGGGATATTGTCAGAGGAATTTGGAGCTACATCTTGGGGCGATATTACAACAAAGGTCAGTTAAGTGTTAGTACAGGAGATCACCAGAGCCCTGAAAATTGTAGCAAGACTTGCTTACTCTTGTATTCCAACCCTCAAGCAATAAAGGTTGAACATGCCATTTGCCTCCTGGGTTTCTTTTCTCTTGAAAAAAGAAGGTTTAGGGGTGACCTAATAGAAGTCTTTCAAATTATGAAAGGTTTTGATGGAGTGGATACGGAGAGAGTCCAGCAATATAAGATAGTCACCAAGAAATCCATTAGGGAATTCAGAAGAAACTGAAGTTCAAATGTGGCTTAGTGAGTAGCATTCTCGTCTCTGAGTCAGAAAGTTGTGGGTTCAAGTCCTACTCCAGGGACTTGTGCACAAAAGACCTAGGCTGACACTCCAGTGCAGTGCTGAGGGAGCACTGCACTGTCGGAGGTGCCGTCTTTCGGATGAGACGTTAAACCGAGGCCCCGTCTGCTGTCTGAATTGGACGTAAAAGATCCCATGGCACTATTTCGAAGAAAAGCAGTGGAGTTATCCCTGGTGTCCTGGCCAATATTTATACCTCAATCAATATAACAACAAAAAAAATTATGTGTTCAATTTCACATTGCTGTTTGTGGGAGCTTGCTTGTGTGCAAATTGGCTGCCATGTTTCCTACATTACAACAGTGACTACAATTCAAAAGTACTTCATTGGCTGTAAAGCACTTTGAGTCGTCCGGTGGTCGTGAAAGGCGCTATATAAATCCAAGTCTTTTTTTTTCTTTATCCAAAAAGAGGTGAGACTGGAACTCGCTACCACAGGGAGTGGTTTAAGCGAATAGTATAGATGTATTTAAGGGGAGGCTAGACAAGCATAGGAGGGAGAAGGGAATAGAGGATTATTCTGATAGATTTAGATGAGGAAAGACGAGAGGAGGCTCGGGTCGAGCATAAACGCCAGCATGGACTGGTTGGGCCAAATGGATTGTTTCTGTGCTGTGTAATGCTATGTAATGAAAATGGGTACCTAGCAGGGCCTTCCCAGTATTCATCGACTCTTTCATACTGATTGCAGTGCCTCACAAATCTCAGCTCCCCGATTTTATACAGATTACTTTTATTTCGGGAGGGGATGTTGCTCATATCTTCCTTAGTAAATGCTTAAAGGAAGTAATTATTTAGTGTATTAATTATATTATACTCATTTTCTTGTCATCTTGACTCCATTAGTGTTACCTTGCCCAAATTGCCATTCTTCAGGTGTGAGCCTGAATAGAGAATAGTGGCTGACTATTCTACTATGGAGAGCATCACCAATATCTTTCTCAGCTGATGCACTTTCTAGTACAGGCCACTGGTTAGTAATTGGAAAGAAGAATCCTGGATGATATTTTTCTTCCCCAGGCCTGAGGCCAATTATCGTGTTTGATTGTAGTTCTCAATTGTCACTGACCCAAATGATGTGGGATGAATCAAACACACGACACGGAAATAATTAAAAAATGTAATGAAATTTATTGACACAGCTCGGTAAATGCGGTCAGATCAGCAGCACAGCTCCCAGCTCGGTAAATAAGAACATAACAAATAGGAACAGGAGTAGGCCATACGGCCCACTCGAGCCTGCTCCACCATTCAATAAGATCATGGCTGATCTGATCATGTACTCAGCTCCACTTCCCTGCCCTCTCCCCATAACCCCATATCTCTTTATCATTTAAGAAACTGTCTATTTCTGTCTTAAATTTATTCAATGTCCCAGCTTCCACAGCTCTCTGAGGCAGTGATTTGCACAGATTTACAATCCTCTGAGAAGAAATTTCTCTTCATCTCCGTTTTAAATGAGCGGCCCCTTATTCTATGATCATGCCCTCTAGTTCTGGTCTCCCCCATCAGTGGAAACATCCTCTTTGCATCCAACTTGTCAAGCCTCCCTCATAATCTTATACGTTTCGATAAGATCACATCTCATTCTTCTGAATTCCAATGAGTAGAGGCCCAACCTACTCAACCTTTCCTCATAAGTCAACCCCCTCATCTCCGGAATCGTGAACCTGCTCTGAACTGCCTTCAAAGCAAGTATATCCTTTCGTAAATGTGGAAACCAAAACTGCACGCAATATTCCACGTATGGCCTCACCAATACCCTGTATCGCTGTAGCAAGACTTCCCTGCTTTTATACTCCATCCCCTTTGCAATAAAGGCCAAGATACCATTGGCCTTCCTGATCACTTGCTGTACCTGCATATTATCCTTTTGTGTTTCATGCACAAGTATCCCCAGGTCCCGCTGCACTGCAGCACTTTGCAATCTTTCTCCATTTAAATATTAACTTGCTCTTTGATTTTTTTCTGCCAAAGTACATGACCTCACATTTTCTGACATTATACATCATTTACCAAATCATTGCTCAATCACTTAGCCTGTCTATGTCCTTTTGCAGATTTTTTTGTGTCCTCCTCACACATTGCTTTTCCTCCCATCTTTATATCGTCAGCAAAAGTGGCAACGTTACACTCAGTCCCTTCTTCCAAGTCGTTAATATAGATTGTAAATAGTTGGGGTCCCAGCACTGATCCCTGCGGCACCCCACTAGTTACTGGTTGCCAACCAGGGAATGCACCATTTATCCTGACTCTCTGTTTTCTGTTAATTAGCCAATCCTCTATCCATGCTAATATATTACCCCCAACCGGTGAACTTTTATCTTGTGCAGTAACCTTTTATGTGGCACCTTGTCAAATGCCTTCTGGAAGTCCAAATACACCACATCCACTGGTTCCCCTTTATCCACCCTGTTTGTTACATCCTCAAAGAATTCCAACAAATTTGTCAAACTTGACTTCCCCTTCATAAATCCATGCTGACTGCCTGACCAAACTTTGCTTTTCCAAATGTCCTGCTACTGCTTCTTTAATAATGGACTCCAACAATACGGTCGGAAGATCAGCAGCACGATACAGGTCCCACCTTGGGTTTGAGGAGTCTGTGCATATGCGGGAGACAGTGGTGCGCATGTGCAGACTCCTCGAAAAAAAACTAGTTGAAATAATCACTCTGCTTTTTTGTAGTTTGAGTAGATGGTTAAATACTTTCAGTCTGCGTGAAATTCTGACTACTGGGTGGCGCCATGGTGTGAATTTGTCAATGTTCTTGGCTCCACAGCTATTTTGCTTTTTTTCTAATCTTGCAGAATTTCAGCATAGAAACATAGAAAAGAGGTGTAGGAGTAGGCCATTCAGCTCTTCGAGCCTGCACCACCATTCAATATGATCATGGCTGATCATGCAACTTCAGTACCCCATTCCTGCTTTCTCGCCATACCCCTTGATCCCTTTATCCGTAAGGGCAACATCCAACTCCCTTTTGAATATATTTAACGAACTGGCCTCAACAACTTTCTGTGGTAGAGAATTCCACAGGTTCACAATTCTCTGAGTGAAGAAGTTTCTCCTCATCTCGGTCCTAAATGGCTTACCCCTTAGACTGTGGCACCTGGTTCTGGACTTCCCCAACATCAGGAACATTCTTCCTGCATTTAACCTGTCCAATCACATCAGAATTTTATATGTTTCTATAAGATGAATATAAGCCTAGTCGATCCAGTCTTTCTTCACATGTCAGTCCTGCCATCCCGGGAATCAGTCTGAGGAACCTTCGCTGCACTCCCTCAATAGCAAGAATGTCCTTCCTCAGATTAGGAGACCAAAACTGAACACAATATTCAAAGTGTAGCTTCACCAAGACCCTGTACAACTGCAGTAAGACCTCCCTGCTCCTATACTCAAATCCTCTCGCTATGAAGGCCAACATGCCATTTGCTGCCTTCATCGCCTGCTGTACCTGCATGCCAACTTTCAATGACTGATGTACCATGACATCCAGGTCTCGTTGTACCTCCCCTTTTCCTAATCTGTCACCATTCAGATAATATTCTGCCTTCCTGTTTTTGCCACCAAAGTGGATAACCTCACATTTATCTACATTATACTACATCTGCCATGCATTTGCCCATTCACCTAACCTGTCCAAGTCACCCTGTAGCCTCTTAGCATCCTGTTCACGGCTCACACTGCCACCCGACTTCGTGTCATCTAACCTCTTGCTGGAGCTTTTCACTTTACACTTTATATTCAAAAAAAAATAGCTTATTTGAAAATATTTAATGTTATTTGTACAAAATTACACAGTTGCAATAGTTGTCAGGGCATTAAAAAAGACTTGGATGTACACTTAAAGTGCCATAACCTACAAGGCTATGGACCAAAAGCTGGAAAATTGGATTAGGCTGGATAGCTCTTGGTCGGCCAGCGTGGACACGATTTGCCAAAATAGCCTCCTTCAATGCTGTAAATTTCTATACCATTCCTCCTCCCTAACTTTTTTGCCCATTCACGCATCTCCCTTTATGCTCGGGCATCTCCTGAGACAAGTCCCATAAATATTATGTCTGCTGCATCCAGTTTCCCCTCTGCTCTGCTTTGCCACTTCTGCCAAGTCTGAAGCCTGTCTGTCTCTTTCTCTGCTCACACCACCTGGTTAACGTGTGTGGTCTGCACTTTCCACCTGCTCTGTTCATGGATCCCACCACCAGCTTGCTGTGCCCAACTCTGTCGTGGTCACTGAAACGTGTTATATAAAGAGAGTTGTTGAATGTCCCTAGTGTTCAATTTAAACCCTGCCTTCCCCGCTCTTCCCATTCTAACCCTCATTTTCTCCTCCTCTCGCCCATTCTTCCCAATGTCTCCCTATTCTCGCCTGAGCTCTTGCTCGCCCTCATTTCACCCTTGCTGCCCTTCCCATCCATCCTTTTTTTTCTCCTTCCTCCTGCCTGTCACCTAGCCCTTATCCTCTACTTTCCCTCTCCCACCCACTCCACTCTACCTGTCCTTTCTGGCCTCTGCCGTCACAAACTTCCCTTGTTCTGGTCTTGGTTCAGTTAACCCCGTTTGACCTGCAGTATACTTGGTCTTGACTCAATGTGCACCATTACTAGCGATTGGCTATTTAAAAAAATAAATCTGTTCATACTTGATCCGGATACAAAAACAAATATAAAACAGGATCTTCCTTGCAAAATCTAGTTAAAAATACTTGTCCAAGATTGAATTGAAAGCTCAGTTTTTTATTGCTGAGGAGCGTAGATAATAGAGCACCACCAGGGTTGAAAGGTGATGCCAGGCTCGGGTCTTAGGAGTTAGTTATTTATGTGATCACATCGGAAAACTAGGGAAATCTGAAGATTGTGGAGCTGAAGTTCTGTGAGGGTTCGAACTCCAAGAGGACCTTGCAGTATATGGTTGTGTGCTATATATCACAGTGATTGTACTCTTACTTATGTTACTTACATCAGGAGATTTTAAAATGCCTCATGGGCCTAATTATTTTTTTCCTTTTCTCTCGCTCAGGTAGCATTTTTGAAACTGGATTGATGATAGTCGTTAACAGATGGGAGAGATGCTTGGATTGGGAAAGACTACAGATTTTTCCCACTGTGAATCAATTTAGAGGATAATAAAGAAAATCGGCTTAGAAAAGTACTGTTAAAAATATTTGAATCTGATGTAACAAGCCGATTGAACACACTTAGTGAGAGAACTGTGATCTCAACAGTCATGAATCACCCAAGATAAAATGTAGATTTCGGCTTTACACCAGGACGATCAGCAATCCGTTAATCATTTACTGGAATAAATCCCTGCAGTTTTGACAACAGCAGTTGAAAATGTACCATCACAGTCTGAAACCAAATAAAGCTGATTATTTAAGAATGTTTCTTGTATAAAACATATACTATATATTGTATCAAGAGGGAGAGTGCTGTAAAACTGTGTGATTTGGTATCAGCTGATGTTGTAATCCTTTTAGCTCTAATGTCGCCATCAGCTGTGACCTTTTAACCCTGTCACTTCACTTCATCCTCACAGGCATATCACTTGGAAAACAAGCATTAACATTTAATAAATTTACAATTAATAAATTTACAGCATGATAGGAAATTAAAGATTTCAATTGACCAATCTGGAAGTTATCCAGATTCTCCCAGTGTCCAGTTTATGGACCGGATGTGTTTTATTTAGAGGTCCACAGGCTTACTGGAGTTACCTTGCAGTATAAACAGGCTAGAACCATTTTAAGGCATAAAAACCAATATCACAAAACGGATTTTTAAACCTTACCGACTTAATAATTGAGACTGTCAGTCATGCAGGCTAAAGGGAATCAAGGACTTGTAATTTGCAGTCAGCGGTGCAGTGAAGGCTGACCTCGAAGAAAGCTGCCCACAGAGATCTCGCGTGTAATTGATTGTAACGCTGTGAATAGGGGATTTCTAGCACAGAGCAGCAGTGACGTTAGCAAGCTGTCTAAACAGCCAATCACATCGCAGAATTCTCAGACAGCAAACCAGGAAATGAAATCCACTGATTATCTGCACTTTTAAAAAATGTTAGCGAGCTAAATAAAGATTGGGACATACACATGGGGCAAGGTAGAAGCTGAAATATCATGAACAAACTTTTTTAAATTTGTAATTTTTATCATAATGGAGAAATTTGACATTCCACAAACATAAGAATTAGTTTTTCAGGGCCAGAATGGTTGCTTAGCAATCCGTACGCTGTTAAAACTCCAGTTACACCTTTTCCAACAACGATATTATCATGGAAAAGCTCAAGCTTTCATCAATTTCACTGATTCCATGGATTGCCACCAGTGCCGGAGCAGTGAATGACTGACTGCGTTTAGATGCTCATGTGCTAAATCTTGAAGTTAAGGTCAGTTTCAGAAGGGTTCACCATCATTACCCACTGCAGAATCCGGGCCAATATGTCCTGTTATGAGTAATTGTGCAAGGTTTGTTCATCGGAAAATCTAAACTTCAGAGTCAGTTCTACATAGTACACTGTAGCAATGACTGCATTTCCAATCTGCTTTCAGCTCAATCCTGGCGAATACCCCAGGCTGGGAAAAGATTAACGATAAAAGTATTCCTTTCAGTACCAATTCTTAAAAGCCTTTTTGTTTTATTCTCTTGATTTTATTTGAATATTTCTGTTTATATGATACGTTGATGATTTCATTGTGGGGTGAGGGTGATTGTGAAGTTGTTTATCCAGCAGTTTTGATCTTTTATATGTGCCAGTTATTTCACCTCCCTTGCACGCGAGCCTTTAGTGAGGGCTTATTTGGCCATAGGCATAGGAAGAGATTGAGGCTCCCTATATTTGACCAATACTCATCTTCAAGTCAACTTTCTAGCTGTATTTCAGGACATGAGAGTCAACAATCTGCATCAGTTTCAAAGAAAAAGAAAACAAGGACATTTTAAGCATATAATAAATCAAACAATAATCAACGCACTGTTGTATATGGGGACAGACCATTTGCTCCACAAAGCTCGCCCCATCTAGACATGCAGCCATATACAACAGAAAAAAAATCTGTGACAAATTTAGGAAAAGCTCTGGGAAATTGCTCTCTGACCTCTTTACACAATCAGGCTAGAATCATAGAAATTTACGGCGCAGAAGGAGGCCATTCAACCCATCGCGTCTGTGCTGGCTGAAAAAGAGCTATCAAGCCTAATCCCACTTTCCAGCTTTTGGTCCGTAGCCTTGTAGGTTACAGCACTTCAGGTGCATGTCCAAGTACTTTTTAAATGTGATGAGGCTTTCTGTCTCTACAGACTTTTCAGACAGTGAGCTCCAGACCCCCACCCTCAATTCCCCTCTAATGCTTCTACCAATTATTTTTAAATCTATGCCCCCTGGTTATTGGAACAGGAGTAGGCACTTTGGTCCCTCGATCCTGCTCCACCATTCAGTAAGATCATGGCTGATCTGATCTTGGCCTCAACTCTAATTTCCTGCCGCTCCCCATAACTCTTGACTCCTCTAGTTCAAAAATCTGTCTCTCCACCTTAAATATACTCAATGACCCAGTCTCCACAGTTCTCTGCGGTAGAGAATTCCAAAGATTCACAACCCCCTGAGAGAAAAAATTCTTCCTCATCTCTGTTTTAAATGGGCGACCTCTTATTCTGAAACCATGCCCCCTAGTCCTAGATTTCCCCCATGAGGAAATATCCTCTCTGCATCTACCCTGTCAAGCCCCCTCAGAATCTTATATGTTTCAGTAAGATCACCTCTCATTCTTCTAAACTCCAATGAGTAAAGGTCCAATCTGTTCAACCTTTCACGTTTTGGTGGGATTCTGACTTAGAGGCGTTCAGTCATAATCCCACAGATGGTAGCTTCGCACCATTGGCTCCTCAACTAAGCACATACACCAAATGTCTGAACATAAGACAACCCATTCATCTCAGGAATCAACCTCGTGAACCTTCTCTGAACAGCCTCCAATGCAAGTATACCCCTCAAATAAGACCAAAACTGTACACAGTACTCCAGGTGTGGTCTCACCAACGCCCTCTCTGCTAAGGGAAATAGGCCCTATCCAAGCTGTCTAGGACCCTCTTAATTTTATACACCTCAATCAAGTCTCTCCTCTGCTCCAATGAAATCAACCCCAGCCTATCCAATCCTCATAGCTAAAATTCTCCAGTCTTGGCAACATCCTCCAAAATCTCCTCTGTACCCTCTAGTGCAATCACATCTTTCCTGTAATGTGACCATAACTGCACACAGTACTCTAGTTGTGGCCTAACTATAGTGTTTTATACAGTTCAAGCATAACCTCCCTGCTCTTATTTTCTATGCCTCAGCTGATAAAGGCAAGCATCCCTTATGCCTTCTTAACTGCTAGCTCCAGGAGAATGCAGCAATTCCCCATTCCCAGATACCATATAGTTTACCTTTTATTACTTAAAATGTCCACCTCTTATGAACTTGTCCACCTCACTTTTGAAGGACTGCAGCAAATCTATACTTACCACATACTTCGGTAATCTGTCTGGGGATTGATGACTCTGAAAAGAAATACTTCTTAACATAGAAACGTTTAAAATTCTGACAGGTTTAGACAGGTTAGATGCAGGAAGAATGTTCCCAATGTTGGGGATGTCCAGAACCAGGGGTCCAAGTCTAAGGATAAGGGGTAAGCCATTTAGGACCGAGATGAGGAGAAACTTCTTCACCCAGAGAGTGGTGAACCTGTGGAATTCTTTACCACAGAAAGTTGTTGAGGCCAATTCACTAAATATATTCAAAAAAGAGTTAGGTGTAGTCCTTACTACTAGGGGGAATCAAGGGGTATGGCGAGAAAGCAGGAATGGGGTACTAAAGTTGCATGTTCAGCCATCAACTCATTGAATAGCGTTGCAGGCTCGAGGGGCCGAATGGCCTACTCCTGCACCTATTTTCTATGTTTCTATCTAACTTGACACTTTGCCTATGTATTTTAAATGCATAACCTCTAGTCCGCCAATCCCTATTGATCTCAAATAACCTATCCAACTGGATAGAATCTATTCCCTTCAGCATCTCTAACCCTGTGTTGCTCTAATGAAAATAGATTCAATTGCTCAAGGCTTCCCTGACAACTAGGTGCCCTAAAATTGGGCATAATTTTGGTTACAATTCTCTGAACCCTCTGCAGAGCTTTACTACCCCATGCCCTGTGTGGGGACCAAAACGAGTCATAATTCTCCCAAGTGCGGCCGTACCATGGCTTGTACAGCCCAAATATAATATCCTGAGTTTTATATCGTATTGTTATGGCAATACAATCAAAAATCCTATTTGCCTTCCCACAATGCATTTGTACCTTCAATGATTTATCAACTGTGACTGACCCCAAGGCTCCTCTTCTGCTTTGTAACCTTTATTTGGTATTGCTGTGCTGTATAAACATACCTGGCGTTTCTCTGATCCAGATTAATTTATCCACGTTGAATGATAGCTACTGCACATGGGCCTTTCCCCCTAACTTCTCTAAAGTATCCTTTACACGATTTATATTTGATCTAAATTCCCAGTAGCAATTCACATTTTTATGTCATCTGCAAAAATGTGACTGGTTCCATTAATGCTGTCGTCCAAATCATTTATAGTGAACAACATTAGCCCCAACACTCAGTCCATTTGTGAACTGGTGCCCCATAGATCTACTCCCATTGATAACAACCCTCTGCCTACAAGGTTATAACCAGTTGCCTATCCAGGATAATATCTGATCACCAATCCCATATGCTGGAATCTTTTCCCATAATCTACTATATGGCACTTTATTAAAGGCTTTCTGGAAATCAAAATATGTTAACAACTACCAGACTGCCATCATTCGCTAATTTGATAACTTCCTCAAAGAACCCAGGTAAGTGAAGTGGGAATATTGATCGAGCTCTTCACACTTTAGCAACAAATGGCAATTTAAATCATGTAACCCATTGCAATGTGTTTTTGCTTTCAATCTGGAAACAAAAATCGATCACGGCATCAAAATAAATTGATTCAGTCAATTGACAATATGAACTGAAAGTGTTCAGAACTGACATTGGATATGGCAACTTGCAGAAATAGGCAAAATATGTTATTCACATTTGGGAAAGTATCAACCAATTTCCGATGTTTCAGAGACTTCTGGGAGTGATAAGTCTCTACAGTTTATGGAGGGTCAATTATTTATGGAACCGCCTCTTCCATGTCATTCCCGTTGACAGCTTGCAAAGTTTTGGCTGCATGTTGCAGCTCATATTGTGAAGTGAGAAATCCAAATCTGTTCACCGACAGATCTTCTATGCTGCTCTGCTGATGATATGATGACATTTGACAATGGTACTGTTCAGAAAATCTGCAAGTCTCTTTAGCTTTATTATATAACCTGCTATGAAATCTGCTGTGACATCGATTTGATATGATATGTAGTTTCTCAGCACAGTTCTGATGTTGCCTGAATTTCATAATGATACAAAAAATATTGGAGGTCACTTTCTGTATTGACTTGCTAATGGGGTTGAATCTCTAGTAGTGTTTCAAATAACCATCAATACATGAGTTTCACTCTTCCATTTTGAGTAGAACTTTTGTTCTTCATTATGAACAGAAAGCAGCTGTAAAATATCCTTATTAAGTCACTTTAGTGCGTTTGCTACTATCCACATTGAAGAGCCTCAGGGGCAGCCGCTTAAACCAACCAACATGTTATGATAAAGGCTGTATTTATACTGTTAAATCTTTAGCTTTAGCATCATACAGATGTCCAATCAGTCTCTGAGGAAAGTATATAAAACTGTTGAATTAATTGGAATAAATACACTGCAGTTTATGCGCAACATCCAGTGAGATTCAAGGAATGTGGGCCAAGAATGTTGAGTATAGTTTCTTCCTATAGGCAACATCAAGCGCATGGATTGGTATAAAATTCTTTCAACTGCAACACCAATCTTTAACACATAGCTGGGAGAAAAGGTAGCTGGTAGTATGTGCCCCGTTACATTTCACTACAGTGATGTCTTTATGGATATAAGCTGAATAAATTCATAGCAAAAGGTTGAAATAAGGTTGCTGAGATCTCCTCTGCCATCATTTCCAAATTGAGCAATCAGCTCTGACATAATTAAATCAAGTCAGTGGATACGTAACGGGAATGTTCTATTTTGAGGGGAGGCTGTTCATTATCATCCTGTAAATGATACAGTTGCTATAACACATTTTTATCTTCTCTCCAGTACTTTCATTCAGTATTTTATTGCTCACTAAGTAGAGACCTTTAAAATTGTTCTTTTTTTTCCAGATTGGTGGATCAATAAAAAAATGATTTCTGATTGATTCTGACTTGAAAAAAAAATTGTCCTGCGCTTAGCATGTCATGGCAATGATATTATTGCCATGTTAGGTGATGACATAGACACACAATGTGGGTGACGACATTACCAACACAATGCACGCACATCCCAGCACTAACTTCCAGTGCCAGATTCTGGAAAGGAAGTAGTTTAAGCTGAGTTCAGTCGGTCGCCTTACTCATCGCTGCTTAATAAGCTCCTCTGTCACCACTGCTCATTTGGGGTAAAGCAAGTGAGAGCAGAAGCAAAATGTGCCAAAATTAAAGTGAGGTGAATGGAAAAGTTAGATCAGTGCATGAAATGGCAGGGGATCTAACCAGGGGAAGCAAATACTTTAAAACAGGAAGAAAAGTTTAAAAATATGTTTGAAAACACTGTAATATAGGGCCTGTGAGCTGCAAGGCCCATAGTAACCTGTCCCCCAGTGACTGTGCCTGTTTAGATGAATAATTGCCCTGTTCCTATTTCAGGTGACACTTTATCCTCTGAGAGGATTATTGATAACAAAAAGCATTGTCTGATTGCACAGTTGATACTTCCTGGACCCCGGGGAGTTCTGGGTGGGGACGGAATTCAGCATTGAGGGGGAACAGTGAAATGCCAGTTAAATGAGGTAACTTGCTGGGTCTAAAAAATAATTCTTCCATTTCTGCTTGGTAACCTTTCATATTAAATCACTGAATTGTTGGAAATGCCATTGAGGGCCATAAAAGTGGTGATTGTGAACTGTGTAAGTAATTGGGATGTCATTGAGCTTAACTGTGCTTAGTATCTTGCTTGCTTTCTTGAGGGTTAGTGATGTTCAAAATAAAACGATTTTCTCCAGATTTACCTTGATTTTTGGGGCTCTATTCTCCCACCACTTTGCTGATTTCCTCCTGGTTTTAAAATTAAAAAGAAAAACTGAAGACACTCATACCCCCAGGTTTATAAATTGGCAATAAAAAGTGACTTTAAATGTCCTTATCAAGAAAATGCAAATCAACAAATCCAGATGTTTGACCGCACACTGCATGCTACTTCATTATGGTCAGGGCAGTTTTTGTCTCCCATGAGATGACCAATGATGTTCTTCCAGTTATTGAAGCCTGATTAAGTGAGTGGACAAAACTGTGGCAGATGGATTTCAACACTTGGGAAGTGTGAGGTCATCCATTTTGGACTACAAGAGGATAGATTGGAGTATTACTTCAATTGGGAAAAGCTAGGAACAGTGGAGATCCAAAGAGATGTAGGGGTCCATGTGCACAGATCACGCAAATGTAGTAGGTGCAAAAAAATAATCAAGAAGGTGAATGGAATGTTAGCCTTTATAACTAGAGGGCTAGAATATAAAGAGGAGGAAGTTTTGCCACAGTTATACAAAGCCCTGGTTAGACCACATCTGGAGTACTGTGTACAGTTCTGGGCACAGCATATTATATAAGGATATATTGGCCTTGGATTCACCAGAACATTACCAGGGCTCCAAGGGTTAGACTATGAGGAGAGATTACATAAACTAGGCTTGTATTCCCTGGAATATAGGTTAAAGGGTGATTTGAGGGTTTTTAGGATTTTGAAAGGAATTGATAGGGTAGATAGAGTGAAACATGTTCTGCTGGTGGGGAAGTCTAGGACTGTCATGTATGTACATGCTGTTTGTAGCCACCAGATGGTGTCATTGTTGGAGGCTACTGAGCAGCACGCACATGGTGCTGCTCTGGTATAAAAGGCCAGCCATTTTGTGAGTCAGGCACTTTGGGCCTAAATAAAGTAGAGCAAGGTTGTACCTTGCTTAGTTAAACAGTACTCAGTTTGTACCTTTATTGCATTCATAACATTTGGCGACGAGAATACAAGAACCTTTGTTTGCAAAATAAGCACAATTGAATTTTTAGAGCGATTCGTGGAGGGAGAAGATTGGGTAGACTTTGTGAGCCGTTTGAACCAATACTTCGTGGCCAAGAAAATGAAGGGGGTTGACTATGCAGATCAGTGCCGGGCCATGTTCCTCACTATGTGCGGTTCAAAGATCTACGGTCTGATAAAGAATCTACTCATGCCTAGTGATCCAACAGAAAAAACGCATGAGGAGTTGTGTACATTGGTACAGGAGCACCTCAAGCCAGACTACAGCATCATCATCTCGAGATACAGGTTTTATACACACGTTCAATCGGAGGGCCAGAGCGCGGCAGAATTCCTTGCAGACCTGAGACGTCTCGTGCGATCGTGCAAGTTAGGGACGGTGTTGGCAGACATGCTGCGGGACTTCTTCGTTATCGGTATCAACCACAAGGTGATCCTGCGCAAACTTCTGGCGGTGGAGGAGTTGAGTTTAAAAAGGGCCATCCAAATCGCTCAAACATGTATGACGATGGACAGGAGTTTAAAGCAAATATCGGTGAAGAACCGAACCTCGGCAAGTACTGTAAATGTGATTGATTTGGCATTCGGCAGAGCGGCACATGGCAGGGCCTATCCGGTTGCGTTCGTGACTGATTTGGTGTTCGGCAGAGCGGCACATGGCAGGGCCTATCCAGCTGCATTCGCGAAACCTGTGGCTGCCCAAAGTCCACCAGCGGGAATGTATCCGACTTCTTGTTGGCGTTGTGGGGGAAATCATCGGCACCAGAAGTGCCAATTTAAGCAATATAGTTGCAAAGGCTGTCTGAGAGTGGGGCATCTCCAACGCAAGTGTCCGCAGATGAGCAAGCGAGCTGCGACACGCCACGTGGAGGATGAGAGTCAGACTAGCGCCGATCCGGATACGCAATCTGAGATGCCAGAGAAGGAAGTGTATGGACTGTACTCTTTCATAACCAAGAGTAAACCAATTTTGATTAATGTAAAGTTTAACGGGATACCGGTATCAATGGAACTGGACACAGGGGCGAGTCAATCGATCATGAACAAGAGGGCATCTAATAAGCTGTGGGATACTAAGACTGTGAGGCCCAGGCTGAGCCCTGTTAACACCAAGCTGCGCACGTGCATCAAAGAACTGATAAAGGTGATTGGCAGTGCACAAATTAACGTGTCGTATAACAGTGTGGTTCATGAGTTACCGCTGTGGATTCTTCCAGGCAATGACCCAACGCTGCTCAGCAGGAGCTGGTTGGAGAAAATCAGATGCGACTGGAACGACATAAAGGCATTGTTGTTGGAGGAAGATACATGTGCCCAAGTATTGAGCAAGTTCCCCTTGCTGTTCGAACCGGGTATCGGCAACTTCACGGGAGCCAAGGTGCAGATCCACATGGACTCAGATGCAAGACCCGTCCATCATAAAGCTCGGGCAGTGCCGTATATGATGAGGGAGAAGGTCAAAATTAAACTGGACAGACTCCAGTGTGAAGGGATCATATCACCGGACGAATTTAATGAATGGGCCAGCCCCATTGTTCCTGTGCTGAACAACAGGGTTTCGAAACAAGATCAGTTCCCGTTACCGAAGGCTGATGACTTGTTTGCGATACTAGTTAGAGGGAAGTCATTCACAAAACTGGACGACGTCGGCCTATATGATGCAGGAGTTGGTCGAGACGTTGAAGAGACTTACATGCATTAACACACACAAAAGACTGTTTATTTACCATAGGTGCCCATTTGGAATTCGCTCGGCTGCAGCAATATTCCAGAGGAATATGAAAAGTCTACTGAAATCCGTTCCTAGAACCGTCGTGTTCCAAGATGACATCCTGATCACCGGTCGTGACTCCAAGGAACATCTGAACAACCTGGAAGAGGTTCTACTGCGTTTGGACAGAGTGGGACTCACTTAAACGCTCGAAGTGGGTCATCATGTTACCGGAGGTCGAATTCCTCGGGAGCAAAATCGCTGCTGCCGGCATCAGACCTACTGACATGAAAACCAAAGCCATCAAGAATGCACCCAAACCACAGAACGTGACGGATCTGCGTTCATTCCTGGGTCTACTCAACTACTTTGGTAATTTCCTACCTAAATTGAGCACCTTACTTGAACCACTGCACAAGCTATTGAGCTTTTCACCAATCTGCTTTGCTCGAACAGGCTGCTGGTACATTATGACCCATGTAAACATTGGACCTAGGTGCTTCCCACGGGAAGTTGCCAATGATTTTGTCGGCGTACATGTGGAACCCGGCATCACACATTATTCCATCATTTACATTCATGATACATTGGCTCCGACCGCAATCACCCGACTTGACATTGTTAGTTGTCTTTACAAATTCACATTTGTCAATTACATCTTTTCCCTGTACAATACCGGCATCGCTGTACAATGTTATGTTTAGATACTTGCATTCATCAATTACATCTTTTCCACGTATCCTACCGGCATCGCTGTTCAAAGGCACATTTAGATACTTGCATTTGCTAATTACATCTTTTACATTAGTATCACCGGCATCGCTGTACAAAGAGTGGAACTGTCCCTTTAATTGTTCTGGGGCCGGTCCCCTTTTGAAGGTCCTTGCAAACTTTACCCCAATCCAGTTCGCTGCTTGGCATCACATGTTGCTCCCTCAACACTGCCCCTCGTGGTCTGGTCGTGGCCATCTTGATTTCAGGCACTTCACTTCGTGGTGTGGGCTCCATCTCTCTCTCCACGAGGTAGGCTGCGGTGATCCTTTTCTCCCCAGGTTCTGCTACAAAAGCCGGGAGTTTACGTTCTGCGTCGATCTTCTTCCTTCGGAGTCCTGCCACTTGAGCCCAGAAGGTGAGGTCTGGTCGTTTGGGTTGGATCATCTCGCTGTTGGGTAGTGCGGTCTGTGTTGTCGCCGCACAGTCGAGTTGGACGATAGGATCGTCAGGATCCAAGTTTGGGGCTGCGTAGGACGTTGATCGCCAGGGCCTGGAGGCTTTCCCAGCTCCAACAGATTTGGATTTGTTTCATCCATCTTCTTCCCAGCAGCGTTGGACCACCACCGGCAACGATCCACAAAGGTAGCTTGTGCATCGCGCCGCCGTAGGACATCCATGCTTCCACGTCTGGGATGGTGTCGTTTGTGTAGGTGAGCAGCTTCACCTGGATCGGGAGCATTTTAGGTTGTTTGGCGGTATTGTCCCAGAGTTTCTCGAAGGCCGCCTGGTTCATCAGCGATTGATTCGCCCCTGTGTCGATCTCCATTGAGACTGGAACACCATTGATTCGACTTCCATTTTCAATAGAGAACTCTCGATGGAGCAGGTAAACACTCCGTACACCTTTTCCTGGGGCTGAGCTGCCTCCTGGACTCTCTCTTCGTCTTCATCAGCGCTGGAGCCCGGGTGATCGGCCAACTCTTCAGCGACTCAGTGAATAAAATTTATTTTACACATTCGTTGGAGATGGCCTTTAGTGTTACAGCCTTTGCAAGTATAGTCTCGGTATCGGTACTGGTGGGCTATGTGATTCCCTCCACAGCACCATGTGGCAGACTCAGGGTTGTGGGACTCGGGGTAGCAGCCTTGCCTCTAAAAGGTGCCAGTCGATTCACGGTACTTGCTGGGTTAGAGTCCTGGGGGTGAGTCTTCATCCTCTTGGAATCGCAGGCCGAGGCCGTGAACGCCTGGCTTATGTTGATTGCCTTCTGCAGGGTGACCGTGGTGTCCGCAGAGAGCAGCCTGTCGAGGTGGCCCTCATGGCCAATTCCAATAACAAAGATGTCCCTCAGTGCTTCGGTGAGGTGGTCGCCAAAATCACACGGTGCAGCCAATTGTCTCAGGTCTGCAGCATATTTTGCGATTTCTTGGCCTTCGGGCCGCTGCTGTGTGTAGAACCGGTGTCTTTAGGCTTGAGCTGCTCCTGTATCATCGTTACGAGCTCCATGTATGTTTTGGTTGCCGTCTTCTCTAGGGCTAACAAGTCCCTGACAAGGCCATAAACAGTGGGCCTACAACTGCTGAGCAGGACGGCTCTGCACTTATCAGCCAGCGAGGTCGGTGTGTCTCCAGCCAGGTCGTTCGCGATGAAGTAATGTTCGAGCCTTTCCACAAAGGCATCCCAACCGAATTGTTGAAAGTTGCCAAGGTTAGCCATTTTTCACGTGGAAATTCGTAATCTCGTTGCCAATTATTGAGTCTGTAAGCACTCTAGTAATGACTCCACGAGGTAAGGTATTGCACTTGAACTGTTGTGACCTTAGTCCATTTATTGCAGCTCCTGAATGAGGTTACAGTATGGTGAGCTCCCTTTTATACTTTTACCCAAGGTCTCCACCAGTTGCACCCTCTGATGGTACAGGCATAGTGTATATAGTGTGAAGATACATTCGGTGGTTTTATGTAACTGTACTTTGAGTGTACAGGATATATACATACACAACAAATTACACAGCACAAATCCTGGTATTGTGATGATGAAGTCCATCGCCAGGTCCCACGTATGGTGGCCAGGAATTGATTCTGAACTGGAAACATGCGTGCATCAGTGCAACGCCTGCATGCAGCTCAACAAAACATCAATGGAATCGCCGCTGAGTCTGTGGTCATGGCCATCCAAACCTTGGTCCAGGATCCATGTAGATTTTTCAGGTCCCTTCGTGGGCAAGATGTTTTTAATGGTGGTGGCTGCTTATTCGAAGTGGATAGAATGCATAATCATGTCATCCAGTACATCCACGGCAACCATAGAGAATCTCAATGTCATGTTTGCGACACATGGTCCACCTGACATAGTGGTGAGCGACAATGGGTTGTGTTTCACCAGTCAAGAATATCAGGATTTTGTAAAACTTAATGGCATAAAACATGTAAGGTCAGCACCATTCAAGCCTGCGTCTAATAGGCAAGCAGAACGTGTAGTACAAATTATCAAGCAAAGCATGAGGAGAGTAACTCAAGGGTCACTGCAGACCCGCTTGTCTTGCATACCGCTGAGTTACAGGACAAGACCCCACACACTCACAGGGGTCTCGCCTGCTGAATTCATGATGAAAAGAGGTCTTAAGACGAAGTTATCTCTTGTACACCCGGATTGAAGTAATCATGTTGAATATAGAAGACAGAGTCAACAAGGGTGTCACAACCGTGCAACTGTTTCATGTGAGATTTCTGTTAATGATCCTGTATATGTGTTGAATTATGGTCAGGGTCCCAAATGGATCACTGGTATGGTCATGGCCAAGGAGGGCAACAGAGTATTTGTTATTAAGCTCAAGAATGGGCAAACTTGCAGGAAACACATTGATCAAACAAAGCTGAGGCACACAGACGGGCCAGAGCAGTTGGACGAAGAAACCATCGACGACCAACCGACCTACCAGCAGCCTTCGGTGGACTCAAGGGTCATCAGTGAACCCGGAATTTCCATCACGGACTTGTTCAATAAAAATGGACTTGCAATTCCTGACATGGTCACTGCCACCCCCAACAAGCCAGCCATCCAGCCACCAGCCACAACAGACTCCGCACATTCACCCAAGGCCGGAATCGAACTGAGACGGTCAAACCAGGAGTGTAAAGCACCGGACTGTCTCAACCTGTGAAAGACTGTGATAAAATCTCAGAGGGGGGTATTGTCATGTATGTACATGCTGCTTGTAGCCACCAGATGGTGTCATTGTTGGAGGCCACTGAGCAGCACGCACATGGTGCTGCTGTGGTATAAAAGGCCAGACATTTTGTGAATCAGGCCTTTTGGGCCGTAATAAAGCAGAGCAAGGTTGTACCTTGCTTAGTTAAACAGTTTGAACCTTTATTGCATACATAACAAGGACAAGGGGACATAAGCTTAATATCAGAGCCAGGCCATTCAGGAAAGAAGGTAGAAAACACTTCTTCATGCAAAGGGTGGTAGAAGTGTGGAACTCTCCCAAAAACAGCAGTAGATGTTAGCTCAGTTAATCATTTTATATCTAATTTTTGGTACACAAGGGTATAAATTTATATGGCGCTGATGGATGGAATTAAGATACAGATTAGCCATGATCTCATTGAATGGCCCACTCCTGTTCCTATGTAGTGCTCTGCACTTGAATTTTGGTAGAAATCAGCTTGCAAACATAGCAGTACATGTAGCCAGTACATAGGCCATTCTGTCATCATGGTCACCCCATTTCAGAACATAAAAAATAGGAGCAGGAGTAGGCCATACGGCCCCTCAAGCCTGTTCCACCATTCAATAAGATCATAGCTGATCATCAACCTCAACTGCACTTTCCCGCCTGATCTCCATATCCCTTTTTTCCCCAAAACTCCAAAAACCTATCTATCTCAGCCTTGAATATATTCAGAGACTCAGCATCCACAGTCGTCTGGGACAGAGAATTCCCAAGTTCACAACCCTCTGAGTGATGAAATTCCTCCTTATCCTGAGACTGTGCCTGTTATGTATGTATGTTGACCTTACCCAAATGTAAGACTTGCCACTAGGGTGTACACCTGTGGGAGACCTAAGGGTCACCTGTGCACCCTGGGCAAGCAGGTACAAAAGGTGATTCACCATGCTGCTTCCTCACTCTGGTGTCTGAATAAAGAGACCAAGGTCACAACAGTTTGAACTTGCGATATAGTCCTGTGAATTTATTCTGAACATAGCAAATTGGCGACGAGTAACGGATCACAAACTTTTATGAGGTAATGATTGCCGTTGGTATTCTTGACAGATTTGTTGAGGGTGATAATTGGGAAGCCTTCCTTGTGCGCCTAGACCAGTACTTCGTGGCCAACGAATTGGACAAGGCTGAGACGGCGAACAAGTGCAGGGCGATTCTCCTCACCGTATGTGGGTCATTGGTATATGGCCTCCTTAAAAATTTGCTGGCACCGGTCAAACTAATGGACAAATCTTACGCTGAGCTGTGTACGCTAGCTAAGGAACATCTCAAGCCAAAGGAGAGCATCCTGATGGCCAGGTAACGCTTTTACACGCACTGTCGCTCCGCGGGCCAGAACGTGGCGAGTTTTGTTGCTGACCTAAGACGCCTTGCGGGGCAGTGTGTATTTGCAGGATCTTTGGGGGAAATGTTGCGGGACTTTTTCGTGTTTAGAATTGGCTACGAGGTCATCCTTCGCAAACTGCTGTCTGCCGAATCCCTAGATCTGAGCAAGGCCATCACGATAGCCCAAGCCTTCATATCCACGAGTGATAACATGAAACAGATATCTTCACAGAATCGAAGCTCACCGGCAAGTACTGTACACAAAATAATGTTTGCAGCAGGCAGAACGGCACAGGGCAGGGCCCACCTGATTGCAGAGGTCAGACCTAGGCCTAGAGTGACTCAGAGTCTGCCGTGGGGCGTGAATGAATATTCATTAGCACCATGTTGGCGCTGTGGGGGCAGCCATAGAGCTCATCAATGTAGATTCGAACCCTATGTGTGCAAGGGCTGTGGAATAATGGGGCACCTCTAGCGAATGTGCAAACGATCTCTGACTCACCACGTGGCAGTGTCAGGAGAGGACGACCGATCCAGCGAGGATCACGATGAAAGAGCAGGAGAGGCAACTGAACCGGAGGATGAAGAGGAAGTATATGGGATACACACCTTCACCACAAAAAGCCCTCCGATAATGTTAAAAGTTAAACTTAACGGTACTCCAGTCTCCATGGAACTAGACATGGGGGTGAGTCAATCAGTTATGAGCCAGAAGGCATTCGAGGGGCTGTGGAGCGACAAAGCACAGCGACCCAAGCTGATCCCGATTCAGGCAAAGCTGCGCACCTACACCAAAGAACTGATACCAGTTATTGGTAGTGCGGACATAAGAGTATCCCATGAGAGAGCGGTGCACGATTTACCACTGTGGATTGTTTCAGGTGATGGGCCAACGCTGCTTGGCTTGAGGTGGATGGGGAAGATTCGATGGAACTGGGAAGACCTCTGCGTACCTTCTCCGGCTAACAAGGCCTCCCTTTCCCAAAGGCCAAGCAAACCCCCACTTCCAGCTGAACCAGGCATCGAAGTGCAGATCCATTTACAGATCCCCGAGGCACAAGCCACTCATCACAACCACGAGCAGCGGTAGCCACCACCCGAAGCCGACGGCCCTTTCGCGACGATGGAAGAGGCTCCAGGGTCGGCCATGCGGAGTGGGACTCCGGCCGAAATGATCCGAATGCATCTTCCCAATGCCAGAGGCAAAATACCTGGGGAGGAAGATCACGGCAGTCGGCATCACGGACACAGACGAGAGGGCGCCCAGACCACGGGACAAGAAGGCGTCCAGACCACGGGACGAAGGTGTGTCCAGACCACGGGACGAGAGTGCGTCCAGGCCACGGGATGAGAGAGCGTCCAGCCCACGGAAGGTCGCCACAACGGAATGGAGGAACGTGTCGCCCAGCAAGGAAGACGACTGGGTTTGGGGAAGCGATAAAGGGGCGGCCACGATGAAGGCCAGGAACCCACTACGCTCAAATAAATTGTGTGCACTATGTAACCCTTGCAAGCGATCTTTCGCGGACAATGATGTACCATTGTATGGGGTTGGGGTACCTTACAACAAGCCAAAGTAGCAGGCGAACACTCAACCAGTCATATACGTATCTGACAAAGTACTTGTAACAAGTGATGTGTTATCACACGGAGTCAGGTGTGTTGTACAGCAAGCCAAAGTAGCGGGCGAACCCCAACCAGTGTATATGTATCTAACAAAGTATTCGTACCAAGTGAGATGTTACCGCATGGGGTCGGGAGTATTGTGCAGCAAGCAATAGTAGCGGGCGAGCCCCAAATGATTGAACATGTATCCAACAAGTTAAACAAAGCAGCAGCCTGTGTTCACGGGACTAAAGAGAAGCACCAAAGAGTGTCCCAATATGTGCTCGAGTCAGACAAGCTGCTCATCCCACAAGCTTGGGAGAGCAGAGGCACCATTATCCATGCGTTGTTTCGAGAATGTCTAACACTGTCTCTGCACTGGAACATGATCCGCCACGGGCCAGGCACTGAGAACGGCACTAATGCCCTCAGTTGGCCACCGTTGCCCACCCCCGGGGTGGAAACGGTGCAGCCTGCAGACCCACTCACAGTCGTGGAAGTGCTAGAAAGCGAGGGGTCAACCATAACAGCCCCCCAGCTTAGGACCTGGACCAGCCAGGCTCCCACGTTACCGCCTGCCAAAGGTGAACTACTAGATGGGATGTGGTAACCTATCCACCAAAGAGAAGATAGGCCCATCCCAATGTTACAAAGTAAGGCAGGGCGGCTACACACAATCGGTGGTCCGGGGCCCCCATACTACGGCCCAATGTCCATGGGGACCACTAGGCCTCCCGCCACTACCGAAAGTCTCAAGGCTATTGCGGCCTTCCTGGGCTTGCCAGACCTCAGGGTCAGCGCCCAAATCACTAAACCTAGCACCATGCGTGTCACGGTAGACTCCCTACAGACCTGGCTATCCTGGGTGTTACACAATCACCAGACAGAATCACTCAGAACCGAGCCTTCCGTATGCCATCAGCAGAGAATGCAGCATCATTGCACGACCCCTCCACGCAACATCAGAATAAGCGAAGTAGACCATGTCCAGGACCCCAGTTGGGCCGCTAGCACTGCATTAGCCAAGGGGGGGAATGGAGTGTATGTGATGAAAATGGAGCGTTTGATTGTGAAACCATGTACCGGGCTAACGAGTAAAGCATTTGGACCAGACCAAACTGCGAACGACAGATAACCAGGAACCACTGTGAAAGGACCTGGCCCCCAGCGATCCACTAACAGGATCAACTTCGCCGTCAACCACAAGGATGAACCCACCATGTGAGAACTTCAATCCAGGCGATCGACCTGGGGGCGCGGGGCGCTAGATCGCCTCAACCTGCAAATAACTTGCATAATAAGACTTTGGGGGGAGTGATGTTATGTATGTATGTAGACCTTACCCAAATGTAAGACTTGCCACTAGGAGGCACACCTGTGGGAGACCTAAGGGTCACCTGTGCACCCTGGGGCAAGCAGGTATAAAAGGTGATTCACCATGCTGCTTCCTCACTCTAGAATCTGAATAAAGAGACAAGGTCACAACAGCTTGAGCTTTCGATATAGTCCTGTGAATTTATTCTGAACATAACAGTGCCCCCTAGTTCTAGACACTCCAGCCAGGGGAAACAACCTCTCGGCATCTACCCTGTCAATCTCCTTCAGAATTTTGGATGTTTCAATGAGATCACCTCTCATTCTTCTAAAGTCCAGAGAATACAGGCCCATTCTACACAATCTCTCATCATAAGACAGCCCTCTCATCCCAGGAATCAATCCAGTGAACCTCCGTTGTAATGCCTCCGACAAATATATCCTTCCTTAGATAAGGAGACCAAAACTGTGCACAGTACTCCAGGGGCCTGAAATTTATCGACCCACCGCCCGCTTACTGCCCAAAAATACAAGTTTCGTCAAAAAACAGGTACATACCGCCCGGCGGAAGATTCATCACATGCACACAATCCGTCATGTAGAACCGCCCACATACTGCCCAAAAAGTGCAATTTTCATGACATACTGCCGACATGCCACCGGAGCTGCATAACGTCCTGGAGAAGGTGGTTTTGCTCAATCTTAAGCGGGTGGGAATGGACAGTAGTGCTCGGTGCCGCCATTTTGAAATCGGGAACAGTCAGCAAAAGGAGAACCTCAGTATTTCAGAGGTGAGCAGTGACTTTTCAGGGCGATTTACAGTGAGAAAGGTATTTTTATTGGTACTGAGTACATTATTAAGATAGAAGGCATTTGAGTTAATGGCCCTGAAATTCGAGTTTGGCCTTCCCACAGGCATTTTAGAGAAAAAATATGCACCTACCTTAAGCTGCTGCCCACGTTGGACCTTCCGATGCTATGGCCTCCTTCGACTGCGGTTTGCAGCACGTGCACGTCGACACGTGCGCAGGCCTTGAGCTGGACTCACAAAGCTCTGGGCAGCCAATCAGGTAAGGTACCAATCAGGTAAGGAGTTCTGCAGGGTCCTAAACTCCTATTACTATGATTGTGATAGAGCCCGAAACACCCAAAACACAGCCCCAAACACCCAAAACACTAATAAAAAAATAGAAAATAATTACACTACATTCATTTAAATTAAAGTTATTAATGTCTTAAAAAAAAAATTTTTTTCCGATTTTTAAAAAAGTTTAAAAAAATAAACTTACCATTGTGGGGAGGGCTTTTAATGATAATATATGTTTTAATAACTTTATTTTTAGATGTTTTTGTGTTTTTTAAAACACTTGCGCTTGTAAAAGTAGGCTATGCGCCTGCATTTTCAGGCGCAAGATTTTTGAGGACATTTGTAAGTGTAAATATCGGAAATTTCCACTTACAAGTGTCCTCGCTCCCGATCTGGCTATGATCTGTCAAGCCAGAAACTTGACAAATCGGTAATGCCTGTTTCCAGCGTATGCACATTGCGCGCTGGAAACCAGCATTTCCGATGCCTTCCCGGGTCCATAGGAACTCCATACGGACTCGGGGAGGCCGGAATTTCAGGGCCATTATTTTTTTCATTGAACAAGCATTTGAATTTATCTCAGGAAATTTGAGGAGATTCTGGATATTTAAAAAGAATGGGGTCTGTACTATCTCAGCTTGTATTGCTGACTACTTGTCTAATGCAGGATCCAGATGGGAGAAGGTTTATTGAGCATAATTATCAGGGCAATGGAAGAGGTCACAGACTGATGATGAGGAGGAAGCCTTACCCCCAAAGGATTTTCAGGGAGAAGCGATCATACTTGGACCTGACCGATCGACAGTGCATTCGAAGGCTGTGCTTCCAAAAAGAGGTGATTAATGAGATTTGCCAGCTCATTAAGGCAGACCTGCAGCCCAGTACCACCAACGTTACTGCACTCTCTGTCGAGATGAAGGTGACTGCGGCATTTTCCTTTTATGCATGTGGCTCTTTTCATCCAGCGTGCATACAGTGTTTCGGTTACCTGTTGAATACAGCGATGCTGTATTTCTCAGTATGCTACTCATCGCTGCATTCGACAGGTAACTGAAGCACTGTATGAACGCTGGATGAAATTTATAAACTTCCCAATGACCAGGGAGGTACAGAGTGAGAGGGCTTTGGAATTTGTTTGCATTGCCGGCTTCCCCAAGGTGCAGAGTGCTGTTGACTGTACCCATATTGTCCTGCGAGCACCATTACAGGAGGCGGAGGTGTACTGAAAACATAAGGGATTTCACTCCCTCAATGAGCAGCTCGTATGTGACCATACACTGCGCATAATGACAGTGAATGCCTACTATTCAGGGAGCATCCATGATGCGCACATCTTGCGTGAGTCACAAGTTAAATGCTGAATGCTGGGGGACAAAGAGTACGGCCTCGCCACTTGGCTCTTGACCCCCCCCCCATGGAACCCTCAGACAGAAGCCGAGCAACGATATAATAAAAGCCATATGGCCACACGTTTTATTATCGAAATGACAATTGGAGTGCTGAAGCTTAGACCACTCGGAAGGCAGACTGCAATACCACCCTGAGCAGGTTGCTCAGTTCACAGTGGTGTGTTGCATGTTGCATAACTTAGCAATCATGCGGGGACAGGAATTGCCACAGGGGACTGCGGGATCACCTGAGGAAAGAGTGTAGGAGACGGAGGAGGAAGAAGAGGAAAATGAGGGGGAGGAAGATAAGGAGGAGCTTCCAGGTGAACCCATGGCAGCCCCCCCCCCTCCACCCCCACCACAACACCACAACGGAGGGCACACGGAGATTATGCCACTGCAAAATTGTTAAATCAGCAGCTCATAAATGAACGCTTTGCTTGAATGTGGAGAGTTACGTTTTGGGATCCTGATGACTGTTACCCCAAAAGTTTGAGTGCTTAAATTCAATTCAAACGTTTATGCAAAAATTAAAAAAATATACAATTGTAAAACTTTGTAAAACTTATAACTATAACTTTGAACAACTGTAACAACTGTAACAACTTTAAAACTTTAACAACTTGAAATAAACTTTAAAAAAATCAAACTTCAATTACCTATTTTAAATGAACAATGAACACTTGACTACAACAAAACAACCTTTACTGTCCTCGACCTCGACCTCGACCGCTTACTCCACCATCCTTCAGACTCAACCCCCCACCCCTTTCTTACTCCCGCCCTTCCCTTTCCCACTGCCCCTGAGCTCGGACCGCCCTGTGGTGGTACCAAGCCGGCGTGCAGCAGTGCACCCCGAGTGCTGTTGCTGTCGTTGGGGATGAGACATTGCAGGCGCAATGAATGGGGCCTCAGGAGAAGCTCGTGATCCAGAAGGCACGGCTTCAGGGCTGGAAGCTGCTGGCAGCTCCCCACCCTCAGGTGCTGTCGACCCAACTAATATGGCACGGGGGGAATTCCATGCCATGTCCCGATCCCATCAATTGCCGCATAGAATCGACGGAGTCAGCGGTTCACTCCATCGCGATGATCAGACGCGACATATCCTCTGGCTGTCGTTCTGATAATGCCACGATGTTTCCGGCTATCGTGGCCATGGTCTTGAGCAGCTCTCGAACTATGTCGCCGCTGGTCTATGACAGATGCACCATGTCCTGGTACACGCCTATCTGTCTTGCAGCAATGGACCTTTTCTGCATCAACCTCCATTGTTGCAGCAAAGGCGCTGCAACACTGGGGGTCCATTGCTGCGCACCACTTGGTCCCGCAGAATCAGAGGAGGCATGGGGGAATCCCATGAATATAGAGTCGGTGGTGGAGGATGTTCCAGCTGGTCCAGATGGAACTGGTGTATCCTCCTCCATCTCCACCCTCACCTCCACCTCCACTGGCTCCAGGATCAGCTGCTCTTCCTCTTCCTCTTCTTCATCTCTGGCAGGAGTGACGCCAGAGGTGGAGGCAGTAAGTCTGTCGTCTGGTCTCTCTGCGGAGGTCTGGTCTGAATCCTCCGAGTCTGAAAATACAAAACAACATTTAAAAGTGCTTGGCACCAGGGGAGAGGTCAGGGTTACATGAGTACATGAGTACAGTGACGTAGCACAGTCTTACTTAAATGTCCACCACTGCTGCAGTACTGCATTACATATCGCAGATAGACAATACATATATACATATATATAATATATATATATATATATGCATTGTGTTACATGCCCCCAATATTGCAGTACCTCACATGAGCCCAACATTACAGTGCAATAAACTTACATTACATTACATGAGGCCAACATTACAGTTACAGTTACATTACATGACATTACAGGACCAGAACACAGACCGGGGATTGTATTGAACTGACCATCCTGTGTGGGTGGGTCAGCTCCAATGCTGGTGGTGGCATGGTTGCTATCCCCGACCAGCGACAGGGCACGGATCTCAATCTCCGTCAATGGTTCTTGCGTTGGGGGTCCTCCCCCGTACACCGCTGATCCGCTGCTATTGCAGATGTCTTCTTTTGCAGAAAGTGAAGTAAATGAAAGTCAAAATCTTCAATCCATTTAACAACGCAGACACACAGGTTCACACACACACACACACATACACACACACACACACACACACCAAAACACTGGGTTGAGCCTCTTGTCATTGCCTGAAAGCACAAACACATCGCTGTAATCTTGGGATAAATAACATCATCCGTGTGACACTGAACCTATATTTACATGGTACATGGCACATGGGGGGGTGCATAAATAAAATCATTACTTACTCTTGCTACCCTCACCAGGTCGTTCCACCTCTTACGACACCTTTCTCCAGTGCGTACCATGGTACTTGTGGAGGAGACAGTCTCCACGATCTCGTCCCATATTCTGTTGTACTTCTTTGTGGGGGGGCTTTCCACGTCCACCCTTCATTAAGTCGGAGTATCTCTCCATGATGTTCTCCAGCAGGGCAGGTATCGCCGTCTCGTCGAAGGCGAGGGCCCTCAACCTCCCGTCCTTCTCGATGTTCCTGCGCTTTGACTTCTTTTTCAGCATTTCCATTATATTTATATTTATTATATTTATTATATGATTTTTTATTTATAAAATATATATTATTATTGTTGATATTATATCATTATTATTTGTTATTAATATTATTTGACTCTGGAATCTCTGATGAAAACAACTGACCCTTGAATACTGTGCTGCTCCTTCTCACTCTCTGTCCCTCAATTTCAACTCTCTGTGCATGTCACAGGGGAAAAGCATCTGTGAAAAAAAAGCAAAAAAAAAACATTTGCACATGCGCAGTGCAGTGCTGCACCATCCATCGACAAAAAAGTCTATCTTGATTGACTATAATACTGCATACCGCCCGCTGTACACCACTCGCATACCGTACACCGGCAAAAAAAATTTCACCAAACTAGCTCTTCAGTCTTGGAAGTATTTCATGCACAAGGACACCCAAATCTCTCTGAACACCAATATTTAAAAATTTCTCACCATTTAAAAAATACTCTGTTTTTCTATTCTTTCTACCAAAGTGAATAACTTCACATTTCCCTACATTATACTCCATCTGCTACCTTACTGCCCACTCACTATCTATATTCCTTTGCAGACGCATTGTGTTCTCCTTATAACTTACTGTCCCTAGCTTTGTATTATCAGCAAACTTGGATACATTACACTCAGTCCCTTCATCTAGGTCATTAATATAGATTGTAAATAGCTGAGGACCCAGCACTGATCCCTGCGACACCCCACTGATTACAGCCAGCCAACCTGAAAAAGACCCGTTTATCCCTCCTCTGTTTTCTGTCCATCAACCAATCCTCTATCTTGTTTAATAAACTTTTATGTGGCACCTTAATGAATGCCTTTTGGAAATCCAAATATACTACATCCACTGGTTCTCCTTTATCTACCTGTTAGTTACATCCTCAAAAAATTCGAATAAGTTTGTCAAACATGATTTCCCTTTCATAAAACCATGCTGACTCTGCCTAATCATCTTATGGTTTTCCAAGTGCCCTGATACCACTTCCCGACGACTGATATCAAGCTAACTGGCCTGCGGGTCCCTACTTTCTCTCTCCCTCCTTTCTTGAATAGCAGTGTTACATTTTCTACCTTCCAATCCGTCGGGACCATTCTAGGATCTAGGGTATTTTGAAAGATTAAAGTCAATGCACCCACTATCTCTGCATTCATCTCTTTTAGAACCCTAGGGTGTAGGCCGTCAGGTCCAGGGGATTTATCAGCTTTTAGTCCCATTAGTTTCACTAGTACTTTTTCTCTACTTATATTAATTACATTAAGTTCGTTACCCTCATTAGATCCTTGTTTCCCCACCATTTTAGATATGCTTTTGCATCTTCTACTGTGAAGACAGATACAAAATATTTGTTTAACATATCTGCCATTTCCTTATTCCCCATAATAATTTACCAAGTCTCAGCCTCGAAGGGACCAATGTTTACATTTGCTACTCTCTTCCTTTTTACATACTTGTAGAAGCTCTTATAATCTCTTTTTATATTTCTTGCTAGTTTTCTCTGTCTATTTTTTCCATTTTAATCAATTTTTTGGTCATCTTTTGCTGGTTTCTTTCAAAAGAATTGTGGCTTTTATAGCCAACATCACTTTCAACTTCAGACTAAGTTAAAACACTGTCAGAAGATGGAGGCCTATTTGGAGAACTAACATCTGCACCAGCACTGGAAGAGGGAGATCAGCAGGAGACGGTGAAGTCACCATAGAGATCAATTGTTCCCTGCTTTCAAACTTCTGTTTCGAAGCTCTTTTTCATTTGAAGTTGTCTTTTTTGTTGATTCTTGTGCTCTGAAGCTCCCGATTATGATACATGACTTCACGCATCGAAGAGAACACCGAGACTAACATTCCTTGGCTTGTGAAGCTATGAAAAAATATGTTGTGCATAAAGAATAGTGGAATGGCAGAAGAAGCCAATAACAAATTAATTGCCTGTGCCCTTAAAAACAGGTGTCAGAAAAGCTTGTACAAAAGGCCAATTGAACTTGTTAAGGCCCTGTTAAAGGTGAGGACTCTTTAATCACTAATTACTGAAAAGTCTTACACTGTACGATGTATTGATTTGGTTTGATAAGCATTTTATGACAGGAATGTTCTATTAAGGAAAAGATACCTCAGTTGGTGAAAAAAGATGAGAAATATTTAATTCAATTATTTCAGCAAATACAAAGGATTTTGTACTGCTGTACACATTCGATGTAGCTTAAGTTGAATCTCATCATCTTTCAAAAAAAATAAAAGAATTAACTTTTGACATCCTTTTTTTCTTGTTTTTTTGTTTGAACTCTCGACCTTGGTTACATCAAACACTGCCAGCTTGCAGAAACGACTTAGCTAAGCAGTGCAAGCAGCGTTAGGTTAATGCACAGGCCAAATAATCACCAAGGGTAATATAGGAAGAAGGGCCCAAATCAAAAAGGAAAGTTGGCGTGTCTCGCTTTCAAATACTCAGAGACTCAATAAAGCATACCATAGTTTTAGAAGTCATACAGTGCGTCACATCATCAAACTAAACATTCTGGGTAAATTGATGACATTTGCCACAGTGGTTGGATATGAAATTCGTAAGTGGGCACTCGTAAAAGCTTGGCATTGCTGAATTTGGGGGGAAAAACATGTGGCAAAATATGTTTTCTAAACTTATAACACGTTCGTTTTTATGCACGCTTCAAATCTTTCACATTGCCAGGACAAGTGTTAAATATAGCTGATCCTGCTCGGAAAAGACTTAATGAGAAACATTGAGAATTGCAGGGCTGTTTGTGATAATGTGATGAATTCATTTTAAAAACTGGTGGATAGCACAGGTTAAAACAAATGTACTGTTTCCCTGCTGGAATGTTGAAGAAATATTAATTTAAAATCCTGCAGCAATATATTTAATTGCACGATAAAATCATATTATAAAAAATTGATTACTCTGACGTTAATCTATGACTTGCCACTTCCCTTTCCCCTTGTTGCAAATTTCAGCAAATCACTTCCAAATTTGTATGAAATCTTGTTCAGGTGGTATTGTTATTTGGCATCCTGACAGACTTGTTTTGGGTATATTAAGATGCTAGGGACTTGCTTGCGAAAGAAAAACAACAGCTCAAATCTGTGGGAAAATTGATTAAACACACAAAATCTTTATGTAGCAACATGGTCATCCACTACCTGAAGTCATAGGGTAGTTGTTCCATTGAATAATATAAATATTGAGCTGTAATTTGCTGTCACATTAATGGTGAGGCTAATGATGCTCACTGTTATCTATGCGCAAATGGCACAGTGACTTCAGGTGAGGGGCAAATGCGGTGTTAAGCTCAAATATCCAAAATCTGCTGTCCGGGTTGTGCAGTTCTGCCATTAGATTCATGAAAACGGCATCTCGCTGTCTGGCTCACCATTGAAATGCTGTGAACGGGTGAAGTTGCTTTATTTGTGAGGTAGATATGAATTAAAATCTCCACATAGTTAAGTCTTGTCCATTTCAATCTAAGTACCCTTTTAATGAT
Organism: Pristiophorus japonicus; assembly: GCF_044704955.1. Taxonomy (NCBI): domain Eukaryota; kingdom Metazoa; phylum Chordata; class Chondrichthyes; family Pristiophoridae; genus Pristiophorus; species Pristiophorus japonicus. The sequence goes on from NC_091983.1 coordinate 170,739,940, forward strand.
GTGAGAAGTGTTAATTACTGTCCAACAATCTTTCTGGCATTGAAAATTAACTATTACAAGTGTGGAGTCTCATTCTTTCAGGTTTTAATTGTTCGAGATTTAAAAAATGTAAAAAAAATTTTTTCCTTTCTGTTGCTTTTTTTCTCTCTCTCTTAATCCAATCTTTCTTTTTCTCTGTTTATTTCTCTTTCTGTATCTGCTTTGCATTGAATTCACCCACTCTAATTTACACTCCCTTCTCAGTCTTTGCGCTGTTAATTCCAAAATCCTTCAATCTGATTGGTGAAGGAGATAGACAGTTGCTTGCCCTGTTCACTCAGGTCCCCGATGCCCGGTTTCCCTCGCTGTACAGTTATCAGCTCACACTTTCAGCAACTTGCCACGCAAAATATCATCGCAATTAATTGAGCAAAGAACATCTAAATAATGGCAGGTGGCATTTGTTGCCCTACTACAGCAAATTATGGCCCAATATAATGGAAAAGATGTTTTAAAGATCTGTCTAATGCAAAACTAAAAGAAACAAATATTTATGCATCAGAATAACTAAACATAGCTCTAAAGTTAAGGTGGCCAGAGAAATTACTGTATAGTAGTCTGGAAGCATGATCTGTCCTGACATAGATATTGAGGCAGAAGGAATGTCGAGTAATGGAGATCCTATAGGAGTAGAAATAGTGCAATTAAAAGAATTTATTAATTTTGTGTGGAGTATGTTTCTTTGTAATGGATTTAATTTCTCATCATCTTTTAGAATAGAATAAGGCATCATGTTTAATTGGCAATGTAGATAATTATATTTTCATTTAAAGATAGTTATTTTCTAATGTTTTATGATTTAATTTGCTATTTGATTCATTTTCCTCAACATCCAGCATTCAAAATATCATTTAGAATTTCACAAGAAATACTGGTCAGCACTTTTTAAAAATAATACTGCTACACACTGAGTAGAGTTAATCATCCTTAGTAAAGCCCAGTATCAGTCCCTTTCTGCTCCTGATGGAAGTTTGCTGCAGTGGTGGTCGCTTTATGCCGCCGTTTGCATAAAGCACATCTGTGCTGCACACACTCACTAATTGAACACTGTGATACCAGATGGTTTGTAAAAGCAATGCCCTGGCAACAAGTAATCTCTCAAATAGTTCTGCTGTTTATTTGTTATGGTTGGTTGACAATTCTGGACCAATGTAGAAAGGATATAGTTTAAAGTTACCCTACATGTAAAGTTCGACCAGTGACAGACATGGTTTATAAGCAATGCCATTGATTTATGTGCTGACTCAATAAATCAAATTCTATTATTAAACGGGAAGATTGGATTTTTAACTAGCGTTTTGGAGATAGAATCCTATGATTCCATTCATTTACATTTAGGGGCACTGGATTAAATTAGTCAAATTCTGTTGTTATTATATGGGAAAATGGAATTTACCCAGGTATTGTTGGATTAAATTCTTCAATTCTCCCCATTTTTCTGTGAAAATCATATATCAGTGACTGTGTTCACAAGTTGGTTGATATGTTACACAAAAAATTTAGACAATTAATATCTAAGATTCAAAGGAAAATTTGACTTTTGTAATTAAACAACAACAACATCGACTTGTATTTATTTAGCGTCTGTAACGTAGTTAAAAAGTCCCAAGGCGCTTCACAGGAGTATTATAAAACAAAACTTGACACCGAGCTACATAAGGAGAAATTAGGGCAGATGACCAAAAGCTAGGTCAAAGAGGTAGGTTTGAAGGAACATCTTAAAGGAAGAAAGAGACATAGAGAGCTGGAGCGGTTTGGGAGGGAATTTCAGAGATTAGGGCCTTGGCAGCTGAAGGCACGGGCAACCAGTGGATGAGCAATTAAAATTCAGGGATGCTCAAGAAGCCAGAATTAGAGGAGTGCAGATATCTTGTGGGGTTATGGGGGAGATTGCAGAGATAGGGAGGAGTGTGGGGCTGGAGGAGATTACAGAGATAGGGAGCAGTGTGGGGCTGGAGGAGATTACAGAGATAGGGAGGGGTGTGGGGCTGGAAGAGATTTCAGAGATAGGGAGGAGTGTGGGGCTGGAGGAGTTACAGAGATAGGGAGGGGTGTGGGGCTGGAGGAGATTACAGAGATAGGGAGCAGTGTGGGGCTGGAGGAGATTACAGAGATAGGGAGCGGTGTGGGGCTGGAGGAGTTACAGAGATAGGGAGGGGTGTGGGGCTGGAGGAGATTACAGAGATAGGGAGCAGTGTGGGGCTGGAGGAGATTACAGAGATAGGGAGGGGTGTGGGGCTGGAGGAGATTACAGAGATAGGGAGCAGTGTGGGGCTGGAGGAGATTACAGAGATAGGGAGGGGTGTGGGGCTGGAGGAGATTACAGAGCTAGGGAGCGGTGTGGGGCTGGAGGAGATTACAGAGATAGGGAGGAGTGTGGGGCTGGAAGAGATTTCAGAGGTAGGGAGGGGTGTGGGGCTGGAGGAGATTACAGAGATAGGGAGGGGTGTGGGGCTGGAAGAGATTTCAGAGGTAGGGAGGGGTGTGGGGCTGGAAGAGATTACAGAGATAGGGAGGGGTGTGGGGCTGGAGGAGATTTCAGAGATAGGGAGCGGTGTGGGGCTGGAGGAGATTACAGAGATAGGGAGCGGTGTGGGGCTGGAGGAGATTACAGAGATAGGGAGGGGTGTGGGGCTGGAGGAGATTTCAGAGATAGGGAGCGGTGTGGGGCTGGAGGAGATTACAGAGATAGGGAGCGGTGTGGGGCTGGAGGAGTTACAGAGATAGGGAGCGGTGTGGGGCTGGAGGAGTTACAGAGATAGGGAGGGGTGTGGGGCTGGAGGAGATTACAGAGATAGGGAGGAGTGTGGGGCTGGAGGAGATTACAGAGATAGGGAGCGGTGTGGGGCTGGAGGAGTTACAGAGATAGGGAGGGGTGTGGGGCTGGAGGAGATTACAGAGATAGGGAGGAGTGTGGGGCTGGAGGAGATTACAGAGATAGGGAGTGGTGTGGGGCTGGAGGAGTTACAGAGATAGGGAGCGGTGTGGGGCTGGAGGAGATTACAGAGATAGGGAGGAGTGTGGTGCTGGAGGAGATTACAGAGATAGGGAGGAGTGTGGGGCTGGAGGAGATTACAGAGATAGGGAGTGGTGTGGGGCTGGAGGAGTTACAGAGATAGGGAGGGGTGTGGGGCTGGAGGAGATTACAGAGATAGGGAGGAGTGTGGGGCTGGAGGAGATTACAGAGATAGGGAGCGGTGTGGGGCTGGAGGAGATTACAGAGATAGGGAGCGGTGTGGGGCTGGAGGAGATTACAGAGATAGGGAGGAGTGTGGGGCTGGAGGAGATTACAGAGATAGGGAGGGGTGTGGGGCTGGAGGAGATTACAGAGATAGGGAGGGGTGTGGGGCTGGAGGAGATTACAGAGCTAGGGAGCGTGTGGGGCTGGAGGAGATTACAGAGATAGGGAGGAGTGTGGGGCTGGAGGAGATTACAGAGATAGGGAGGGGTGTGGGGCTGGAGGAGATTACAGAGATAGGGAGGGGTGTGGGGCTGGAGGAGATTACAGAGATAGGGAGGGGTGATGCCATGAAAAGAAAGACTTGAAAGACTTGGACGATTACTGGACGTCTCAAAGCACTTAACAGCCAATGAAGTACTTTTGGAGTGTAGTCTCTGTTGTAATGTGGGAAACGCAGCAGCCAATTTGTGCACAGCAAGCTCCCACAAACAGCAATTTGATAATGACCAGATAATCTGTCATGTACGTAACCACAATGCAACACCACTGTATTACTGTATACACTCAACCTAGATGCACACCTTGACCACAAGGGGTGAACTTGTGGGAGACACTCCTTACCTGATCACACAGGTATAAAAAGGGAGGTCCCACGCAGGGTCATCGTCTTTGGAGTCATGTGAATAAAGAGTTAAGGTCACAGAGTGACCTTGTCCCCAGAATGTGCCCTGTGTGGTTTCATGCTGTAGAGTAAGGACTTTATATTGGCGACGAGAAATGGGAATTCACGACCCACCGAGAATGGCCACCAGTAGCACAGAGAAACGGTACTGTGTTGGGGAAGACTGGGACGATTTTGTCGAGAGGCTTCAGCAAAGCTTCGTTACGAAAGAATGGCTGGGGGATGGAGCGGCCGACAAATGAAGGGCTGATCTTTTGACCAGCTGCGGACCAAAGATTTACGCGCTCATGAAGGACTTATAAGTCGGCGGACAAAACCTTTGAAGAACTTAGCAAATTGATCGGGGAGCACCTCAAACCGGCGAGTAGCATACATATGCCCTGAGGAGGTCAGACCGTTCCACAGGCGGATGGATGAGCTCTCCATCCAAGCCGACTGCCTACTATGGGGCAGCTGGGTAGTTATGCCCCAGAAGGGCAGGGAGGCATTCATCAGGGAACTCCACACCGAGCAGCCAGGCATTATGCTGATGAAGACCATTGCCCGGTCACACGTTTGGTGGCCGGGAATTGATTCAGACCTGGAACACTGTGTTCGCAGGTGCACGATGTGTGCCCAGCTGGGTAATGTCCCACGGAGGCCCCGTTCAGCCCGTGGCCTTGGCCCACCAGGCTATGGTCACGCATTCAGGTTGACTACGCAGGCCCGTTCATGGGTAAGATGTTCCTTATTGTGGTAGATGCGTACTTGAAATGGATCGAGTGCATCATTCTGAATTCATGCACGTCATCCACCACTGTGGAAAGCCTATGTGTGATCTTTGCAACCCATGGCTTGCCGGACATCCTGGATAGTGATAATGGTCCATGTTTCACAAGCTACGAATTCCAAGAATTTATGTCGGGCAATGGCATCAACCATGTCAGGACTGCGCTGTTCAAGCCGGCCTCCAATGGCCAGGCGGAACATGCGGCCCAAATCATTAAGCAAGGTATGCTCAGGATTCAAGGACCCTCCCTACAATGCCGCCTTTCGCTTCTCCTGCTGGCCTATAGATCCCGACCGCACTCGCTCACGGGGGTCCCGCCTGCAGAGCTACTAATGAACGGACACACAAAACTCGGTTGTCCCTTATTCACCCAGTCCTGACTGACATAGTTGAGGGCAAGCGCAAGTCACAAAACGAGTACCATGACCATAATTTGAGGGGGAGATGTATAAACATACATGATCCTGTATTCGTCCTTAATCACGCCATGGGGTCCAAATGGCTTGTGGGCATTGTAATTGACAAAGAGGGGAATAGGGTCATCGTGGTAAAACTCAATAATGGTCAGACATGCTGTAAGCATCTGGACCAAGTAAAAAAAAGGTTCAGCATCGACACGGAGGAACCTGAAGAAGACGATGAGATGGAGTTCACAACACCGCCAGTGAATGAGCAACAAGAGCAATCAGAAGAATGCACAGTCCCTGCGGTCAGCCCGGACAGGCCGGAATCACCACAGGTGACAGACACTCACGTCAGTGTCCAACAACCAGAACCCCAACTGCGGTGCTCCACGAGGGAGCGTAGACCACCTGAAAGACTAAACAATGATCCCAATAAGACTTTTGGGGGGGGCTAGGAGGTGATGTCATGTATGTAACCACAATGCAACACCACCGTATTACTGTATACACTCAACCTAGATGCACACCTTGACCACAAGGGGTGAACTTGTGGGAGACACTCCTTACCTGATCTCACAGGTATAAAAAGGGAGGTCCCACGCAGGGTCATCGTCTTTGGACTCCTGTGAATAAAGAGTTAAGGTCACAAAGTGACCTTGTCCCCAGAATGTGCCTCGTGTGGTTTCATACTGTAGAGTAAGGACTTTACATATCTGTTTTTGTTGTGTTGATTTCAGGCTAAATATTGGCCAGAACACCAGGGATGACTCTCCATGCTCTTCTTTGAAATAGTGCCATGGGATCTTTTATGCCCACTTGAGAGAGCAGACAGGGCCTCAGTTTAATGTCTCATCTGAAAGATGGCACCTCCAACAATGCAGCACTCCCTCAGCACTGCACTGGAGCATCAGCCTTGATTTTTGTGCTTTGAAAACAAGGATGAGAGTTTTAAAATCGAGGCGTTGCTTAACCGGGAACCAATGTAAGTCAGTGAGCACAGGGGTAATGGGCGAACGGGACTTGGTACGAGTTAGGACACGGACAGCAGAGTTTTGGACGGCCTCAAGTTTACGGAGGGTAGAATGTGGGAGGCCAGCCAGAAGTGCATTGGAATAGTCAAATAACAAAAGCATTAATGAGAGTCTCAGCAGCAGATAAGCTAAGATGAGCTAACAGCGACGGAGATGGGCGATGTCGCGGAGGTGGAAATAGGCGGTCTTAGTTAGGTTTGCTGCATGACATCAAATAGCATTTTGAATTTTAGCACCCAGTGATGCTGTGTCTGGAATTTCTGCAGGAATTCTTTGAACTCCCACCATAACGTTATTGGAGGTTTAGCGGAAATCTTGGAGAAATGGTGTGAACAGCTGTTAAGGCAGAAAATCGGGGAACCCCCATAGAAATTCTACCTCTAGATGCCCATCAGCTGAAAATCTTGTATTAATGGGCAGCTGTTGGAGTTTGGCCACATGAAGGAACAGGAGTAGGCCATTCAGCCCCTCGAGCCTGTTCCGCCATTCAATGAGATCATGCCTGATTTGTATCCTAACTTCATCCACCAACCTTGGCTCTATATCCCTTTATAGCATTGACTAGCAAAAGCCTATTGATTATATTATGATATATATCTACAATGCATGTGCTACAAGTTGCGCTATTGAATTTTTCTGCTTATAATACAAGGCAGGAAAGGCAATATTAAGGACAAAATTTTCCAACTTAAGCTAAAATAAGAAGTGGCTTATATTGATGTGATACCATGAGACCGGTCCAGAAGTTGTTATCGATGGACTTTTCTTTAGCACACAATCATGCTTGCCAATAATTCCAGCTTCAATAAATTCAGTCCGAACTGGTTGGCCGAGACCTGTGTTCCCTCTGGAAGGTCTTCTCCCCGTTGACATATTCTCACATCTGGTTGATGGTAGGAACTGATATAAAGATCTGCAGGGATTCTCATGTGTCCTTCGCAGTGAGTGACACTTGTGAGTTTTACCAGCATCATTATCCACTGGTGCTGTGTCTTTCCAGAAATATGACACCTGTTCCAAATTCCACAGCGGGACCCGTCACAAATGTCTGATTCACTGGAACAGAGGGAAGAAAGAACTATAAAAAAAAAACTTTGAATCAAACATTATAACCGTCTTCCTAGAAGATACTTTGTAAAAACGAAATAAACAAAATGTGAGAATCATAGAATCATAGAATGGTTACAGCACCAAAGGAGGCCATTTAGCCCGTTGAGTCCGTGCCGGCTCTCTGCATTCTCCGCATTCTCCACTTCTCTTAAGGGCCGAATGGCCTACTCCTGCATCTATTTTCTAAGTTTCAGCTAGTCCCACTCCTCTGCTCTTTCCCTGCAACTCTGCAAATTCTTTCCTTCAGGTACTTATCCAATTCCCTTTAGAAAGCCACGATTGAATTTGCAGTGAATTCCAGATGAGAAACTTGTGACATATCACACATCATGCTGTAACTATTACAATAAAATATAACTTTCCATTTTAATAACAAAAAAAGTCAAGCTTCATGAGGGACTTTTTTATTTTCTGCTTTTTGGTTCTTTTTGATATTTGGAAACTGTCATCATCATCATAGGCAGTCCCTCGGAATCGAGGAAGACTTGCTTCCACTCTTAACATGAGTTCTTAGGTGGCTGTACAGTCCAATACGAGTCTCTGTCACAGGTGGGACAGACAGTGGTTGAAGGAAAGGGTGAGCGGGGAGTCTGGTTTGCCGCACGCTCCTTCCGCTGCCTGCACTTGATTTCTGCATGCTCTCAGCGACAAGACTCGAGGAGCTCAGCGCCCTCCCGGATGCACTTCCTTCACTTAGGGCGGTCTTTGGCCAGGGACTCCCAGGTGTCAGTGGGGATGTCGCACTCTATCAGGGAGGCTTTGAGGGTGTCCTTGTAACGTTTCCGCTGCCCACCTTTGGCTCGTTTGCCGTGGACGAGTTCCAAGTAGATCTTCAAACACTCTTTTCCTCAGGCCGAAGGCTGCACTGGCGTACTGGAGGCGGTGTTGGATCTCGTCTTCAATGCCTGCTCCTGTTGATAGGAGGCTCCAGAGATAAGGGAAGTGGTCCACGTTGTCCAGGGCCGCGCTGTGAATCCTGATGGCTGGGGGGCAGTGCTATGCGGCAAGGACAGGCTGGTGGAGGACCTTTGTCTTACTGATGTTTAGCGTAAGGCCCATGCTTTCATACGCCTCAGTAAATACGTCGACTATGTCCTAGAGTTCAGCCTCTGTGTGTGCACAGATGCAGGCATCGTCCGCGTACTATAGCTCGATGACAGAGGTTGGGGTAATCTTGGACCTGGCCTGGAGACGGCGAAGGTTGAACAGCTTCCCATTGGGTCTGTAGTTTAGTTCCACTCCAGTGGGGAGCTTGTCAACTGTGAGGTGGAGCATAGCAGCAAGACAGATTGAGAAGAGGGTTGGGGCGATGACGCAGCCCTGCTTGACCCCGGTCCGGCGTGGATTGGGTCTGTGATGGATCTGTTGGTAAGGATCACGGCCTGCATGTCATCGTGGAGCAGGCGGAGGATGGAAACTGTAGCTCAATACTGTACGCCTCTATAAGCTTTAACTTATGACATCAATAGATAAAGATTTCTTTAAATGTTTCCTCCTCCTTTTATCCAATGTTGCACATGTTAGCACCTCGCCTGTTGCCAAGCCTGATGTCAAGGAGAAATCCTGGCTGGTTGTCCACTCCCCAGTCCAGGGATCTGAGGCAACTATAGTGCAACTAATGCTGTCCTAGTTGAGATCAGATAATTCAGAGCAGGCTAAACATCAAGCCTGAGGCCCACTGGTCTGTATGACTCACTATCTGCCAACCCTGTATGTCCCGGTACCATATGCATCATCATAGGCAATCCCTCGGATTCGAGGAAGACTTGCTTCCACTCCCAAAGTGAGTTCTTTGATGGCTGAACAGTCCGATACGAGAGCCACAGACCCTGTTACATGTGGGACAGACATTCGTCGAGGGAAGGGGTCGGTGGGGTTGGTTTGCCGCGCGCTCCATCCGCTGCCTGCGCTTGGCCTCTTCACGTTCTTTGCATTGAGACTCGAAGAGCTCAACGCCCTCCCGGATGCACTTTCTCCACCTCGGGTGGTCTGTGGCCAGGGTCTCCCAGGTGTCAGTGGTGATGTTGCACTTTACCGGGGAGGCTTTGAGGGTGTCCTTATAACGTTTCCGCTGTCCTCCTTTGGCTCGTTTACCATGAAGGAGCTCCGCATAAAGCATTTGCTTCGGGAGTCTCGTATCTGGCAATGTGAACTATGTGGCCTGCCCAGCGAAGCTGATCGAGCGTGGTCAGTGCTTCAAATACTGGGGATGTTAGCCTAGTCGAGGACACAGATGTTAGTGCGCCTGTCCTTCCAGGGGATTTGCAGGATCTTGCGGAGACATCGTTGGTGATATATCTCCAGCAACTTGAGGTGTCTTCTATACATCGTCCATGCCTCAGATCCATACAGGAGGGTGGGTATTACTGCAGCCCTGTAGACCATGAGCTTGGTGGTAGATTTGAGGGCCTGGTCTTCAAACACTCTTTTCCTCAAATGGCCAAAGGCTGCACTGGCGCACTGGAGGCGATGTTGAATCTCCACATCAATGTCTGCCTTTGTTGATAAAAAGCTCCTGAGATATGGGAAATGGTCCATGTTGTTCAGGGCCTCAAGCAATAACCCAACTCGGGAGCTGCAAAACAACATTACAGACGGCTCAAGGCTCAGGTCCAACAAAAAACCTGGGACCTAAAGAACAGGTCATGGATATGCAACTCCCCGGGCAGGCCTCCTATTCCCGAGACTCTGGCACTGCAGCTCTACAGCTAGTGCGGGTTAATGGCTTATGATTTTCGTTCTTACCCTGTGAAATGCATTCCCCTAAGCTACTCATTTCTGGTAGTTTATATTGCTTGTGTGTGTGTGTGTGTGTGTGTTTCTGTGTGTGTGTGTGTGTGTGTGTGTGTGTGTGCTTGTGTGTGTGTCTCTGTGTGTGTGTGTTTCTGTGTGTGTGTGTGTGTGCGTTTCTGTGTGTGTGTGTGTTTCTGTGTGTGTGTGTGTGTTTCTGTGTGCGTTTCTGTGTGTGTGTGCGTTTCTGTGTGTGTGTGTGTGTTTCTGTGTGTGTGTGTGTGTGTGTTTCTGTGTGTGTGTGTGTGTTTCTGTGTGTGTGTGTGTGTTTCTGTGTGTGTGTGTGTGTGGGTTTCTGTGTGTGTGTGTGTGTTTCTGTGTGTGTGTGTGTGTGTGTGTATGTGTGTCTGTGTGTGTGTGTGTGCGTTTCTGTGTGTGTGTGTGTGTGTATGTGTGTGTGTGTGTGTTTCTGTGTGTTTCTGTGTGTATGTGTGTGTGTGTGTTTGTGTTTGTGCGGCGGCCCTGCCCGGAAATCGGAGCAGTCCCGGCCTGCAAGACCATCAGCAGGCCGGGGCCACTAGAGGGAGCAGAGTGTGGTGGCATACCACTGCAGGGAGCAGCACGTGCTGCTGCAGGAGGATGATGGCTACGAAGCCAGGTCAATGTTTGCAGTACGGGCAGGCATAGCAGGAGGGGCAAAGGAGCGGCAAGAGTCTGTAGAGGGAAGTGACTGGGGCCCAGGAGAGCGTGAATCTGGGGCCCAGAAGAGGCAAGGGCCCAGGGGCAGCATGGGCCAGCCCACACTGCGATATGTGAGCGCACAGGATCCGTGCAGCAGAGCTGGTCTCCAGTTAATCTTGGTTAACCCTTGTCACTGGACCAAGACCTAGCTCTGTCAAGCCCGCGTGGTGGCTGGTGTGCAACGGTCACCACTACGCACAGGCATCCTTCACCCTTCACGATGTAGTTCGGAATCTGGAATATTAGGTCCTTCATTGAAACACCTGTGAACTCATCCCTTTTTGGCGTGGAAGCAAGTCATCCTTGATTTGAGGGACTGCCTATGATGATGATGATATTGCATTTAAAATTGGTGCAAATGTTATTGCTAATGTAGATTGCGGCAACATCTTTCAAACATCTTAAGCCATTTACAGAGTAATTATCGATTGCACTGCTTCCAGGGTCTATGCTCAAAGATATAATTCAAATGATTACTTGGTCACTCCACCAGGAAATACCAAGACTGCTCCATGATGACATGCAAGCCGTGATCCTGACCAATGGATTCAACACAGACCCAATACACTTGTGGACCGGAGTCAAGCAGGGCTGTGTCATCGCACCAACACTCTTCTCGATCTTCCTTGCTGCAATGTTCCATCTCACCCTCAATAAGCTCCCTGCTGGTGTGGAGCTAAACTATAAAACAAACGGGAAACTCTTCAACCTCTGTCATCTCCAGTCCAGATCCAAGGTCATCTCATCCTCTGTCATTGAATTACAGTATGCAGACGACACTTGTGTTTGCATACACTCGGAGGTCGAACTCCAAACCATCGTCAACACCTTCATCGAAGCATCCGAGAGTATGGGCCTTACATTAAACATCCGTAAGACAAAGGTTCTCTATCAACCTGCCCCCGCCACACAGCACTGCTCCCCAATTATCAAGATCTATGTCGAGGCCTTGGACAACGTGGACCACTTTCCATAACTTGGGAGCCTACTGTCAACAAGGACAGATGTTAATGACGAAGTCCAACACTGCCTTCAGTGTGCCAGTGCAGCCTTCGGAAGAGAATGTTTGAAGACCAGGACCTCAAACCCGGCACCAAGCTCATGGTCTACAGAGCAGTACTGATACCCACCCTCTTGCTTCAGAGACATGGACTATGTACAGCAGGCACCTCAAAACACTGGAGAAGTACCACCAAAAGGCGGAAAGAGCTTACAGCATAGTAGAAAAAGAAGCTTTGGCTTGCGTGTATGGGGTCAAAAAGATGCATCATTATGTGTTTGGTCTTCGTTTTGAACTCAAAACGGATCATAAACCACTCATTTCATTGTTTTCGGAAAACAAAAGGGTTAATACCAATGCATCGTCCCATATCCAGAGGTGGGCATTGACATTGTTTGCATGTGATTATATTATTCGTCATAGACCTGGCACTGAGAATTGTGCCGATGCATTGAGTCATCTGCCGTTGCCCACACCTGAGGTGGAGACGCTTCAACCTGCAGATCTACTGTTAGTGATGGATGCTTTTGAGTGTGAAGGAACTCCTGTCACTGCTCAACAAGTTAGGATCTGGACCAGCCATGACTCTATTTTATCGATTGTGCAACATTGTGTCCTCAGTAGTGATTGGTCTGCAACACCTATGGAGATGTGTGATAAGACCAAACCTTACAACCGTCGCAAAGATGAACTGTCCGTTCAGTCAGATTGTTTACTGTGGGGTAATCGTGTTATGCCTAAGAAAGGTAGAGAAAAATTTGTATGTGAACTACATACCACTCATCCTGGTATTGTCATGATGAAAGCTATTGCTAGGGCTCATGTATAGTGGCCTGGAATCGACTCTGATCTGGAATCATGTGTGCATCAGTGCAACACTTGCATGCAGCGGAATCGCCGCTGAGTCTTTGGTCGTGGCCATCTAAACCATGGTCAAGGATCCACATCGATTTTGTGGGCCCTTTCCTGGGAAAGATGTTTTTTGTTGTGGTGGCTGCATATTCAAAGTGGATAGAGTGTATTATTATGTCATCCAGTACATCTACAGCTACTATTGAGAGCCTTGGTATCATGTTTGCTACTCATGGTTTGCCTGACATTGTTGTGAGCGACAACGGATCTTACTTCACAAGTCTGGAGTTTCAAGCGTTCATGAAACTCAATGGTATTAAACATGTGAGGTCAGCCCTATTCAAACCTGCTTATAAAGGTCAAGCAGAGCATGCTGTTCAAACGATCAAGCAGAGTATGAAACGTGTAACTCAGGGTTCATTGCAGACTAGCTTGTCCTGTATACTGCTCAGTTACAGGACCAGACCCCAATGCTTACTGGGGTCTCCCCTGCTGAACTACTGATGAAGAGAAGTGTCAAGACCAAGCTCTCTCTTGTTCATCCCGATGTGAATGATCATGTTGAAAACAGACGTCAAAGTCAGCAAGGGTATCATGATCGTGCTGCTGTGTCACGTGACATCTCTGTCAATGATCCGGTTTATGTACTGAACTATGGTCAAGGTCCAAAGTGGATCGCCGATACTGTTACAGTCAAGGAGGGTAACAGAGTGTTTATTGTCGTGCTCAAGAATGGGAAAACATGCAGGAAACATGTTGATCAGATAAAACTGCGGCACACGGATGAACTGGAACTGCTTGAGGAAGATGCAGTCAGTGACCAACCAACCAATGTTCATTCATCAGAGGACTTTGCTGTCATTATTGAAACTGGACCTCCAGTCCCTGATGTGGTCATTACCACTTCCATCAGATCGGTTACTCAGCCTTCAGTCACAACTGACTCAGAACGCTCGCCTAGAACTGAAGTTGAACTGAGACGATCAACTCGTGAGTGGAAAGTCCCAGACCGTCTTAATTTGTAAAAAGACTGATATTAAGATCTTAAAAGGGGATGTTGTTATGTATTTATGCTTGGGGTCACCAGACACCAGGGGGTGCCACTGTCGGAGGTCATCGGGCTGTACGTGCGTGTGCGTGGTCACTGGTATATAAGCACGGGTACCATGTCACACGGGTTACTTTGGGCGTGAATAATTGGATCAGGCTTACACCTGAGGCAGCTTGCAGTAACAAGTCTTGTGAGTCATTACATTCATTACACCTACCTAGCCCTTCGCGCGTCGGATACCGTTTTTAGCCTTCCTGTGTTAAGCAATGTACTAAGGTACGCTGGGTATGCATGCCGACATTACTATGCCACTGGCTTATGCCTGTCCCCATGTAATGATCTTTACTGTGGTGGGTATAGATGTGGAAGGGCCTATTCTGGTCGGGTAATCCCAGAGCTGGAGCACTTGTGAGAGCTTGTTTTAACCTTACAACCACAATTTCCTGATCTCGGCATTTCTGCAGTAGTTGAATAGCCCTAGTACCTGCCTGACCCCTTTTCACAGTTCCTGGCCTGGGCATTGATTGAATTGCTCCCTTTCTGTCCTTAGGCATCTGTCTCTTCCCTTGTGATATTAATAATCCTAGATATGTTACTTCGCTGCTCCTCACCTGCACCTTCCTAGGATTTATTTTTAATACTCTGTATAGCTCCTAGCACTGTAGTTAAAGCTAGTACGTGTTGTTATTCTGTGCTGGAGGCAATAAGGATATCATCCACATACTGCAAAAGAGTGCTCCCTTCTCTGACTGTTGTGGGCCTCGCTTTCCTAAGCCTCCTCCCTTATTGCAGCTAAAACATATTAGGCGAGCTGCGCAGGGGTGTGTCTCCTCCCCCTTCGTCTCTGCTGCTATTTTTGCTAACTTCTCCCTTTGTTCTGACTTTAACTCCTCTACGTGTTCTGCCCACTTCAAAGTTTCATCGTAATTGTTCCCCACTTTAAATCCCAACTTAATTATCTTTTGATGTGCTTCTTGTAGTCCGTCTTTAAACATTTTCAAGAATGCTGCATCATTTTTTTTATTTCAAAATATACTTTATTCATAAAAAAATCTGTACAGTACATTCAAAGGCATTTCAATACCTTTAGCTGCAGTCAGCAATCCCATACACTATTATTTGGGTGCTGACGGCAGTTCCGTTCGTTACATTTCCTTGTTTTCCAATATGGGATACATTGTAGTACATTCAAACAAATTACATTTCATGTGTCGCTATACAGTACACGGAATGGGTGACGGTACATTTACATTTTTCTTTTCAACATGCATTTCGCAACAGACCTTGCATTGTTTTTGTCGGGGCCATCAGCCCCAGAGTGATCTTTGTATTCAATCCACTTTTGTACCCCGTACTCCCCTACCCTTTCACCTGCCTTTTGAGTCACATTCAGTATTCTACTCCAATTGTGAATGTCTGCTAAGGTTAGATTATGGGCGTCTAGTATTTCTTCCACCCTTGCTTTCGGGGTTAGTAACTCATTCAATAGAATTTGTCTCTCCTGTGGGCTGAGGAGTAGCTCCTGTATGGTAATGTGGGTTGCTCTATTGGTGGGAATTGTGGTAGTGCGTATCGGCGCCGCTGATAGGTAGCCATTATCATGTGCCGGGGGCCACTCTACTCAGCACTCGTTATCCCAGTCTGGTTTACTGTTAGGTTGGGTTTATGGACTACACTTACCCACCGTGGGGTGCACCGGCTCTATTGCCATAGATGATGGAGCTATGGCTGCGCACTACACTATCCGTTTGGTCCCATCTTTATTTCTTCAAGCCTTTTTATCTTAGCTTCTAACTCTTGAATTTGTTTTGTTTGAGTAGCTATTTGTCCTCTGTAACAGGCGAGTATTATTACATAGGCTTTCTTCGTTTTATTTTTATTTTGACTATCCCACCATTTCCTCTGTCTGTCAGGTGAGTCTTCTGGCTGCTATCTTTGCTTTTTCATTTCTTTTATTAAGAAATCCAGATTAATAATGTCCATTATAAAACAGCTGTCAATGGAAAGGGTTAACTCCTTTACAGGTTTGTAAGAAGGCCTGACGTCATTACGTGCCTTCGCGTAATCATCCAAATTTTTTTTTCCCCCAAGTCTTTGCGCCTTCAAAACTTGCTTAGAAATTAGGAATCCGTTAAAACAGCAGAAATCATTAGTAAAGCTATCATAATTAGCTTTAAATAAAACCTTCTCATCGGGAAAGAGCATTTTAGATTAAACACCAATTTTTCTAAACTTCCAATTCAAATACTTGCCAAAGATTTTTTTTAATTGATTTAAAACGAGACCACACATTGTTAGTAGCTTTTTTGTTTACTGAAATCCAATTTTAAAAAAGTACTGACAACTGTGGCTTATCTCTTAGCTCTGTAAATCACAGTCAAAACAACCAGGAAAACTGGCACACTTTTTACATGTTCACACAAGCTATGTACATTCCAGCATTTCGTTTTTTTTAAGGTCCCGTTCACTGAGCAAATCTTGTGTTTTATTTCTCTCGGCACAAAATCTAAACTTCTGTGCTGGGTCCATCTTTTTTAAGAATTTTCCAATTCCCAGTTTTTCCTTCCTTTGCTGAGTTCGCATAGCTTAGATCTTTTTCCCCTTTTGAATCGAACTTAATAATATTTTGATGGCCTTCCTCCAGTCCATAGTTAAACATCTTTGTTTCTCTTTCTCAGCACAAAGCTGCAGCTTCTGTGTCGGGTTTAACTCTTAAGTTTTTATTATTTTCACATAAAGGCAGACATTCACACCAAATACAGCTTGTTTAAATCTCCTTTCTTCAAATTAGTTTTTGTATAAGATAAGCACAAACACTTTTTTTCCAAATTATATGTTCAATTTGTTTCCTTTTTAGCAGCTGTAGCTTCAAGGTTGCGTCTTTATCTTTTGATAAAAACAAGCTGTCCTTTGTGACTTCAATGTTTTTTCCAGCATTTTTCTTTTTTTGTCTTTTCCCTGTTAGCACTTCTACCTGGGACCCTTTTGGTCCATATCTCAGAGACCCCCCATGGTCTGCATTTTATCCCATTGGCCAGTTTCCTAAACATCCTGGGGTCCCAGCCGTCTTTTTAGGTTGTATTCCTTCTTTTTCAGGCAATACACCTATCCCCAACCTTGGTTTTTGTCCTTCCATGGTTCGCTATAACTTGTTCTACAGATTACGCCTTCTAATTCTTTATACAGATTACCTCCTTCGCCGTCAATGCTACAGCTACAGGTGGTACAAAATCACAGCCATTCAGCTGCCACATCATCCAGGTCAGAGGGTCTGCACCCTGCTCGCAGCGCCAAATGTAGGGGTAAAAAGGAGGCTTCCCTCTCTCGTGGCGGACTACCTGATATAGGTAGTTGACACCTCGCCTGTCTGTTGGGGTAAAAGGAAGGCTTCTCTTCCTCGGGGTGGATTAACTGATATAGTTAATCGACATCTCACCCAGCTCCCATTGTATAACGACCACGGAAGTAAATCTCAGGTTTACCAGCTTTATTTCGAGCAATGCACGGGAAGGTTCAGTCGTGGAACCTCCGAAATACAAGAGGTATTGAGCACAATTTATACAGGCTTTGGAGAGGAGCTACCCTCCTACAAAATCATCAATAGGTCTATTGCTATCAGCGGAGTTACATTGATTTATCGACTCTTATCAGACTGGCTCTGAGTGGTGTATGCAACTGTCCATCTCCCATCATTGTGTTGTTCTGTTATTTGACCTATACCCCAGTCTGCACATCACCTGGAGTAACTGTACCAAAATACTGGCTTCCTTATCTCTTCCTCAGAGACTGCTCATCAAAAACTGCTGACTTTGGCTGTTTAAGTGTTACTAAGGTTAAGGATACAGTTTAATGTGCTATACCTATATAAGCAAGTGTTACATACATAGACAATTTCTCAGACCTTCCTAATACTGATTAGTTCACTTCCTTCAGCATAATTCTGACCACCTATTTGAAACTCTTACAATTTATCCCTTACTGTAGCAAGTCTATGGGCTGTCAGGTCGTCATTCTGAGTATGTCAGGGAGAGAGTTCAGTCTTAAGAGAGAGGAAGATGGCCAGGCATCCTGTGGGATGCTTCCTCCAGCCTTGTTATCTGCCATGCTTCATGCCCTCCCTTTGCAAGCTCTTATGCCAATGACATCCTCCTCCATTGGCATGGGAGCTTGCATTGCTGATCACCTTCCTCCTGTTTTGGTCATCTCCCTCTTGTAGTGCTCTATCAAGGCGAATGTCTCCAGGGTAGATTTTAACTTTCACCACTGGATTGACCACCTGTTTTACAACCTGGACAGTTTTCCTTTCCATCGGGCAGGGTGTACGACAGGCAGTTATTCCACTATGCCAAGTTTACTGCCCGGCTGTGAAAGCTAAAAACTATCCCTCTGTTAGCTTACCATGACCCAACTCCCTAATAGTAAAGGCACACACCAATGTGAGCTCACAACTCTATCTGATCATGCCATGTTTACAGTGATATTACCCCTCGACTAACAAGTTGCTGAGTGCAAAGGTAGAGCAATACTTTGAGAAAGCTCAAGAAGCTGAAAGGATTTCTGATAAGCTTTGCCCTGCCTTCACCAACCTTCTGCTGCCTGCTTGCTTCAACCTCTCCTTTTCCTACTGCCTCTCCTGTACCTCTACCCAGAATTGAGAGAGATTTATCTTCCTGCGGACACAGGGGCTCCGTTTTCTATGGGGAATGGCGGTGAGGGGAGGGGTTGTAGTGGCTGGGAAACGCAGAAATGCGGGTAACAGGGAGGTCCTGCTAAATGTAACCGCAGGACCTCATTTGAAATGTTTTTCTCCGTTTTCCCGGCCGGCAGCCAGCCAGATTGCGAGGCAGCCAAGCTGTCGGTCGGGAAGGCCAGCAGGGGTAGCCTGTAACCGGGGAGTGCAGAGGAGTGAGGGAGGGATAGATCAGAAATCGGTGTGGGGGGAGGTCAGAGATCGGGAAGAGATCGTGGAGGACAGAGGAGATCAGGGTGAGGTTGGAGGATGGGGGGTGGGGGGTGGGGGAGAGATCGGAGGTCGGGAAGAGATCGTGCAGGAGTGCTCCTGCTCCTCCTGTCCCACAAGTAGTGCTGGAAAGGCACTTAACAACTGGACCTGGCCATTCTCACCTCCCTCCAGCTGATGGGATTCCTGAACTCCAGGAAACCCAGCCCGTAGCAGTTAAATGTAAAGGTTGGGTAAAATTTGAGGCATGGAGCCTCATTATCATATTTAAATGACTGACATGTCATTCAAAAGCAGGTTAGTTGCCCGCCGCTGTTAAAACCAGAAGTGGGCGGTGTGATATTTTAAGACACAGCTACACAAGCACACACACTCATAAGATGGCTCCTAACAGAACTGTGATCACATGACCTTGCCACATGACCTTTTATTATTGCATCAGTAATGTTACTACCTCAGTAGTCCACTAGGTAGAGCTCTATTACATTTCTCCCTACTTATTGAAGAAGTTAATCGCAACAAAATAATCATTATACATAACGTGCATGATATACACAACAAAGAATATGAACTTCGTTTTCCATAATTACAAATAAAACTTAACCACTGGTTTTCTGTTTTGAAGAGGATATCTTCTTTCTTGAACAGATCTTTCCAAACTTGTTGTCGAACTTAGACTCATTCCAGGCTGAGCCTGAGGAGAATTTTTCTCCAAGGGCTGACCTTGATCTACATTTGGACTCTCTACAACTTCAGACTCTTTGTCTGCCTGACTTTAAATTCAGATTTAAATTCTGATTTTCTCTTGGACTTTCTCTTGGACTTATTTCTAATACATCTAATGTAGGATTTGCTACTGGTACTTTACTCATAACAAGACTGTCTGACTTAAATTGAATCATTAAAACTTTCAACTCCTTCCATATCTGTAGGTAAAATATGATTAATGTGAACAACTCTAACCTTTCCATGATCAAATACCATGATCAAATATGTGTGAGGGCCACATATCTTCACTACCTGGTAACCACTTTAACCATTTATGGTGATGGTTCTTCACTCTAATCTTCTGACTCAATTTCACACTTCTCTCTCTTACTCTACCTCCATCATGACTCTATTTCTACCTTGATTGTTTCTCTTCTACTGACTGTGCCAAGTTTGGTTTTAACAACGAGAATCTGGTTCATGGCTGTCTTTTGAGAAACAACTCTGCTGTGGTTCTACCAGCAGTCGTATGAGGAGTATTCCAATAAGTAATCAGAAAATTTGCCAGTTTGTGATCCAATGACAACTGCCTTTTCTTGGATTTCGATCTAACATTTGCTTGATGAGGGCATGTTTTACAATTTGTACTGTGCACTCTGATGCACCATTTGAAGCAAGGTGGTATGGTGGAACTTTGGTACGTTTCACACAGTTTCTGCTCATGAACTGTGCAAATTTTTCTGAACAAAATTGCAGCCCATTATCAGACACAATTTCTTCTGGGAGGCCATATCAAGAAAACAATCTTTGCAAATTGTCTAGTGTTTTACTTGTTATTTTCCACATCTACCCACTTTGAATGATTATTGATCACTATGAGCAATTGCTGTCCTTTTAGCTCAGCAAAATTTACATGTAACCTTGCCATACCCTGGGAGGCCATATTCATGGCTGTAATGATAGGGATGGTGGTTTCTTGCTCACAGATTGACATATTGTACACTGACTGACGATGTACTCTATCTCTTTATCTAAACCTGGCCACCATAAGTAACTGCATGCAAACTCTTGGTCAAGCACATTCCCAGATGATGATCATGAAGATCTCCTAACAATTTGGACCTGAACTTATTTGGGATAATCACTCTTGCTCCCCATATGATACAATCTTTATCCACTGACAATTCATTCCTATGAACAAAGTATGGATGAATATCTTCCTTTGGTACCTGGTTTGGCCATCCATTTGCTATGCAATCATACACCTTTGATATAACTGGGTCAAGTTTGGTTGCTCTACCAATCTCTTCAGCTGTGACTGGCAGTTCATCAAAGGATGAAAAATAGAACAATTCTTCCCTATTGAGTGTAACTTGTGATGGGGTGGCAACCTGGACATAGCATCCGCATTTCTGTGATCAGCTGATCAGCTGTACTCAATGTTATACATATATACTGACAAAATCAAAGCCCATTTCTGCATTCGGGCTGCAGCTAAGGTTGGAACTGGGGACTTTGGATGGAGGATTGCTATCAGGGGCTTATGGTCAGTAACTATGGGAAACCCATGAACAAACAAGTATTTGTGAAACTTCTTGACCCCAAAATCAATGCCAAAGCTTCCATTTCGATCTGCGCATAATTATGCTCACTGACACTGAGAGTGTGTGAAGCAAAAGCAATCTAGTACATGAGAGATCACTGTCCCATATGGAGAGACATCGCATGCTAGATTGATCTCCTTAGATACGACATAGTGAACTAACATGGCTCTACTAACTGGCTTTTATACTTTTTGAATGCTGTGTTGCTTTCTTCTGACCACTTCTAATGGACCTGTTTTTTCAACAGCTCATTCAGTGGATCTATCACTTTAGCCAAATTTGTGAGGAACTTCCTGTAATAATTCAAAAGACCCAAAAATGATCGAAGTTCAGTGACATTCTTGGGAGTGGGTGCATTTCAGATTGCATCCAGCTTTCCCTTGGTTGGATCTAAACCATCTTTGTCTGCTCTGTGCCCTAAGTACTCCACTGAGTTTTGAAATAACTTACACTTGTGAGTAGTCACTCGTATCTGTGCTTCTCTAGCGGTTTGAGCACTTCATTCAACACGTTATTATGGATTTTCCTGTTTGGTGCTGAAATGAGTCTGTCATCTAAATGACCCACTACCCCTTCAATCCCTTGCACAATCTGGTTCATAACCCCTTTGGAATATAGCGGGGGGCGGGGGGGGGGGGGAAGACAGCCCAAATGACAGCCTATCAAACTGATCTAGGTCTAGATGAGTATTCATACTCAAAGATGACTTGGACTCTTTATCTAACTCAAGCTTTAGGTAGGTGTTTGTTAGATCTAACTTTGAAAAGATCTGGCCACCTGTCAGAGATGTGAATAAATCTTCCACATTTGGCAACATATTGAGTAGATTACCCTCTAGTACATGGTTTATGGTTACTTTATAATCACCACACAACCTTACCTTACCATCTGACTTAGGTACAACAACGATGGGTGTAGCCCAATTACTTAGATAATGTAATACTCTAATACTTAAAGATAATGTTCTCAGTTTCTAGACATTTGAGTTCTTGCTTAACTTTTTCCTTGAGTGCATATGGTACGGGATGTGGCTTGCAATAATATGGTCTAGCGTCCTTCTGCACTCTGACACTCACCTTGAAGCCTTGGATCGGACTGCCTGTTTTGCGGAACACCTCCGATATTGCTTGATGATGTCATCTTTCAATGCAAATTTCATTTTCACGCAAAAAATCTCATTCCAATCCAGCTTCAGTGATCCCAACCAATTTTTACCTGTCAATGCAGGCTTGTCTCCTGCCAGTACTATGAAAGGCTGGCTCTGAAACTGATCCTTGTATTTCACCGGTATGATGATACTTCCTACAACAGGGATTTGCTCTCCTGAGTAGCCTCGCAGCTTTATCTTCGATTTCTCCATTCGAAAATCACGCAACTTGTCGAGATATAGTGATTCCAGTAATATGTTCACAGATGCACCAGTGTCAATTTCCATGGGTATCCTGGTTTCTACAATATCTACTTGGATGAAGATACTTCGCAAATCACTTAGATACCTTCGTGCTCCAGATGACATGTATCTCCAGAACCTCCTCATCCTGTTGCTTCTCTTCAATGCTATGTAGTCTCTGGCGATTTCTACTTCTAGCATTGAAAGCTGGTTTACTCTTCAGTTGGTATGCCTTCACAAGATGCCCAGTTTTCTTGCAGAAGAAACATTCTGCCTTCACAAATGGCACCAATAGCACAACTTCAATGCACTGTTACCTTGGCCAGTTGCTGAGGCCTTGGGGCCCAACGTATCATTTTACTTTTAAACTGCAGCCGATTCACCTCGGTTGACTGACGACTGGAAATGGCACGGAATTCTCAGGAGTATTGGTCGGCCATATCCATCAACATAGCTGTCTGACAAGCTAAATCAAAAGTCAAGTTATGGGTTGTCAACAATTTCCTTCTGATTCCTTTATTTTTCAACCCACAAACAAAGCAGTCA
Organism: Pristiophorus japonicus; assembly: GCF_044704955.1. Lineage (NCBI taxonomy): Eukaryota > Metazoa > Chordata > Chondrichthyes > Pristiophoridae > Pristiophorus > Pristiophorus japonicus. Next base: position 170,762,738 of record NC_091983.1, read on the forward strand.
CGCAATGCTCGGTTTGAAAGTTTCGGAAATGACAGTGAATGGATAGCTTTTTTAAAGCCACAATGTACTCACTGATATCCTCATTGTTTAATTGATTTTGCATTCCAAAACGATAACTTCCAGCAATTTCCAGGGGCTCAGGACTGTAGTGCTGTCTGCGTAATAGTCTAGGGGCTATAGGGGTCGGGGTGGAGGGGTGGGGGGAGGAACTTAACACAATCACATAGAAACATAGAAACATAGAAAGTAGGTGCAGGAGTAGGCCATTCGGCCCTTCTAGCCTGCACCGCCATTCAATGAGTTCATGGCTGAACATTCAACTTCAGTACCCCATTCCTGCTTTCTCGCCATACCCCTTGATCCCCCTAGCAGTAAGGACCTCATCTAACTCCTTTTTGAATATATTTAGTGAATTGGCCTCAACAACTTTCTGTGGTAGAGAATTCCACAGGTTCACCACTCTCTGGGTGAAGAAGTTCCTCCGCATCTCGGTCCTAAATGGCTTACCCCTTATCCTTAGACTGTGACCCCTGGTTCTGGACTTCCCCAACATTGGGAACATTCTTCCTGCATCTAACCTGTCTAACCCCGTCAGAATTTTATATGTTTCTATGAGGTCCCCTCTCATTCTTCTGAACTCCAGTGAATACAAGCCCAGTTGATCCAGTCTTTCTTGATAGGTCAGTCCCGCCATCCCGGGAATCAGTCTGGTGAACCTTCGCTGCACTCCCTCAATAGCAAGAATGTCCTTCCTCAGGTTAGGAGACCAAAACTGTACACAATACTCCAGGTGTGGCCTCACCAATGCCCTGTACAACTGTAGCAACACCTCCCTGCCCCTGTACTCAAATCCCCTTGCTATGAAGGCCAACATGCCATTTGCTTTCTTAACCGCCTGAGGAGGTGGTACTTAGTAAGATAATGGGACTAAAGGCAGATAAATCCCCTGAACCTGATGGCTTGCATCCTAGGGTCTTAAGGGAAGTAGCAGCAGGGATTGTGGATGCATTGGTTGTAATTTACCAAAATTCTCTGGATTCTGGGGAGGTCCCAGCAGATTGGAAAACTGCAAATGTAACGCCCCTATTTAAAAAAGGAGGCAGACAAAAAGCAGGAAACTATAGACCAGTTAGCCTAACATCTGTGGTTGGGAAAATGTTGGAGTCCATTATTAAAGAAGCAGTAGCAGGACATTTGGAAAAGCAAAATTCGGTCAGGCAGAGTCTGCATGGATTTATGAAGGGAAAGTCATATTTGACAAATTTGTTGGAGTTCTTTGAGGATGTAATGAACAGAGTGGATAAAGGGGAACCAGTGGTGTATTTGGACTTCCAGAAGGCATTTGACAAGGTGTCACATAAAAGGTTACTGCACAAGATAAAAGTTCACGAGGTTGGGGGTAATACATTGGCATGGATAGAGGATTGGCTAACTAACAGAAAACAGAGAGTCAGGATAAATGGTTCATTATCTTGTTGGCAACCAGTAACTAATGCGGTGCCACAGGGATCAGTGCTGGGACCCCAACTATTTACAATCTATATTAACGACTTGGAAGAAGGGACTGAGAGTAATGTAGCCAAGTTTGCTGATGATACAAAGATGGGAGGAAAAGCAATGTGTGAGGAGGATGTAAGAAATCTGCAAAAGACATAGACAGGCTAAGTGAGTGGGCAACAATTTGGCAGATGGAGTATAATGTTGGAAAGTGCGAAGTCATGCACTTTGGCAGAAAAAAATCGAAGAGCAAGTTATTATTTAAATGGAGAAAGATTGCAAAGTGCCGCAGTACAGCGGGACCTGGGGGTACTTGTGCACGAAACACAAAAGGATAGTATGCAGGTACAGCAAGTGATCAGGAAGACCAATGGTATCTTGGCCTTTATTGCAAAGGGGATGGAGTATAAAAGCAGGGAAGTCTTACTACAGCTATACAGGGTATTGGTGAGGCCGCACCTGCAATACTGCGTGCAGTTTTGGTTTCCATATTTACAAAAGGATATACTTGCTTTGGAGGCAGTTCAGAGAAGGTTCACTAGGTTGATTCTGGGGATGAGAGGGTTGACTTATGAGGAAAGGTTGAGTAGGTTGGGCCTCTACTCATTGGAGTTCAGAAGAATGAGAGGTGATCTTATCGAAAAGTATAAGATTATGAGGGGGCTTGACAAGATGGATACAGAGAGGATGTTTCCACTGATGGGGAAGACTAGAACGAGAGGGCATGATCTTAGAATAAGGGGCCGTCCATTTAAAACTGAGATGAGGAGAAATTTCTTCTCTCAGAGGGTTGTAAATCTGTGCAAATCACTGCCTCAGAGAGCTGTGGAAGCTGGGACATTGAATAAACTTAAGACAGAAATAGACAGTTTCTTAAACGATAAGGGAATAAGGGGTTATGGGAAGCGGGCAGGGAAGTGGAGCTGAGTCCATGATCAGATCAGCCATGATCTTATTGAATGGCGGAGCAGGCTTGAGGGGCCATATGGCCTACTCCTGTTCCTATTTCTTATGTTCTTATGTAAGTGGCATGTCCTTTGGCTTGACGGGAACAAGCACATTTTTCAGTATTTCATACATCGCGGGGCCTGTTTCAAACAAGAAAATAGCCCGTTTCCTTTCTAAAATCACCTGGTTACGGTTTTCATCATCGGGGACTTCGACGATACTATTCATGGTGAAAAACATTTCTAGCCGCTCCACATATGTTCCGAAAGTCTCTCGGTTGCGATAGAATTAACCCAAGTGCCCTATTATTCCCATCGGTATGAGCATTGGACTCTGGCAACGTCGACATCTCAACCAAGTGTGTTTGAAATTTACCTTGAAATTTTAGCTATTCTGCAAAACAAAGAATCTCTCAAAGACTTTCCATTGGTTAGCAGGAACATCCACCAATAAAAATATCAGCTACGGAATCCAAAAATCACATCCTTGTCACCAGTCTGTGATTTCTTTAGACACAGCTACACAAGCACACACACTTATAAGATGGCTTCTAATAGAACTGTGATCACATCACCTTGCCACATGACTATTTATTGTTATTACATCAGTAGTCCACTGGGTGGAACTCTATTACAGACAGGTTGGGGTCGGGTTTCTGATTTTTCACATTTGCACCCGCTGCCCCTCTCCCACCTATCCTGCTAGGTTAAAATTGTCCCCGGGGTCTTTCACTGTAGTGGACTTCCGCAGTGGTGTTTCTCTGTTACCTGTCATGGCCAGCTTCTCCTTTGAGGGAGAGAAGTCAGTGTTGGAGGCCTGCGAGTGGCATAATCACTTTCACCTGTGTGAACACGTATATACCACAATGATGATGAGAATTGGAGGTGCATTGTCCCTTTAAGTGAGGTGTCTTTGAAGACTAGCAGTTGCTAGTGTGGTCGGCAAAATAAGTCAAGGGAACGGTTGGTGAGTACAGATGGTATTTGACCATTTTGAGAAGTTGCCTTTTGCGTTCGTGAGTTCCCCTGATGAAAGAGAAAGAGAATGAAAGGTCAGGGGATGAGTGAAGGCTGCATTAGGGACAGAGCATGTGTGTCGACACAACAGTCTTGACTTAACGGCCATTCTTCTGAGGTTATTCAACCATTTTCTGCACTGTGCAGCAGTTCTTGGGATGGTGGGGGTTGGATTTGCTGCCTCTACCATTTCCTACCAGACAGTGTGTACCACTCTCTTATGAGGCTTCCTGCTCTAACTGCCCTTGAGAAGGTTCTTTCTTGCCTTGACTTCAGCTAACAGCATCTCCACAGATGCATCTGAAAACCTTGGAGCCACCCCTGAGACTGCTGTCCCTTCAGCCATCTTGCAAAGTCTGCTGTTGTAAATGCGAGGTCACTGCTTAATTATCTGAAGCCATTTAGAGGTTGTACCAAGTCTGTATTCTCCTTCCTCTCAGAGGCGGTAAGTCAATGAAGAGCAGCTTTCCGGCCTCCAAACAGCCCTGCATGGTTGACGAGACTTTTGGGAGGAAATCGCGAGCAGGTTAGCAGCCGTCTCCGCCCCGCCTCCGCTCATCTGCTGCTGAAACCCTCATCCATGCCTTTGTTACCTTTAGATTTGACTAGTCCAATTACTTCTGGCCAGCCACCCTCTATAAACTTGAGCTCATCCAAAACTCTGCTGCCTGTATCCTAACTCGCACCAAGTTCCATTCACCCATCGCCCGTGTGTTTGCTTACCTACAATGCCTCCCGGTCCAGTAAAATTTTCTTTTTAAAATTCTCATGTTTGTGTTCAAATCCCATAGCCCTATCTCTATTACCTCCTCCAGCCCTACAACAGATCATTGCGCTCTTCCATTGCTAGCCTCCTACACATCCCTGATTTGCATCAATACACTACTGCCGGCTGTGCCTTCAGCTGCCGAGGCCCGAACCTCTGTAATTCCCCCCACACCCCAAACCTCTCTGCCTCTCTCTCCTCCTTTTAATCGCTCTTTGGCCTACCTCTTTGGCCCAGCGTTGGTTATCAGTCCTAATATCTTTTTATGTGGCTCGGTGTCAAATGTTTTCAGATAACGGTCCTGTGATGTGCCGTGAGATGTTTCACTATGTTAAAGGCGCGAAATTTCTAGAATTAGGAACAGGAGTAGGCCATCTAGCCCCTCGAGCCTGCTCCGCCATTCAACAAGATCATGGCTGATCTGGCCATGGACTCAGCTCCACTTACCCGCCCGCTCCCCGTAACCCTTAATTCCTTTATTGGTTAAAAATCTATCTATCTGTGACTTGAATACATTCAATGAGCTAGCCTCAACTGCTTCCTTGGGCAGAGAATTCCACAGATTCACAACCCTCTGGGAGAAGAAATTCCTTCTCAACTCGGTTTTAAATTGGCTCCCCCATATTTTGAGGCTGTGCCCCCTAGTTCTAGTCTCCCCTACCAGTGGAAACAACCTCTCCGCCTCTATCTTGTCTATCCCTTTCATGATTTTAAATGTTTCGATAAGATCACCCCTCATCCTTCTGAACTCCAACGAGTAAAGACCCAGTCTACTCAATCTATTATCATAAGGTAACCCCCTCATCTCCGGAATCAGCCTAGTGAATCGTCTCTGTACCCCCTCCAAAGACAGTATATCCTTCCTTAAGTAGGGTGACCAAAACTGCACGCAGTACTCCAGGTGCGGCCTTACCAATACCCTATACAGTTGCAGCAGGACCTCCCTGCTTTTGTACTCCATCCCTCTCGCAATGAAGGCCAACATTCCATTCGCCTTCCTGATTACCTGCTGCACCTGCAAACTAACTTTTTGGGATTCATGCACAGCACGCGGTGTCCACCGGTACGCTCGCGGCCTTCCGCGAGAGGTGGGCACCGGAGGGACTGGAGTGCATCATCACGCCCGGCAACCAAATTTTAATTTGATTTTACGTTTTTAAGTTTAATTTGTTTTAATTGCCGGTGCTTTTAGTGTCTCCCTTCCCTTTTATAGGGGGCACTGGGGAAAATTGTGATTTTAGTGCCCAAAAAAAAACCAAAAAAAGAAAAACACAAAAAAAAAACAAAAAAAAGGGAAAAAAAAAAAGGGCCTTGTAAATGTCTGGTGTGTCACCCAGGTCGGGTGGCACGGTTTAATGTTTTTTGTTTTGCAGATGAACTCCAAAAAAAGTTTCATGCACAAGGACCAATTGTGGAGCAGTGGAGGCGTGTCCTAATCAGTAGGAGCTGAGCTGCAGTGAGAGGAGCAGCTACCAACCTTAGCTCCTGTTTGGAAGGCCTGGAGTGAGCCCTGAGACCAGCCCAGGAAGAGGAGGAAGGAAGGGGCTTCACCACCAACTTTCACCCAGAGGGAGAGGAGGAAAAAGCAGAAAACTTTGAACACTTTTACCATTTCTACAAAGAGTTGGAGAGAGGGGGAAAGACCAAAACAACATCCAGTGTGGAAGGAGGGAGACTCTACCATTTCGACAGATAAACTCCAAAAAGAGTTTCATGCACAAGGACCCCCAGGTCCCTCTGCACCTCAGCATGTTGTAATTTCTCCCCATTCAAATAATATTCCCTTTTACTGTTTTTTTTTCCCAAGGTGGATGACCTCACACTTTCCGACATTGTATTCCATCTGCCAAACCTTAGCCCATTCGCTTAACCTATCTAAATCTCTTTGCAGCCTCTCTGTGTCCTCTACACAACCCGCTTTCCCACTAATCTTTGTGTCATCTGCAAATTTTGTTACACTACACTCTGTCCCCTCTTCCAGGTCATCTATGTATATTGTAAACTGTTGTGGTCCCAGCACCGATCCCTGTGGCACAACACTAACCACCGATTTCCAATCCGAAAAGGACCCGTTTATCCCGACTCTCTGCTTTCTGTTCGCCAGCCAATTCTCTATCCATGCTAATACATTTCCTCTGACTCCACGTACCTCTATCTTCTGCAGTAACCTTTTGTGTGGCACCTTATCGAATGCCTTTTGGAAATCTAAATACACCACATCCATCGGTACACCTCTATCCACCATGCTCGTTATATCCTCAAAGAATTCCAGTAAATTAGTTAAACATGATTTCCCCTTCATGAATCCATGCTGCGTCTGCTTGATTGCACTATTCCTATCTAGATGTCCCGCTATTTCTTCCTTAATGATAGTTTCAAGCATTTTCCCCACTACAGATGTTAAACTAACCGTCCTATAGTTACCTTCCTTTTGTCTGCCCCCTTTTTTAAACAGAGGCGTTACATTAGCTGCTTTCCAATCCGCTGGTACCTCCCCAGAGTCCAGAGAATTTTGGTAGATTATAACGAATGCATCTGCTATAACTTTCGCCATCTCTTTTAATACCCTGGGATGCATTTCATCAGGACCAGGGAACTTGTCTACCTTGAGTCCCATTAGCCTGTCCAGCACTACCCCCCTAGTGATAGTGATTGTCTCAAGGTCCTCCCTTCCCACATTCCTATGACCAGCAATTTTTGGCATGGTTTTTGTGTCTTCCACTGTGAAGACCGAAGCAAAATAATTGTTTAAAGTCTCAGCCTTTTCCACATTTCCCATTATTAAATCCCCCTTCTCATCTTCTAAGGGACCAACATTTACTTTAGTCACTCTTTTCCGTTATATATCTGTAAAAGGTTTTACTATCTGTTTTTATGTTTTGCGCAAGTTTACCTTCGTAATCTATCTTTCCTTTCTTTATTGCCATTTTAGTCATTCTTTGCTGTTGTTTCAAATTTTCGCAATCTTCTAGTTTCCCACTAACCTTGGCCACCTTATACGCATTGGTCTTTGATTTGATACTCTCCTTTATTTCCTTGGTTATCCTTTCTCTTACCGCCCTTCTTTTTCACTGGAATATATTTTTGTTGCGCACAATGAAAGAGCTCCTTAAAAGTCCTCCACTGTTCCTCAATTGTGCCACCGTTTAGTCTGTGTTTCCAGTCTACTTTAGCCAACTCTGCCCTCATCCCACTGTAGTCCCCTTTGTTTAAGCATAGTACACTTGTTTCTGACACAACTTCCTCACCCTCAATCTGTATTACAAATTCAACCATACTGTGATCATTCATTCCGAGAGGATCTTTTACTCGGAGATCGTTTATTTTTCCTGTCTCATTACACAGGACCAGATCTAAGATAGCTTGCTCCCTTGTAGGTTCTGTAACATACTGTTCTAAGAAACAATCCCATATGCATTCTATTAATTCCTCCTCCAGGCTACCCCATGCGATTTGAGTTGACCAATCGATATGTAGGTTAAAATCCCCCATGACTACTGCCATTCCTTTTTCACATGCCTCCATTATTCTCTTGATTATTGCCCGCCCCACCGTGAAGTTATTATTTGGGGCCTATAAACTACGCCCACCAGTGACTTTTTCCCCTTACTATCTCTAATCTCCACCCACAATGATTCAACATTTTGTTCATTAGAGCCAATATCGTCTCTCACAACTGCCCTGATATCATCCTTTATTAACAGAGCTACCCCACCTCCTTTCCCTTCTTGTCTATATTTCCGAATCGTCAGATACCGCTGTATGTTTAATTCCCAATCTTGGCCACCCTGCAACCATGTTTCTGTAATGGCCACCAAATCATACCCATTTGTAATGATTTGTGCCATCAACTCATTTACTTTATGTCGAATGCTGCGTGCGTTTAGGTAGAGTGTTTTAATCCTAGTTTTTAAACCATGATTTTTAGTTTTGATCCCTCCTGCAGCCCCTTTATATTCAGTGGCCCTTTTTGTTTTTTGCCTTGGGTTTCTTTGCCCTCCACTTTTACTCATCTCCTTTCAATTCAATTTATTGTCGTTTCACATTGGCAAGTGTTAGGATGACTCTGCCTCAACACCCACCAACAGGAGGAGAATCCAGCCCCTGTGCCTTAGGTATGTGCTTATACTAATGACAAAATGATGGCTAGGACATCAACTTCATCTGAGGCTTGACCTCGCAATTTGCCTCTCATTAAGTATTGGATTTGTGCAGTAGAGAAACTGACATCAATCACAGTGGGATAGATCAGATAGAAACTGCTGAACAGGCTGAATGCAAGCACAATAAAGTTGTAACACAAGATTTATATGCCCTGGAAAATTTAAGGCTGTCAGGAGATATTATGAAGCTTTGTGATAACTGTGTTTAGACTGCCAGTATGCTGGTATGAGGCGGGTGCTATACCCAAGGCTCCTGGGCTGAATTTATCTGCCAGTTTCATGGCAGAATACATTTATGACAGGGCATTCAAAGAGAGGTTTAATACTTATAACTGATTTACTCTGAGCAATTGCAATAGTGCTTCGGTATACAATGACATTTCTGCACTTTAAGAGAACCAAAAATGCTTGAGGGAAGGTTAAAATTTACGTTTCAAACAAAAATGGGTTTGATTTAAAGTGCAGTAATACCACCAGCCAAACTGAAAGGTTTGTTTGACAAGTTTAAAAAACACAGCTAAATGCCTTCATTTGACAAGCATCAAACTTTTAACAGATCATGTTTCTTTTAAGAAGTGCTGGCAGCCGTTCCTTCCTGCTGTAAGTGCCCTCTGTTAGTTAGGCCTGGGTTACATTGGCGCAGCAGGTGAACCTTTACAGTACCTAGAAAGCCCACGATTCTTTTCATAGAATGATACAGTACAGAAGGAGACCATTCGGTCCATGGTGCCTGTGTTGGCTCTTTGAAGGAGCTATTCCATTAGTTCCACTCCTCTGCTCTTTCCCCATAGCCCTGCAAAGCTTTCCTTTTCAAGTATCTATCCCGTTCTCTTCTGGAAGTTATTATTGAATCTGTTTGCACCATCCTTTCAGGCAGTGCATTCCAAATCAGAACAAATCACTGCATTAAAAAAAAGTTCTCATCTTTGGTTACCGACCTTCTTGCCAGTGGAAGCAGTTTTATTTATTCTATCAAAACCCTTCATAATTTTGAACATACCTATTAAATCTCCCCTTAACCTTCTTTGCTCAAGGACAATCCCAGCTTCTTGGGGGCCGGTTGATGACCTATAAGCTGCAAACCATCCGGCTTTCTGTATAATAGTTGCAGGTTGAGCAAAGGCCCTTCTACTTTCCACCACAAAACCAGCCACTTCCACACAGGTATGCTGTCTCGTATTTCACTAGCCATTTTGTTATCTTTCTTCTTAGTAAAGTGGCACATCTATTCCTCTCTCACAATTCAGCATGGGAGTCAGCTGACCATTGGAAGAAAAAAGAAAGACTTGCATTTATATAGAGTCTTTCATGACCACCAGAGGCCCCAGAATGCTTTACAGCCAATGAAGTACTTTTGAAATGTACTCACTGTTGTAATGCGGCAGCTAATTTGCGCACAGCAAGCTCCCACAAACAGCAATGTGATAATGTTCAGATAATTTGTTTTTGTTATGTCAACTGAGGCATTAAAATTGGCTAGGATATAGGAGAAAACTCCCCTGCTATTCTTCAAAATAGTGCCAAGGGACCTTTCACAACCACCTGAGAGAGCAGACTGGGCCTCGGTTTAATGTCTCATCCGAAAGTCAGCACCTCCGACAATGCATTGCACCCTCGGCACTGCACTGGAGTGTCAGCCTAGATTTATGTGCTCAAGTCCCTGGAGTGGGACTTGAACCCACAACCTTCTGACTCAGAGATGAGTGTGTTACCCACTGAGTCACAGCTGACAGATTATTGATAAGAACAATAATTTTTATTTGCCACAAAAGTGGTTTCATCAAGGCCACGTCAACATTACAGGTATTGAGTATAAAAATTTACATTTTCTCAGCCAAACGAATGTCACAGACATATTATAAAATATTAAAAGTGACATTTATTACACAAATTAAAGCACACAAGAAAGGTTATGGCCTGCTTTATCCAAAGGATTGTTTTTTTCAATTCTAGATATAGCTTAAAATAATAATCTGCTTTACAGTTTTGTTTATGCTTCCTGAGTTCTGAGCATATTTATTACACATTATAATACCTTTCAGAATTTAGTAGAGAAGGAGGTCACTTACAACAGGACCAGCTACAGATATTGAATAAACAACAGTTCCATCGGGCTGTGGGGTGGCTGAGGACCAAAAATCCTAAACTTAAAAGATTAAACTAATTTACATCTTTCCTTCTTCACTGATCATTCCTGTAACAGCACTTACTGATGTCTAACAGATCCTGCCTATATAACATTTCTAAGTTCAGGACTTTTTTTTAATCGAGAACTCACCTTTTAAATGTTTTTTATAGTATAATCCCTCCATGATGTCCTTTCTTTAAGTTAATCTTATTTCTGTTCTTATTTTTAAGTTCTCTCTCAGATACACCTAAATAGAAGAGATTCAACTGCCACCAACCACGTCAAAAACATTACAAAATAAACATTCAATGGCAAAATCTCAGCACAGAAATGGATCGTTTGATCCATGAGGCCTGAACTTGGTGGAAGCCAAGTTCCGCCCAAATGTCACCCAAACGACCACCGAGATACCGCACGGTACTTTTGGCAGGAGTTTCATGAAAAAGTCCTTGAAAGATCGCCCAGCGGCAAAAAAATGACTTATGCCCTGAATCTGGGCGGCAGCGGGCAGGAGTTCCCAATCTCGGCGGCCAATGCAATCCTCCGCCAAGTGCCGCCATAGATTGAGTCAAGCCCAGGGAGGGGGGAGCACATAGCAATAAAAATTTTCACCAAAAGCAAACCCACTGAAAGACTTTCAGGGGACACCATATAAATAAATTGCTGAAAAAAAAGTAATAAAAGAACTTCACTAACCTTTTTTACAGACCTTCTTACTTACCATTGGGGTTAGACTTGCCTTCATGCAGTGGTCCTCCCCTCTGCTGCCGCCGACTCCCGCCCGCACCAATCTGGCAGCTCGGTGGGCGGAAGGATACTTATGCGCCTTGCGCATCAGCGGGTGGTTCCCAGTGGTACTCCCCTCCCACGAAAATAGTACTAAGGGAGACCGCCCAAAAAGCTTGGCAGCAGCCAGCGGCAGTGGGCGGTAAGGCCACCAAGTTCGGGCCCATGGAGTCTGTGCTGGTGTTTTTCTCCACATGAAACCACTTAGTCTCATCCCATTCTCCTGCTTTCTCCACTCTCCTTTAATATTTCTCTCCTATATGCAACTATCTAATTTCCCTTGAGAAGAATTCGTGGACTCTGCTTCAAAATAGCTCATGGCCACGATTTGCAAATTTTAACCACGGTCTGTATAAAGAAATGTTTCTAACCTCCCTTTTAATTCTTGTGATTATCAGCAATTTAAGCCCTCTTGTTACCATGGCCAATGGAAACAATTTAGCAGTATTTATCATATTGTAACCCATCATAATCTTGATGACCTTTATCAGCTGAATCTATTAATCTTCCCAGCTCGAGTGAAACAGCCCCAACTTCTCAAGTTTCTCTTCATAACCCTGACACCCTATTTCCTGGTTATGCAAGTTACCCATGAGTCCCAAAGGTTAGATTTAATTATTTCAGAACTTTTCACATGTGGATTGTATTTTATGAAAGTTACACAGCGAAAGTGGATGGCAAGAATATGATTTATCTCCATGCAGAGAGGGTTCCTGCTTAGACATTCATTTGAACAGAAATTGCATAAAGATAGAGAAAATAAACACATAATGGACAAGAGCTCCCTAAATCATGGAATTCGAAAGGTTTTAGCTCAGCTTTAACAAAACCATAGTTCAGCCAGCACAGGAGGTTGTGACAAGCTGTAGTTTATCATTGTTTATCACGTAGCAATGCAAGTAATAAAACGTGAAACCATTCTTTTATTGTCAACGTAGAGAAAGCTGGTCTGTATGATTACCAAAGCTGCTCTTTACTCTGTTCTGATTTGCATAGGACAGGACCTGAATAATAGGAGCAGTGCAAGCAAAGGCTTTTGTGAGGAAACGTAAAAGAAAACAGTGGTGAGGGTGATTTACAGGCCATGTTTTATCTGGGGAAAAAAAGAATAGCTGTCAACGGTGCATACTGGATGTAAATATTTAATCAAAGGAAACAGAGGCTGAAATAAAATGATTGGCAATGACTGAAATGCTTTATACTGAAGTAGGACGTGAAGCAGCGCTTGTTTGATTATGGCCTCTACTTTGCTTGTTCAGAGAGGTTGCAATGAGTAGATAACCACCATGCCTATCACTTGTTATGAAGAAACAAATAGAATAAAGTCGATTGCATATATTCCACCTTCACATAGTTTTCCATGACCTATAAAGCTGATGGCAACATTTACTGTCCAACAGAGAGGATGCAGTGCAACTTTTATTTTGGTGTGACATTTATTTGTGATATTAGTTTTTATTAATGCCATATAGAATTTGATTGCTCTCCCAGAAGCATCTCAAAGTGTTTCAATCAATCATTCTGAAGTGGTATGACCGTTGTTATATAGACAAACATGGCAGTCATTCTGCATACAGCAAGACCTACCAAAGCAACAAGACAAGTAGCCAGGTAAACAGGGTGGATATAGATAAGGAAGGCCATTTTGCCCTTATTCCAGACATCCAGACAGACCTTGTACTCTCCCCTCTGATCACATCAATCAACTTTTCTGAAGCGATTCCAGAATCTTGCCCCCACGACCCTTCACACAACTCCATTCCACATGCTGATTGCTTTTGTGTGCAGAACTTCCTGACATCAGACCCAACTTTTCCGCTTACTAGTTTGAACATGTGTCTCTTGTCCTGCTGCCACAGTTTAGTTTGAAGTACGTTCCAGATTCACCTTTGTTATGCCATTTACTATTTAATACTGCCTTTATACTGCAGGTACCTTGGACAAGACCTTGGACAATGTGGAGCACTTCCCATTCCTTGGGAGCCTACTATCAGCAAGGACAGACATCGATGACGAAGTCCAACACCGTCTTCAGTGTGCCAGAGCAGCCTTCGGCCGCCTGAGGAAAAGAGTGTTCGAAGACCAGGATCTCAAATCCGGCACCAAACTCATGGTCTACAGAGCAGGAGTGATACCCGCCCTCCTACATGCTTCAGAGACATGGACTATGTACAGCGGGCACCTCAAAGCACTGCAGAAGTACCACCAACGCTGCCTCCGCAAAATTCTGCAAATTCATTGGCAGGATAGGCGCACCAATGTCAGCGTTCCCTCTCAGGCCAACATCCCCGGTATCGAGGCATTGAACACGCTTGATCAGCTCCGATGGATGGGCCACATTGTCCGCATGCCCGATACTAGACTCCTGAAACAAGCACTCTACTCCGAGCTACGTCACGGCAGGCAAGTCCCAGGAGGGTAGAGAAAATGCTTCAAGGACACCCTCAAAGCCTCCTTGAAAAAATGTATCATCCCCACTGACTCTTGGGAATCCTTGGCCCAAGACCGCTCAAAGTGGAGGAGGAGCATTCGAGAAGGTGCCGAACACTTCGAGTCTCTTCGCCAGGAGCACGCGGAAGTCAAGTACAAGCAATGGAAGGATCGTACGACAAATCAAACACGCCATCCACCCGTCCCTCCAACCACGATCTGCCCCACCTGTGACAGAGACTGTAGATCCTGCATTGGTCTCATCAGTCACCTTAGAACCCATGTTAGTGTGAAAGCAAGTCATCCTCGACTACGAGGGACTGCCTGAGAAGACCAGGGACAGACGGGTCATGTCAGAGTACACCAACTAAGCTGAGCTAATATTGGTATGTTGAAACAAAAACAGAAAATGCTGGAAATGCACAGCATGCCAGTCAGCAGTTGAAAAGAGAAAAGACAGGACTGTTTCCTGCATCTACGCTTTGCTTCTTCTTAATGGTTTGTGGTGTCTGATTTTAAACAGATAAGTTTTATTTATTTACCATTATTGTCCATTTTTTATTTTCAATTACTCGCTAGAGGAACAATTGGAGCTAATTGTCAAAAAAGGTGTACCTTTATAAGTATTTGTATTTGTATTAATCTTCATCATCTATTGATTCAGTATGATCTGAATAAGCAGATCTGTTTCTTGACATTTCTACGTGATTTTTTTACAAATGTTCCTTGAAATATCATCAAAGGAAACCAGCTGGCCAAGTTTGAATAATGGGGGTGGAAGTGTAGTTAAATATTTTGTGTGGTTTCATCTACTGTCTTTGGGGTTTAGGGAGTGGTTATACAACATATAGTTCAAAAAATCCACTTTGCTGATTGACGATGATAAGTAGTGGGATTGATTGATCTGCAGAAGTGAGTAACCTTGTTGAACAAAATGAATTTTATTGTTTCATACTTTCTTCGGGTAAATTTGTTTATCTTGTGTTCTCAGTAGAGAGGAGCAGTCAAAGGGTCAGACAATCAACACTACAATATTGCAGCTATATCTCCGACTTGCAGTCCTTTTGCGTGCAGCTCCCTACTGGAAGCATAGAATCATTACCTTACCCTTTTATGGTATTCTATTCTTTTCGCTATCATAATACAACCGTTGCAAAATCTCAGAACAGCAATAACATCATCAGTCTGTAACTGTATTTTCCAAATGGTCTTTGCCTCATCACATGGCACTCATGTCGTGGCACTCACTCGCTGGAACACAATGGAGCTGATACGTGGAGACAAAGCAGAGGAGTGTGTTTGGGGGGAATGGGAGGGGTGGGGGGGGGAACCTGGAAATTCCTGGATCGCATGGGTCCTGACAAATTTAACAGCAGGGCCTCATTATCAATTTTTACAGCCAATGAAGTACTTTTGAAGTGTAGTTATGGTTGTAATGTAGGAAAAGTGAATACACTTTAAAAGTACCATTGGCTGTAAAGCACTTTGGGATGTTTGTAATGGAAAGCTTAAATTGTTGTATAATATCATAAGAAAGAAAGAAAGACTTGCATATATATAGCACCTTTCACAACTACCAGATGTCTCAAAGTACTTTACAGCCAATGAAGTACTTTTTGGAATGTAGTCACTGTTGTAATGTAGAAAATGCGGCAGCCAATTTGCGCACAGCAAGCTCCCATAAACAGCAATGTGACAATGACCAGATAATCTGTTTTTGTTATGTTGATTGAGGGATAAATGTTGGCCAGGACACTAGGGATAACTCTCTGCTCTTCTTCGAAATAGTGCCATGGGATCTTTTACCTGGGAGAGCAGATGGGACCTCGGTTTAACATCTCATCTGAAAGACGGCACCTCCGACAGTGCAGCACTCTCTCAGCACTGCACTGGAGTGTCAGCCTTGAGTTTTGTGCTCAAGTTCCTGGAGTGGAACTTGAACCCATGACTTTCTGCCTCAGAGTGGAAGTATTAAAGCTCACAGGTAGCCCTCTCATATAATACCTGTAGTATATTAAAAAAATCAGACAATCAGAAACCATACTGCTCAGATCTGAAGTTAATCTGCAAACTCATCAAGTACTGGGACATGTTAACACCAGGGTGTATGAGATCATTGTTAACAAAACGGCCCTCTTAATATACACAAACAAATGCGATTGTGTGTTGACAGATCTGGTTAACAACAAATCAATGCTTGAGTGCTTCAGCTGAATATGCAAGCGGTCAAGTGTTCCTCTGTTTATGCATGATTCAAAGTGTCACACTAACATGGAAAACAGAGGAGAACGTCATCTTTATAAGTACAGCTGAAGGTTTTGGACTGAGATTGGACCTTAATTGTCAGTAAATGTTCCAATGTTTTCCATAAATTATTGTTACAGACCATAAAAGTGAGGCCATAGAACTGGATCACCGGTTATGGTAAGGCCGCTACTCTATTGGTTTAGAGCCATATCCTCAGGATGTGTTAGGAATCTCTATAAACATTGCTTTCAAGCCTGATCACTGGGATCTGTAATCACCGTGCAGGCCACAGTACGATGCAAGGCCAGCTCATTTACACGATAGTACAGCGCTCTCAGTGCACAGTCCATAACATGTTGGGAGCGTGCCGGTGAGAAGCTGCAGATTATACAGCAGAGCTTGAAGCGGGTTAACGAAGCAGAAGGCCTCCATTCTAGGAGGTCCTCCAGTGAAGAGCAATACCAGAGCAGGCTGAAAGAGTCTCGCTGTTGTGTTCGTGCTCTATTTGTATGTTACAGCTCACTAGACAGGCATTAGGACCCTGCGGGCGCTATTCACAGTTGCTGTAATCATTCTGGTTCATGCTGGTTTGGGACACCATTTTGGGTTGTTGCTATAAAGGACACAGTTAGTTACAATTCTCCTGTTTCAGTTACTCTGTTTATTTACGTACACAACATAATTTGGCGATGAGGATGGGATCAAATTAACCTCCCAATCCCCCCGCCTTTCCTCTCCAGACCCGGGACCCTCCAAATCCGTGGCCGAGATGGATAAATAGCTTTTCTACATACATCACGGTGAGTGGGTTAGATAGCAACAACGTAACACCAGCTCGCCACCGTACAATACTTATCCACTGCCTCGGCACCGAAGGCCAACGCACCTTTGGCCAAATCGAAGACACGGAGTCATATGACAAAACGGTAAGCGCCCTAGAGAGCTATTTTGGGCCAAAGAAAAAGTATCATGTTGGAGAGATACAAATTTTGTCAAAGGGGGCAGGGGAATGGTGAACCAAACAAACAATATATCATTTCATTAACTGAACTGGCTGCTACGTGAAACTTTGGAGCACTCACAGAGGAAATGATCAGCGATCAAATGATTGAAAAAACATTGATCCTCCATGTTGTGTATGCAATAACTATTAGACTGAGTACTGTTTAACTCCAAGAGGTATGACCTTGGCTCTGCTTTATTCAGGCCCAAAGAGACTAATATGCAAAATGGCTGGCCTTTTATACTTGGGCTGCACACATGTGCGTGCAGCCCAATGGCCTCCAACAGTGACACCATCTAGTGGCTAGTGATTCCAAAAGTGCACACATGGCAATACCCCTCTCAGAGATATTAACACAGTCTTTTACAAATTGAGACAGTCCGGTGTTTTACGCTCCCGGGTTGATCGTCTCAGTTCACCTCCAGCCTTGGGTGAGTGTTCAGAGTTTGTTGTGACTTGTGGTTGGGTGGCTGACCTGGTGGGAGTGGCAGTGGCCATGTCAGGGATTGAAAGTCCATTTTCATTGAACATGTCAGTGATTGAATGTCCCAATTCACTGATGACCATTTAGTCCTCTGATGGCTGGGGGTAGGTTGCTTGGTCGTCGATTGTCTCTTCCTCCGACTGTTCCGGTTCGGCTGTGCCGCAGCTTTGTCTGATCCATATGTTTCCTGCATGTTTGCCCATTTTTGAGCTTGACAATAAATACTCTGTTGCACTCCTTGGCCATGACAGTACCAACAATCCACTTTGGACCCAGACCATAATTCAGAACATATACAGGATCATTTACAGAAATATCACGTGACACAGCTGCGCGATCGTGATACCCTTGCTGACTTTGTCTTCTATATTCAACATGATTATTCAAGTCAGGGTGTACAAGAGATAGCTTGGTCTTAAGACCTCTCTTCATCATTAGTTCAGCAGGTGAGACCCCGGTAAGCGTGTGTGGTCTTGTCCTGTAACTAAGCAGTATGCATGACAGGCGGGTCTGCAGTGACCCTTGGGTTACTCGCTTCATACTCTGTTTTATGATTTGAACAGCACGTTCTGCTTGCCCATTGGATGCAGGTTTGAATGGTGCTGAATTTACATGTTTGATACCATTGAGTTTCATGAACTCTTGAAACTTCTGACTGGGTGAAGCACGATCCGTTATTGTTAACAACGATGTCAGGCAAACTATGTATCACGAACATGGCACTGAGATTCTCAATGGTACTGTGGATGTGCTGGATGACATGATTATACACTTTATCCACCTCGAATATGCATCCACCACAACTAAAAACAACTTCACCTGCAAAGTCTATGTGGATCCTGGACCATGGTTTGGATGGCCACGACCACAGACTCAGTGGCGATTCCGCTGGTGCTTTGCTGAGCTGCATGCAAGTGTTGCACTGATGCACACATGATTCCAGCTCAGAGTCAATTCCCGGCCACCATACATGAGACTTTGACTTTCATCTTTACAATGCCGGGATGTGTGCTATGTAGCTCACGTACAAATTTCTCTCTCCCTTTCTTGGGCATAACAACACGATTGTCCCACAGTATACAAGCCGACTGAATAGACAGTTCGTCTTTGCGATGAATGTAAGGTTTGATCTCCTCGCTCATTTGCTTGGGTATGGCAGACCAATCACCTTTGAGGATGCAACTCTTCACCACCGATAAAATCGGGTCCTGGCTGGTCCAAGTCTTAACTTGTTGAGCCATGACAGGGATTCCTTCACTCTCAAAAGCATCCATAACTAACAATTAGTCCGCCGGTTGTGGCATTTCCACCTCCGGTGTGGGCAACGGCAGACGGCTCAAAGCATCGGCAAAATTCTCGGTGCCAGGTCTATGGCGAATGCCATAATCATAAGTGGATAATGTCAGCGCCCACCTCTGGATGCGGGATGAAGCATTGGTATTGATATCTTTGTTTTCAGAAACAAATGCTTGTGGTCCATGACAAGAATATGCAAGAGCCCCTGCCCACTCTAGTAAATTCACATTAATCTTTATTGCTTGCCTTTGTGCCCCTATGGTAGCACGCAATGACATTGAGACGTGTTAATTACTGTCAGAGCATACAGCTCTTTAAATATATATCTGTAGCACATGGGAATTTTAAGCCTCTCCTTATATAGATTCAATTTAAACTTCTCATTTATCTTCTTTGTTTTCTTTTAATGTAAGACATGGAATTGTTCCATCGCTAATTTAATGTGAAGTATTATTGAAACAGCAGAATTGAGGAAGAAATCAGAGTCAGATTGCTGCATCTAATCCTGTCAATGTACAACATAGTGAAAATACTTTCTTGCTTACCTTCGGATTTCTTCTAAGGTCAGACACCGTCTCCCTGACTTCAATCCCAATGCAACAGGTTTGTGACACACTGTTGACCCTCTCTTCAATCTTCTCCCATTTTAATTTGCGAGTTGTCTATCCTTTGCTCTGTGGAGGCCAACTCATCACTCATTCATTCCATCAACAAGAGCCTGGAGGGCATCATTGCTGAATTTCTGTGTCTTTTATTCTCATCTCCAATCCATTGTGCACAAATTTGCTTAATGCACAACTAGATTTCATAAAATGCATGTTGTATACCATTGCAGTGTCAGCTGTGCTGCAGTGGGTAGCACTCTCACCTCTGAGTCAAAAGGTTGTGGGTTCAAGTCCCACTCCAGGGACTTGAGCACAAGAAAACCTAGGCTGATACTTCAGTACAATGCTGAGGGAGCACTGCACTGTCAGAGGTGCTGTCTTTCAGATGAGATGTCAAACCGAGGCCCCGTCTGCTCTCTCAAGTGGATGTAAAAGATCCCATGGCACTATTTCGAAGAAGAGCAGGGGAGTTATCCCTGGTGCTCTGGCCAATATTTATCCCTCAATCAATATATCAAAAAAACAGATTATCTGGTTATTATCACATTGCTGTTTGTGGGAGCTTGCTTGTGTGCAAATTGGCTGCCGCGTTTCCCACATTACAACGGTGACTACACTCCAAAAGTACTTCATTGGCTGTAAAGCACTTTGAGGCATCCAGTGGTCGTGAAAAGCGCTATAGAAATCCAAATCTTTCTTTCTTTTTATTTAAGAACCTGGTAGCATTGCAGATGCATTTTGATTGGTTTATTTGCTTTCATTGGGTACTTACAAGCTTCGTCATAGCTTCAGGAATCCCATTAAAAAAAATGATTATGCTGAAATTTGCATTAAATATTTTGCAAAATAATTAACACTCATTTAACATATTTTTGCTTCAAAAGAGAAATTTCAACCAACAAGAGTGGGAGCCATAGCTTGAAACACTGAAACTAAGGTAGTGAGTGGTATGCTGGTTGAGATCAGATAATTTATAACAAGAACAAAAACAACACTTTGCATCTATATAGCGCCTTTAATGTAGAAAAACATCTCTACGGACTTCACTGATATAATCAGACAAAAATTGTTGCCAAGCTGTTTATGCAATAACTCAATGTACTGAATACTGTAAACTCCGAACAGGTACAAACCTGGCTCTATTTTATTAGGGCCCAAAGTGATTACATTACAAGATGGCTGTCCTTTTATACCTGGGCCGCACACACGTGCGCACAACCCAATGACCTCCGACAGTGGCGCCACCTGGTGGCTAGTAAAGCCAAGCATACATACATGACAATATCCTCCTTTAAGATATTAGTAACGGTCTTTTTACAAATTGAGACGGTCCGGGGCTTTCCGCTCCCGAGTTGAATGTCTTAGTTCAACTCCAGCCTTGGGCGAGCGCTCTGAGTCTGTAAGACTGGGGGCTGGGTAGCTGATCTGATGGGAGTGGCAATGACCATGTCAGGGATTGAAAGTCCAGATTCATTGACCATGTCAGTGATTGAAATTCCAGATTCATTGACCATGTCAGTGATTGAAAGTCCAGATTCATTGATGACAGCGCAGTCCTCTGATGACTGAGGGTATGTTGGTTGGTCACTGATTGTGTCTTCCTCAGACTGTTCCAATTCATCCGTGTGCCGCAGCTTTATCTGAGCGACATGTTTCCTGCATGTCTGCTCATTCTTGAGCTTAATGATAAACACTCTGTTACCCTCCTTGGCCGTAACAGTACCGCCTATCCATTTGGGACCGTGACCATAATTCAGTACATACACAGGATCATTGATAGAAATGACGCGTGACACAGTAGCATGATCCTGATGCACTTGCTGACTTTGACGTCTGTATTCGACAAGATTATTCAAGTTGGGGTGGACAAGAGAGAGCCTGGTCTTGAGACCTCTCTTCATCAATAGTTTTGCAGGGGAGACCCCGGTAAACGTATGGGGTCTTGTCCTGTAATGCAGCAATATGCGTGACAAGCGAGTTTGCAGTGAACCTTGAGTTACACGTTTCATACTCTGCTTGATGGTTTGGACCGCATGCTCTGATTGTCCATTGTATGCGGGTTTGAATGGTGCTGACCTCACATGTTTGATACCACTGGGTTTCATGAACTGTTGAAACTCCATACTGGTGAAGCAAGATTCGTTGTCACTTACAACGGTGTCAGGCAGACCATGTGTAGCAAACATGGCACGAAAGCTCTCAATGGTAGTTCTGGATGTGCTGGATGACATGATTGTACACTCTATCCACTTGGAATAAGCATCCACCACAACTAAAAACATCTTTCCCTGGAAGGGACCTGCAAAGTCGATGTGGATCCTGGACCATGGTTTAGGTGGCCACGACCACAGACTCAGCGGCGATTCTGCTGGTGTTTTACTAAGCTGCATGCAAGTGTTGCACTGATGCACACATGATTCCAGGTCAGAGTCAATTCCAGGCCACCATACATGAGATCTGGCAATGGCGCTCATCATGACAATACCGGGATGCGTGCTATGTAGATCATGCACAAATTTCTCTCTGCCTTTCTTGGGCATAACAACACAATTACCCCACAGTATACAATCTGATTGAATGGATAGTTTGTCTTTGTGACGGATATAAGGTTTGGTTTCCTCACACATTTGCTTGGGTATGGCAGACCAATCACCACTAAGGATACAACATCTCACAACCGATAATATCAGGTCCTGGCTGATCCAGGTCTTAACTTGTTGGGCCGTGACAGGGGTTCCTTCACTTTCAAAAGCATCCATGACTAACAGTAGGTCTGCTGGTTGTGGCGTTTCCACCTCTGGTGTGGGCAACGGGAGACGGCTCAATGCATTGGCACAATTCTCAGTGCCAGGTCTGTTGCGAATTACATAATTATAGGTAGATAATGTCAGCGCCCACCTCTGGATACGGGATGCTGCATTGGTATTGATACCTTTGTTTTCCGAAAACAATGAAATGAGTGGCTTGTGATCTGTTTCCATTTCAAACCAAAGACCAAACAGGTACTGATACATCTTTTTAACCCCATACACACAGGCTAGTACTTCTTTCTCTGCCATACTGTAGGCTCTTTCCGCCTTTGACAAACTTTTTGAAGCATATGCAACAGATCGTAATTTGCCCGACTCATTAGCTTGTTGGAGCACGCAACCAACTCCATATGACGAAGCATCACAGGCCAATACTAGACGCTTACATGGGTCATAATTTACCAGCAGCTTGTTAGAGCAAAGCAGATTAGTAGCTTTCTCAAAAGCTCTATCTTGCGACCCACCCCAAACCCAGTTGTCGCCTTTTCTTAGCAGCATGTGTAGTGGCTCTAATAAGGTGCTCAATCTAGATAAGAAATTACTGAAGTAGTTGAGTGGACCAAGGAACGAACGCAGCTCCGTCACATTCTGAGGCTTGGGTGCATTTTTGATGGCCTTGGTTTTTGAGTCCGTAGGCCTGATACCATCAGCAGTAATTTTCCTCCCCAGGAATTCGACTTCCGGTGCCATGAAGATGCACTTCGAACATTTCAGTCTGAGTCCCGCTTTGTCCAGATGATGTAGAACCTCTTACAGGTTGTTCAGATGTTCCTCGGAGTCACAATCTGTGATCACGATGTCATCTTGGAACACAATGGTTCTGGGAATGAACTTTAGAAGACTCTCCATGTTCCTCTGAAATATTGCTGCAGCTGAGCGAATTCCAAAAGGACAACCGTGATAACTAAACAGTCCTTTATGCGTGTTAATGCACGTAAGTCTCTTTGACATCTCGACCAGCTCCTGTGTCATGTAGGCTGACGTCAAGTCCAGTTTGGTGAACGACTTCCCCCCTGGCTAGCGTTGCAAACAAGTCATCAGCCTTCGGTAACTGGTACTGATCCTGTTTCAAAACCCTATTGATCGTAGCCTTGTAGTCTCCATAGATTCTGACTGTGCCATCACTTTTCAGCACAGGAATAATGGGACTGGCACATTCATTAAATTCAACCGGCGATATGATCCCTTCACGCTGGAGTCTGTCCAGTTCGATTTCGACCTTCTCCCTCATCATATACGGAACTGCCCGAGCTTTATGATGGACGGGTCTTGCATCCGAGTCCACGTGGATCTGCACCTTGGCTCCCGTGAAGTTGCCGATGCCTGGTTCGAACAGCGAGGGGAACTTGCTCAGTACTTGGGCACATGTATCTTTCTCCGATGACAACGCCTTGTTGTCGTTCCAATCGCATCTGATTTTTACAAGCCAGTTCCTGCCAAACAGAGTTGGGGCATTGCCTGGGACAATCCATAGCAGTAACTTGTGAACCGCACCGTCATACGACACTTTAATTGTGGCACTGCCAATCACCGTTATGAGTTCTTTGGTGTACGTGCGTAACTTGGCATTGACTGGACTCAGCCTGGGCCTCACAGCCTTAGTATCCCACAGCTTGTCGAATGCCCTCTCACTCATTATTGATTGACTCGCCCCAGTGTCCAGTTCCAATGATACCGGCACCCCTTTAAATTTCACGTTGATCACTATCGGTTTGCTCTTAGTTAGGAACGAGTACAGTCCATACACTTCCTCCTCTGGTATCTCGGATTGCGTATCCGGATCCGCGCTAGTCTGACCATCATCCTCCACGTGGTGTGTCGCAGCTCGCTTGCTCATCTGCGGACACTTGCGCTGGAGATGCCCCGCTCTTAGACAGCCTTTGCAACTATATTGCTTAAATCGGCACTATTGGTTGGCGGACTTTGGGCAGCCACAGGTTTCGGGTATGCAGTCGGGTAGGCCCTGCCATGTGCCGCTCTGTACTTGCCGAGTTTCGATTTTTCATTGATATCTGCTTTAGACTTCTATCCGTCGTCATGCATGACTGAGCGATCGTGATGGCCCTGTTCAAGTCCAACGTCTCCACCGCCAGTAGTTTACGCAGAATCACCTCATGGTTGATGCCGATTACAAAGAAGTCCCACAGCATGTCTGCCAACACAGCCCCGAACTTACACGGTCCCGCTAGACGTCTCAGGTCGGCAACGAATTCCGCCGCATTCTGGGCCTTTGAGCGAACGTGTGTGTAAAATGTGTACCTCGAGATGATGATGCCTTCGTCTGGCTTAAGGTGGTCCTGTACCAGTGTACACAATTCTTCATACGCCTTCTCTGTTGGACTCACAGGCAGGAGTAGATTCTTTATCAGACCATAAATTTTGGAATGCAAACTGTGAGGAATACCGCCCGGCGCTGATCTGCGTTGCCTACCTCCTCCATTTTATTGGCCACGAGGAACTGGCTCAAATGGCTCACAAAGTCTGCCCAATCTTCTCCTTCCACAAATTGCTCCTACAATGCAATTGTGCTCATTTTTGCGTGCAAAGGTTCTTGTTGCCTCATCGCCAAGTGTTGTGAATGCAATAACTGTTAGACTGAGTACTGTTTAACTCCAAGAGGTATGAACTTGGCTCTGCTTTATTAAGGTCCAAAGTGACTAATATACTTGGGCTGCACACACGTGCGGGCAGTCCGATGATCTCCAACAATGACGCCATCTAGTGGCCAATGATCCCAAAAGTACATACATGACACTCCACATTCGGGAACGCTTGCTAATGGAGGATGACAAATTGATATTGGACAAAGCAACTAATTTGGCCATGCAAATCGAATCAGCACTTTCTGACTCAAAAGTGATCAGATCCCCTGCTCCCCCTGTGCAGCAGACTTCAGCTACAGCCCATGTCCAAGGCATTCGTCCAAAGCGGAAATCACAGCAGATATCCAGGGCTAGTAATAAGCCAAACACTACAGATTGTGGACCTAATATCCACTGCTTTAACTGTTGGGACAAATCACATTCAGCAAAGAGTCCTAACTGCCCTGCACATGGGAAGAAATGCT
This sequence comes from Pristiophorus japonicus, assembly GCF_044704955.1. Taxonomy (NCBI): domain Eukaryota; kingdom Metazoa; phylum Chordata; class Chondrichthyes; family Pristiophoridae; genus Pristiophorus; species Pristiophorus japonicus. The sequence continues at coordinate 170,787,984 of NC_091983.1, forward strand.
CTGCATGTGGTAAAATGAACCATTTTGCTGGAGTCTGTCACTCATCACAGCATATTCGACATGTGGACAACTCCGATAGTGATGAACCCAGTATGGTTTACACCATTAGTGACATTTCGCCCATCGGTTCGGGCAAATTCAAGGATTGTGATGTAAACATTGACGGCATGCCCATCTGCCTCCTCATTGACCTTGGAGCCAAAGTCTCCATATTGAGCGAGGCTGTGTACAAAACCCACTTCACGCACTGTCAACTGCAGCCCACAACTTCCACTCTACATGCGTACTCGGACTTCAAAAGTGAGTTACTTGGGGTCATATCTGTCCCAATATACTACAAGGACATAACATTGGAGAACTTTTCCTTTCATGACTCGAAGGGACGAAGTATCATGTGTGTTGACCTTTTTGACAAGCTTGGGTTCAAAGTTTACGACCCAGGGCACACCTGTGTACACCGTTAGTGACATTTCACCTAAGCAATATCCCTCAAACTTCACAGGGTTTGGAGTGACAACAAAATTATGCCATCGTCCCCACGTTGACCCTTCCGTCAAACCGTTTACGCAGCGACTTCGCCGTCTCCCATTCGTGGTTTGCGACCAAGTATCCGCAGAATTAACATGACTCGAATCTCAGGGAATCATTGAGAGCCTTGACTCCTCACCCTGGATCTCGAACTTAGTCATTGCTTGGTGTAAAAATGAGGAGATCCGACTATACAGCGACCTGAAAGACGTCAACAAGGCCACAATCCCCGACAAGTACCCTCTTCCTACCAACGACGAACTGTCTTCAGAATTCCACAACTCAATAGTTTTTATGAAACTCGACATGCGCCGCAGTTACCTGCAAATGCCCCTAGCGAAGGACAGCAAACCGCTCACGGCATTGACGACGCATGATGGTCTGTATCAGTATCGACGCATGTCCTACGGACCATCTTTTGCACCAAGTGCATTTCAGAAAATTGTCACTACTATGCTACCAGGCATAGAGGGAGCCCTCAATCTGCTTGACGATATCGTCGTCCATGGATGGACAATGGAAGTACATGACCAGTGACTTCACGCAGTTATGACTAGACTTGCTGCACATAACATTACACTTAATGCCGATAAATGTACAGTTGTTGCTGGAGAAATAAGCTTCCTGGGCTACAGAGTCACAGCACAAGGTGTTTGACGTGATCCAGCGAATGCAGGAGGTTACCAACGTCAAAGAACTTTTATCATTCCTCGCCACTTGCAACTTTTATCTGAAGTTCGTCCGACACTACGCGCACATGACCGAACCACTTCGCAAGTTGCTGCACAAGGGCATCCCTTGGGAATGGACAGATTCCCAGGCTCAGGCATTCACCACGCTTAAGGAGAAAATCACATCCCCTCCTACCCTCGCACACTTTGATCTGAATGCCACTATTTATGTCACCACGGATACATCAGGCACCGCCATGGGTGCTGTGCTCTCGCAATGAATTGAAGGCCTGGAACTCCCAGTAGCCTTTGCCTCTCACACGCTCTCATCTGCAGAATGTAAATACTCTGCAGGGGAACGCAAAGCACTCGCTTGCATCTACGCATGTGAACGCTGGCACATCTATGGCAGGAAATTTACCCTCCGTACGGATCACCAAGTGCTAACTACGCTACTCGCTACAACTGGATCTGGGCACAGACCACTACGACTCAGCCGATGGTCAGGTGGCCTTCATCGGTATAACTTTGATGTACAATACATCACTGGCAGTCGCAACCACGTAGCTGACATGCTCAGCCACTCGACACCTGCTTCGGACCCTGGTGCTGACTTGTTCACAGATGACGACACATATGTCACTTTGATCATCACTCAGTCCATCAGAAACCTTGTCTCCTGCGATGAACTTAAAACCGAATCAGAGCGTGATGCTACACTCCAGCACGTGAGCCACTTCCTCCAGACTGAGTGGCCTAAGCAAATTCCGGAAAAGCTGAAAAGCTTCCACAGACTTTTGCGATGAATTTCCATTTGGAGCGATGTCTGCCTAGCTCGTGGTGATAGACCAGTAATTCCAAGTCACTTCAACAGCTCATTGGCACATGATGGACACCCTGGCATTGTCCGCATGAAGCAGAGATTTCGCGATTCAGTATGGTGGCCTTGCATTGACACTCACGTCGAGGAGTTTGTCTCACACTGTGAAGCATGCAGTCTGAGTGAAAAGGCCACAAACATCCGACCAGCGCCAATGAAGCCCATTCCATGGCCACAAAGACCATGGCAACAACTTCAGTTGGATATCTTCGGTCCAGTTGAAGCAGCTCCACAGCAGCAGCATTTCCTTGTTGTAGTACATGACCTGCATTCCAAATGGCCAGAAATTGTTACAAGTTCAGTGACCGCATCAACGATCGTCATTATTCTGCAGCATAAGTTCATAAAGTGGGGCCTCCCAGAGGTCCTAATCACTGACAATGGACCACAGTTTGTGTCCGAACAATTCGGGGATTTCCTCACTCGTCATGCTATCGAGCGTCGCCTTACTGCTCGGTGCAATCCTCAAAGCAACGGAGGTGTTGAGCGATTTAACCACGTCATCAAAGAGGGTTTGAAAGCTGTTATGTATATAATGACTCAAAAGACTTGTTACTGTAAACTCACTCAGGTGTATATCTGGTCCACTTTATTCGCGCCCAAAGTGATACAAGACATGGTACCAGCACTTATGTACCAGGGCCGCACAAACGCACGTATGACCTCCGACAGTGGCGCCCCCTGGTGCCAGTGACCCAAGCATCAATACATGACAACATCCCCCTTCAAGATCTTAGTATCAGTCTCTTTACAAATTAAGATGGCCTGGGGCTTTCCACTCACGAATTGATCATCTCAGTTCAACTCCAATTCTGGGCGAGTGTTCTGAGTCAGTTATGACTAGAGGCTGAGTAGCCGATCTGATGAGAGTGGTAATGACCATGTCAGAGACTGAAAGTCCAGGTTCAGTAATGACAGCAAAGTCCTCTGATAAATGACCATTAGTTGGTTGGCCACTGACGGCATCTTCCTCAAGCGGTTCCAGTTCATCTGTGTGCCGCAGTTTCACTTGATCAACATGTTTCCTGCATGTTTGCCCATTCTTGAGCACGACAATAAACACTCTGTTACCCTCCTTGGCTGTGACAGTACCGGCAATCCACCTTGGACCTTGACCATAGTTCAATACATAAATCGGATCATTGACAGAAATATCACGTGACACAGCAGCACGATCATGACACAATTGCTGACTCTGATGTCTGTTTTCAACACGATCATTCTAATCGGGATGAACAAGAGAGAACTTGGTCCTGAGTCTTCTCTTCACCAGTAATTCAGCAGGGGCGACCCCGGTAAGCATGTGAGGTGTTGTCCTGTAACTAAGCAATATGCGTGACAAACGAGTCTGCAGTGAACCCTGAGTTACACGTTTCATACTCTGCTTGATCGTTTGAACAGCATGCTCTGCTTGACCATTAGAAGCAGGTTTGAATGGGGCTGACCTCACATGTTTAATACCAATGAGTTTCATGAACTCTTGAAACTCCAGACTTGTGAAGCAAGATCCGTTGTCACTCACAATAATGTCAGGCAAACCATGAGTAGTAAACATGACACGAAGGCTCTCAATGGTAGCTGTGGACGTACTGGATGACATAATAATATACTCTATCCACTTTGAATATGCATCCACCACAACAAAAAACATCTTTCCCAGGAAAGGGCCCACAAAATCGATGTGTATCCTCGACCATGGTTTAGATGGTCACGACCAAAGATTCAACTGAGATTCCGCTGGTACTTTAGTTAGCTGCATGCAAGTGTTGCACTGATGCACAAATGATTCCAGATCAGAGTCAATTCCAGGCCACCATACACGAGCCCTGGCAATGGCTTTCATCATGATAATGCCAGGATGAGTGCTATGTAGTTCACGTACAAATTTTTCTCTGCCTTTCTTGGGCATAACCAACACGATTGCCCCACAGTAGACAATCTGACTGCATGGACAGTTCATCTTTGCGATGGACAGTAAGGTTTGGTCTCATCGCACATCTCCATGGGTATTGCAGACCAATCACCACCGAGGACACAACATTTTACAGCTGATAAAATAGGGTCATGGCTGGTCCAGATCCTAACTTGTTGAGCAGTGACAGGGATACCTTCACTCTCAAAAGCATCCATTACCAACAGTAGATCTGCAGGTTGAGGCATCTCCATATCTTGGGTGGGCAAAGGCAGAAAACTCAGTGCATCGGCACAATTCTCAGTGCCCGGTCTGTGACGAATAACATAATCATAGGCAGACAGTGTCAATGCCCACCTCTGAATGTGGGATGATGCATTGGTATTAATATCTTTGTTTTCCTAAAACAATGAAGTGAGTGGCTTGTGATCCGTTTCAAGTTCAAAGCGAAAACCAAACAGGTACTGATGCATTTTTTTTAACCCACACACACACACCAAACTTTCTTTTTCTACCATGCTGTAAGCTCTTTCTGCTTTTGACAAACTTCTCAAAGCATACGCAGCAGGTTGTAGTTTACCCGACTCATTTGCTTGTTGGAGTACATAGCCAACCCCATATGATGAAGCATCACAGACTAATACAAGACGCTTACACGGATCATAATGAACCAGCAGCTTGTTTGAACAGAGCAGATTCTTAGCTTTCTCAAAGGCTCTATCTTAAGATACACCCCAGACCCAGTTGTCGCCTTTTCTGAGCAGCATGTGCAGTGGCTCTAATAAAGTGCTCAATCTGGGTAAAAAATTATCGAAGTAGTTGAGTAACCCAAGGAATGAACACAGCTCCGTCACATTCTGAGGCCTAGGTGCTTTTGATGGCCTTGGTTTTCGAATCCGTAGGCCTGAGGCCATCAGCAGCAATCTTCCTCCCCAGGAATTCAACTTCAGGTGCCATGAAGACACACTTTGAACATTTCAGCCTGAGTCCCACTTTGTCCAGTTGATGTAGAACTTCCTCAAGGTTGTTAAGATGTTCAGTAGTGTCAAGACCTGTGACCAGAATGTCATCTTGAAACAGACTTTAGTAGACTTTCCATATTCCTCTGAAATATGGCTGCAGCCGAACGAATTCCAAAAGGACACCTGTTGTAGACAAACAGTCCTTTATGGGTGTTGATGCAGATAAGTTTCTTTGAAGTGTCGACAAGCTCCTGTCTCATATAGGCCGACATCAGATCCAGTTTAGTGAACGACTTTCCACCAACTAGCATGGCGAACAGCTCATCAGCTCTTGGTAATGGATACTGATTTTGTTTCGAAAATCAGTTAATCATAACCTTGTAGTCTCCACAAATCCCGACAGTGCCATCACTCTTCAACAGAGGAACAATAGGACTGGCCCACTCATTAAACTCGACCGGTGATATGACCCCTTCACGTTGGAGTCTGTCAAGCTCAATTTCAACCTTCTCCCTCATCATATAGGGAACAGACTGAGCTTTATGATAGACAGGCCTTGCATCAGAATCCAGGTGGATCTGCACCTTGGTTTCCCTAAAATTTCCAATGCCCGGTTCAAACAAAGAAGGAAACTTCTTCAACACTTGAGCACATGAAACAATTTGATAGCGTTCCAATTCCACTTGATTTTTTCGAGCCAATTCCTGCTGAACAGCGTTGGACCATTACCTGGGACGATCCATAATAAAAGATCATGAACCACATCATAATATAACACCTTGACGACTGCACTGCCATTCACTGGTATGAGTTCCTTAGTTTAAGTACGCAACTTGGCATTGACTGGACTCAGCTCAGGCTTCACCGCCTCAGTGTCCCACAGCTTGTCAAATGTCCTTTGGCTCATTATCGACTGACTTGCACCCGTGTCCAGCTTCATCGATACCGGCACGCCATTTAGTTTCACATTAACCATTATCGGCTGGTTCTTTCCCAAGAAGGAATACAGACCATACACTTCCTCCTCGGGTTATGCATCCGGGCCAGCACTAGACTGGTCATCATCACCAATGTGATGAGCAGCAGCACGCTTGCTCAGTTGTGTGCACATTCTCTGAAGGTGCCCCACTTTGGAACAGCCGTTGCAGATGTACTGCCTAAACCCACTCTGATAAGACCGATGATTGCCCCCACAACGCCAACAGGGTGAAATGGGATTCGTACTAGTTGACGGACTTTGAGCAGCTAAGGTTTCATGTAAGCAGTCGAGTAGGTCCTGCCATAAGCAGCTCTGCCAGACGATGACACAATCTTGTTTACAGTACTTGCTGTGGAGCTCCAACTTTTCGATGATATCTGCCTCAAATTATCATCAGTCGTCGTGCATGCCTGGCCTTGCTCAAATCCAGCATCTCTGCAGCCAATAACTTCCGGAGAATCACATCATGGTTGATGCCTATCACGAAGAAATGTCTTCCAACATGGTCCCGAACTTACACGGCTCAGCAAGACGTCGCAGGTCGACAACGAATCCCGACACATCCTGGCCCTCAGCACGAACATGTGTGTAGAAGTGATAGCATGATATGATGATCTCCTCGTTTGGCTTGAGATGGTCACATACCAAAGCACACAAATCCTTGTATTCTTTATCCATTGGACATGCAGGCGAGAGCAGATTCTTCATGAGGTCATATATTCTTGAACCACAAATAGTGAGGAAAACTGCCCGGCGTCTAACTGTGTCATCGTTTCCCGCCATGTTGTTGGCCACAAAATACTGATCCAGGCGGTCGATAAAATCCGCCCAATCCTCGCCATCCATGAATCTCTCCAGAATTCCAATAGTGCCCATTGTGCATGCAAAGGTTCTTAAGTTACCTTGTCACCAAATGTTATATATATAATGACTCAAAAGACTTGTTACTATAAACTCACTCAGGTATGTACCTGGTCCACTTTATTCGCGCCCAAAGTGACTACAAGGCATGGTACCAGCACTTATATACCAGGACCCGCACACATGCACGTACAGCCCGATGACCTCCAACAGTGGCGCCCCTTAGTGTCTGGTGACCCCAAGCATCAACACATGACAAAAGCCAACCTTGCAGCAGGCCAAACATTCGACAAAGCGACTCAGACCATTCTCCGCACATACCGTTTGGCAAAGCACTCACTAACGGGGAAGATACCCACTGAGCTCATGATTGGGTGGAATCTTCACTGGCTACTGGGCATTTCAAACCCCCAGCCAAACCTAGTGCCAAGATAACCACACTCGCATCCCAGATTTCGGAACGCCAACGAAAAGCGAAGTCGTACACTGACACAAAACGACGCGCTCAAAAACCCCAACTGAAGAACGGAAATTGGGTCAGAGTTAAGTGCCCACCAGAGTGATAAGCTCGCATCTTCACTTTCGCCTCCAAAACAGATCGGGTGAAAGTTCAAGCCTCACACCTATGAGCTCAATGATGGAACTCGATGGAATGCTCGTAGACTGATCCTAACTCACAGGCCAACAGACCAGCAGGATGGAACAGAGGCACCGTTCTGTTTCCCAACCGAAAACCTCAATTAAACACCGCAAACTCCATGCTGGTCTCAGCATATCAGAACACGGCCTGGCTATCTCAAGGACTTTGTCTGTTCATAGACTGTGTTTTCAGAAGAGGGGAAATACGTTGTGTTCATATTCTATTTGTTTGTTACAGGACACTAGACAGGCATTACGACTGCGGGAGCTATTCACAGTTACTGTAATCATTCTGGTTCATGCTGGTTTGGGGCACCATTTTGAGAGTTACTATAAAGGACACAGTTAGTTACAATTCTCCTGTTTCAGTTAGTCTGTTTATTTACGTACACAACCAGCGCTCTGATCCTGAGAACAGGTGAGGTAGAGAATTGCTTTTGCTCGAAAGGTTGCCACAGTAATTGTGCTCACATTTAATCAATTTTACAACCTCACTTTACAATGCACACTAAAATCATTTAACTGTAAGCTTGGTGCAACATCACCGAGGGAGAATGAACATAATTCTGGCGACAGTTAACATTGGATACATAGGATATACAGCACAGAAACAGGCCATTCAGCCCAACCAGACCATGCTGGCATTTACGCTCCACTTGAGCCTCCCGTCTTTCCTCGTCCAAATCTATCAGCATAACCCTCTATTTCCTTCTCCATCATATGCTTATCTAGCCTCCTCTTAAATGCATCTATACTATTCACTTCAACCACTCCCTGTGGCAGCGAGTTCCACATTCTCACCACTCTCTGCGTAAAGAAGTTTCTTCTGAATTCTCTATTGGATTTCTTGGTGACTATCTGATATTGATGGCCTCTAGTTTTGCTCTTCACCTATTTTCCAAATGCATTACTCTGCCCATCTTTTAGCAGGACATTCTATATTGTTGCCATGCCAATGCATGGCCCATTTAAATGCGGCATGCAACAAACACCAAGCTGCCTACACAAGGTAGCAGCATGTTACATGTTCTCAAATGTATATAAAGTGGCCGTTGAGCTGGGCACCTGGGTGACAAACCTCTCAGAAAAGGGATGAATGTTGGAATGAAGAATCTATCTGCATGCAGGGGAAGGCATAAAATAACAGGTGGCTAGATGCAGATCAGAGGGGATCAACTCACCAATGACCTTTGACTCCTTATGAGAGGGCACTAGAAATCCTCAGCTTGAAGGCAATGAAGGGAATGGGGGAGGGCGAAATTTGAGGCTTCCCCCAAGCTAATTGCTATTATCATCATTTGCTTTTAATTGCTTATTTCCTTACTCAGTCACTTATTCACTTCTTTACTTACGGGTCAAAAATGCAAAGCTATAGAATACCACACTAGAATATCTTGCTATGTACACTGTGTTTCAAACATGTTTTATTATCAGCATGATAAGATTTTTTCTTCTACTCCACTAGATGCCCTGGGGAGGAGATGTCAGTGTCTGGTCTTAACTGAGCAGCTCCCAGTTACCTGTGTCGCTCATTTCTACAGTGCCAAGCACTAGCACAGATAGATCCACTCCTTGGGGGTGAGTTAGTTAGCTGTACATAAGAACATAAGAAATAGGAGCAGGAGTAGGCCATTTGGCTCCTCGAGCCTGCTCCACCATTCAATAAGATCATGGCTGATCTGATCTTGGCCTTAACTCCACATCCCTGCCCGCTCCCCATAACCCTTGACTCCCTTATCATTCAAAAATCTGCCTAACTCTACCTTAAATATATTCAATGACCCAGCCTCCACAGCTCTCTGGGGCAGAGAATTCCAAAGATTCATGACCCTCTGAGAGAAGAAATTCCTCCTAATTTCCTTTTGAAATGGGCACCCCCTTATTCTGAAACTATGCCCCGTAGTTCTAGATTCCCCCATGAGGGGAAACATTCTCTCTGCATCGACCTTGTCAAACCCGCACAGAATCTTATATGTTTCAATAAGATCACCTCTCATTCTTCTAAATGCCAATGAGTATAGGCCCAACCTGCCCAACCTTTCTTCATAAGAACTGCCTCCAATGCAAATATATCCCTCCTTAAATAAGGAGACTGAAACTGTATGCAGTACTCTAGGTTTGGTCTCACCAACACTCTGTACAGTTGTAGCAGGACTTCCCTACTTTTATACCTTGCAACAAAGGCCAACGTTCCATTTGCCTTCCTGATTACTTGCTGGACCTGCATACCAACTTTTTGTGTTTCATGCACAAGGAAGGACCCCCAGATCCCTCTATACTGCAGCATTTTGTAATCTCTCCCCATTTAAATAATAATTTGCTTTTTTATTTTTCCTACAAAAGTGGATAACCTCACACTTTCCCACATTATACTCCATCTGCCAAATTTTTGGCCACTAACTTAGGAGGGAGCATTGGTGAAACACAGAACATCAGTGAAAATAAACAAATGCAAGTGGATTTGAAGGAGCAGTAATCTGCTGGCTGGATGAATATTAGACCTCTTGGGACCTGACTCCAGACACAATCTCGTAATTCAGCAACAACAATCCATGCGATTATTTGAGCATGTAGTAAGCACCTTGCACCAGTTGGGCCAGCAATGGAGAAGTCCACAACTTGCATTGGTTCAGCACTGGCAACTGCAGGACCACTTGATTGAACTGTAGACCACCACTCGTAGTATCCCTCTTATCCATAAGCTTAGGCATATCATCTAGACATGATTTTTGCAGCGCGACAGCTGCAGGAAAAATGCAGGAAACAGCGGCAGCCCCTATACATGGCTTTCTTTCACCTTACAAAGGCCTTTGACACTGTAAACCGCGAGGGTCTATGGAGCAACCTCTTCCGTTTCGGATGCCCCCAAAAGTTCATCACCCTCCTCCGCCTGCTCCACGATGACATGCAGGCCGTGATCCTTACCAACGGATCCATCACAGACCCAATCCACGTCTGGACCGGGGTCAAGCAGGACTGTGTCATCGCCCCGACCTTCTTCTCAATCTTCCTGCTGCCATGCTCCACCTCAAGATCCCCGCTGGAGTGGAACTATACTACAAAACCAGTGGGAAGCTTTCAACCTTGGCCATCTCTGGGCCAGGTCCAAGACCACCCCAACCTCTGTCGTCGAGCTACGTGGAGGACGCCTGCGTCTGCGCACATACAGAGGCTGAACTCCAGGACATAGTCGACGTATTTACTGAGGCTTACGAAAGCATGGGCCTTATGCTAAACATCAGTAAGACAAAGGTCCTTCACCAGCCTTTCCTCGTCGCACAGCATTGCCCCCCAGTCATCAAGATCCATGGCACAGCCCTGGATAACGTGGATCACTTCCCTTATCTCGGGAGCCTCCTATCAACAAGAGCAGGCATCGATGATGAGATCCAACATCGCCTCCAGTGCACCAGTGCAGCCTTCGGCCATCTGAGGAAAAGAGTGTTTGAAGACCAGGCTCTCAAAACTACCAACATGATCTACAGGGCTGTATTAATACCCGTCCTCCTGTATGGCTCAGAGACATGGACCATGTACAGTAGACACCTCAAGTCGCTGGAGATATCACCAACGATGTCTCCACAAGATCCTACAAATCCCCTGGGAGGGCAGACGCACCAACATTAGTGTCCTTGACCAGGCCAACATCCCCAGCATTGAAGCACTGACCACACTTGATCAGCTCCGCTGGGCAGGCACATTGTTCACATGCCAGACACGAGACTCCCAAAGCAAGCGCTCTACTCGGAACTCCTTCATGGCAAGCGAGCCAAAGGGGGCAGCGGAAATGTTACAAGGACACCCTCAAAGCCTCCCTGATTAAGTGCAACATCCCCACTGACACCTGGGAGTCCCTGGCCAAAGACTGCCCTAAGTGGAGGAAGTGCATCTGGGAGGGCGCTGAGCACCTCGTGTCTCGTCGCTGAGAGCATGCAGAAATCAAGTGCAGGCAGTGGAAGGAGCGTGCGGCAAACCAGTCCCACCCATTCCTTCCCTCAAGGACTATCTGTCCCACCTGTGTCAGGGACTGTGGCACTCATATTGGACTGTTCAGCCACCTAAGGACTCATGTTAAGAGTGGAAGCAAGTCTCAATTCCGAGGGACTGTCTATGATGATGATGATGAGGCATATCCTGATTGACAGATGTTCTGACTTGGGCTGTCGAGACTTTGGGCTTCAAATCGACAGCAGTTTGTCTTTGCCATTGGTCAGCTCCCACACAGATCTCTGGCCATGCTGAGGGAATGCCCAGCAGCATGAGAGAGGCAGAAGCCAGCAGCAATGTTCAATATCACCCATCCTCCCCACTCAAGTAACTGCAGTTATATTAAAGAAAGAAACGAAGACTTGCATTTATATAGCACGTTTCACGACCACCGGACGTCTCAAAGCGCTTTACAGGCAATGAAGTACATTTGGAGTGTTGTCACTGTTGTAATGTGGGAAACGCAGCAGCCAATTTGCTCACAAGTAAGCTCCCACAAACAGCAATGTCATAATGACCAGATGATCTGGGGTTTTTTTAAATGTTGATTGAGGGTTAAATATTGGCCAGGACACCGGGGATAACTCTCCTGCTCTTCTTCGAAATAATGCCATGGAATCTTTTACGTGCACCTGAGAGGGCAGACGAGACCTCGGTTTAACGTCTCATCCGAAAGACGGCACCACCAACAGTGCAGCACCCCCTCAGTACTGCACTGTAGTGTCAGCCTAGATTTATGAGCTCAAGTTCCTGGAGTGGGACTTGAACCCACAACCTTCTGACTCAGAGGCAAGTGAGCTACCAACTGAACCACAGCTGACACTGTTGAATAACATACAGATGCAGGCAGCCTCTGCAGCAGTACCCATGGGATTTGTAATTGCAGTGTCATCTGTTGACCAGCAATGTGGTATTAAATCAGCTTCATCTCTGGAGACAGACACTGACATCTACAGTAGTCATCTGCCTCACCTCTTCATCTCACTCGGGAAACACATAGAAGGAGAAGATAGTTGGGAAGGCCATGGCCCACACTATACACTTTTCTTCTTCATGATTCATGGTAAAGGACTGTTAAACGACATGGCTGTCATCTGGGCTACCTCGTCTGGGTTGTGCAGCAAGACTCCCCCTGATGTGTCTTCCTGATGTGTTGAGACAGCTTCACTTTGGTTTTATCCCAATGATCTGCTCCATCAAGACTCCAGTAGCTGCAAGTGCCTCATCCTTGGATGTGTCAAAGGACTCCAGTGAACAGCCTTAGGGCTGGAACCTCCACTTTTGTGCTTATTGCCCAAAAATGGGTGTTATTTCTGGCATGGGCGTTAAAAAAGGGTTTTCTGATCACTGGCTTCTCGCCCATTCTCAAAACACCTTGTCCCCATTTTTGAAAATGGGCGTTACCGCGAGCGATATCAAATGGGCAGTAGCGTTACATTTTTTTGACCTTCTGCTGTAAAGTGTGGCCCTCCTTAGCAACAGCATGGCAACGCTCGATTCCCGCGATTTAGGAGGTCAAGGGTCATCATGACATGCGCAGAAGAGAAGCGAGAGAGAGAGTGAGTTCAGAGGCACTGAAAGCGTGTGTGGCTGTGGTGTGTGCTTGTCTGGCTGTTGTGGGAGGCACGACGGAGTTTCACCAGTAGCAAAAAGCCCACTAAACACCAAGAACATAATTGGCACTGAATTTTTGTTCAACAAATAAGATATAACATGGAAGGGATTGAGGAGGCCCTGGAGCTGGTAGCCAGGAACACTGGTGGCAGAAGGCTCCCAGTGGTCCCTGAACGTCGCATTGCACCCTAAGCTGACGCACCCGCATTGCCAACCACACATAACAGCCAGCAGAAACATCTTGCTTCTGGCTCGGAGCATGTTCCCACCTCGGGACCGTCCTCTCCCGTATCCGTCCAAGCAGCACTTTGGCCGTCACCACCCCCCGCCCCCCCCCCCACCTCCCAAATGAGGCATCGCCTGAGGAGCTCCTCGGCCAGGCACCGTGGAGCGAGGAAGGGAAGGGGTAGAGGTGGGAGAAGAAGGGGAGGGGGGAAGGAAAGTGAGGTGCATGTGTGCAGGTGATGGCGATGTTATATCTCCATTTGGGTGTATACAATTTGTTGCAATGTATGGGGGCTGGGGACCATGCTCCTGCTTTGCCTTTGTATTCTGTGTTGCTGGACATGTTGAACATGTGATTAATTCAATAGTGGAAAAAGTGGGATATGGGCAGGGGTTGGGGGTTTTTGGCTGTGATACTTATGATCTCAGACCAATGTTGTATTAAATTTTTGTCATTGAACATAACCTTGTTGCGCATTGTTTCAGATAGCTGGACTGTTACACACTGGTGATTCCTTACCATGAAAGGGTTAAATACAACTTAACATCAATCAACATGAACTTTAACTGGCACCAAGGTGATGGGCACCATTAATGTCTGAGCTGCACACACACAGCAGTGTGTCAACGTTGTCACTCACATCAGCGCTCTTTCAGGCAAATCTTTCAGATATCAGCTCCTCACGTAAGAGTGGGATTTAACAAATGCCAGCCACACCGCTGGTGTTCGTTCCGGTTAGTTCCACTTTTTGTTGGTGGTTTTTTGAGCGAGCGATATTGTGGGCGATATGTGTGCGAGGTGATGACGATGGGCGATCTCCATGATTGCTATTTTGGGTAAATATACTCTTTCCGACAAAAAACAGTGGGCAGGCATTAATATTGAATCTCGGCGTTAATTCCGTGCGGAAGCTAACGCTGGCCGATATTATGGGCGTTAAATTCGCCCATTTTGCTGATTCCGCCCCAAAAAAGTGGGCGGAATATTTTTTCTCGCCGTTAACCACATGGGGAAAATAACGCTCGGCGATAAGTCTCCGAAAAAAGCCAGCCAGTTTCCATTTTGTGCCAAAATGGGCGATATATGGGTGTTATACGTCATTTCAGCGGTGAAATGGGCGTTAAGTGGGCTTTAAGCATGCAAAAAAAGTGCAAGTTCTAGCCCCAGGTCCCTTAGCAGCCATCCAAGGGGAAAATAACAAAATCCTTGGATTGGGATGAAAAACAGGTGACCCAGAGCAGATCTGCTCTGTTACATTGCGCACAAGAGGTGAAGCTAAAAAATGCCCCCAAGTGTTTAAAACATTTCCAGTTCACCACTACTCTGTTATATGTCCCGTAGATGTTCAATCCAGATATTAGCAATGGGAAAGGTAGAGTCTTGACAATACGTGGGGTGCACCTTCCCACTCATACAATATATTCCTTCTTACCAAACCCCCAACACATTGAGAAATAGAGACAGGCTGACATAAGAGGGGAGATGGGAGCTTCTCATCTGCTCCCAGCATCACAAGAGAAATGATCCAACTTCCCCAGAAAAGGTATGATAGTTCCGAGCGCTTGTATTCAAACATCTTCTCCCCTCTCCTATAGCCAACCTGCTCCTGAAGCATATAAAATTACTGTAGCAATAAGCGCATTTAAACTGACAGATTAATTGTTTCAAATGTATCGTCCTGTGAAAGCCATGCAAAGAAGATGTACAGCTGCGGCAATAAATAAACCAGTGAATTTCATTGACAATATTAGCATATGAATGCCGAATACATTCATATAGCATTCCTCTGTATGCTATTGTAATGCAGGTATATACAGTAGACACCTCAATGCCATGGAGAAGTACCACCAGCGCTGCCGCCGCAAGATCCTGCAAATCCACTTTGAGGATAGATGAACCAACGTCAGTGTTCTCGATCAGGCCAACATCCGCAGCATCGAAGCACTGACCACACTTGACCAGCTCCATTAGGCGGGCCACATAGTTCGCATGACCAACACAAGACTCCCAAAGCAAGCGCTCCACTTGGAACTCCTACAAGGCAAGCGAGCCCCAGGTGGGCAGAGGACATTTCAAGGACACCCTCAAAGCCTCTTTGATAAAGTTCAACATCCCCACTGACACCTGGGAGTCCCTGGCCAAAGACCGCCCTAAGTGGAGGAAGTGCATCCGGGAGGGCGCTGAGCACCTCGAGTCTTGTCGCCGAGAGCGTGCAGAAACCAAGCGCAGGCAGCGGAAGGAGCGTGCGGCAAACCAGTCCCACCCACCCTTTCCTTCAACGACTGTCTGTCCCACCTGTGACAGAGACTGTAATTCCCGTATTGTACTGTTCAGTCATCTAAGAACTCACTTATAGAGTGGAAGCAAGTCTTCCTCGATTTCGAGGGACTGCCTATGATGATGATGATTAACTGGTTTATTTGAAATGAATTAACACCTCTGCTGAAATTGCAGATGAAGTACTGTCATATGGACATTTGGTCTGGATTTTCGTCCTCTATGCCATGCGATTTCAGGCAAAATAGTTGAGGAAAATTGGGTCGTGAGGCACACTGAGAAAGCAAAATTTGAAAAAAGACAATTGCCTTTGGAATCACTGAATGATATTGAAGCAGAGGTCAGGCATGTGGGCCAAGTAATCCCGTTGATGTGAGGTTGTTTATATGAACTGTAAGTATTGCTGGCCTGCAGCATACTGATTAAGTGTCAAGGTCACAGGTTTCTTCTTGAATACACTAGAGTGTGCTGATATTTATTGCTATTCTACTGCATTAAAAAAAATATTTTGACAGAATGCAGGAATAATTGATTTCCTGGGCAATTGACTTGTCAGTAGAAGTATTGTTTTTGAACACACTGTTGAACCGCAGAGAGAGCATCTATTGAAGTCAATACAATGAAGAGTGAAGTGTAATAGTACGAGTGAAAGAGCTCACTCCATGCAAGGCTAAAGCATATTGAGGACGCCAGAGTTACTGCTAGCGAAATACAAGGTAGGAATGTAATTCAATACATAAGTTCAAATGCTACCATGAACTGTGAGAGATAAGCTGCAGCAAATTATTCATTAGCTGAACTCTAAGATTGGATTACTGACTGGAATTCAAGATCACAGTTATCATCTCATTCAACTCCTTGACTTGGCAATAAAATCTGATCTATAATGCAGCAAACAAATAATGAAGATGGCCCAATGTTGGCTAGAGTGGAAATCCTCAACAAAGTTTGACATTTCTGTCAACCATTAGTAATGTCAGTAATCTAAAAGGTCTGCATTCCCTTATCCTCCCCTCCCCCCTCTTCCTCCCGTCCCACCCCCCTCCCCAGTGATTGAATATTGTGGCCAAATTTGCAAGCTGTTGGGAAGACGCATCTTTTACTCTTGGACTCGATGTAGTCAAAAGCCATGCAGGCCAGTAAGTTTGAGACCGATGCCCTGCTCTGTGCTAGAATCCACACTCTACAATAGCAGAGCGATGTGCTTGGGTTGTCAGCCTCTGCAAGGTTATGACTAGTGTGGTTCCTAGTGCATAAGGTAAAGTTCGAACATTATGTTATGAAGATACAAGCTCAATAAGACTCTAATTGAGAGGATCTGGATCGTTTTAAATACCTGGGAAGTGAAATATAATTGGATGGAAACCTATGATAGTGAAGATCGTGCCTTGGAAAAGGAATAATTTGCAAGAAGCTGGGAAGATATGGAGTTCTGAAGAACTAATGATGAAGGCAATGACTGGACTCTCCAACAGCATTGTAATCGGTATATGTTTGTAAGGTACAGAATGCCCAAAAAGGTCTGAAGGAATTTGGAGAAATTCTGAAGGTTCATTGTTCTTTCATCTCCAAGAGTAATGAGACAGTCTCCTGGCCTCCCCTTGGCCATCTTATTCTTGATGCCCACAGTTGCTGGCAAGAACGGCACCAGGAGTCAACCTCGCTGAGAACCTGTTAAAATTGGTGCTGGGTTCTAAATTACATCATCATACCCCAACCGTTGTATTTCAATTAGGCCCTCGCCTGCCTGAGATGCTGCCTGAAACACACGGGTTAAAATGGCGAGCGGCACAAAGTCAGCTTGGATGTGGTGAGTATCACATTGTCACTATTGTAACCCCTCTGCACACCCAGGTCTCATTGGGTGGTTCAAACTGGCCCTTTGGCAGTCGGATGAGAACTTTCCCCCAGATGAACCTAATAAAACACCCAGCAAGTTGTCAATTGCCTCACAATTTGATTATGGTATTTATCTGGCATGTAGTGTTCTGGCCAATATTTAACCCTCAACCAACACCTAACATCAGATTATCTGGTCATTATCCCATTGCTATTTGTGGGAGCGTGCTGTGCACAAAATGACTTTCACCTTTCCTACATTACAAATGGGTATGATTTGGTGGCCATTACAGAAACATGGTTGCAAGGTGGCCAAGACTGGGAATTAAACATACAGGGGTATCTGATGATTCAGAAAGATAGGCAAGAAGGGAAAGGAGGTGGGGTAGCTCTGTTAATAAAAGATGATATCAGGACAGTTGTGAGGGATGATATTGGCTTCAATGAACAAAATGTTGAATCATTGTGGGTGGAGATTAGAGATAGAAAGGGGAAAATGTCACTGGTCGGCGTAGTTTATAGACCCCCAAATAATAACTTCACGGTGGGGCGGGCAATAATCAAGGGAATAATGGAGGCATGTGAAAAAGGAATGGCAGTAGTCATGGGGGATTTTAACCTACATATCGATTGGTCAAATCAAATCGCACGGGGTAGCCTGGAGGAGGAATTCATAGAATGCATACGGGATTGTTTCTTAGAACAGTATGTAACAGAACCTACAAGGGAGCAAGCCATCTTAGATCTGGTCCTGTGTAATGAGACAGGAAAAATAAACGATCTCCTCGTAAAAGATCCTCTCGGAATGAGTGATCACAATATGGTTGAATTTGTAATACAGATTGAGGATGAGGAAGTTGTGTCAGAAACGAGCGTACTATGTTTAAACAAAGGGGACTACAGTGGGATGAGGGCAGAATTGGCTAAAGTAGACTGGAAACAAGGACTAAACGGTGGCACAATTGAGGAACAGTGGAGGACTTTTAAGGAGCTCTTTCATAGTGCGCAACAAAAATATATTCCAGTGAAAAAGAAGGGCGGCAAGAGAAGGGATAACCAGTCGTGGATAACCAAGAAAATAAAGGAAAGTATCAAATCAAAGACCAAAGCATATAAGGTGGCCAAGGTTAGTGGGAAACTAGAGGATTGGGAAAATTTTAAGCAACAGCAAAGAATGTCTAAAAAAGCAATAAATAAAGGGAAGATAGATTACGAAGGTAAAGTTGCGCAAAACATAAAAACAGATAGTAAAAGCTTTTACAGATATATAAAACGGAAAAGAGTGACTAAAGTAAATGTTGGTCCCTTAGAAGATGAAAAGGGGGATTTAATAATGGGAAATGTGGAAATGGTTGAGACCTTAAACAAATATTTTGCTTCCGTCTTCACAGTGGAAGACACAAAAACCATGCCAAAATTTGCAGGCCACAGGAATGTGGGAAGGGAGGACCTTGAGACAATCACTATCACTAGGTGGGTAGTGCTGGACAGGCTAATGGGACTGAATGTAGACAAGTCCCCTGGTCCTGATGAAATGCATCCCAGGGTATTAAAAGAGATGGCGGAAGTTATAGCAGATGCATTCGTTATAATCTACCAAAATTCTCTGGACTCTGGGGAGGTACCAGCGGACTGGAAAGCAGCTAATGTAACGCCTCTGTTTAAAAAAGGGGGCAGGCAAAAGACAGGTAACTATAGGCCGGTTAGTTTAACATCTGTAGTGGGGAAAATGCTTGAAACTATTATGAAGGAAGAAATAGCGGGACATCTAGATAGGAATAGTGCAATCAAGCAGAAGCAGCATGGATTCATGAAGGGGAAATCATGTTTAACTAATTTACTGGAATTCTTTGAGGATATAACGAGCATGGTGGATAGAGGTGTACCGCTGGATGTGGTGTATTTAGATTTCCAAAAGGCATTCGATAAGGTGCCACACAAAAGGTTACTGCAGAAGATAAAGGTACTCGGAGTCAGAGGAAATGTATTAGCATGGATAGAGAATTGGCTGGTGAACAGAAAGCAGAGTGTCGGGATAAATGGGTCCTTTTCCGGTTGGAAATCAGTGGTTAGTGGTGTGCCACAGGGATCGGTGCTGGGACCACAACTGTTTACAATATACGTAGATGACCTGGAAGAGGGGACAGAGTGTAGTGCAACAAAATTTGCAGATGACACTAAGATTAGTGGGAAAGCGGGTTGTGTAGAGAGGCTGCAAGGAGATTTGGATAGGTTAAGCGAATGGGCTAAGGTTTGGCAGATGGAATACAATGTCGGAAAGTATGAGGTCATCCACCTTGGGAAAAAAAACAGTAAAAGGGAATATTATTTGAATGGGGAGAAATTACAACATGCTGCAGTGCAGAGGGACCTGGGGGTTCTTGCATGAATCCCAAAATGTTAGTTTGCAGGTGCAGCAGGTAAACAGGAAGGTGAATGGAATGTTGGCCTTCATTGCGAGAGGGATGGAGTACAAAAGCAGGGAGGTCTTGCTGCAACTGTATAAGGTATTGGTAAGGCCGCACCTGGAGTACTGCGTGCAGTTTTGGTCACCTTACTTAAGGAAGGATATACTAGCTTTGGAAGGGGTACAGAGACGATTCACTCGGCTGATTCCAGAAATGAGGGGGTTACCTTATGATGATAGATTGAGTAGACTGGGTCTTTACTCGTTGGAGTTCAGAAGGATGAGGGGTGATCTTATAGAAACATTTAAAATTATGAAAGGGATAGACAAGATAGAGGCAGAGAGGTTGTTTCCATTGGTAGGGGAGACTAGAACTAGGGGGCACAGCCTCAAAATACGGAGGAGCCAATTTAAAACCGAGTTGAGAAAGAATTTCTTCTCCCAGAGGGTTGTGAATCTGTGGAATTCTCTGCCCAAGGAAGCAGTTGAGACTAGCTCATTGAATGTTTTCAAGTCAAAAATAGATAGATTTTTAACCAATAAGGGAATTAAGGGTTATGGGGAGAGGGCAGGTAAGTGGAGCTGAGTCCACGACCAGATCAGCCATGATCTTATTGAATGGTGGAGCAGGCTCGAGGAGCTAGATGGCCTACTCCTGTTCCTAATTCTTATGTTCTTATGTACATTACAACAGTGACTATACTTCAAAAGTACTAATTGACTGTAAAGCACTTTGGGACGTCCTGATGTCGTGAAAGGTGCTATAGAAATGCAAGTCTTTTTCATATAGAGTTAGGCCTTGACTTTACTGTCAATTTCAGATCAGAGCATTTTAACTTCCAATGTTACCTGGTTAGGAATTTTTCCATTCTCGTGATACACATTCACTGGCAAGGCCAGCGTTTAGTACCCATCTCTAGTGGCCTGAGAAGGTGGTGATTGATATTTATGGTACTTGCATATTGTTAATTCAATACTAGATAGTCCTCTGGTGGGAGTAAGCACATGATGGCATTTACACTTCTTTTATATTCATTTGTTATTTTCTGATGGAAGATTCTAGAGGGTCTGGAAATAAAAGAAGTTTGTTATTCCACACCAATTCAAGTGTTATTCAGACGTAACAGTGATACAACGGAATGTCTTGCGAGGCCAGTTTACATTGGTGTAGGACTGGAGTCATATATAGACCAGATAAGGACAGCGGGCATCCTTTCCTAAAGGACAGCGGTGAACTAGTGGATTTTTAATGGCAATCCAACAGTTTCAACAACAACAACTTTTATTTATATAGCACCTTTACCGGAGTAAAACATCCCCAGGAGTTTATAAAACAAAATTTGACACCAAGCCACATAAGGAAAAATTAGGGCAGATGGCCAAAAGTGTGGTCAAAGAGGTAGGTTTTAAGAAGTGTCTTAAAGGAGGAAAGAGAGGTAGAGAGGCGGAGAGGTTTAGGAAGTGAATTCCAGAGCTTAGAGTCTAGGCAGCTGCAGGCACAGCCACCTGTCGTTGAGCGATTAAAATCAGGGATGCTCGAGGTCAAAATTAGAGGAGCGCAGTGATCTTGGCCAGGGTGGGGGTGGGCAGGGGGGTTGTAGGTCTTGAGGAGATTATAGAGATAGGGAGGGGCAAGGCCATAGAGGGATTTTAAAACAAGGATCGTAATTTTCAAATTGAAGCGTTGCTTAACCGGGAGCCAATGTAGATCAGTGAGCACAGGGGTGATAGGCACACCAATGTCAGCGTTCTCTTTCAGGCCAACATCCCCAGCATCGAGGCATTGACCACGCTCGACCAGCTATGCTGGATGGGCCACATTGTCCGCATGCCCAATACTAGACTCCTGAAACAAGCACTCTACTCCGAGCTATGTCACGGTAGGCGAGTCCCAGGAGGGCAGAGAAAACACTTCAAGGATGCCCTCAAAGCCTCCTTGAAAAAATGTAAAATCCCCACCGAATCTCGGGAATCCCTGGCCCAAGACCGCTCAAAGTGGAGGAGGAGCGTCCGAGAAAGCGCCGAACACTTCGAGTCCCTTCGCCAGGAGCACACAGAAGCCAAGTACCAACAGCGGAAGGAGCGTACGACAAATCAAGCACCACACCCACCCGTCCCTCCAACCACCGTCTGCCCCACCTGTGATAGAGACTGTAGATCCTGCATTGATCTCATCAGTCACCTTCAAACTCATTTTAGTGTGGAAACAAGTCATCCTCGACTCTGGGGGACTGAATAAGAAGAGAAGAAGAAGAAGATGGGTGAACAGGATTTGGTGCAAGTTAGGACACGGGCAGTCGAGTTTTGGATGACCTCAAGTTTACGTAGAGTAGAATGTGAGAGGTCAGCCAGGAGTGCATTGGAATAGTCAAGTCTAGAGGTAACAAAGTCATGGCTGAGTGTTTCAGTAGCAGATGATCTGAGGCAGGAATGGAGATGGGTGATATTACTGAGGTGGAAATAGGTGGTCTTAGTTATGGCATGGTATGTGGTCGGAAACTCATTTCTGGGTCAAATTTAACACCTAGGTTGCGAACAGTCTGTTTCAGTCTCAGACAGATGCTAGGGAGAGGGATGGAGTCGATGGCTAGTGAACGGAGTTTGTCACGGGGACCGAAGACAATGACTTCGGTCTTCCCAATATTTAATTGGAGAAAACTTCTGCTCATCCGGCACTAGATGTCGGATTAGCAGTTGGACACTTTTACACTTTTACTGATATCAGCATTCTATGTTGAGATTTCTTTTTAAACTGAATTCAAATTGCTATGGTGGGATTTAAACTCACCTGGATTACTAGTCCAGGTCTACTGGATTATTAATCCAATGACATAATCACTACACTACTGTATTTGACAGTAATGTTGCTTCCAAGTGAGTGGCAGTAATCTGGTTGCAGTTTGAGCCAGATGGTGGGTGGTACAGATTATGAGAATATTTAACAAAAATAGAACTTATCAAAGTGTGAGTGACAGGGTGCGATGGCAGCAAGTCACGAATATCATCAAAGTTGATGTTTATTCCAGAATCCATTTTTGGAAGTTAAACCTTTTTTAAACTGCCAAGCCTGGTATTGATGGGACACAGTTATTGTGCTAAAGTTTGCTTATTTTTAGTTTGTGATGCAATTTTATCAAAATAGCAGGATAAACGACCAAGATTTCTATCAAAGTCATTTGTTGCATAAATTTTTCGAAGGATAGCGGAAAAGTTTGCCAGACAGCTGTTTCACCGTGAGACCCAATCTGTTCACCCAGCAGCTTCACCTGCATCATGCTAGCAGCAAACTGGCTCTGCAAGGGAATGACGCTGGCTGGAAATATGGGCCGTATCAATGGAAAAGATTTGTAATCATTAAATGTCACAACAGACGTTGATTGCAGTTCTCTATTCCTTTGCATCCTGTGTGTGCTGGGGCATAGCAGAAGGGATTTCTTTTTACACCTGCCATAAATATACTTCATTCTAGCAAAAAAGAGCCATTGAATCAAAGTATTCCTCCCACTCTTCTACCTTTGTATTTGTAGTGCCTCAGCTGTTTTTCTGAACTGCCTGAAATAGTTTTTTAGAAGGACTTTGCAGTTAGCTTTAATGAAGTGGGCTGTTAATAATTTTGGCCCAGCAGAGAAACCGCTTGTTCATGAAATTGTCCATTAAGTTGCCATTTTTGAAACAGTGTTGATAGAATATATAATTTGACCTGTGACAAGGACGAGAAAAAAATGATTACTGTTCAAAAATGTTGCAGGTTGAAATTCAGCTGCATGCATCCTCTTGAGTTCCTCTATCACATAATGTGATGTTAATTAATCAAACCCCGATGTTAATTAATCAAGCCCTATCAGTACCTCAACACTGTCAAATCAGCATTTCTATTGTGGTTCAGGCAAATCATTTGAGTTTGAAAGAAACAGTCGTCCATTTTATATCCAAAGGATTTTCTCCAAGGTGCAAAAAAAAAATCATTCTTTAAACACCAGCGCAAAAATGGAAGTATAACTGAAGCGTCAGATTGGTGATTTGATGTGCTCCTGTGGGTGGTTTCACATACCCTCTTCTATGTGATTTATTGCTCCTGGTGCGGAGAGTGTGATAGGAGCGCATATGGGGAACATGTTCGCTGATCTGCACTACAGCAAACCAATAGAG
This sequence comes from Pristiophorus japonicus, assembly GCF_044704955.1. Taxonomy (NCBI): domain Eukaryota; kingdom Metazoa; phylum Chordata; class Chondrichthyes; family Pristiophoridae; genus Pristiophorus; species Pristiophorus japonicus. The sequence goes on from NC_091983.1 coordinate 170,811,915, forward strand.
AAGAGTGCTAAAATGCTGGTCCATTGACTGTGTCCTATAGTGTCGTGGTGTAACCTCTGCACACCATGGTCCTTCTACTTTTGAGTGCAGTAACTGTATTCTTTTGGAAGCAATTCTTTAACATTAATGAATTATAGCCTATATCACAACAGATGTGAAAGTTCTTGGTGCTGTCTGATTCTCTAGAAAAGATAACCCCCAAGGTGATAAACAGAAATTTAAAATGTAAAATTATAAAATAAAGAGAGAAACACAGATGGTGTTAATCTGTCTTTAATAGCTTGTGTTTTGTTGTGGGCTGTTTGATTTATCTTTGGGGCCTTGGTTGTAAGCTTCACTGCCAAAATACTCAGTTTGTAAAAGCATTCTCATTTCTGTTCCAGCCAGAATACTTGGGTCGATAGTCCATTGCAGAAGTTCATTTCTCTGTTCATTAGATATCAGCCTAGGCTCAGTGCTCGCACTATCACCTCTGAGTCGGAAGGTTGTGGGTTTAAGCCCAACTCCAGAAATGTACTTGAGTACGTAATCTACGATGATACTTCAGTTCAGTACTGAGGCAGTGCAGCACTGTCGGAGGTGTTGGGGCCAAAATTGCTCTCCGCCTGAAACGGGGCGCACCTACCGTTTTTAGGTGCTCTGTCCGATTCCGCCAATTTTCAGCTCTTTGGCTTATGTTTCTGGTCGGAGCGGTGTTGCTGTGGGGAGCGGGGCGGAAGTGGGGGTGGGTCAGAAGGGCCGATGCTCCAAGTCATCAGCGTCGCCCTGATGATGTCATCGCGCTGGCGCGTCACAACATCCCTCCCTTTAAGTTAAAGGGGAGGGCCGCTCTGAACTCTGCAATCACTTTAGTGGCAAACACTAGGCTACCAGGGAGGGTTTCGGCTGGTGGCCCAGGCCGACAATAAAAAATAAAATGGAGTAGCCGGCAGCGCCACCTCCCCCTTAAAGGCATCACAGTACAAAGAGCATCAACGCACCATGGCAAATTGTGAAATTGGATTCAATACATCGAGTCATTTGTAGGTCAGCACAAGATAAAATGACCATGACATCTGCTGGATTCTCTTTTGGGGAAGGCAAGCCACCCCTAATCAGTCTGGCCTACACGTGACTCCAATCCACACCACATGGTCATCCCTTAATGCCCTCTGAAGTGGACTGGCAAGCCACTCAGTGCATCTAGAAATGGGCAATAAATACAATCTTGTTATTGTTGGCCACATCTTGAGATAAACAAAAAAGAATCAGCCAATTCAACACAGACCAGGGATCAGACCTGAAGCATTCCTGGCCCATGTAGCTCACCATCACAGCGCGACGTGCATTACTGTACCGAGTCTAATTTAAATGTTTTGAAGTATTTTTGGGCAGTTTTTTTTTTATAGCATTTTGATCTGTAATAGTGCCTAAGAGTTGTGAGATAAATTCCTCAGCAGGTAGAACAACAAAAAAACAGTTGGATATGCTTTTAGTCCCGATTTGTGAATTTGTTTCGGGGACTGGGGGAAGGTCTGAACAAGTCAATAAGCATAGAACTGCTTTGTTCGCCAGCTTGTGTGTGGGTAGAGCTGCACAAGTCGTCAACAGCCGGAAACATAACCAACACCGCCTCCGACTCTTTTGGTCCCAACAATTTGTGACTGGCGGACATGCAGCAGTACGACCAGAAACCAACTGGGATTCAATTACACTGGGTCCTGTGTTTCCCCCTGAAGTTTCCTCTTTGGCCTCCATCCGCCTCAAACAGCCAGCATTGTAAAGCGGGGTAGAGCCAAGGCTTGGGACTTCTCAAGTCGTGAATTCCATGTCCTGGGCCCTCAGTGGGACCCAGTGTAGCATCCGTGGCGATATGCCTGGTCAGACCAGGTATAACTCCCTGATAACAAGTGGAAGTGGGGCCCACCTAGGGATTAAGGCTGAGATTGTGGCCAAGAGCCCCAAAGGTTGAAAGGAACAGGCTTTTTTTTTTACAAAGCTGGACTTTTCATCCTTCCTGTTATGTCAGGCACCACAATGCACCCTAGAGGAATGGCTTCCTGGCATTGGGTAGGCAAATAACGGAACCACCAGAGTTAGGGGCAGAGGTACCGGCGGATGCAATCTCATCATAAGTACCAGGATCACTGGTCCATGTACCTTCGGGGCCACCACACGGGCTTGACAGAGCTAGGTCTTGGTCCAGTGGCAAGGATTAACCAAGACGACTGGAGACCTGCTCTGCTGCACGGACCTAGCACGCGCACATATCGCAGTGTGGGCTGGCCCGTGCTGCCCCTGGGCCATCGGCTCTTCTGGGCCCCGTACTCTCATCTGTCGCATATCTGCCAGATCTCTCACCGCTTCTCCGCCATATATATTCACCGCATCTTGCCACAAACACTTGCCACTCATCCGCCCGACCTTCTCACCCCTCTGTACCTGGGTCCTGCCGATGTTCCTGCCCACGCTCCGAAACGGCGACCAGGGTTTGATGATGTCACCCAGTCGCCCATCGCAAAATCGTCGCCCACTTGGAGCAGCTCTTGCTGGAGGTTGAAGTGGTACGCCACTCCAGCTCTTTTATAGCCTGACCTGCGGAGCTGTTCTCTTGCAGGTCAGGGAGCCACAATCCACACCTTCAGAGCATATAGAGCAGCAGTCACCTGCTGAATGGAGATATGTGTTGCATGTTGAGAAATGGCGCATACATCCCCAGTTGTGGCCTGGAATGATCCAGATGCATAAAATGAAAGTGCAGCTGTAACCTTCACTTCAACTGACAAATCAGTCCTCCTGATGCTTCTAGGGTGCAGGTCTGCTTTTATGAACTCACAGATCTTGGTTACAACCTCTTTGCAGGAACGCAGCCTTCTCAGACAGTCTGCCTCACTCAGGTGCAGGTATAAATGCCTGTCTCGATATACCCGATGTGGGTACGACCTCCTGCCCATCATTCTACTTGCTCTGAGATTCCTCAGGTGATGATGCCTAATCAATCTTCTCCTCCACAGCACCATCACGCAGAAGGCATGAGGTATGGCATTGTCAATATTGCCCCATAATTTAATTGTAGCTTTGCAAGAAGCTCAAAAACAGCAGGAGAAAGCATTCACACCTTCTTTCCTCTCTCTCCCCAAGATAGACCCCCCAGTATGGACTGCACCCTGGTCTGCGCATGTGCATTAGGCTTGCTTAGAACGGGAAGCTAGGCATTCAATGAAGAAACGAAGTCGAATGCAATTCTTTAATATTTGATTTTTTTCAAAGTACCAAGCCACCACCAAACGTCTCCTCACCGGGCTCAAGGGTCAGAGTGTCGGCCGGCAGAATTGCTCCCTCGCCCAGACACAGAGGCTCGGCTTCCACCACCCCAACACCCCCCCCATCCTCCTCCCAGGCTTCTTTTGAAGCTGCTGCATAGGCTAAGGGTTCTCATCCCTTTTATAGGTGGCTGGAAGTTCAGTTCGGATTCCACGCCTTCCTCCCCACAATTGGCTTCTTTTGAAGCTGAGCCCCGAGCCTCTGTGTCCGGGCGAGGGAGCGATTCTGTTGATCGACGCTCTGACCCTTGAGCCCGATGAGGAGATGTTTGGTGGTGGTGTGGTACTTTGAAAAAAATCAAAAATTAAAGAATTGCATTAGACTTTCATTTTCTCGGTTTTGACTTTGAAAAAATTAAGCTTCATGATGCATATTGTTCATCTTCTTGACTCCCTCCAAAACTTCGCCTAAAAACAATGGCGTCTTTCTGCACCGATTTTGTAATGTGCGCTGCTTTTTCTTAAGTGCCCAGAAGGTTTTTTTGGGAGTGGTCACGTACGCCGACCTAGGAAAAATGTAAGTTGGCCAAACTTGCTTAAATGTGAAAAACTGGCGCAGACATCAGGTTACGCTCACTATGATGCAAAAAAATCCTAAACTAAAAAAATCGTTCCGAACTGAGTTACACTGGTGCAAAAACTTTGGGGAAACTTGGAGATTTTAATTTACTCAAAATAAAACGGCGCACGCCAAAAAATGGCGCAGAGAACTGGGGAAAATTGAGCCCACTAGCGTGATCTAGAGAAAACAATGTCACCTTATACTCTTTACTGAGTTGCCACCAGCTAGGGCTGCACAATAAAATGAAAGCACAATCAGTATTGTACATATCAAGGTTACTGTGCTTTAGATCATTCCAGTGCTACTTGAATAAACAGTAACAATGCTCACTGCATAAGGAACTCTCATGAAACCAAAACAGCCGTTGACCTATTGGGTTGTTTTCTGAACTTTGGTTTGTGGAGGTGAATAAATTATCCATTAGCTCTGAAAGATTTTTGTAACTTGATTTGTCTCCCTTCTATTCTTTCCTAGCCTTAATCAATAAAGTCTTTGGACATAGAAACATAGAAACATAGAAAATAGGTGCAGGAGTAGGCCATTCGGCCCTTCGAGCCTGCACCACCATTCAATATGATCATGGCTGATCAATCACCTCAGTACCCCTTTCCTGCTTTCTCTTCATACCCCTTGATCCCTTTAGCCATAAGAGCAATATCTAACTCCCTCTTGAATATATCCAATGAACTGACATCAACGACTCTCTGCAGCAGGGAATTCCACAAGTTAAGAACTCTCTGAGTGAAGAAGTTTTTCCTCATCTCAGTCCTAAATGGCCTACCCCTTATCCTAAGACTGTGTCCCCGGTTCTAGATTTCCCCAACATCGGGAACATTCTTCCCCCATCTAACCTGTCCCGCCCCATCAGAATCTTGTATGTTTCTATGAGATCCCCTCTCATCCTTCTAAACTCCAGTGTATAAAGACGCAGTTGATCCAGTCTCCCCTCATATGTCAGTCCAGCCATCCCTGGAATCAGTCTGGTGAACCTTCGCTGCACTCCCTCATTAGCAAGAATGTCCTTCCTCAGATTAGAAGACCAAAACTGAACACAATATTCCAGGTGAGGCCTCACCAAGGCCCTGTACAGTTGCAGTAAGACCTCCCTGCTCCTATACTCAAATCCCCTAGTTATGAAGGCCAACATGCCATTTGCCGTCTTCACCACCTGCTGTACCTGCATGCCAACTTTCAATGACCGATGAAGCATGACACCCAGGTCTCGCTGCACCTCCCCTTTTCCTAATCTGCCACCATTCAGATAATATTCTGCCTTTGTGTATTTGCCACCAAAGTGGATAACCTCACATTTATCCACATTATACTGCACCTGCCATGCATTTGCCCACTCACCTAACCTGTCCAAATCACCCTGCAGCCTCTTAGCATCCTCCTCACAGCTCACACCGTCACCCAGTTTAGTGTCATCTGCAAACATGGAGATATTACACTCAATTCCTTCATCCAAATCTTTAATGTATATTGTAAAGAGCTGGGGTCCGAGCACTGAGCCCTGCAGCACTCCACTCGTCACTGCCTCCCATTCCGAAAAGGACCTGTTTATCCAAACTCTCAGCTTCCTGTCTGCCAACCAATTCTCTATCCATGTCAGTACATTACCCTCAATACCATGTGCTTTGATTTTGCACACCAATCTCTTATGTGGGACCTTGTCAATGGCCTTTTGAAAGTCCAAATAGACCACCTCCACTGGTTCTCCCTTTTCCACTCTACTAGTTACATCCTCAAAAAATTCCAGAAGATTTGTCAAGCATGATTTCCCTTTCACAAATCCATGCTGACTTGGACCCATTTACTACCCTTCAGTTCATAGGAACTGATCCAGAGTCGATAGACTGTTGTAAAATGATCACCAATGCATCCACTATTTCTCGGGCCACCTCCTTAAGTAATCTGGGATGCAGACAATCAAGGCCCTGGGGATTTATCGGCCTTCAATCCCATCAATTTCCCCAACACAATTTCCTGTCTAATAAGGATATCCTTCAGTTCCTCCTTCTCACTAGACCCTTGGTCCCCTAGTACATCCGGAAGGTCATTTGTGTCTTCCTTCGTGAAGACAGAACCAAAGTATTTGTTCAATTGGTCTGCCATTTCTTTGTTTCCCATTATTAATTCACCTGAGTCCGACTGCAAGGGACCTACGTTTGTCTTCACTAATCTCTTTCTCTTCACATATCTATAGATGCTTTTGCCGTCAGTTTTTATGTTCCCGGCAAGCTTCCTCTCGTACTCTATTTTCTCCCTCCTAATTAAACCCTTTGTCGTCCTCTGCTGAATTCTAAATTTCTCCAGTCCTCAGGTTTGCTGTTTTTTCTGGCCAATTTATATGCCTCTTCCTTGGATCTAACACTATCCTTAATTTCCCTTGTTAGCCACGGTTAAGCCATTTTCCCTGTTTTATTTTTACTCCAGACAGGGATGTACAACTGTTGAAGTTCATCCATGTGATCTATAAATGTTTGCCATTGTCTATCCACTGTCAACCCTTTAAATATCATTTGCCAGTCTATTCTAGCTAATTCGCGCCTCATGCCGTCGAAGTTAGCTTTCCTTAAGTTTAAGACCCTAGTTTCTGAATTAGAACATAAGAACATAAGAATTAGGAACAGGAGTAGGCCATCTAGCCCCTCGAGCCTGCTCCGCCATTCAACAAGATCGTGGCTGATCTGGCCGTGGACTCAGCTCCACTTATCCGCCCGCTCCCCGTAACCCTTAATTCCCTTATTGGTTAAAAATCTATCTATCTGTGACTTGAATACATTCAATGAGCTAGCCTCAACTGCTTCCTTGGGCAGAGAATCCCACAGATTCACAACCCTCTGGGAGAAGAAATTCCTTCTCAACTCGGTTTTAAATTGGCTCCCCCGTATTTTGAGGTTGTGCCCCCTAGTTCTAGCCTCCCCGACCTTGTGTCACTCTCCATTTTAATAAATAATTCTACCATATTATGTTCACTCTTCCCCAAGATTGCTAATTAGACCCTTCTCATTACACATTACCCAGTCTAGGAAGGCCAGCTCTCTAGTTGGTTCCTCGACATATTGGTCAAGAAAACCATCCCTAATACACTCCAGGAAACCCTCCTCCACCGCATTGCTACCAGTTTGGTTAGCCCAATCTATATGTAAATTAAAGTCGCCCATGATAACTGCTGTACCTTTATTGCACGCATCCTTTATTTCTTGTTTGATGCTGTCCCCAACCTCACTACTACTATTTGGTGGTCTGTACACAACTCCCACCAGCGTTTTCTGCCCTTTGGTATTCTGTAGCTCCACCCATATTCCACATCATCCAAGCCAATGTCTTTCCTTACTATTGCATTAATTTCCTCTTTAACCAGCAATGCCACCCTGCCTCCTTTTCCTCTCTGTCTATCCTTCCTCAATGTTGAATACCCCTGGATGTTGAGTTCCCAGCCTTGGTCACCCTGGAGCCATGTCTCTGTGATGCCAATTACATCATATCCATTAACTGCTATCTGCGCAGTTAATTCATCCACCTTATTCCGAATACTCCTCGCATTGAGGCATAGAGACTTTAGGCTTGTCTTTTTAACAAACCTTGCACCTTTAGAATTTTGCTGTCATGTGGCCCTTTTTGTTTTTTGCCTTGGGATTCTCTGCCCTCCACTTTTACTATTCTCCTTTCTATCTTTTGCCTCTGTCTTCCTCTTGTTTCCCTCTGCCTCCCTGTATAGGTTCCCATCCACCTGCCATATTAGTTTAACTCCTCCCCAAAAGCACTAGCAAACACTCCCCCTAGGACATTGGTTCCGGTCCTGCCCAGGTGCAGACTGTCCGGTTTGTACTGGTTCCACCTCCCCCAGAACCGGTTCCAATGCCCCAGGAATTTGAATCCCTCCCTTCTGCACCATTCCTCAAGCCACGTATTCATCTGAGCTGTATGTACATCAGAAAGTATGTACTACAAAAGAGCTCAGAATCCTCAGGTTACTTAAAAAGTCTCTTTATTACCTGCACTCATGGGGCCAAAATTGCCCTACGGCCAAAACGGGGCCTACCTACCACTTTTTGGCGTACATTACTGCAACAATGCATGCGGTGGCCAGTAGAGCAAAATTCAGCAATTTTGTTGAAAAAAAAGAGCGATGCGGTGTTGGTGGCGAGAATGGGCTCTTTGCAGCAGTGTGGGGGCGGTCTGGCCGAGAAATTCAGCTGATGCCGATTGATTGATAACAATGCAACAGCTCCCTGGCCTTCTTAAAGGGCAGGTTTTGCAGCTAAGCCCTGAGCATTGAGTTTGTCTCTGTTAGTTGTGAAATAATGGCTACTGCAAGAGGTTTAACGAGGGTCAGCCGCTTCTCAGATGTTGAACTTGAGACCCTGGTCCATGCAGAGATTGGCAGCGTAAGTCCTTCTTTTGCCACTCACTGTCCTTTCAAGGACCTTTTTGCCGAAAACCCCGCCCAAAGTACCGTCAGATACCTCGGCGGCCATCGACAGTCCTTTGGCCGGCACTTGGGCGGGCGGGGGCCTTCACCAATTTCGGCCCCTAGGAAACTGATGAGAGGTGCTAAATTCATTGTGTGAGGAATATCTGGAATATCTTCCAACCCTAATCCTCTACACATCATATAGAAAAACATAGTACTTATTACTGAAATAAGTTCTTACCTTATGTCTGCCAGTCCTAACGACGTAAATCCACAAATTCAGTTGACTTGTCAGTATGGAGTCAATCCCAAAACTGAAGTGACTTGCTGGCAACAGACATGTTCTATATGACCTGTCACCTGACCCGTGACACTATGTTGTGGTGTCGGCACTGATGACTTTGACACTTCTCTGTGTATGGTGCAGTGGTAGGTTGACTCTGATCACGCTGTCAGGTGATGTCGGCAATGCCGCATCGGTAACATTGATGATCTGAGTCACCTGACAATTGTCATAACCTAATATCAAAGGGACTGCCGCGGTGGCGTCATTCACCCGTCCTGACCGTTGAAAGGGGTAAGGGACGGAAACTTTGATCACAAAAAACCTGGGTAGGCGCAGGCAGTGACAGATCCAGGTAATCCGGTCGCCAACCCCAAGAATACTTAACATGACCGAGTCTGTAGGTCACAGGTATAAACGCCCTCCAGCAGCGAGTCAGTGACCACTTTAGTTTTTCTGGCAACTCCATCAGTGGTAAGTCACAGGAAAGATCTAACCCTGTTATTTGCCATAGATATGGCATGAAATATAAAAACAGATAGCAAGAGTTTTTATAGGTATATGGGCCCAAGTTTCCCCAGGAGTTGCTCTGTTTTTTTTGGAGCAACTAGATCTTTTTGGAGTAACATAAAAATCGCAATTCTCCCCATTTAATTTGCTCCAGTGTAAGTGAGTTAGTTAGGTTTTTTTTTGTTCAGTTTTTTTTTCAAAAGTGGGGCATTACGAGCCACTTACACCTGTTTTGGCCATTTAAGCAAGTTTAGCCAGCTAAAAGTTACGCCAAACTAAGTTAGTCCAGAGTAAGTGGCCACTTTTGTGCGTTCTGAAAAACCGTGTGGTGAATTAAGAGATCAGCGGAGATAGCCTCCAAATGACAGTGTTATGAAAGGAATGCTAGTTTGTTTTTAAATCCCAAGCAGTGAGACTGGACAGGGTGTAGGTACTACCAGCCTGATTAAAAAGTGTATATTTTTAGTAAAGATAGCTAGATATTAAAGTACTGGAAAATCTTTGAAGACTCTTTTCTCCCCCTGCCCCACCTCCCCTCCCCCCGCAACCGCAGGGTCAAAATTCTTCCCCTCCCCCCAAAAATGTTCCCCTCCCCCCACCCCCCCAAATTCTTTCCCCCCAAAACTCTTCCCCTCTCCCCAACCCCCGCAAAACTCATCCCCTCTCCCTAAAATTATTCTCCTCCCCCACCCCCAAAACTCTTTACCCCCAAACTCTTCCCCTCTCCCCAAACCCCCAAAATTCATCCCCTCCCCCATCAAAACTCTTCCCCTTCCCCCACCCCCCCAAACTCTTCCCCTCCCCCCCACCCCGATCAAAACTCTCCCCCCCACCAACCTGTCTCTTGTAGGCCTCAGCGCGGGAAGGCAGCGGCTGGCCTGTGCAGCAGGCCACTCGGCCCGGGATAGGGACAGTGAGCGTCAGCTAGTCCCACACAGCCTGCATCACACACTCTCAGACTCTGGGGACTAGGAGCTATTGCGTATGCGCGCACACTCTAGCGTGCATGTGCAGAGGTCCTGGCACTGTTTTCAGCACCGGGTCCTGGCTCCGCCCCAGAATCCAGTTGCCACGCTATGCCACCATGGAGGAGAGGCGAAGGAGTGGCCAAACTCGGCCCGAAGATTTTTGGTGCCCTTGGAGTTCTACAAAAGTGGCGCACCTCTGATGAGTGCGCCAGAAATCTGTGCTCGCCAAATTTGGGCCCCATAAAAATGAAAAGAGTGGCTAGAGTAAATGTTGGTCCCTTAGAGGATGAGACCAGGGAACTAGTAATTGGGAACATGGAGATGGTAGAAACTCTGAACAAATATTTTACATCAGTCTTTACGGTAGAGGATACTAACAATATTCCAACAGTGGAGTGTCAATGGGCTATTGGGGGGTGGGGGGAGGAATTTAACACAATCACAATCACTAAGGAGGTGGTACTCAGTAAGATAATGGGACTAAAGGCAGATAAATCCCCTGGACCTGATAGCTTGCATCCTAGGGTCTTAAGAGAAGTAACAACAGGGATTGTGAATGTACTGGTTGTAATTTACCAAAATTCCCTGGATTCTGGGGAGGTCCCAGCAGATTGGAAAACTGCAAATGTAATGCCTCTATTTAAAAAAGGAGGCAGACAAAAAGCAGGAAACTATAGACTAGTTAGCCTAACATCTGTGGTTGGGAAAATGTTGGAGTCCATTATTAAAGAAGCAGTAGCAGGACATTTGGAAAAGCAAAATTCGGTCAGGCAGAGTCAGCATGGATTTATGAAGGGGAAGTCATGTTTGACAAATTTGCTAGAATTCTTTGAGGATGTAATGAACAGGGTGGATAAAGGGGAACCAGTGGATGTGGTGTATTTGGACGTCCAGAAGGCATTTGTCAATGTGCCTCATAAAAGGTTACTGCACAAGATACAAGTTCACAGGGCTGGGGGTAATATATTAGCATGGATACAGGATTGGTTAACTAACAGAAAACAGAGATTCGGTATAAATGGTTCATTCTCTGGTTGGCAACCAGTAACTAGTGGGGTGCCGCAGGGATCAGTGCTGGGACCCCAACTATTTACAATCTATATTAACGACTTGGGAGAAGGGACTGAGTGTAACGTAGCCAAGTTTGCTGATGGGAGGGAAAGCAAGGTGTGAGGAGGACACAAAAAATCTGCAAAAGGACATAGACAGACTAGGTGAGTGTGCAAAAATTTGGCAGATGGGAGAATAATGTTGGAAAGTGTGAGGTCATGCACTTTGGCAGAAAAAAAATCAAAGAGCAAGTTATTATTTAAATGGAGAAAGATTGCAAAGTGCTGCAGTACAGTGGGACCTGGGGGTACTTGTGCATGAAACACAAAAGGTTAGTATGCAGCTACAGCAAGTGATCAGGAAGGCCAATGGAATCTTGGCCTTTATTGCAAAGGTCATGGAGTATAAAAGCAGGGAAGTCTTGCTAGAGTTATACAGGGTATTGGTGAGGCCACACCTGGAATGCAGTTTTGGTTTCCATATTTACGAAAGGATATACTTGCTTTGGAGGAAGTTCAGAGAAGGTTCACAAGGTTGATTCTGGAGATAAGGGGTTTGACTTATGAGGAAAGGTTGTGTAGGTTGGGCCTTTACTCATTGGAATTCAGAAGAATGAGAGGTGATCTTATCGAAACGTATAAGATTATGAGGGGGCTTGACAAGGTGGATGTAGAGAGGATGTTTCTACTGATGGGGGAGACTAGAATTAGAGGACATGATCTTAGAATACGGGGCTGCCCATTTAAAACAGAAATGAGAAGGATTTTATTCTCTCAGAGGGTCGTAAATCTGTGGAATTCGCTGCCTCGAAGAGCTGTGGAAGCTGGGACATTGAATATATTTAAGACAGAAATAGAGAGCTTCTTAAACGATAAGGGGATAAGGAGTTATGGGGAGCGGGCAGGGAACTGGAGTTGAGTCCATGATCAGATCAGCCATGATCTTATTGAATGGTGGAGCAAGCTCGAGGGGCCATATGGCCTACTCCTGTTTCTATTTCTTATGTTCTTATGTTCTACTTCTGTTGTGTATGCAATAACTCAATAGATTGAATAATGTAAACTCTGAACGGGTAAAAACCTGGGCGTGCAGCAAAGATTCACCAGACTGATTCCAGGGATGGCCGGACTGACAGGGGAGACTGGATCATCTGGGCTTTTATACATTGGAGTTTAGAAGGATGAGAGGGGATCTCATAGAAACATAAAAGATTCTGATGGGACGGGACAGGTTAGATGCGGGTAGATTGTTCCCGTTGTTAGGGGTCGTCCAGAAACCAGGGGACACTGTCTTAGGATAAGGGGTAGGCTATTTAGGACTGAGATGAGGAGAAACTTCTTCACTCAGAGAGTTGTTAACTTGTGAAATTCCCTGCGCAGAGAGTTGTTGATGTCAGTTCATTGGATATATTCAAGAGGGAGTTAGATATGGCCCTTACAGCTAAGGGGATCAAGGGGTATGGAGAGAAAGCAGGAAAGGGGTACTGAGGGAGTGATCAACCATAATCTTATCGAATGGTGGCGCAGGCTTGAAGGGCCGAATGGCCTACTCCTGCACCTATTTTCTATGTTTCTATGTTTCTATTTTATTAGGGCCCAAAATGCTCACATTACAAGGTGGCTAGCCTTTTATACCTGGGCCGCACACACATGCACACAGCCCAATGACTTCCGACAGTGGCGCCACCTGGTGGCTAGTAAAACCAAGCATACATACATGACAATATCCCCCTTTAAGATATTGGTAACGGTCTTTTTTTGGAGTGTCTGGGGTGTCTGGGAGGGGTAGCACCTCTGACAGTGGACTTGTCGTGCTCTTCGGAGTAGTTCCTCTGCCTTGGTTCCCACCTGGCATCCAACTCTCATCTTTGGCTCCAAGTAGCTGTAGCATGCACAGTGGCCACACCCCGGTAAACTGCTTCAATAGGCAGGCTAAACCAGATGAGGGTAGCCGATGGGTATTATCCCACGGTGACTTTCGGGACCTGCTCACCCCAGCATGTGAAGTCTGTTGCGATGGATTGGGCGGAAGAAATCAAGTTTGATCCAACGGCCATGAAGGTGGAACAGCAATGCACTGTGGAGTGTATAGGGCATGGCAGAGCACGAAAGACATCATGGCCATTCACTGCAGCCAACGAAGTCTTCAGTTGTACCAAATTTTGGGCCACTGAAACCCGGCTTCTGCGGAGGAGAGAGTGGGCCCGCCCCTGTGCAGCGGCCTTCCCACTTTAAAAGCATCTATGCACAGGTTTGTACTAACCATCATCCAACATACCAAGTCCTGCGGCAATGGGGGAGAGGCGAAGCGACAGGTGGAGGTGATCACTGGGAGTCGTAGCCTCAAACCTGCATGTAGGTGGCCTGTGGGCAAGTGGTCGCTCGACTCTGTATCCAGGGCAGCAGAGGAACCCGGCAGCACCCCAGGCGACTGAGCAGCCCTCTTTAGGACAGCACTGCTCACCCTTTATAAGGGAGGGGCCTAGAAAAGGTGCCCAAACATTGCCCGCCCTTTCATTAACTGGCCAGTATACTGCGGCTGACAGTTCAACCCATTCTGCGGTCGAAAATACAGCAACAGTTGAAAACTTCATAACACAAGAAAACTTCTTCTCGGACAATGGAACGTTCGCACACTCTTAGACAGAGCTGACACTGTAAGACCAGAAAGAAGGACTGCCCTTATTGCAAGAGAGCTGCAGCGTTATAACATCGACATAGCGGCTCTGAGTGAGACAAGACTTGCAGAGGAGGGCTGCGTGAGTGAACTAGGTAGCGGCTACACCTTCTATTGGAAAGGCAAGGCAGGGAATGAGAATAGGATCCACGGAGTTGGCATAGCAGTGAAGACTTCTCTTATGCAACAGTTTCCGAATCTGCCTGAAGGGATTAACGAAAGACTTATGAAACTGCGTTTCCCCCTGAATGCCAAGTGCCACATCACCATTATAAGTGTTTGTGCACCCACCCTTCCAAGCCCCGATGAGATGAAAGAGAGGTTCTATGCAGATCTAGACAGACTGGTCAGGTCCACACCTGCTGGGGACAAGTTGATCATCCTGGGTGATTTCAACGCACAAGTTGGAAAAGACAGCAAGCACTGGAAGGGAGTCATTGGACAGCACGGCACAAGAAAATTAAACAGTAATGGCATCCTCCTCTTGAGTATGTGCACGGAGAACGACTTGACTATTACAAATACTCTATTCAGGCAGGCCGACAAGTATAAAACAACTTGGATGCACCCCAGGTCTAAGCAATGGCATATGATAGACCATGTCATTGTAATAAGGTGAGACATCAAGGATGTAAAAATCACAAAAGCCATGCGGGGAGCAGAATGCTGGACAGATCACCGTCAGGTCAGATCCACCTTCCAGCTGTACATTGCTCCACTTCAGCGCAAGCGTCCAAAACCGAGCAGAAGTGCCTTTAACACAGCTAGGCTGAAACATCAGTGCTACCGTGAGCAGTTCCAGGATGACCTCGATAACAGGCTGATGTCTCACGGACCGTTCATCTGCAACACCACACAGAAGTGGACAAAGCTCAAACAGATGGTGACAGACTCAGCAAAGACAACTCTTGGACTTAAAAATAAGGTACACGAAGACTGGTTCAATGAAAACAACGTTGAGATCTGCAAGACGCTGGATGAAAAGAAAAAAGCATACCTAGAATGGCAAAATGACCCTTCCTCATGCATGCAGAGCAAAGCACAAAGAGACCTTTGCCAGATGCAAGATAAAGGGTGGCAGACAAAAGCAGAGGAAGTGGAACATTATGCTGAAACTCACAATACAAAGATGTTCTTCAGCGCCATCAAGTCAGTCAGTCGATGGAGCATCAAAACCCAGCACTACTCCACTCCTTTCAGCAGATGGCAGCACTTAGATCAAAGACAGGACTGGCATAAATGAGATGTGGAGAGAACACTTCAGTAATCTTCTTAATCGACCTTCAACAGTGAATGAAGAAGCACTTGACTCCATACCCCAGCAACCTATCAAAGAAGATCTTGATCTTCCTCCCAGCATGGACGAAGTAAAGAAAGCCATCAACTAGATGAGTACTGGAAAGGCTCCAGGAAAGGATGGAATCCCTGCCGAAATCTACAAGGCAGTAGGCCCAGCAACTCTCGAGGCCTTTCATGACATAATAACTAGCACCTAGGAAGATGAAGACATGCCACAGGACTTCTGTGACGCTATGATAGTTTCCCTCTACAAGAACAAGGGCACCAAAGCAGACTGTGGCAACTACAGGGGAATATTGCTTCTGTCCATTGCTGGGAAGATCATTGCCCGCATAGTATTGAACTGACTCATAGCTAGTGACTCGGAAGCAAATCTTCCAGAAACACAATGTGGCTTTCGACCTGGTCGGAACACAGCGGACATGATCTTTGCACTCAGACAAGTGCAGGAGAAGTGCATTGAGCAGAACATGGACCTGTACGCTATATTTATTGACCTCACCAAGGTCTTTGATACTTCAACAGAGCAGCGCTGTGGTCAATCTTGACGAAACTTGGGTGCCCAAGGAAGTTTGTCCACATCATCGAGCTGTTTCATGACAACATGACAGGTGAAGTGCTCTCAGACGGCACAACCACGGCCCCATTTGCCATCTCAAATGGAGTGAAACAAGGTTGTGTACTCGCTCCAGTTCTGTTCAACCTATTCTTTACCTGCGTCTTGAACTATGCCATAAAAGACTTGGAGTTTGGGGTCTACCTGAAATATCGATTAGATGGTTCACTGTTCGACCTCCGCCGCCTTGCTGCAAAGACCAAAGTACGAAACGACTCATCCTAGAGGCACTCTTTGCTGACGACTGTGCCCTCATGGCACACAAGGAGAGTGACCTACAATTCATACTCAGCAAATTTGCTGAGGCAACAGAATTGTTTGGCCTAACCATCAGCCTTAGTAAAACCAAGGTTCTCTATCAGCCTGCCCCTGGCACCACAGCACCTGCTCCCACAGCAGTATACAACTAAAGTCAGTGGACAGCTTCAAGTACCTTGGCAGCACCATATCAAGTGATGGGTACTTGGACAAGGAGATTGATGCAAGGATCTGTAAAGCAAGCCAGGCACTTGGTCGCTTGCGCACTAAGGTGTTGAGTCACCACCACATCCGACTGTCAACTAAACTGTTGGTGTATAGAGCAGTCGTTCTCTCATCTCTCCTTTATGGATGAGAGACCTGGACACCCTACAGGCATCACATCAAAAAGTTGGAAGCTTTCCATATGCGCAGTCTCAGATCTATACTCCACATACGCTGGCAAGACCGGGTGTCAAACTTTGAGGTTCTGGAGAGAGTACAATCAACTAGCATCGAGGTGATAATCATGCGGGCCCAGTTCCGGTGGGCTGGACATGCCATCCGCATGGATGAGTCAAGGATCCGTCATCAGCTTCTTCACGGCGAACTCTGTGAAGGTCGAAGACACCAGGGGCGCCCCCGCAAGCGCTACAAAGATTACATCAAGGCTAACCTTCAGTACTGTGGCATCCGACCAAAGGACCTCGAGAATACAGCAGGTAATAAAATCCAGTGGTGAACCCTCATGAGGACTGCCTGCCAGACCTTCGAAGAAAGCCGATGTCAACGCCTGCGGGACACTAGAGATAGACAACATCAGGTGGCAGTACTGTCAGGATCAGGCACATCGAACTTCCCTTGTCTGACGTGCAAGAGACTATGTGCATCCAGAATTGGCCTATACAGCCATTTGAAGACACATGTCATTGATGATTAGCACATCAACGTCTTTGTTGGATACGACAGACTACCAAGAACGGTCTTTTTTACAAATTGAGACGGTCCGGGGCTTTCCGCTCCCGAGTTGAACGTCTCAGTTCAACTCCAGCCTTGGGCGAGCGCTCTGAGTCTGTTATGACTGGGGGCTGGGTAGCCGGTCTGATGGGAGTGGCAATGACCATGTCAGAGATTGAAAGTCCAGATTCATTGACCATGTCAGTGATTGAAAGTCCAAATTCAACAGCGGAGTCCTCTGATGACTGATGGTAGGTTGGTTGGTCACTGATTGTATCTTCCTCAGACTGTTCCGGTTCATCCGCAGCTTTATCTGATCGACATGTTTCCTGCATGTCTGCCCATTTTTGAGCTTAATGATAAACACTCTATTACCCTCCTTGGCTGTAACAGTACCAGCGATCCATTTGGGACCTTGACCATAATTTAGTACATACACAAGATCATTGATAGAAATGTCACGTGACACAGTAGCGCGCTCATGATACCCTTGCTGACTTTGACGTCTGTATTCGATACGATTTTTCAAGTCAGGGTGGACAAGAGAGAGCCTAGTCTTGAGACCTCTCTTCATCAATAGTTCAGCAGGAGAGACCCCGGTAAGCATATGGGATCTTGTCCTGTAACGCAGCAATATACGTGACAAGTGAGTTTGCAGTGAACCTTGAGTTACACGTTTCATACTCTGCTTGATAGTTTGGACCGCACGCTCTGCCTGTCCATTGTTTGCGGGTTTGAATGGTGCTGACCTCACATGTTTGATACCATTGAGTTGCATGAACTCTTGAAACTCCATACTGGTGAAGCAGGATCCATTGTCACTTACAATGATGTCAGGCAGACCATGTGTAGCAAACATGACACGAAAGTTCTCAATGGTAGCTGTGGATGTGCTGGATGACATGATTGTACACTCTATCCACTTGGAATAAACATCCACCACAACTAAGAACATCTTTCCCAGGAAGGGACCTGCAAAGTCGATGTGGATCCTGGACCATGGTTTAGGTGGCCATGACCACAGTCTCAGCGGTGATTCCGCTGGTGCTTTACTAAGCTGCATGCAAGTGTTGCACTGATCACACATGATTCCAGATCAGAGTCAATTCTAGGCCACCATACATGAGACCTGGCAATGGCTTTCATCATGACAATACCGGGATGTGTACTATGTAGATCATGCACAAATTTCTCTCTACCTTTCTTGGGCATAACAATACGATTACCCCACAGTATATAATCTGATTGAATGGATATTTCGTCTTTGTGACTGATGTAAGGTTTGATCTCCTCACATATTTGCTTAGGTATGGCAGACCAATCACCACTAAGGATACAACGTTTCACAACCAATAATATCGGGTCCTGGTTGATCCAGGTCTTAACTTGTTGGGTCGTGACAGGGGTTCCTTCACTTTCAAAAGCATCCATAACTAACAGTAGGTCTGCTGGTTGTGGCGTTTCCACCTCTGGTGTGGGCAACGGTAGATGGCTCAATGTATCGGCACAATTCTCAGTGCCAGGTCTATGGCGAATTACATAATCATAAGCAGATAATGTCAACGCCCACCTCTGGATGCGGGACGATGCATTGGTATTGATACCTTTGTTTTCCGAAAACAATGAAATGAGTGGCTTGTGATCTGTTTCCAGTTCAAACTGAAGACCAAACAGGTACTGACGCATCTTTTTAACCCCAAACACACAGGCTTGTGCTTCTTTCTCTACCATGCTGTAGGCTCTTTCTGTTATATATGCAGACTATAGATATACTCTCTGTGTAGTCACTGTATAATAGTATAAGATGGAGACTTGTTTACCTAATGTGCTATCAATAAGGTTTACACTGTGTATATACATGCTGGCACCACTAGAGGGTGCAACTGGTGGAGACCATGGTTTCCTGTCCTGCCCTGGTGGCAGCGGCTGTATAAAAGGGGAGCCACCATACGACTGCCTCACACTGGAGTTAGGAATAAAGGAACAAGGTCACTACAGTTTAAATACAACACATTGCCTCGTGGAGTCATTCATAGGTACAGTACAAACATAACAACTGGCGACGAGAATACGGAGTTTCATGCGACATTATGGCTACCTTTGCACACTAAAAGACTTCACAGAGGGTATTGATTGGGATGCCTTCACGGAAAAGCTTGAGCTACATTTCGTGGCAAATGACCTGGCAGGGGAGATGGACACATTGGCGGAGAAGCGCAAGGCTATACTGCTGACTAGTTGTGGTACCAAGGTCTACCGCCTCGTCAGGGACTTGTTGGCACTCACGAAGGCCAAGGATAAGACATACGATGAGCTGACTGAACTAATTTGCAACCAACTTAAACCAAAAGATAGCATCCTCACGGCTAGGCACAGATTCTACACTCACCGCCAGGAGATTACAAAATATGCAGCCGACCTCAGGAGACTTGCCGCACCATGTGATTTCAGCACGCACCTCAATGAAGCATTACGAGACATCTTCGTTATAGGAATTGGCCACGTAGGCCGCCTTCACAAGCTATTTTTTGCCGACATCACAGTCAACTTGCAGAAGGCCATCAGCATCAGTCAAGCATTCATGACCTCGAACTGCAGCACCAAGCAAATTATTCATCCTGTAGACTCAAACCCGGCAAGTACTGTACACAGAATGGTGCCTTTCACAGGCAAGACCAGGTCAGAAAGCACAGACCTCAGGGTTCCAGAACTCAGAGTCCGCCGAGGGGTGCTAATCGAGTAGCACCATGCTGGCGTTGTGGAGGAAACCATAGGACTCACCAGTGTTGGTTTGCTGAGCACGTATGCAAAGCCTGTAACACGAAGGGCCACCTCCAGCATATGTGTAAAAGAAATACGACTCACCGTCCAGCAGAGGAGTCGGTAGATGACTTTGAATCCAGCGGGGAGTACGATGATTTGGCCAGAGAGGCAGCTCAGCCCCAAGAAGAAGAGTATGGAGTGTATACCTGCACCACCGATTGTCCTCCAGTGAAGATGGAAGTCGAAATAAATGGCGTTCCAGTCTTCATGGAAGTGGACACAGGAGCGAGCCAGTCAGTGATGAGCCAGGATGTCTTCGAGAGGCTATGGACTGAAAAATGACCCGAGCTGGTTCCAGTGCAGGAAAAGTTGTGCACCTACACCAAGGAGCTGATCCCAGTCCTTGGTAGTGCGGATGTAAGTGTAATCCATAATGGCGTGGTGCACAAGTTACCTCTGTGGATTGTTGCAGGTGATGGTCCAACGCTACTCGGAAGAAGGTGGATGGGGAAGATCCAGTGGAAATGGGAAGATCTCTTCATTCCAGCAATCAATGTCCCCCGTGCTCAGAGACAGAGCAAAACCTCACCTTCGCTTGGGCCAGGCACCAGAGAACAGACCAGCGCAGCACCTGAGGAACAGACCATCCAGTGTGACTGCATGGGAATGATCTGACAGGAACAACCTAAAAGTACCTTCCTGGCTCCAGTGGCAGGACTACTGAGGAGGAAGATCGAATTCACAGGCACTTTTCCAGCTTTTGTGGCAGAATCGTAGGAGAGAAGGATCAGAGCAATCCACCTCGAGGACAGAGGCAAAATGGCGATCCTGCTGCAGCGAGGGGCAGCATGGCATGGCAGGGTTCTCTTAAAGGAGACTTGCAAACAATTGAAATTAAAGAGACATTATATGCATGGCAATCAATGTAACGAACCAATTAAGAATGTAAAGAACAAAATGTTGCGAGATATTGGAAATAGACTGTCCCCAAAAGTAGCAAGCGAGCAAATTCGGGAGGGTAAAGATGCCCTGCCCCAGGTGTCCCCACAATTTATAGGCCAGCAACCTCAGGAGGGTGAAGGCACTGATCCTGATACCCTGCAGGCACATGATGGCACTATTCGCCACGGACCTGGAAATGAAGATGGCCGCCGTTGCCCACCATCCGGGTGGAGATGGCGCAGCCCCCAGACCCCTCGCTACCTCAGCCATGTCCGGGAGCGAAAGGTCTGAACTAACGAGTTTCCCAAACGGGACCTGGAACAGCCAGGTTCCCAACACCGTTAGAGAGCAGGCAGAAGATCCTGTAGCGCTCAAAGGAGGACAGGGAGGCCACACACATCGGTCACTAGGCAATGGTAAATGCCCCGAATCCTGGCAAGCTGAGTGAACCAAGCCCACCCCGCTAGCAGGGGGCGCAGCGCCGCCATCAGACGACTAGGACCCCATCCGGTTGCTCTGGAACTAGCGTCCTTGCATACCTGTATTGCTACCTCAGTACCGAACATGACTAAACCATGAATGCAATCTACCCAATCCTGGCGCACAACCGTAAAACATAATGAATGTAAGTTACTGAACCAAGGTGTCATGATACAAACTGTAAAAAAAAAAGATTTTTTCTTACTTTCTTTGTACTTGCACTGTGTCTGATCCTGTATGTTTATGTAACGGGCCAGCTGCATGATCTCGCTGTGGTGGGGGCAGGGGTTGGGGGGCGGAAATGGATGTATGTAGCCATGGACACACAAATGGGTCACACCTAGCACCCTCTGGAACTTCCACTGCATCATCGAACCATCGAAAGTGATAACCATTACCCAATGTTGTGGCAAAAGGATTTGGGGGTTAACAGGCAGAGAGTCAAGCCAAAGCACAGCCAAGGTACAAGGGCTATTGGCACTTCAGTCTGGGGAGAACGAAGCCAGAGTACATAGTGCAAAGGTAATTGGCACAAAGGACTTGGGGAAGAGTGGTGTTATATATGCAGACTATAGATATACTCTCTGTGTAGTTACTGTATAGTTGCATAAGATGGAGACTTGTTTACCTGATGTACTATCAATAAGGTTTACACTGTGTATACATACTGGCACCACTAGAGGGTGCAACTCGTGGAGACTGGGGTTTCCTGTCCTGCCCTGGTGGCAGGGGCTACATAAAAGAACATAAGAACATATGAATTAGGAACAGGAGTAGGATATCTAGCCCCTCGAGCCTGCTCCGCCATTCAACAAGATCATGGCTGATCAGGCCATAGACTCAGCTCAACTTACCCGCCCGCTCCCCGTAACCCTTAATTCCCTTATTAGTTAAAAATCTATCTATCTGTGATTTGAATACATTCAATGAGCTAGCCTCAACTGCTTCCTTGGGAAGAGAATTCCACAGATTCACAATCCTCTGGGAGAAGAAATTCCTTCTCAACTCGGTTTTAAATTGGCTCCCCTGTATTTTGAGGCTGTGCCCCCTAGTTCTAGTCTCCCCGACCAGTGGAAACAGCCTCTCTGTGTCTATCATGTCTATCCCTTTCATTATTTTAAATGTTTCTATAAGATCGCCCCTCATCCTTCTGAACTCCAACAAGTAAAGACCCAGTCTACTCAATCTATCATCATAAGGTAACCCCCTCATCTCCGGAATCAGCCTAGTGAATCGTCTCTGTACCCACTCAAAAGCTAGTATATCCTTCCTTAAGTAAGGTGATCAAAACTGCACGCAGTACTCCAGGTGCGGCCTTACCAATACCCTATACAGTTGCAGCAGGACCTCCCTGCTTTTGTACTCCATCCCTCTCACAATGAAGGCCAACATTCCATTTGCCTTCCTGATTACCTGCTGCACCTGCAAACTAACTTTTTGGGATTCATGCACAAGGACCCCCAGGTCCCTCTGCACCGCAGCATGGTGTAATTTCTCCCCATTCAAATAATATTCCCTTTTACTGTTTTTTTTTCCAAGGTGGATGACCTCACACTTTCTGACATTGTATTCCATCTGCCAAACCTTAGCCCATTCGCTTAACCTATCTAAATCTCTTTGCAGCCTCTCTGTGTCCTCTACACAACCTGCTTTCCCACTAATCTTTGTGTCATCTGCAAATTTTGTTACACTACATTCTGTCCCCTCTTCCAGGTCATCTATGTATATTGTAAACAGTTGTGGTCCCTGCACCGATCCCTGTGGCACACCACTAACCACCGATTTCCAATCCGAAAAGGACCCATTTATCCGGACTTTCTGCTTTCTGTGAGCCAACCAATTCTCTATCCATGCTAATACATTTCCTCTGACTCCGCGTACCTTTATCTTCTGCAGTAACCTTTTGTGTGGCACCTTATCGAATGCCTTTTGGAAATCTAAATACACCACATCCAGCGGTACACCTCTATCCACCATGCTCGTTATATCCTCAAAGAATTCCAGTAAATTAGTTAAACATGATTTCCCCTTCATGAATCCATGTTGTGTATGCTTGATTGCACTATTCCTATCTAGATTTCCAGCTATTTCTTCCTTAATGATAGCTTCAAGCATTTTCCCCACTACAGATGTTAAACTAACCGGCCTATAGTTACCTGCCTTTTGTCTGCCCCCCTTTTTAAACAGAGGCGTTACATTAGCTGCTTTCCAATCCGCTGGTACCTCCCCAGAGTCCAGAGAATTTTGGTAGATTATAACGAATGCATCTGCTATAACTTCCGCCATCTCTTTTAATACCCTGGGATGCATTTCATCAAGACCAGGGGACTTGTCTACCTTGAGTCCCATTAGCCTGTCCAGCACTACCCACCTAGTGATAGTGATTATCTCAAGGTCCTCCCTTCCCACATTCCCGTGACCAGCAATTTTTGGCATGGTTTTTGTGTCTTCCACTGTGAAGACGGAAGCAAAATAATTGTTTACGGTCTCAGCCATTTCCACATTTCCCATTATTAAATCCCCCTTCTCATCTTCTAAGGGTCTGCTTTTATGAACTCACAGATCTCGGTCACAACTTCTTTGCGGAAACACAGCCTTCTCAGACAGTCTGCCTCACTCAGGTGCAGGTATAAATGCCTGTCTCGATATACCCGATGTGGGTAAGACCTCCTGCCCATCATTCTACTTGCTCTGAGATTCCTCAGGTGATGATGCCTAATCAATCTTCTCCTCCACAGCACCATCACGCAGAAGGCATGAGGTATGGCATTGTCAATATTGCCCCATAATTTAATTGTCGCTTTGCAAGAAGCTCAAAAACAGCATGACAAAGCACTCAAACCTTCTTTCCTCTCTCTCCCCAAGATAGACCCCCCAGTATGGACTGCACCCTGGTCTGCGCATGTGCATTAGGCTTGCTTAGAACGGGAAGCTAGGCATTCAATGAAGAAATGAAGTTGAATGCAATTCTTTAATATTTGATTTTTTTCAAAGTACCAAGCCACCACCAAACGTCTCCTCACCGGGCTCAAGGGTCAGAGTGTCGGCCGGCAGAATTGCTCCCTCGCCCAGACACAGAGGCTCGGCTTCCACCACCCCAACACCCCCCCATCCTCCTCCCAGGCTTCTTTTGAAGCTGCTGTATAGGCTAAGGGTTCTCATCCCTTTTATAGGTGGCTGGAAGTTCAGTTCGGATTCCACGCCTTCCTCCCCACAATTGGCTTCTTTTGAAGCTGAGCCCCGAGCCTCTGTGTCCGGGCGAGGGAGCGATTCTGTTGATCGACGCTCTGACCCTTGAGCCCGATGAGGAGATGTTTGGTGGTGGTGTGGTACTTTGAAAAAAATCAAAAATTAAAGAATTGCATTAGACTTCCATTTTCTCGGTTTTGACTTTGAAAAAATTAACTTCATGATGCATATTGTTCATCTTCTTGACTCCCTCCAAAACTTCGCCTAAAAACAATGGCGTCTTTCTGCACCGATTTTGTAATGTGCGCTGCTTTTTCTTAAGTGCCCAGAAGGTTTTTTGGGAGTGGTCACATACACCGCCCTAGGAAAAATGTAAGTTGGCCAAACTTGCTTAAATGTGAAAAACTGGCGCAGACATCAGGTTACGCTCACTATGATGCAAAAAAATCATAAACTAAAAAAATCGATCCGAACTGAGTTACACTGGTGCAGAAACTTTGGGGAAACTTGGAGATTTTAATTTACTCAAAATAAAACGGCGCACGCCAAAAAATGGCGCAGAGAACTGGGAAAAATTGAGCCCACTAGCGTGATCTAGAGAAAACAATGTCACCTTATACTCTTTACTGAGTTGCCACCAGCCAGGGCTGCACAATAAAATAAAAGTACAATCAGTATTGTACATATCAAGGTTACTGTGCTTTAGATCATTCCAGTGCTACTTGAATAAACAGTAACAACGCTCACTGCATAAGGAACTTTCATGAAACCAAAACAGCCGTTGACCTATTGGGTTGTTTTCTGAACTTTGGTTTGTGGAGGTGAATGAATTATCCATTAGCTCTGAAAGATTTTTGTAACTTGATTTGTCTCCCTTCTATTCTTTCCTAGCCATAATCAATAAAGTCTTTGGACATAGAAACATAGAAACATAGAAAATAGGTGCAGGAGTAGGCCATTCGGCCCTTCGAGCCTGCACCACCATTCAATATCATCATGGCTGATCAATCACCTCAGTACCCCTTTTCCGCTTTCTCTCCATACCCCTTGATCCCTTTAGCCGTAAGGGCAATATCTAACTCTCTCTTGAATATATCCAATGAACTGGCATCAACGACTCTCTGCAGCAGGGAATTCCACAGGTTAACAACTCTCTGAGTGAAGAAGTTTCCCCTCATCTCAGTCCAAAATGGCCTACCCCTTATCCTAAGACTGTGTCCCCGGTTCTGGACTTCCCCAACATCGGGAACGTTCTTCATCGGATTTGGTTGTTGGTTTCACCGGAGCTAGAAGATTTTTCATGAGGCCATAGGCTGTTGCCCCACAGACGGTAAGGAGGATCGCCCTTCGTTTGGCAGTGTTCTCGTCCCCTTCCAGCTCGTTGGTCACGAAGTATTTGTCGAGTCTCTCCACAAGGGCCTCCCAATCATCCTCTTCTGAGAATCTCTCCAGGATACCAACAATTATTTGCATTTTCATGCGGTTGTTTGTTACCTCATCGCCAATTATTATGCTCATAATAAAGGATGAAACTGAATACTGTGAGCAATGAGTAAATGTGACCTAGCTCCTTTAATTGAACTCCAGAGTGCTGGTACAATGTGGGAGGCCTGCTAATATACAATGCTCCCAAGGGATGCTGGGATCTCTTGGGACTCCAACAGGTAGGCCCTATGGTGGTGGTGGTGATACAGGTTGCCAAGGGTTACATACATAACACATGGATCAGAATGTACCAGCAGCTTATTTGAGCAAAGCAGATTAGTAGCTTTCTCAAAAGCTCTATCTTGAGACACACCCCAAACCCAGTTGTCGCCTTTTCTTAGCAGCATGTGCAGTGGCTCTAATGAAGTACTCAATCTAGGTAAGAAATTACCGAAGTAGTTGAGTAGACCAAGGAATGAATGCAGCTCCGTCACAGCAGCTTGGGTGCATTTTTGATGGCCTTGATTTTCGAGTCCGTAGGCCTGATACCATCTGCAGCAATTTTCCTCCCCAGAAATTTGACTTCCGGTGCCATGAAGACGCATTTCGAGCATTTCAGTCTGAGTCCCACTTTGTCCAGATGATGTAGAACCTCTTCCAAGTTGTTCAGATGTTCGGCGGAGTCACAACCTGTGACCAGTATGTCATCTTGCAACACGACGGTTCTGGGGACGGACTTCAGTAGACTCTCCATGTTCCTTTGAAATATAGCTGCAGCCAAGCGAATTCCAAAAGGACACCTGTTGTAGATAAACAGTCCTTTATGAGTGTTATGCACGTAAGTTTCTTCGACGTGTCGACCAGCTCCTGTGTCTGTAGGCCGACGTCAGATCCAGTTTTGTGAACGACTTCCCCCCGGCTAGCGTTGCAAACAGGTCATCAGCCTTCGGTAACAGGTATTAATCCTGTTTTGAAACTTGATTGATCGTAACCTTGTAGTCTCCACAAATCCTGACAGTGCCATCACTTTTCAACACTGCAACAATGGAGTTGGCCCATTCGTTAAATTCGGTTCGTGACATGACCCCTTCATGCTGAAGTCTGTCTAGTTCGATTTTGACCTTCTCCCGGAACTGCCCGAGCTTTATGATGGACGGGTCTTGCATCCGAGTCCACGTGGATCTGCCCCTTGGCTCCCGTGAAATTGATGATGCCTGGTTCAAACAGCGAGGGGAACTTGCTCAGCACTTGAGCACATCGAGTATCCTCCTGCGACGACAATGATTTGATTTTGTTCCAGTTCCATTTGATTTTTTCGAACCAGTGCCTGCCGAACAGCATTGGACCATTGACTGGAAGAATCCATAATGGTAAATCGTGAACCGCACCATCATACGACACCTTGACTATTGCACTGCCAATCACCGTTATGAGTTCTTTAGTGTACGTACGCAACTTAGCATTGACTGGACTCAGCTTAGGCCTCACAGCCTTAGTATCCCACAGCTTGTCGAATGTCCTCTGGCTCATTATCGATTGACTTGCACTCGTGTCCAATTCCATTGATACCGACACACCATTAAGTTTTACATTAATCATTATCAGTTGGCTCTTTGTTAGGAACGAATACAATCCACACACTTCCACCTCTGGTATCTCGGATTGCAAATCCAGATCCGCGCTAGACTGGTCATCATCCACGTGGTGTGTCGCAGCACGCTTGCTCAGTTGCGGACACATGCGCTGGAGATGTCCCACTCTCGAACAGCCTTTACAAATATACTGTTTATGCCGACACTGATGATGCCAATGTTTTTCCCCCACAACGCATACACGTTGAGATCGGATTCATTCCCGCTGGCGGACTTTGAGCAGCCACAGGTTTCGCGTACGCAGTCAGGTAGGCCCTGCCATATGCAGCTCTGCCAAACGACGATACTATCTTGTTTACAGTATTTGCCGAGTTCCGATTTTTCAATGATATCTGTTTTAAGCTTTTGTCTTGCATGATTGCGCAATCGTGATGGCCTTGCTCAAATCCAGCATCTCCGCCGCCAGTAGCTTACGCTGGATCACCTCGTGGTTCATGCCAATTACAAAGCAGTCCCGCAGCATGTCTGCCAACACAGTTTCGAACTTGCACGGTCCAGCTAGATGTCTTAGGTCGGCAATGAATTCCGCTACATTCTGGCCCTCAGAATGAACGTGCATATAGAATCGATATCTTGAGATGATGATGCCTTCATCTGGTTTGAGATACTCACGTACCAGAGCACACAATGTTTCATAGTCCTTGTCTGTTGGACTTAAGGGCGAGAGGAGATTCTTTATGAGTCCATAGATTTTCGGACCACAAACCGTGAGGAGGACCGTCCGGCGCCGAACTGCGTCTGCCTCTTTCTTCATTTTATTGGCCAAAAAGTATTGGTTCAAGCGGGCTACCATGTCTGCCCAATCTTCTCCCTCCATGAATCGCTCCAGAATTCCAATTGTGCTCATTTTGCATGCGAAGGTTCTTGTTACCTCGTCGCCAAATCTTGTGTATGCAATAACTCAATAGACTGAATACTGTAAACTCCGAACAGGTACAAACCTGGCTCTACTTTATTAGGGCCCAAAGTAATTACATTACAAGACAGCTGGCCTTTTATACCTGGGCCGCACACACGTGGGCACAGCCCAATGTCCTCTGACAGTGGTGCCACCTGGTGGCTAGTAAACCCAAGCATACATACATAATAGGAAGTGTGGGACGAGGGGAAGTGAGGCAGAGAGGAGGAAAAGGGAGATGAGGACGGAGGACAGGGAAGATGAAAAAGGGTGGAGATGAGAATGGGAAAGAGCGGGGAAAGAAGAGAGGATGGGGAAAATATGTTTTGTGAAATTGAATAAAAATGAAAAGAAATTACTTTTTTTTGTCTGAGAGCACTGATTTTAATGCTCTCTCTATATACCCACTTATACTGCCGTTTCGAACCGGTGATAGGCATCTGTACAGCCCCGCCCCTGCTTTGAAACTCAAATAGATGTTGTTTTAATAAATTGCATTATTATTAAAATCGGAGCTTGGGTTTAAATGGGGCTCAGAGATGCAGGGCTGTGGCTGGGAAAGGGGAAGAGACTGATACTGAAGTGGCGATTTTAACCCTACGCACCAGGCGGAAACCAAGTGGGTTGGCAGTTAAAATCGTCGGGCAGACTTAACTCTCCAATGACCCGCCTGGATCCTGGCATCTTCCAATTTAACCTGCTCTTCTGAACAGGTGGCTAAGGCAGTTGCTTAAAGCCAGTCCGGACCTAAAGTCATCAGGGCCTGACTGCAATTTTAAGTCTGGCTGAGAGGGAGAGGGGCTTTCCCATCAGGTGAAGTCAGCGAGTACAGGATCTGAGACCAGAAGAGGCCATTTAAGACTTTTTTGCTATCCTTGTGGAGTCAGGAGGAGAAGCAGTAATTAGTTTACTGAAGACATTTTCATTAAAACTGGGCCCCTTTAATTTTTCATTGTTATTTTTTACATCCAATCATAGATTGTAAGGAATATATTTAGTATTCGGAGCTCTTGCCCATGGGATTTGGCTTAAGACTACATAAAATTATTTCATTTCATGCTATTAGCAACTTTGTCAGAGAGGGGCAATTTTTATCCCATAAATCTGGCTTTAATTTCAAACTTAATTGAAAAAGAGATGAAAGGACAGTGCTCTGACATGCTTTGTCACCCATTTTTCACAGCTGCTGTTGTGTTTTTTTGTGAATGGTCTATAGCTGTACCTCGGTGCTCTGTCACGGCCTCTTAGCCGTACATGTAATTCTGCTGTCAGTGCAGGTTTTATTTATCGTCTCTTATTGTCTCCCACCCACTCCACACCCCTTGAGTAACCAAGAGCAGCCAATGCACTGACCAGCTCAGGCTGAGGTTGGTATTAAGTATATGTAGAGAACCAAAATTGAGCTGGTGATTGGAACTTGAATCTATTTTCTATAATGAAGTTTATATGTGCCACTATATGACTTTAGTACAGAAATGTTACTCAATCCAGAAAATGTAAAGCAGGAAATCAGTTGGGAGGCTTTGATTTTAGCCACGGCAACAAACATCGCTGCTGGAAGATCACGCCTACTAAGATTCATCACTTATAAGCCTGAGTCATGGCTTAAATGAGCTGTAAAGTCAAACTTGATAATGAAAGTCCTTGTTATCACAAATATCCATTATCATAAGTTTTTTTATTACTCCTGGTCACACTGAAGTTCTGTTTTCTAGGAGAACTGGAACCTCAGCAAAATCAATGTTTGATATGTAAAGTGACTTTGCCAGTCTCCTTGAGATTCTCATGATGAGGTTTGATGGTAATGGCACTACAACATTCTACACCCATCTGACTCTCTTGTAATGGACAGGCTACTGACCTTTAGATCAAAACCATCTCCTAATCTCCTTTAGGGAAGGAAATCTGCCGTCCTTTCCTAGTCTGGCCTATATGTGACTCCAGACCCCCAAAGCAATGTGGTTGACTCTTAACTGCCCTCTGAAAATGGCCTAGTGAGCACTCAGTTGTAGAAAACTGCTACAAAAAACAATAAGTAGAATAAAACTGGACAAACCACCCAGTATCAACCACGGCAGCGGCTACAGACATGACAACGGCACACCCAGCCCAGTCGACCTTGCAGATTCCTCTGTTCCTTGGTGTCTTGACCCGTGATAAGGATGTCGTCCTGAAATACGATTGTTCTGGGGATGGATTTGAGCAGGCTTTCCATGTTCCTCTGAATGATGGCGGCTGCTGAATGAATGCCAAACGGACACCTGTTGTAGACAAACAGCCCTTTGTGCGTGGTGATGGTGGTCAGTAGCTTGGATTCTTCGGCCAGTTCCTGGGTCATGTCGGCTGAAGTGAGGTCCAACTTGGTGAACAGCTTGCCTCCTGCCAGCGTGGCAAAAAGATCCTCCGCTCTCGGAAACGGGTATTGGTCCTGAAGGGACACTCGATTGATGGTGGCCTTGTAGTCGCCACAGATTCTGACCGAGCCATCCGTTTTTAGAACAGGGACGATAGGGCTTGCCCAGTCGCTGAATTCAACGGGCGAAATTATGCCCTCTCTTAGCAATCTGTCCAACTCACTCTCAATTTTCTCCCGCATCACATACGGCACAGCTCTGGCTTTGTGGTGCACTGGTGTGGCGTCCGGGGTGATGCGTATCACTACTTTGGTGCCTTTGAAAGTCCCGACACCTGGTTGAAATAATGACTCAAATTTCTGTAGGACCTGTGAGCATGAACTTCGCTCCACAGATGAAATGGCGTGCACATCCCCCCATTTCCAGTTCATCTCGGCTAGCCAGCTCCTTCCCAAAAATGCGGGACCATTTCCTGGGACAATCCAGAGTGGCAGCCGGTTCTGAGATCCATTATGTGTGACCACCAACATTGCACTGCCGAGCACTGGGATGATCTCTTTGGTGTATGTCCGTAATTGCGTGTTAATGCGTTCTAGTTTGGGTCTGCTAGCTCTGAGTGGCCATAGTTTCTCGAATTGTTGGACACTCATAAGTGACTGGCTGGCTCCTGTGTCCAGCTCCATGCGTACTGGGATGCCATTTAACAGTACTCTCATCATCATAGGTGGCGTTTTTGTGTATGAGCTGTGGATGTTTGCCACCTGGACCCGCTGAACTTCAGCGTCCATTGCTGTGTCCCAGGCATAGCCCTGCCTTGCAGACCCCTCTTGTAAACCAGCATCGTTGCAGGCTTCCTGCACATCCTGGCTAAATGTCCACTCAAGTTACAATTTCTGCAGATGAATTGTTAAAACTGGCAGGTCTTCGCAGCATGTTTGCCCCCGCACCTTCAGCATGAGCTGAGATTGTTATGAACAAAAGAACTGTTACCGGGCATTCCTCTCTGATTGTCTCTTTGATTAATCTTGAGCACTCTGTTAGTGGGTGTCAATGGCCCCATCCCGGGACATATTGTCCCTTGTGATGGTGTAAATGTCCGTTCAACCTGCCATTGTCTCTGTTGAAGACCCACCCTAGAGTCTGTTACTCCCTGGGTGGTGTCGAATTGCCCTTGCCTGTCTGCGGGGTTCTGAGTCGCATTTACCATGTTAACTCCCTGCTCCATCATCACGTTCGGAGCAGAATTGCGTGCGTATATGATCTTGGTTTCCTCCTCCCCCGCCATGAAGGTTTGAGCCATCAATGCCGCTGCTTCCAAGGTCAAGTCCTTGGTTTTAATTAGCTTCCTAAAAACCCCGGCATGACCAATGTCCTCAATGAAGAAATCCCGTAACATCTCCCCCCTGCAGGTGTTGGTGAACTTACAGAGGCTGGCCAAGCGCCGAAGGTCTGAAGGTATGATCTGTCCTTCCCGACGTCGGTGCGTATAGAATCGGTGTCGGGCCATGTGTATACTGCTCGCCGGTTTGTGGTGCGCACCGATCAGTTTGCTGAGCTCCTCGAAGGTCTTGTCCGCCGGCTTCTCGGGTGTGAGCAGGTCTTTCATCAGCGCGTACGTCTTAGATCCACAGCTGGTCAGTAGATGCGCCCTTCGCTTGTCAGCTGCTGCCGCTCCCAGCCAGTCCTTCGTGACAAAGCTCTGCTGGAGCCTCTCAATGAAATCGTCCTAGTCCTCACCAACAAAGTACCATTCCTCTGTGCTACCGGTGGCCATTCTCGTGAGT
The DNA here is from genome assembly GCF_044704955.1 of Pristiophorus japonicus. Taxonomy (NCBI): domain Eukaryota; kingdom Metazoa; phylum Chordata; class Chondrichthyes; family Pristiophoridae; genus Pristiophorus; species Pristiophorus japonicus. The sequence continues at coordinate 170,844,282 of NC_091983.1, forward strand.
CGTTGATTTCAGTTTCTCATCGCCAAATGTTGTGTCCTTACACACCACAGCAAATCAACACGAGGCACATACTGGAGACAAGGTCACTCTGTGACCTGTACCTTTATTCACAGGACCAAGAAGTGTTGACCCTGCGTGGGACCTCCCTTTATATACCTGGATGACCAGGTGAGGAGTGTCTCCCACAAGTTCACCCCCTGTGGTCAAGGTGTGCATTTCTCAGATGTATACAGTGTACAGTGTTGTTAATACAGGTTACAGTTATGTGAAGGTTACAAACATGACACCTTTGGCTCCCACAACTATGTGCATTGTTTCTGTGCATGCAGTCACTGACGCTAATCGATCTTGTACAGAGATGGTGATTGGCTGATTTTGCAGTGCTGACAAATACAGCAGTTGTGATAGGTCATTTAAGTCATTACATCATCACTCTGGGTTTTAATGAGATTTCTGCCTATTTTCTAATGAAAATTTTGGCAAAATGCTTACCTTTTGAAGAAGTGAAAATTGCTTTTTGTGCTACGTGGTCCCTAAACTAATATTGGTGTGAATATGAAAATATATTCCAGTGAAGAGGAAAGGGTGTTAGAGAAAAGATAGCCATCTCCGTGGCTAACTAAAGAAATAAAGGACGGTATCCAATTAAAAACAAGGGCATACAAAGTGGCCAAAAACTCGTGGGAGGACAGAAGACTGGGAAGTTTTTAAAAGCCAGCAAAGACTGACTAAAAAAATGACTAAGAAAGGGAAGATAGACTATGAAAATAAACTAGCACAAAATATAAAAACAGAGAGCAAAAATTTCTATAGGTATATAAAAAAGAAAATAGTGGCTAAAGTAAATGTTGGTCCCTTAGAGGACGAGACCGGGGAATTCGTAATGGGGAACATGGAGATGGCAGAAACTCTGAACAAATATTTTGTATCAGTCTTTACGGTGGACATTAACAATATTCCAATAGTGGATAGTCAAGGGGCAATAGGGGGGGAGGAACTTAGCCCAATCACAATCATTAAGAAGGTGGTACTCAGTAAAATAATGGGACTAAAGGCAGATAAATCCCCTGGACCTGATGGTTTGCATCCTTGGGTCTTAAGAGAAGTAACAACAGGGATTGTGGATGCATTGGTTGTAATTTACCAAAATCCCCTGGATTCTGGGGAGGTCCCAGCAGATTGGAAAACTGCAAATGTAATGCTCCTATTTAAAAAAGGAGGCAGACAAAAAGCAGGAAACTATAGACCAGTTAGCCTAACATCTGTGGTTGGGAAAATGTTGGAGTCCATTATTAAAGAAGCAGTAGCAGGATATTTGGGAAAGCAAAATTCGGTCAGGCAGAGTCAGCATGGATTTATGAAGGGAAAGTCATGTTTGACAAATTTGCTAGAATTCTTTCAGGATGTAACGAACAGGGTGGATAAAAGGGAACCAGTGGATGTGGTGTATTTGGACGTCCAGAAGGCATTTGTCAATGTGCCACATAAAAGGTTACTGCACAAGATAAAAGTTCACAGGGTTGGGGGTAATATATTAGCATGGATAGAGGATTGGCTAACTAACAGAAAACAGAGAGTCGAGATAAATGGTTCATTCTCTGGTTGGCAACCAGTAACTAGTGGGGTGCCGCAGGGATCAGTGCTGGGACCTCAACTATTTACAATCTATATTGACGACTTGGAAGAAGGGACTGAGTGTAACGTAGCCGAGTTTGCTGACAATACAATGATGAGAGGAAAAGCAAGAGAGGACACAAAAAATCTGCAAAAGGACAAAGACAAGCTAGGTGAGTGGGCAAAAATTTGGCAGATGGAGTATAATGTTGGAAAGTGTGAGGTCATGCACTTTGGCAGAAAAAAATCAAAGAGCAAGTTATTATTTAAATGGAGAAAGATTGCAAAGTGCTGCAGTACAACGGTACCTGAGGGTACTTGTGCAAGAAACACAAAAGGTTAGTATGCAGGTACAGCAAGTGATCAGGAAGGCCAATGGAATCTTGGCCTTTATTGCAAAGGGGATGGAGTATAAAAGCAGGGAAGTCTTGCTACATCTATACAGGGTATTGGTGAGGCCACACCTGGAATACTGCGTGCAGTTTTGGTTTCCATATTTACGAAAGGATATACTTGCTTTGAAGGAAGTTCCGAGAAGGTTCACTAGGTTGATTCTGGAGATGAGGGGGTTGACTTATGAGGAAAGGTTGTGTAGGTTGGGCCTCTACTCATTGGAATTCAGAAGAATGAGAGGTGATCTTATTGAAATATATAAGATTATGAGGGGGCTTGACAAGGTGGATGCAGAGAGAATGTTTCTACTGATGGGGGAGACTAAAACTAGAGGGCATGATCTTAAAATAAGGGGCCATCCATTTAAAACTGAGATGAGGAGAAATTTCTTCTCTCAGAGGGTTGTAAATCTGTGGAATTCACTGCCTCAGAGAGCTGTGGAATCTGTGACATTGAACACATTTAAGACAGAAATAGACAGTTTCTTAAACGATAAGGGGATAAGGGGTTATAGGGAGCAGGCAGGGAAGTGGAGTTGAGTCCATGATCAGACCAGCCATGATCTTATTGAATGGCAGATGAGACTCGAGGGGCCGTATGGCCTACTTCTGTTCCTATTTCTTGTGCTCTTATCTTTTACTTCCACAAAGGGGACAACAGAAAAGCATCTTTTTGAGACTCGGCCAACAGTCTAAAGTTCCCACTCAAGCCACACACCATGCTGACTTGGAAGTATATCGCCGTTCCTTCATTGTCACTGGGTCAAAATCCTGAAACTCATTCCCTAACAGTTCTGTGGGAGTACTTTCACCACAAGGTGCAGTGGTTCAAGAAGGCTTCTCATCACCATTACCTTCTCAAGGGCAATTAGGGATGGACAATAAATGCTGGCCTTGCCAGCAATGGCCACATCTCGTGAATGAATTATTTTTAAGTCAGTGGGTATGTGAAGGAACTGGCTGGGTGTAGCGGAGTGTCAATTTTGTATGAGAGCCTTGATGGACTTGGCATGGATCACTGGCTCATTTTTCAGATAACGTTTGGCAAGAAATTCTCCAAAACCCTTCACTTTATTCTCTTGAAGAAATCTGAAATAACGTCCTATCTGAAGTGAGCAGCAGTGAGGACTTAGGATACCTGTAACACAGTGCATATTGTCAAAAACATTAAAACAGTGATCCATCGTCATTTTTTCTGTTTACAAGTACTGCTCCAAAAAGCTTCTGTTACAATCTTCAGGGATGACGATGTCCATTTTAAACACTGTTTCCTGTAGTAGCTCAGGCTGGAACTGTAACAAGAATGAATTAGTTAGTGGTGGTTTATATGGGAACAGAGACATAGCTCATTGCAGGAAAGGATTTTCTCTGTGCACCATGTGTAAACTGTTTATACAATTCTGTTTCCAAAGCTCTGCTGCCCATATACAATGCTGCACCAAGTCCCACTCTCCCATCACCTCACTGATGTACATTGCCTCCCAGTTCCTCAATGCCTCAAATTTAAAATTCTCGTTCTCGTGTTTAAATCCCTTCATGGCCTCACCCCTCCCTATCTCTGTAACCTCTCTGCCTTTGATTCTGGGCTCATGTACATCTTCCCTCTCCCTTCCCATCACCACTAGTGGGCATGTCTTCAGTTGCTCCGGCCACAATCTGGAATTCCCTCCCTAAAGCTTGCCGCCTCTCCACCGTCTTTTCTTCATTAAGACCCTCCTTAAAAGATACCTCTTCGACCAAAGTTTTTGGTCTCTGTTAAGTATGGAAGAACTCCACAAGACTGAGTACTGTGAGCTAAAACTGATGTGACCTTAGTCTCTTTAATACAACTCCAGGGTGCCTAAGCAGCCTGGCAGACAACCTTTTATACTCCCTTGCACGAGATGTGCACGTGACCCTTGGGCCTCCGACAGTTGCGCCCTCTGGTGGCAAGTCTTACATAGTTACAATGTTTACATTCATAACATGACTCCCCCCCAAAGTCTTTGATACAAATTATTTACTAGTTGAGATGTTTCGAGGCCCTACGCTCCCTGGTTGATCGTCTGAGTTCAAACTCTGGCATGGGTGAGTTGTTCAGACCGTTGCTGCACTGCGGCGTGGGCTGGTCTGACAGGACTGTTGGAAATGGTGGGTTCATCCTCTTGATTGACAATGAGGTCGATTGGGTGTGTGTTGGTGGATCGATGATGGTGATGTCCTCTTCAGGTTGTTCCTGGTTGTCGGTGAACCGCAGTTTGGTCTGATCCAAATGCTTTCTGCACGTTTGTCCATTCAATAGGTTGACTATAAACACTCTATTCCCCTTTTTGGCCAAGACAGTGCCCACGACCCATTTAGGACCATGACCATAATTACGGACAAACACAGGGTCGTTAACATCAATGTCACACGATATAGCCGGATGATCGTGGTACATGTTTGCCGGTGACGCCGGGTTTCCACATAGAAACATAGAAACATAGAAACATAGAAAATAGGTGCAGGAGTAGGCCATTCGGCCCCTCTAGCCTGCACCGCCATTCAATGAGTTCATGGCTGAACATTCAACTTCAGTACCCCATTCCTGCTTTCTCGCCATACCCCTTGATCCCCCTAGCAGTAAGGACCTCATCTAACTCCTTTTTGAATATATTTAGTGAATTGGCCTCAACAACTTTCTGTGGTAGAGAATTCCACAGGTTCACCACTCTCTGGGTGAAGAAGTTCCTCCGCATCTCGGTCCTAAATGGCTTACCCCTTATCCTTAGACTGTGACCCCTGGTTCTGGACTTCCCCAACATTGGGAACATTCTTCCTGCATCTAACCTGTCTAACCCCGTCAGAATTTTATATGTTTCTATGAGGTCCCCTCTCATTCTTCTGAACTCCAGTGAATACAAGCCCAGTTGATCCAGTCTTTCTTGATAGGTCAGTCCCGCCATCCCGGGAATCAGTCTGGTGAACCTTCGCTGCACTCCCTCAATAGCAAGAATGTCCTTCCTCAGGTTAGGAGACCAAAACTGTACACAATACTCCAGGTGTGGCCTCACCAATGCCCTGTACAACTGTAGCAACACCTCCCTGCCCCTGTACTCAAATCCCCTTGCTATGAAGGCCAACATGCCATTTGCTTTCTTAACCGCCTGCTGCACCTGCATGCCAACCTTCAATGACTGATGTACCATGACACCCAGGTCTCTTTGCACCTCCCCTTTTCCTAATCTGTCACCATTCAGATAATAGTCTGTCTCTCTGTTTTTACCACCAAAGTGGATAACCTCACATTTATCCACATTATACTTCATCTGCCATGCATTTGCCCACTCACCTAACCTATCCAAGTCGCTCTGCAGCCTCACAGCATCCTCCTCGCAGCTCACACTGCCACCCAACTTAGTGTCATCCGCAAATTTGGAGATACTACATTTAATCCCCTCATCTAAATCATTAATGTACAGTGTAAACAGCTGGGGCCCCAGCACAGAACCTTGCGGTACCCCACTAGTCACTGCCTGCCATTCTGAAAAGTACCCATTTACTCCTACTCTTTGCTTCCTGTCTGACAACCAGTTCTCAATCCATGTCAGTACATTACCCCCAATCCCATGTGCTCTAACTTTGCACATCAATCTCTTGTGTGGGACCTTGTCGAACGCCTTCTGAAAGTCCAAATATACCACATCAACTGGTTCTCCCTTATCTACTCTACTGGAAACATCCTCAAAAAATTCCAGAAGATTTGTCAAGCATGATTTCCCTTTCACAAATCCATGCTGACTTGGACCTATCATGTCACCTCTTTCCAAATGCACTGCTATGACATCCTTAATAATTGATTCCATCATTTTACCCACTACCGATGTCAGGCTGACCGGTCTATAATTCCCTGTTTTCTCTCTCCCTCCTTTTTTAAAAAGTGGGGTTACATTGGCTACCCTCCACTCCATAGGAACTGATCCAGAGTCAATGGAATGTTGGAAAATGACTGTCAACGCATCCACTATTTCCAAGGCCACCTCCTTAAGTACTCTGGGATGCAGTCCATCAGGCCCTGGGGATTTATCGGCCTTCAATCCCATCAATTTCCCCAACACAATTTCCCGGCTAATAAGGATTTCCCTCAGTTCCTCCTCCTTACTAGACCCCCCGACCCCTTTTATAACCGGAAGGTTGTTCGTGTCCTCCTTCGTGAATACCGAACCAAAGTACTTGTTCAATTGGTCCGCCATTTCTTTGTTCCCCGTTATGACTTCCCCTGATTCTGACTGCAGGGGACCTACGTTTGTCTTTACTAACCTTTTTCTCTTTACATATCTATAGAAACTTTTGCAATCCGTCTTAATGTTCCCTGCAAGCTTCTTCTCATACTCCATTTTCCCTGCCCTAATCAAACCCTTTGTCCTCCTCTGCTGAGTTCTAAATTTCTCCCAGTCCCCAGGTTCGCTGCTATTTCTGGCCAATTTGTATGCCACTTCCTTGGCTTTAATACTATCCCTGATTTCCCTTGATAGCCACGGTTGAGCCACCTTCCCTTTTTTATTTCTATGCCAGACAGGAATGTACAATTGTTGTAGTTCATCCATGCGGTCTCTAAATGTCTGCCATTGCCCATCCACAGTCAACCCCTTAAGTATCATTCGCCAATCCATCTCAGCCAATTCACGCCTCATACCTTCAAAGTTAGCCTTCTTTAAGTTCTGGACCATGGTCTCTGAATTAACTGTTTCATTCTCCATCCTAATGCAGAATTCCACCATATTATGGTCACTCTTCCCCAAGGGGCCTCGCACAACGAGATTGCTAATTAATCCTTTCTCATTACATAACACCCAGTCTAAGATGGCCTCCCCCCTAGTTGGTTCCTCGACATATTGGTCTAAAAAACCATCCCTTATGCACTCCAGAAAATCCTCCTCCACCGTATTGCTTCCAGTTTGGTTAGCCCAATCCATGTGCATATTAAAGTCACCCATTATAACTGCTGTACCTTTATTGCACGCACCCCTAATTTCCTGTTTGATGCCCTCCCCAACATCACTACTACTGTTTGGAGGTCTGTACACAACTCCCACTAACGTTTTTTGCCCTTTGGTGTTCTGCAGCTCTACCCATATAGATTCCACATCATCCAAGCTAATGTCCTTCCTAACTATTGCCTTAATCTCCTCCTTAACCAGCAATGCTACCCCACCTCCTTTTCCTTTTATTCTATCCTTCCTGAATGTTGAATACCCCTGGATGTTGAGTTCCCAGCCCTGATCATCCTGGAGCCACGTCTCCGTAATCCCAATCACATCATATTTGTTAACATCTATTTGCACAGTTAATTCATCCACCTTATTGCGGATACTCCTTGCATTAAGACACAAAGCCTTCAGGCTTGTTTTTTTAACACCCTCTGTCCTTTTAGAATTTTGCTGTACAATGGCCCTTTTTGTTCTTTGCCTTGGGTTTCTCTGCCCTCCACTTTTCCTCATCTCCTTTCTGTCTTTTGTTTTTGCCTCCTTTTTGTTTCCCTCTATCTCCCTGCATTGGTTCCCATCCCCCTGCCATATTAGTTTAACTCCTCCCCAACAGCACTAGCAAACACTCCCCCGAGGACATTGGTTCCGATTCTGCCCAGGTGCAGACCGTCCGGATTGTACTGGTCCCACCTCCCCCAGAACCGGTTCCAATGCCCCAGGAATTTGAATCCCTCCCTGCTGCACCATTGCTCAAGCCACGTATTCATCTGAGCTATCCTGCGATTCCTACTCTGACTAGCACGTGGCACTGGTAGCAATCCCGAGATTACTACTTTTGAGGTCCTACTTTTTAATTTAGCTCCTAGCTCCTTAAATTCATTTCGTAGGAACTCATCCCTTTTTTTACCTATGTTATTGGTACCAACGTGCACCACGACAACTGGCTGTTCTCCCTCCCTTTTTAGAATGTCCTGCACCCGCTCCGAGACATCCTTGACCTTGCACCAGGGAGGCAACATACCATCCTGGAGTCTCGGTTGCGGCCGCAGAAATGCCTATCTATTCCCCTTACAATTGAATCCCCTATCACTATCGCTCGCCCACTCTTTTTCCTGCCCTCCTGTGCAACAGAGCCAGCCACGGTGCCATGAACTTGGCTGCTGCTGCCCTCCCCTCAACAGCACTCAAAGCAGTGTATCTGTTTTGCAGTGGGATGACCACAGGGGACCCCTGCACTACCTTCCTTGCACTACTCTTCCTGCTGGTCTTCCATTCCCTCGCTGGCTGTGGACCCTTCTCCTGCGGTAAGACCAACTCGCTACACGTGATACTCACGTCATTCTCAGCATCGTGGATGCTCCAGAGTGAATCCACCTTCAGCTCCAACTCCGCAACGCGGACCGTCAGTAGCCGGAGGTGGACACACTTCCCGCACATGTAGTCGTCAGGGACACTGGTGTTGTCCCTGTGTTCCCACATGGTACAGGAGGAGCATATCACGTGACCGAGCTGTCCTGCCATGACTTAACCCTTAGATACACTTAAATTGCCGACAACAATGTTAAAAGTTACTGACTAATAAAGAAAAAGAAAAACTACTCACCAATCAGCAGCCAATCACTTACCACGTTGGCTGTGACGTCACCTTTTGATTTCTTTCTACTTCTTTTTTGACTTCTCTCAGCTGGAGCTGCACCGGTACGCCTCTCTCGACTCCCGCCTCTCTCGACGCTGCCCGGACTGCTGAGCCTTTTATAGATCCGGGTGGACTAGGAAGAGCCTGGTTTTGAGAGCTCTCTTCATTAATAATTCTGCAGGGGGAACCCCAGTGAGCGAGTGGGGTCGCGCCCGGTAGCTGAGCAGAACCCGAGATCAGCAAGTCTGCAAGGCGCCTTCCGTCATGCATTTCAAGCTCTGCTTGATAGTTTATGTTATGTCTTGGAAAAGGAGTCAGACTAGGTACTGCAAGCTCAAAGTATGTGTGACTGTAGTCCTTTATTACAGATCTCAGAGTGCCTCTCCAGCCTGTGAGGCCTCCTTATATACAGGTGCTCCCAAGGGATTGTGGGATCCCTTGGGACTCCAGCGGATAAACCCTCTGGTGGTTAGACATGGTAATTACAGGTTTACATACATAACAACACTCCCCCCCCCCCCCCAAGTCAATAGTGTAACTATTTACAATGTGAGTTGATCTGGGGCCTTCCTTTCCCTGGTTGATCGTCTCGGTGCAAATGCTGGTGTTGGTGAGTCGTTCGTTGGGCCTTTGCTGGGCTGCTTTGGGTGGTGAGTCTTGCTGGGCTGCTGCGGGTGATGGGTTCTGCTTCGTGATCAACCGCTGTGTCAGCTGCCACTTGTGTGTGTGTTGGAGGATCAAAAAAGGTAGAGTCTATTGTGGGTTGTTCTGGATAGTCTGTAAATCTGAGTTTGATTTGGTCCAAGTGTTTTCTGCAGGTGAGTCCATTTGTGAGTTTGACCACAAACATCCTACTCCCCTCTTTGGCCAAAACAGTGCCAGCAATCCACTTGGGACCTTGTCCATAGTTCAACACAAATACAGGATCATTTACTTCAATTTCGCGTGACACATTTGTGCGATCATGATATGTATTCTGTTGAAGCTGCCTGCTCTCTACCTGTTCGTGTAGATCAGGGTGGACTAACGAGAGCCTTGTCTTAAGTGCTCTTTTCATGAGCAGTTCACCGGGAGGGACCCCGGTGAGTGAGTGGGGCCTTGTGCGGTAACTAAGCAAGCTTCGGGATAAAGCGAGTCTGCAGTGAGCCTTCAGTTCCCCTTTTCAAGCTCTGCTTGATTGTTTGAACTGCTCCTTCTGCCTGACCATTGGACGCTGGCTTAAACGGGGTAGACGTAACATGTTTGACCCCATTGCGGGTCATGAATTCCTTGAATTTGGCATTGGTAAAGCATGGCCCATTTACTTACAAGGACATCAGGCAGGCCGTGCGTAACAAACATGGCCCGTAGGCTTTCAATGGTGGCAGCGGATGTGCTTGCTGACATTATCACACATTCAATCCACTTGGAGTACGCATCTACAACCACTAAAAACATTTTTCCCATAGTCAACATGAACCCTAGACCACGGTTTGGAGGGCCAAGACCATAAACTTAGTGGTGCCTCCCTGGGTACATTGCTTAACTGGGAACATGTATTACGTTAGCAGGAGGTCGAGAGGCGGAGCGGCAGCGTCCCAGGCCTACAAAAGGCCAGCGTGAGTTGGGGAAGCCCAGCTTGAGCAGCTGCCTCCTTATATACAGGTGCTCCCAAGAGATTGTGGGATCCCTTGGGACTCCAGGGGATAAGCCCTCTGGTGGTTAGACATGGTAATTACAGGTTTACATACATAACAGAGAGGGTGGGGAGAGTGAGAGAGTGGGGAGGGAGAGAGAGAGTGGGGAGAGAGAGAGTGGGGGAGAGAGAGAGAGAGAGTAGGGGAGATAAAGAGAGACTGGGGGAGAGTGAGAGAGACTGGGGGAGTGAGAGACTGTGGGAGAGTGAGAGAGACTGGGGTTGAGCGGGGTGAGTGAGAGAGTGGGGAGTGAGAGAGAGAGTGGGGAGAGAGAGAGAGACTGTGGGAGAGTGAGAGAGACTGGGGAAGAGTGAGAGATTGGGGGAGAGTGAGAGAGACTGGGGGAGAGTGAAAGAGAGTGGGGAGGAGAGAGACTGTGGGAAGAGAGAGAGAGAGACTGGGGGCAGAGAGAGTGAGGGAAAGATTGAAGGAGATTGAGAGAGAGAGTGAGTGGGGAGAGAAAGTGAGACTGGGGGGGGAAGTGAGGGACGAGGGGCAGAGAGAGAAACTGGGGTGAGAGAGAGAGAGAGGGAGACTGGGGAGAGAGAGAGAGAGGGGAGACTGGGGGAGCATGAGAGAGACTAGAGAGAGAGTGAGAGACTGGGGGGAGAGAGTGAGAGAGACTGGATGGAGAGGGAAAGACAAGGAGAGAGTGAGAGACTGGGGGAGAGAGAAAGACTGGGGAGAGAGTGAGTGACTGGGGGGAGAGAGTGAGAGACTGGATGGAGAGGGAGAGAGACTGGGGGGAGAGGGAGAGAGACTGGGGGGAGAGGCTGTGGGGAGAGAGAGAGACTGGGGGAGTGAGTGACTGGGGAGAGAGAGAGAGAGAGAGAGAGAGGCTGGGGGGAGAGAGAGACTGGGGGAAGTGAGACAGTAGGGAGAGAGAGAGAGAGAGTGGGGAGAGTGAGAGAGACTGGGGGAGAGTGAGAGAGTGGGGGAGAGTGAGAGAGTGGGGAGAGAGAGAGAGTGGGGAGAGAGCGAGGCTGGGGGAAAGAGAGAGAGACTGGGGAGAGTGAGAGAGACTAGGGGAGAGTGAGTGGGGGAGCATGAGAGAGAGAGAGTGATTGGGGGAGAGAGAGATTGAGAGACAGGAGGGAGAGAGAGAGACTGGGGGAGTGAGCGACTGGGGAGAGAGAGAGAGACTGGGGGAGAGAGAGACTGGGGGAGAGAGAGACTGGGGGAGTGAGTGAGTGAGAGACTGGAGGGAGAGAGAAAGATTGGGGGAGAGAGAGTGAGACTGGGGAGAGTGAGAGACAGGGGAGAGAGAGCGAGACTAGGGGGAAGTGGGAGATAGACTGGGGGCGCAGAATTGAGATATTGGGGTGAGAGACTGGGGAAGAGTGAGAGAGAGTGGGGAGAGTGAGAGCGAGGGAAAGACTGGAGGAGATTGAGAGAGAGAGTGAGTGGGGAGAGAAAGAGAGACTGAGGGGGGAAGTGAGGGACGAGGGGCAGAGAGAGAGACTGGGGTGAGAGAGAGAGAGAGGGAGGGAAACTGGGGAGAGAGAGAGAAAGGGGGGAGACTGGGGGAGCATGAGAGAGACTAGAGAGAGAGTGAGAGACTGGGGGGAGAGAGTGAGAGTCACCCCGGACGCCAGACCAGTGCACCACAAAGCCAGAGCTTTGCCGTATGTGATGCAGGAGAAAATTGAGAGCGAGTTGGACCGGTTGCTGAGAGACGGCATAATCTCGCCCGTTGAATTCAGCGATTGGGCGAGCCCCATCGTTCCCGTCCGAAAAGCGGATGGCTCGGTCAGGATCTGTGGCGACTACAAGGCCACTACCAACCGGGTGTCCCGACAAGACCAATACCCGCTCCCGAGAGCGGAGGACCTTTTTGCCACGCTGGCAGACGGCAAGCTGTTCACCAAGTTGGACCTCACTTCAGCCTATATGACCCAGGAACTGGCCGATGAATCTAAACGACTGACCACCATCACCACGCACAAGGGACTGTTCGTTTACAACAGGTGTCCGTTTGGCATTCGATCAGCGACCGCGATTTTTCAAAGAAACATGGAAAGCCTGCTTAAATCCATTCCCGGAACAATCGTATTTCAGGACGACATCCTCATCACCGGTCGTGACACCGAGGAACACCTCCACAACCTGGACCGGGTAGGCATGTGACTCAAGAAGTCTAAATGTGTGTTTTTGGCTCCCGAGGTCGAGTTTTTAGGCAGGAGGGTTGCTGCAGATGAGATTCGGCCCACCGAATCGAAAACAGGCGATTCGACAAGCGCCCAGGCCCTGCAACACATCGGAGTTGCGTTCATTTCTGGGACTCTTGAACTATTTCGGGAACTTTCTGCCGAACTTAAGCACATTGCTGGAGCCGCTACACGTGCTCCTGCGTAAGGGTTGCGATTGGTTTTGGGGGGACTGTCAGGAATGGGCTTTCAATCAGGCGTGGAAACTACTTTGTTCAACTAAGTTGTTGACTCTGTACGACCCCCGTAAGAAATTGGTTCTGACGTGTGATGCATCATCCTATGGGGTTGGGTGCGTGTTGCAGCAGAGTAACGCTGAGGGTCAACTACAACCTGTGGCTTATGCCTCCAGGTCGCGCTCTCAAGCTGAACGGGGATATGAGATGGTTGAGAAGGAAGCACTTGCATGTGTCTATGGGGTGAAAAAGATGCATCAGTACCTTTTTGGCAGGAGGTTTGAATTAGAAACGGACCACAAGCTGTTAACATTCCTGTTGTCAGACAGCAAGGTTGTCAATGCCAATACGTCAGCTCGCATACAGCGATGGGCTCTCATACTGGCTGCGTATGACTACACCATCCGGCACCGGCCCGGCACCGAAAACTGCGCTGACGCGCTCAGCAGGCTTCCACTGGCCACCACTGAGGGGGCAGCGGAGCAAAGCGCCGAGATGGTCATGGCTGTCGAGCGCAGGCTCCCCATCACAGCCCACCAGATCAAAATCTGGACCAACAGAGATCCCCTCCTATCTCTGATTAAGAAATGTGTCCTGACTGCGGATTGGGCGCCCGCACACGGAGCATGCCCTGAGGAGGTCAGACCGTTTCACAGACGGATGGATGAGCTCTCCATCCAAGCTGACTGCCTACTATGGGGCAGCCGGGTAGTTATGCCCCAGAGGGGCAGGGAAGCATTCATCAGGGAACTCCACAGTGAGCACCCAGGTATCGTGCTGATGAAGGCCATTGCCCGGTCACATGTGTGGTGGCCGGGAATTGATTCATACCTGGAACACTCTGTTCGCAGGTGCACGATGTGTGCCCAGCTGGGTAATGCCCCCAGGGAGGCCCCGCTCAGCCCGTGGCCCTGGCCCACCAGGCCATGGTCACGTATTCACGTAGATTACGCGGGCCTATTCATGGGAAAAATGTTTCTCATTGTGGTTGATGCGTACTCGAAATGGATTGAGTGCATCATTTTGAATTCGTGCACGACATCCGCCACCGTGGAGAGTCTACGTACGGTCTTTGCAACTCACGGCTTGCCGGGCATCCTTGTTAGCGATAATGGCCAATGTTTCACAAGCTACGAATTCTGGGAGTTCATGTCGGATAATGGCATTGACCATGTCAGGACAGCACCGTTCAAGCCGGCCTCCAATGGCCAGGCGGAACGTGCGGTCCAAATCATAAAACAAGGCATGCTCCGGACTCAAGGACCCTCCCTTCAATGCCGCCTATCGTGCCTCCTGCTGGTGATAAGGACTTTACAGGGAGAGTGAGAGACTGGGGAGAGAGAGAGAGAGTGGGGAGAATGAGAGAGTGGGGAGAGTGAGAGAGAGAGAGAGTGCGGTGCATGAGAGAGAAAGAGTGACTGGAGGAGAGAGAGAGAGACTGGGGGAGAGAGAAAGACTGGGGATAGAGTGAGAGACTGGAGGGGGATAGAGATTAGGGGAGAATAAGAGACTGGGGGAGAGTGAAACTGGGGGGGGGAGTAAGAGACTGGGGGAGAGAGTGAGACTGGGGAGAATGAAAGAGTGGGGAGAGTGGGGAGAGCGAGAGAGATTGGAGGGAGAGAGAGAGAGAGACTGGGGGAGAGAGAGAGACAAAGAGATGTTAACATTTATTTTATTGTTTACCCATTTTTACGCCCCAATTTTTTGACACCCCCAAATTTTGGAGCCCTAGGTGACCACCTAGTTCACCGAATGATTGCGCCAATCCTGACGGAAGGATTTGTAGTCCCTCTTCCTTTTATACAGAGCATCTGCCACCTGATAGATGGAGGTATGCACGACAAACTGTGAAATGTTCGAAATGTCTGCTGTTGCAGCTTGAAAAGATCCAGTCGCATAGCAATTGAGGGCGATGGTGACATTTGATGCGACTGACAGAGCTGTCCTCAACCTTGTTTGAGGCGACAGGTCCGGCTGCAGGAGATTGCACAGCTCCGTGACGAAGTCCTTGCGGACTCGCAGTCTCCGGAGACACTTGTCATCAGTCAGGTCCATGTAGGAGAATTGCTGACTGTAGACCCTTTCATGATAGGGCCTTCTGCCACCACGTCTATGTAGGTGTCTTCCTATAACAGCTGCCTCATTGCCTTCTCCCTCCTGCTCTTGTTGGTCCTCACCCTCTGCAGGAGCAGGGCGGAAGTGGGGGGAACAGGGCAGATATCTACATTGCCGGAAATATCCATCAGGGCAATGCCGCGAGCGTCGGCCAGTCCACACTGACCTGTGGCCGTCACTTTCAGGTGGCCATGGGACTTATAGAAAGGGGCAATTTTGGCCCCATATATTCTTCTAAATAATTTGAAATTACAAGGGCTGCTGAGCTGTGATGTGGCATATTGTGAAGAATCAGTTCTGGTTATATCCTGACACATTTAAAGTGATTTCAAATACATTTCTGTCAGGATGAATGCAAATCTGGGCCAGAAGCCTGAGCTAATCCAAAATTTGTTAATTTAAAACATTTTTTTTAGCTAAAGGTTCACTTTTGCCACCTTACAAACTATAATAAATTCCATGGAAGTGGCAAGTAGAGACCTAAGAGGCGTACAAGACACCCTCCCTGCCGTCTTGGGTTGCTAACCCTTCGGGGGATTGTCCATTAAACATTAATCATTAATCCCATGGATAATGCTGCCTTTGGGAGCAGGCAACACCATTTCAAAATGTGCTTCCATTTCGTTTCTCCAGAGGCAACGTGTTGCAGCCAATGTCGGGAAATGGCTGCCACTAGGATTGCATGATGTTGGTCCACCATTTTGTTCTAGCCAACCTCTTAGTCCATCTGTACAGGCCGGCAATGTTTACCTGAACTACTTTCCTGTAGAGACATTGGGAAATTGCATAGGAAAGAATGGTAAAGTTTGAATGTAACTTTGTAGCAACCATGTACAAGATCACGCGCATGCCGTACCTTTGAAGTCGCATTTACCACCTTTGAACAATTGCATGTGCACAAGGTCTTGTGCAGGAGACCAGTTGCTCTGATGTTGCTGAATGTGGCCCACAGTGAGATCACTTATCTGTGTTTACATTAAACACATTTGAAGAAAATGCCAGATTCCTTTGTTTGTCTGTGTGATATATGTGTAATCTTGTATATACCTTGTGTAGCCACCAGAGGGCTCATCCCCTGGAGTCCCAAGGGATCCCACAATCCTTTGGGAGCACTGGTACTGAAGGAGACCTCACAGGCTGGAGACGTACTCTGGAGACCTGCAATAAAAGACTAAGGTCACACTTTATTTTGAGCTCACAGTATTTAGTCAGACTCTTCATTCATACATAACAACTGGCGAGGAGATACAGATGACGAACCCAACGATGCAGAGAACAGTGAGCATTCTGGAGAAATTTTCAGCGGAAAATTATTGGGAAACCTTCGTGGAGCGACTCGACCAATACTTCGTGGCCAATGAGCTGGAAGGAGAAGTGAACGCTGCCAAACGAAGGGTGATCCTCCTCACCGTCTGCGGGGCATCAATGTATGGCCTCATGAAAAATCTGCTTGCTCCAGCGAAACCCACAGAGAAATCATACGATGATTTGTACACACTGGTCAGGGAGCATCTGAACCCGAAGGAAAGCGTTCTGATGGCGAGGTACCGGTTCTACACCTACAAAAGGTCTGAAGGCCAGGGAGTGGCGAGCTATGTCGCCGAGCTAAGACGCCTTGCAGGACATTACGAATTTGAAGGACATTTGGAGCACATGCTCGGAGACTTTTTCTTACTTGGCATTGGCCATGAAGTGATACTTCACAAACTTTTGACTGTAGAGACCCCAACCTTGAGTAAGGCCATGGCGATAGCCCAGGCGTTCATTACCATCAGTGACAATATGAAGCAATTCTCTCAGCACACGAGTGCTGCTACAAGTACTGTGAACAAAGTGATGTTGTTTTCAAATCGCAACATACAGGGCAGGCCCCACATGCCTGCAGCTGCACGTCTGCAGATGGCTCAGAGTTCACCATCAAGGGTGATGAATGCAAGGCCATTAACACCTTGTTGGCACCGCGGGGTGATCATCGTTTCCATTCATGCCACTTCAAAGGGTACGTTTGCAAGGGCTGTGGAACAATGGGACACCTCCAACATATGTACAGGTGAGCTGCAAACCCTGTTAATCCTGCAAACCACCATGTTGCAGAGGAAGACAGATCCATGGCGGATCATAATGAACCACAGCCTCAGACCGAGGAGGCAGAGGTATATGGGGTGCACACATTTACCACAAAGTTTCCCCCGATAATACTGAAGGTTGAATTAAATGGACTCCCGGTGTCAATGGAGCTGGACAAAGGGCGTGAGCCATCCAGCATGGGCAAAAAGACTTTCGATAAATTGTGGTGCAGCAAGGCGTCAAGGCCAGTCTTGACTCTCATTCACATGAAGCTGAGAACTTACACAAAGGAACTGATTCCCGTAATCAGCAGTGCTACTGTAAAGGTCTCCTACGATGGAGCGGTGCAAAAGCTACCACTCTGGGTGGTACCGGGCGATGGTCCTATGTTGCTCAGCAGGAGCTGGTTGGGAAAGATACGCTGGAACTGGGACGACGTCCGAGCGCTCTTGTCCGCTGATGACACTTCATGTGCTGAGGTCTTAAACAAATTTCCTACGCTATTCGAACCAGGCATCGGGAAGTTCCAAGGAGCAAAAGTGCAGATCCACCTAATTCCGTGGGCGCGACCCATCCATCACAAGGCGAGAGCAGTACCATAGATGTGAAAGAAAGGGTAGCGATTGAGCTAGACCGGCTGAAACGAGAGGGCATCATTTCGCCGATCGAATTCAACGACTGGGCCAGTCCGATTGTTCCAGTCCTCACGGGAGATGTCACCATCAGAATCTGTGGTGATTGCAAAGTAACTATCAATCGTTTCTCCCTGCAGGATCAATACCCACTACCAAATGCTGACGACCTTTTTGCTACGCTGGCGGGAGGAAAGACGTTCACGAAGCTGGACTTGACCTCAGCCTACATGACGCAGGAACTGGAGGAATCTTCGAAGGGCCTCACCAGCATCAACACACACAAAGGTCTCTTCATCTACAACAGATGCCCATTTGGAATTTGATCAGCCACAGCGATATTCCAGAGAAACATGGAAAGCTTACTGAAGTCAGTCCGGCATACGGTGGACTTCCAGGACAACATTTTGTTTACAGGTCGGGACATAGTTGAGCATCTGCAGAACCTGGAGGAGGTTCTTAGTCGACTCAACTGCATGGGGCTCAGATTAAAACGATCGAAGTGCATTTTCCTGGTGCCTGAAGTGGAGTTCCTGGGGAGAAGAATCGCGGCGGACGGCATCAAGCCGACCGATTCGATGACGGAAGCAATTGAGAATGCACCAAGGCCACAGAACGTGATGGAGCTGTGGTCATTTCTAGGACTCCTGAACTACTTTGGGAACTTCTTACTGGGTCATAGAAACATAAAAACATAGAAAATAGGTGCAGGAGTAGGCCATTTGGCCCTTCGAGCCTGCACCACCATTCAATACGATCATGGCTGATCATTCACCTCAGTACCCCTTTCCTGCTTTCTCTCCATACCCCTTGGTCCCTTTAGCTGTAAGGGCCATATCTAATTCCCTCTATGAACTGGCATCAACAACTCTATACGGTAGGGAATTCCAGAGGTTAACAACTATCTGAGTGAAGAACTTTCTCCTCATCTCAGTCCTAAATGGCTTACCTCTTATCCTTAGACTATGTCCCCTGGTTCTGGACTTCCCCAACATCGGGAACATTCTTCCTGCATCTAACCTGTCCAGTCCCGTCAGAATTTTATATGTTTCTATGAGATCCCCTCTCATCCTTCTAAACTCCAGTGAATACAGGCTCAGTTGATCCAGTCTCTCCTCATATGTCAGTCCTGACATCCCGGGAATCAGTCTAGTGAACCTTCGCTGCACTCCCTCAATAACAAGATTGTCCTTCCTCTGATTAGGAGACCAAAACTGAACACAATATTCCAGGTGAGGCCTCACGAAGGCCCTGTACAACTGCAGTAAGACCTCCCTGCTCCTATACTCAAATCCCCTAGCTATGAAGGCCAACATATCATTTGCCTTCTTCACAGCCTGCTGTACCTACATGCCAACTTTCAATGACTGATGTACCATGACACCCAGGTCTCGTTGCACCTCCCCTTTCCCTAATCTGCCATCATTCAGATAATGTTCTGCCTTTGTGTTTTTAACACCAAAGTGGATAACCTCACATTCATCCACATTATACTGCACCTGCCATGCGTTTGCCCACTCACCTAATCTGTCCAAGTGACCCTGCAGCCGCTTAGTGTCCTCCTCACAGCTCACACCGCCACCCAGCTTAGTGTCATCTGCAAACTTGGAGATATTACACTCAATTACTTCATCTAAATCATTAATGTATATTGTAAATAGCTGGAGTCCCAGCACGGAGCCCTTTGGTACCCCAGTAGTCACTGCCTGCCATTCTGAAAAGGACCCGTTTATCCTGACTGTCTGCTTCCTGTCTGCCAACAGTTCTCTATCCACATCACGACATTACCCCCAATACCATGTGCTTTAATTTTGCACACCAATCTCTTGTGTGGGACCTTGTCAAAAGCTTTTTGAAAGTCCAAATACACCACATCCACTGGTTCTCCCTTGTCCACTCTATTAGTTACATCCTCAAAAAATTCTAGAAGATTTGGCAAGCATGATTTCCCTTTCATAAATTCATGCTGACTTGGACCGATCCTGTCACTGCTTTCCAAATGCGCTGCTATTTCATCTAAGGATTTCCTTCAGTTCCTGCTGCTCACGAGACCCTCGGTCCCCTAGTATTTCCGGAAGGTTATTTGCGTCTTCCTTCATGAAGACAGAACCAAAGTATTTGTTCAACTGGTCTGCCATTTCTTTGTTCTCCAATATAAATTCACCTGAATGCGACTGCAAGGGACCCACGTTTGTCTTCACTAATCATTTTCTCTTCACATATCTATAGAAGCTTTTGCAGTCACTTTTTATGTTCCCAGCAAGTTCCCTCTCATACTCTATTTTCCCCCTTTTAATTAAACACTTTGTCCTCCTCTGCTGGATACTAAATTTCTCCCAGTCCTCAGGTTTGCTGCTTTTTCTGGCCAATTTATATGCCTCTCCTTGGATTTAACACTATCCTTAATTTCCCTTGTTAGCCACGATTGAGTCACCCTCCCCATTTTATTTTTACTCCAGACAGGGATGTACAATTGTTGAAGTTCATCCATGTGATCTTTAAATGTTTGCCATTGCCTATCCACCGTCAACCCTTTAAGTATCACTCGCCAGTCTATTCTAGCCAATTCACGTCTTATACCATCGAAGTTACCTTTCCTCAAGTTCAGGACCCTAGTCTCTGAATTAACTGTGTCACTCTCCCTCTTAATAAAGAATTCTACCATATTATGATCACTCTTCCCCAAGCGGCCTCGCACAACAAGGTTGCTAATTTGTCCTTTCTCATTACACATCACCCAGTCTAGGATGGCCAGCCCTTTGGTTGGCTCCTCGACATATTGGTCCAGAAAACCATCCCAAATACACTCCAGGAAATCCTCCTCGACCATATTGCTACCAGTTTGGTTAGAGCAATCTATATGTAGATTAAAGTCGCCCATGACAACTGCTGTACCTTTATTGCACTCATCCCTAATTTCTTGTTTGATGCTGTCCCCAACCTCACTATGACTGTTTGGTGGTCTGTACACAACTCCCACTAAAGTTTTCTGCCCTTTGGTATTCTGTAGCTCCACCCATACTGATTCCACATCATCCAAGCTAATGTCCCTCCTTACTATTGCGTTAATTTCCTCTTTAACCAGCAACGCTACACCACCTTCTTTTCCTTTCTGTCTATCCTTCTTGAATGTAGAATACCCTTGGATGTTGAGTTCCCAGCCTTGGTCATTCTGGAGCCATGTCTCCGTGATGCCAATTATATCATATTCGTTAATTGCTGCCTGCACAGTTAGTTCGTCTACCTTATTACGAATACTCCTCGCATTGAGGCACAGAGCCTTCAGGCTTGTCTTTTTAACACACTTTGCCCCTTTAGAATTTTGCTGTAATGTGGCCATTTTTGATTTTTGCCTTGGGTTTCTCTGCCTTCCACTTTTACTTTTCTTCTTTCTATCTTTTGCTTCTGCCCCCATTTTACTTCCCTCTGTCCCCAGGACTATGCAGAGCAAACCACATGGGACCCTACCTTCTTTGACCCCCGCAACATACACACCATAGAAACATAGAAACATAGAAAATAGGTGCAGGATTGGCCATTCGGCCCTTCTAGCCTGCACCGCCATTCAATGAGTTTATGGCTGAACATGCAACTTCAGTACCCCATTCCTGCTTTCTCACCATACCCCTTGATCCCGCTAGTAGTAAGGATTTCATCTAACTCCTTTTTGAATATATTTAGTGAATTGGCCTCAACAACTTTCTGTGGTAGAGAATTCCACAGGTTCATCACTC
This sequence comes from Pristiophorus japonicus, assembly GCF_044704955.1. Lineage (NCBI taxonomy): Eukaryota > Metazoa > Chordata > Chondrichthyes > Pristiophoridae > Pristiophorus > Pristiophorus japonicus. The sequence goes on from NC_091983.1 coordinate 170,865,477, forward strand.
TCTGGGTGAAGAAGTTTCTCCTCATCTCGGTCCTAAATGGCTTACCCTTATCCTTAGACTGTGTCCCCTGGTTCTGGACTTCCCCAACATTGGGAACATTCTACCTGCATCTAACCTGTCTAAACCCATCAGAATTTTAAACGTTTCTATGAGGTCCCTTCTCATTCTTCTCAACTCCAGTGGATACAAGCCCAGTTGATCCAGTCTTTTTTGATAGGTCAGTCCCGCCATCCCGGGAATCAGTCTGGTGAACCTTCGCTGCACTCCCTCAATAGCAAGAATGTCCTTCCTCAGGTTAGGAGACCAAAACTGTACACAATACTCCAGGTGTGGCCTCACCAAGGCCCTGCACAACTGTAGCAACACCTCCCTGCCCCTGTACTCAAATCCCCTCGCTATGGAGGCCAACATGCCATTTTCTTTCTTAACCGCCTGCTGTACCTGCATGCCAACCTTCAATGACTGATGTACCATGACACCCAGGTCTCGTTGCACCTCCCCTTTTCCTAATCTGTCACCATTCAGATAATAGTCCGTCTCTCTGTTTTTACCACCAAAGTGGATAACCTCACATTTATCCACATTATACTTCATCTGCCATGCATTTGCCCACTCACCTAACCTATCCAAGTCGCTCTGCAGCCTCATAGCATCCTCCTCACAGCTCACACTGCCACCCAACTTAGTGTCATCTGCAAATTTGGAGATACTACATTTAATCCCCTCGTCTAAATCATTAATGTGCAGTGTAAACAGCTGGGGCCCCAGCACATAACCTTGCGGTACCCCACTAGTCACTGCCTGCCATTCTGAAAAGTCCCCATTTACTCCTACTCTTTGCTTCCTGTCTGACAACCAGTTCTCAATCCATGTCAGCACACTACCCCAAATCCCATGTGCTTTAACTTTGCACATTAATCTCTTGTGTGGGACCTTGTCGAAAGCTTTCTGAAAGTCCAAATATACCACATCAACTGGTTCTCCCTTGTCCACTCTTCTGGAAACATCCTCAAAAAATTCCAGAAGATTTGTCAAGCATGATTTCCCTTTCACAAATCCATGCTGACTTGGACCTATCATGTCACCTCTTTCCAAATGCGCTGCTATGACATCCTTAATAATTGATTCCATCATTTTACCCACTACCGATATCAAGCTGACCGGTCCATAATTCCCTGTTTTCTCTCTCCCTCCTTTTTTAAAAAGTGGGGTTACATTGGCTACCCTCCACTCCATAGGAACTGATCCAGAGTCAATGGAATGTTGGAAAATGACGTCAATGCATCCGCTATTTCCAAGGCCACCTCCTTAAGTACTCTGGGATGCAGTCCATCAGGCCCTGGGGATTTATCGGCCTTCAATCCCATCAATTTCCCCAACACAATTTCCCGACTAATAAGGATTTCCCTCAGTTCCTCCTCCTTACTAGACACTCTGACCCCTTTTATATCCGGAAGGTTGTTTGTGTCCTCCTTAGTGAATACCGAACCAAAGTACTTGTTCAATTGGTCCGCCATTTCATTGTTCCCCATTATGACTTCCCCTGATTCTGACTGCAGGGGACCTATGTTTGTCTTTACTAACCTTTTTCTCTTTACATATCTATAGAAACTTTTGCAATCCGTCTTAATGTTCCCTACAAGCTTCTTCTCATACTCAATTTTCCCTGCCCTAATCAAACCCTTTGTCCTCCTCTGCTGAGTTCTAAATTTCTCCCAGTCCCCGGGATCGCTGCTATTTCTGGCCAATTTGTATGCCACTTCCTTGGCTTTAATACTATCCCTGATTTCCCTTGATAGCCACGGTTGAGCCACCTTCCCTTTTTTATTTTTATGCCAGACAGGAATGTACAATTGTTGTAGTTCATCCATGCGGTCTCTAAATGTCTGCCATTGCCCATCCACAGTCAACCCCTTAAGTATCATTCGCCAATCTATCCTAGCCAATTCACGCCTCATACCTTCAAAGTTAGCCTTCTTTAAGTTCTGGACCATGGTCTCTGAATTAACGGTTTCATTCTCCATCCTAATGCAGAATTCCACCATATTATGGTCACTCTTCCCCAAGGGGCCTCGCACAACGAGATTGGTAATTAATCCTCTCTCATTACACAACACCCAGTCTAAGATGGCCTCCCCCCTAGTTGGTTCCTCGACATATTGGTCTTGAAAACCATCCCTTATGCACTCCAGGAAATCCTCCTCCACCGTATTGCTTCCAGTTTGGTTAGCCCAATCTATGTGCATATTAAAGTCACCCATTATAACTGCTGCACCTTTATTGCATGCACCCCTAATTTCCTGTTTGATGCCCTCCCCAACATCACTACTACTGTTTGGAGGTCTGTACACAACTCCCACTAATGTTTTTTGCCCTTTGGTGTTCTGCAGCTCTACCCATATAGATTCCACATCATCCAAGCTAATGTCCTTCCTAACTATTGCATTAATCTCCTCCTTAACCAGCAATGCTACCCCACCTCCTTTTCCTTTTATTCTATCCTTCCTGAATGTTGAATACCCCTGAATGTTGAGTTCCCAGCCCTGATCATCCTGGAGCCACATCTCTGTAATCCCAATCACATCATATTTGTTAACATCTATTTGCACAGTTAATTCATCCAACTTATTACGGATACTCCTTGCATTAAGACACAAAGCCTTCAGGCTTGTTTTTTAACACCCTTCGTCCTTTTAGAATTTTGCTGTACAGTGGCCCTTTTTGTTCTTTGCCTTGGGTTTCTCTGCCCTCCACTTTTACTCATCTCCTTTCTGTCCTTTGCTTTTGTCGCCTTTTTGTTTCCCTCTGTCTCCCTGCATTGGTTCCCATCCCCCTGCCATATTAGTTTAACTCCTCCCAGTGGCAACCTCAAAAGTAGTAATCTCAGGATTGCTACCAGTGCCACGTGCTAGTCAGAGTAGGAATCGCAGGATAGCTCAGATGAATACGTGGCTTGAGGAGAGGTGCAGAAGGGAGCGATTCAAATTCCTGGGACATTGGAACCGGTTCTGGGGGGATGGGACCAGTACAAACCGGGCGGTCTGCACCTGGGCAGGACCAGAACCAATGTGCTCGGGGGAGTGTTTGATAGTGCTGTTGGGGAGGAGTTAAACTAATATGGCAGGGGGATGGGAACCTATGCAGGAAGATAGAGGAAAGTAAAATGCGGGCAGAAGCAAAAGATAGAAAGAGGAAAAGTAAAAGTGGAGGGCAGAGAAAGGCAGCGGGAGATCGAGCAGCGTTCATGAGGCAGCGTGGTGAGGCCTATAAAAAGGCCCAGCGTGGTGGGTCGGAGAGGCAGCGGATGATCGAGCAGCGTCGGTGAGGCAGCATGGGGAGTCGGAGATGCCAGCCGGTGCAGCTGCAACAGGGGCAGAAAGCAAAAAAGAAGTTGAAACAAGTCGAAAGGTGATGTCACAGCCAAGGGGTAAGTGATTGGCTGGTGATTGGTAAGTAGTTTTTCTTTTCTTTCCCTTTATCAGTCAGTAGCCTTTTGCATTGTTGTTGCCAAATTAAGTTAATCTAGGGGTTACGTCATGGCAGGAGAACTCGGACACATGTTATGCTCCTCCTGTAATATGTGGGAAGTCAGGGATGCTTCCAGTGTCCCTGACGACTACATATGCGGTAAGTGCATCCGCCTGCAGCACCTGACAGACCGCATTGTGGCACTGGAGCTGCGGGTGGATTTACTCTGGAGCATCCACAATACGGAAGATGACGTGAATAGCATGTTTAGCGAGTTGGTCTTACCGCAGGTAAAGGGTACACAGCCAGACTGGGAATGGATGACCAACAGGAAGAGCAGTGGAAGGAAGGTAGTGCAGGGGTCCCCTGTGGTCATCCCCTTGCAAAACAGATACACCGCTTTGGGTACTGTTGAGGGGGATGACTCATCAGGGGAGAGCAGCAGCAACCAAGTGCATGGCACCATGGGTGGCTCTGCTGCACAGGAGGGCAGGAAAAAGAATGGGAGAGCTATAGTGACAGGGGATTCGATTTTAAAGGGAATAGATAGGCGTTTCTGCGGCTGCAACCGAGACTCCAGGATGGTAGGTTGCCTTCCTGGTGCAAGGGTCAAGGATGTCTCGGAGCGGGTGCAGGACATTCTGAAAAGGGAGGGTGAACAGCCAGTTGTCGTGGTACATATAGGAACCAAAGAAAAAGGTAAAAAACGGGATGAGGTCCTACGAGACGAATTTAGGGAGCTAGGAGCTAAATTAAAAAGTAGGACCTCAAAAGTAGTAATCTCAGGATTGCTACCAGTGCCATGTGCTAGTCAGAGTAGGAATTGCAGGATAGCTCAGATGAATACGTGGCTTGAGGAGCGGAGCAAAAGGGAGGGATTTAAATTCCTGGGACATTGGAACCGGTTCTGGGGGAGGTGGGACCAGTACAAACTGGACGGTCTGCACTTGGGCATGACCGGAACCAATGTCCTAGGGGGGGTGTTTGCTAGTGCTGTTGGGGAGGAGTTAAACTTATATGGCATGGGGATGGGGACCTATGCAGGGAGATAGCGGGAAATAAAATGGAGGCAGAAACAAAAGATAGAAAGGAGAATTGAAAAAGTGGAGGGCAGAGAAACCCAAGGCAAAAAACTAAAAGGGCCACATTACAGCAAAATTCTAGAGGGGCAAAGTGTGTTAAAAAGACAAGCCTGAAGGCTCTGTGCCTCAATGCAAGGAGTATTCGGAATAAGGTGGACGAATTAACTGCGCAGGTAGCAGTTAACGGATATGATGTAATTGGCATCACTGAGACATGGCTCCAGGGTGACCAAGGCTGGGAACTCAACATCCAGGGGTATTCAACATTTAGGAAGGATAGACAGAAAGGAAAAGGAGGTGGGGTGGCATTGCTGTTTAAAGAGGAAATTAATGCAATAGTAAGGAGGGACATTAGCTTGGATGATGTGGAATCGATATGGTTGGAGCTGCGGAATACCAAAGGGCATAAAACACTTGTACCGACCACCAAACAGTAGTAGTGAGTTTGGGGACAGCATCAAACAAGAAATAAGGGATGCGTGCAATAAAGGTACAGCAGTTGTCATGGGTGACTTTTATCTACATATTGATTGGGCTAACCAAACTGGTCGCAATGTGGTTGAGGAAGATTTCCTGGAGTGTATTAGGGATGGTTTTCTCGACCAATATGTCAAGGAACCAACTAGAGAGCTGGTCTTCCTAGACTGGGTGATGTGTAACGAGAAAGGACTAATTAGCAATCTTGTTGTGTGAGGCCCCTTGGGGAAGAGTGACCATAATATGGTAGAATTCTTTATTAAGATGGAGAGTGATACAGTTAATTCAGAAACTGGGGTCCTGGACTTAAGGAAAGGTAACTTCGATGGTTTGAGGCGTGAATCGGCTAGAATAGACTGGCAAATGAGACTTAAAGGGTTGACGGTGGATAGGCAATGGCAAACATTTAAAGATCACATGGATGAACTTCAGCAATTGTACATTCCTGTCTGGAGTAAGAATAAAACGGGGAAGGTGGCTCAACCATGGCTAACAAGGGAAATTAAGGATAGTGTTAAATCGAAGGAAGAGGCATATAAATTGGCCAGAAAAAGCCGCAAACCTGAGGACTGGGAGAAATTTAGAATTCAGCAGGGGAGGACAAAGGGTTTAATTAAGAGGGAGAAAATAAAGTATGAGAGGAAGCTTGCTAGGAACATAAAAACTGACTGCAAAAGCTTCTACAGATATGTGAAGAGAATAAGATTAGTGAAGACTGTGATGTATGTAGCACTCACATCACTGACTACACACGGTCTCGTCTTGTAGCAGCTGCTGTGACCTTAGTCCTTTATTAGGTAACTCAAGAGTGCCTCTCACGTGTGGTGGGCAGCCTTTTATGCTCTGTCTTGCAGGTACTTTCAGGTGTCTCACCACAGCACCCTCTGTGGTGCACCATTGTACTTATATATTTGATGTACCTGGCCAATACATAACATCTCACTCCCCCCCCAGTTCCAAAGCCATGCCCGGTAACCTCGGCCTTGTTCTTCCTGGTTGGTTTGTGAGTGTGAGTCCATACCATCCACTTCCCTCTTCACCCCCATAGAGATCATGCTTGATCTGGTGCAAGCATGTGGTATTTGCAGTCCTTACATGGGTGATGAAGTATCCGAGTGTGACCTCCAACAGAAAACAGGTATACATAGACAGTACATTTGAATGGTACATATGATGTGTGGTACAGATGTTATGTCAAAAGGTTTCAGGTGCACTGAACAGTTATTTAATCCCAGCTCCACTGGGTGAGGTACGGTTACGGTATACTGCCCCTTTTTGCCTGAGGTAATGGGCTGCGCTGAGACAGGGCATCGCAACTAGTGCGCTGCCTCTGTTCTCTGTAGTCGCCTTAGCAGCTCATCTGCAGCTGCTGAACCCTTGCATGAATTACATAAAATCGAAAATCGCATTGGTCCCTTCGGTCCATTAACCCTTTTACTTGTACTTCGTGGTTATTAACTCTTTTCGTAACTCATTCATATCCATCATTTTAAACACAGTAAATTTCAGCATCAAAATATTAACTCTTATCCTAAATCCGTCATCATACAAATCACATTACTCATTTGGACTCGCTCTTGCCTTACAAAAGTCTTTTTGTGGGGACTGCCAACGGCCCTTTTAAGGCTCCCAGGTGTATTTCCCTTTTAAGACGCCATCTTGTGGTTCCCACGAGGCTTCCCTTGGGTGTTGCCATTTTAGTTGTTCTGCTTGTCTTTGTGCTTTGCAGCCCGAGGCTCGCCACCATCTTGAGCTCGCTGGCAGTGAGATCACTTTATTTTGTTATTTCTCCATTAAATCAAAAATTATTAGATTTTAAAATTAATTCAAAGTTATGTTTTTTTTTAAAGTTTGTTCATGATATTTCAGCATCTACCTTAACCCAGGTTACTGATTTCCAAGATGTTTGTCGAGTCAGGATTGGTGCCTGCCGATGAGCAGGATGATATGAAACCTTACATTCTCCCTGCACCCTCCCCCATGCTTCAACTACAGCTATTGATCATCAAACAAGCTATTTCTTATTGAAATGGTGGTTGTGAATAAGGGCGTTTGTGCCACTGATTCGGAGAAGCGCACAGCATTCAATAATGGCTGACGGTGGATATATTTTCAAGATCTTGCAGAAAATACTGATATAACTGTAGCTGCAACTCTGTGCCGAACATACTGCTAACTACAGAAGGAAGGAAAAACGGCCAAGAATGATTCGATCAGTCATAGTCCCTGTGGCCTCCGTACTTACCGTAACTGCTGCCGTCCCCACCGCTCTGGCTCTTGTACCCACCCGAGTGGCTGTTGCGTTCTCCCAAGTTATGTCGGCCGCTGTAGCCTCCTCTCCCGCCGGGCCACATTACAGCAAAATTCTAAAGGGGCAAAGGGTGTTAAAAAGACAAGCCTGAAGGCTCTGTGCCTCAATACGAAGAGACAGAGCGGGTGCAGGACATTCTGAAATGGGAGGGAGAACAGCCAGTTGTCGTGGTGCATATTGGTACCAACGACATAGGTAAAAAAAGGGATGAGGTCCTACAAAATGAATTTAAGGAGCTAGGAGCTAAATTAGAAAGTAGGACCTCAAAAGTAGTAATCTCGGGATTGCTACCAGTGCCACGTGCTAGTCAGAGTAGGAATCGCAGGATAGCGCAGATGAATACGTGGCTTGAGGAGTGGTGCAGCAGGGAGGGATTCAAATTCCTGGGGCATTGGAACCGGATCTGGGGGAGGTGGGACCAGTACAAACCGGACGGTCTGCACCTAGGCAGGACCGGAACCAATGTCCTAGGGGGAGTGTTTGCTAGTCCTGTTGGGGAGGAGTTAAACTAATATGGCAGGGGGATGGGAACCAATGCAGGGAGACAGAGGGAGACAAAAAGGAGGCAAAAGCAAAAGACAGAAAGGAGATGAGGAAAAGTGGAGGGCAGAGAAACCCAAGGCAAAGAACAAAAAGGGCCACTGTACAGCAAAATTCTAAAAGGACAAAGGGTGTTAAAAAAACAAGCCTGAAGGCTTTGTGTCTTAATGCAAGGAGTATCCGCAATAAGGTGGATGAATTAACTGTGCAAATAGATGTTAACAAATATGATGTGATTGGGATTACGGAGACGTGGCTCCAGGATGATCAGGGCTGGGAACTCAACATCCAGGGGTATTCAACATTCAGGAAGGATAGAATAAAAGGAAAAGGAGGTGGGGTAGCATTGCTGGTTAAAGAGGAGATTAATGCAATAGTTAGGAAAGACATTAGCTTGGATGATGTGGAATCTATATGGGTAGAGCTGCAGAACACCAAAGGGCAAAAAACGTTAGTGGGAGTTGTGTACAGACCTCCAAACAGTAGTAGTGATGTTGGGGAGGGCATCAAACAGGAAATTAGGGCTGCATGCAATAAAGGTGCAGCAATTATAATGGGTGACTATAATATGCTCATAGATTGGGCGAGCCAAACTGGAAGCAATACGGTGGAGGAGGATTTCCTGGAGTGCATAAGGGATGGTTTTCAAGACCAATATGTCGAGGAATCAACTAGGGGGGAGGCCATCTTAGACTGGGTGTTGTGTAATGAGAGAGGATTAATTAGCAATCTCATTGTGCGAGGCCCCTTGGGGAAGAGTGACCATAATATGGTGGAATTCTGCATTAGGATGGAGAATGAAACAGTTAATTCAGAGACCATGGTCCAGAACTTAAAGAAGGGTAACTTTGAAGGTATGAGGCGTGAATTGGCTTGGATAGATTGGCGAATGATACTTAAGGGGTTGACTGTGGATGGGCAATGGCAAGCATTTAGAGACCGCATGGATGAATTACAACAATTGTACATTCCTGTCTGGCGTAAAAATAAAAAAGGGAAGGTGGCTCAACCGTGGCTATCTAGGGAAATCAGGGATAGTATTAAAGCCAAGGAAGTGGCATACAAATTGGCCAGAAATAGCAGCGAACCCGGGGACTGGGAGAAATTTAGAACTCAGCAGAGGAGGACAAAGGGTTTGATTAGGGCAGGGAAAATGGAGTACGAGAAGAAGCTTGCAGGGAACATTAAGGCGGATTGCAAAAGTTTCTACAGGTATGTAAAGAGAAAAAGGTTAGTAAAGACAAACATAGGTCCCCTGCAGTCAGAATCAGGGGAAGTCATAACGGGGAACAAAGAAATGGCAAACCAATTGAACAAGTACTTTGGTTCGGTATTCACTAAGGAGGACACAAACAACCTTCCGGATATAAAAGGGGTCAGAGGGTCTAGTAAGGAGGAGGAACTGAGGGAAATCTTTATTAGTCGGGAAATTGTGTTGGGGAAATTGATGGGATTGAAGGCCGATAAATCCCCAGGGCCTGATGGACTGCATCCCAGAGTACTTAAGGAGGTGGCCTTGGAAATAACGGATGCATTGACAGTCATTTTCCAACATTCCATTGACTCTGGATCAGTTCCTATCGAGTGGATGTAAATCCACTTTTTAAAAAAGGAGGGAGAGAGAAAACAGGGAATTATAGACCGGTCAGCCTGACCTCAGTAGTGGGTAAAATGATGGAATCAATTATTAAGGATGTCATAGCAGCGCATTTGGAAAATGGTGACATGATAGGTCCAAGTCAGCATGGATTTGTGAAAGGGAAATCATGCTTGACAAATCTTCTGGAATTTTTTGAGGATGTTTCCAGTAAAGTGGACAAAGGAGAACCAGTTGATGTGGTATATTTGGACTTTCTGAAGGCTTTCGACAAGATCCCACACAAGAGATTAATGTGCAAAGTTAAAGCACATGGGATTGGGGGTAGTGTGCTGACGTGGATTGAGAACTGGTTGTCAGACAGGAAGCAAAGAGTAGGAGTAAATGGGTACTTTTCAGAATGGCAGGCAGTGACTAGTGGGGTACCGCAAGGTTCTGTGCTGGGGCCCCAGCTGTTTACATTGTACATTAATGATTTAGACAAGGGGATTAAATGTAGTATCTCCAAATTTGCGGATGACACTAAGTTGGGTGGCAGTGTGAGCTGCGAGGAGGATGCTATGAGGCTGCAGAGTGACTTGGATAGGTTAGGTGAGTAGGCAAATGAATGGCAGATGAAGTATAATGTGGATAATTGTGAGGTTATCCACTTTGGTGGTAAAAACAGAGAGACAGACTATTATCTGAATGGTGACAGATTAGGAAAAGGGAAGGTGCAACGAGACCTGGGTGTCATGGTACATCAGTCATTGAAGGTTGGCATGCAGGTACAGCAGGCGGTTAAGAAAGCAAATGGCATGTTGGCCTTCATAGCGAGGGGATTTGAGTACAGGGGCAGGGAGGTGTTGCTACAGTTGTACAGAGCCTTGGTGAGGCCACACCTGGAGTATCGTGTACAGTTTTGGTCTCCTAACTTGAGGAAGGACATTCTTGTTATTGAGGGAGTGCAGCGAAGATTCACCAGACTGATTCCCGGGATGGTGGGACTGACCTATCAAGAAAGACTGGATCAACTGGGCTTGTATTCACTGGAGTTCAGAAGAATGAGAGGGGACCTCATAGAAACGTTTAAAATTCTGACGGGTTTAGACAGGTTAGATGCAGGAAGAATGTTCCCAATGTTGGGGAAGTCCAGAACCAGGGGTCACAGTCTAAGGATAAGGGGTAAGCCATTTAGGACCGAGATGAGGAGAAACTTCTTCACCCAGAGAGTGGTGAACCTGTGGAATTCTCTACCACAGAAAGTAGTTGAGGCCAATTCACTAAATATATTCAAAAGGGAGTTAAATGAAGTCCTTACTACTAGGGGGATCAAGGGGTATGGCGAGAAAGCAGAAAGCGGGTACTGAAGTTTCATGTTCAGCCATGAACTCATTGAATTGCGGTGCAGGTAGAAGGGCTGAATGGCCTGCTGCTGCACCTATTTTCTATGTTTCTATGTTTCTATGTATTCACAATAAGGTGGATGAATTAACTGCACAGATACCAGTTAACGGATATGATGTATTGGCATCACGGAGACATGGCTCTAGGGTGACCAAGGCTGGGAACTCAACATCCAGGGGTATTCAACATTTAGGAAGGACAGACAGAAAGGAAAAGGAGGTGGGATGGCGTTGCTTGTTAAAGCGGAAATTAATGCAATAGTACGGAAGGACATTAGCTTGGATGATGTGGAATCGGTATGGTTGGAGCTGCGGAATACCAAAAGGCACAAAACACTTATGGGAGTTGTGTACAGACCACCAAACAGTAGTAGTGAGGTTGGGGACAGCATCAAACAAGAAATAAGGGATGTGTGCAATAAAGGTACAGCAGTTATCATGGGTGACTTTTATCTACATATTGATTGGGCTAACCAAACAGGTAGCAATGCAGTGGAAGAGGATTTATTGGAGTGTATTAGGGATGGTTTTCTGGACCAATATGTCGAGGAGTCAACTAGACGGCTGGCCATCCTAGACTGGGTGATGTGTAATGAGAAAGAACTAATTAGCAATCTTGTTGTGCGAGGTCCCTTGGGGAAGAGTGACCATAATATGGTAGAATTCTTTATTAAGATGGAGAGTGACACAGTTAATTCAAGACTAGGGTCCTGAACTTAAGGAAAGGTAACTTCGATGGTATGAGATGTGAATTGGCTAGAATAGACTGGCGAGTGATACTTAAAGGATTGATGGTGGATAGGCAATGGCAAACATTTAAAGATCACATGGAAGAACTTCAACAATTGTACATCCCTGTCTAGACTAAAAATAAAATGGGGAAGGTGGCTCAACCGTGGCTAACAAGGGAAATTAAGGATAGTGTTAAATCCAAGGAATAAGCATATAAATTGGCCAGAAAAAGCAGCAAACCTGAGGACTGGGAGAAATTTAGAATTCAGCAGGGGAGGACAAAGTGTTTAATTAGGAGGGGAAAAATAAAGTATGAGAGGAAGCTTGCTAGGAACATAAAAAGTGACTGCAAAAGCTTCTATAGATATGTGAATAGAAAACGATTAGTGAAGACAAATGTTGGTCCCTTGCAGTCAGATTCAAGTGAATTTATAATGGGGAACAAAGAAATGTCGGACCAGTTAAACAAATACTTCGGTTCTGTCATCACGAAGGAAGACACAAATAACCTTCCGGAAATACGAAGGGACCAAAGGTCTAGTGAGAAGGAGGAAGTGAAGGATATCCTTATTAGGTGGGAAATTGTGTTAGGGAAATTGATGGGATTGAAGGCCGATAAATCCCCAGGGCCTGATAGTCTGCATCGCAGAGTACTTAAGGAAGTAGCCCTAGAAATAGTGGATGCATTGCTGATCATTTTCCAACAGTCTATCGACTCTGGATCAGTTCCAATGGACTAGAGGGTAGCTAATGTAACACCACTTTTAAAAAGGGAGCGAGAATGAAAACAGGTAATTATAGGCTGGTTAGCCTGACATCAGTAATGGGGAAAATGTTGGAATCAATTATTAAATATGAAATAGCTGCAGATTTAGAAAGCAGTGACGGGATCGGTCCAAGTCAACATGGATTTATGAAAGGGAAATCCTGCTTGACAAATCTTCTCGAATTCTTTGAGGATGTAACTGGTAGAGTGGACAAGGGAGAACTGGTGAATGTGGTGTATTTGGACTTTCAAAAGGCTTTGGACAAGGTCCCACACAAGAGATTGGTGTGCAAAATTAAAGCGCATGGTATTGGGGGGCAGTGTACTGACGCGGATAGAGAACTGGTTGGCAGACAGGAAGCAGAGAGTCGGGATAAACGGGTCCTTTTCAGAATGGCAGGCAGTGACTAGCGGTGTGCCGCAGGGCTCAGTGCTGGGACTCCAGCTGTTTACAATATACATTAATGATTTGGATGTGGGAATTGAGTGTAATATCTCCAAGTTTCCAGATGACACCAACCTGGGTGGCGGTGTGAGCTGTCAGGAGGATGCTAAAAGGCTGCAGAGTGACTTGGACAGGTTAGGTGAGTGGGCAAACGAGTGGCAGTTGCAGTATAATGTGGATAAATGTGTGGTTATCCACTTTGGGGGCAAAAACACGAAGGCAGAATATTATCTGAATGGCGGAAGATTAGCAAAAGGGGAGGTGCAATGAGACCTGGGTGTCATGGTACATTAGTCATTGAACGTTGGCATGCAGGTATAGCAGGCAGTGAAGAAGGCAAATGGTATGTTGGCCTTCATAGCTAGGGGATTTGAGTATAGGAGCAGGGAGGTCTCACTGCAGTTGTACAGGGCCTTGGTGAGGCCTCACCTGGAATATTGTGTTCAGTTTTGGTCCCTAATCTGAGGAAGGACGTTCTTGCTATTGAGGGAGTGCAGCAAATGTTCACCAGATTGATTCCCGGGATGGCAGGACTGACAAATGAGGAGAGACTGGATCGACTGGGCCTGTATTCACTGGAGTTTAGAAGGATGAGAGGGGATCTCGTAGGAACATGTAAAATTCTGACAGGACTGGACAGGTTAGATGCAGGAAAAATGTTCCCGATGTTGGGGAAGTCCAGAACCAGGAGACATAGTCTAAGGATAAGGGGTAAGCCATTTAGGACCGAGATGAGGAGAAAGTTCTTCACTCAGAGAGTTGTTAACCTGTGGAATTCCCTGCCGCAGAGAGCTGTTGATGCCAGTTCATTGGATATATTCAAGAGGGAGTTAGATATGGCCCTTACGGCTAAAGGGATCAAGGGGTAGGGAGAGAAAGCAGGAAAGGGGTACTGAGGTGAATGATCAGCCATGATCTTATTGAATGGTGATGCAGGCTCGAAGGCCTGAATGGCCTACTCCATTTTCTATGTTTCTATGTTTCTAACCAACACCGCAGTTGACCACGAAGCAGAAACCATCACCCGCAGCAGCCCAGCAAGGCCAGCTGCACACAGCCCAGCAAGGGCCCAACAAACGATTCACCGAAACCAGCATTTGCACTGAGACAATCAACCAGGGAAAGCAAGGCCCCAGATTGACTCACCTTGTAAATAGTTCCACTGTTGACTTTTGGGGGGAGTGTTGTTATATATGTGTGAACCTGTATGTACCTTGTGTATCCACCAGAGGGCTCATCCCCTGAAATACCAAGGGATCCCACAATCCATTGGGAGATCTGGTACTTAACGAGGCCTCACAAGTTGGAGAGGCACTCTGGAGACCTACAATAAAAGACTAAGGTCACATTTTACTTTGAGCTCACAGTATTTAGTCAGACTTTTTATTCATATGTAACAATCTGTACATCCAGCAATCAGCTATTAAAATAGGAGTGTAGGTACTCAAATTAAAATTAAAAGTAAGTTGTTATTCTGAGTGTAGTTCGTAGTGAAGGACTATTTCTTACTATATATTTTATCGGTAGCATCTGTTCGTGCTGAAACTCGTAGACTTTAAAAAAATTTCACCTGGGTCTTGTAATCGAATGTTAAACATTAGCGAAAACAGTAGAATATAATCCAGAGGGAGAGATGTTCAAACGGAACAGTTTCCTGGTCAGACCACACCTTGAGCACTGTGTCCAGTTCTGATCACCGAGACACGTGGGAGACATTCGGGCCTGTTGCAATTTTCAGTATGGCAGGTGGACGATAGACTGCTGTCCCAGAACAGGCGAGCAGTGCGAGGAGTTCACCCACGGCACTCAAATTAGGCCGGTTGGATGGTACGGCTGCTCAACCAACTTTTTGCCCATTTTAGGGAGACGACGAAGTTCTGTTAACCCTCATCCCACCCCGAAAGTGGTAAAGACGGGGAATGAACCTGCAGATAGTTGCAGCAAAAATCCTGGTGTCACTTAAGATTCAAATTCCACTGGGAACAGTGGATCATGGAATCACCCCTTGTACCCTTTGAGAGGAAAGCAGATCTGTAATACCCTGAGCTCCAGGTGGTGTGGGATCCACAACAATTATGTTGTGGACGGCGATGCCATCGGAGCTAAAGACAAACAAACTTGCAACTGCGCAGTGAGTTTTGACCTTATTTCTCGTCCTTGAACTTCCCTAATGGCTGAGCAGTAATATAAAGACCAGTGATCAGGAAAACACATAGTCAACTTTCTCAATTGTCAACCAAAATATTTTTGACCAGAACTGTACGTTGCACTATCTTCAAAGGTGCCAGTTTGAAACACCCCCTTGAGATGGGTCTTAGTAGCCCCGAAAGCAACAATGCTTTAAATACTTATAGTCAGAGTTGCCACTGGTGGCAGCACCATATATAAGGGTCAATTTTTTCATTTTGTACTCAAGGAGCAGCCTTCCACTTAGTAAGTGCAAGATCTTGGGATGGGTTTGATATTCCTAGGTACATTTGACAGTCAACTCCTGATTCCCGAGGCTGTGCTTTTGTACACAGGCTTCATTAGGTCCATTGGACCTCCTAACAACAACTCAGTGACATACAGGAATCACAACTTCCAGGTGATTTCAGACCACAGCAATAAAAGAGTGCAGTTGACTGCAAAATGTTCAAGTGGCAGGCATAGTGCCTTCATCTCATACCAGTCCATGCCGCCAGCACTTCTTGAAGGAGTAGACAGACCAAAAGTGTTGTGTATAGAAGAACTCCATGAGGCTGAGTACTGTGAGCTAAACTTAGTGTGACCTTAGTCTTCTTTATTACAACTCTAGAGTGCCTAAACAACATGGCAGCCAACCTTTTATACTGGCCCTGCACGTGTGTGCAGGTGACCATTAGGACTCCAACAGTTGCGCCCTCTGGTGGCAAGTATTACATAGTTACATACATAACATCACTCCGCCCCCCCCCCAGACTCTTCGGTACAAGTTATTCACAAGTTGAGGTGATCCGGAGCCCTTCGCTCCCTGGTTGTTTGTCTAAGTTCAAACCCTGGTGTGTGAGTTGGCCAGACCATTGCTGCACTGCACCACGGCTGGTCTGACCGGACTGTCAGGAACGGTGGGTTCATCCTCGTGATTGACAACGAGGTCGATTGCTGGGTGGGTATGTGTTGGTGGCTCTTCAGTGGTGATGTCCTCTTCAAGTCATTCCTGGTTGCCAGTAAATCACAATTTGGTCTGATCTAAATGCTTTCTGCACATTTGGCCATTTAACAGTTTGATTATAAACACCCTATTCCCTTCCTTGGCCAAAACAGTGCCAGCAACCCACTTGGGACAATGATCATTATTCAGGACAGGGTCGCTAACATCAATGTCACGTGAAACAGCCGCGCGATCGTGGTACATGTTTTGCCGGTGTCGCCGGGTATCCACGTGATCATTAAGATCCTGGTGAACTAGGGAGAGCCTGGTTTTGAGGGCTCTCTTCATTAACAATTCTGCCGGGGGAACCCCGGTGAGTGAGTGGGGTCGAGTCCGGTGGCTGAGCAGAATGCGAGACAAGCGGGTCTGCAGGGAGCCATCCGTCACGCGTTTCATGCTCTGCTTGATTGTTTGGACTGCCCACTCCGCTTGACCATTAGATGCGGGCTTAAACGGAGCAGACCTGACAAGCTTGATGCCATTGCGGGTCATAAACTCGTAGAATTCCGAGCTGGTGAAACACAGCTCATTGTCGCTGACAAGGACATTGGGCAAGCCAAAGGTGGCGAACATGGCCCGGAGGCTTTCAATGGTGACTTTGGACATGCTGGATGACATGATTACACATTCAATCCATCTAGAGTAAGCTTCCACAACTACTAAAAATATCTTTCCTAGAAAGAGGCCGGGAAAATCTACGTGGATCCTGGAGCACGGTTTGGAGGACCATGACCACAGACTCAGTGGAGCCTCCCTTGGTGCGAGCAAGTGTTGCACTGATGCACGCACGAATGGCAGTGAAGATGGGCAGAAATCAGCCCTGCATGTTGGAATGGGGCCAATGTAACACTGTCGTGCTGCTGTTAACTAAAAAGCCCGTCAATCCCTGTTTGATTCACCAGTCTGCCTGGTTGCGCATCAGCCTCAGCTGATTCTCCTGCCTTCTTTTCTTTTTCCTTCTTTGCTGCCATAGCTACTGGCCCATATTCCTATTCTAGCAGTAATAGATGATCTTGGAAACTTTCTTGGTGCTGTAGAGCAGGACCCCACCTGTTCTGTTCAGACAGCCGACATGCTGTGTCAAGATGACAACCAGATGTTCCACATGAATTCGGGTGGAAGTGTGAGCCACGTTGAACTTCCTCTGAGTCATGAAGTTGTGCGTTCAAGCCCCATCCCATGATTTGAGTGCAGAAATCTAGGCTGACACTCAGTATAGTACTGAGAGAGCATTGCACTGTTGGAGGTGCTGTCTTTTGGATAAGACGTTAAACCAAAACTCTCAGGTGGATGTAAAAGATCCCATGGCACTATTTTGAAGAAGAGCAGGGGAGTAATAAGAACATAAGAACATAAGAAATAGGAGCAGGAGTCAGCCATACGGCCCCTCGAGCCTGCTCCGCCATTCAATAAGATCATGGCTGATCTGATCATGGACTCAGCTCCACTTCCCTGCCCGCTCCCCATAACCCCTTATCTCCTTATCATTTAAGAAACTGTCTATTTCTGTCTTAAATTTATTTAATGTCCCAGTTTCCACAGGTCTTTGAGGCAGCGAATTCCAGAGATTCATAACCCTCTGAGAGAAGAAATTTCTCCTCAGTTCTAAATGGGCGGCCCCTTATTCTAAAGCCATGCCCTCTAGTTCTAGTCTCCCCCACCAGTGGAAACATCCTCTCTGCATCCACCTTGTCAAGCCCCTCATAATCTTATACGTTTCGATAAGATCACGACTCATTCTTCTGAATTCCAATGAGTAGAGGCCCATTCTACTCAACCTTTCCTCAATACGTCAACTCTTCCATCCCTGGAATCAACCTAGTGAACCTTCTCTGAGCTGCCTCCAAAGCAAGCATATCCTTTCGTAAATATGGAAACCAAAACTGCACACAGTATTCCAGGTGTGGCCTCACCAATACCTTATATAGCTGTAGTAAGACTTCCCTGCTTTTATACTCCATCCCCTTTACAATAAAGGCCAAGATTCCATTGGCCTTCCTGATCACTTGCTGTACCTGCGTACTTTCATTCTGTATTTCATGCTCAAGAACTCCCAGATCCTGCTGTACTGCAGCACTTTGCAATCCTTCTCCATTTAAATAACAACTTACTCTTTGATTTTTCTTCTGCCAAAGTGCATGACCTCACACTTTCCAACATTATACTCCATCTGCCAAATTTTTGCCCACTCACTTAGCCTCTCTATGTCCTTTTGCAGCTTTTTTATGTCCTCCTCACACGTTGCTTTTCCTCCCATCTTTGTATCATCAGCAAACTTGTCTACGTTACACTCGCTCCCTTCTTCCAAGTTGTTAATATAGATTGTAAATAGTTGGGGTCCCAGCACTGATCCCTGCGACAGCCCCACTCATTACTGATTGTCAACCAGAGAATGAACCATTTATCCCATCTCTCTGTTTTCTGTTTGTTAGCCAATCCTCTATCCATGCTAATATATTATCCCCAACCCTGTGAACTTTTATCTTGTGCAGTAACCTTTTGTGTGGCACCTTGTCAAATGATTTCTGGAAGTCCAAATACACCACATCCACTGGTTCTCCTTTATCCACCCTGTTCGTTACATCCTCAAAGAACTCCAGCAAATTTGTCAAACATGACTTCCCCTTCATAAATCCATGCTGAGTCTACCTGACCAAATTTTGCTTTTCCAAATGTCCTGCTACTGCTTCTTTAATAATGGACTCCAACATTTTCCCAACCACAGATGATAGGCTAACTGGTCTATAGTTCCCTGCTTTCTGTCTGCCTCCTTTTTTAAATTGGGGCGTTACATTTGCTTTAGCCACTCATTTTCTTTTTATATACCTATAGAAACTCTTGCTATCTGTTTTTAAATTTTGTGCTAGTTTACTTTCATAGTCTATCTTCCCTTTCTTAATCATTTTTTAGTCATTCTTTACTGGCTTTTGAAAGCTTTCCAAGCTTCTGTCCTCCCACTAGTTTTGGCCAATTTGTATGCCCTTGTTTTTAAATCGGATACTGTCCTTTATTTCTTTAGTTAGCCGTGGATGGCTTTCTTTTCTCTTGCATCCTTTCCTCCTTACTGGAATATATTTTTCTTGAGAATTGTGAAATATCTATTAAATGTACATCACTGTTCATCAACCCTCCTACACTTTAATCTGTTTTCCCAGTCCACTTTAGCCAACTCTGCCCTCATACCTTCATAGTCTCCTTTATTTAAGCTTAGTACGCTGGTTGGAGATCCAACTCTCTCACCCTCCATCTGAATTTGAAACTCAATCATGCTATGATCACTCATTCCTTTACTAGGAGATTGTTTATTAATCCTGTCTCATTACATAGGACCAGATCTAAGATAGCCTGCCCCCTGGTTGGTTCCGTTACATACAGCTCAAGTAACCCATCCCTTATGCACTCTCTGAACTCTTCCTCAAGGCTACCATGACCAATTTGATTTGTCCAATCAATATGGAGGTTAAAATCACCCAGGATTATTGCTGTTCCCTTTTTATAAGCCCCCACTATTTCCTGGTTAATGTACCGACCAACAGAGTTGCTACTGTTAGGGGGCCTATATACTACGCCCACCAGTGACATATTCCCCTTATTATTCCTTATCTCCACCCAAACTGTTTCAATATCCTGATCCTTTGAGCATATATCATTTCTCACTATTGCAGTGATTCCATCCTTTATCAATAGAGCTACCCCACCTCCTTTTCCTTTCTGTCTGTCCTTCTGGATTGTCAAATACCCCTGAATATTTAATTCCAATTCCGGGAATATACTTCAAAAGTGCTTCATTGGCTGTAAAGTGCTTTGGGACGTCCTGAGGTCGTGAAAGGGGAGTCAAGGGTTATGAGGAACAGGCAGGAAAGTGGAGCTGAGGCCAAGATCAGATCAGCCACGATCTTATTGAATGGCGGAGCAGGATCGAGGGGCTGTATGGCCTACTCCTGCTCCTATTTCTTATGTTCTTATATTCTCTCTGTACACATTTAAAAACCCTGTAGGGAGTTTTTTCTAATGATGTAAATGATGCAACTCGAAGAATCTGGTGCCTCGCAGAACATTGGTTGTTTCTCCATTGATCAGGGAATTGGCCCTATAAAATAAAGGATCAATCATAGAATCATAGAATGGTTACAGCACGGAAGAAGACCATTCGGCCCGTTGAGCCTATGCCAACTCTCAGCTAGTCCCACTCCCCTACTCTTTTCCTGTAGCCCTGCAAATTTTTTCCTTCAGATTCTTATCCAACTCCTTTTTGTAAGATAAAATTGAGTCTGCCTCCACCACATTTTCAGGCAGTGCATTCCAGATCTTAACAACTCGCTGCGTAATTTTTTTCTCAAGTTGCCTTTTGTTCATTTGCCAATCATCTTAAGATTACACAGCAACATGATTTTTGCAGCGCGACAGCTACAGGAAAAATGCAGGGAACAGCACCAGCCCTTATACATGGCCTTCTTCGATCTTACAACCGCAAGGGTCTATGGATCGTCCTCCTCCGCTTCGGATGCCCCAAAAAGTTCATCACCATCCTCCGCCTGTTCCACGATGACATGCAGGCCATGATCCTTACCAATGGATCCATCACAGACCCAATCCACGTCTGGACCGGGGTCAAACAGGGCTGCGTCATCACCCTAAACCTCTTCTCAATCTTTCTCGCCGCCATTCTCCACTTCACAGTCAACAAAGCTCCCCGCTGGAGTGGAACTAAACTACAGAACCAGTGGGAAGCTGTTCAACCTTCGCCGTCTCCAGGCCAGGTCCAAGACCACCCCAACCTCTGTCATCGAGCTATAGTACGCGGATGATGCCTGCACCTGCGTACATACAGAGGCTGAACTCCAGGACATAGTTGACGTATTTACTGAGGCGTACGAAAGCATGGGCCTTACGCTAAACATCCGTAAGACAAAGGTCCTCCACCAGCCTGTCCTCACCGCACAGCACTGCCCCCCTAGTCATCAAGATCCACGGCATGGCCCTGGACACCGTGGACCACTTCCCGTATTTCGGGAGCCTCCTATCAGCAGGAGCAGGCATCAACGACGAGATTCAACACTGCCTCCAGTGCAGCCTTCGGCCGCCTGAGGAAAAGAGTGTTTGAAGACCAGGCCCTCAAAACTGCTACAATGTTCATGGTCTAAAGGGCTGTTATATACCTGCCATCCTTATGGCTCAGAGGGATGGACGATGTACAGTAGACACCTCAAGTCGCTGGAAAAATATCACCAAACCAACGATGTCTCCGCAAGATCCTACAAATCCCCTGGGAGGACAGATGCACCAACATAAGCATACTTGTCCAGGCTAACATCCCCAACATTAACGCACTGACCACACTCGATCAGCTCCGCTGGGCAGGCCACATAGTTCACATGCCAGATACGAGACTCCCAAAGCAAGTGCTCTACTCGGAGCTCCTTCATGGTAAACAAGCCAAAGGTGGACAGCGGAAACGTTACAAGGACACCCTCAAAGCCTCCCTGATAAAGTGCGACATCCCCACTGACACCTGGGAGTCCCTGGCCAAAGACCGTCCTAAGTGGAGGAAGTGTATCTGGGAGGGCGCTGACCACCTCGAGTCTCAACGCCGAGAGCATGCAGAAATCAAGCACAGGCAGTGGAAGGAGCGTGCGCCAAACCAGTCCCACCCATCCCTTCCCTCAACTACTGCCTGTTCCACCTGTGACAAAGTCTGTGGCTCTCGTATTGGACTGTTTAGCCACCAAAGAACTCACTTCAGGAGTGGAAGCAAGTCTTCCTCGATTCCGAGGAACTGTCTATGATGATGATTAAGTAGGGACATCATAACCCATTATTTCTTTAACCAATGTCTGTACTCGTGCATTTTCTATTAGGGTTGAGTATATGGTGATCAGGGGTGGGAACTCTGACCAATTTTATTCCTCTCTAACCCAGGGACACAAAGACCAATTGCCAAAGGCTTGCTATGTTGGGATCAACACAGAGCAAAGATTGAAGCCAAGACACCACAACACCAAACTATGCGGTTCCTGAGGTGTCAGCAGGGCTTATTTTAATTAGGATGTTGTTTTTGAGATTGCCTAAAATTATATATTTAATTTAAAAAAAATAAAAGCTGGCTTGATCTATCTGCTATCCTCTTTGATTTTCCTAGTAATACATCACATGTGTAAGCAGGGATTTATGTCTGGAAGAATATTTAAAATCAAATTCAGCTCAAACATACATTTTCTTGTCTGGCAAATTAGAATTAATCACAAGTAGACTGCCTGTAATTGTTCTACATCTTACCCCTGCTGTGGAAGTGATTTGGATGTCCTGCTCATTCTAGAGGCTTGCATTAACAGACTTTTACCATCTGGCTGGCTTTGATCACAGGATTCACTGTATACATTTGCTAATAAAATTCTCATAAACATAATTGTTTTTGCTCTAACAAGTGTTGTGATTTCATTTAGGATAGAAATATTTGGATTTTCAGGTACTTTTTGTTTTCTGCTCTCCTCTCCTGAAGCTGTTGACTCGAGGTGGACAGGACAGACGCACCAACATTAGCAACCTCGACCAGGCCAACATCTCCAGCATCGAAGCTCTGACCACACTCGACCAGCTCCGCTGGGCGGGCCACATTGTTCGCATGCCTGACACAAGCCTCCCAAATCAAACGCTCTACTCGGAACTCCTTCACGACAAACGAGCCCAAGGTGGGCAGAGGAAACGTTTCAAGGACTCCCTCAAAGCCTGCTGGATAAAATTCAACACTCCCACCGACACCTGGGAATCCCTGGCTAAAGATCGCCCTAAGTGGAGGAAGTGCATTCGGGAGGGCAATCAGCACCTTGAGTCTCGTCACCGAGAGCATGCAGAAACCAAACGCAGGCAGCGGCAGGAGTGTGCGGCAAACCAGTCCCACCCAACATTAGCGTCCTCGACCAGGCCAACATCTACAGCATTGAAGCTCTGACCACAATTGACCAGCTCCGTTGGGCGGGCCATATTGTTCGCATGCCTGACACAGGACTCCCAAAGCAAGCGCTCTACTCGGAACTCGTTCACGGCAAACAAGCCCAAGGTGGGTAGAGGAAACGTTTCAAGGACTCCCTCAAAGCCTTTCCCTCAACGACTGTCTGTCCCACCGGTGACAGAGGCTGTAATTCTCATATTGGACTGTTCAGTCACCTAAGAACTCATTTTTGAATGGAAGCAAGTCTTCCTCGATTCCAAGGGACTGTCTATGATGATGATGATGATGGAGTATGGTTCCACCAGTATCACAACCCTATGGTAGCTCACTCAAGTTGCTATTCAGGTGTAGTGTCAGTAGTCTGTTTGACCAGTAAGGGCATCACAGGTTAGGCTGATCCTCACCTCACCCAACATCTACACACTTGCATGTCCAGCAGCGGTCACTAGGCAATGATCAAGGAGTCAAAATTCCTTAGTGTCAAATTTCCTTTGCTTCAATGAGAGGTGATCTCATTGAAACATACAAGATTCTGAGGGGGATTGACAGAGTAGATGCTGGTGGTTATTTCCTCTGACTGGAGAATCCAGAACTAGCGGGCATAGTCTCAGGATAAGGGGTCGGCCATTTAGAACTGAGATGAGGAGGAATTTCTTCACCCCAAAGAGCTGTGAATGCTCATCCCAGTATAAGGACAGCCTTCTATGAACACTGCCAATGTACCTTGCTCATCCCTGCTTCATGCCTCACCTTGTAACCCCTCCTCAAACTCAGTATTAGCCTCGAAAGTGCGCATTTCTAGATTGTTACTTGCTTCAACTGTAGACTTTGATTTACAAAGCTCTGATACCATTCCTGCTATAAACGAGCAGTCTTTTAGTACAGTGGCCCTACAGCTTTGTGTGATAGGTTAATTTCCTATTTTCCTACAAAAGATAAGATAGCATTTTGTTGCTAAACTGTTTAAGTTACCGATAATGCTGAATTTCTGTCAAAATCTCTGTATCCCACAAGTTGGAACAATCACTCCTAGATTACTGCGGAAATGGAGATAAATGGAGGTGCATGGGCGGTAATCTGGCAAAGTGGATGCCCACCCACTGCAGAAACTGTCTGCAGAAATTCCCTTCATTTCCATATATGACCTCTCTGAATCAATCCTTCTTCGAAGCATATTTTCTTTTTCATCAATTCTCATGGCAAGGCTATCTTTCTAAGGTGCTGCTTCCAGATTAGGCTAATTTGTTCATTTTAATGGAAAACAGGACTAGACACAAATGACAAGAATATGCAAGAGCCCCTGCCCACTCTAGTAAATTCACATTACTCTTTATTGCTTGCCTTTGTGCCCCTATGGTAGCATGCTATGACATTGAGACGTGTTAATTACTGTCAGAGCGTACAGCTCTTTAAATATATATCTGTAGCACATGGGAATTTTAAGCCTCTCCTTATATAGATTCAATTTAAACTTCTCATTTATCTTCATTGTTTTCTTTTAATGTAAGACATGGAATAGTTCCATCGCTAATTTAATGTGAAGTATTATTGAAACAGCAGAATTGAGGAAGAAATCAGCGTCAGGTGCTGCATCTAATCCTGTCAATGTACAACATAGTGAAAATACTTCCTTGCTTACCTTCGGATTTCTTCTAAGGTCAGATACCGTCTCCCTGATTTCAATCCCAATGCAACAGGTTTGTGACACACTGTTGACCCTCTCTTCAATCTTCTCCCATTTTAATTTGCGAGTTGTCTATCCTTTGCTCTGTGGAGGCCAACTCATCACTCATTCATTCTATCAACAAGAGCCTGGAGGGCATCATTGCTGAATTTCTGTGTCTTTTATTCTCATCTCCAATCCATTGTGCACAAATTTGTTTAATGCACAACTAGATTTCATAAAATGCATGTTGTATACCATTGCAGTGTCAGCTGTGCTGCAGTGGGTAGCACTCTCACCTCTGAGTCAAAAGGTTGTGGGTTCAAGTTCCACTCCAGGAATTTGAGCGCAAAATAAACCTAGGCTGATACTTCAGTGCAATGCTGAGGGAGCACTGCACTGTCAGAGGTGCTGTCTTTCAGATGAGATGTTAAACCGAGACCCTGTCTGCTCTCTCAAGTGGATGTAAAAGTTTCCATGGCACTATTTCGAAGAAGAGCAGGGGAGTTATCCCTGGTGCTCTGGCCAATATTTATCCCTCAATCAATATATCAAAAAAACAGATTATCTGGTTATTATCACATTGCTGTTTGTGGGAGCTTGCATGTGTGCAAATTGGCTGCTGCGTTTCCCACATTACAACAGTGACTACACTCCAAAAGTACTTCATTGGCCGTAAAGCGCTTTGAGGCATTCGGTGGTTGTGGAAGGTGCTATATAAATCCAAATCTTTCTTTTTTTTTGTTAAAGTACCTGGTAGCATTGCAGATGCATTTTGATTGGTTTATTTGCTTTCATTGGGTACTTACAGGCTTCATCACATAGCTTAAGGAATCTCATTTAAAAAAAAAATGATTATGCTGAAATCTGCATGAGAATGCATTAAGTAATTTGCAAATAATTAACACTCATTTAACATATTTTTGCTTCAAAAGAGAAATTTCGACCCACAAGAGTGGAAGCCATAGCTTGGAACACTGAAACTATGCTGGCTGAGATCAGATAATTTATAACAAGAACAAAAACAATACCTTGCATCATTATAGCACTTTTAATGTAGAAAAACATCTCTATGGACTTCACAGATATAATCAGACAAAAATGGTTGCCAAGCCAAAGGAGATATTAGGAAGGGTTAGCATAAGCTGGGTCAAAGAGGTGGCTTTTAAGGTCTTAAAGGAGGAGATGGTAGTGTGGAGGTGAAGGGATTTAGGAAAGGAATTCCAGAGCATGGGGCCTAGGCAGCTGAAAGCATGGCCTCCAATCGTGGGACAAAGGGAGTGAGGGATTCAGAAAAGGTCAGAGTTGAAGGAGTGAAGACTTGTCGGGCTAGAGGAGGTTATGGAGATAGGAAGGGTGAGGCTATAAGGAATTTAAATATGAGGATTGAAGTTTTAAATTGGCAGCATTGGAGGACCAGGAGCCTCCACTATGCCATTTGTGACTTTGATTCGGGCTGTTTTGGTGCTGCGGCAGGGGCGGAGACCTGATTGGAGAGATTCAAATATGGAGATGTGGGCAAGTTCACAGGAGCGATTAGCAAAGAAAATTTGAGCAGCTGAAAGAAAGAACTTGCATTTATATAGTCCCTCCTAAAGTGCTTCACAGCCAATGAATGATTTTTGAAGTGTAGTGACTGTTTTAATATAGGCAAACATAACAGCTAATTAGCACACAGCAGATCCCAGAGATTCATGGGTAAATGTTAGACAACACAGCTCCCTCATTTTCTTCAAATAGTGTTGTGAGATCGTTTGCATCCATCTGACCAGGCAGACAATGCCTTAGTTTAATGTCTCATCTGAAAGACTGCACCTCCAAGAATGCAACATTCCTTCAGTACTGCACTGAAGTGTTAGTCCAGATTTCATAGTCACGTCCTTTAATGGGCTTTGAACTCACAACTTTCTGACTCAGAGGTGAGAATGCTATGCTGAGCATTCAGCTAACACTTGATTAAGTCTTTTTTTCTCCTTGATTTGTTCTTCTCTGTGAAAAGCTACCTTGCTCTGTCACTGACCCAGATAGTCCTTCGTCTGAGCAGAAATTCACCTCATAGGACGCAAAACCATGTGTCATCATTCTATGGAGCAACACATTGATAGGTCAACATGTTTGGCTAGCAGAACACCCAATGGAGAGTGTTATTAATTACTAGCAATCATCATGGCTGGAATTCATAGTTAATCAGGAGGCGGCACAATTTAAGTCAAGTGGAAAATTGTGTTACAGTAATATTGGTCACGCTGCAAAAATGGGGCATTGATTTTACATTTATCATTTCATCCAATTATTTTAACTAGCCTTTAGAAGAACTATGTAGATCAAACCTTATCGAATTTCATGTTAATCACTGAGGAAGAATAATAGTATATAAATAATGGTTTTATTCTGGCCAGCTGCTTTTTTGCATTTGGAAATTACACTGTTTGGCCATGCAAGTTTGCTCGTAACAAAATAAGAGGTGATTGATTGGGATTGTCATGAAATGTAATTGCAGTTCTAATAGAATAAATAGTGGATTATAAAATATGGCTAACCATTGCCATTTTAAAACTAATTTTTAATTAGAAACTCTTTTATGTAACCCCATTTGATAAAACTCAATAATTTGTTTTTCAATGTTTTCCCCATCCTTTCCTGATGGTGCTGACTCGTACCAACATACGCTTCCATGGTGGATGTTGTCCACCCTCAGGTATCCCACCTAAGTGAAACACTTTTATTTATAGAATGGCTTATCACAACTTTCCGAAATATTTAAGAACCCTGCTCTACTTAAATTGGTACGATCTTTAACATTCACCTGAACTAACCGAATAGGGACTTGGGGCTCTGCTCATCTGAAGGATGTGCAGTTTGAATGAGTAGGCACCTTGTGAGTGCTGGGAGACTATTTGATCATAGTGCGCATGACAGCTGAGTCTGATCAATGTCTTCACCCAACACTCACCCTCAAAAACTTTCTCGCTGTCCATTTTTTGTTTGTAATTTAAATTAAGAAAGGCGTTGGAGGGGTACCTCAGTGTGTGCAATATAGAGTCGCTACAGGCAGGTTCACCAGTTACCAGTTTCAGCAGGGAATGACATACAGAATAAAGGAATCTAAAAGGAAATGCAATTAAAATTATGCTCTTTGGTTTTGTGCAATTCTCTTACTTCCATTTTGTAAATTTGTAGGAAAGTATTCAGAGTGGCAGTGCAGCCCCCTGGAGGAGGTCAACATATTCAAAACTTACAGTTTTAACCCTATCCGCCCAGATGTTGATTTAAAATGCCCTGATACCAGGATCTATTTTGTATTGCTGTCAAAAGGACAGTCTGGAATCTAAAATGTAAATACAGTAAAGGGTCAATTTTATGAATGCATGCTCCAGGCAGGAAATCACTCTCCATTGGAATTAATGGATGGAAAATTGTGGGTAGTGTGTCCGTGATTATCTGATTCCAAACAGTTGAGGCTCCCCACTTGGAAAGCCCATTCATAAAATTGGCCCTGAGAAGCCTATTAATAAAAATGTCTGTTTAAAGAGAATGTTTGTTGTGTCACATTAATCTGATTCAATAACTAATCCTGGTTGCTATAAATAAATAAACATCATAGGACAAGGTGGCAGGGGATCTTTAATGTAGATTATATGATATTGCCTGGAAATTGAAAGACAAGGGCTATAAAATGTGTTCTAAGTTATTGCCAGTTTTTGTTAGAAGTAGAGCATTCATGGGTAGAATTATGGGGGTAAATGATTTGCTAGTTTATTGCGTAGATCAAATGGTGTGGGATTTATTAAGAGCTAGTATTTTTGGGGGTTAAACTTAGCTAAAACAAGGGCAATGGGCTGCATCTCAACAGACAGGATTAAGGATATTGGTTACTAATATAGAGGAAGGAATTATGTTTTTTGTTCAAAATTATGCCTGCCCCTCCATGCAAACAGATTTTAAATCGTGTTTAATTAACTTGATTGAGTTTTTTGATGAGGTAACAGAGAGGTTGATGAGAGAAAAGCAGTTAATGTGGTGTACATGGACTTCCAAAAGGCGTTTGATAAAGTGCCATATAATAGGCTTGTCCGCAAAGCCGATGGAACAAAAGGGACAGTGGCAGCATGGATAAGAAATTGGCTAAGTGACAGGAAAAAGAGAGTAGTGATGAACGGTTGTTTTTTGGATTGGGTGAAGGTATACATTGGTATTCCCCAGGGGTCAGTACTGTTATATATGTAAACTTGTATTTACTCTGTACAGCCACCAGAGCGCTCATCCCCTGGAGTCCCAAGGGATCCCCTAATCCCTTGGGAGCACAGGTATTTAAGGGGGTCTCACAGGTTGGAGAGGCACTCTGGAGACCTGCAATAAAAGACTAAGGTCACACTTTACTTTGAGCTGACAGTGTCCCGTCTGACTCTTTCTCCATACATAACAACTGGCGACGAGATACAGATAGCGAACCCAAAGATGCAGAGAACAGTGGGTACCCTGGAGAAATTCTCAGAGGGAGATGATTGGGAAACTTTTGTGGGGTGACTCGACCAATACTTCGTGGCCAATGAGCTGGCTGAGAAAGATACGCTGGAACTGGGACGACATCCGAGCGCTATCGCCCGCTGACGACACTTCGTGTGCCCAGGTCTTAAACAAATTTCCTTTTCTGTTCGAACCAGGCATCGGGAATTCCAAGGAGAAAAAGTGCAGATCCACCTAATTCCGGAGGCGCGACCCATCCATCACAAGGCGAGAGCAGTACATGATGAGAGAAAGGGTAGAGATCGAACTAGACCGGCTGCAAAGAGAGGGCATCATTTCACCGATCGAGTTCAATGAGTGGGCCAGTAATCTGTGGCGATTACAAAGTAACTATCAATCGTTTCTCCCTGCAGGACCAATACCCACTACCAAAGACTGATGACCTCTTTGCAATGCTGGCGGGAGGAAAGACATTCACGAAATTGGATCTGACTTCAACCTATATGACGCAGGAACTGAAGGAATCATCGAAAGCCCTCACCTGCATCAACACGCACAAAGGTCTTTTTATTTATAACATATGCCCATTTGGAATCCGATTGGCGGCGGCAATATTCCAGGGAAACATGGAAAGCTTACTGAAGCCGGTCCCCCACACCTTGGTCTTCCAGGACGACATCTTGATCACAGGTCGGAACACAGTCGAGCATCTCCAGAACCTGGAGGAGGTTCTTAGTCGACTCAACCGCGTGGGGCTCAGGTTAAAACGCTCGAAGTGCATTTTCCTGGCACCTGAAGTGGAGTTCTTGGGATTGCAGTGGACGACATCAGGCCCACCAATGCGAAGACGGAGGCAATCGAGAATGCACCGAGGCCACAGAACGTTTCTGGGACTCCTGAACTACTTTGGTAACTTCTTACCTGGTCTCAGCACACTGTTAGAACCACTGCATGTCTTATTACGTAAAGGGGATGAATGGGTTTGGGACAAAAGCCAAGAAAATACCTTTGTAAAAGCGAGAAAATTGTTATGCTCAAACAAATTGCTTGTGTTACATGATACATGTAAGCGTTTGGTACCAGCATGTGATGCGTTGTCATATGGCGTCGGGTGTGTATTGCAACAAGCTAATGATTTTGGGAAACTGCAACCGGTTGCTTATGCATCCAGGAGTATGTCTAAGGCTGAGAGAGTCTACAGCATGATTGAGAAAGAAGCGTGTGTCTATGGGGTAAAGAAAATGCATCAATACCTGTTTGGGCTAAAATTCGAATTGGAAACTGACCATATGCCACTTATATCCCTGTTTTCTGAGAGTAAAGGGATAAATACCAACACATCGGCCCGCATCCAGAGATGGGCGCTCACGTTGTCCGCATACAACTACACCATTCGCCACAGGCCTTAGTCCTTTATTATAACTCCAGAGTGAGGATCATACATGGTGGCCTGCCTTTTATACTAGGCCAGGCACACCTGTACAGGTAACCAGCAAGTCTCCCACTGTGGTGCCCTCTGGTGGCACACCTTGTAATAGTGCTAGCAGTAACCATGTAGGATACATGACATCACTCCCTCCCAAGCCTTTAGTGCAAATCGCCTCTGCATTGACTGTGCTCTAGGCTTAGCTCTATCTGGTTGATCCTTGGCGGGTCGTTTCTATCTTGGATGAGTGATTGGTGTTTCGTTGGCAGTAGAGTGCTAGTGGTTTTTGTTTGTGTGTTCATGACCACCCCATTCTCTCCCCCCCCCCCAAATATAGATTATGCCGGAGGCTCATTACATTCATATACATTCAAGCCCAGAAAATAAAATTGGCATTAACATCATTACATTTGTGGTTTAGTTGTGAGGCAAGTACATTTGACTGGTGAGATACATTCTTGATACGTACTTGGCATCGGTTCAGGTGTCAGCACTGGTGTGTAAGGACAAGCTAATTCCAGAACTGCTGGATGGTGTCCCTGTAGTCTGGTGGCGGCATGATGCCCCATGCTGGCAGTGGGAACCCGGTTGGCTCAAGTTGCCTGCTCTCAGGGCCTTTGCCGTTGCTCCTAGCGTCGGGCAGGTTCACAGATGCCTGTGACCTCCCTGTCCTTTCCTTGTGCCCCGGGTCGCTGCTGCTCCCTGAGGAGCAGCCGTCTAGTAGTGCGCAGGGAACTGCTGACTCGTTTGCCTGGTAGTTATTTGGTTTGGGATCCTGGCTGGTCCCGGTCCCATTTGGGAGAACTGTTGCAGATGACCTTTCGTTCCCGGGAATGGCCTTGGTGGCGAAAGTATCTGGGGGCTGCGCCTTAGCACAGTTTTCTCTTTCAGGCTCATAGCGGTTGGTGCCATCGGATGCCTGAGAGGTGGAGCCGATCAGGGCAGGGTATTGATACCGGTGCCATTGCTCTCCTGAGATCGCTTGCTCTGCAGCTTGCATGTATTGGCTGCTTGTGGCCACACTCCGTGGTGCATCACTCTGGTCCCAGGGACGCAGGCTACTACATTGGGTAGCTTGCTGGACCTGTATGCTCCCGAAGGGTGTCTGCCCGCTGCATTGACTGCAGTTGAAATCCTACATCGCACAACGTTTCATTACTCATTGTAAATAACCTGTAGCTCTGATCGCGCGCCTTTTCTTTGCTTATTGCTTGTACATAATTCTGATCAGCAATTGCACATTTTACATCTAACTCACAGTTGCTCTTACATTGATTGAAAATGTGGAACTGTCCCTTTAATTGTGGTGGCCTCCTTTAAGAGAGCCTTGCTATCTTTACCCCAATCCTCTTCTCCGTTTGGTACCACGTGTTGCTCCATCAGCGCTGCACCTCGTGGTCTGGCCGCCACCATCTTTTTCTTCAGCGCATCACCTCGTGGTTTGGTGGTTTGGGTGCCATCTATCCTCCATCCACGATGTTGACTGGGTGATCCTCTTCTCCCCGGTTTCTGCCACCGAAGCTGGGAAGTCGCCTTTGGATCTGATTTTCTCCCTCTGGAGTCCTGCCATTGGAGCCCGGCAGGTGCGTTCGGATCTTCTCAGCTGGATCATCTCCACGCAGTCATGCTGAGCGGTCTGTGCCTCGGGTGCTGTGCTGGTCTGCTCTCCGATGCCGGATCCAACCTCAGGTGAGGGCTTGCTTTGCCTCTGAGCATGTAGGACATCGATCGCTGGAGTGATGAAGTCTTCCCAACTCCAATGGATCTTCTCCATCCACCTTTTTCCGAGTAGCATTGGTCCATCACCTGCAACAATCCACAGAGGTAACTTTTGCACTGCGTTATCATGGAGTACCTTTACATCCGCACTTCCAACGACTGGGATAAGTTCATCGGTGTAGGTACGCAGCTTTGCCTGAACCAGGGCCAACTTGGGTCGTTCAACCTGATTGTCCCATAGCCTCTCAAAGGCTTCTTGATTCATTACTGACTGGCTTGCCCCCGTGTCCACTTCCATGAAGGCTGTAACGCCATTTATTTCGACTTCCATCCTTAATGGGGAACACTCGATGGTGCAGGTAAACATGCTATATACCTCATCGTGGGGCTGAGCTGTCTCTCTGCCTATTGTTTCATAATCCGTGCTGGATTCATGGCCATCTGCAGATTCTTCATCAACACAGTGAGTCATATTTCTTTTACACATTCGCTAGAGGTGGCCCTTTGTGCTGCAGCCTTTACACACATAGTCTTTAAAGCGGCACTGGTGAGTCCTGTGATTCCCTCTGCCAGCATGGAGCTACTCGATTAGCCCCCCTCGGCGGACTCTGAGTTAAGGGACTCGGGGGCCTGTTCTCTCTTCCCTGAGAGGGTTCACATTCTACAGTCCAGCCTCTAAAAGGTGCACAGTACTTGCCAGGTTTGAGTCCTGAGGATGAGTCATCTGCCTAGAGCCGCAGGTCGAGATCATCAATGCTTGACTCACGGAGATGTCCTTCTGCAGTGTGATTGTGGTATCCGCAGACAGTAGTTTATGAAGAATGCCCTCATGGTCGATTTCAATGACAAAGATGTCCCGCCGCGCTTCGGTGAGGTGGTTGCCAAAATCACATGGTGCTGCCAGCCTCCTGATGTCTGCAGCATATTTCGTGATTTTCTGGCCTTTGCGCCATCGGTGTGTGTAGAACCGGTGTCTGGCTGTGAGAATGCTCTCTTTGGGCTTGAGTTGCTCTTGGATCAGTGTTATAAGCTCCTCGTACATCTTGGTCGTTGTCTTCGCTGGTGCCAGCAAATCCCTGACGAGGCCATAGACGGTGGGCCCACAACTGGTTAGCAGGATAGCTCTGTGCTTATCAGCCAGTGTGGCCGGATTGTCACCTGCCAGGTCGTTTGCTGTGAAGAAATGGTCGAGCCTCTCCACAAAGGCGTCCCAATCATCACCATCGGTGAACTGCTGCAATGTACCAAGGGTAGCCATTGTCGCGTGAAAGTCTGTAATCTCATCGCCAATTGTTATGTCTTTAGATGCTCTGATAATGACTCTACAAGGCAATGTGTTGTTCTTGAACTGTGGTGACCGTAGTTCTTTATTGGTAACTCCAGAATGAGGATCACACATGGTGGCCTGCCTTTTATACTAAGCCAGGCACACCTGCACAGGTAACCTACAAGTCTCCCACTGCAGTGCCCTCTGGTGGCACACCTTGTAATAGTGCTAGCAGTAACCATGCAGGATACATGACAACTGGGACTACTGTTTTTCTTGATTACATATTAATGACTTGGACTTGGGCGTACAGGGCACAATTTCAAAATTTGCAGATAACACAAAATTTGGAAGTATAGTTAACAGTGAGGAGGATAGTGATAGACATCAAGAGGACATAGACAGGCTGGTGGAATGGGCGGACATGTGGCAAATTAAATTTAACGCAGAAGTGATACATTTTGGTAGGACGAATAAGGAGAGGCAATATAAACTAAAGGGTACAATTGTAAAGGGGGTGCAGGAACAGAGGGACTTGGGGGTATATGTGCACAAATCATTGAAGGTGGCAGGGCAAGTTGAGAAAGCGGTTAAAAAAGCATACGGGTTCCTGGGCTTTATAAATAGAGGCATAGAGTACAAAAGAGGAACCTTTATAAAACATTGGTTTGGCCTTAGCTGGAGTATTGTGTCCAATTCTGGGCACCGCACTTTAGGAAGGATGTGAAGACCTTAGAGAGGGTAAAGATTTACAAGAATGGTTCCAGGGGTGAGGGACTTCAGTTATGTGGATAGACTGGAGAAGCTGGGGTTGTTCTCCTTAGAACAGAGAATGTTAAGAGGAGATTTGATAGAGGTGTTCAAAATCATGAGGGGTCTAGATAGAGTAGATAGAGAGAACCAGACATTGGTGGAAGGGTCGAGAACCAGAGGACACAGATTTAACCTGATTGGCAGAAGAACCAAAGGCGACGTGAGGAACATCTTTTTTACGCAGCGGGTGTTTATGATCTGGAATGCACTGCCTAAAATGATGGAGGAGGCAGATTCAACCATGGCTTGCAAAAGGGAATTGGATAAGTACCTGAAGGAAAAAAAATTGCAGGGCTACAAGGAAAGGGGAGGGGAGTGGGACTAACTGAAGTGCTTTTGCAGAGAGCCGGCACGGGCTCGACGGGTCGAATGGCCTCCTTCAGTGATTCAATGATAAAAATATGGATAAGCAAAGTTTGGGATTTGATCAAGGGAAAGACAAAATACTACAGCACTGAAAAATAACACAATAAAATAATATAGTAGGGCAAAGAAAAAATTGATTAACCTATCATCATAGACAGTCCCTCGAAAGACGCTTCCACTCTTAGAATGAGTCCTTAGGTGGCTGAACAGTCCAATACGAGAACCACAGTCTCTGTCACAGGTGGGACAGACAGTCGTTGAGGGTAAGGGAGGGTGGGACAGATTTGTTGCGCGTTCCTTCCGCTGCCTGCGCTTGTTTTTTGCATGCTCTCAGCGATGAGACTCGAAGTGCTCAGTGCCCTCCCAGATACACTTCCTCCACTTAGGGCGGTCTTTGGCCAGGGACTCCCAGGTGTTGGTGGGGATGTCGCACTTTATCAGGGAGGCTTTGAGGGTGTCCTTGTAACGTTTCCTCTGTCCCCCTTTGGCTCGTTTGTCATGAAGGAGTTCCGAGTAGAGCGCTTGCTTTGGGAGTCTCGTGTCTGGCATGCGGACAATGTGGCCTGCCCAGCAGAGCTGATCAAGTGTGGTCAGTGCTTCAATGCTGGGGATGTTGGCTTGGTCGAGGATGCTAATGTTGGTGTGTCTGTCCTCCCAGTCTATATTTGAATGCTAGAAGCAATTGAAATGAGATGCTATAGAGTTAGTAGCAGATGCAGGAATTGCAGAAATATGGAGCACTGAATCAAATGGCAGTGAATTCAATATTGAAGGGCATAGATTGTTCAGGAAAACCAAAGATGTTGAGGGGAGGAGGTGTATATTTTATTTATTCTGGATAATTTGGAAATGAAGGACTTCAGTCAATAAACTAGGAGTGCCCTAATGGAAATGTGGAAACAGAATCAGAAGTGGTACATGTGGTACATGAATGCCTTTTAACACAATAGGCTCTGCTCTCAGCGCATACATCAGTGCTTCCAACCTGGAGGTCTGCTTGCCTGATTCATGACTCTCCTGAAATTCTGGAGCTTCAAAAAATTTACCCTAAGGTAACTCAAATGCTTCCCAGATATAATCAGCATCCATAATACCGGCCCCACTATTCCCTTCCTCCCTGTGCTGGGGCACAGGTCTAGCACAGGGCAGCCAAAGTGCATTGCGCCCAACATGATCTGCAGGTTCAGGTCATTAGTACGGCCTCAATGTGCCCTCAGTGCAGATTTCTCCTTGGAAAGGGTCTGCGTCCAAAATCAGGGGCAGTCGCCATGGTGCCCTGAGGGGCCTGCAGCCAGGAGGCCTCAATTCATGATGGTCTGATGGGCTCCTGTGGTCACTTTGTCATTTTTGGCCTCCTTGGCCTTGTTGCTTGCACCTCTCCAAGCTTGTTAAATTTGCAGAAGATGCTAAAACAGGGAAAGCAGTAATGTCACAAGATGCAGTAATGATTTGCCAAAGGATTTAGATCAATTATGGAATAGGACAGACAAGCAGCAAATGTAATTTAGCAGTGACAAATGTAAAAATATTGCAAATTAGGTAGGAATGTATGATCTCAGTATTCAGTGAACAGAACAGAATTAACACAGAGAACCTTAGAGTGGAACTCCTGAGTAACAGTAGATTCATCATCGCTCTCAATGTTGAGACAATGCAGAGAATCAATTAGAAAAGCCAACAGAATATAGGAATACCAGAAGACTAGATAATAAATCTACAGGGGTTATGCTGAGGCTTTATAACGCATTGGTGAGACCAGTACTGTGGCCCGAAAATCTGCAGCTCTTCTCTCCTGGCGTAAATGCTGGGCTGCACCCACTGGGTCTCTGTGCCAGCACCGCCAGCATGAAGAAATTCTCACATAGATGCATTGGCCCCTGTGCAAAGGGGCCATTTCGACCAGAGACAAGCCAGATTTATTTGATAATTCAGGTTTATGCCTCTAGAATCCGTATTCCTCGAAATTGGGAAGGTTCAAAAGTAGGCATGACTTCCAGATTCGCGATTGATCAGCAGTGTCAGTGATCCAGCACCATTTTCTATCCAAAGGAAGCTATGAAACTAACCATCTATCCACCGATCATCTCAGTGGAGAAATTATACTTACTATGGTTAGCAAAGAAAGCGGTAGCAACCAAATCCAAGGAAATCATTTCATCTATGTAAATTAATAAGCAAGCAATTGTATTCCACATTTTGGAAAAGTAGTTTGCTTTGTTCCTGAGATAGTGTACTTACTATCTATTATGTGGAAGTACAATCGGAGCCCATTCTGTCGCCAATGTAAATGTATTGCTACAGATATAAGAGTGGGACTGTGTAGCAATGAGAAGGGCACGGATCTGGAATGGAAATGCCTCTTGACCACTGGAAAACTACATGAAGACCCTCCGTAATTCCAGACTTTATCAAGAACGAGGGAATTAGAATGATGTGAGAGATGGGTCTTGGGAGGTAGCACAAAATGGCACTAGAGAGTCACTAGCCCGTTTTACATGGCACATGGTTCACTTCTCCATTGACTTCAATGTCATTTCTGATGATGACAAATTTTGAATTCAAGGAAAATAAATTAATTCCTCTTGGAATCTGGATCTATAGGGCTGCATTTTCGGTTCTGCTCATTTCAGGGCGGTAATGGCGGTGGGGCGGTAAAGTTTGCACCCGGGAACAGTTTGCGCCTCAGTCAGCAAAATTCAGCAGTTAGTCCCTGAGTGTGGGGCGGAGTGGTAATGGAGGCATTGCACACCTCTCTTAGGGCTCTAGGCCAGCTGAGCAAGCGAAAATCCCGAGCTAAACAGCCGGGCTCGGAGCACTCAAAGAGAGGCCTGGGGAGAAAAAAAAAACCCTGAAAAAACCCACCAAAAACATTCCAATAAATAACCCATGCCACCACAACATAAATCGCAAAAAAATAAACTAATAATCACACTTGCCGGAGGTCGGCATTACTGACCTCACAGCAGCTGCTACAGCTCGGACCGCCCGCTTTCACAGGCAGTCCCAACACAGCACTCTGCGCAGCGCTGTGGGTGCGCCGGTGTCACAACCAGGGGCTTTGCACACCGGCTCGCCTCTTCCGGGCAGTAATGCTCTGCTCTCTGCCAAAACCGGCACCGAAAGTCCCGGTGGGGCGCTGGAAGCTGGCTGCCTGCGCGGAAGAGCTTACCACCACCATTGCTGTCTCTCCGGGTAGAAAACAGAGGTGTCAACAAACCAAAAATCCAGCCCGATATGGCTAAAGTCAAACAGAGCATTTTAAACGGTGTTTGGAATCCAATGTTGAGAACAATTAAGTTGATAGCATCAGCACAACTCTACTGAGCATGTACCAAAAAAAAATAATTGTCAATGTTTACATATTAGCTGTCCTGTTCTAACCCCAAGGGAATTAAAAGGCTATTATGTACGAACTGTAAAGCGACCAACTGCCTCTATTATTTATGTGCTTGTATAAACAGAAATGCAATACAATTCTAATTAAAAGGTAGGATGTGTATGATCTGCTGTTGAATTACCAAACTACAGAAAGATGTGGTCTTTTTTTTTAACCCTGGATGTGCCACCAGTTTCCACCAGAAAATAATTTCTCTTTTGAACAGTACTAATGTGATTAAAGACGATCAAAGTAAAGTCTGATTAGTGTGGGAATGGGATGTTGGTAATGAGCACAGAGTGTGGTCTTCAACCCTGTTTCTATTACAGTCCAGAGACAAAGGCATCACCAGCAGCTCTCAGCCTGTCGGTACCGGGCAGCAATGCAGTTTTCACACCACTTGCGGACATCTCCATGACAACAAGGAAAGTACTCGGCCAGAAATACAAAGTCGTGACGGTAACCTTTGAGCAATGCTGCAGGCTTCGGTGTTGCCACCCCGCGCTCTCAATACACCTCACAATGGAAATGGTGTTAATTCGGAGCATCCCTTCGCACTGCTACATTTATTGGGTCTTTTCTACTGACACCGTCCATTCCTTGACTATAATGAATTTTGAGCCCTGGGTCTACTCTAGATTATTTCCAGTCACAACTCCCCATAACTTTGAGCTTGTCTATCCTAACCGTGAGACCTTGAGGTAAAGCTTTTGATAATGCGACCTAGATAACAAAACAGAAAAGCCCATTGGTGAATTATTTTTAGCTCTTGGACTTAGCCTGCACTTTCATTGGATCTCGCTTGTCTTCAATGAGAGAATGGAGAGTGTCTTCAGAGGTCATGTCAAGTTTTAAAACCCGTTAACTAAATTTATTTAACAGAAGACTAACAAGCAAATAAGTAAGTGTCATATGATAGTTACATATTTACAGTAGAAATCCTTCCACCTAACCCACTGAGTGAAAAAGATCTTTTAAGTATCAAACTAACCCCTTTGTAAATAAATTACATAGTGCTTATTTTTTTTACTTCTTATCATTATGGTATTCTGTATTAAATCTAAAGGAGTATCAAATTCACCAGTTTCTTTTCCAGATTTTCAAACTGACTCTGATTCAAACAGAATCTTTTTTTTATCTCATAAAAGAGTTACCTGGGCTTCCTGTAATTGAATATTCAAATTTAATACCAAAGTCAAGCATATACAAACTGAACGAATTACACAGCATAGTTAAAGTTTGAATTATTCCCCTCTGAATCCCATAACTGCCAAAATTTGCAGCATTGTATCGGGCTAAGTTTGTTACAGGAATCTGAACTCCGACTGGATTTAAAGGAACAGTCACCAAAACAAAACTAGACAAAAATTGATTAATCTTTGCTTAGTTGGGCTCCAATATCATGTTCCCAGCTCAGGCAGGAGAGCTAGAAATCACACTGATGAGATTGCTTTCATTCAGGACAACAGCACCTCCAAGATCTGCAGGTGATTCCTCCAGATGTCCTCACGAGGAAGGAATGGCACAGAGCCAGGCTGTGAACAAGCCAACAGTTTGAGCGAAGGGCCACCTTTGCTTCGAGTGGCTTGTGATATTTCTGAGAATCAAACAACATCTCAGACTCCTAATTCTCAGCCGGAACATAGACATAGTGTTGGAATATGCACCTGGAAAAATTGTCACAAGGGCTGCAAAATCTCTAGTGAAGAGACTTTCTTGATGCTGGTAATAACTGCAACCTGACTGATAAGATGGAAGTCACCTGTCGCACCTTGGAATGAAAGGTTAGTGAAGTGGTGACCTTCTCTGCTATAGGAGGAGCAGTCCTGGTTCTGGATCAGGTCCACTAGGATGTCAGGACTGAAGTGTAGCCTCCTATTGCATAATTCCAGAGAGGGATTCAGAACAAAATTGCTCGGTATGTAAATTGTGTTGGCGAGGTATCTGCAATAGAGTTTGAATTTTTTGCGGGTAGTGCCTTATTTAACAGGCTCTCCCTACAGCCACTTGCTATTCGACTGTTATCTATGGAGAAAGAGTCAGACTGAACACTGTGAGCTCAAAGGAAAGTGTGACCTTAGTCTTTTATTGCAGGTCTCCAGAGTGCCTCTCCAACTTGTGAGGCCTCCTTAAATACCTGTGCTCCCAAGGGATTATGGGATCCCTTGGGACTCCAGGGGATGAGCCCTCTGGTGGCTGTACAGAGTAAATACAAGTTTACATACATAATAACACTCCTCCCCAAAGTCAATAGTGTAACTATTTACACTGTGAGTCGATCTGGGCCCTTCTTGCCCTGGTTGATCGTCTCGGTGTGAAAGCTGGTATTATTGAATCATGTGTTGGGTCCTCGCTGGGCTGCTGTGCAGCTGGCCTTGCTGGGCTGCCTGGTGTATAGGGTCCTGCTGGGCTGCTGTGGATGATGGGTTCTGCTTCGTGGTCAACCGTGGTGCGTATGTTGGGGGATCAAGAAAGGTAAGGTCCAAGGTGGATTGCTCAGGATAGTCTGTGAATCTGAGTTTGATTTGGTCCAAGTTTCCGGTGAATGAGTCCATTTGAAAGTTTGACCCGAAACACAATGCTCCCCTCTTTGGCCACGACAATGCTGGGAAGCCACTTGGGACCTTGTCCATAATTCAATAAAAATACAGGATCATTGATTTCAATCTCACGTGACACATTTGTGCTATCATCATATGTACTTTGTTGAAGCCGCCTGCTCTCTACCTGTTCATATAGATCAGGGTGAACTAACGAGAGCATTGTCTTAAGTGCTCTTTTCATGAGCAGTTCAGTAGGTGGAACCCCAGTGAGTGAGTGGGGTCTCGTGCGGTAGCTAAGCAGGACTCGGGATAGGCGAGTCTGCAGTGAGCCTTCAGTTACCCTCTTCAAGCCTTGCTTGATGGTTTGCACTACTCTCTCTGCCTGACCACTGGACACTAGTTTAAACGGGGCAGATGTGACATGTTTGATCCCATTACGGGTCATGAATTCTTTGAACTCAGCACTGGTAAAACATGGCCCGTTGTCACTCACCAGGACATCAGGTAGGCCGTGTGTGGCAAACATGGCCCGCAGGCTTTCAGTAGTGGCAGCGGACGTGCTAGCCAACATTATCTCACCTTCAATCCACTTGGAGTACGCATCTACAACCACAAGGAACATTTTACCCAAGAACGGGCCTGCATAGTCGACGTGTACCCTAGACCATGGTTTAGAGGGCCAAGACCATAAACTTAGGGGCACCTCCCTGGGTACATTGCTTAACTGAGAGCATGTATTACATCTGTGAATGCAGGACTCTAAGTCCACATCGATACCGGGCCACAACACGTGAGATCTGGCTATCGCATTCATCATTATGATGCCTGGGTGGGTACTATAGAGATCATTGGTGAAGGTGTCTGCCCATTTTTGGGAACCACTACTCGATTGCCCCACAGAAGGCAGTCTGCCTCTATAGACATTTCATCTTTGCTCCGCTGGAATGGTCTTTTCCCGCATTTCCACTGGGACACTGGACCAGCTCCCGTGAAGCACGCAGTTTTTGACTAAGGACAGTAAGGGGTCCTGGCTCGTCCAGGTTCTAATCTGTCAGGCTGTGGCGGGTGATTGCTCACTCTCGAATGCTTCCATAACCATGGCTAAATCTGTGGGCTGCGCCATTTCCACCACCATGGTGGGCAGTGACAGCCTACTGAGAGCATCGGCGCAGTTTTCTGTGCCTGGCCTGTGGCGGATGGCGTGACAACGTGAGCGCCTATCTCTGGATGCGGGCCGATGCATTGGTGTTTATCCCTTTACTCTCGGAAAACAGGAATATGAGTGGCTTATGGTCAGTTTCCAATTCGAATTTTAGCCCAAACAGGTATTGATGCATTTTCTTTACCCTATAGACACACGCTAATGCTTCTTTCTCAATCATGCCGTAGGCTCTCTCAGCCTTAGACAGACTCGTGGATGCATAAGCAACCGGTTGCAGTTTCCCGAAATCATTAGCTTGTTGCAATACACAACCGACGCATCACATGTTAGTGCCAAACACTTACATGGATCATACAACACAAGCAATTTGTTTGAGCATAACAATTTTCTCGCTTTTACAAAGACATTTTCTTGGCTTTTCCCCCATATCCATTTGCCCCCTTTTCGTAGTAAGACATGTAATGGTTCTAGCAGTGTGCTGAGACCCAGTAAGAAGTTACCAAAGTAATTCAGGAGTCCTAGAAACAACCGCAGCTCCGTCACATTCTGTGGCCTCGGTACGTTCTCGATTGCCTCCGTCTTCGAGTTGGTGGGCCTGATGCCGTCCGCCACAATTCTCCTCCCCAAGAACTCCACTTTAGGCACCAGGAAAACGCACTTTGAGCGTTTTAACCTGAGCCCCATGCGGTTGAGTCGACTAAGAACCTACTCCAGGTTCTGCAGATGCTCGACTGTGT
Source organism: Pristiophorus japonicus (assembly GCF_044704955.1). Classification (NCBI taxonomy): domain Eukaryota; kingdom Metazoa; phylum Chordata; class Chondrichthyes; family Pristiophoridae; genus Pristiophorus; species Pristiophorus japonicus. Next base: position 170,907,940 of record NC_091983.1, read on the forward strand.
CCTGACCTGTGACCAAGATGTCGTCCTTGTAAACCACGATGTGCGGGGCCGACTTCAGTAAGCTTTCCATGCTGCTCTGGACTATCACCGCTGCTGATCGAATTCCAAATGGGCATCTGTTGTAAATAAAAATACCTCTTTGCGTGTTGATGCAGGTGAGGTCCTTCGATGATTCCTCTAGTTCCTGCGTCATGTAGGCTGAAGTCAGATCCAGCTTCGTGAACGTCTTTCCTCCTGCCAGCGTTGCAAAGAGGTCATCTGCAGGGAGAAACGATTGATAGTTTACTTTGTAATCGCCACAGATTCTGACGGTGCTGTCTCCCTTGAGGACAGGAACGATCGGGCTGGCCCACTCGTTGAACTCAATTGGCGAATTGATGCCCTCTCTGTCATGTATGTAATCATCTTGCAATGGTAATCTTCATGTAACTGTAACCTTCATGCAATTCCTGTACACTGTACTTATACCTTAGAAATGCACACCCTTACCACAGGGGGTGAACTTGCAGGGGACACTCCTCACCTGGGTTTCCAGGTATAAAAGGGGAGGTCCCACCCAGGGTGAGCACTCCTTGGTCCTGGGAATAAAGGTGAAGGTCACAGAGTGACCGTGTCTGCTATACATGCCTCGTGTGAATTTGTAGTAAGGTGCAGGGACACCACATTTGGCGATGAGAAACAGGAATCACCGAACCACGAGGATGGCCACCGGTAGCACAGAGGAACGTTACTGTGTGGGTGAGGACTGGGATGACTTCGTGGAAAGACTCCAGCAGAGCTTTGCCACGAAGGACTGGCTGGGAGCGACAGCGGCTGATAAGCGGAGGGCGCATCTACTGACCAGCTGTGGATCACAGACGTATGCGTTGATGAAAGACCTGCTCGCACCCCAAAAGCGAGCGGACAAGTCCTTTGAAGAGCTCAGCCAGCTGATCAGTGAGCATCTCAAGCCGGCGAGTAGCGTACACATGGCCCGGCACCGGTTCCACACACACCGGCGTCGGGAGGGACAAACGTCCCGGATTTCGTTGCTGACCTCCGGTGCTTGGCCAGTCTCTGTAAGTTCACAGAAGCCTGCAGGGGGGAGATGTTAAGGGATTTTTTCATCGAGGGCATTAATCATTAGGGATTTTCAGGAAGCTCATAAAGACCAAGGACTTGACTTTAGAAGGGGCGGCATTGATAGCTCAGACTTTCATGGCAGGGGAAGAGGAGACCAAGCTAATTTACGCACGCAGCCCTGGGAGTTAACATTGTGAACGCAGCTCGGGACCCCGCAGACAGGCAAGGGCATTTTGAAACCGCCCAGGCAGCAACAAGCTCTAGGGTGGGCTCACAACAGGGACAATGGAACGGGGATCGGCAATTCACGCCATTATGAGGAACAATGTGTCCCCTGATGTAACCATTAACACCCACCATCAGAGTGCTTAGAAACAACCAAATGGGCAATCAGAGAGGAATGCCTGGTAATAGTCCCTTTGTTAACAACAATCTCAGCTTATGCTGGAAATGTGGGGGTAGACACATTGCGAAAAGCTGCAGGTTCCAACAATATACCTGTAGGATTTGCAACATCAGTGGACACTTGGCCAGGATGTGCAAAAAGGCTGTAGCGAGGCTAATCTGTGAGACATAGGAACCAGACGAGGGGTCTGCAATGCAGGATGAGGCCTGGGGAAAAACCATGGATGCTGAAATACAGCGGGTTCATGTGGCTGATGTCCACAGCTCATACATTAAAACGCCACCCATGATGATGAAAGTCTTATTGAATGGCATCCCGGTGCATATGGAGCTGGATACGGGAGCTAGTCAGTCACTTATGAGCGCCCAATGATTTGAGAGACTACACAGAGCTAGCAGGCCCAAACTGGAACGCATTGAGACGCAGCTACGGACGTACACCAAAGAGATCATCCCAGTGCTGGGCAGTGCAAACTTGGTGGTAACACATAATGGATCACAGAACCGGCTGCCACTCTGGATTGTCCTGGGAAATGGCCCCGCGCTCTTGGGGAGGAGTTGGCTAGCTGAGATGAATTGGAAGTGGGGGGATGTGCACGCCATTTCATCTGTGGAGCGAAGTTCATGCTCACAGGTCTTACAAAAATTCGGGTCATTGTTTCAACCTGGTGTCGGAACATTCAAGGGCACTAAAGTAGTGATACGCATCACTCCGGACGCCAGACCATTGCACCACAAAGCCAGAGCGGTGCCGTATGTGATGCGTGAAAAAATTTAAAGTGAATTGGACAGGCTGCTCAGAGAGGGCATAATTTCGGCCGTTGAATTCAGCGACTGGGCTAATCCCATCGTTCCCATCCTTAAAGCAGATGGCTCGGTTAGGATTTGTGGCGACTACAAAGCCACCATCAACTGAGTGTCGCTGCAAGACCAATACCCGCTCCCGAGAGCGGAGGACCTTTTTGCCACGCTGGCAGGTGCCAAGCTGTTCATGAAGTTGGCCCTCACTTCGGCCTACATGACTCAGGAACTGGCTGAAGAATCCAAGCTTCTGACCACCATCACGACGCACAAGGGATTATTTATCTCCAACAGGTGTCCGTTTGGCATTCGTTCGGTGGCAGCTATCTCTCAGAGAAACATGGAAAGCTTGCTCAAATCCATTCCTGGAACAATCGTATTCCAAGATGACATTCTTATTACGGGTCGAGACACCGAGGAACACCTCCACAACCTGAAGGAGGTGCTACGTCGACTGGACTGGGTAGGCTTGCGGCTGAAAAAGGCCAAGTGTGTGTTTTTGGCCCCAGAGGTCGAGTTTTTGGGTAGGAGGGTTGCCGCAGATGGGATCCGGCCCACTGAATCAAAAAGGGAGGCGGTCCACCGGGCGCCCTGGCCTGGCAACACGTCGGAGTTGGGATCATTCCTGGGACTTTTGAACTATTTTGGGAACTTTCTGCCGAACTTAAGCACATTGTTGGAGCCGTTACATATGCTCCTGCGTAAAGGTTGTGAATGGCTTTGGGGGGACTGTCAAGAACGGGCTTTCAATAAGTGTTAATGAAGGCCATTGCCCTGTCACATGTATGGTGGCCGGGGATTGACTCAGACCTGGAACACTGGGTTCGCAGGTGCACAACGTGTACCCAGTTGGGCAATGCCCCAGGGAGGCCCCACTTAGCCCGTGGCCCTGGCCCACCAGGCCATGGTCACGTATTCACGTAGACTATGCGGGCCCGTTCAGGGGAATAATGTTCCTGATCGTTGTCGATGCATATTCGAAATGGATCGAGTGCACAATATTAAACTCGTGCACGACATCCATCACCGTGGAGAGTCTGCGTACGGTTTTCACGACCCACAGCTTGCCGGACATCCTGGTCAGCGACAATGGCCTGTGTTTCACCAGCCATGAATTCCAGGAGTTTACGTCGGGCAATGGTATCAAATACGTCCGGACAGCGCCGTTCAAGCTGTCTACCAATGGCCAGGCGGAACGTGCGGTCCAAGTCATAAAACAGGACAGGACATACTACGCATCCAAGGACCCTCCCTTCAGTACCACCTATCGCATCTCCTGCTGGCCGACAGGTCACGCCCGCACTCGCTCACGGGAGTCCCGCCAGCGGAACTCCTCATGAAACGCATGCTTAAGACGCGGCTGTCCCTCATTCACCCAGCCCTGTTGTTGAGGGCAAGCGCCAGTCCCAAACCGAGTTCCATGATCGAAACTCAAGGGGGAGGTGTATACAAATGGATGACCCGGTATTTGTTCTTAACCATGCTTTGGGACCCAAGTGGCTTGAGGGCACTGTAATTGGCAAAGAAGGGAATAGGGTCATAGTGGTCAGACTAAACAATGGGCAGATATGCCGCAAACACTTGGACCAAGTAAAGAAAAGGTTCAGCAAAGACACGGAGGAACCTGAAGAAGAGCATGAGGTGTCACCCACACCACTGCCAGTGGACAAGCAACAAGGACAGTCCACAGCATGCACAGTCCATGCGGTCAGCCCGGACAGGCCAGAATCACCTCAGGTGACAGAGACGCATGCCAAGGCTCAGCCACCAGAGCCACAACTGCGGCACTCCACGAGAGAGCGTCGACCGTCTGAAAGACTTAACCTTTGAGACAAAAAGACGTAAGGGGGGAGGTGATGTTATGTATGTAACCATCTTGCAATGGTAATCTTCATGTAACTGTAACCTTCATGCAACTCCTGTACACTGTACTTATACCCTAGAAATGCACACCCTGACCACAGGGGGTGAACTTGAGGGAGACACTCCTCACCTGGGTTTCCAGGTATAAAAGGGGAGGTCCCACCCAGGGTGAGCACTCCTTGGTCCTGGGAATAAAGGTGAAGGTCACAGAGTGACCGTGTCTGCTATACATGCCTCGTGTGAATTTGTAGTAAGGTGCAGGGACACCACACTCTCGTTGGAGCCAGTCTAGCTTGATCTCTACCCTTTATCTTATCATGTACGGTACTGCTCTCGCCTTGTGATGGATGGGTCGCGCCCCCAGAATTAGGTGGATCTGCACTTTTGCTCCTTGGAATTTCCCGATGCCTGGTTCGAAAACCGAAGGGAACTTATTTAAGACCTGGGCACATGAAGTGTCATCAGCGGGCGATAGCGCTCGAACGTCATCCCAGTTCCAGCATATCTTTCACAGCCAGCTCTTGCCGAGCAGCGTGGGACCATCGCCTGGTACCACCCAGAGTGGTAGCTTGTGCACTGCTTCATCGTAGGAGACCTTTGCAGTAGCACTGCTGATTACAGGAATCAGTTTTTTTGTGTAAGTTCTTAGTTTCGTACGAATTGGAGTTAAGACTGGCCTTGAGGCCTTGTTACACCACAATCATTAAAAAGTATTTTTGCCCATGATGGACTGGCTCATGCCCGTGTCCAGCTCCATTGACACCGGGAGTCCATTTAGTTCAACATTCAGCCTTATCGGGGGACAATTCATGGTGAATGTGTGCACCCCATGTACCCCTGCCTCCTCGGTCTGAGGCTCTGGTTCATCGTGATCCTCTGTGGATCTGTCCTCCTCTGCAACATGGTGGTTTGCAGGTTTAACATGATTTGCAGCTCACCTGCACATACGTTAGAGGTGTCCCATTGTTCCACAGCCCTTGCAAACGTACCCTTTGAATCGGCATGAATGGAAACGATGATCACCCCCGCATTGCATTCATCACCCTTAATGGTGGACTCTAAGACATCTGCAGACGTGCAGCTGCAAGCATGTGTGACCTACCCTGTATGTTGTGATTCGAAAACAACATCACTTTGTTCACAGTACTTGTAGCAGCACTTGTGTGCTGAAAGATTTGCTTCGTATTGTCACTGGTGGCAATGAATGCCTGGGCTATGGTTATGGCCTTGCTCAAAGTTGGGGTCTCTACAGTCAAACGTTTGCGAAGTATGGTTTCGTGGCCATTGCCAAGTACGAAAATGTCTCTGAGCATGTGCTCCAAATGTCCTTCAAATTCGCAATGTCCTGCAAGGCGTCTTAGCTCAGCGACATAACTCGCCACTTCCTGGCCTTCAGACCTTTTGTAGGTGTAGAACCGGTACCTCGCCCTCAGAACGCTTTCCTTCGGGTTCAAATGCTCTCGGACCAGTGTGCACAAATCATTGTATGATTTCTCCGTGGGTTTCGCTGGAGTGAGCAGATTCCTCATGAGGCCATACATTGGTGCCCCACAGACGGTGAGAAGGATCGCCCTTCGTTTGGCAGCGTTCTCTTCCCCATCTAGCTCGTTGGCCATGAAGTATTGGTTGAGTCGCTCCACAAAAGTTTCCCAATCATCTCCCTCCAAGAATTCTCCAGGATGCCCACTGTTCTCTGCATCTTTGGGTTCGCTATCTGTATCTTGTCGCCAGTTGTTATGTATGGAGAAAGGGTCAGAATGAACACTGTGAGCTCAAAGTTAAGTGTGACCTTAGTCTTTTATTGCAGGTCTCCAGAGTGCCTTTCCAACTTGTGAGGCCTCGTTAAATACCTGTGCTCCCAAGGATTTATGGGATCCCTTGGGACTCCAGAGATGAGCCCTCTGGTGTCTGTACAGAGTAAATACAAGTTTACATATACAACAGACTCCTTTTTCTATCATGCTTTATGTGTGATATAAACCATCTGGTTACCACCTCAAATTCCTGCTCCCCACACTGCAAAACCATTACCAATGCACCCTATTGGAGCCCATCAATTTCAATCTTTCGTCTCCAGGCACACACACATTAAGTACTTTTGTTTTTCTCTGTTGTAAATAGAGAGTCTATTGTGGTGTTACTGGAAATCGATAATCTTATCCTGACCCTGATATATGTTTAAGAGGATAGACCTCCCTGATGGAATTTCTAGTCATTTAAAGAGATGGTTGGAATAAGACAGCTATTGTTTCCAATTGGGAAGGGTCAAGTTGCATAGTGCAGGATACTATCAAAGCTGAAAAGAGTGAGCAACTGAATCTAGCATGTGGCATTAGTAAAGTCCTAATGATATGGCAGGCAGCCCTGGTCACTGCTGACACAGGCATCGCAAAATCGGGGCGTCTGTTACCTTGTTATCGTGACAATTCAAGAAGTCGTGTCATGGATTGAACTGAATATTTATCAGATCAGTTATTTATTTGCAGAAAACCCCTATGCACAAGCCCAGCATTTGATTTATAAACATTGAGCTCCGAGGAAGGAAAACAGAGCTAAGTCTCTGTGGAAACTGAAGATTCAAAGAGCAACTCTTTGTAAAAACAGCAACCATTGTTGAAGTGCCAGCTCACTGTAAATATAACATTGCATGAATGTTTTGATGCAAAATGGCTTTTTACACAAGTGTTCATATTTGGCTTCACAGGCCTATCTTATCTGATGTTCAATTCAGCTGTACACAAGTGGAAAGCTGAACGCTGGAAAGAGATTTCCTTTGCAGGGAGCCTTGTTTGCATGCAATGATAAGAAGTATTTGGTGTATTACTCAGTGTTCGCCAATCAGTTCGGAAAATATACCCACCAGTAGCTTTTCTTTTCAATTCGCTTGGTTTGAAAAATTTGTTTAACACATTGCTATTATAGAACTAGTTGGTTTAATAACAAAGATTCAACAATCAAACTACACGTTACCAGTTCGCAACTGCATACCCCATCGTGGATGGCCTAGACTCAATTGACTGGGGTTTTATTGGGTCTTGTGAACATCACATGACTGGCTAAGCCACTCACAATGCAACAGCTCTACAACTATTTTGGTAAAACTATAACTCAAGTGCCCCCTTATTAAAGGGACACTAAAACCAACAAATTAAACAAATTAAACTTTTGACAGTAAACAAATCAAATTAAAATTTGGTTGCCGGGAGTGATGATGCACTCCAATCCCGCTTGTGCCCACCTCTTGCGGAAGGCTGCGAGCGTACCAGTGGACACCGCGTGCTCCATCTCAAGGGATACCCTGGCTCGAACGTAACCATGGAAGAGAGGCAGTCAGTCAGGCTGAATGACCCCCTCGACCACCTGCTGCCTGGACTGGTTAATGGCTAACTTGGCCAGGTCCAGGAGCAGCCCTACAAGGAGGCCTTCCGACCTGCTTGCTCCTCTCTGCACAGGATGCCCAAAGATCAGGAGTGTGGGACTGAAATGCAACCAAAATTTGAGGAGCAACCCTTTCAAATATTGGAACAGGGGCTGAAATCTGACGCACTCAACATATACGTGGAACATGGACTCCTCCAGATCGCAGAAATTACAGGCGGCCTGGGTGATGCTCCCCTTTCCACCTTTCCTGGAGTGCATAAGGGATGGTTTTCTAGACCAATATGTCGAGGAACCAACTAGGGGGGAGGCCATCTTAGACTGGGTGTTGTGTAATGAGAGAGGATTAATTAGCAATCTCGTTGTGCGAGGCCCCTTGGGGAAGAGTGACCATAATATGGTGGAATTCTACATTAGGATGGAGAATGAAACAGTTAATTCAAGAGACCATGGTCCAGACGTTAAAGAAGGGTAACTTTGAAGGTATGAGGTGTGATTTGGCTAGGATAGATTGGCGAATGATACTTAAGGGGTTGACAGTGGATGGGCAATGGCAGACATTTAGAGACCGCATGGATGAACTACAACAATTGTACATCCCTGTCTGGCGTAAAAATAAAAAAGGGAAGGTGGCTCAACCGTGGCTATCAAGGGAAATCAGGGATAGTATTAAAGCCAAGGAAGTGGCATACAAATTGGCCAGAAATAGCAGCGAACCCGGGGACTGGGAGAAATTTAGAACTCAGCAGAGGAGGAAAAAGGGTTTGATTAGGGCAGGGAAAATAGAGTACGAGAGGAAGCTTGCAGGGAACATTAAGATGGACTGCAAATGCTTCTTTTGATATGTAAAGAGAAAAAGGTTAGTAAAGACAAACATAGGTCCCCTGCAGTCAGAATCAGGGGAAGTCATAACGGGGAACAAAGAAATCGCAGACCAATTGAACAAGTACTTTGGTTTGGTATTCACTAAGGAGGACACAAACAACCTTCCGGATATAAAAGTGGTCAGAGGGTCTAGTAAGAAGGAGGAACTGAGGGAAATCCTTATTAGTTGGGAAATTGTGTTGGGAAATTGATGGGATTGAAGGCCGATAAATCCCCAGGACCTGATGGACTGCAACCCAGAGTACTTAAGGAGCTGGCCTTGGAAATAGCGGATGCATTGACAGTCATTTTCCAACATTCCATAGATTCTGGATCAGTTCCTATGGAGTGGAGGGTAGCCAATGTAACCCCACTTTTTAAAAAAGGAGGGAGAGAGAAAACAGGGAATTATAGACAGGTCAGCCTGACATCGGTAGTGGGTAAAATGATGGAATCAATTATTAAGGATGTCATATCAGCGCATTTGGAAAGAGGTGACATGATAGGTCCAAGTCAGCATGGATTTGTGAAAGGGAAATCATGCTTGACAAATCTTCAGGAATTTTTTGAGGATGTTACCAGTAGAGAGGACAAGGGAGAACCAGTTAATGTGGTGTATTTGGACTTTCAGAAGGCTTTCAACAAGGTCCCACACAAGAGATTAATGTGCAAAGTTAAAGCACATGGGATTGGGGGTAGTGTGCTGACATGGATTGAGAACTGGTTGGCAGACAGGAAGCAAAGAGTAGAAGTAAATGGGTACTTTTCAGAATGGCAGGCAATGACTAGTGGGGTACCGCAAGGTTCTGTGCTGGGGCCCCAGCTGTTTATATTGTACATTAATGATTTAGACGAGGGGATTAAATGTAGTATCTCCAAATTTGCGGATGACACTAAGTTGGGTGGCATTGTGAGCTGTGAGGAGGATGCTATGAGGCTGCAGAGTGACTTGGATAGGTTAGGTGAGTGGGCAAATGCATGGCAGATGAAGTATAATGTGGATAAATGTTAGGTTATCCACTTTGGTGGCAAAAACAGAGAGACAGACTATTATCTGAATGGTGACAGATTAGGAAAAGGGGAGGTGCAACAAGACCTGGGTGTCATGGTACATCAGTCATTGAAGGTTGGCCTGCAGGTACAGCAGGCGATTAAGAAAGCAAATGGCATGTTGGCCTTCATAGCGAGGGGATTTGAGTACAGGGGCAGGGAGGTGTTGCTACAGTTGTACAGGGCCTTGGTGAGGCCACACCTGGAGTATTGTGTACAGTTTTAGTCTCCTAACTTGAGGAAGGACATTCTTGCTATTGAGGGAGTGCAGCGAAGGTTCACCAGACTGATTCCCGGGATGGCGGGTCTGATATATCAAGAATGACTGGATCAACTGGGCTTGTATTCACTGGGGTTCAGAAGAATGAGAGGGGATCTCATAGAAACGTTTAAAATTCTGACGGGTTTAGACAGGTTACATGAGGAAGAATGTTCCCAATGTTGGGGAAGTCCAGAACCAGGGGTCACAGTCTAAGGATAAGGGGTAAGCCATTTAGGACCGAGATGAGGAGAAACTTCTTCACCCAGAGAGTGGTGAATCTGTGGGATTCTCTACCGCAGAAAGTTGTTGAGGCCAATTCACTAAATATATTCAAAAAGGAGTTAGATGTAGTCCTTACTACTAGGGGGATCAAGGGGTATGGTGAGAAAGCAAAAATGGGGTACTGAAGTTGCATGTTCAGCCATGAACTCATTGAATGGCGGTGCAGGCTCGAAGGGCCGAATGGCCTACTCCTGCACCTATTTTCTATGTTTGTATGTTTCTATGTTTGCATGAATTTTGTGGTGGAAACCCCGTTCACGCTTGTAAAGGGGGGTTCTGCTACACTTTGAATGAAGTTGCAGCCCTTTCACAGCTGCTGCTGATGCCTGATAACCCACGTCACTGGGAGCATTGTGTGAATAGTTACATGGGCTGGACTGAGGCAAGGTCAGTTTTTAGCATCGCTGGTGCAATCAAGCATGATATTCAGCGGTCCCGGCAGAGCCACGCAGGAACCATATTATCAACTGTGGTTTCCTAATTTGTGGAGGGAAGGTTGAATGGTTAATACTGACACTAATATGGTTTATAGTGGCTATTTTATTGTTAACAAGTAAAAGATAACTACATGCAAGTAATTAAGTGTAGTTAGCAGACTATGGCAAGAATTGATATTATCCACTCCTATTCTGGGTAAGGTTGAATCCCTCATTTGCCAACCTCACGTCAAGCTGCGTCGTCCTCCGTTGCCTTGACTGCACATTCCTTTAGCGTGACTCCTAGTTTTGACCCTACAACTTGAACTGCAGACTTCTGCTTTTAAAACCCAAGGAACAAGAGAACTGCAGAATGCATTCATGTCCCCTGGAGAGCCAATTGCATCTATCAATACCTCTATACCATTTCCTGAACCATCATAACTGTAGTTAGCACCTCTGTCCAACAGATAGTGGCCATCCTGTTTGTTTGACTATTGCTCAACTTAAACTGTAATTTCGTGCCTTGCACTTCAAAGGCACATGAGATCACATTGAAACCATCTCAGGTGGTTCAGGTGATTTTGCAGCTAGTCTATGTGTTAGCTTTGGTGTCTCCATTGATCTGGCCAATCTGATACTAGCACCTCACATGGGATGTTGCCGCACATCTGCTTGTTCCTGCTTCCCCATTGTCCCGACCAATCTCCAATACTAACATATCCTAATCAATGACCCCAAGAAGTGATCAGCTTCTGACTTGCAGTCTGTGGGTTTAAATTATATCACTTTAGATAATTTGCAATGCATAATGGTTAATATGGCCAAGCAAAATATATTCCTTTGCTCCTATGTCCAATATTCTTACAAAGCCCCACACATTTAATCCTTATTCATATCTTAGCTAAAAGTAGGTATACTCAGTGGCTTGAAATTCCATGGAGGTTCTCACGTTTGTCTGGCATCACTTTGGCCGACGAGCCATTTTCCTGGGTTTACACTGCTCCTCCGATGAGGTTATTGGAGACGATCAGGAGAATCCTTGTGGAGTTTTATTCCCAGTGAACCCTAGCATACTTTCCACTACACCCCTGTACAGATTTATGTTGTAGCTGAACATTAACAATACTCAATTGAAGAGCTATGAGGAGTTGTAAATGTGAAGAGAGCTGAAAGAGCCATTTAACCTAACATTGGAATTTCTGTGATTAACATTGTGTGGTACGGGAAGTTGAAATAATTAGCTACGAATATATTAGCTACTTTTCTGTTCTGAAAAGTGCGAATTTTATGCTATTTTAGGAGTCCATTACAAGCAAAACGCTTTGATATTTGTATCTGAATAATGAGGAAGTCTTGTCTCTGGTATATGTATCAAAGTGTTATTTACAGTAGTAAATTAATTGTAAATTAATTGGATTGTTCTTTAAAGATTCATTGTCGTGGGGAATTTATGGCTTGCTGCCACTTATTCAGTGGCATTTAACACACTGTCAGATCGTGAATCTACTACAATCTTTTCCTTTCCTACCCCTAATTTTCCCCTCCTCTGAAGATACAGGCATTAATAATCCATAGTTGGCCTGGAATTACTGTCAGCCATGTTATTGTGTGAACACTTAATGCACTTGTATCACATTTCTCTCTGCTGCTTTAATGGAAACATTTAACTCATTGATTTTATTTTAATTGGGATAATGCCTTTGTTAAAGTAGCGGAGAGAGTAATTTGATGTAAGCCCGTTATGCAAGCCTGATACAATAATGTCACCAACGGTAACTTCAAGGCTGCAGCATTTCTCATTATAACACTGTATTTATTTCCTCATTAAGTCAAATTGGGCGTTCCGAATTTTAACTGAGACTGATGGCTTCAAAGTAAGGCTGGCATTCATTAGTCACCATTTAACTTATATCCTTGTGTTTATAATGGTTTCAAGAGATACTTTCTCTATCAAGAGCCAACTGAAATGCATTAAGTACCATTCCATAAATCAGACCTCAACAACATTCCCGTGGAAGTTTGTAATCCTCTCAGTGAAGCTAAAAGTATTCAAACACCTACTTACAGATGGCAGGAATATGACACAAATTGTCAGTAACCATCCCTGATAAGCTTTCATGAAGTTTGGAGTAAATGATCGCTGTAATACTGATTTTATTACTGCTTGGTTTTAAATGAAAGTATGTTAAACATGACAAAAATCCTAGATTTGCTTATTTACTTCAATCAGGTTCTGCAAAAAAATAGAAAAAATATGCTTAAGGACGATAAGGTTGTGATCCATAGAAATATAGAAACATAGAAAATAGGTGCAGGAGTAGGCCATTCGGCCCTTCGAGCCTGCACCGCCATTCAATGAGTTCATGGCTGAACATGCAACTTCAGTACCCCATTCCTGCTTTCTCGCCATACCCCTTGATCCCCCTAGCAGTAAGGACTACATTTAACTCCTTTTTGAATATATTTAGTGAATTGGCCTCAACAACTTTCTGTGGTAGAGAATTCCACAGGTTCACCACTCTCTGGGTGAAGAAGTTTCTCCTCATCTCGGTCCTAAATGGCTTACCCCTTATCCTTAGACTGTGACCCCTGGTTCTGGACTTCCCCAACATTGGGAACATTCTTCCTGCATCTAACCTGTCTAAACCCGTCAGAATTTTAATCGTTTCTATGAGATCCCCTCTCATTCTTCTGAACTCCAGTGAATACAAGCCCAGTTGATCCAGTCTTTCTTGATATGTCAGTCCTGCCATCCCGAGAATCAGTCTGGTGAACCTTTGCTGCACTCCCTCAATAGCAAGAATGTCCTTCCTCAAGTTAGGAGACCAAAACTGTACACAATACTCCAGGTGTGGCCTCACCAAGGCCCTGTACAATTGTAGTAACACCTCCCTGCCCCTGTACTCAAATCCCCTCGCTATGAAGGCCAACATGCCATTTGCTTTCTTAACTGCCTGCTGTACCTGCATGCCAACCTTCAATGACTGATATACCATGACACCCAGGTCTCGTTGCACCTCCCCTTTTCCTAATCTGTCACCATTCAGATAATAGTCTGTCTCTCTGTTTTTGCCACCAAAGTGGATAACCTCACATTTATCCACAGTATACTTCATCTGCCATGCATTTGCCCACTCACCTAACCTATCCAAGTCACTCTGCAGCCTCATAGCATCCTCCTCACAGCTCACACTGCCACCAAACTTAGTGTCATCCGCAAATTTGGAGATACTACATCCAAATAGTTCCTACTCAGAAATTCTTCAGTATTTGTCACAACAGTTCATAATATTTATAAGACAGATACTCTTGAGTTCTAAACTGTAATTCCCGTATTGGACTGTTCAGTCACCTAAGAACTCATTTTTAGAGTGGAAGCAAGTTGTTATGTATGTAAACATTACCAATGTGTAAGGCTTGCCACCAGGGGGCGCACCTGTGGGAGACCCAAGGGTCACCTGCACACCCTGGGCAAGCAGGTATGAAAGGCAGTCTACCATGCTGCTTCCTCACTCTGGAGTTACATTAAAGAGACCAAGGTCACAACAGTTTGAGCTTACAATATAGTCTTGTGGAGTTATTCTGAACATAACAATTGGTGCTGAGTAACAGATCACAAACATTCAAGCGGTTATGGCTGCTGTTGATATTCTTGAGAGATTTTTTGAGGGTGATGATTGGGAAACCTTCGTTGAGCGTCTTGACCAGTATTTCGTGGCCAACGAGCTGGATAAGGAAGAAACCGCGGTCAAGCACAGGGCGATGTTCCTCACCGTTTGCGGGTACACGATATATGGCCTCATCAAAAATCTGCTAGCACCGACAAAACCAACAAAGAAAACATATAAAGAATTGTGCACGCTGGTTTGGGAACGCTTCAAGCTGAAAGAGAGCATCTTGATGGCCATGTATCGCTTTTATACGCAGCATCGTTCCGAGGGCCAGGATGTGGCGAGCTATGTCGGCGACCTAAGACGCCTTGTGGGACCGCGTGTATTTGCTGGATTTTTGGGGGAAATGTTGCAGGACTTTTCGTGCTTGGAATCGGCCATGAGGTCATTCTTCGCAAACTGCTGTCTGCCGAATCCCTAGATCTGAGCAAGGCCATCATGATAGACCAGGCTTTCATGTCCATGAACAATAACACTAAACATATATCATTGCAGCATCAAAGCTCACCGGCAAGTATGTACATAAAATAACGCCTTCAGCAGGCAGAACTGTACATGGCAGGGCCTATACGCCTGCAGAACTCAGAACTAGGATGACTCACAGAGTCCGCCGTGGTGTGTGAATGCGAATCCATTAACACCATGTTGTCGCTGTGGGGGTACTCATCGAGCCCATCAATGTTGATTCAAGCACTACGTGTGCAAGGGCTGTGGAACAATGGGGCACCTCCAGTGAATGTGCAAATGTGCTCACCGCATGGCAGAGTTGGCAGAAGATGAAAGATCCGGCGCGGATCCCACTGAACGAGTAAGAGAGGCAACTCAACCCGAGGCTGAAGTGAAAGTGTATGGGATACACACCTTCACCACCAATAACCCTCCGATAATGTTAAAAGTCAAATTAAATGTCAAATGGAATTGGACATGGGGGCGAGTCAGTCAATTATGAGCCAGAAGGCTTTTGAGAAACTGTGGGGCAACAAGGCACAAAGGCCAAAACTAAGTCCGATCCACACCAAGCTGCGCACTTACACCAAAGAGCTCATACCAGTCATTGGCAGTACAGAAGTGAAGGTATCGTACGATGGAGCTGTGCATGATTTACCACTATGGATTGTACCAGGCAATGGCCCAATGCTGTTCGGCAGAAGCTGGCTAGGAAAGATCCAATGGAACTCGGACGAGATCAAAGCACTGTCTTCGGTGGATGATGCCTCGTGCGCCCAAGTGCTAAACAAATTCACGTCGTTATTCGAGCCAGGCATCGACAACTTCACAGGCGCCAAAGTGCAGATCCATCTAGTCCCTGATGCACGACCCATTCATCACAAGGCCCGAGCGGTTCCATACATGATGTGAGAGAAAGTTGAGATCGACTTCAACGAGAGGGGATCATATCGCCTGTCGAGTTCAACGAGTGGGCCAGTACAATTGTTCCCGTGTTGAAAAGCGATGGTACGGTCAGAATCTGTGGGGACTACAAGGTAACGATCAACCGAGTCTCGTTACAGGGCCAGTACCCACTACCCAAAGCGGATGACCTGTTCGTAACGCTTGCAGGGGGGAAGTCGTTCACCAAGCTGGATGTAACCTCTGCTTACATGACACAGGAGCTGGCTGAACCTTCGAAAAAATTGACGTGCATCAACACGCACAAAGGACTGTTCATATACCACAGATGTCCCTTTGGGATTCGCTCGGCTGTGGCCATCTTCCAGAGGAACATGGAGAGTCTGCTGAAATCGGTTCCGCGCACCGTGGTGTTTCAAGACGACATCTTGATCACTGGCTGCAACACCACCGAACACTTGCACAACCTGGAAGAGGTTCTAAAGCGACTGGACAGAGTGGGACTCAGGCTGTAACACTCCAAGTGTGTTTTCCTGGCACCAGAGGTCGAATTTCTGGGGAGAAAGATTGTGGTGGACGGCATCAGACCCACAGAGGACTCCAAGACAGAGGCCATCAAGAATGCACCCAGACCACAGAATGTGACGGAGCTGCGTTCGTTCCTGGGACTCCTCAACTATTTTGGCAACTTTCTACCAGGGTTGAGCACTTTGCTGGAGCCTTTGCATTTATTGCTACATAAGGGTGACAACTGGGTTTGGGGTAAATCTCGAGTGACAGCCTTTAACAAGGCCAGAAACCTGCTATGTTCTAACAAGTTACTTGTATTGTATGACCCGTGTAAACGTTTAGTGCTAGCTTGTGATGCATCTTCATACGGGGTCGGTTGTGTGTTACAGCAAGCCAATGTGTCAGGCAAACTGCAACCGGTTGCATATGCGTCCAGAAGCTTATTTAAGGCTGAAAGAGCCTACAGTATGGTTGAGAAAGAAGCATTAGCATGCGTATACAGGGTTAAGAAAATGCGCCAGTACCTATTTGGACTCCGGTTCGAGCTCGAAACTGACCACAAGTCGCTCATTTCGCTGTTCTCAGAAAGCAAAGTTTCATCCCACATCCAAAGATGGGCACTAATGTTATCTGCGTATGATTATGTAATCCGCCACAGACCAGGCACTGAGAACTGTGCTGATGCCCTCAGTCGGCTACCATTGGCCACCACCGAGGTGGAAATGGTGCAAGCCGCAGATTTGCTTCTTGTAATGGATGCTTTTGAGAGTGAGGGGTCACCTGTCACGGCTTGTCAGATCAGGACCTGGACTAGCCAGGACCCGGTGCTATCACTAGTAAAAAGCTGTGTCCTCAATGGGAGCTGGCCGGCGGTTCCAGGGGAAATGCAAGACAAAATTAAGCCGTTCCACCAATGCAAGGATGAAATGTCCATCCATTCAGACTGTCTCCTATGGAGGAATCATGTAGTTTTGTCAACAAAAGGCAGGGAAACATTTATATGCGACCTTTACAGTACCCACCCAGGCATAGTCATGATGAAGGCTATCGCCAGGTCGCACGTTTGGTGGCCAGGCATTGACTCGGAATTGGAGTCATGCGTACACCAATATAACACTTGCTCACAGTTGAGCAATGCACCCAGGGAGGCCCCACTAAGTCTGTGGTCATGGCCCTCCAAACCGTGGTCCAGGGTCCACGTAGATTTCGCTGGCCCCTTTCTAGGAAAGATGTTCCCAGTAACAGTGGACGTTTACACTAAATGGATTGAATGTATAATAATGTCGTCATGTACGTCCACTGCCACCATTGAAAGCCGCCGGGCCATGTTCGCCACCCATGGTTTGCCCGACGTCCTTGCTCGTGACAATGGACCATGTTTCACCAGCTCGGAATTCAACGAGTTCATGACCTGCAATGGCATCAAGCATGTCAGGTCTGCGCCGTTTAAGCCCGCATCCAATGGTCAAGCAGAACAGGCAGTCCAAACTATCAAGCAGAGCTTGAAATGGGTGATGGACGGTTCCCTGCAGACCCGGTTATCTCGGATCCTGCTCGGCTACCGGTCGCGACCCTACTCGCTTAACTGGGTTCCCCCTGCAGAATTGTTAATGAAGAGAGCACTCAAAACCAGGCTCTCCTTAGTCCACCCTGATCTCAATGATCATGTAGAAACCTGGCGTCACCGGCATAATGTGTACCACGATCGCGCGGCTGTATCGCGTGACATTGTGGTTAATGACCCTGTGTTTGTTCTTAATTACGGCCTTAGTCCCAAATGGGTTGCTGGCACTGTGTTAGCCAAGGAGGGGAATAGAGTGTTTGTTGTCAAATTTTTGAATGGACAAACGTGCAGAAAGCACTTGGATCAGACCAAACTGCGGTTCACTGACAACCAAGAACAGTTTGAAGAGGACACTGCCATCATTGATCCACCCACAGACACCCAACCAGCAATCGACCTCGCGGTCAACCACGAGGATGAACTCACCAGGCCCGACAGTCTGATCGGACCAGCCACACTGCAGTGCAGCAATGATCCGACCAACTCACCCATGCCAGGACTTCAACTCAGGCGATCAACCCGGGAACGTAGAGCCCCAGATCGCCTCAACTTGTAAATAACCTGTATCTGAGACTTTGGCGGGGGTGGAGGAGGGGAATGATGTTATGTATGTAAACATTACCAATGTGTAAGACTTGCCACCAGGAGGTGCACCTATAGGAGACCCAAGGGCAAACAGGTATAAAAGGCAGTCTACCATGCTGCTTCCTCACTCTGGACTTACATTAAAGAGACCAAGGTCACAACAGTTTGAGCTTACAATATACAGTCTTGTGGAGTTATTCTGAACATAACACAAGTCTTCCTCGATTTTGAGGGACTGCCTATGATAATGATGATGATGTTACACAAACTCATCTGGTCGGTGGGGATGGGTCTTTAAAATCTGAGTCTGAAGTTCTAATTACTCGCCTTTTATTGATTAGGCTGTCTGATTTTATTCTGTAAGACTTTCACTAAGAAAGTATTGTTGCTGGTAATCTGGGTAAAAGTGGCATCCCAGAATCCTGTGCGTTTGAAGCCCTTATTAGCTGATTTGAGCCCAGAGGTTGTAGGCATCTTGCCTTATACCGACAGCATTGTTGAGGGGACCAAGTGCTGGTTATGAAATTGCTGTTGGGTTTCTCAGCAAACAACATGTGTTTTGTGTACCATCTCTGCGGTAAGGCTAAAGAATCATACAGCAGAGAAGGAGGCCATTCGGCCCATCGTGGCTCTTTGAATGAGCTATCCAATTAGGTCCACTCCCCTACTCTTTACCTATTGCCCTGAAAATATCTCCTTTTCAAATATATATTCAATTCACTTTTGAAAGTTATAATTGAAACTGCATCCACCACCCTTTCAGGCAGTGCATTCCAGACCATAACATCTCGCTGCGTAAAAAAAATATTCTCTTAATTTCATCAAACCCCCCAAATTTGTTGCCAATTATCTTAAAACTGTGTCGTCTGGTTATCGACCCTCCTGCCAGTTTCTCTCTATCGACTCTATCAAAACCCTTCATGATTTTGAACACCTCTATCAAATCTCCTCTTAAACTTCTCGGCTCAAAGGAGAATAACCCCAGCTTCTCTAGTCTCTTCACTTAAATGGTAAGCAAATTGGGGCATTATCGATGCTTAAGAAGGAACTTGCAATAATGCTTACCATACATTTTGGCTGCAAAATTTGAGGGTTTAGTGCAAGCCATTAAGGCCGGTTTTGATGAAAATTTGGCAACTGACTAGCTTCCACCTGCTTCCAGTGGGTCCCGCAGTGACCGCCACTTTAGGGAGGTTGGTAGCACTGCCGTTGTCAGCGATCGTTCCAGATATTTAGATGAGGAAGATTGTGATGTCAATGAGTGTGCAACACTGACCTTGATACACGATCTGCCATTTTGGACATTGCCACTCCTTTTAATGCCATCTCCTAATCACAATCAGCTGAGGGAGCACTGCACTGTCGGAGGTGCCGTCTTTCGGATGAGATGTTAAACCAAGGCCCTGTTTGCTCTCTCAGGTGGACGTAAAAGATCCCATGGCACTATTTCGAAGAAGAGCAGGGGAGTTATCCCTGGTGTCCTAGCCAATATTTATCCTTCAATCAACATAACAAAAGAACAGATTATCTGGTCATTATCACATTGCTGTTTGTGGGAACTTGCTTGTGCACAAATTGGCTGCCACGTTTTCTACATTACAACAATGACTACACTCCAAAAGTATTTCATTGGCTGTAAAGCGCTTTGAGATGTCTGGTGGTTGTGAAAGGCGCTATATAAATGCAAGTCTTTCTTTCTGTCATCAGACTCCGGTTCCAGTGATTTTAACCCTAGATCCCCATTGCTCACTAGTTCCCAGCCCTCTGACATGGAATGTCACATTGTCCTCCTAGGCACAAAGCTGAAATGAGAGCCACCACAAAACACACATTCCAAACACAATTCATAAATTTTCAAATTCAAATCAAAAAAATCAATTCAACTAATCACCCTTGTGCATTCCCTTAGTGGTTTGACAGGGTAGATGCAGGGAGAATGTTTCCTCTGGCTGGTGAGTCTAGAACCAGGGGTCACAGTCTCAGAATAAGGGGTTGAGGACTAAGATGAGGAGAAATTTCTTCACTCAGAGGGTGGTGAATCTTTGGAATTCTTTACCCCAGAGAGCTGTAGTCGTTGATTATATTCAAGACAGAGATCAATAGATTTTTTGATATTAAGGGAATCAAGGGATATGGGGATAGTGCAATCAGCAGTGTATTTAGTGCTGAGATCAGCGCTGCAATCATGTAAATGAGCAGGTAGCACGGAATTTGCGTGCTGCCTGCACCACTTAGAATGGGCAGCAGCAAAAAGCGCTGGGTGGTGCCCCGACCATTTTTGGGCCTTATCCAATTGCTAGACCATTGTGTTCTAATTTCACTCATATGAAAACTGAAGGTAAAACGTCAAACAGTGACATTAATGGGGAGGAAATAGAACATAACAGGATTCCTGTCTGACTATTAAAGCAAGTCCATTTATCCCTGACCTTGCAGTTCATCCGGGATTGTATGAATCGTACCTTGAAATGTAAAGTAAAGAAATGTATTGAACTGAACTGTGGTCAGCATTCAAATGTAATGTATGGAATTGCTGACCGCATCCAAATGTACTGAAGTGCTTTCGAATGTATTGTGCAAATTTTTATATGAATAAAGTATATTTTGAAATTTAAAAAAATCAATTTGAATATTAATGCCTTAGGGCCTTGTGGTCAAAGGTGTTTTTCTTGAAAAACTTTTCCACGAAGGACAGGTGCTGAAGCATGGTCCAACTGGTTGGAGCGTTCCGTGGCAGCCTGACCAGACCCATCCTTCACAACACCGGGGACAGATAGAATCTCAGCACGTACTGACACTTGGTGTTTGTGTACAAAGCATCTATGCACAGCTTGATGCAGACACACACAAAGGTGGCCATCAGGATGAGGGCCACGTTTGGAATGTCCTTTACCCCCTTGTCCAGAGATTTGTACATCATGTCTCTGCGGACACGGTCCATTTTCGATCTCCAGACGAAATGGAAGACGGCTCGGGTGACTACCACAGCACAGGAGCTGGGTATGGGCCAGACCTGCGCCACGTACAACAACACCGAGAGCACCTCACTCCTGATGACCAGGTTCTTTCCTGCAATGGAGAGTGAGCGCAGCTTCCACCACCCCAGTTTATGTTTCGCTTTAGCGATACGCTCCTTCCAGTTTTTGACGCACGCTCCCTCTGCTCCGAACCATATTCCAAAACCTTCAGGTAATCTGACTTCATGGTGAAAGGAATAAAGGATCGGTTGGACCTGTTATGTATTGATGTGTGTATCGTCCTGGTACCTCAAATGTATAATAAGCACAATGGTACACCACAGAGGGCACTGTGGTGGGAGACCTGAAAGTAACTGCAAGAGGCAGTATAAAAGGCTGACCACCACACCTGAGAGTCAGTCTGGAGCTGTTCAATAAAGGACGAAGGTCACAGCAGTTAGATTAACACCAGACCGTGTGGAGTCAGTGATTTGTGTGCTACATACACCACATTGGCGACAAGGAAGCGGACGAACTCCACGCAACCATGGCTACTCTGGGCTCGCTAAAGGATTTTACCGTGGGCAATGATTGGGAGGCCTTTACGGAAAGGCACGAGTACTACTTCACAGCAAACGACCTGACGGAGGACACAGATGCAATGAGCGATAAGCGTAAGGATATTGCTTTCCAGTTGTGGAGATGAGGTTTACTGTCTCGTCAGTGATTTTCTGGCACCCGAGAGCGCCAGGGACAAGTCATATGAGGAGTTGACCAGTTGAAACCGAAGGAGAGCATCCTCATGGCCAGATACAAATTTTACCATCACTGCAGACCTGAGGGCCAGGATATCACCAGATATGCTGCGGACCTCAGGAGACTCGCGGCGCCGTGTGATTTTGGCGACACCTTGACGAGGCGTTGCAGGACGTTTCCGTTATGGGGATTGGCCACGAGGGCCTCCTTCACAAGCTGCTAGCCACGGAACCCACAGTCACCCTGACAAAGGCCATCATCATCAGCCAGGCACATATGACCTCGACTTGCAGCACCAAACAGATGATCCACACAGTCTCAAACCCGGCAGGCACTGTCCACAGGATAGCGCCCACCATGGACAAAACTGCAGAACGTGGCTCTGCCCGGGGCAGAGAGCACGGACCTCGGGGTCCTGGAACTCAGAGTCCGCTGAGGGGGGACAATCAAGCAGCACCATACTGCCGCTGTGGAGGAAGCCATGGGGCTTACCGGTGCAGGTTTGTGGAGTACACGTGCAATACCTGCCACCTGAAAGGCCACCTTCAGCGTATGTGTAAAAGAAATCGGACTCACCATGTGGCTGAGGAGATGGGGGATGATCCACTGTTCAGCGAGGAGCAGGCAGAAGAAGATGAGGTGTTGGGACTGTATACGTGCATCGACGATTCGCCCCCAGTGATAATGGAAGTAAAAATCAACGGAGTCCCTGTGAGTATGGCAGTGGATATGGGCTCCGGTCCGTCGTTGATGAGTCAGAGAACTTTTGATAAACGGTGGATTAACCCAGCTGCACGACCCAAGCTGGTCCCGGTCATGGCGAAGCTGCGTACCTACACCAGGGAACTGATACCTGTTCTTAGCAGAGCGATGGTGCAGGTATCCCACGGGGACGAGACGCACGGTTTACCTTTGTGGGTCGTTGCAGGCGATGGGCCGATGCTCCTCGGCCGGAGGTGGATGGGGACGGTCCGTGGGAGCTGGGAAGACTTCACCATTCCATAGGCTGCTGCACCCCGGGGTGCTGCCATGCCCCGGGTTCCCAGAGAGCAGCGCCGACCGAGCTGGAGCTGCAGCCTCAATCCACCGCAAGCAGAGCAAGCCCCAGCCCCGGACCTCAAGCCACAATGATCCTGCAACCTTAGCCCCCACAGGCAAGCAGCCCTGCAGAGGCAGGCCTAGTGGAGGGGGGGCTGGGGATGAGCCGGCGGGGCACTGTGGGTGGGGTGCGAGGGATCCATGATGGCCGGCGGATCGGAGGGGCCCACGCACAGGGAGAGTCGGGCGGCGGCAGCAGCTGGAGGTCGGCGGCCACGACGGCCGCAGAGGAGGCCGCTACGGTGGCCGCAGGGGAGGTGGCAAGTGCGGCCGCTGGAGAGGCTACGACAGCCGCAGGGGAGGCAGCTACGGTGGCCGCCAGAGAAGCGATGACGACGGCCGCAGGAGAGGTGGCAAGTCAGGTGGCAGCGGAGGGGAGCGGAGGCTGCGGCGGCGGAGGGCATCCGGAGTGGCGGAGAGCAAGATGGCGGCGGCATCGTGTCCAGAGCAGCAGAGCATCAAAGATGGCGGCGCCCAAGGAGAAGCCTCCTGGAATCCTGCTGTATCAAAGATGGCGCCTTAAAAAGGAAATGCACCCGGGAGTCTTAAAAGGTCCTTACCACGTGGTGGTCCTCACAAAGTGACTTCGGTAAGGCAAGAGCGAGTCTAAAATGAGCTATGTTAATGTGAGATGACGGATTTATAATAAGAATTAATATTTTAATGCTGAATGGTCACTGTGTTTGTGTAAAATAATGGATATGAAGTACAATTAATGATAAGAGCTAATAAGGAAATCAGGGATCCGTTACCACTTAATAACTATTTAATGTAACTGCTCAGTGTACCCGCAACCTGTTGACGCAACGTCTGTACCAGATAACATGTACCATATAAACGCACTGTCTATGCATACCTGCTTTCCATTGGACAAGCAAGGTCGAGATCCCCGGCAATGGCTTCGGGACTGGGGGGGGGGTGGGGGAAGTGAGATGTTATGTATTGATGTGTGTATTGTCCTGGTACCTTAAATGTATAATAAGCACAATGGTACACCACAGAGGGCGCAGTGGTGGGAGACCTGAAAGTACCTGCAAGAGGCAGTATAAAAGGCTGACCACCACACCAGAGAGTCACTCTGGAGCTATTCAATAAAGGACGAAGGTCACAGCAGTTAGATTAACACCAGACCGTGTGAAGTCAGTGATTTGTGTGCTACATACACCACAGGACCAGCTTCCAAAGAACATGGCCTTGCTTTTGCTGCGATTTACCTTTGCTCCCAAGGCCAGTTCAAACTGGTCACAGATTGTGAGCAATCCGCGGACCGACTGCGGATCTGAGCAAAAGACGGTGACGTCGTCCATGTACAGGGAGGTCTTGACCTGAGCGCCTCCGCTGCCTGGGATTGTCACCCTCCTAATGCCCGCATCCTTCCTGATGGACTCGGCAAAGGGCTCGATACGGTTGGCACGCAAGGTCCTAGACGCCCTACAAAAGAAGGAGATGATGGATCCTGTCGGACAGTTCCCTGAGCAGACTGTCGAACTCGTTTGTCAGAATGTCTCATCGCCAGAGCTTTCACACAAGCACCAAGACGTAGCTTGGTTGGCGGTGAGAAGGGCCCTACCCTTCAGATCCTTCATGCACAGCCGGGGTTTCAGAGACACGGCACTCTGCCCCCGAGTTGGCTGTGGTGTGGATGAGACTGTCATCCATCTCCTTTGGGACTGCCCCTTTGCAAGGCAGGTCTGGAAGGAGATGCAGTGGTTGCTGTCGAGGTTCATCCCAAGCAGCTCCGTAACACAGATCTCTGTGCTCTGTGGACTGTTCCCAGGGACACACACCGAGACAG
This sequence comes from Pristiophorus japonicus, assembly GCF_044704955.1. Taxonomy (NCBI): domain Eukaryota; kingdom Metazoa; phylum Chordata; class Chondrichthyes; family Pristiophoridae; genus Pristiophorus; species Pristiophorus japonicus. Next base: position 170,932,612 of record NC_091983.1, read on the forward strand.
ACATCATCTGCTGCTGGAGAGCCATCAACTCGGTGAAAGTCGCACTTTGGTCTTCCCGAAACTTGCTGGTCTTCCAGAGCAAGGAGATGTCCACGGCCGAATATTGCAGACTAGCGCAATCCAAGGTCCAGGAGTACGTGCTGAGGGACACACTAAAGTTTGGTGCAGTCGCTGCTAAGGCACGATGGGGAAGAGCCACAGTTTAAGGCCCTTCCGCCACGATAAACCCAGGGAATGGAATCAGACCCCCCTCAGGCTGTACTTGTTAATCTGCTTGTATGCATAGAGCACCATGTTCTGAAAAACACCTGTGTTGTGCGATGTATAATGAAATGCACGCTAGTGCATTGTATGGAACTGCTGTCAGCATCCAAACGAATTGTATGGAATTGCTGACCGCAAGGTACTGAGCTATTCTCCAAAGTATTGTGAAATTTTTATATGAATATAAAGTATATTTTTGGAAAAAAAAAACAATTTGAATATTAATGGTGAGCTACTGCCCATAAAGTTATTGTGGCCTGGGTGCTCACACATGACCAGAATTTGGGAACTCTGATGTGGATATTTAAAGGTCTGCAGTAGCCTCTTAAAATAGAAAGAGGAAGGAGTTGTACCTTGCAAGCTGAAGTCACTGGAGAGTTTGGGAGTACAGCCCAAAAGAAATGTGAGCACAACAGAAAATAATAGGGGTGATTTTTTTTTCTGCCCAGCTCACAAATAACACCCCACGATTGAGTGCACTGCAGAGGAAAAGTGGGCACTAATTCTATACTCCCATTCTGCTCCTGAATAGTACTTCTCACAAACTTCCTCTGTGGCCTTTCTGGTGTCAGCACCTGACTGTGCCTGAAGATGGCGCAGCAATGTAAATTACATACACGCTTTCTCTGTTCCTCTACCTACTGCTTGGCACCCACAGTGTCACCCTCTTACCAGCTCCCTCCAAGGCCTACTGCAGGGGTGCCAGGACTGGGGTGCCTGGGGTGGTGGTCCATCACAGTCATGGCACAACAAAACAAATTCATTCACAGGAGACAGAAGCTTCAAATAAATGTGAAGTCCACTACATTGCAATTGATAGCTTCTGGCACATTAGTATTACTTTAACTGCTTTGTATTCTTCAACAGAAGTTGTCCAGTTAAAAACCTTGGTCCATTATCTGCAAAAACAACATCTTCTGGCTCCCTCCTGGGGCCTTCACCATGCCTGCTTCATTAATGGTAAGGCCCAGAATGCGCCCAGCCTTCCTTCTGTCTTCATGGCTGTGGCCAACAGTGCGTCCCCAATGCATGACAGCGAACTGTTTTGGCCACCAATCTGCCCATCCAGCTAGCCTATCTATGTCTCCCCTGCCGTCTTTCACGCTGATCATCACAATTTGCCATACACCCCTATCTGGTGTTATCAGGAAATTTAAAAATTGTTCCCGAATAAGAGCGGGCTTAATGCAGCCCCCAGTGCAACACCGCCCTCTACATCTTTCCAATCTCAGATTCCTACCCTTTGCTTTTTGTCCTTCAACCATCTCTCTATCTATGTGGGCCCACTCTCCTTAATTTCCTGAGGCATTATCTTTGCCATTAGTCCCTTTTTGAAAAATCTATAGAAACCACATCCATTGCATTTTGTTTATCTATCCTTTCTGTTATTAGACTTCCCCTTACACTCTCCTGCTTGTTTCCTGGTTATTCTCCTTGTCCTCCAGGGTTACACCTCTTTGCAGAGCAAAGTTATGCAGCAAATGACAATAACCTGATGAGATTGTGCAGTAAGAAAGAAATAAAGAACTTGCAATTCAATAGCGTCATTCATGTCAGGGCATTCCCAAGCACCTCACAGCCGATGAAGTAGTGTAGTCACTGTTGTAATGTAAGGAATCGTGGCAGCCAATTTGTGCAAAATGGGATTCCTCAATCTATGTGATGAAGCCTGTAAGTACCCAATGAAAGCAAATAAACCAATCAAAATGCATCTGCAATAATGCTACCAGATTCTTAAATAAAAAGAAAGATTTGGATTTATATAGTGCCTTTCACGACCACCGGATGTCTCAAAGCGCTTTACAGCCAATGAAGTACTTTTGGAGTGTAGTCACTGTTGTAATGTGGGAAATGCGGCAGCCAACTTGCGCACAGCAAGCTCCCACAAACAGCAATGTGATAATAACCAGATAATCTGTTTTTTTGATATATTAATTGAGGCCTCGATACCGGGGCTAACTCCCCTGTTCTTCTTCGAAATAGTGCCATGGGATCTTTTATGTCCAGCAGATATGCTGTTTAATGGTGTTAAAAGAGGGATAAATATTGGCCAAGACACTGGGAGAACTCCCTTACTGTTCTTCAAATAGTGCCATGGGATCTTTTAAGGATGCCTGAGCGAGGGAGCTATGGTAGCTTCCTGGCTGACCAAACCTGCTGGGAGCTGGATTCAGGACTCGAAGAGACCCAGGAAAGTAGGGTTTAATTGTTTTAGTACCCTTGTGGGCCCCGGACTTCTCCCCCCTCCCAGAATCACATGCAGAGCTCACTCCTCATCACTTACCTGACTACTAGAAACGGTCTCCTGCCACCCGAATTCCTCTCCCGCCCGCTGGCCAGATATCTGCCGGGTTTCAGCGGGCCTGAATATTAAAATGAGTCCCTGGAGTTAAAACTTCTCCAGGTCTTTACATGCGAACTTGTTACTTGGCCAGGATCCTCACATGGACTAATCCCACCCCACGATACAATCAGGGCCAATGCATCAATCAGTATTGTTCACAGTCTCAATATCCTATTCCAGCCTGAATTTCTGACTCCATATCCTCTCAATCACAAAGATTGTTTATTTACACCTCAAGAACAACAACAACGTATTTATATAGCCTCTTTAACAGAGTAAAACATCCCAAGGTGCTTCACAGGAGCGTTATCAAACAAAATTAGACACCGAGCCACATAAGAAGATATTGGGGCAGATGACCAAAAGCTTGATCAAAGAGATAGGTTTTAAGGAGCGTCTGTGAACAATACTGATTGATGCATTGGCCCTGATTGTATTGCGGGGTGGGATTAGTCCATGTGAGGATCCTGGCCAAGTAACATGTTCGCATGTAAAGACCTGGAGAAGTTTTAACTCCGGGGCCTCATTTTAAGAAGGAAAGAGAGGTAGAGAGTCTGAGAGGTTTAGGGAGGGAATTCCAGAGCTTGGGGCCTAGGCAACAGAAGGCATGGTTGCCAAAGATGGAGTGATTAAAGTCAGTGATTAAAGTTCAAGAGGTCAGAATTGGAGGAGCGCAGCTATCTCGGAGGGATGTAGGGCTGGAGGTGGTTACAGAGATAGGGAGGGGTGAGACTATGGAGGGATTTGAAAACAAGGATAATTTTAAAATTCAACCGGGAGCCTGTGTAGGTTAGCGAGCACAGGGGTGATAGGTAAAAGGGACTTGGTGCGAGTTAGGATATGGGCAGCAGAGTTTTGGATGAGCTTCAGTTTATGGAGAGTGGAAATGGGAGGCTGGCCAGGGGTGCGTTCGAATAGTCAAGTCTAGAGGTAAAAAGGCATGGATGAGGGTTTCAGCAGCAGATGAACAGAGGCAGGGCCCTCAGTCGGGCGATGTTACAGAGGTGGAAATAGTGATGGCACGAATATGTGGTCGGAAGCTCATCTTGTGGTAAAATACAACACCAAGATTCCAGAGAGAGGAGTGGAGTCGGTGGCTAGGGAACGGAATTTGTGGCGGGGACTGAAAACAATGGCTTTGGTCTTCCCAATATTTAGTTGGAGGAAATTTCTGCTTATCCAGTACTGAATGTCAGACAAGCAATCTGATAATTTAGATACTGTGGAGAGGTCGAGAGAAGTGGTGGTAAGTTAGAGTCGGGTGTCATCAGCGTACATGTGGAAATTGACACTGTGTTTTCAGATGTGTTATATATGTAAACTTGTATTTACTCTGAATAGCCACCAGAGGGCTCATCCCTTGGAATCCCAAGGGATCCCATAATCCCTTGGGAACACAGGTATTTAAGGAGGTGTCACAGGTTGGAGAGGCGCTCTGGAGACCTACAATAAAAGACTAAGGTCACACTTTACTTTGAGCTCACAGTGTTCAGTCTGACTCTTTCTCCATACACTACAACTAGCGACGAGATACAGATAGCGAACCCAAAGATGCAGAGAACAGTGGGCATCCTGGAGAAATTTTCAGATGGAGATGATTGGGAAACTTTTGTGGAGCGACACGACCAATACTTTGTGGCCAACGAGCTAGATAAGGAAGAGAGCGCTGCCAAATGTAGAGTGATCCTCCTCACTCTCTGTGGGGCACCATCATATGGCCTCATGAAGAATCTGCTCACTCCAGCGAAACCCACGGAGAAATCGTACGATAATTTGTGCACACTGGTCCGAGAGCATTTGAACCCGAAGGAAAGCGTTCTGATGGCGAGGTACCGGTTCGACACCTAAAGAGGTCTGAAGGCCAAGAAGTGGCGAGTTATGTCACCGAGCTAAGACGCCTTGCAGGTCATTGCGAATTTGAAAGACATTTGGAGCACATGCTCAGAGACTTTTTCGTACTTGGCATTGGCCACGAAACCATACTTCACAAACTTTTGACTGTAGAGACCCCAACCTTGAGTAAGGCCATAGCAATAGCCCAGGCGTTCAATGCCACCAGTGACAATACGAAGCAAATCTCTCATCACACAAGTGCTGCTACAAGTACTGTGAACAAAGTGATGTTGTTTTCGAATCATAACGTACAGGGCAGGTCACACATACCTGCAGCTACACGTCCGCAGATGGCCCAGAGTCCATCATCAAGGGTGATGAATGCAAGGCCATTAATATCTTGTTGGCACTGCGGGGGTGATCATCATTTCCATTCATGCCGATTCAAAGGATACATTTGCAAGGGCTGTGGAATAATGGGACACCTCCAACGAGTGTGCAGGCGAGCTGCAAAGCCTGTTAAACCTGCAAACCACCACGTTGCAGAGGAGGACAGATCCACGGACGATCACGACGAACCAGAGCCTCAGATCGAGGAGGCAGAGGTACATGGGGTACATTCACCACGAATTGTCCCCCGATAATGCTGAATGTTGAACTAAATGGACTCCCGGTGTCAATGGAGCTGGACACAGGCACTAGCCAGTCCATCATGGGCAAAAAGACTTTCGAAAGGTTGTGGTGCAACAAGGCCTTAAGGCCAGTCTTAATTCCAGTTTGCACGAAACTAAGAACTTACACAAAAGAACTGATTCCTGTAATTGGCAGTGCTACCGTAAATGTCTCCTATGATGGAGCGGTGTACAAGCTACCACTCTGGATGGTACCGGGCGATGGTCCCACGCTGCTCGGCAGGAGCTGGCTGGGAAAGATACGCTGGAACTGGGACGATGTCCGAGCACTATCGCTCGCTGACGACAGTTAGTGTGCCCAGATCTTAAACAAATTTCCTTCGCTGTTTGAACCAGGTATCAGGAAATTCCAAGAAGCAAAAGTGCAGATCCACCTAATTCCGGGGGCGGGAACCATCCATCACAAGGCGAGAGCAGTACCGTACATGAGAGAAAGGGTAGAAATTGCACTAGACCGGCTGCAAAGAGAGGTCATCATTTCCCCGATCGAGTTCAACGAGTGGTCCTATCCTATCATCCCAGTCCTCAAGGGAGACGACACCGTCAGAATCTGTGATGATTACAAAGTAACTATCAATTGTTTCTCCCTGCAGGACCAATACCCACTACCAAAGGCCAATGACCTCTTTGCAACGCTGGCAGGAGGAAAGATGTTCACGAAGCTGGATCTGACTTCAGCCTACATGACGGAGGAGCTGAAGGAATCATCGAAGGCCCTCACCTCCATCAACACGCACAAAGGTCTTTTTGTTTATAACAGATGCCCGTTTGGAATCCGATCGGCGGCGGCGATATTCCAGAGAAACATGGAAAGCTTACTGAAGTCGGTCCCACACACCGTGGTCTTGCAGGACGACATCTTGGTCACAGGTCGGAACACAGTCGAGCATCTGCAGAACCTGGAGCAGGTTCTTAGTCGACTCAACTGCATGGGGCTCAGGTTAAAACACTCGAAGTGCGTTTTCCTGACGCCTGAAGTGGAGTTCCTCTGGAGAAGAATCGCGGCGGATGGCATCAGGCCCACCAACGCAAAGACGGAGACAATCGAGAACGCACCGAGGCCACAGACGTGTCGGAGCTGCGGTCGTTTCTGGGACTCCTGAACTACTTTGGTAACTTCTTACAGGGTCTCAGCACACTGTTTGAACCACTGGTATGTCTTACTATGATAAGGGGATGAATGGGTTTGGGGCAAAAGCCAAGAAATTGCCTTTGTAAAAGCAAGAAAATTGTTATGCTAAAACAAATTGCTTGTGTTGTATGATCCATGTAAGCGTTTGGTACTAGCATGTGATGCATCATCATATGGCGTCGGGTGTGTATTGCAACAAGCTAATGATTTCGGGAAACTGCAACCAGTTACTTATGCATCCAGGAGTCTGTCTAAGGCTGAGAGAGCCTACAGCATAATTGAGAAAGAAGCGTTAGCGTGTGTCTATGGCATAAAAAAAAATGCATCAATACCTATTTGGGCTAAAATTTGAATTGGAAACTGACCATAAGCCACTTATATCCCTGTTCTCTGAGAATAAAGGGATAAATACCAATGCATTGGCCCGCATCCAGAGATGTGCGCTCATGTTGTCCGCATACAACTATGCCATCCGCCACAGGCCAGGCACAGAAAACTGCACCGATGCTCTCAGTAGGCTGCCATTGCCCACCACGGAGGTGGAAATGGTGCAGCCCGCAGATCTAGCCATGGTTTTGGAAGCATTTGAGAGTGAGCAATCACCCGTCACTGCCCGGCAGATCAAAACCTGGACAAGCCAGGACCCCTTATTAACTCTAGTCAAAAGCTGTGTGCTTCACAGGAGCTGGTCCAGTGTCCCAGTGGAAATGCAGGAAGAGATAATGCCATTGCAGTGGCATAAAGATAAAATGTCTATACAGGCAGACTGCCTTCTATGGGGCAATCGAGTAGCGGTCCTCAAGACGGGCAGAGACACCTTCATTAATGACCTCCACAGTACCCACCCAGGCATCGTAATGATGAAAGTGATAGCCAGATCCCACATGTGGTGGCCCGGTATCGATGCGGACTTAGAGTCCTGCATTCACAGATGTAATACATGCTCGCAGTTAAGCAATGCACCCAGGGATGCGCCGCTAAGTTTATGGTCTTGGCCCTCCAAACCGTGATCTAGAGTAAACGTCGACTATGCAGGCCTGTTCTTGGGTAAAATGTTCCTTGTGGTTGTAAACGCGTACTCCAAGTGGATTGAATGTGAGATAATGTTGGCTAGCATGTCCGCTGCCACTACTGAAAGCCTGCGGGCCATGTTTGCCACGGCCTACCCGATGTACTGGTGAGCGACAACGGGCCATGTTTTACCAGTGCTGAGTTCAAAGCATTCATGACCCGTAACGGGATCAAATATGTCACATCTGCCCCGTTTAAACCAGCGCCAATGGTTAGGCAGAGAGAGCAGTGCAAACCATCAAGCAAGGCTTAAAGAGGGTAACTGAAGGCTCACTGCAGACTCACCTATCCCGAGACCTGCTTAACTACCGCACGGGACCCCACTCACTCACTGTGATTCCACCTGCTGAACTGCTCATGAAAAGAGCACTTAAGACAAAGCTCTCGTTAGTTCACCCTGATCTACATGAACAGGTAGAGAGCAGGCGGCTTCAACAAAGTGCATAGCATGATAGTGCAAATGTGTCATGCGACATTGAAATCAATGATCCTGTATTTGTATTAAATTATTGACAAGGTCCCAAGTGGCTTCCCAGCACTGTCGTGGCCAAAGACGGGAGCAGGGTGTTTCGGGTCAAACTTTCAAATGAACTCATTCACCGGAAACACTTGGACGAAATCAAACTCAGATTCACGGACTATCCTGAGCAACCCACCTTGGACCCTACCTTTTTTGATCCCCCAACATACACACCAGTGGCAACCGGCAGAAGCAGAACCCATCATCCACAGCAGCCCAGCAGGGCCCAACACACCAGGCAGCCCAGCAAGGCCAGCTGCACAGCAGCCAGCAAGGGCCTAACAAATGATTCAACAACACCAGCTTTCACACCGAGACGATCAACCAGGGCAAGAAGGGCCCCAGATTGACTCACATTGTAAATAGTTACACTATTTTTGGCGGGAGTGGCGGGGGGGGGGGGCGGGGGGGCGGGTGGCGGGAGTGTTGTTATATATGTAAACTTGTATTTACCCTGTACAGCCATCAGAGGACTCATCCCCTGGAGTCCCAAGGGATCCCATAATCCATTGGGAGCACAGGTATTTAAGGAGGCTTCACAGGCTGGCGAGGCACTCTGGAGACCTGCTATAAAAGACTAAGGTCACACTTTACTTTGAGCTCACAGTGTTCAGTCTGACTCTTTCTCCATACACAACAGAATGATATCGCCGAGCGGCAGCATGTAGATGAGAAGTAGGAGGAGGCCAAGGCTAGATCCTTGGGAGTTCCAGAGATAATGATAGAGAAGCTATTGCACGTGATTCTGGATAGATAAGAATGGACTGGATAGATAAGAATGGAATTACGCGAGTGCAGTCCCACTCAGTTGACGACAGTGGAGAGATGTTAGAGAAGGATGGTGTGGTCAACCGTGTCAAAGACTGTAGGCTGCAGACAGGTCGAGAAGGACGAGGAGGGAAAATTTACCAGGGTCACATCGCCTACTTCCACCCCTCCCTCAACACATCTGTGCATCACACATTGTAGATGTTCTTCTGTGGTGCTCTGGAAGGAACCAGAGGCCTAAAGGTTGAAGACAGTGATTAACTTGACTGCCACTCACAATCCTGTCCCCGTCTCAGGCTGAACCAGACCGTTGACAAGCTCCAGCCCGAGTTGAGTTTCTGACTCCATATCCTCTCCATCACAAACATTGCTTACTTCCACCTCCACTCTCTCAATACATCTGCTGCAAAAACCATTATCCATCCGTTTGCCACTTCCAATCTTGACTAATCCAATGCTCTCTTGGTCAGCCTCCACTGTCCACTCACTGTAAACTTCAGCTCATCCAAACTCTGCTGCCTATATACATCTGCTATACGGCACCAAGTCACACTCACCCATTATCCCTGTGCTTGCTAATCTACATTGGCTCCCGGTTCCCAACATTTCAAATTTAAAATTCTCATCCTCGTGTTTAAATCCCTTCATGGCCCTAGCCCTGCCCCTCCCTATCGCTGTAACCTTCTCCAGCCCTCCAATCTCCCCATCTCATCCAATTTCCCCATCTCTCATCTCAGATCCACCATGATCTTATTGAATGGCGGAGCAGACTCGAGGGACCAAATGGCCTGCTCCTGCTCCTATTTCTTATGTTCTTATGTTCTCCCCAATCTCTTCCTTTCTCTAACTCTGACTTTGACCTCACCAGTCGTGGCCGTGCCTTCAGCCACCTAGGCCCCATGTATTGTAATTCCCTCCTAAAACCTCTCTCCCTCCCTGCCCTCTTTTAAGATTCTCCTTAAAACCTACTTCTGACCAAACGTTTGGTCACACCACCTAATACCTCCTTCATCGGCTCGGCATTTCATTGTTACCTATGCCTTTGTGAAGTGCCTTGGGACTTTTCTTTCTATGTTAAAGACACTCTATAAATGCATGCTCTTGATGATGATGATAAGGTTTGCCCTCAGGTCTATTTGCTAGATGACATAGCTCGAATAAGGTCCGTGATCGTTTCCTGCATTGGATGGCGGTACGCTGGTGAATGGAGGTCCCCAAAACCTCCTCCGCAATCTCCCTCCAGATATTTAAGAAGATGCTCCTAATTGGTCGCCCAGTATCAGGGAACATTAACCGCCTCCTTCCCTCCACAATTTGCATCAGGTTTTCTAGCTCAGCGTCGCTGAAGCAGCTGGCCCTCCCCAAATGTCCCCCTACAGCCATCTCCTCTGAAGCAACTCAGACCAAAGTCAAGACACAGCTGCAAAACCGGCCCTTTAAGAAGGTCAGGGAGCAGCTGCATCGTTAAGATCAATTGGTTAGGGGCGGGATTTCGCGGTCCAAATGCCACACCGCTGAAACCAGCCCATTACCCCAGTCATTACCACTCCACTCCGTTTAGCTGCCGAAAAGATAGAATTTCGCTCTTGACACCACCGCATCCATACCGGCGGTAAGGGACGCAAAAATGTGGTAGGTGCGCCCCGTTTTCCGCAGGAGGCAATTTTGGGCCCTCTGTTGCTTGTCCTATTCATCCCAGATCCCCTGTAGAGGGCGCTGCGCTGTTTCAGACACTCGATGACTGTAATTTGCCGTGCAAAAGCCCACAAAAAGAACGTGGGCAACTGTAAGCATGATGATCGCTGTTCATTCTCTGCTGACCGCAAAATCTGGGCCATTAAAAAGAGATCTAGAACTGGCAACATTGAAGCTACAATCAAATCCATTTGACTGTAAATCTGAAACAGAATTCTTAGTTAATTCTTGATTACAGTAAGTCAGAAGTCCCAAAATTGTTGCTGATTAAACCTCCATTTCTCAGGATTTTATTAACAATAAAATATCTGTTTACCACAATGGCTCTTTGCAATTGTTTCATATTTCATAGAGAATAACAGAATTCAGGGCGTATATTACTAATTCAAATTATGTCATAAAGTATGAGTACTTTACAACATGATCCAAACCTAGCCACTCAATCGCAGCTTGAAACACACTACTGGAGATGTATGCAAATTACATACACTATTTGTAAAATGTAAAATGTTGTCACTAGGTCTTCATCACAACTGCCATTAACTGTAAAATATATTTCATGAGGAGTTTTTTAAGGGGCCATACTTTTATTTTTAATGAATGTATTTATATATTGTATGAAGCATTATGAGTAGGAGCTTCTCTGTGACCCAGTGAATATGTTCGCTGCCCAGTAGAATACTGAGGCATACACATTGGGAAAGCCCCAAATTTGATCTCTGAGCCATGTGCAATTAGCTAAGAAGAGAGTGACATAAATTCCTTTAAATAGGATCCAGTTAAACATCTGAGATAGCATTGGGGAAACAAAGACTGTAAATTGGGGCATGACTAATTGAGAAAAGCTAGTTTGACATGTCAGGAACTGCAACCCTTTCCACAAGGATTTAGGGAGCGAAGGCAGACAATTCAAGGGACTGATGGGCAGTGTCCCAGAAACATCGATTGGACCAGTCATGGGGAAGGAAGCTGGAAGCAGATAACACCAGTCAACTGCTACAGTGCAGGATATTGCTAACTCACGTGCACAACCCATGTATGCATAGCCCGGGGAAGACGAAGAGCACCAGAATCCCAGTGAGCTATTGTTGAACCCCGACAGGCAGCCAGCACACTTAATCCTTCCACAAGGGAATTATTTGGAATGAATGGCAGGTCGGTGTCACAAATCTAAAACAAAGCATCTAGCAGTCAGCAGCTCTCACATGGAGAGAATCTTGGGAAATTGTGGCACCGGGAAATTGGCCTGTGATTTTACATCCGTGATTTACAAAAGGGTATCCCGGCAAGCACCACTCTCCGCTGAGAGTGTTAAATCAAGGAATAACCTCATATTGGTCTTAGGTTAGACAACAGATGACCAGCATAGGATGGCAATAGATGGTAACTGAACAAGGTAACAAGAAAGCTTAGGTGGTTTGGCAATGATTGTTTGGCAGATGTGATTTGCCCTTTAAGAAATGGGGTGGCTGTTCCTGGTGCATCACCCTTCCTTGCTGTTTTGGTGGTACCAGTTCTAATTTCTCATTGGCATTTTTTACCTTCTTATGCTTCCATGCCTTCGCCATCCTGGTCATGAAGCTTCTGTTGAGGGTGAAGTTACGGAGCATGAAACAGATAATCATTATCCTGAAAACTTCGAAGGTGGGGCATTGAGAGAGGAGGGGTTGCACCGTAAAGCTGCCCCTGATTAATGAACAATGTAACAAGAGCGAAACTCTTATTTAAGATACCAATGCAGTTTTTGTAGCATGAGCTACATTGCACCTGATCTCCATGATTGGCATATGGGTGTCATGTGCCATGGCTATATAGCATAGCCTTGGTCTCCTAGTGCCAACAATCCACTATTCGTTCTCCTTCAAATAAGGGTAGTGCAGATGATAGCCAATTGTGAGAGCTCTCAAGGAAGTAAGCATATGATTAAATGCTGCTGTTCACATACCTTTTCCAGACTGAGATTAAAGCATCCCTTTAAGATCAACTAGGGCATGGCATTGTGCCCAGAGAACCCAGCATAATTGTAGGTGATCATACACTGGACTTTGGAAAAGGTAGCAATTCTGTGGGTTTGCGTTATCCTCTCTTGTTGTTCCTCTTCCTCAGTGGTGAAAGTGATGAAATCATTGGCCCTTCTGAATTAATGCATCTATGACCTAGTTTGTGCAGCTATAGGCATCAAACTCACTGCACTGCCAATGTTCCGACGTTCCCTACGTTAGCCTGGAAGGAGTCAATGGCATGAAAAGTGAAGGCAGTGGTCATCTTGACAGCTACTGGCAATGTCATTCCTGGGCTCGAATTTCCTTGAGAGTTCCTGCTGTAATTCTGTCCATAGGAACCCACCAGAAAAGACCCCTCAGCTTTCCTTTGTAAGAGGTCTCTACTTGGAGAATTCTTCTTTCTTTGTGGGACCAGACTGTGTCTCGGGGTAATCCCCAAGGTGAACCCCACTTCTGCAAGTGGACAGGCAACCTGGTCCCATTTAGCACATCAGCCCACTAATGTCCACGGGACCTCCTGACCTGGGAATCCCAACACTGGCCAGGTCCCCTTCTGCATCATTAGCCTTGCAAGGGGAAGGCGGAGGTCCCAGCCTCACAAGAATTCCTGGGTAAGGCCAGAACCTGGCGTATCTGTATCATAGCCACAAAGACCAACAATTTTCAGCCGCTTGTGTATTTCAAAGGAATGAGAGTTACAGTTGTAATATCTAAGGTAGTCTCTTCCATCTGTTTCAAAAAGATCAGTCCCCATTTTATCCCAGCACTTTCTGGTATTTTGTGATTAACAAGCAGTTCTTTTTGCTATTACCTTGAAACTGCTGGCATATATCACACCTGTATGTCTTTGTTCATTCAGAGGCCAGTAAATCAATCCTGTAGCTTTCTGAATACAACCTTGGATTTAGAAGTTGATTGAGTGAACTCAGCACATCATTGCTTTTCTCATACACAGGGGTATAACTGCTCTATTTCCATTGAATATCAATCCATGCGTATCCCATGTTCATCTCCAATATTCAAATATTTCAGCAACCTGTGTTGGCACTTTCCTTCTTTCAGGCCAGCTTTGCTTATTGTTGCTCTCTGCAACATCAGGTCTTCATCTACTCCAGTAGCTTGTTGAGTTTTGGTTATTCCATTCTCAGGTATAAGTATTACAGCATTTGGTGCTTCCCAACAGTTAATAGGACTTCCTCATAGTCAACCTCTCTGGCCATGTGAGGTAGGTATATCCTGCTCAGTACATCAACAAGAAACATCTCCCTGCTTTTTGTGAAGATTCCGGTAAGCACCAGATAACAATGGGGGTGAAAATCAACTTCAGCAGGGGCGCAAAACAGGCAATAGCGATTCCATTATTCACCACATTCAATTATCCTTTCCATTAACTCCAGTGGAAAGGAAAATCATGCAGGATTCCAATCATCATCATCATAGGTGGTCCCTCATATTGAGGATGACTTGCTTCCACGCCAAAAAGGGATGAGTTCACAGGTGTTTCAATGAAGGACCTGATATTCCAGATCCCGAACTACACGTTGAAGGGTGGAAGGAGTGCGTGGATTTTTTGTGGTGGCCGTTGCACACCAGCCACCACGCAGGCTTGATAGAGCTAGGTCCAGTGGCAAGGATTACCCAAGATGACAGGAGACCAGCTCTGCTGCACGGACCTAGTGCACAGACATATCACAGTATGAGCTGGCCCATATTGCCCTTGGGCCCTTGCCTCTTCAGGGCCCCGAACTCACGCCTCTCCCGATCATGTCGCTCCATGATCACTCACCGCTCCTGCGCCCCAACCTCGCTGCTACACTTCAAAGGAAAAAGTGCTTCAATGGCTGTAAAGTGCTTTGAGACGTCCGGTGGTCGTGAAAGGTGCTGTAGAAATGTAAGTCTTTCTTTTAAGGATGTATAACGAACAACGGATTCGCTACTCCCTGTTTTGCATACCCACCAAGGGTAAATTTTGCTCCTAGCATTTTCAACTTCTTCCACACAAAGCTTCAAACAAAGTGTAATTAATGATAACCAGTAACAACGATACAAGTCAGTAACTGCAATAGTACTTCACTTTCCATCTCGTTCTCTCCCTTTCTCGCCACAACATTTTTTGGGATTTTGTGTTATATCTCATGGTAGGCTATCCGGCTAGGCTAAATTATGCTTCAATCACAGAAGACTGAATGGAATGATGGGTAAAGACAAATAGCTGATGGCGCGAGAGGATGCCTCTTTAGGCTTTTTGACAAAAGCCAATTATATTCGCACATTGGCCTGGCTTTTGGGTACTAGCCAATGGCTGTACACTCTGAGAGCAGGTCCAAAAGTGCATTTTACTCTCGCTGGGGGTTGTAGTAGTTCAAAGTACTAACGCTTGGGCTGTGAAATGCTCCTACTATGTTCCAATGCGTACAATGTGCTGGTTGGTTTGATAGGCAATTGTTGCGTACTGTACCCGCACAACATTGAGTTGGCATCACCCATTTACTGGACTGCCAGTCGGATCTTTGGCAAATGTTCTCCCAGCTGCAGAAAGCAGGGCTGAACAAGTATCAATTGTTGAGAAAGGAAATAGCATGGTTTGGACATATTAGGCATGCCTCTATGCTTCCAGCTGCAGAGTCATGCTCACAGAGAATGCAATATTGTAGCCTAAATTTACTGACCTGTGAGCATAATCCCCTCCCCAAAGGAAGTATTGGGATCATCCAGATTCTCCTATTGTTTCTCCTCCAAGGTGTTAAGGTAACAGCTGTAAGGGGGCTTCTACAACCTAAGATGATTTTAAATATCAGACAGTTTCTTGGATTGCAGAATACTATTGAAAATTTATGAGGGATTATTTCATTATTGCACAGTCCCTAATTGCATTGGCTCATAGAATCATAGAATCACAGAAAATTACAACAGAGAAGGAGGCCATTTCGGCCCAACGTGTCCATGTTGGTCGATAAAGAATTGCCTAGCCTAATCCCACCTTCCAGACTAGGTCTGTAGCCCTGTAGGTCACGGCTCTTTAAGTGCACATCCAAGTACTTTTTAAATGTGGCGAGGGTGTCTGCCTCTACCACCCTTTCAGGCAGTGAGTTCCAGATCCCCACCACCCTCTGGGTGAAATTCTTTTTTCCTCATCTCCCCTCTAATCCTTCTACCAACTACTTTAAATCTATGCCCCCTGGTTATTGACCCCTCTGCTAAGGGAAACAGGTCCTTCCTATCTACTCTATCTAGACCCCTCATAATTCTATACACCTCAATAAGGTCTCCCCTCAGCCTCCTCTGTTCCAAAGAAAACAAACCCCAGCCTATCCACTCAAAGAGATACTCTATTTATGTGGTCCACGCTGTGTAAATATATACCTGTACCTGTACCTGTACTGTCATAAAGGCCTTCCTGGTTTCATATTATGGGCTGGCCGATCCTCCAACAACACTACCCGAAATGGGCATTATAGTAGCAGAGAGTTACGGTAAATGAGGCGGGGAAGGCCTAATGCCGGATTCCTGCCCCTGCCACTGCTGCTGGAAACATTCTTACCCCCCATCAGGAACTCAACCACCTGTCCCTTGACCACTCTGCTACATTTAAATGATGATCAGCTGGGGGAGGGAGCAAGGGAAACCAGCTGATTTTGCTGCCTCCTGCCTTAACTATCTCTTCCTCTCCCTCCACAGAACTTTCTGGGTTTTACATTAAATAGTCATCTTTCCGAGGGGTGTGACACGGCACAGCTCCACTGTCCTACAGCCTAGGGTCATTTCGGAAGAGGTGGCAGCGTTCTAGGGAATCATTTAGATTATTTTTCAAAATGGCTTTAAGCAGTTTCTGATCACTTCCCCAATATTTTTCTTTCCAAAGTTGTAGCATTCAAGTTTTCTAAACCAATAGCAATAGCTGAGTT
Source organism: Pristiophorus japonicus (assembly GCF_044704955.1). Lineage (NCBI taxonomy): Eukaryota > Metazoa > Chordata > Chondrichthyes > Pristiophoridae > Pristiophorus > Pristiophorus japonicus. The sequence goes on from NC_091983.1 coordinate 170,948,839, forward strand.
CATTTTCACTTTGAACACAATTTAATTCCATTTCAGTTAGAGAGCTTGAAGCAGAAGCTGAGGCTGACCTTGCATGGGACATGCTCCCAGTCCGCCTTCAATGCTTATTGATGTCAGAATACGTTTGATCTGCATTGTCAGTGCGTGAATGTCTGCTGGTTTGATCTGTCATAATCCTTAGCCTTCTGGCTAGTTTAGTATTTGTTCTCATCAGTTTAATATCAAACATGTCCCCTATCTTGGGGTGATTTTAAGAATGTCATGCTTGGTTTTGTGTTCGCACTCTTGTCTTTGAGTCACACGATTGTGGGTTCGAGCCCCACTCCAGGACACTAGTGTGTAATCTAGGGAGGTACTTTAGTGCTGCCTTTCCAATGAGGTGTTACACCACGGCCCTGTCTGCCTGCTCAGGTGGATGTAAAAAATCCCATGGCATTAATCGAAGAAGACCAGTGCTACAGACAGCTCATCCAGGTCTCAGATAAGATGGCACTCCATGAAAGACTGTGTACTCCAGTGTTATCTATTTGATTATAATGCTGTTCATACCAGAAATAGGATTAGTTTGTTCCAGCTTATCCTTTCATTTTAAACGGACATTATTTCAAACACACAATGCAATGGCATAAATCACAACGGCACACATCGTTATATCACCGAAACATGGTCTCATTGTGTCGAAAATGATGCATGGCTCTTCTGGTTCTTCTCTCCAAACAAAGAAATGGTCAAGAAGTTGTTTGCTCGTAGACATTGCAGGGTAGTAATTCTGATCCGTGGAATGGCTTCACCAGCATAAAATGGGTAAGTGGGGTCCAGAATCTGGGCACAAAATGTCCAGCTACCACTTCAGTAATGGATGCCCAACACAGTGGGCCTGATTGTCTACTGATGATCCTGGCTCTCGCTCAGAATGTGCAAGGTTCTTACATTTTTGAAAATGATGCAAATGAAGGCCAAACTGGCCAACGTGCAAAATCCCGATGTTTAGAATATGCACAAGCTATGCTGTCAGTGAGTACATGTTCCCCCAACTCCTCACCTTATATCTGCAAGACTCTCCTTCACTTTAACTTCTTCCTTAACTTCTTTCTCACCAACATTATATAGTAGCTGAAGTAGCATTTGATTGCTAAGGCATGTATGTGAGCACACAGTCACAATGGAGACTCCCTTGCATGTGAAATTTGCATGTAATGGACCCACACTTGCACTAACTGCCGAGACCTCAGGAAACTCCAACTTGCCAACCCTTCTTTGCTTTGCAGGCCAAGGTGGCGCGGGACCGTGTCCAGCAAAAAGCCACTGGTGGGGGCGAGTCTGAAAATGTGGAGCTGACTGATCTGGAGGAGAGGGTGCAGCGGCTAGTGGGCACGCATATTGGATTCTGGTGGCTACTGGTTGCTCCGATCCTGCTGGGGACAGCATGGGCAAGTGAAGGTCTTTGTGCAATGCCATCTCTCCCTGACAGTACAAACAGCTACCTGGAAATTGATTTTGCTTGTGTGCAAGCTGGTTGCTACATGGTGCAATGCAGCACCTCACCCTCACGGCACCCATTGTCCCTTTTATGATTGCAGATGAGACCCCCAGAGTGTGAGCCAAAGCGAGACGGACAGTCTTGACATGACTGGCAGCCAGAGTCAGGAGGACACACTTGAGGCCCTAGATGATCTTGGCGGCATGTCCGATGAGGGAGATGGAGAGGGGGACAGCTGTGCCAGCACCACTGTGTCACTGCTTCCTACAGTCTCACACACCAGCTCAGATACTGGGAACACGCGGTCAGGTATCTTAGATTTAGGAGAGGGGTCTGCACTGGGTGAAGCACCGGGGCCTAGCGGGCTGCAGCATGGTGAAGGGCAAAGGAAACCTTGAGTGTCATCTCTCTGGGGGGCGACTGCGCAGCCGAGACCAGCTGAGGAGGACTCAGACAAGCCCATCGATGTTGGGACTTATGAACAAAGAGTAGAAGTGTATGGAGAAAGAGTCAGACTGAACACTGTGAGCTCAAAGTAAACTGTGACCGTAGTCTTTTATTGCAGGTCTCCAGAGTGCCTCTCCAACTTGTGACGCCTTCTTAAATACCTGTGCTCCCAAGGGATTATGTGATCCCTTGGGACTCCAGGGAATGAGCCCTCTGGTGGCTGTACAGAGTAAATACAAGTTTACATATATAACAACACTTCCCTCCACCCGCCACCCCCCCGCCAAGTCAATAGTGTAACTATTTACAATGTGAGTCAATCTGGGGCCCTTCTTGCCCTGGTTGATCGTCTCGGTGTGAAAGCTGGTGTTGTTGAATCATTTGTTGAGCCCTCGCTGGGCTGCTGTGCAACTGGCCTTGCTGGGCTGCCTGGTGTGTTGAGCCCTGCAGGGCTACTGTGGATGATGGGTTCTGCTTCGTGGTCAACCGTGGTGCCGGTTGCCACTGGTCTGTGTGTTGGCGGATCAAAAAAGGTAGGGTCCAAGGTGGGTTGCTCAGGGTAGTCCGTGAATCTGAGTTTGATTTGGTCCAAGTGTTTCTGGTGAATTAGTCCATTTGAAAGTTTGACCCGAAACACCATGCTCCCTTCTTTGGCCACAACAGTGCTGGGAAGCCACTTGGGACCTTGTCCATAATTTTATACAAATACAGGATCATTACCTTCAATCTCGCGTGACACATTTGCGCTATCATGCTATGCACTATGTTGAAGCCGCCTGCTCTCTACTTGTTCATATAGATCACGGTGAACAAACAAGAGCTTTGTCTTAAGTACTCTTTTCATGAGCAGTTCAGCAGGTGGATCCCAGTGAGTGAATGTGGTCTCGTGCGGTAACGAAGCAGGACTTGGGATAGACGAGTCTGCAGTGAGCCTTCAGTTACCCTCTTCAAGCCTTGCTTGATGGTTTGTACTGCTCTCTCTGCCTGACCCTTGGACGCTGGTTTAAACGGGGCAGATGTGACATGTTTGACCTCGTTACTGGTCATGAATTCTTTGAACTCAGCACTGGTAAAACATGGCCTGTCATCGCTCACCAGAACATCTGGTAAGCCATGTGTGGCAAACATGGCCCGCAGGCTTTCAGTGGAGGCAGCGGACGTGCTAGCCAACATTATCTCACATTCAATCCACTTGGAGTACGCATCTACAACCACAAGGAACATTTTACCCAAGAACGGGCCTGCATAGTCGACATGGACCCTAGACCACGGTTTGGAGGGCCAAGACCATAAACTTAGCGGTGCCTCCCTGGGTACATTGCTTAACTGCGAGCATGTATTACATCTGTGAACGCAGGACTCTAAGTCCGCATCAATACTGGGCCACCACACGTGGGATCTGGCTATCGCTTTCATCATTACGATGCCTGGGTGGGTACTGTGGAGGCCATTGATGAAGGTGTCTCTGCCCTTCTTGGGGACCACTACTCGATTGCCCCACAGAAGGCAGTCTGCCTGTATAGACATTTCATCTTTGCGCCGCTGGAACGGCTTTATCTCTTCCTGCATTTCCACTGGGACACTGGATCAGCTCCCATGAAGCACACAGCTTTTGACGAGAGAGAATAAGGGGTCCTGGCTTGTCAGGGTTTTGATCTGCCGGGCAGTGACGGGTAATTGCTGCCTCTTAAATGCTTCCATAACCATGGCTAGATCTGCGGACTGCACCATTTCCACCCCCGTGGTGTGCAATGGTAGCCTACTGAGAGCATCGGCGCCGTTTTCTGTGCCTGGCCTGTGGCGGATGGCGTAGTTGTATGCGGATAGCATGAGCGTTAATCTCTGGATGCGGGCCGATGCGTTAGTATTTATCCCTTTACTCTCGGAAAACAGGGCTATAAGTGGCTTATGGTCAGTTTCCAATTCGAATTTTAGCCCAAACAGTTTTGATGCATTTTCTTTACCCCATAGACACATGCTAACGCTTCTTTCTCAATCATGCTGTAGGCTCTCTCAGCCTTAGACAGACTCCTGGATACATAAGCAACCGGTTACAGTTTCCCAAAGTCATTAGCTTGTTGCAATACACTCCTGACGCCATATGACGACACATCACATGCTGGTACCAAATGCTTACATGGATCATACAACTCAAGCAATTTGTTTGAGCATAACACTTTTCTCGCTTTTACAAAGGCATTTTCTTGGCTTTTGCCCCAAACCCATTCGCCCCCTTTTCATAGTAAGTCATGTAGTCGTTCAAGCAGGGTGCTGAGACCCAATAAGAAGTTACCAAAGTAGTTCAATAGTCCCAGAAACGACCACAGCTCCATCACGTTCTGTGGCCTCGGTGCATTCTCGATTTCCTCCGTCTTCGCATTGGTAGGCGTGATGCCGTCCGCCGCGATCCTCCTTCCCAGGAACTCTGCTTCAGGCGCCAGGAAAATGCACTTCGAGCATTTTAACCTGAGCCCCATGCGGTTGAGTCGGCTGTGTTCCGACCTGTGACCAAGATGTCGTCCTGTAAGACCACGGTTTGCGGGACCGACTTTGGTAAACTTTCCATGTTTCTCTGGAATATCGCCACCACTGATTGGATTCCAAATGGGCATCTGTTATAAACAAAAAGACCTTTGTGCGTGTTGATGCAGGTGAGGGCCTTCGATGATTCCTCCAGTTCCTGTGTCATGTAGGCTGAAGTCAGATCCAGCTTCGTGAACGTCTTTCCACCCGCCAGCGTTGCAAAGAGGTTGTCGGCTTTGGTAGTGGGTATTGGTCCTGCAGGGAGAAACGATTGATAGTTACTTTGTAATCGCCACAGATTCTGACGGTGCCGTCTCCCTTGAGGACTGGGGCAATAGGACTGGCCCACTCGCTGAACTCGATCGGTGAAAAGATGCCCTCCCTTTGCAGCCGGTCTAGCTTGATATCTACCCTTTCTCTCATCATGTACGGTACTGCTCTCGCCTTGTGATGGATGGGTCGCGCCCCCGGAATTAGGTGGATCTGCACTTTTGCTCCTTGGAATTTCCCGATACCTGGTTCGAACAGCGAAGGAATTTGTTTAAGACCTGGGCACACGAAGTGTCATCAGCGGACGATAGCACTCGGACATCGTCCCAGTTACAGCGTATCTTTCCCAGCCAGTTCCTGCCGAGCAGCATGGGACCATCGCCCGGTACCACCCAGAGTGGTAGCTTGTGCACCATTCCATCGTAGGAGACCTTTACGGTAGCAGTGCCGATTACAGGAATCAGTTCTTTAGTGTAAGTTCTTAGTCTCGTGCGAACTGGAGTTAAGGCAGGCCTTGAGGCCTTGTTGAACCACAACCTTTCGAAAGTCTTTTTGCCCATGATGGACTGGCTCGCGCTCGTGTCCAGCTCCATTGACACCGGGAGTCCATTTAGTTCAACATTCAGTATTATCGGGGGCAATTCGTGGTGAATGTGTGCATCCCATGTACCTCTGACTCCTCTATCTAAGGCTCTGGTTCATAGTGAACCTTCGTGGATCTGTCCTCCTCTGCTACATGGTGGTTTGCAGGTTTAACAGGCTTACCAGCTCACCTGCACACTCGTTGGAGGTGTCCCATTGTTCCACAGCCCTTGCAAACGTATCCTTTGAATCGGCATGAATTGAAACAATGATCACCCCCGCAGCGCCAACAAGGTGTTAATGGCCTTGCATTCATCACCCTTGATGGTGGACTCTGAGACATCTGCAGACGTGTAGCTGCAGGTATGTGTGACCTGCCCTGTACATTACGATTCTAAAACAACATCACTTTGTTCACAGTACTTGTAGCAGCACTTGTGTGCTGAGAGATTTGCTTTGTATTGTCACTGGTGGCAATAAACGCCTGAGCTATCGCTATGGCCTTACTCAAGGTTGGGTTCTCTACAGTCAAAAGTTTGCAAAGTATGGTTTTATGGCCAATGCCAAGTCCGAAAAAGTCTCTGAGTATGTGCTCCAAATGTCCTTCAAATTCGCAGTGTCCTGCAAGGCATCTCAGCTCAGCGACATAATTCGCCACTTCCTGGCCTTCAGACCTTTTGTCGGTGTAGAACAGGTACCTTGCCATCAGAACGCTTTCCTTTGGGTTCAAATGGTCTCGGACCAGTGTGCACAAATCGTCGTACGATTTCTCCGTGGGTTTCGCTGGAGTGAGCAGATTCTTCATCAGGCCATATGTTGGTGCCCTACAGACAGTGAGGAGGATCACTCTACATTTGGCAGCGCTCTCTTCCCCATCTAGCTCTTTGGCCACGAAGTATTGGTCAAGTCACTCCACAAAGGTTTCCCAATCATCCTCCTCTGAAAATTTCTCTAGGATGCACATTGTTCTCTGCATCTTTGGGTTCGCTATCTGTATCTCATTGCCAGTTGTTGTGTATGGAGAAAGAGTCAGACTGAACACTGTGAGCTCAAAGTAAAGTGTGACCTTAGTCTTTTATTGCAGGTCTCCAGAGTGCCTCTCCAACCTGTGAAGCCTCCTTAAATACCTGTGCTGCCAAGGGATTATGGGATCCCTTGGGACTACGGGGAATGAGCACTCTAGTGGCTGTACAGAATAAATACAAGTCCACATATACAACACATGCTTTCTGAGCTCTTAGCAGCAATGCAAGGGGCTAGATGGCCTACTCCTGTTCCTAATTCTTATGTTCTTATGTTCTTATGTTCTTATGGAACGAGCGTCACTGTGCTTCTTTGGACAGGATGGCCGCTGCCCTGGAAGCTCAGAATGCTCTCCTGCATTCTGGGCAACAGGCCATGGAGCGTCTTACTGCTGTCGTCTCTGGTGGCTTCCAGAGTGTGGCTGCTCTCATGCAGTCTCAGCTGGATGCTACACGAGATCTGACTGCTGCCAACATGGCTGGGTCCACCACAGTCCACCGGGGGCCTAACGGTGCCACCCCACCCTGCCGACCTGTGCTCCAGTAGCTTGGTGGGGAGGTGGGGTGTTGCGCCAGGGGAGTGGCACAGGCTCCTCGGACCAGGATACTGATGTGGGCTCTCCAGTTCACAGCAGCCCTGAGCTGAGACCTGCTACTCCGCCATTGCTACCAACCATGGAATCGCCCCAGCCACTTCCCACTGAAGGTGCACAGGAGGATGCGGCCCAGTTTGCAGCTGGCCCTTCCAGGGCCAGTGCTGGTCGAGGGCATCCGAGAAGGACATCTGTAGCTTCCTCTACAGACACACAGCAGCCTTCCCAAAGCCATGAGGCAGCCACAGAGGAGACACTGCGGCGTTAGTGTAAGGATAGGTCTGAGTAAGAGGGGTAATAAGGAGTGGCACAAGGGTGATAATTGATCATGTTTTGTGCATCCATTGTTTGGGGTGTAATAAATCTTTATTTTGTTTTGAAAATTTGTGATGAGGTCTCTCATTTAACTGTGCGGGAATGATGTGCGAGAGGGCTCACAGGTTGGCCTGTGGACATGGCCAGATGCAGCCCCAACTGGGCATTCAGTTATGTGAACCGCGCAGCTCGGAGACGGCTTTGTGCTTCCCATGCAGGGTCACGATGGCAACACGCCTCCTGTGGGGCTGCCCACCCGCATCCTGCTCCTCCTCTTCCTCCTCATTCTCCTTCTGTTGTGTATGCATGCCAGTTTACTGTGTGATGTCTGTAACACTGTTATGCCACACTGAATGTACCCTTACACTGTACACACCTTACCTGTACACCAGAGGGTGCTGCTGCTGGAGACCTAAGGGTTACCTGCACACGGCAGGTAACCCAGTATAAAAAGGAACTCACAGCTTGTTGTCCTCACTCAGGAGCTGCAAATAAAGGACTACAGGTCTACACAGTTTAAGTATCACACCCTGCCTCGTGGAGTCATTACTAAAGGTGCCTACATAAACCACACCTTCTGCTCCTCGTTCTCCTCATGCGCTTCCAGATACTTCTCCTTCACCTCCACAGGTGGCACTGCTGTCTCATCCTCCAATGGCTGTGCTCTCATGATGGCCAGTTTGTGGAGCATGCAGCACACCGCCATGAATATGGAGACACATTCAGGCAGGTACTGCAGCACACTCCCTGAGCGGTCCAGACAATGGAACCTCTGCTGCAGAATCCCAATTGTGTGCTCAATGATGACCCTGGTGGCGAAGAGACTGTCATTATAGGCTTGCTGCGCAGCAGTTCTAGGGTTGCGAAAAGGAGTCATGAGCCAATTGCTCAGTGCATAGCCCTTGTCACTGAGGAGCCAGCCGCAATCTTGATTCAGCCCAGTGAAGAGGCCTGGCACACCGGTCTGCCACAATATGAAAAAATCGTGGTTGCTGCCAGGAAACCAGGCATCCATTTCCATAATTTTGCGGTTGTGGTTGCAAACCAGTTGAACATTGAGGGAGTGGAATCTCTTGCAGTTTCGGAAGACCTTGGTGGGGGGTGGGGGGGGTGGTGCTTGGGTGTCCTCAGACCCCCTGGACCCTGAGGAAGCACGCAATGTGCAGGAATCCAGTCTGTTGCTCCAACTGCTTGTCCCTGCTCATAGGGAAGGAGATGTAATCGGCCCTCCTCCTATAGAGAGCATTTGTGACCTCCCATATGGATGTATGCGTGGCAAACTGCGAGATGTTGGAGATGATAAAGAGAGGGAAGATAGATTATGAAAGTAAACTAGCACGAAATATAAAAACAGATAGTAAGAGTTTCTACGGGTACATAAAAAGGAAAAGAGTGGCTAACGTAAATGTTGGTCCCCTATCGGATGAGATTGGGAATTAATAATGGATAACTGGGAAATGGCAGAGACGTTGAACAAATATTTTGTATCGCTCTTCACGGTTGAAGACACTAAAAAAACATCCCAATAGTGGATAATCAAGGGGCTATAGGGAAGGAGGAAATAATACAAACACTATCACTAATGAAGTAGTACTCGGTAAAATAATGGGACTAAAGGCGAACAAGTCTCCTGGACCTGCTGGCTTGCATCCTGGGGTCTTAAAAGAAGGCTGCGGAGATAGTGGTTGTAATCTACCAAAGAGCTGCAAGTTCTGTTAATCCTGCAAACCACCACATTGCAGAGGAGGACAGATCCATGGCAGATCACAATGAACCAGAGCCTCAGACCGAGGAGGCAGAGCTACATGGGGTGCACACATTCACCACAAAGATAATGCTGAAGGTTGAACTAAATACACTCGCGGTGTCAATGGAGCTGGACACGGGCGTGAACCAGTCCATTATGAGCAAAATTGTGGTGTAGCAAGGTCTCAAGGCCAGCCTTGACTCCAATTTGCACAAAACTGAGAACTTACACAAAGGAACTGATTCCCGTAATCGGCAGTGCTTCTGTAAAGGTCTCCGATGATGGAGCGGTGCACAAGCTACCACTTTGGGTGGTACCAGGCGATGGTCCCACGCTGCTCGGCAGGAGCTGGCTGAGAAAGATACGCTGGAACTGGGACGACGTTCGAGCACTATCGCCTGCTGACGACACAAGTTCCCTTCGCTGTTCGAACCAGGCATCGGGAAATTCCAAGGAGCAAAAGTGCAGATCCACCTAATTCTGGGGGTGCAACCCATCCATCACAAGGCGAGAGCAGTACCGTACATGATGAGAGAAAGGGTAGAGGTTGAGCTAGACCGACTGCAAAGAGAGGGCATCATTTCACCGATCGCGTTCAACAAGTGAGCCAGTCTGATCGTTCCTGTCCTCAAGGGAGACGGCACCATCAGAATTTGTGGTGATTACAAAGTAACGATCAATCATTTCTCCCTGCAGGACCAATACCCACTACCAAAAGCCAATGATCTTTTTGCTACGCTGGCGAGAGGAAAGACGTTCACGAAGCTGGACTTGACCTCGGCCTACATGACGCAGAAGCTGGAGAAATCATCGAAGGCTCTCACCTGCATCAACATGCACAAAGGTCTCTTCATTTATAACAGATGCCCGTTTGGAATTTGATCAGCGGCGGCGATATTCCAGAGAAACATGGAAAGCTTACTGAAGTCGGTCCCGCTCACGATGGTCTTCCAGGACGACATCTTGGTTACAGGTCGGGACACAAGCGAGCATCTGCAGAACCTGGAGGAGGTTCTTAGTCGACTCAACTGCGTGGGGCTCAGGTTAAAATGCTCGCAGTGTGTTTTCCTGGCACCTGAAGTGGAGTTCCTTGGGAGAAGAATTGTGGTGGACGGCATCAGGCCCACCGATTCGAAGACGGAGGCAATCGAGAACGCACCGAGGCCACAGAATGATATGGAGCTGTGGTCGTTTCGAGGATTCCTGAACTATTTTGGTAACTTCTTACCGGGTCTCAGCAGACTGTTAGAACCACTGTAAAAGCTAGAAAATTGCTATGCTGAAACAAATTGCTTGTGTTGTATGATCCATGTAAGCGTTTGGTACCAGCATGTGATGCGTCGTTGTATGGCGTCGGGTGTGTATTGCAACAAGCCAAAGATTTTGGGAAACTACAACCAGTTGCTTTTGCATCCAGGAGGCTGTCTAAGGCTGAGAGAGCCTACAGCATGATTGAAAAAGAAGCGTTAGCGTGTGTCTATGGGGTAAAGAAAATACATCAATATCTTTTTGGGCTAAAATTTGAATTGGAAACTGACCATAAGCCACTGATATCCCTTTTTTGCCGAGAGTAAAGGGATAAATACGAATGCATCGGCCCGCATCCAGAAATGGGCACTCACGTTGTCCGCCACAGGCCAGGCACAGAAAACTGCGCCGATGCTCTCAGTAGGCTGCTATTGCCCACCACGGGGGTGGAAATGGCGCAGCCCACAGATTTAATCATGGTTATGGAAGCATTTGAGAGTGAGCAATCACCCGTCACAGCCCGACAGATTATAACCTGGACGAGTCAGGACCCCTTATAGTCCCTAGTTAAAAACTGTGTGCTTCACGGGAGCTGGTCTAGTGTCCTAGTGGAAATGCAGGAAGAAATAAAGCCATTCCAGCGGCACAAAGATGAAATGTCTATACAGGCAGACTGTCTTCTGTGGGGAAATCGGGTAGTGGTCCCCAAGAAGAGCAGAGACACCTTCATCAGTGACCTCCACAGTACCCACCCAAACAATCGTAATGATGAAAGCGATAGCCAGATCCCACGTGTGGTGGCCCAGTATCGATGCGGACTTAGAGTCCTGCGTGCACAGGTGTAACACATGCTCGCAGTTAAGCAATGTACTCAGGGAGGCGCCACTAAGTTTATGGTCTTGGCGCTCCAAACCGTGGTCTAGGGTCCATGTCGACTATGCAGGCCTGTTCTTGGGTAAAATGTTCCTCGTGGTTGTGGATGCCTACTCCAAATGGATTGAATGTGAGATAATGTCGACAAGCATGACTGCTGCCACCACTGAAAGCCTGCGGGCCATGTTTGCCACGCACGGACTACCCGATGTCCTTGTGAGCGACAACGGGTCATGTTTTACAGTGCCGAGTTCAAAGAATTCATGACCCGCAATGGGATCAAACATCTCAGATCTGCCCCGTTCAAACCAGCATCCAATAGTCAGGCCGAGAGAGCAGTGCAAACTATCAAGCAGGGCTTGAAGAGGGTAACTGAAGGCTCACTACAGACTTGCCTATCCCGAGTCCTGCTCAGTTACTGCACGAAACCCCACTCGCTCAATGGGATTCCGCCCGCTGAACTGCTCATGAAAAGGACACTTAAGACAAGGCTCTTGTTGGTTCACCCTGATCTACATGAACAGGTAGAGAGCAGACGGCTTCAACAAAGTACATATCATGACAGCGCAAATGTGTCACGCGAAATTGAAATCAATTATCCTGTTTTTGTATTGAATTATGGACAAGGTCCCAAGTGGCTTCCCGGCACTGTTGTGGCCAAAGAGGGGAGCAGGGTGTTTCAGGTCAAACTTTCAAATGGACTCATTCACTGGAAACACTTGGACCAAATCAAACTCAGATTCACGGACTATCCTGAGCAACCCACCTTTGGACCCGACCTTCTTTGACCCCCCAACATACACATCAGTGGGAACCGACACTGCGATTGACCACAAAGCAGAACCCATCACCTGCAGCAGCCCAGCAGGATCCACCACACCAGGCAGCCCAGTAAGGCCAGCTGCACAGCAGTCCAGCGAGCGGCCAACAGACGGTTCACCAATACCAGCATCTGCACCGAGACGATCAACCAGGGAAAGAAGGCCCCCTGATCGTCTCACCTTGTAAATAGTTACACTGTTGACTTTGGGGGGGAGTGTTGTTATATATGTAAACTTATATATACTCTGTACAGCCACCAGAGAGCTCATCCCCTGGAGTCCCTAGGGATCCCATAATCCCTTGGGAGCACAGGTACTTAAGGAGGCCTCACAGGCTGAAGAGGCACTCTGGAGACCTGCAATAAAAGACTATGGTCACACTGTACTTTGAGCTCACAGTATCCAGTCAGACTCTTTATTCATACATAACAGTTTTGTGCACTGATCGCTTTAGTCCCTTCATCAGTGCTCTGAGGGGAAGTATCAGGTAATATATCCCTGTTTTCACGTGTTGTCGTTGAAGTGCCTTTCGCGTGTTAGTTGGCTGTGTTGGCAGCGGATCGTCTGTGGGTGTCACTGAGATCTCTAGAGTTTCGATGAATGTCTCAGCGCTCTTTCTCAGGTGTTTCCTATTTCTGTGATACGGCCATGTTCTGTAATGACGTGATATGATCAAATGCCGACTTGTTTCTGAACCTGAGCTTTTTGCCACTCTTTGCTTTCTCGCATTTGTTTGAGTCTCACTGTTTCTCCTTCCTGCAGTATATGAAGTGCTGTAGCACCTCTGTTGTAGTAGTGTGCTTGTTTGGCTGGGTTCCTTTCTTTGTTGACGATGACGTCATGTATGATTCTTGGTTTGAGTAGTTCATTTGTGATTGGGATGTTTGTCTTTGTGCGGCGACCGAGTAAGCCTTGTGCTGGTGAACTACCAAGGCCTTCAATTGGTGTGTTTCGCCAGATGAGAAGGTTCATGTAGAAGTCACCACAGTCTTTCTTCGTCTTCTAGATTAACCGCTTTGAGAGCTTAACTGCATTTTCAACCTTTCCATTGCTTTGTGGATATTCTGGTGAGCTTGTTGTGTGATCGAATCCATATTCTGTGGCAACATTTGTGAACTGTTGTGAGTTGAAGGGAGATCCATTGTCGGATTGAACCTTGTCTGGAATACCGTGGTTAGAGAAATGTTTCTTGAGGTGTTTGATGATGACAGTGGCATCTTTCTTTCCATGCAGATTGTCTATCTCGAAATAATCCAAAATAGACCCGTCCAGTTAAGTCGCTGGAAAGAAAAATATGTAAAAAATGTTTACTAACCTTTTTTTTCAGCTCTTCATACTCACCGTCAGACATAGAACAGTCTCCAGCCAGCGGTCCTTCCCTGTTCTGGCGCCGACTCCCGCCGATATTAATATGGATCTCGGCGGGCAGGAGGCTAGTTGTGCCATTCGGCCAACTGCTGACGTCAGCGGGCGGTTCCCGGCGGTTCTCCCCTCCCACCCGCTCCACATCAAATGGAAAGTGGCACTGGGCGCAACTTCAAGAGGAATGTCGGTGGCAATGGGCGGTAAGGCCATCAAGTTCGGGCCATAGTCTTTTATATCTGGTCAGTAAACGGATTCTCTGGCACGTTGAAGAGTTCTCTCGATGCCAGTGTGAGTAGCATGGCCTCTTTAAGTGTCTCACCGCGTCCAGTGATCAAGATATCATCTGCAATCTTGTAGATTCCATCTAGACCCTCGAGGTTCTGGTCTAGCTTCTGCTGGAAGATTTCCGGGGCAGGACTGATGACAAATGGCATTCTATTATATCGATATCGTCCCCATGGAGTCTGGAAGTTTGTGAGGTAGGAGGACTCTGTGTCTAGTTCACATTGCAAAAAACCCTCATTGTAGTCTGCTTTAGTGAAGACCTTTACATTTGACATCTGTGACAAGATGTCATTGATCACAGGAAGTGGATAGTGTCCTACTGTCCACGTTTCAGGGCATTGTTCAGATATTGAAGGTTGATAGATACTCATATCTTTCCATTTGGTTTTTGTATAGTCACTAGACTGGATACCCAGTCCGTCAGTTCAACAACTTTCATGATGATTTGTTGTTCTTCCAAACGATCGAATTCCTCTTTCAGCGTTTGTTTGATTGCTATCGGCACCCGTCTGAGTGGCATTACCGCTGGTGTCACGGATTCATTAAGTTCAAGGTGAATTGTCCCTGGTATGTGTCCAAGTCCCTTAAACACATCCCGATATGCATTGTTGACATCAGTTTTTGACGTTAGCGAGACATTTGCCTTGTTCATAGTTTGCGATTCGCGTGGTTCATTTACCATCGCGATATTCTGATGCTGCACTTTTATCAGTTGTAGCTGTTGAGCAGTGCATGAGTCAATCAGTGGTGCACTTTGGCCCTCAATGATCACAAAGGGCACAAGGTACTTTTGCTTGTTCTTTGTATTTCCCAGTGGCACATTACAAGTCCCTACCACTGGAATGGTTGCATGGTTGTCATATAAACAGTATTGTCTTAGATTCTTTTATCTTTATGCCTTTAGGTAAGTACCGAAGAGGTAGCGCATAGCATGTGGCCCCACAATCTATTTGCATTTTTATCATTTGACCTTTAATGGAGAAGGTAGCCATAATTTTGTTAGGATACTTTCTGTCAGCTTTGTCCTTGATTGTGCGATCAACTTTACCAAACATCTTAACAGTCATGACTTCAAAATCAGAATCTTAACTATCTTCATATAGTGCATGAACTTTTGGCTTGCCCTTATATTTAGGGTCATGTGTAGACTTCTGCCTCGATCCACATTGTCTGCACTTTTGAGAAAAGTGATTTAGTTTGCCGCAACTTGTGCAGGTCTTCCCATATGCTGGGCGTTTCGTTTTTGACAGCTCAAGTCTTTTGCCACAATATCTACAATTGTTCATGAACTCTTTGACTGTGAATTCTTTCTTTGTGGGTCGGGGTTTCCGTCTGACAGCTTTGACATCTTCAGAGTCTGTTTTAGTGAGCTTCATGGATTTCATTTGCTCAACTGTGGCCACTGTAGCTTTACAGAGCATCACACATTTATCGAGTGTTAGGCTTGATTCTTGCAATAGCCTCTGACACAAAGTGTAATCAAATATTCCACAGACTATGCGGTCTCTGATGAAAACATCCCTCAAATTGCCGAAATCACATGACGATGCAAGCTCTCTCACTTTCACGAGTAATCTATCAAACTGCTCGTCCCCTTGTACACAGTTGTTAAACTGGTACCGTTCATAGATGATGTTGGTTTTACCTTTAGATTGCTCTTCCCAGAGCTTCAAAATAATCTCAATTTCCTGCTTGTCTTCCTCTGATTTAGAAACATAGAAACATAGAAAATAGGTGCAGGAGTAGGCCATTCGGCCTTTCTAGCCTGCACCGCCATTCAATGAGTTCATGGCTGAACATGCAACTTCAGTACCCCATTTCTGCTTTCTCGCCATACCCCTTGATCCCCCTTGATCCCCCTAGTAGTAAGGACTTCATCTAACTCCTTTTTGAATATATTTAGTGAATTGGCCTCAACAACTTTCTGTGGTAGAGAATTCCACAGGTTCACCACTCTCTGTGTGAAGAAGTTTCCCCTCATCTCGGTCCGAAATGGCTTACCCCTTATCCTTAGACTGTGACCCCTGGTTCTGGACTTCCCCAACATTGGGAACATTCTTCCTGCATCTAACCTGTCTGAACCCATCAGAATTTTAAACGTTTCTATGAGGTCCCCTCTCATTCTTCTGAACTCCAGTGAATACAAGCCCAGTTGATCCAGTCATTCTTGATATATCAGACCCGCCATCCCGGGAATCAGTCTGGTGAACCTTCGCTGCACTCCCTCAATAGCAAGAATGTCCTTCCTCAAGTTGGGAGACCAAAACTGTACACAATACTCCAGGTGTGGCCTCACCAAGGCCCTGTACAACTGTAGCAACACCTCCCTGCCCCTGTACTCAAATCCCCTCGCTATGAAGGCCAACATGCCATTTGCTTTCTTAACCGCCTGCTGTACCTGCATGCCAACCTTCAATGACGGATGTACCATGACACCCAGGTCTTGTTGCACCTCTCCTTTTCCTAATCTGTCACCATTCAGATAATTCAGACATTCTCTCTGTTTTTACCACCAAAGTGGATAACCTCACATTTATCCACATTATACTTCATCTGCCATGCATTTGCTCACTCACCTAACCTATCCAAGTCACTCTGCAGCCTCATAGCATCCTCCTCGCAACTCACACGGCCACCCAACTTAGTGTCATCCGCAAATTTGGAGATACTACATTTAATCCCCTCATCTAAATCATTAATGTACAGTGTAAACAGCTGGGGCCCCAGCACAGAACCTTGCGGTACCCCACTAGTCACTGCCTGCCATTCTGAAAAGTCCCCATTTACTCCTACTCTTTGCTTCCTGTCTGACAACCAGTTCTCAATCCATGTCAGCACACTACCCCCAATCCCATGTGCTTTAACTTTGCACATTAATCTCTTGTGTGGGACCTTGTCGAAAGCCTTCTGAAAGTCCAAATATACCACATCAACTGGTTCTCCCTTGTCCACTCTACTGGAAACATCCTCAAAAAATTCCAGAAGATTTGTCAAGCATGATTTCCCTTTCACAAATCCATGCTGACTTGGACCTATCATGTCACCTCTTTCCAAATGCACTGCTATGACATCCTTAATAATTGATTCCATCATTTTACCCACTACTGAGGTCAGGCTGACCGGTCTATAATTCCCTGTTTTCACTCTCCCTCCTTTTTTAAAAAGTGGGGTTACATTGGCTACCCTCCACTCCATAGGAACTGATCCAGAGTCAATGGAATGTTGGAAAATGACTGTCAATGCATCCGTTATTTCCAAGACCACCTCCTTAAGTACTCTGGGATGCAGTCCATCAGGCCCTGGGGATTTATCGGCCTTCAATCCCATCAATTTCCCCAACACAATTTCCCGACTAATAAGGATTTCCCTCAGTTCCTCCTCCTTACTAGACTCTCTGACCCCTTTTATATCCGGAAGGTTGTTTGTGTCTTCCTTAGTGAATACCGAACCAAAGTACTTGTTCAATTGATCTGCCATTTCTTTGTTCCCCGTTATGACTTCCCCTGATTCTGACTGCAGGGGACCTACGTTTGTCTTTACTAACCTTTTTCTCTTTACATATCAAAAGAAGCTTTTGCAATCCGTCTTAATGTTCCCTGCAAGCTTCTTCTCGTACTCCATTTTCCCTGCCCTAATCAAACCCTTTGTCCTCCTCTGCTGAGTTCTAAATTTCTCCCAGTCCCCGGGTTCGCTGCTATTTCTGGCCAATTTGTATGCCACTTCCTTGGCTTCAATACTATGCCTGATTTCCCTTGATAGCCACGGTTGAGCCACCTTCCCTATTTTATTTTTACGCCAGACAGGAATATACAATTGTTGTAGTTCATCCATGCGGTCTCTAAATGTCTGCCATTGCCCATCCACAGTCAACCCCTTAAGTATCATTCGCCAATCTATACTAGCCAATTCACGCCTCATACCTTCAAAGTTACCCTTCTTTAAGTTCTGGACCATGGTCTCTGAATTAACTGTTTCATTCTCCATCCTAATGCAGAATTCCACCATATTATGGTCACTCTTCCCCAAGGGGCCTCGCACAACGAGATTGCTAATTAATCCTCTCTCATTACTCAACACCCAGTCTAAGATGGCCTCCCCCCTAGTTGGTTCCTCGACATATTGGTCTAGAAAACCATCCCTTATGCACTCCAGGAAATCATCCTCCACCGTATTGCTTCCAGTTTGGTTAGCCCAATCTTTATGCATATTAAAGTCACCCATTATAACTGCTGCACCTTTATTGCATGCACCCCTAATTTCCTGTTTGATGCCCTCCCCAACATCACTACTACTGTTTGGAGGTCTGTACACAACTCCCACTAACGTTTTTTGCCCTTTGGTGTTCTGCAGCTCTACCCATATAGATTCCACATCATCCAAGCTAATGTCCTTCCTAACTATTGCATTAATCTCCTCTTTAACCAGCAATGCTACCCCACCTCCTTTTCCTTTTATTCTATCCTTCCTGAATGTTGAATACCCCTGGATGTTGAGTTCCCAGCCCTGATCATCCTGGAGCCATGTCTCTGTAATCCCAATCACATCATATTTGTTAACATCTATTTGCACAGTTAATTCATCCACCTTATTACGGATACTCCTTGCATTAAGACACAAAGCCTTTAGGCTTGTTTTTTTTAACACCCTTTGTCCTTTTCGAATTTTGTCGGGAAGGTTATTGTGGATATCTAAGACATCGCTGCCAATGGCAGTGATAAACATTGCAACCTTAACTCTGTCTGGCTTTTCCACAATATTTGCGATAATTTCATAGCAGTCCCACAGCTGTTTGAATTTTTTCCAGTTGGCTTTCAAATCGCCAGTCACCTGCAATGGAAATGGGAGAGGAATGTGCGTAGGAGTTGGCACCGTGGTGGTCATGATAACTCACTACAGTTTATGACTTTTGAGTTTGTCACGTACATGTATACAATTCAAATACCCAGAGGACTAGAACAAGTCTAATAGTAAAATACCGTGGCCATATAATTGTAGAAACACTTTTTCAGTCGAGGCTCTACAATAACTTATGCCACTTTAAGTTTACTTTACTAATGCCTCTAGATTATTTTATGACTATTTACCGGCCTTCGTGGATCCACACGCGATGTGTAGGAAGCACGCTCTGCACTGCACTGCTTAGCGTCGATTTCGATCGGCTGGAAAAAATCTTACAGTTCCAATATTTTGGTTGTAGATGTGTTCGACAAAAGATCGGAAGTCTCCGCTTCTGACACCATGTATTTTATAATCTCTTGAACACTCTTGAACACTCTTAGTTCAACTTAACTCTATTTATTTGGGAGATCTCAGACAGCCATGTGGAGCGTTCCTTCACAGACCTTATCTCTCAAAAAAGCTTGCTATACCTCCTAGCTAGAGAGCGCTATACATTATCTCGTTACATTTATCAACTCTAAGTTAGGGACAATTGACCAGATTCCTATTTCTGATTGTTATTTAGCATTGTTAGCTGTGATGCTCTCTCTCACTGGATTGATTAGACTGCTGACACTCTCTATCAAGGCTCAAATATGAAGAATGAAACATAATAATAGAAGAAATAGGAGCCATTTTTCCCTTCAAGCCTGCTCTACCAATCAATGAGATCATGGCTGTTCTTCTACCTCAACTCCACCTTCCCGCACTATCCCCTTGATCCCCTAAATATCCAAAAATCTATCGACCTCTGTCTTAAATATACTCAACGACTGAGCATCCACAGCTCTCTGGGGTAGAGAATTCCAAAGATTCACCACCCTTTGAAGAAAATTCTCCTCATCTCAGTCCTAAATGGCCTATATACCGGCCTTCACGGATCCACGCGCGATGTGTAGGAAGCACACTCTGCTTAGCATCTACCCATCACCAAGTAGTGAGAATACTCAAGAGAAGAAAGGAGGGTGGAGAATTGGCTGAGAAAAATTGGTGGGATAAAGAAACACTGCGAGCATTAGCAAATGGAAAACTTTACTCCCAACAGTTTACAAAGGGTAATAACCAAACAGTGACCTTTTAAAGCCTGAAAAGGACCGATAATGTAAAGACATTTGTTCATGTTTTTCTCAAATTCTTTCAGCTTTGTGCTTAGATACGTTTGTAGGCAGCACATTAATTGGGCACTCTTATGTACAGTCTTTCAGTTACAGAGCTTTTAGTACACCCAGAAAAGAGATGTCAAATTAACTGTCAGTCAAATACTTTCGTTTAAACTGTTTTGTTCAATATAAAATCAGACTAACTTGCCAGTAAAGAAATTATGCATTTTTTTCTGCTTGTAAGAATTTTTTTCCTTGTGATAAGGGTACTTAAATATGAATATAAAACAATTTACATTCATATTCAGATTGATTGGATGAAAGCCTTTATTTACTGGTATGAGTTGGTGTGAAATGATTTTGGCTGACTCAATATTACAACAGCAACAGCAACTTGCTTTTATCTCGTGCCTTCAGTGTATGAAAACAACCCACGGCCTTTCAGAGAGATGCGAGGGAAGTGGATGCTGAGCCAAAGGAGAAATTAGACAGGGTAGCCAAAGAGATGAGTTTCAAGAAAGATCTTAAAGGGGAAGAGGGAAGTTGAGGGTTTAGGGAGGGAATTCCAGAATGTGGGATTGGCAGAATAGCTCCTCATCTAATTTTTCCCGAACAACCCCCGCCACCCCCGCCACCCCACCTCCTCGAACATTCTGCTGCTGTTACATTAAGGAGCCGTCATAATTCCAGAGGTAAATCTGCCCTTTAATTTCTTATTCACTATTCTTTCCATAGTTTTAACTGAAAAGACACTAAAGATTAATCCTAGATAAGTAATTTATTGAACAGTCTTTCTAGACTACAGTGCGGAAGAAGCCCGATGATTGATCTAACCCTATCAGATATGGAACACGGTGTGGCGGGTGGCGTTTAGGGGTAGTGGCAAGTCTTCAAATTCCAATTAGAAGCACCATAAATGTCCTATGGTGGCTTTATTAGTCTGGACATTTTTGGGATGGCAAGTAGGTAGATAGGTGCGTGCATTTCCTTGTGCTTTAGTAGAGATGGGCTATACGTTTGTGCTCACTGAAAATGTTAGGACGCTGATACACTATCAAGCAGTATTGGAGCTGGTTTTGACATTATAATTACGTGATCTGGGGCCTTTGATTCAAAAGACAAACCTACCAACCTCAAAATAAAAGCACAGGACTCATGCCTAAGACCCAGAAAATGTTAATATATTCATAAAGGAATAAAAGACTATTAGATCATTGGCAGTTTCTGAGAGTGATTTTCTCATTTTCTCTCCAAGATTGAAAATGTTGATTCTTGGGGAATTGAAACTGGGTTATTATGGTCTATATGATTTAGTGTCAGACTGCTAGATGACTTTACTCATTAGGCCAGGGTTGTCCAAGCAGTTCATGGGCTGCAAAGTTGAAAACCATGAATCCTTTGAGCCACATATAGGGCTGGATTTTGGCCGTTTTGGATTTTGGGGCAATAATCGCAGCGGGGCGTTAAAGTTAGCGCCTGAAAATAGTTTGTGCCTTCGACTGCAAGTTTCGGCAAAAAAGTAAGTTGGAGGAGCGTTGGCGTTAAGTCAGGTGTTGCACAACGGGCTTTGTGCGCCCGAGCCAAAACTTGTATCGTTAAAGGAGGTGGCCGTTTTGTGCAAGTGCAGTTTATTTATTTTTGTTCTTTGTTTTTTTCCCCCCAGTCGCAAATGCTAATGCAGGGCACGGCAGCTTCCTGCGTGCATACACATATAAACTGCTCCACTTCAACCACTTTTGCAGAGCTGGAGGAGCAAGAGGGAAGGCAGCATGCCAGGCGCTTCAGCAATGAGGCGTGAGACCTTAGTGAATGCAGTGGAGAGGAGGTGGGCCTAATTCCATCTTGCTGAGGGAGCAGACCACTCCCACCTGTATTTAAGAGACTGTGGAGGGACATTGCTCAGGAGGTGTCTACTGGTGGAATGGCTTCTGGAGCGTGGCGATGCAGGTTCTTCGAAGTCCGCGCTCTCATTGGTCGAGAACAGACCAAGTGGATTGAGGGGTGACAATCGGAGCTCCTCAGCATCAGATGCAGTAGGATCGTCTGCCGACTCCTGCCCCACCTTCTGGCCTCTGTGGTCTTGTCTGGGGCCGCGCTGCTGGCTGAGCTGCAAAACACAAATGAGGTTAGTAGAGGAGAAGGGGGTGCTAGAGTGACAAGGTGAGTCCAGCGCTACACACAGCATATGCACGACAAAAGCACCACCGCTCTCAAAATCATCACAGACATCACATTTCATGACCATCAGCATTGCAATGATTTTCATTAGGCCAGCAATATTTCTATGACACTTTTAGAAATAATCTATCATATATGATTGTTCGGATATGAGTTGGTGTGGCTTGACAAGGTGGATGCAGAGAGGATGTTTCCACTGATGGGGGAGTCTAGAACTAGGGGGCATGATCTTAGAATAAGGGGCTGCCCATTTAAAACTGAGATGAGGAGAAATTTCTTCTCTCAGAGGGTTGTAAATCTGTGGAATTCGCTGCCTCAGAGAGCTAGGAAAGCAGGGACATTGAATAAATTTAAGCCAGAAATAGACAGTTTCTTAAACGATAAGGGGATAAAGGGTTATGGGGATTGGGTGGGGAAGTGGAGCTGAGTCCATGATCAGATCAGCCATGATCTTATTGAATGGCGGAGCAGGCTCGAGGGGCCATGTGGCCTATTCCTGCTCCTATTTCTTATGTTCTTATTGACTGTACATGATGCAAAGATGTAAGCTTTACTCACGTGGCATCACTTCAAGATCTGCAGATGCATCCGTGGCTGTCCAGGGGTGCTTCCCCACGAGTGCGAGCACTTGCTCCTCCATCTCAGTGATGTTGCTGGGGACTGGTGGCCCCCCACCTGTTCGCCTCTGCATGGACCTCATCGTCGATAGCTTCTTTTGTAAAAGATGACAGGACGACATGGCATGAGACCATCGCATGAAATCATTGCTAGGTACTGTCACAGAGACTAATACAACACATAACCGACAGATGTAATCATGATTATGATGATTATTATCATTCATTACCTAAAGACGTACACCGTGACCACAGGCTTTGAGTAAAACATTCCCGGTAAAAGTGCAAGACCTCACATCTGCTGATAGTCACTCATGACTGTTACAAATCAAATTATATAAATACATAAGTACATGTAAATCAATGTAATACTTACTCTTGCGGATTCCACAAGGTCGTTCCATTGTTTGTGGCATTGGTTACCCTCACGCACCTCGTTGGTCGCCAACGAGACCACCTCTGCTATCTCGGTCCACATCCCCTGGTAGGTCTTTGGGGTGGGCTTCCCACGCCCTCCCTGTGTCAAATCACCCCAGCGTATCTCGACCTCCTGCAGGACGGAGGCATTTGCCTCGACCGAGAACCTCCAAGCTCTTTTGCGGCCTCCAATGTGCTCCTCTCCCAGCTCACTACTCTCTCCAGCGTCAGTTTCCACATTGTGCTGTGCTGCCTCCTCCTCTCTCTCCATTGTAGGGCAAATTCGGTCAAATATATGGCTGGTAACAGCTAATTTTTGTTTGCCTACTTGCTGTGAAGCTCTAAAGTCTCTCTCCTTCCTCCCAAAGCAGCCACACCACACCTAGACATGCCTTCAGTCCCTCTGAGCTCTCTCTCTCTCTTTCTGTCTCCTCTTCTGCGCATATCAAGGTGACCCTTGACCTCCAGAATCGCGGGAATCGAGCTTTTCCATGCCGTTGCTAAGGACGGCCATATTTTACAGCAGAAGGGCAATAAAATTTAACGTTACCGCCTGTTTGATATCGCTCGTGGTAACGCCCATTTTCAAAAATGTAAACTAGGTGCTTTGAGAATGGGCGAGATCTGAAAACCCATTTTTACCGCCCACACCGGAAATATCACCCATTTTTGGCCGATAAGCACAAAAGTGGAGGTTCTAGCCGCATGACTCGTAACATGAATCTCACACACTATGTAAAGCTTTTCATGCATATGGTCCCTCGCAACACTCTGTCAGGTGGCTTTCACAATGCATAATAAAGATGAAGGCTTACTTCTGCACCCATTGGCGTCTAATGATCCATGCCCATAAACTCACTCATTTACATCCTTCCTCGCAATAAACTCCCACTGCTGCTATGCCTTTCAGAAAGATCACCTACAGTCCCTGTGTTACATCCTTATAACCTCCTAACAATGCCTCATGAAGCACATGCGATATTCAAACAAATTGAATGGAATCCACCAGAACATTCACACAATATCACCTATTGTACTATGGTAGGCATATAAGCCACAACAGGAGAGAAACCCTTTCTCTCTTTGCAGTCGAAGCACTCCCACAACAGGAGGGAGCAACTGCGTACAGGCGGCGGGCCGCCTCAAATACTGGAACTTACTGATATTGAAGAACAGGTGTTGGTCCTCATTGGTGTACCAGCTCAGACAGTTGCCAGGGGCGATGCTGAGCCCCCTTCGGGTAGTGAGGGTATGTAAATGGATAGAGTGACTGAAGAGACTGCATTGAGACATATAATGAAATGGCAGCGGGCCTTCAAATGAACATGTGCAATGCCACCTTCCTCCTGTCACCCTGCCCCCTCCCCTGCTGCTAACCACACGTCTGTTGTTTAATACTTGCAGATGACCAGCCACAAGCACAGCATCCTTCAAGAGAGCTATCTACATCTGGCCATGAGGAGCTGATGAGGGAGGGGAGGAGAGTGTTCTGCCTGAGCCTGAGAGACCACACGTTGCCCCGTCTGGCCTCACTACATCTGGGGATGCTGCCGATTTACCGGGGTTTGAGGAGTCGGAGGCTCCTGGGCCCAGTCATCCATAGCAATGTAGTGCGAGAGAGAAATCTCACAGGCCAGCACTCCGGCGAGTGAGTAGGCAATGCTGGTCTGCTCAACGACAGGCAGACATGGAACTGGACTTGGTGGAAATGTCCAGGGAAACCACAGTTATGCACCGTGAGCTTCTGGATGCATTGGGACGGATCCCAGAGAGCTTACTCTGACTGTTGTGGAGGCAGCATCACAGATTTTCGTTGCGAGTCGTGAGTCCGGCGTGGCCAGCATTGCCCACACACAGAGGCTGATGGGCTTGAGCAGCGACAGTGGAGTTGCAGAGTGTGTGGCGCATGCCCTTGATCACGCCGCAGACTCGGGTGCATCGCAGGCACAGGCTATCCTTCAGCTTCGTCAAGTGATGCAGACGACGTCTGCTACCATATTCTCTGTGTTCCCCACTGTCCAACGGGGAAGGGACGGTGCTGAAGCATAACCACAAGCTGTGGAGGCATATCATGCTCCGGATGCTGAGGCCCAGCCCCTTCGGAGAGTCAGTGGCTCCCAGGAAATGGAAGGTGCTGTCCTTCCTCAGGATGACAGCATTCTGGCTCCTAACACTGACTCGCCAACCATGCACCATACACGGTTGACACCCCAGCCACTGATGATGAGTCTCAGCAGTCCGCAGCCGGACCTTCCAGGCCGAGAGCCGGTCCAGGGTGTCCTCAAACGCCATCTGCATTGCTTGCCCCCCTCCCCCCAACACAGCAGCCCTCTAGCAGCCTTTCAGTAGGTACTGAGGCCTCACTGAGGAGCAGCAGGTGTGGGAGGGGGTTGAAGGGAGGCGGGCCGAGGGGGGGGTGGGGAGAGCGGGCGAGTAGTGTGGCTAAGAGCCATTAAGGACTGGCACAAGTTTGTGATTATGGATGTACCTAGAATTTTAAAAATTGTAAATAGTTGTGTGATAACAATTGACTCATCTTGAATTGTCTTGCTGCAGGAAGCAGCTTAAGTGTTTATTTTCATTTTGTTCACTGCAGGAAGCAGTTTTGTGTTTATTTACTTTTACTTTAACCATTGTGTAGCTTTTTTTATTTTTTGGGGAGGAACATTGTTAATTATTCATGTTTATAAAAATGTTTGCTTAACCTTTGTCATTGGTGTCTTGTGTCTCATTGCAGAATTCCGTGTAGATGAGCCGACATGGTGGCATAGAATAGCGAGTCAAAGCTGCAACCCCACCTTCCCCATTCAAGCAAACCGGCCAATGATGAGCAGCCAACGTTAGGCTCTTGCTGTGGCCACATCGCCACGCTGCCTCCCCTGTGGTTGTGGTGGCACCACAATGGGTTCCTCGCCAGGCTCCTCTTCCTTGCCCTCAGAACACCTCAGGAGGAGCCCACTGGCAATGCCTGGCCCCACATGATGGCTAAGTTGTGTAGCATGCAGCACACCACAATGAATTCAGAGATCTGTTGAGGGGAGTATTGATGGTTGCCTCCAGTGCGGTCCAGGCATTGCTTGAGCACGCCAATTGTCTGTTCGATGATGTTGTGGGTGGCTGCATGGCTCGCATTTTAGTGCTGCTCGGCTTCTGTGGTGGGGTTCCGGAGGAGGGTCATGAGCCAGGTGGACAGGCCGTATCGTTTGTCCCCGATCAGCCAGCCCTGCTCTTGCCTTTGTTGCTGAAACATTCGTGAGACACTGCTCTCACGCAAGATGAAAGCATCGAACACTCTCCAGTTCTGATGAAGGGTCATCGACCCGAAACGTTGACTCTGCTTCCTCTCCACAGATGCTACCCGACCTGCTGCAATTTCCATCATTTTCTGTTTTTATTCCAGATTCCAGCATCTGCAGTATTTTGCTTTTGTACATCATATGTGCTCCCTGGATAACAGGCATTCACTGCTTCGTGTGGTCGCACACCACCTGTACATTTAGGGAGTGGTATCCTTTTTGGTGTCTGAAGACCCCTGCATTGTGTGTTGGTGCTCGCAAAGTGATATGTTTGCAGTCAATGGCACCTTGAACCTTGGAGAAGCCTGCAAATCATCCAAACCCTAGAGCCCTCTCATTCTGGCTGTCCCTGCTCATTGGGAACTTTATGAAGTCCATTGTGTATGCTTCCAGTGCCCTTGTAACCTGGTGAATGCAGCAATGTGCAGCGTGCAGCAAAATGTTGCATATGTTCCCTGCTGCCTGGAAGGAGCCGGAGGCATAGAAGGCCATCGCCACTGTCACCTTCACCTTGACGGGCAGCGCAGTCCTGTTGGCGCTGGTAGGCTGTAGGTCTGCCTATATGAGCTGGCATATCTCTGTCAGCGCTTCTTTTCGGAAGCGCAACTTCTAAGAAACTGTGCCTCAGAGATGTGGAGGTATGAACAATGTTCCCTGTAAACCCGTGGGGGGGTAAAACCTCCTCCCCATACGTCTGCGACCTCTTCGAATCCATGGCCTGACATCGCCGAGAACCCTTCTTCTAGCTTGAAACCGCCTGCCAATAGTAACCAGCCTGATTTGCTGGTGAACTAGTATTGCCCCCATTGAAATCTCTCACTGACCTTGTAAGGAAAGTGTCATGGCACATAAAAGTGCTGTTTGCAACTCGAAGCCTCATGCAGTGGTCTGCGTGCGACCGTAACCGTCAATGACACCTGCAATATAAGATCCTCCAGCCTCCATTTAATTATGCTGCCAATAGCACCTGCTGCACCCTGGGACCACCTGTTTTTTTCAGTTGTTTCCTGGCGCAGTCATTAAATGAAGCGTTAAGGCCGAAAGTTCCACCTGGGACACTAGCGCAGCCTTGCACGACGATTGACGTCATCATCACGCTGAAAATGGAGGGCGATACGGTAAATTTTTGCGCCGGTGCAAGCCAATAGCCGAATCTTCTGGCCGGGCGCTAAATACTGGACGCCCAGCGTTACGCCCAAAAACAGCATTTAACGCTAAACAGGTGCAAATCAGCCGAAAATCCAGCCCATAAACTTTAAATCAATGTGGCAATTAGTCTCCACATACATAGCTCAGGCTACAAAAACAAAGGTTAAGGGGCTGGGAAAAGAATTTTTATTTTGTGCAGTGTGAAATTTGTCCATTTTAATAAACATTCAAATTTGTAAGAAATTTTTAAAAAAATTTGTCCGTCTTTATTTCAGATTTGACTTTTCCCCACGTGAGAGCCCCTATCTTTGCTTTTCTCTCCAATATTTTAAAAAAGTTAGGGGGAGAAATTCGACTGCTTTCACCTCCTGTTAGCACCTGCAGGGTTTATCAACCGGGCGTGGTGAATTCAGCGAGACCCGCGAACTTCCCTGGCGGTATTGCACTGGCGCTAACACTCACCGCCTCGGTCTCTAGTGCCCTGTTACTGTCCCGGATATGAAATTCGGTCCCACCCCCTGCTGCATCGCTGGGCGTCAACAACAGGAGGCGCCGTCACCTCGGCTGGCTGCTTGGGGAGCAATAAGTAAAGGCAGTGGTGGTCAGGTAGGTCAATCTTTATTCTTCGCACCAGTCTGGTGCCTGCTGGAAATTTTGAAAGTCTCATCACTGCGCTGTTCCTCAATCCTCCATTCTCTTAGAATTTAAGGCTTACTCACTTCCTTGTTCACTGTCTGTGTGAATTCTGCATTTTGATTGGCTGCATAGACAAATTGCTGTCGTCACGGCAGATCACACCAGGGAATCCCCACTATTCTTCGTTGATTTAAATTGCATGGCTAAAAACCAAAGTTCTCGACCCAGGGATTGCAAAAATCCTCGTGTGAAGCATACTTTGGGGCCAGTGGCGAATGCCTTCGCTTCAGCGCTGACCACGAATTCCGGGCCATTACATTTCTGCTCAACCCTTAAAAACATCAGCCACTCAAGCCTGTTCCGCCATTCAATTAAATGATGATTAATCTGTATCTCAGCTTCATTTACCCGCCTTTACTCTATATCCCTTGATACCAAAGTTCTATCAATTTCAGTCTTGAAAATTAAATTTCAATTGACTCAGCATTCACAGTCTTTTAAAAAATGTGTTCATGGGATGTGGGCGTCGCTGGCAAGGCGAACATTTATTGCCCATCGCTAATTGCCCTTGAGAAGATGGTGGTGAGTTGCCTTCTTGAACCGTTGCAGTCCGTGTGGTGAAGGTACTCCCACAGTGCTGTTAGGGAGGGAGTTCCAGGAATTTGACCCAGCGACGATGAAGGAATGGCGATATATTTCCAAATCAGGATGTTGTGTGACTTGGAGGGGAACGTGGAGGTGGTGGTGTTCCTGTGTGCCTGCTGCCCTTGCCATTCCAGATGGTAGTAGTCACGGATTTTGGAGGTGCAGCCGAAGAAGCCTTGGTGAGTTGCTGCAGTGCATCTTGTAGATGGTACACACTGCAGCCATGGTACGTCAGTGATAGAGGGAGTGAATGTTTAAGGAGGTGGATGGGGTGCCAATCAAGTGGCCTGCTTTGTCCTGGATGGTGTTGAGCTTTTTGAGTGTTGTTCGAGCTGCACTCATCCAGACAAGTGGCGAGTATTCCATCACACTCCTGACTTGTGCCTTGTAGGTGGTGGAAAGACTTTGAGGAGTCAGGAGGTGAGTCAGTCGTTACAGAATACCCGGCCTTTGACCTAGAAACATAGAAATGTAGAAAATAGGTGCAGGAATAGGCCATTCGGCCCTTTGAGCCTGCACCACCATTCAATGAGTTCATGGCTGAACATGCAACTTCAGTACCCCATTCCTGCTTTCTCGCCATACCCCTTTATCCCCCTAGTAGTAAGGACTTCATCTAACTCCTTTTTGAATATATTTAGTGAATTGGCCTCAACAACTTTCTGTGGTAGAGAATTCCACAGGTTCACCACTCTCTGGGTGAAGAAGTTTCTCCTCATCTCGGTCCTAAATGGCTTACTCCTTATCCTTAGACTATGACCCCTGGTTCTGGACTTCCCCAACATTGGGAACATTCTTCCTGCATCTAACCTGTCTAAACCCGTCAGAATTTTAAACATTTCTCTGAGATCCCCTCTCATTCTTCTGAACTACAGTGAATACAAGCCCAGTTGATCCAGTCTTTCTTGATATGTCAGTCCTGCCATCCCGGGAATCAGTCTGGTGAACTTTCGTTGCACTCCCTCAATAGCAAGAATGTCCTTCCTCAAGTTAGGAGACCAAAACTGTACACAATACTCCAGGTGTGGCCTCACCAAGGCCCTGTATAACTGTAGCAACAACTCCCTGCCCCTGTACTCAAATCCCCTCGCTATGAAGGCCAACATGCCATTTGCTTTCTTAACCGCCTGCTGTACCTGCATGCCAACCTTCAATGACTGATGTACCATGACACCCAGGTCTCGTTGCACCTCCCGTTTTCCTAATCTGTCACCATTCAGATAATAGTCTGTCTCTGTTTTTACCACCAAAGTGGATAACCTCACATTTATCCACATTATACTTCATCTGCCATGCATTTGCCCACTCACCTAACCTATCCAAGTCACTCTGCAGCCTCATAGCATCCTCCTCGCAGCTCACACTGCCACCCAACTTAGTGTCATCCGCAAATTTGGAGATACTACATTTAATCCCCTCGTCTAAATCATTAATGTACAATGTAAACAGCTGGGGCCCCAGAACAGAACCTTGCTGTACCCCACTGGTCACTGCCTGCCAATCTGAAAAGTACCCATTTACTGCTACTCTTTGCTTCCTGTCTGCCAACCAGTTCTCAATCCACGTCAGCACACTACCCCCAATCCCATGTGCTTTAACTTTGCACATTAATCTCTTGTGTGGAACCTTGTCGAAAGCCTTCTGAAAGTCCAAATACACCACATCAACTGGTTCTCCCTTGTCCACTCTACTGGAAACATCCTCAAAAAATTCCAGAAGATTTGTCAAGCATGATTTCCCTTTCACAAATCCATGCTGACTTGGACCTATCATGTCACCTCTTTCCAAATGCGCTGCTATGACATCCTTAATAATTGATTCCATCATTTTACCCACTACTGAGGTCAGGCTGACCGGTCTATAATTCCCTGTTTTCTCTCTCCCTCCTTTTTTAAAAAGTGGGGTTACATTGGCTACCCTCCACTCGATAGGAACTGATCCAGAGTCAATGGAATGTTGGAAAATGACTGTCAATGCATCCGTTATTTCCAAGACCACCTCCTTAAGTACTCAGGGATGCAGTCCATCAGGCCCTGGGGATTTATCGGCCTTCAATCCCATCAATTTCCCCAACACAATTTCCCGACTAATAAGGATTTCCCTCAGTTCCTCCTCCTTACTAGACCCTCTGACCCCTTTTATATCCGGAAGGTTGTTTGTGTCTTCCTGAGTGAATACCGAACCAAAGTACTTGTTCAATTGATCTGCCATTTCTTTGTTCCCCGTTATGACGTCCCCTGATTCTGACTGCAGGGGACCTACGTTTGTCTTTACTAACCTTTTTCTCTTTACATATCAAAAGAAGCTTTTGCAGTCCGTCTTAATGTTCCCTGCAAGCTTCCTCTCGTACTCCATTTTCCCTGCCCTAATCAAACCCTTTGTCCTCCTCTGCTGAGTTCTAAATTTTTCCTAGTCCCCAGGTTCGCTGCTATGTCTGGCCAATTTGTATGCCACTTCCTTGGCTTTAATACTATCCCTGATTTCCCTTGATAGCCACGGTTGAGCCACCTTCCCTTTTTTATTTTTACGCCAGACAGGATGTACAATTGTTGTAGTTCATCCATGCGGTCTCTAAATGTCTGCCTGCTCTTGTTGTATTTATGTGGCTGGTCCAGTTTCTGGTCAAAGATGACCCCCAGGATGTTGATAGTGGGGGATTCGTCGGAGGAGGAGCGGCAGTTCGAGCAGCGCGAGTCCGGGGTGCGTGGAGAGGCCTATAAGAGGCGTGCTTGTAAAGCTCCAGCTGGGAGAAAAAGCAAAAAAGTAGTAGAAAGTAATCAAAAGGTGACGTCACAGCCAAAGGGGTAAATGATTGGCTGGTGATTGGTGAGTAGCTTTTCTTTTTCTTTTTTATATCAGTAAGTAAGCCGTTAACATTGTTGTCTTTTTCTTTTTTATATCAGTAAGTAACCTGTTAACATTGTTGTCGCCAAATTAAGTGTATCTAAGGGTTAAGTCATGGCACGAGAGCTCGGTCACGTGATATGCTTCTCCTGTACCATCTGGGAACTCAGGGACACTTCCGGTGTCCCTGACGACTACATGTGCGGGAAGTGTATCCGACTCCAGCTCCTGACGGACCGCGTTGCGGATTTGGAGCTGAGGGTGGATTCACTCTGGAGCATCCATGATGCTGAGAATGACGTGAGTTGCACGTGTAGTGAGTTGGTCTTACCGCAGGTGAAGGGTTCACAGCTAGCTAGGGAATGGAAGACCAGCAGGAAGAGCAGTGCAAGGGTCCCCTGCGGTCATCCCCCTGCAAAACAGATACACTGCTTTGAGTACTGTTGAGGGGGATGACTCATCAGGGGAGGGCAGCAGTAGCCAAGTTCATGGCACCGTGGCTGGCTCTGTTGCACAGAAGGGCAGGAAAAAGAGTGGGAGAGCGATAGTGATAGAGGATTCAATTGTAAGGGCAATAGATAGGTGTTTCTGCGGCCGCAACTGAGACTCCAGGATGGTATGTTGCCTCCCTGGTGCAAGGGTCAAGGATGTCTCGGAGCGGGTGCAGGGCATTCTGAAAATGGAGGGAGAACAGCCAGTTGTTGTGGTGCACATTGGTATCAACGACATAGGTAAAAAAAAAAAAGGGATGAGGTCCTACGAGACGAATGTAAGGAGCTAGGAGCTAAATTAAAAAATAGGACCTCAAAAGTAGTAATCTCGGGATTGCTACCAGTGCCACGTGCTAGTCAGAGTAGGAATCGCAGGATAGCGCAGATGAATACGTGGCTTGAGCAGTGGTGCAGCAGGGAGGGATTCAAATTCCTGGGGCATTGGAACCGGTTCTGCGGGAGGTGGGACCAGTACAAACCGGACAGTCTGCACCTGGGCAGGACCGGAACCAATGTCCTAGGGGGAGTGTTTGCTAGTGCTGTTGGGGAGGAGTTAAACTAATATGGCAGGGGGATGGGAACCAATGCAGGGAGACAGAGGGAAACAAAATGGAGACAGAAGCAAAATACAGAAAGGAGATGAGTAAAAGTGGAGGGCAGAGAAACCCAAGGCAAAAAACAAAAAGGACCAATGTACAGCAAAATTCTAAAGGGTCAAAGTGTAATAAAAAGGCAAGCCTAAAAGCTCGGTGCCTCACTGCGAGGAGTATTTGGAACACAGGAGACGGCTCTGAGCTAGTTAGAGTGGGTGAGAGCTCAGATGAACAGGACCCCAAGAAAGAATGCAAAAGGCAGGAGGCAACAGAGTAGAGTAGCACTGGGGTAAGTGTAAA
The DNA here is from genome assembly GCF_044704955.1 of Pristiophorus japonicus. Classification (NCBI taxonomy): domain Eukaryota; kingdom Metazoa; phylum Chordata; class Chondrichthyes; family Pristiophoridae; genus Pristiophorus; species Pristiophorus japonicus. The sequence goes on from NC_091983.1 coordinate 170,981,614, forward strand.
CCACAAGGTGATAGGAAGGGACAATATGTATGAATATAAAGATGCTGCAGGAGGGGTCAAAACTAAAAATCATGGTTTAAAAACGAGTATTAAAACATTTTACCTAAACAGACGCAGCATTCGAAATAAAGTAAATGAGTTGACGGCACAAATCATTACAAATGGGTATGATTTGGTGTCCATTACAGAAACGTGGTTGCAGGGTGGCCAAGACTGGGAATTAAACATACAGGGGTATCTGACAATTCAGAAGGATAGACAAGAAGGGAAAGGAGGAGGGCTAGCTCTGTTAATAAAGGATGATATCAGGGCAGTTGTGAGAGATGATATTGGCTTGAAAGAACAAAATGTTGAATCATTGTGGGTGGAGATTAGAGATAGTAAGGGGAAAAAGTCACTGGTGGGCGTAGTTTATAGGCCCCCAAATAATAACTTCACGGTGGGGCGGACAATAATCAAGTGAATAATAGAGGCATGTGAAAAAGGAACGGCAGTAATCATGGAGGATTTTAACCTACATATCGATTGTTCAAATCAAATCGCACGGGGTAGCCTGGAGGAGGAATTCATAGAATGCATACGGGTTGTTTCTTAGAACAGTATGTTACAGAACCTACAAGGGAGCAAGCTATCTTAGATCTGGTCCTGTGTAATGAGACAGGAATAATAAACGATCTCCAAGTAAAAGATCCTCTCGGAATGAGTGATCACAGTATGGTTGAATTTGTAATACAGATTGAGGTTGAGGAAGTAGTGTCTCAAACGAGCGTACTATGCTTAAACAAAGGGGACGACAGTGGGATGAGGGCAGAGTTAGCTAAAGTAGACTGGGAACACAGACTAAATGGTGGCACAATTGAGGAACAGTGGAGGACTTTTAAGGAGCTCTTTCATAGTGCTCAACAAAAATATATTCCAGTGAAAAAGAAGGGCGGTAAGAGAAGGGATAACCAGCCGTGGATAACCAAGGAAATAAAGGAGAGTATCAAATTAAAAACCAATGCGTATAAGGTGGCCAAGGTTAGTGGGAAACTAGAAGATTGGGAAAATTTTAAATGACAGCAAAGAATGACTAAGAAAGCAATAAAGAAAGGAAAGATAGATTACGAAAGTAAACTTGCGCAAAACATAAAAACAGATAGTAAAAGCTTTTACCGATATATAAAACGGAACAGAGTGACTAAAGTAAATGTTGGTCCCTTAGAAGATGAGAAGGGAGATTTAATAATGGGAAATGTGGAAATGGCTGAGGCCTTAAACAATTATTTTACTTCAGTCTTCACAGTGGAATACACAAAAACCATGCCAAAAATTGCTGGTCACGGGAATGTGGGAAGGGAGGATCTTGAGACAATCACTATCACTAGGGGAGTAGTGCTGGACAGGCTAATGGGACTCAAGGTAGACAAGTCCCCGGTCCTGATGAAATGCATCCCAGGGTATTAAAAGAGATGGCGGAAGTTATCGCAGATTCATTCGTTATAATCTACCAAAATTCTCTGGACTCTGGGGAGGTACCAGCGGATTGGAAAGCAGCTAATGTAACGCCTCTGTTTAAAAAAGGAGGCAGAAAAAAGGCAGGTAACTATAGGCCAGTTAGTTTAACATCTGTAGTGGGGAAAATGCTTGAAACTATCATTAAGGAAGAAATAGCGGGACATCTAGATAGGAATAGTGCAATCAAGCAGACGCAGCATGGATTCATTGAAGGGGAAATCATGTTTAACTAATTTACTGGAATTCTTTGAGGATATAACGAGCATGGTGAATAGAGGTGTACCGATGGATGTGGTGTATTTAGATTTCCAAAAGGCATTCGATAAGGTGCCACACAAAAGGTTACTGCAGAAGATAGAGGTACGCGGTGTCAGAGGAAATGTATTAGCATGGATGGAGAATTGGCTGGCGAACAGAAAGCAGAGAGTCGGGATAAATGGGTCCTTTCGGGTTGGAAATCGGTGGTTAGTGGTGTGCCACAGGGATCGGTGCTGGGACCACAACTGTTTACAATATACATAGATGACCTGGAAGAGGGGAAGGAGTGTAGTGTAACAAAATTTGCAGATGACACAAAGATTAGTGGGAAAACGGGTAGTGTAGAGGACACAGAGAGGTTGCAAAGAGATTTAGATAGGTTAAGCGAATGGGCTAAGGTTTGGCAGATGGTATACAATGTCGGAAAATGTGAGGTCATCCACCTTGGAAAAAAAAACAGTAAAAGGGAATATTATTTGAATGGGGAGAAATTACAACATGCTGCGGTGCAGAGGGACCTGGGGGTCCTTGTGCATGAATCCCAAAAAGTTAGTTTGCAGGTGCAGCAGGTAATCAGGAAGGCGAATGGAATGTTGGCCTTCATTGCGAGAGGGATGGAGTACAAAAGCAGGGAGGTCCTGCTGCAACTGTAAAGGGTATTGGTGAGGCCGCACCTGGAGTACTGCGTGCAGTTTTGGTCACCTTACTTAAGGAAGGATATACTAGCCTTGGAGGGGGTACAGAGACGATTCACGAGGCTGATTCCAGAGATGAGGGGGTTACCTTATGATGATAGATTGAGTAGACTGGGTCTTTACTCGTTGGAGTTCAGAAGGATGAGGGGTGGTTATAAAAGGGGTCGGGGGGTCTAGTAAGGAGGAGGAACTGAGGGAAATCCTTATTAGCCGGGAAATTGTGTTGGGGAAATTGATGGGATTGAAGGCCGATAAATCCCCAGGGCCTGATGGACTGCATCCCAGAGTACTTAAGGAGGTGGCCTTGGAAATAGTGGATGCGTTGACAGTCATTTTCCAACATTCCATTGACTCTGGATCAGTTCCTATGGAGTGGAGGGTAGCCAATGTAACCCCACTTTTTAAAAAAGGAGGGAGAGAGAAAACAGGGAATTATAGACCGGTCAGCCTGACATCGGTAGTGGGTAAAATGATGGAATCAATTATTAAGGATGTCATAGCAGTGCATTTGGAAAGAGGTGACATGATAGGTCCAAGTCAGCATGGATTTGTGAAAGGGAAATCATGCTTGACAAATCTTCTGGAATTTTTTGAGGATGTTTCCAGTAGAGTGGATAAGGGAGAACCAGTTGATGTGGTATATTTGGACTTTCAGAAGGCGTTCGACAAGGTCCCACACAAGAGATTGATGTGCAAAGTTAGAGCACATGGGATTGGGGGTAGTGTACTGACATGGATTGAGAACTGGTTGTCAGACAGGAAGCAAAGAGTGGGAGTAAATGGGTACTTTTCAGAATGGCAGGCAGTGACTAGTGGGGTACCGCAAGGTTCTGTGCTGGGGCCCCAGCTGTTTACACTGTACATTAATGATTTAGATGAGGGGATTAAATGTAGTATCTCCAAATTTGCGGATGACACTAAGTTGGGTGGCAGTGTGAGCTGCGAGGAGGATGCTGTGAGGCTGCAGAGCGACTTGGATAGGTTAGGTGAGTGGGCAAATGCATGGCAGATGAAGTATAATGTGGATAAATGTGAGGTTATCCACTTTGGTGGTAAAAACAGAGAGACAGACTATTATTAGGAAAAGGGGAGGTGCAAAGAGACCTGGGTGTCATGGTACATCAGTCATTGAAGGTTGGCATGCAGGTGCAGCAGGCGGTTAAGAAAGCAAATGGCATGTTGGCCTTCATAGCAAGGGGATTTGAGTACAGGGGCAGGGAGGTGTTGCTACAGTTGTACAGGGCATTGGTGAGGCCACACCTGGAGTATTGTGTACAGTTTTGGTCTCCTAACCTGAGGAAGGACATTCTTGCTATTGAGGGAGTGCAGCGAAGGTTCACCAGACTGATTCCCGGGATGGCGGGACTGACCTATCAAGAAAGACTGGATCAACTGGGCTTGTATTCACTGGAGTTCAGAAGAATGAGAGGGGACCTCATAGAAACATATAAAATTCTGACGGGGTTAGACAGGTTAGATGCAGGAAGAATGTTCCCAATGTTGGGGAAGTCCAGAACCAGGGGTCACAGTCTAAGGATAAGGGGTAAGCCATTTAGGACCGAGATGCGGAGGAACTTCTTCACCCAGAGAGTGGTGAACCTGTGGAATTCTCTACCACAGAAAGTTGTTGAGGCCAATTCACTAAATATATTCAAAAAGGAGTTAGATGAGGTCCTTACTGCTAGGGGGATCAAGGGGTATGGCGAGAAAGCAGGAATGGGGTACTGAAGTTGAATGTTCAGCCATGAACTCATTGAATGGCGGTGCAGGCTAGAAGGGCCGAATGGCCTACTCCTGCACCTATTTTCTATGTGTCTATGTTTCTATGTTATAGAAACATTTAAAATAATGAAAGGGATAGACAAGATAGAGGCAGAGAGGTTGTTTCCACCGGTCGGGGAGACTAGAACTAGGGGGCACAGCCTCAAAATACGGGGGAGCCAATTTAAAACTGAGTTGAGAAGGAATTTCTTCTCCCAGAGGGTTGTGAATCTGTGGAATTCTCTGTCCAAGGAAGCAGTTGAGGCTATCTCATTGAATGTATTCAAATCACAGATAGATAGATTTTTAACCAATAAGGGAATTAAGGGTTATGGGGAGCGGGTGGGTAAGTGGAGCTGAGTCCATGGCCAGATCAGCCATGATCTTTTTGAATGTCGGAGCAGGCTCGAGGGACTAGATGGCCTACTCCTGTTCCTAATTCTTATGTTCTTATGTTCTTATGTATTCGGTGATGGTAATGCTGTTGAATGTCAAAGGCGGTGGTTAGACTCTCGCTTTTTGGAGATGGTCATTGCCTGGCACTTGTGTGGTATGAATGTTACTTGCCACTTATCAGCCCTAGCCTGAATGTCATCCAGATCTTGCTGCATGCGGGCAAGGACTGCTTCATTATCTGAGAAGTTGTGAATGGCACTGAACACTGTGCAGTTTTCAGTGAACAGCCCCACTTATGAGCTTATGATGGAGGGAAATTCATTGATGAAGCAGCTGAAGATGTTTGGGCTTAGGACACTGCCCTGAGGAACTCCTGCAGCGATGCCTTGAGGCTGTGACCATCGACCTCCAACCACCACAACTTTGGAAAAGAGTTCCAGATTTCCACTACCCTTTAAGTGAAAAAGTGCTTCTCGATTTCATTCCTAAATAGCCTAGCTTTAATTTTAAGAATATCACCCCTTGTCTGAGATTCCCCACCAAGGGAAATCTTCTCTTCTTCTTCGGCAATCCCTCGGAGTTGAGGATGACTTGCTTCCACACTAATATGAGTTCTCAGCGAATGATGAGTCCAATGCGGGACCTACAATCTCTGTTAAAGATGCGGCAGACGGTGTTTGGAGGGACGGGTGGGTGGGGTGCTTGTGTTGTCGTACGCTCCTTCCGTTTGGCTTCCGCGTGCTCCCAACGAAGAGACTCGAGATTTTCAGCGCCTTCCCGGAGGCTTTCTTCCACTTTGAGCGATCTTGGGTCAGGCATTCCCAGGTGTCGGTGGGGATGTTGCACTTTTTCAAGGAGGCTTTGAAGGTGTCCTTGAAGCGTTTCCTCTGTCCACCTGGGACGCGCTTTCCGTGTCGGAGCTCTGTGTAGAGTGCTTGTTTTGGGAATCTAGTATCGGGCATGCAGACGATGTGGCCCGTCCATCGAGCATGGTCAATGCTTTGGTGCTGGGGATGTTGGCCTGAGCGAGAACACTGACGTCAGTGCACCTATTCTGCCAATGGATTTGCAGGATCTTGTGGAGGCAGCGTTGGTGGTACTTCTCCAGTGTTTTGAGGTGCCTGCTGTACATAGTCTATGTCTCTGAAGCATATAGGAGGGTGGGTATCACCACTGCTCTGTATACCACGAGCTTGGTGCCGGGTTTGAGATCCTGATCTTCAAACACTCTCTTCCTTAGGCGACCAAAGGCTGCACTGGCACACTGAAGGTGGTGTTGGACTTCGTCATCGATGTCGAAAGTAGGATCCCAAGGTATGGAAAGTGGTCCACTTTGTTCAAGGCCAAGTCATGGATCTTGATAATCTGGGGTCAATATTGTGTGGCGGAGGCAGGTTGGTAGGGAACTTTTGTCTTCTCTGTTTGCTTCTCTGTATCTATTCTATCGAATCGTTTTATCATTTTAAACACCATAGCTCATCCCTCAACCTTCTAAACTCAAGCAAGTACAAGCCAGGTTTATGCAACCTGACCTCATAATTTAAGCCCCAGTATTATTCTGGTGAATCATTTCAAGGCAAATATTACTTTCATGAGGTTCGATGCTGTTATGTTTTCAATACGACATTACAAACACACACAGCTTTAAGATGGCTGATAACTTCAGGAAGCCAGTCATGTGACTCCCTCTTTATTGTTGTAAACAGCAATGGCTGCAGTGCCACAGTAGTCCACTGGGTGGAGCTATATATATTACAGGTGCCCAAAACTGAATGTAGTGCTCCAAATGGGGTTTGACCAAGGCTCTGTACTCAGTCCTCCCACCCACCGCCAACAACACCATAAAGCATCCCTACAGTGACCAAGCCCTTGCTCTCACCCAAAGGCCCAATGCTCGAGGTTAAGTAATGTGTCACCATTCACTCCAAGTGACAAAGTCACTTCCAAGGTTTGACGCAAAAATGGACAAGACCTGAAAGTGCTGCAAATAAAAACATTTATGTGTGCAATCACAACAACTGAAACCTAGCACTAACATTTGTTGACACACCCATGTGCTTATCCTTATGCATCTAATTTTGCGTCATTTTTCTTCTGTGAGTGCTTCTATGAGGTGCAACCCCTGTGGCTTCAGCAGAGGTAGAGGCAGCCTGCTCACTCCCTGCTGCGCCTCGTTAGACATTTTTTGTGGTCGTCCTCTGGGTTACGGAGTCTGTGAGGGCCCCGCCAAAGTCTGCTCCTCCTGCAACTGTGCAGGGGCAGACTTGGCCATCATGCTCTGAGGAGGCATCTGTGGCTCTGACTGGGGGGGGAGGCAACGGGGGAGAAGTGTGAGCGTTTTGAGAGGAGCCCACACTTCCATGGCCCCTCTCACCATCATCCCTCTCATGGGCCACCCGCACTTCCCTGCTAGCAAGGAGCTGGAGAGCACCTTGCTGCACAGCAGTGGGGCCATGAAAGCCCAAGTCAACGTTTACATCCCTCCTTGAGAGGAGGTTTATGAGCCTCTGCCATCGGTTGTCCATTGCTAGCATGTGTGTCTGTGCGTGGCCCATTTGCTGATCCATCCAGGTGGCCATCCTTTCCATGGAAGACTACATCATTGCCATCGCCTGCGACATGGCAGTGCTCACGTTGGAGATGGACTCCTTCATTTTCTGAACATTTGCAGACATCGCGGCTGCAAAAGCTGCCAGAGCTTTGTGCAATCGTTGCTGCCCCTCCAAGATCATCCTCTTTCTCGATGGCCCCCGAGGCTAAGCGTTTGCATGCAGCTCAGCAAAGCTTGGAGCATCCTGCTCGGCTGAGACTGAAACCTAAACAGACTGGTGTTTGGGGCACAAATTATTGAAATAATTTCATGAACAAGCATTTGCCATTTTTTTTAAGTGAGTAGGACTCTGCAGCACTTTCATGACAGTGACATTATGCACAAATGGAAGTCACAATGGCCAGGAATTTCCTCCACCGCCATCACTCTGTGGGATGTGTGGTTGAAAGCTCATGTCCAGAGACGTTACAGTTGTGGAGTGGGATCGGCTAATGTGTCTCTGAACAGACAAAAATTGTCTCCCAAGCACTTTTATTATGTAGGCAATACCCTGCAAAGACTTAAATCAGTTTCCAGTACATAATTATTTCAATAATTTATGCTACATTCCATCGATGTTTTAGTTATATAACAGACCAAACACAGGACGGTCAATGGGGAATTGTAATGTGAGACTGATTCCCTGTTCCATTCTATTCCATTCTATGGAGATTGTTTAATTACACAATCCAGTTAAAGCTCTTCTGTCTCTACATTTTGCAGTAATGGGAGGGCAGCTGAATCTCTTCTGTGTTTTGCTGTATCATTAGCTGGCTCCTTTAAACACTGGGATGGACAAATAAATCCACATAGAAAATTAGTTATTTGTCCATGACTTTGTGTAAACTGCCTCCTCATCATGCAAATAGCCTGACTGCAGCAGCTGTGTAATGTCCTCACAGCACCGTCTGCTGGACAGTGACACTCCAAGGCAGGTGAAGAACAGCAACAAAAGGAAGTTCAAAAGACCCCACCCCCTTCTTCTGTACTTCCTTCATTAAACAGCAGTGTCACTGTCAATCCATAATGGCACATAAACCACAAAACCCACTGGGGGAGGGAAGACTTTCTCTGTGTGCTGCATGTAACAGAATTGCAAAACTTTTATAAAGAATATTTAATATCATTTTTATTGCATACGGAGAAAGTCTCGCCCAATTATTTTCCGAGGGAGATCATTGATAGACTGAGTACTTAAGTTAAACATTTTAATAGGAAAAGTGGATGTTCTCGAAAAAGCAAATTGTCAGATACATCTCACATTTACACTGAGAGCCAGTAATGGATTGTAATTAGCTTTAACATAGAAACAGTTAATAATCAAGGAGTACAGATTCAGGGACAACAGAGTTAAATGATAATGGCAAACAGAATGAAAGAGTCAGCAATGATAACATAGAAATATAAAAAACCTTACTTTTAGAATAAGGTAGAATTAATTTAGAATTTTTTTTTTGCCCTCAGCCTGAATCCTGCGACGATACTAATTTCATAACTATTGCGGTGTTGTGAGACTGTGGGCTCAAATTTAGTCCTCTTCATAGTTTTGGAATATTGAGGAGAAATGTAATGTACAGCCCAGAGATCTAATGCCACAATCCTGGCCCCTTTGGCCCAATACTTTACCATGGAGTACATTCACCCACTCCATCATTGGATGACAGATAATTATCATTTCAAACAGTTCCACAAATTAAATCTCATATGTTCCTTTGAAACTAGTTAAAACCTGGTTGTTATTAACATTCAGAGCCAGGCTAAGTGACTGTTAATGTTCCCACATTGGATTCCTAATTTTTCCTCGTGGAGATGTGATCCTTCAAGTGCACTCAGAGCTGATCCATTACATGGGCACAGTGCTGCTCTGAAAATGTATTGGAGATGCCAGATTCTGCAAAATCATTATGATTATATTGCTTTTGCGCAGCAGGACAGCCATCTCAAGTAAAGTTTTCTTTTTGTTTTCATGCAGGCACAGTTGTGTCATGGTGTCCTGGTGTTTTTCGCATAGATGTCAGGATGGACCCATAAATCCAATCGCAATTCAACTTAATTGCCATCACTTGTTTCTCCAAGGCAATTTGCAAGATTAGGCTATTTCTGTAATAAATCTGCCAGCTGGAAGCCTTCCTGGAGCACGCGACCTAGGTCTCGTTCGTGGCCCCCTGGACCCCACCCCTCAACTGACTGAATTCAGCATTATAATTCGTAGTATATGTTTTGTTAGCTTATCTCATTGAGCAGATATAGTAATGGAGCCTCATCAAACAATTATTCTGTTTATATACTGTAATCTACTTTTTAAAATTTTTCTGTTTAACAAAAGAAAAATAAATCATTTTGTTTAACAGAAGTAAAACAGAACCAAGCCCATTCTGAGGTAGATCAGATTATTGGAGTATTGAATTGGAGTCAGTCTGTTTACGTATTGGTCCAAATTGGCACCAACATGAAAACAACTTTTGGTTTGATTTAAACTGCTGATGTTGACAATTTGAAAACATTAAGGGGGTCCTTTTACAAACCCAAGGCCTGGTATTGAGTTTTGTCTGCCAGGAAGACGTATGAAGAATGAACGAATCGAAAATCCCACGGGCCTGCTTAACTCTGTTCCCAAATTCCTGACAGCGTTCCCGGCAGGTGAAGCTTCATAGGGAGAGCAACAATTCTTTACATTACATAAGAATATAAGAATTCGGAGCAGGAGTAGGCCATTCGGCCTCTCGAGCCTGTTCCACCATTCAGTAAGATCATGGCTGATCTTCTATCTCAACTCCACTTTCCTGCACCATCCCCATGTACATTGATTCCTTTAATATTCAAAAATCTATTGATCTCTGTCTTGAATATCCTCAACGACTGAGCATCCACAGCTCTATGGGGTAGAGAATTCCAAAGAATCACCATCCTCTGAGTGAAGAAATTTCTCCTCATCTCAGTCCTAATTGGCCGACCCCTTATTCTGTGACGGTGACAATGTTCTTGAATCTCCAGCCAGGGGAAATATTTTTCCTGCATCTACCCTGTCAAGCCCTGTAAGAATGTTATACGTTTCAATGAGATCACCTCTCATTCTTCTAAATACTAGAGAATATAGGCCTAGTCTACTTACTCTCAACATTACTCCTCCTATGTATCAACAGAACCATATATTGTAATTCCACAGGCATTCTGCCTGACCAATTAACATTATTCCACGAGACTGGTTACAGAAGGATGCGTTTATTTGCAACAGTTAAATGGTCTGATTGGGTTCCCTTGATCACATGACCTGATTGCTGATTGGTCCCCGTGGAGGATAAGACACACCCAGCAGTTTCTCTGGAACGAGTAATTAGAACCGCTCAGCCTATGTATTCAGTGACTTTGCAAAGTGTAATTCGAGCCATTCTGACTACCAACTCCTGACAGGAGAGAGCTCACTCTCAGAGGTTAAGACCTCCCCCCGCCATCATTCAAGTCCCTGCCCCATCCCTGCCAAAGTTCCTGACTCCCCCAGCACAATTCCTGCCCCATCCCAGCCCAAGTTCCTGAACCCCCAGCCTAAGTTCCTGTCCCATCCCAGCCCAAGTTCCTGCCCCATCTCAGCCCAAATTCCTTAATCCCCACCCCAAGTTCCTGACACCTACCCCAGCCCGTACCTGCCCCATCCTAGCCCAAGTTGCTGACAGCCCCAGCACAAGTTCCTGACACCCCAGCCAAGGTTTCTGCCCCATCCCAGCCCAAATTACTGATCTCCCCAGCCCAAGTTCTTGACCCCGCCCCCCTCGCCACAACCTAAGTTCCCGCTCTTTCCCAGCCCAAGTTCCTGACGTTACTGCCTCCCCCCGCCCCCTACCGCGCCATAGATGGGGCATTGTGTGTGGGTCATGGTTTGTTAACAGGTTTATTGGGTATGAAGTGAATAGTGACAGTGTCGTTACGTCCAGAATTCATCCACTCCAATGATGCCACTTGTCACATATGCACCGGGTTTTCTGAGAAATCAACCAGATCGATGGGGAAGATATTGTGGTACGGGTGTAAAGGGGGTGGAGTTCGAAGAACGTGATCCGTCTTCCCTAAGTTCCCTCTGTCTCCCCTCCAATCCCCTCTCCCCCGTCCACTCTTTCTCCCCCAGTTCCCCCAGTCTCTCTCTTTCCACAGTCTCTCTCCCTCTCCCCCCAGTCTCTCACTCTCTCCCCCCAGTCTCGCACTCTCTCTCCCCAGTCTTTTTCTCTCTCCCCAGTCTCTCTCTCTATCTCTCTCTCTCCAGTCTCTCTCTCTCTCTCTCTCTCTCTCTCCCCCTCCAGTCTCTCATTCTCTCCCCAGTCTCTCTCTCTCTCTCCCCAGTCTCTCTCTCTCTCTCTCATGCTCCCCAGTCTCCCCACCCTTTCTCTCTCACTCTCCCCTAGTCTCTCTCACTCTCCCCAGTCTCTCTCTCTCCCCCAGCCTCGCTCTCTCCCCACTCTCTCACTCTCCCCACTCGCTCACTCTCCTCCACTCTCTCAATCTCCCCCACTCTCTTACTCTTCCCACTCTCCCCACTCTCTCACTCTCCCCCACTCTCTCACTCTCCCCCACTCTCTCACTCTCCCCCACTCTCTCACTCTCCCCACTCTCTCACTCTCCCCCCAGTCTCTCTCTCCCCCACTCTCTCTCTCCCCAGTCTCCCTCTCTCTCTGTCCCTAGTCCCTCACTTTCCCCCAGTCTCTCTTTCTTTTCCCCCAGTCTCTCAGTCTCCTCCAGTCTCTCCCTCTCTTTCTCTGCTCCCCCCCTGCCCCAGTATCTCTCTCTCCTCCCAGTCTCTTTCTCTACTCACTCTCTCTCATCCCCCAGTCTCTCTCACTCTCCCCCAGTCTCTCTCACTCTCCCCACTCTCCCCTAGTCTCTCACTCTCCCCCAGTCTCTCTCACTATCCCCACTCTCTCTCTCTCTCTCTCCCCGGTCTCTCACGACCTCCGTTTTTTTCTCTCTCACAGAAGGCTGCAAAAATGTTCATGTAGATAATCACAGTGATATTTTAGACAAAATTCATGAGGGCCGAAATTCAGGGTCCGTATAAAGCCCGTTGCTGCCATTTGCGGCGGCCATGTGGCGGAATCGAGTGGCCGCCGCGTTCCAGTCCATTGGCTGCTCCGACCCAAATTCGGGGATTTTTCGGCCTGTTCCCACTTCCGCCCCACTGCTGCCAACCGCCGCAAGCACGTCATGAAAACGCGCACCGCCGCTCTCCCGCTGCTGCCAGAAGACTTCGACCGAAATTCAAATTAAAAAATCGTTGCCCCGCCTCGCTTTTTCTGTCGGGGCACCTTCTCCTGACCAGCTGGCCCGGCTGAAACCCTGCCTGGTGGCACTGTGGCTGAAGCTCAAAAATCCCCTGATTCTCTCCCCTTTCACAGAGGGGAGAGAGCGTGGTGACACACAAGCACTGTGACGTCACCACCACTCTGCTCCAACTTCCACCCCTCAGCATGACATACCACCACACGTCCGCCCCCACTATGACCGACTTCCGTTCCAACGTTAAAAAATCTTCTAAGCCTGGAAAATCGATCGGACGGCCGCCTCATCGCTCCCGGCGGAAAAAACAGGTAAAAAAAATCATAGGTGTACCAGCTTTCTGGCGGCCTGAATTTCAGCCCCCTGGAGATAATCCAAAAGCCCTAGAAGCAGCTCCAGCTCCAGAAGCAGTGATCTCCACAGGGATCGTGATTCGGCCCCACTTCCGGCTTCCTCGTATGTCACACTGCGCATGCGCGACCGGATTGAGCACGCATGCGCAAAAAGGAGACGGAATCCAAGACGCACATGTACAGAAGGACACAAAAAAGTTGTAGCAAATGATCATTCCGTTTGTAGAAACAAATAACAATGTAGTAAGATTTCCTCAGTGTGCTTTGTGTAGCAAAGTCGCAAACAGCAACAACTTGCATTTATATGACATCTTTAACATAGAAAGATGTCCCAAGGAGCTTCATAGAGGTGTAATCAAAAAAAGCCAAGGAAGAAAATATTAGATGGGGAGACTGTTATGTATGTAAACATTGTAACTGTGTAAGACTTGCCACCAGAGGGTGCAACTGTTGGAGGCCCAAGGGTCACGTGCACATCTCGTGCAAGGGAGTATAAAAGGTTGTCTGCCAGGCTGCTTAGGCACCCTGGAGTTGTATTAAAGAGACTAAGGTCACATCAGTTTTAGCTCACAGTACTCAGTCTTGTGGAGTTCTTCCATACTTAACAGAGACCAAAAACTTTGGTCTAAGAGGTATCTTTTAAGGAGGGTCTTAATGAAGAAAAGACGGTGGAGAGGCGGCAAGCTTTAGGGAGGGAATTCCAGATTGTGGCCGGAGCAACTGAAGACATGCCCACAAGTGGTGATGGGAAGGGAGAGGGAAGATGTACATGAGCCCAGAATCAAAGGCACAGAGGTTACAGAGGGGTGAGGCCATGAAGGGATTTAAACACGAGAACGAGAATTTTAAATTTGAGGCATTGAGGAACTGGGAGGCAATGTACATCAGTGAGGTGATGGGAGAGTGGGACTTGGTGCAGCATTGTATATGGGCAGCAGAGCTTTGGAAACAGAATTGTATAAACAGTTTACACATGGTGCACAGAGAAAATCCTTTCCTGCAATGAGCTATGTCTCTGTTCCCATATAAACCACCACTAACTAATTCATTCTTGTTACAGTTCCAGCCTGAGCTACTACAGGAAACAGTGTTTAAAATGGACATCGTCATCCCTGAAGATTGTAGCAGAAGCTTTTTGGAGCAGTACTTGTAAACAGAAAAAATGACGATGGGTCACTGTTTTAATGTTTTTGACAATATGCACTGTGTTACAGGTATCCTAAGTCCTCACTGCTGCTCTCTCACTTCAGATAGGACATGATTTCAGATTTCTTAAACGGCATAAAGTGAAGGGTTTTGGAGAATTTCTTGCCAAACGTTATCTGAAAAATGAGCCAGTGATCCATGCCAAGTCCATCAAGGCTCTCATACAAAATTGACACTCCGCTACACCCAGCCAGTTCCTTCACATACCCACTGACTTAAAAATAATTCATTCACGAGATGTGGCCGTTGCTGGCAAGGCCAGCATTTATTGCCCATCCCTAATTGCCCTTGAGAAGGTGGTAATGGTAAGCTGCCTTCTTGAACCACTGCACCTTGTGGTGAAAGTACTCCCACAGTATTGTTAGGGAATGAGTTTCAGGATTTTGACCCAGTAGACGATGAAGGAACGGTGATATACTTCCAAGTCAGGATGGTATGTGGCTTGGAGGGGAACTTTAGACCATGGACCGAGTCTCAAAAAAATGCTTTTCTGTTGTCCTCTTTGTGGAAGTAGAACATAAGAACATAAGAAATAGGAACAGGAGTAGGCCATACGGCCCCTCGAGTCTGCTCCGTCATTCAATAAGATCATGGCTGATCTGATCATGGACTCAATTCGACTTCCCTGCCCGCTCCCCATAACCCCTTACCCCCTTATCATTTAAGAAACTGTCTATTTCTGTCTTAAATGTATTCAATATCCCAGCTTCCACAGCCCTCCGAGGCGGCAAATTCCACAGATTTACAACCCTTTGAGAGAAGAAATTTCTTCACATCTTAGTTTTAAATGGACAGCCCCTTATTCTAAGATCATGCCCTCTAGTTCTAGTGTCCCCCATCAATGGAAACATCCTCTCTGCATCCACCTTGTCAAGCCCCCTCATAATCTTAGTCAATAAGATCACCTCTCATTCTTCTGAATTCCAATGAGTAGAGGCCCAACCTACTCAACCTTTCCTCAGAAGTCAACGCCCTCATCTCCAGAATCAACCTAGTGAACCTTCTCTTCTGAACTTCCTCCAAAGCAAGTATAACTTTTCGTAAATATGAAAACTAAAACTGCACGCATTATTCCAGGTGTGGCCTCACCAATACCCTGTATAGCTGTCGCAAAACTTCCATGCTTTTATACTCAATATACTTATACTTATACTACTCATTGGAATTCAGAAGAATGAGAGGTGATCTTATTGACTAAGATTATGAGGGGGCTTGACAAGATGGTTGCAGAGAGGATGTTTCCATTGATGGGGGAGACTAGAACTAGAGGGCATAATCTTAGAATAAGGGGCCGCTCATTTAAAACTGAGATGTGAAGAAATTTCTTCTCTCAGAGGGTTGTAAATCTGTGGAATTCGCCGCCTCGGAGAGCTGTGGAAGCTGGGACATTGAATACATTTAAGACAGAAATAGACAGTTTCTTAAATGATACGGGGGAAGGGGTTATGGGGAGCGGGCAGGGAAGTCGAGTTGAGTCCATGATCAGATCAGCCATGATCTTATTGAATAAAGGCCATTGGCCTTCCTGATAACTTGCTGTACCTGCATACTAACCTTTTGTGTTTCATGCACAAGTACCTCCAGGTCCCGCTGTACTGCAGCACTTTCTCCATTTAAATAATAACTTGCTCTTAGATTTTTTTCTGTCAAAGTGCATGACCTCACACTTTCCAACATTATACTCCATCTGCCAAATTTTTGCCCACTCACCTAGCCTGTCTATGTCCTTTTGCAGATTTTTTGTGTCCTCCTCACACCTTGCTTTTCATCCCATCTTTGTATCATCAGCAAACTTGGCTACGTTGCACTCAGTCCCTTCTTCCAAGTCGTTAATATAGATTGTAAATAGTTGGGGTCCCAGCACTGATCCCTGCGGCACCCCACTAGTTACGGGATGCCAACCAGAGAATAAACCACTTATCCTGACTCTCTGTTTTCTGTTAGTTAGCCAATCCTCTATCCATGCTAATATAGTACCCACAACCCCGTGAACCTTTATCTTGTGCTGTAACCTTTTATGTAGAACCTTGACAAATGCCTTCTGGAAGTCCAAATACACCACATCTACTGGTTCCCCTTTATCCACCCTGTTCGTTACATCCTCAAAAGAATTCTAAAAAATTTGTCCAACATGACTTCTCCTTCATAAATCTATGCTGACTCTGTCTGACCGAATTTTGCTTTTCCAAATGTCCTGCTACTGCTTCTTTAATAATGGACTCCAACATTTTCTCAACCACAGATGTTAGGCTAACTGGTCTATAGTTTCCTGCCTCCTTTTTTAAATAGGGACATTACATTTGCAGATTTACAATCTACTGGGACCTCCCCAGAATCCAGGGAATTTTGGTAAATTACAACCAATGCATCCACAATCCCTACCGCTACTTTTCTTAAGACCCTAGGATGCAAACCATCAGGTCCAGGGGATTTATCTGCCTTTAGTTCCATTATCTTACTGAGTACCACCTCCTTAGTGATTGTGATTGTGTTAAGTTCCTCCCCCCCAATAGCCCCTTGACTATCCACTGTTGGAATTTTGTTAGTGTCCTCTACCGTAAAGACTGATACAAAATATTTGTTCAGAGTTTCTGCCATCTCCATGTTACCCATTACTAATTCCCCGGTCTCGTCCTCTTAGAGGGACCAACATTTACTTTAGCCACTCTTTTCCTTTTTATATACCTATAGAAACTCTTGCTATTTGTTTTTATATTTTGTGCTAGTTTACTTTCATAGTTTATCTTCCCTTTCTTATTCATTTTTTTAGTCAATCTTTGCTGGCTTTTAAAACCTCCCAGTCTTCTGTCCTTCACTTTGTATGCCCTTGTTTTTAATTGGACACTGTCCTTTATATCTTTAGTTAGCCACAGATGGCTATCTTTTTTCTAACACCCTTTCCTCCTCACTGGAATATATTTTCATATTCACACCAATATTAGTTTAGGGACCACGTATCACAAAAATCAATGTTCACATCTTCAAAAGGTAAGCATTTTGCCAAAATTTTCATTAGAAAATAGGCAGAAATCTCATTAAAACTCAGAGTGATGATGTAATTGCGTGTTACTTAAATGACCAATCACAACTGCTGTATTTGTCAGTATTGCAAAATCAGCCAATCACCATCTCTGTACTAGATCAATGAGAGTCAGTGACTTTATGCACGGAAACAATGCAAGTAGTTGTGGGAGCCAAAGGCAACATCATTTCTGTTTAGGCCTATAGCTGGATAAAACTTTTCACCAGTGTTCATCAGATATTTACTGGGACTAGAGAAGCTAAAATTGCAGACAGTGCCATTGAAAGTTTACATCTGGAGCTGGTTATTGCACCAGAAAGATTCGCAACAACCCCACGTTCGATTGGCTATCTTCGGCAGTGCTGCATGTGTTTCACTTATAATTCCAAGGTCGACAGAGCCAAGAAGAAGCAAGAAAGTGAAAATCAGAATATGAACATGAGTACATGTGATTTTACAGTATTTTCTCTGAAACTGTGTCAGCCAACAAATGTTTATATGCAACTTTCGTTCCTTAGTTCAATGGTTATACCGTTTGACACGTTCCATTTTGTGTGCCTGCTTCAGCCCCACATATATCTTTCTTTGTAAACTGACTCTAAACTTCTCACTCCAGTCATAACACGTGGAAACACAACAAAAAACTGTTTTTATGACCAGGGTCATTGTCAGTGGGGCTGATTATAATATCTATTTTATCATTCCTTCGCAGCCATTGCAGAACCAGTACAGAAAGAAGAGGAGGGGAGTGAAGCCGCCACCAAGGTTCGACTACTTCGCTCAAAGATGACAGACCCCAAGGTTATACATGTGAGGGCTTCCCATCTTCTTCCAGTGCAGTGCCTTCTCTGCAAGAAGGATAAGAACATTGTGGAGAGACACAGCCAAAAGAGACAAAAAGAGAGGCTGGTACAATCTGAGACTAAAACTGCAGGTAAGCTGCTCCTTGCAGCAGAAACCCACAAGGATGAGGCAATATCAGTTGTATCACATTACATCAGGCCAAGTTGCATCAGCACCTGTAGTCAAAGACCTTACAAAGGCCGAGGAAAAGGGAGAGCAAACATTCATGACATTTTGTCAGAAGCAACTACAAAACCAAGATGTCAGCTTTAATGATCCTGTCAAGAAGATGAAACTGAAGACTTTCAAGGACTCAGGAAAATCTACCATAACAAAAGTAAAGGTAGAGAGATTGCTCTGAAAGCAGGTCGGAACTTAATTGCCAGACTAAGAGTAGTGGGAATAGTGAGAAAAGTGGACATCAACGAGATGCTGCTTCATATGTTAGGACCATTGCCTTGCCTCTAGCTAATCATGATGGATCCCTCATCAAGACAAACAAAGCCAAGCTCTTACACTTTCTCGAGAGGTCAGTAAACCCACCCCCTACCATTGATGGGATCTCAAGTGGTTCAACATGGGTGTGGGATGCTTTGGCATTGATTCAAGTCATGAAACCACAATCAACATTTGGACAGTTTGCTGACCAAGTACTGAAAGTTCTTGTGAGACAAGCAAAGATGGATAAGTCCAGAGTGATCCACTTTGTTCCTGACAGATACAAGACCAACAGCATCAAAAGTGGTGAGAGGGGACAGAGGTCAGTTGGAAGAACACAAATCACCAAAATCTTCTCTCCTCACCAGAAAATTCCAAAGCAGTCAACAAAATTTCTGTCTTGTGGTGACAAGTAAAATCTTCTCCAGTTTCTCTATGAAAGATGATGCAAGTCTGCAAAGAAGATTATTGATGATGTAACACTCTTTGTTGGACACGGATGTGAGTGCCATGCTATATGTTAGAATGACAGCAAAACAGATCTGGAGGTGGTACCAATCCCAGCACTCTTCTCCAACCAGGAAGAACCCGCCACACGACTACTGCTTCACAGTACATTTGCTGCCAGTTCCAGTGAGCAAGTCATCATAAGCGGTCCTGACACTGATGTCTTTGTACTATGCTTGGTGTTCTGCCAGGACATTGATGCCAAGCTCGACTTTCGCACCGGAAGAGGAAACAACACGTGTACAATAGAAGTTCATCGCATCTTTGATCACTTTAGGAAAGATGCATGCGTTGCTCTCATAGGGTTTCACTGGTTTTCAGGATGTGATTCAGTGAGTGCTCTGTATGGAATGGGGAAGGTGAAATCAGCAAAAGTCCTAGTCACCAGCAAAGAGCACTGTTCGACATTTGAGAAGTTGGGACCCCGTTTGCTGTTTCACAATCTCTTTGTGAAGAATTAGAGGCATACACTTGCGAACTCTACGGGCAGAGTGGATGCAGAGATGTGAACCAGGCCAGATGTCAAATGTTCAAGTCTGGAAGTTATGCAGAGAAGTGCTTGCCACCAAATAAAGATTCACTGTACAAGCATGTACAATGTGCCAATTACCAGTCTGCAATTCACGAGTGATGTCTTAAGAACATGCCGGAAATCCCATCTCCAAAGGACCATGGGTAGAAACTTGAAGATGATGTAATTGTCACAGACTGGATGACATTTCCTCCAGCATCAGCAAGTGTAATGGAGCTTGCACATTGTTCGTGCAAAAAGACCCGTGTGCACAAGGAAGGTGCTCTTGTCTTCTCAACAAGCTACCTTGTACTGACATCTGCTCGTGTGTAGGTTGTGAGAATGTTGCATCTTTGCCTGAGACTTCTAGGGCTGAGGAAACAGATACCCTTGATCCTGATGATGATTCATAGATATGCATTCCGTTTCAGCATTTAACATTTTTTCAGATCTATTTTGTATTTTCAGTACTTCTATCTTTTAAAAATCAATACTATTACGTTTTATTATTATAATTATTATTATAATTATATGGTTGACAAATGAGTGCGTGTGTCCGTCTGAAATGTCAATAAGTGTGTATGAAATAAATGGTTGCTATGGTAGATTTCTTTCTCAGCAACAGATATGAAAACTAAACTTAAATTTATGTATAACTGCACAATATGATGTGTCCTTAGTGATACTTCTTTTTACAAGTTCTTACACTGTCTATGCTTAACATTTAGCAGTAGCACTGATATGTCACCATTGCTAGGAAAATCCTGCTACAACTGTACAGAGTATTGGTGAGACCACACCTGGAGTACTGCGTACAGTTTTGGTCTCCTTATTAAAGGAGGGATATACTTGCATTGGAGGCAGTTCAGAGAAGGCTCACTAGGTTGATTCCTGAGATGAAAGGGTTGACTTATGAAGAAAGGTTGAGCAGGTTGGGCCTATACTATTTGGAGTTTAGAAGAAAGAGAGGTGATCTTATTGAAACATATAAGATACTGAGAGGGCTCAACAAGTTAGATGCAGAGAGGATGTTTCCACTCTTGGGGAAATCTAGAACTAGGGGGCATTGTTTAAGAATAAGGGGTCGCCCATTTAGAACTGAGATGAGGAGAAATTTCTTCTCTGAGTGGTGTAAATCTATAGAATTCTCTATCCCAGAGAGCTGTGGAGGCTGGGTCATTGAATATATTTAAGGTGGAGATAGACAGATTTTTGAACGATAAGGGAGTGAAGGGTTATTCGGAGTGGGCAGGGAAGTGGAGCTGAGTCCAAGATCAGATCACCCATGATCTTATTAAATGGCGGAGCAGGCTTGAGAGGCCAAATGGCCTCACTCCTGCTCCTATTTCTTATGTTCTTATGAAAAGAAAGTCCATAGCCACCATTTTTATGTTTTTCTTTGTTTTTGTCCATTTCTCAGTAACATTCAATTTTCAGACATGGGATCATACGCAAGGATGGTGGAGGAGTTTGGGACTTTGGCTGAAAAGTATGATTCTGTGAGTATGACTATGTCAGGCTGTTGCTCTCCCAATTTTGGCACAAGTCCCCAGATGTTGGTCGAGAGGAATCTGCAAGGTCGACTGGGCTGGGTGTGCTGTTGTCATGTCTGTAGCCGCTGCCGTGGTTGATACTGGGTGGTTCGTCCAGTTTTATTCTACTTATTGTTTTGTGTAGCAGTTTTCTACAACTGAGCGCCTCACTAGGCCATTTTCAGAGGGCAGTTAAGAGTCAACCGCATTGCTTTGGGGGTCTGGAGTCACATATAGGCCAGACTAGGTAAGGACGGCAGATTTCCTTCCCTAAAGGAGATTAGGAGATGGTTTTGATCTAAAGGTCAGTAGCCTGTCCATTACAAGAGAGTCAGATGGGTGTAGAATGTTGTAGTGCCATTACCATCAAACCTCATCATGAGAATCTCAAGGAGACTGGCAAAGTCATTTTACATATCAAACATTGATTTTGCTGAGGTTCCAGTTCTCCTAGAAAACAGAACTTCAGTGTGACCAGGAGTAATAAAAAAACTTATGATAATGGATATTTGTGACAACAAGGACTTTCATAATCAAGTTTGACTTTACAGCTCATTTAAGCCATGACTCAGGCTTATAAGTGATGAATCTTAGTAGGCGTGATCTTCCAGCAGCGATGTTTGTTGCCGTGGCTAAAATCAAGGTCTCCCAACTGATTTCCTGCTTTAAACTTTCTGGATTGAGTAACATTCCTGTACTAAAGTCATATAGTGGCACATATAAACTTCATTATAGAAAATAGATTCATCAAGTTCCAATCACTCGCTCAATTTTGGTTCTCCACATATACTTAATACCAACCTCAGCCTGAGCTGGTCAGTGCATTGGCTGCTCTTGGTTACTCAAGGGGTGTGGAGTGGGTGGGAGACAATAAGAGACGATAAATAAAACCTGCACTGACAGCAGAATTACATGTACGGCTAAGAGGCCGTGACAGAGCACCGAGGTACAGCTATAGACCATTCACAAAAAAACACAACAGCAGCTGTGAAAAATGGGTGACAAAGCATGTCAGAACACTGTCCTTTTATCTCTGTTTCAATTAAGTTGGAAATTAAAGCCAGATTTATGGGATAAAAATTGCCCCTCTCTGACAAAGTTGCTAATAGTGTGAAATGAAATAATTTTATATAGTCTTAAGCCAAATCCCATGGGCAAGAGCCGAATACGAAATATATTCCTTACAATCGATGATTGGATGTAAAAAATAACAATGAAAAATTAAAGGGGCCCAGTCTTAATGAAAATGTCTTCAGTAAACTAACTACTGCTTCTCCTGACCCCACGAGGATAGTAAAAAAGTCTTAAATGGCCTCTTCTGGTCTCAGATCCTGTACTCGCTGACTTCACCTGATGGGAAAGCCCCTCTCCCTCTCAGCCAGAATTAAAATTGCAGTCAGGCCCTGATGACTTTAGGTCCGGACTGGCTTTAAGCAACTGCCTTAGCCACCTGTTCAGAAGAGCAGGTTAAAATGGAAGATGCCAGGATCCAGGCGGGTCATTGGAGAGTTAAGTCTGCCGAACAATTTTAACTGCCTACCCACTTGGTTTCTGCCTGGTGCGTAGGGTTAAAATCGCCACTTCAGTATCAGTCTCTTCCCCTTTCCCTGCCACAGCCCTGCATCTCTGAGCCCCATCTAAACCCAAGCTCCGATTTTAATAATAATGCAATTTATTAAAACAACATCTATTTGAGTTTCAAAGCAGGGGCGGGGCTGTACAGATACCTATCACCGGTTCGAAACGGCAGTATAAGTGGGTATATAGAGAGAGCATTAAAATCAGTGCTCTCAGACAAAAAAAGTAATTTATTTTCATCTTTATTCAATTTCACAAAACATATCTTCCCCATCCTCTCTTCTATCCCCGCTCTTCCCCATTCTCATCTCCACCCTTTTTCATCTTCCCTGTCCTCCTTCCTCAGCTTCCTTTTCCTTCTCTCTGCCTCACTTCCCCTCCTCCCACACTTCCTGTCATGTATGTATGCTTGGGTTTACTAGCCACCAAGGGGCGCCACTGTCGGAAGTCATTGGGCTGTGCCCACGTGTGTGCGGCCCAGGTATAAAAGACCAGCCATCTTGTAATGTAATCACTTTGGGCCCTAATAAAGTAGAGCCAGGTTTGTACCTGTTCGGAGTTTACAGTATTCAGTCTATTGAGTTATTGTATACACAACATTTGGCGACGAGGTAACAGCATGCAAAACTGAGCACAATTGGAATTCTGGAGCATTTTGTGGAGGGAGAAGATTGGGCAGACTTTGTAGCCAGCTTGAACCAGTACTTCGTGGCCAACAAAATGGAGAAAGAGGCAGACGCAGTTCGGCGCCGGGCATTCCTCCTCATGGTTTGCGGTCCGAAAATCTATGGACTCATAAAGAATCTCCTCTCGCCCTTAAATCCAACGGACAAGGACTATGAAACATTGTGTGCTCTGGTATGTGACCATCTCAAACCAGATGAAGGCATCATCATCTCAAGATATCGATTCTATACGCACGTTCGTTCTGAGGGCCAGGATGTATCGGAATTCGTTGCCGACCTAAGACATCTAGCTGGACCGTGTAAGTTCGAAACTGTGTTGGCAAACATGCTGCGGGATTTCTTTGTAATCGGCATCAACCACGAGGTGATCTTGCGTAAGCTACTGGCGGCGGAGATGCTGGATTTGAGCAAGGCCATCACGATTGCCCAATCATGCATGACGATGGACAAAAGCTCAAAGCAGATATAATTGAAAAATCGGAACTCGGCAAGTACTGTAAACAAGATAGTATTGTCGTTTGGCAGAGCTGCATAAGACAGGGCCTACCCGACTGCGTACGCGAAACCTGTGGCTGCTCAAAGTCCGCCAACGGGAATTAATCCGATGTCACCGTGTTGGCGTTGTGGGAGAAATCATCAGCATCATCAGTGTCGGTTTGAACAGTATATTTATAAAAGCTGTTCGAGTGTGGGGCATCTCCAGCGCATGTGTGCGCAACTGAGCAAGCGTGCTGCAACACACCACGTGGAGGATGATGACCAGTCTAGCGCGGATCCGGATATGGAATCCGAGATACCAGAAGAGGAAGTGTATGGACTGTATTCGTTCCTAACAAAGAACCAACCAATAATGATTAATGTAAAACTTACTGGTGTGCCGGTATCGATGAAATTGGACATGGGTGCGAGTCAATAAATAATGAGCCAGAGGTCATTCGACAGACTGTGGGATACAAAGGCTGTGAGGCCTAAGCTGAGTCCAGTCAATGCCAAGTTGTTACATACACTAAAGAACTCATAACGGTGATTGGCAGTGTAGTAATCAAGGTGTCGTATGATGGTGCGGTTCATGAATTACCGTTATGGATTGTTCCAGGCAATGGTCCAATGCTGTTCAGCAGGAACTGGTTAGAAAAAATCAAATGGAACTGGAACGATATCAAAGCATTGTCGTCGGAGGAGGATACTCCATGTGCTCAAGTGCTGAGCAAGTTCCCCTCGCTGTTTGAATCAGGCATCGGCAATTTCACGGGAGCCAAGGTGCAGATCCACGTGGACTCGGATGCAAGACCCGTCCATCATAAACATAAGAACATAAGAAATAGGAACAGGAGTAGGCCATATGGCCCCTTGAGCCTGCTCTGCCATTTAATAAGATCATGGCTGATCTGATCATGGACTCAGCTCCACTTCCCCGCTCATTCCCCATAACCCCTTATCCCCTTATCATTTAAGAAACTGTCTATTTCTGTCTTAAATTTGTTCAATGTCGCAGCTTCCACAGCTCTCTAAGGAAGCGATTTCCACAGATAAACAACCCTCTGAGAAAAGACATTTCTCCTCATCTCTGTTTTAAATGGGCGGCTCCAAATTCTACGATCATTCCCTCTAGTTCTAGTCTCCCCCCATCAGTGGAAACATCCTCTTTGCGTCCACATTGTCAAGCCCCCTCATAATCTCGGGCAGTTCCATACATGAGGGAGAAGTCAGAGAGGCGGAGCGGCAGCGTCGGGAGGCCAGCCAGTGCAGCTGCAGCAGGGAGAGAAAACAAAAAAGAAGTAGAAAGAAATCAAAGGGTGATGTCACAGCCAAAGGGGTAAGTGATTGGCTGGTGATTGGTGAGTAGTTTTTCTTTTTCTTTTCCTTTATCGGTAGGGAACCTTTATCATTGTTGTTGCCAAATTAAGTTAATCTAGGGTTCTCAGCTCAGCAGAGCTCAGACACATGTCGTGCTCCTCCTGTACTAGGTGGGAACTCAGGGACGCTTCTAGTGTCCCTGACGATTACATGCGCAGGAAGTGTATCCGGCTGCAGCTCCTGACAGACCGCATTGTGGCACTGGAGCTGCGGGTGGATTTACTCTGGAGTATCTGTGATGCTGAGGATGTCATGAATAGCACATTTAGTGAGTTGGCCACACCGCAGGTAAAGGGTACACAGCCACATAGGGGATTGGTGACCAACAGGAAGAGCAGTGGAAGGAAGGTAGTGCAAGGGTCCCCTGCAGTCATCCCCCTGCAAAACAGATACACCGCTTTGGGTACTGTTGCGGGGGATGACTCATCAGGGGAGGGCAGCAGCAGCCAAGTTCATGGCACCGTGGGTGGCTCTGCTGCACAGGAGGGCAGGAAAAAGAGTGGGAGAGCTATAGTGGTAGGGGATTCTATTGTAAGGGGAATAGATAGGCATTTCTGTGGCCGCAATCGAGACTCCAGGATGGTATGTTGCCTCCCTGTTGCAAGGGTCAAGGATGTCTCGGAGAAGCTGCAGGATATTTTGAAGGGGGAGGGTGAACAGCCAGTTGTTGTGGTGCATATAGATACCAACGATATAGGTAAAAAATTGAATGAGGTCCTAGAAGTCAAATTTAGGGAGCCAGGAGCTAAATTAAAAAGTAGGACCTCAAAGGTAGTAATCTCAGGATTGCTACCAGTGCCATGTGCTAGTCAGAGTAGGAATAGCAGGTTAGCTCAGATGAATACATGGCTTGAGGAGTGGTGCAGAAGGGAGGGGGTTCAAATTCCTGGGACATTGGAACCGGTTCTGGGGGAGGTGGGACCAGAACAAACCGGACGGTCTGCACCTGGGCAGGAACGGAACCAATGTCCGAGGGGAGTGTTTGCTAGTGCTGTTGGGGAGGGGTTAAACTAATATGGCAGGGTGATGGGAACCTATGCAGGGAAACAGAGGGAAGTAGAATGGGGGCAGAAGCAAAAGATACAAAGAAGAAAAGTAAAAGTGGAGGGCAGAGAAACCCAAGGCAAAAAGCAAAAAGGGCCACATTACAGTAAAATTCTAAGGGGGCAAAGTGTGTTAAAAGGACAAGCCTGAAGGCTTTGTGCCTCAAAGCGAGGAGTATTCATAATAAGGTGGATGAATTAACTGTGAAGGCAGCAATTAATGAATATGATATAATTGGCATCACGGAGACATGGCTCCAGGGTGACCAAGGCTGGGAATTTGACATCCAGGGGTATTCAACATTCAGTAAGGATAGACAGAAAGGAAAAGGAGATGGGGTGGCGTTGCTGGTTAAATAGGAAATTAATGCAATAGTAAGGAAGACATTAGCTTGGATAATGTGGAATCGGTACGGTTGGAGCTACGGAATACCAAAGGGCAGAAAACGCTAGTGGGAGTTGTGTCCAGACCACCAAACAGTAATAGTGAGGTTGGGGACAGCATCAAACAAGAAATTAGGGAAGCATGCAATAAAGGTACAGCAGTTATCATGGGCGACTTTAATCTACATATAGATTGGGCTAACCAAACTGGTAGCAATGCGGTTGAGGAGGATTTCCTGAAGTGTATTAGGGATGGTTTTCGAGACCACTATCTCAAGGAACCAACTAGAGGGCTGGCCATCCTAGACTGGGTGATGAATAATGAGAAAGGACTAATTAGCAATCTTGTTGCACGAGGCCCCTTGGGGAAGAGTGACCATAATATGGTAGAATTCTTTATTAAGGTGGAGAGTGACACAGTTAATTCAGAGATTAGGGTCCTGAACTTAAGGAAAAGTAACTTTTATGGTATGAGACATGAATTGGCTAGAATAGACTGGCGAATTATACTTAAAGGGTTGACAGTGCATAGGCAATGGCAGACATATAAAGATCACATGGATGAACTTCAACAATTGTACATCCCTGTCTGGAGTAAAAATTAAACGGGGAAGATGGCTCAACCATGGCTAACAAGGGAAATTAAGGATTGTGTTAGATCCAAGGAAGAGGCATATAAATTGGCCAGAAAAAGCAGCAAACCTGAGGACAGGGAGAAATTTAGAATTCAGCAGAGGAAGACAAAGGGGCTAATTAGGAGGGGGAAAATAGAGTATGAGAGGAAGCTTGCTGGGTACATAAAAAGTGACTGCAAAAGCTTTTATAGTTATGTGAAGAGAAAAAGATCAGTGAAGACAAACATAGGTCCCTTGCAATCAGATTCAAGTGAATTTATAATGGCGAACAAAGAAATGGCAGTCCAGTTGAATAAATACTTTGGTTCTGTCTTCACAAAGGAAGACACAAATAACATTCCAGAAATACTAGGGGACCGAAGGTTGAGTGAGAAGGAAGAACTGAAGGAAATCCTTATTAGGCGTAAAATTATGTTAGGGAAATTGATGGCATTGAATGCCGATAAATCCATGGGGCCTGATGGTCTGCATCCCAGAGTACTTAAGGAAGTGGCCCTAGAAATAGTGGATGCATTGGTGATCATTTTCCAACAATCTATCGACTCTGGATCAGTTCCTATGGACTGGAAGGTGGCTAATGTAACCCCACTTTTTAAAAAAGGAGGGAGAGAGAAAACAGGGAATTATAGACCGGTTAGCCTGACATCAGTAGTGGGGAAAATGTTGGAATCAATTATTAAAGATGAAATAGCAACGCATTTGGAAAGCAGTGCCAGGATCGGTCCAAGTCAGCATGGATTTATGAAAGGGAAATCATGCTTGACAAATTTTCTAGAATTTTTTGAGGATGTAACTAGTAGAGTGGACAAGGGAGAACCAGTGGTTGTGGTGTATTTGGACTTTCAATAGGCTTTTGACAAGGTCCCGCACAAGAGATTGGCGTGCAAAATTAAAGCACATGGTATTGGGGGTAATGTACTGACGTGGATAGAGAACTGGTTGGCAGACAGGAAGCAGAGAGTTGGGATAAATGGGTCCTTTTCAGAATGGCAGGCAGTGACTAGTGGAGTGCCGTAGGGCTCAGTGCTGGAACCCCAGCTATTTACAATATACATTAATGGTTTAGATGAAGGAATTGAGTGTAATAGCTCTAAGTTTGCGGATGACACTGAGCTGGATGGCAGTGTGAGCTGTGCGGAGGACACTAAGAGGCTGCATGGTGAATTGGACAGGTTAGGTGAGTGGGAAAATGCATGGCAGATGCAGTATAATGTGGATAAATGTGAGGTTATCCACTTTGGTGGCAAAAACACGAAGGCAAAATATTATCTGAATGGCGGCAGATTAGGAAAAGGGGAGGTGCAACGAGACCTGGGTGTCATGGTTCATCAGTCAGTGAAGAAGGCAAATGGTAAGTTGGCCTTCATAGCTAGGGGATTTGAGTATAGGAGCAGGGAGGTCTTACTGCAATTTTACAGGGCCTTGGTGAGGCCTCACCTGGAATATTGTGTTCAGTTTTGGTCTCCTAATCTGAGGAAGGACGTTCTTGCTATTGAGGGAGTGCAGTGAAGGTTTACCAGACTGATTCCTGGGATGGCAGGACTGACATATGAGGAGAGATTGGATCAACTGGGCCTGTATGCACTGGAATTTAGAAGGATGAGAGGGGATCTCATAGAAACATATAAAATTCTGATGGGAATGGACAGGTTAGATGCTGGAAGAATGTTCCTGATGTTGGAGAAGTCCAGAACCAGGGGACACAGTCTAAGGATAAGGGGTAAGCCATTTAGGACTGAGATGTGGAGAAACTTCTTCACTCAGAGAGTTGTTAACCTGTGGAAATCTCTAGCGCAGAGAGTTGTTGATGCTAGTTCATTGGATATATTCAAGAGGGAGTTAGATATGGCCCTTATGGCTAAATGGATCAAGGGATACAGAGAGAAAGTAGGAAAGGGGTACTGAGGTGAATGATCAGCCATGATCTTATTGAATGGTGGTGCATGCTCGAAGGGCCAAATGGCCTACTCCTGCACCTATTTTCTATGTTTCTATGATGGTCGAAATTGAACTGGACAGACTGGACAGCGTGAAGGGATCATATCACCGGTCGAATTTAACGAATGGGCCAGCCCCATTGTTCCCATGTTGAAAAGTGATGGCACTGTCATGATTTGTGGAGACTACAAGGTTATGATCAACCAAGTTTCGAAAGAGGATCAATACCCATTACCGAAGGCTGATGACCTGTTTGTAGCACTAGCTAGGGGGAAGTCGTTTACAAAACTGTATCTGATGTCGGCCTACATGACACAGGAGCTGGTTGACACGTCGAAGAAACTTACGTGCATCAACACTTCAACAGGTGCCCTTTTGGAATTCACTCGGCTGCAGCCATATTTCAGAGGAACATGGAGAGTCTACTGAAGTCCGTCCCCAGAACCGTTGTGTTCCAAGATGACATACTGGTCACAGGTCGTGACTCTGTCGAACATCTGAACAACCTGGAAGAGGTTCTACCTTGTCTGGACAAAGTGGGACTCAGAATGAAACACTCGAAGTGTGTCATCATGGCACCAGATGTCGAATTCCTTGGGAGGAAAATTGCAGCTGACGGTATCAGGTCTATGGACTCGAAAACCAAGGCCATCAAAAATGCACCCAAGCCTCAGAATGTGACGGAGCTGCATTCGTTCCTTGGTCTACTGAACTACTTCGGTAATTTCTTACCTAGATTGAGCACCTTATTAGAGCCACTGCACATGCTGCTAAGAAAAGACGATAACTGGGTTTGGGGTGCGTCTCAAGATAGAGCTTTTGAGAAAGCTACTAATCTGCTTTGCTCTAACAAGCTGCTGGTACATTGTGATCTGTGTAAGCGTCTAGTATTGGCCTGTGATGCTTCATCATATGGAGTTGGTTGTGTGCTCCAACAAGCTAATGAGTCGGGAAAATTACAACCTGTTGCATATGCTTCAAAAAGTTTGTCAAAGGTGGAAAGAGCCGACAGCATGGTAGAGAAAGAAGCACTATCCTGTGTGTATGGGGTTTAAAAGATGCGTCAGTACCTGTTTGGTCTTCGGTTTGAACTGGAAACAGATCACAAGCCACTCATTTAATTGTTTTCAGAACACAAAGGTATCAATACCAATGCATCGTCTCGCATCCAGAGGTGGGTGCTGACATTATCTGCCTATGATTATATCATTCGCCATAGACCTGGCACTGAGAATTGTGCCGATGCATTGAGCCGTCTGCCGTTGCCCACACCAGAGGTGGAAACGCCACAACCAGCAGACCTACTGTTGGTCATGGATGCTTTTGAAAGTGAAGGAACTCCTTTCACGGCCCAACAAGTTAAGACCTGGATCAGCCAGCACCCAATATTATTGGTTGTGAAACGTTGCATCCTTAGTGGTGATTGGTCTGCCATACCCAAGCAAATGTGTGAGGAGACCAAACCTTACATCCGCCGCAAAGACGAACTATCCATTCAATCAGATTGTATACTGTGGGGTAATCGTATTGTTATGCCCAAGAAAGGCAGAGAGAAATTTGTGCATGATCTACATAGCTCGCATCCCGATATTGTCATGATGAAAGCCATTGCCAGGCCTCATGGATGGTGGCCTTGAATTGACTCTCATCTGGAATCATGTGTGCATCAGTGCAACACTTGCATGCAGCTTAGTAAATCACCAGCGGAATCGCCACTGAGTCTGTGGTCGTGACCATCTAAACCATGGTCCAGGATCCACATCGACTTTTCAGGTCCCTTCCTGGGAAAAATATTCTTAGTTGGGTGGATGCTTGTTCCAAGTGGATAGAGTGTACAATCATATCATCCAGCACGTCAGTGGGATCGAAAAATACCCTGTTCTTTCATTCCCCGTGAAGCCAACCAGCTCGTAGGGCATACCGCTGGACAGGGACGAGGAGGCCGGGTCCTCTGTGTGGACAAGGGTGCTTGAAGCCCCCGTGTCCAACAAGTAAGTTCCCTGGTTCCCCTCCACCTCCATTTTTACCCACGGTCTTCCCCACGAGTCATAGTCCAGCGGACACAGGTAGGCAGGCTTGGTGGGTGCTAGCCATAGTTCCTGCCGTATGGGAGCTGTGGGGATCTCTCTATCCACCGCTACATTGATATGGCCAGTACCTGTCAGCAGCCGCCTGAGGGTTTCTACAATGGTTTCAAACACTGTTGTGGCACCCGCTTTCTCATTACCCGGTTTCACCTCCGTGGGTATTTTTACTTCTTTCACGCGGTAGGGGTTGGCCCTGCAGTTGCTGCAGTCGTGGCCAGGCTTACTGCACTCGTAACACACCCCCCTTCTATCGGGAGGATGTCCACCCTCCTGATGCTACTGTCTCCTGGGGGTTTGGTTGGGTTGCACCACATGCACCCGGCCTTTTACTGTTTTCTCTGGCTTCCCCTCTTCCTCCCCATCTCGCTGCCGTGTGGCAGCCAGTCTGCCTATCACGATGGCTTCGGTGAGATTGGGGTCTCCCGGGATGAACCAGAGATTTGCCCTTTCCTTGACACTGGGCAGGCTGTTCGCAATTATGGTGCGAAACCATGCTTCCCTTTGGTCCGCTGTAAGGTTGTTTCTGACAAACAGGCCACCACATACTGTGCTGTAGACCAGCCATAACCTTTCCATGTATATCTGCGGGGCCTCCCCTACTAACTGCCGTGTTTTCGCTATCCTTTCAAAAGGACTACCTTCGTTCCACCCCATGGCCTCTAGGATACCCCTTTGTAGTGCTACGAGAGTGCTTTGTCCCCCGCGACAATCTGGGGGAAGAGCCTGGTAGATCTTCCCGTCAATGGAAAAAAGGAGCACTTTAACTGCTTCCGCGTTATCGCATGTGTTCATGTCCACTGCCTGCGCTATCTCCAGGAAGTGAGCATACGGATCTCCCAGTCTAGTGAGCTTTGGGATATGTGATACCATGGCCTTTAATGCAGCAACTGAATGCGGAATGATAAACTTGCTGTCCAGCGGTCCTTGGGGTTGTGCACCTTGTGGGGGACCGTGCTTCCTCTGTACAGCCGGGCACATCGGTCCCGCGGCAGACACCACCACTGGCTCCCCGCTTTCCTCAGCCTCAACTGCCTCTGAATTTAAATCTGCAGACTCGACCCTTTCTGCGGGTGTCCCGTACCCCTTTGGCTGGACCGGCTCTACCTGGCCGATCCCATGCCCTGTGGGTTTCTTGGGCTGCACCCTCTGATCCTCCGTAAGGCCTGCCGGACACACTACCGGCGCCTCAGGAGGCGGTCGACTGTCCTCTGCCACCGGATCCTCTGCCACTCCCCAATACCCTGACTCGTTGGTTGCCTCCCTGCGCCCCAACAGACAGACTGCCCCCTTTACCTGGGACAGAGCCTGGAGGAAGGATTGGATCCGCTTATGGCAGGGCGCATGATCTGCCTTCTCATGGCTTATTTCGGCATTAACTTTATAGGCTGTGCGCAAATTCCTTAATTGGACCTGAAGCTCTTGGACCTGCTGGGCATAAGCTGCACTCTGCTCCCTGTACTTCTGTTCCGTAGCCCGTGACACCGTAACCTGACTCTGCAGGTACTCCTGATGGTTTCGGAACGTTTCCTCTAACTGTGCCCTTCTATTCCTTTCCTCTATTAGCTCTTCTGTGACCTTAGTACCCACGGCCCCCCTGGCCGCTGAGGTTATAGCGGCATCTTTTAATCCTCCTGTAATTTTCCTATCTGGAGGTCTAACTCCTGAACCTGCCTAGTTAAACATATCAGCCAAATTGCCTTTTCTACCCTTTTGTTATGTGTAGGCCCTTCTGTCCACTGGGCTGCCGTGTCCGCTGGACGTGGTGCCCTGGTCAGGTTCTGAACCCACGTTTTGGCAAAATTGACCTTGGAGAAAACATATTCCGTGATTCTCTCCTCCATTTTAGATTTTTCCAGTACCACCTTCTCTGAGGCTGTAAGCTCATTCTCCCACTGAGCTCCTACCTGGCTTGCCATAAGTGTAGGGGGTTTTTGCTCTGCCCAATCACGGGGGTCTTTGGTGGCTGTTGGTGTATTGGACCTCTCTGTCCCTTCCAGGGGACGGTCCAGCAGCTTATGGTTCGCTGACCACTAAACTGGCGGTTTCAAAGCGCCCTATCACCCCTATCTGGTTCTAAGCTCAGAATTTTGGTGGATTATGAGCTTCCACAAAGGAAAACAAAACAAGTGGTACTTGGAACAAAAAAGGACGGGTAAGTCCAATTTATTAACAACGGTAAGTTTCCAACAAGGTCAAACTTCATCAAAACACGTATCTGACACACACTTATAAACTATGAAAATCTATGGGAAGAAACGGACACAACGAAAACCTTACATAATTTTATCTTTACAAGACAGTTCCAACACCACCCCCACCCCCCTTTTTACCTGACTGACCTAGGCTGACAGTTGGGAAAAGAAAACTCCAGTATAATATTTACGATCCCTTTTGACAGTTATTTTTTTAGCCTTAGGATGGTTGGTTTACGGGGTAGCTGGAGTGAATGTTGCCTCTCCCAGTTATTTCGGTCTCCGGTTCTTCAGCTGGTTGGCCTCGGAGCGTTGTTCGGTGTGCGGCTCGGCTTCTTGAGACGATGTTGGGCCTTTCAGTAGTTGGGTTGTATATCTGCACACAAGCCGAGTCCAGGGCCCGTACGATGGTATGTTTCACAGCCGTTAACAGTCTGTCTCTGTTCTCTCTCGGTTTCTGTCTTGCTGCTCCTCGACTCCTTCTCCGACCGCTCCAGCTGCTTTCTCTCTGTTGTTTGTCTGTGGTTTTGAAGTTCTTATTCTTCCAGCTGCTTTTTCTGCTATATTCAAACTGGGCCGGGTAGTGCCCATTGGTTGAGGATTTCCCCGCTTCAGGCCCAACTTGACCCCTGATTGGTCTGCCAGAATGCACTTTTCCCCTATTGGCCAGTGCCTCTGTCTCACTTTTGAGTCAGACTCCACAATGTAATCAGAAGATGTCACAGGTAGGTGTGAGGACCGGGGTATTGTTTCAGTGCACATTGGTGCCTCAACGTCTGTTGGTCCATTGTAACGTCCCGGGAGTCAATTACCACAGTGATCTCCGGGCTATTGTCCATTGTCCATATTAATTAGGTAGATAATGGTCCACATTCATAATTTGATTATGGGTGAGTCATATTTTCAAACTGGGCCGGGTAGTCCCATTGGTTGAGGATTTCCCCGCTTCAGGCCCGATTCGACCCCTGATTGGCCTGCCAGAATGCACTTTTCCCCCATTGGCCAGTGCCTCTGTCTCGCTTGTGAGCCAGACTCCACAATGTCTGTATCCGCCCACATGTTTCCCAGCCTGCCTGGTTTGAGGGTTTGACTTGGCCAAAAATGTTCATTTAAAATGTATAGGACGGTCCCTTTTAGTTTTCTTGTCCTTAGGGTGATCCAATAAAATGCGGCCGTGGATTTTCGATCCTTACACTTCACCAGTATGGAGCTTCAAGTGTTCATGAAACTCAATGGTATCAAACATGTGAGGTCAGCACCATTCAAACTGGCATCCAATGGACAAGCAGAGCGTGCAGTCCAAACCATCAAGCAGAGTATGAAACGTGTAACTCAAGGTTCACAGCAAATTCGCTTGTCACGCATATTGCTTAGTTACAGGACAAGATCCCATACGGTTACCGGGGTCCCCCCTGCTGAACTATTGATGAAGAAAGGTCTCAAGACTACGCTCTCTCTTGTCCAACATGACTTGAATAATCATGTCGAATACAGACGTCAAAGTCAGCAAGGGTATCATGATCGCGCTACTGTATCGTGCATCATTTTTATCAATGATCCTGTGTATATACTGAATTATGGTCAAGGTCCCAAATGGATCGCTGGTACTGTTACAGCCAAGGAGGGTAACAGAGTGTTTATCGTTAAGCTCAAGAATGAGCAGACATGCAGGAAACATGTCAATCAGATAAAGCTGCGGCACACGGATGAATCGGAACAGTCTGAGGAAGACACAATCAATGACCAACCAACCTACCCTCAGTCATCAGAGGACTCCGCTGTCATCAATGAATCTGGACTTTCAATCACTGACATGGTCAATGAATCTGGAATTTCAATCACTGACATGGTCAATGAATCTGGACTTTCAATCCCTGTCATGGTCATTACCACTCCCATCAGATCGGCTACCCAGCCCCCAGTCTTACAGACTCAGAGCGCTCGCCCAAGGCTGGACTTAAACTGAGATGTCAACTCGGGAGCATAAAGCCCCGGACCATCTCAATTCGTAAAAAGACTGTTACTAATATCTTAAAGGGGGATATTGTCATGTATGTATGCTTGGGTTCACTAGCCACCAGGTGGCGCCACTGTCGGAGATCATTGGGCTGTGCGCACATGTGTGCGGCCCAGGTATAAAAGGCCAGCCATCTTGTAATGTAATCACTTTGGGCCCAAATAAAGTAGAGCCAGGTTTGTACCTGTTCGGAATTTACAGTATTCTGTCTATTGAGTTATTGCATACACAACACTTCCCCTCCTCCCTCACTTTCCCTCCTCACTCTTGCTACCTCTCCTTCCCTCTCCCCCTCCCTCAAGGTCAGTGTGGATTTTATTTTGTAACAAAATATGCACTCTTCAAATATATATATTTATATAGATACTTACCAACTTTGACTGAATAAATTGTGTAACTAAATACATACAAGGTTTGCAATATATAATAAACAATAATAATGGAAGCATAGTATATATTATATAGAACTGCATAAGCATTAATCTTAGAGCCTGCTTCTGTCATTTACTTTAAGCCTCAGCCCCGGGGACTCCTCTGCTCCTTGCCTCCGGCTGTTTTGCTCCATGGCTTGTGTTGCATTCCTCATGCAATTGCTTGGTTCCTCTTGCTACTTTCGATTCCCCTCCTGACTCCTCTGCTCCTCAGCCAGTGCCCTGGATACACTTTTTTTGCCCTGTTCAAGTGGCCTATCATCAATCTAAAACAGTTGCCAGCCCCCTCCCCCCGCTTACAATAAAACACTCAACTGGTCCTGCCTTCCTTAAGGATATGGCCAAACAACCAGCACAAAAAAAGAACCTTTTAAAGGTTAATTCTGCATATCCATCTCTGATTGACGTATTCCGCCCACACGGGAGGTAAGACTTTTCTACTAGATCTGGCGCATAATGCAGAATGTCAGTTGATTCCGCACTCCTAGTTCAGGCTGACTTATTACTGGTGAGTGTTATTCAGAGAGAAAGAAGAAAAAACCGAAGTAACACAGGCCAAGTCTGTGCATTTCTGTAACACTCTATCATCAGTTGCGGATGCATTGGTTGTAATTTACCAAAATTCCCTGGATTCTGGGGAGGTCCCAGCAGATTGGAAAACTGCAAATGTAACGCCCCTATTTGAAAAAGGAAGCAGACAAAAAGCAGGAAACTATAGACCAGTTAGCCTAACATCTGTTGTTGGGAAAATGTTAGAGTCCGTTATTAAAGAAGCAGTAGCAGGACATTTGGAAAAGGATAATTCAGTCAGGCAGAGTCAGCATGGATTTACGAAGGGGAAGTCATGTTTTACAAATCTTCTGGAATTCTTTGAGGATGTAACTAACAGGATGGATAAAGGGGCACCAGTGGATGTGGTGTATTTGGATTTCCAGAAGGTATTTGACAAGGTGCCGCATAAAAGGTTACTGCACAAAATAAAAGTTCACGGGGTTGGGGGTAATGTATTAGCCTGGATAGAGGATTAGCTAACAAATAGAAAACAGAGAATCAGGAGAAATGGTTCATTCTCTGGTTAGCAATCAGTAACTAGTGGGGTGCCGCAGGGATCAGTGCTGGGACCCCAACTATTTACAATCTATATTAACGACTTGGAAGAAGGGACTAAGTGTAACATCGCCAAGTTTGCTGATGATACAAAGATGGGAGGAAAAGCAATGTGTGAGGAGGACACAAAAAATCTGCAAAAGGACATAGACAGGCTAAGTGAGTGGGCAAAAATTTGGCAGATGGAGTATAATGTTGGAAAGTGTGAGGTTATCCACTTTGGCAGGAAAAATAAAAAATCAAAATTATTATTTAAATGGAGAAAGATTGCAAAGTGCTGCAGTACAGTGCGACCTGGAGATACTTGTGCATGAAACACAAAAGGATAGTATGTAGGTACAGCAAGTGATCAGGAAGGCCAATGGTATCTTGGCCTTTATTGCAAAGGGGATGGAGTATAAAAGCAGGGACGTCTTGCTACAGCTATATAAGGTATTGGTGAGACCACACCTGGAATACTCCGAGCAGTTTTGGTTTCCATATTTAAGAAAGGATATACTTGCTTTGGAGGCAGTTGAGCGAAGGTTCACTAGGTTGATTCTGGGGATGAGGGGGTTGACTTATGAGGAAAGGTTGAGTAGGTTGGGCCTCTACTCATTGGAATTCAGAAGAATGAGAGGTGATCTTATCGAAACGTATAAGATTATGAGGGGGCTTGACAAGGTGGATGCAGAGATGGGGGAGACCAGAACTAGAGGGCATGATCTGAGAATAAGGGGCCGCCCATTTAAAACAGAGTTGAGGAGAAATTTCTTCTCTCAGAGGGTTGTAAATCTGTGGAATTCGCTGCCTCAGAGAGCTGTGGAAACTGGGACATTGAATAAACTTAAGAAAGAAATAGACAGTTTCTTAAACGATAAGGGGATAAGGGGTTATGGGGAGTGGACAGGGAAGTGGAGCTGAGTCCATGATCAGATCAGCTTTGATCTTATTGAATGGCGGAGCAGGCTCGAGGGGCTTTATGGCCTACTACTGTTTGTATTTCTTGTGTTCTAATCAGTTATAACCTTTAAATACAGTGAAGGTCAAAAAGATCAAAATGCCTCCAGGTGTAGCCCAGATGCTCCATTCACACTGCTGTCATCAAACATGGAAGTGCTGGGCCTGGCTGAAAATAAAATCTGCAAGATATCTGCATAATTTCTTTTGCTTTACTACTGAATATACTTTAATGAATAGAGAAAATCCACATTGAGGGGAGGGGAAATAATATCTGTGTGCCCCGTGTTGGTCCTACCAATTATTCCAGGGTTCTATGATGTCCTAGGTGTGTAGGCAAAAATTTGATAGAATCATAGAATGGTTACAGCAGGGAAGAGAGCCATTTGGCCCATCGAACCCATGCCGGCTCCCTGCAAGGGCACCTCAGCTAGTCCCACTCCCCCCGTCCTTTCCCCCTAGCCCTGCAAAATTTTTTCTTTCAGGTACTTATTCAACTCCCTTTTGAAAGCAGTGATTGAGTCTGCCTCCACCACCCTTTCAGGCAGTGCATTCCAGATCCTAACTACTCCCTGTGTAAAAAAGTTTTTTCTTATGTCACCTTTGGTTCTTTTGCCAATCACCTTAAATCTGAGTCCTCTGGTTTTCGACACGCCTACCAATGGGAACAGTTTTCTCTATCTACTCTGTCCAGGTCCCTCATGATTTTGAAATTTAAAAAGTCAAAGGGAAAGTAGAAGGCAATAGAGCAGAGTAGTGATGGGGTTAATGATAACCAGAGTGTGACAGGAAGGGATAGAATGTGTAAAGTCCTGTCCCCTCAGTACAGATTCACACGAGGCATGTAGGGAAGTCAAGGTCACTCTGGACCTGCACCTTTATTTCACAGCTCTGGAATGCTGCACTTGCCTGAGACCTGTCCTTATATACCTGTCTCTTGCAAGTGCACCCCTGGTGGTAAGGTGTGCTGGTGGTTACAGGTCATATCTTATTATAGTCATGTATAGCATGTCAGGATACAGTTATATATAATAATGTAAGATACATGACAGAATGTATAAAAATAAGAGTGTATCAGAAAGTGGAGTCAAAGCAGGGAAAGATGGTAAAAAGGCAAAATTAAAAGCTCTTTGTCTGAACGCACGCAGTATTCATAGAATCATAGATTCATAGAAATTTACAGCACGGAAGGAGACCATTTCGGCCCATTGTGTCCACGCTGGCCGACCAAGAGCTCTCTAGCCTAATCCCACTTTCCAGCTCTTGGTCCATAGCCCTGTGGTGAGGGTTTCTGCCTCTACCACCATTTCAGGCAGTGAGTTCCAGACCCCCACTACCTTCTGTGTGAAGAAATTACCCCTCATATCTCCTCTAAACCTCCCCCGAATTACTTTAAATCTATGTCCCCTGGCTGTTGACCCCTCTGCCAAGGGAAACAAGTCCTTCCTATCAATTCTATCCAGGCCCCTCATAATGTATACATCTCAATCAGGTCTCCTCTCAGCCTCCTCTGTTCCAAAGAAAACAGACCCAGCATCTCCAATCTTTCCTCATTGCCAAAATTCTCCAGTCCAGGCAATGTTCTTGTAAATCTCCTCTACACCCTTTCCAGTGCAATCACATCTTTCCTGTAATGTGGTGACCAGAACTGCACACAGTACTCCAGCTGCAGCCTAACCAGTGTTTTATACAGTTCAAGCATAATCTCCTTGCTCTTGTATTCCATGCCTAGAGTATTAAAGGCATCCATATGCCTTCTTAAAGCTGGCCTGCTACCTTTAGGGATCTGTGGACCTACACACCAAGGTCCCTTTGTTCCTCTATACTTTTCAGTGTTGTACCATTTAATGTGTATTCCCTTGCCTTGTTAGACATCCTCAAATGCATTACCTCACACTTATCCATATTGAATTCCATTTGCCACTATTCCACCCACCTGATTAGTGCATTGATATCTTCCTGCAATCTGCAGCTTTCTTCTTGATTATCAACCACACAGCCTATTTTAGTATCATCTGCAAACTTCTTAATCATACTCCCAATATTCAAGTCCAAGTCATTTATATACACCACAAAAAGCAAGGAACCCAGCACTGAGCCCTGCAGAACCCCACTGGACATAATTACAAAAACACCCATCAACCTTTGCTTCCTGCCTCTGAGCCAATTTTGGATCCGACTTGCCACTTTGCCCTGGATCCCATGCACTTTTACTTTCATGACCAGTCTGCCATGTGGGACCTTATCAAAAGCCTTGCTAAAATCCATGTACACTACATCATACGCACTGCCCTCATCGACCCTCCTGGTTACCTCCTCGAAAAATTCAATCAAGTTAGTCAGACACAACCTTCCCTTAACAAATCCATGCTGACTGTCCTTGATTAATCCATGATTTTCCTACTGAAGATTTATCCTGTCTCGCAGGATTTTTTCCAATAATTTTCCCACCACTGAGCTTAGGCTGACTGGTCTGTATTTACTCAGTCTATCTCTTTCTCCCTTTTTAAACAAAGGTACAACATTTGCAGTCCTCCAGTCCTCTGGCACTACACCTATAGCCAGGGAGGACTGACAAATGATGGTCAATGCCTCTGCTATTTCCTCTTTTGCTTCTCTTAACAGCCTGGGATACATTTCATCCGGGCCTGAGAATTTATCCACTTTCAAAGCTGCTAAACCCCTTAATACTTCCTCTCTCACTATGTTTATCTTGTCCAATATTTCACACTCTTGCTCCCTCATTGTAAAGTCTGCATCACCCCTCTCGCTTGTGAAAATGGATACAAAGTATTCGTTAAGGATCCTACCCACGACTTCTGCCTCCACACACAGATTTCCTTTATGGTCTCTAATATGCCCCACTCTCTCTCTAGTTATCCTCTTGCTCTTAATGTATTTATAAAACATCTTTGGTTTTTCCCTGATTTTACTTGCCAACATTCTTTCATGCTCTCTCTTTGCTTTCCTCATAACTTTTTAAATTGCACCCTGCACTTATACTCCTCCAGATAGATGAGTTCACAGCATAAATAGATATAAATGGGTATGATCTGATAGTCATTACAGAAACAGTTTGCAAGGTGACCAAGGCTGGAAACTGAATATTCAGGGTTATTTGACAATTCGGAAAGATAGACAGAAAGGAGAAGGAAGTGGGGTAGCTCTGTTAATAAAGGATGAGATCAGTGCAGTAGTGAGAAATTATATTGGCTCAGAAGATCAAGATGTAGAATCAGTTTGGGTGGAGATAAGAAATAATAAGGGGAAGAAGTCACTGGTGAGTGTAGTTTATAGGCCCCCTAACAAAAGCTACACCGTTGGACAGATTATATATCAAGAAATAATGGAGGCTTGTAAGAAAGGTACGGTAATAATCATGGGCGATTTTAATCTTCATATTGATTGGACAAATAA
Organism: Pristiophorus japonicus; assembly: GCF_044704955.1. NCBI lineage: Eukaryota > Metazoa > Chordata > Chondrichthyes > Pristiophoridae > Pristiophorus > Pristiophorus japonicus. Next base: position 171,022,796 of record NC_091983.1, read on the forward strand.
AATTGACCAAGGTAGCCTTGAGGAAGTGTTCATAGAGTGTATCCGGGATGGTTTCTGTTATGTATTTAACCCCTTGTAACCTGTATTACACTACCACCAGAGGGCCTACCTGTTGGAGTCCCAAGGGATTTCAGCATCCCTTGGGAGCACGGTATATAAGCAGGCCACCCACGAGGTACCTGCACTCTGGAGTCTTATTAAAGGAGCTAAGGTCACACTTGCTCATTGTACACAGTACTCAGTTTCATCCTGTATTAGGAGTGTAGCAGTTGGCGATAAGGTAATGAACAACCGTGCGAAAATGCAAAGAACAATTGGTATACTGGAGAAGTTCTCAGAAGGGGACGATTGGGAGGCCTTCATGGAGCGACTCGACCAATACTTCGTGGCCAACGAGCTGGAAGGGGACGAGAGCGTTACCAAACAAAGGGCGATCCTCCGAACAGTCTGTGGGGCACCAACCTATGGCCTCATGAAGAATCTCCTATTCATGCAAAACCAACTGAGAAATACTATGGAGAATTGTGTATGCTGATCCGGGAGCACCTAAATCCTAAAGAAAGCGTTTTGATGGCGAGATATCGGTTCTACACCTGTCAACGATCAGAGAGCCAGGAAGTGACGAGTTAAGGCACCTCGTAAGACATTGTGAGTTTGAGGGATTCCCAGAACAAATGCTTAGAGACTTTTTTGTACTGGGCATTGGCCATGAGACAATCTTTTGCAAACTGTTGACTGTAGAAACTCCGAATCTAAGTAAAGCAATAATGATAGCCCAGGCATTTATGTCCACCAGCGACAACAGCAAACAGATTTCGCAGAGTAAAGAAGTTTCGGCCAGTACTGTGCATAACTAATCCCTGTAATTGGCAGGAACTAATCCCTGTAATTGGCAGTGCAGAGGTCAAAGTCTCTTATGACGGAGCAGTACACAAACTCCCGCTGTGGATTATGCCAGGGGATGGCCCCACATTGCCTGGCAGAAGCTGGCTGGGAAAAATCTGCTGGAACTGGGACAACATCCAAATGCTTTTGTCTGTCAATGACGCCTCATGTGCCCAGATTCAGAGCAAGTTCCTATTGTTGTTTGAGCCAGGCATTGGAAGCTTCTTGAGGGTGAAAGTGCAGATCCATTTGGTTCCCGGTACATGACCCATCCGCCACAATACACGGGCGGTACTGTACATGATGCGTGAGAAAGTGCAAATTGAGCTGGACAGGCTGCAGCGAGAAGGCATCATCGCGCCAGTGGAATTCAACGAGTGGACTAATCCGATTGTCCCGGTACTTAAAGAGGACGGCACGTTTAGAATTTGTGGGGACTATAAAGTAATGATTAACCATTTTTCACTACAGGACCAGTACCCGCTACCCAAGACCTATTCGCGACCCTGGCCAGAGGGAAGACATTCATCAAGCTGGACCTGACCTCGGCCTACATGACGCAGGAGCTGGAGGAGTCTTCGAAAGGCCTCACCTGCATCAACACACACAAAGGTCTGTTCATCTATAACCGGTGCCCATTCGGGATTCAGTCGGCCGCGTCAATCTTCCAATGAAACATGGAGAGCCTGCTAAAGTCGGTTCCTCGCACCATGGTTTTCCATGACGACATACTGGTTACGGGTTGGGACACCATTGAGCACCTGACGAATCTGGAAGAGGTTCTTAGTCGGTTGGATCGTGTAGAGCTCAGTTTGAAATGCTCGAAGTGTGTTTTCCTGGCAAAGGAGTTTGCGTTCTTGGGAAGAAGAATCGCGACAGATGGCATTAGACCCACTGACGCCAAGACGGAGGCCATCAAGAATGCGCTGAGACCAAAGAATGTGACGGAGCTGCGGTCTTTCCTGGGACTCCTTAACTATTTCGGTAAATTCCTACCTGGGTTAAGCACCTTGCTAGAACCCCTACATATGCTACTGTGCAAGGGAGATGACTGGGTATGGGGGAATTCACAAGAGGCTGCCTTTAAGAAAGCCAGAAATCTGTTGTGGTCAAACAAACTGCTTGTGCTGTATAACCCTTGTAAAAGATTAATGCTAGCTTGCGATGCGGCATTATACGGGGTCGGTTGTGTGTTACAACAGGCTAACGAATCGGGTAATATGTCCTTACTATACAGTATAAATGCACACGAGGCCCATACTTGAGAGAAGGTCACTCTGTGACCAGCAACTTTTATTCGCCAGCACTGAAGTGGAGAAGATGGGTGGAGCTTCCCCTTTTATACCTGAAAGTGCAGGTTAGGAATGTCTCCCACAAGTTCACCACCTAGTGGTCAGTGTTCTCACGGTGTACAACTTAGGTCAGTTTATACATGGGTTACAATGACATCACCTCCCCCCCCAAAGTCTTATTGGGATCACAGGTTGAGTCTCTCTGGTGGTTTACGCTCCCTTGTAGAGCGCCTGAGTTAGGGTTCCGGTTGCTGGCCGCTGGCCTAAGTGTCTGCTGTTTGCAGTGCCTCAGGCCTGTCCGGACTGCTCACAGTGACTGGGCTCTCCTCTACTTGGTTCCGGTGTTCATTCACCTGTGGTGGAGTGAACTATACATCGTGTTCTTCCTCTGCTTCTTCTATGGAGTTGCTGAACCTCCTTTTTGCTTGATCCACATGTTTGCGGCAGATTTGTCCATTGGTAAGTTTAACTACCAGAATCCTATTCCCCTCTTTGGCAACCACAGTGCCTGTGAGCCATTTGGGCCCTGCAGCATAGTTGAGAACAAAGACGGGGTCATTGACATCAATATATCGCGCCCTCGCATTCCTGTCATAGTAGTCACATTGTGACCGGCGCCCGCTCTCAACAATTTCTTTCATGGTGGGGCATATAAGGGATAACCTGGTTTTGAGCGTCCTTTTCATTAGCAGCTCTGCGGGTGGAACCCCTGTGAGCGAGTGTGGTCGGGATCTATTGGCCAACAGGAGGCGTGATAAGCGGCCTTGTAGGGAACCCCCTTGGATTCTGAGCATCCCCTGTTTGATTATCTGCACTGCTCGTTCTGCCTGGCCGTTTGAGGCCGGCTTGAACGGAACCGTTCTGACATGGTTAATATCATTTCCTGCCATAAATTCCTGGAATTCAATGCTTGTGAAGCACGGGCCATTGTCGCTGACCAAGACGTCCGGTAGACCATGGGCGGCGAACATTGCCCGTAGACTTTCTACCGTGGCAGAGGATGTGCTTGAATTTAAAATGTCACACTCGATCCATTTGGAGTAGGCGTCTCCTGCAACCAAAAACATTTTTCCCATGAAAGGACCTGCGTAGTCCACATAGATGCGTGACCATGGCTTGGCAGGCCAGGACCAGGTGCTAAGGGGGTCTTCCCTGGGCGCATTGCCCAGCTGGGCACACGTGTTGCATCTGCGAACACAAAGCTCCAGGTCTGCATCGATCCCTGGCTACCAAACGTGTGACCTGGCAATTGCCTTCATCATGACAATGCCCGTGTGCTCATTGTGGAGTTCTTGGATGAACGCCTTTCTGCCCATCTGAGGCATGACAACTCGGTTTCCCCACAGTAGGCAATCGGCCTGAATCGAGAGTTCGCCTGTGAAATGGTTTAAATTCCTCAGGGAATGCCCCATACGTGGCTGCCCAGTACCAATTCAGGACACATTTCTCGACTAGAGACAATAGCGGGTCTCTCTTTGTCCAGACTTTGATCTGACGGGCTGTCACGGGTAAGCCTTCACTTTCGAAAGCTTCAACAGGCATGACCATCTCAGCAGCATGTTCGGTTGCCCCCTCGGTGGTAACTAGTGGGAGCCTGCTGAGTGCATCGGCATAGTTTTCAGTGCCCGGTCTGTGCCGAATTGTATAGTCATAGGCGGTTAACGTGAGTGCTCACCTCTGTATGCGGGCTGACACATTTGCATTTATGGCCTTGTTGTCAGCCAAAAGGGACGTTAGGGGTTTGTGATCTGTCTCCAGCTCAAATTTCCTGCCAAACAGGTACTGTTGCATTTTTTTTTACTGCATATACACATGCAAGCACTTCCTTTTCTATCATCCTGTAGCCCCTTTCTGCCTGCGACAGTTACCGGCTGTAACTGACCCTTGGCATTCACATGCTTCAACACACACCCGACACCATAGGACGACGCTTCGCACGTTAACACAAGTTTCTTACATGGGTCATGTAGCATTAACAGATTGTTGAAGCATAACAAATTGCGTGCTGTGTCAAAAGCCCTTTCCTGGCTGTCCCCCCAAACCCATTCATGACCTTTGCATAGCAGAACGTGTAGCGGCTCTAACAGCGTGCTCAATTTGGGAAGAAAGTTACCAAAATAGTTAAGGAGCCCCAGGAACGAACGCAGCTCCATTGTGTTACGGGGTCTGGGTGCTCTCTGGATCGCTTCCGTTTTGGATGCAGTAGGTCTGATCCCGTCTGCTGCTACCCTCCTCCCCAGGAATTCTACCTCTGGAGCTAGGAAGATGCACTTCGCCTTTTTCAATGGCAGACCTACCAGGTCCAGTCTGCGTATCACCTCCTCCAGGTTGTAGAGGTGTTCTTCAGTATCGCAACCCATGATGATGATGTCGTCTTGAAAAACCACCGTCCTTGGAATCGACTTGAGGAGACTTTCCATGTTTCGTTGAAAGATCGCGGCGGCCGAGCGAATCCCAAACGGACATCTGTTGTACTCGAACAACCCCTTGTGTGTCGTGATGGTGGTCAGCTTCTTCGACTCACTCGCCAGCTCCTGGGTCATGTAACCTGAGGTCAGGTCCAATTTTGAAAAAAGTTTGCCACCAGATAGCATCGGAAAGAGGTCCTCCGCTCTCAGTAGCAGGTACTGGTCTTGGAGTGACACACGATTGATGGTGGCCTTATAATCACCACATATCCTGATCGACCCATCCACCTTGAGCACCAGCACGATCGGGCTCGCACAGTCACTGAATTTGACTGGCGAGATGATGCCTTCCCTCAGCAGGCGGTCCAATTCGCCTTCTGTCTTTTCCTGCATCACGTACGGCACCGCTCTGGCCTTGTGGTGTACTGGCCTGGTGTCCGGGTTTATGTGAATCACTACCTTGGTCCCCATGAAAGTGCCGATGCTGGGTTGAAATACTGAGTCAAATTTGTCCAGGACCTGTGAGCATGATATTCGCTCCACAGAAGAAATTGCATTGACATCGCCCCATTTCCAGTTCATGACAGCAAGCCAACTCCTCCCCAGTAGTGCGGGACCGTCCACCGGGACAATCCAGAGTGGCAACCTGTTCTCCGAATCTTTGTGGGTCACGACTACTGTGGCGCTGCCTAGCACCGGAATGATCTCCTTTATATATGTCCGTAGCTATGCATCAATCGGCAATAGTTTTGGCCTCCTGGCCTTGGATGCCCACAACTTTTTGAACTGTTTGATACTCATCAGGGACTGGCTGGCCCCTGTGTCTAGCTCCATTGATACTGGGATGCCATTGAGGAGCACTTTCATCATTATCGGTGGCGTCCTGGTGTATGAACTGTATGTGTGCTCCACATGAACTCGCTGAACTTCAGCTTCCAGCGATTTCGCCCAGTATTCATTTGGCCTTGTAGGGCTTACATCGGGCCCGTCCTCCTCGTACATCAACCTGGCTGCAGGCTTCCTGCACATATGCGCCAAGTGACCGCTGATGTTGCAATTTCTGTAGGTATATTGCTGAAACCTGCAAACTCTGGCTGTGTGTTTGCCTCCACACCTCCAACATGAGCCGTTGTTGGAAACAAAAGCCCATTACCAGTCGGTCGTCTCTGATTGTCTCTGTAACTGTCATTAAACGCACCATTGACAGGTGTTGATGGCCCCATTACTGGCAGCATTGTCCCTTGCGATGGCATGAATCGCCATTCAGCTAGCCATTGTCTCTGTTGAATTCCTCCTTTGGGTTCGACTACATGCTCGGGCATGTCCGATTGCCCCTGTCTTTTTGGAGAACTGTGTGCCGCGTTAACAATGTTGACTCCCTGTCCATTTGCTGCATTTAAACCAAGATTTTTGTCATTCTGGTCTCTTCCTCCCCTGAGATAAATGTCTGGGCCATCAAAGCCGCCGTTTCCAGGGTCAAGTCTTTGGTCTCAATCAGTTTCCTGAAAACCCCAGCGTGCCTGATGCCCTCAATAAAAAAGTCTCGCAGCAGCTCCGCTCTGCATGCATCTAGGAACTTACATAGGCTCGCCAGTCACCGGAGGTCTGCCAGGAAGTCTGGAGATCTTTGCCCTTCTCGCTGCTGGTGCGTGTAAAATCGGTGTCTCGCCATGTGCATGCTGCTCGCCGGTTTAAAGTGTTCCCTGATCAACTTACTGAGCTCTTCAAAAGTCTTGACCGCTGGCTTCTCTGGCGCTAGAAGGTCCTTCATCAGGGAGTACGTCCTGGATCCACAAACCGTCAGGAGATGAGTCCTGCGTTTGTTGGCCGAATCCTGTCCCAACCATTCCTTGGTGATGAAACTTTGCTGTAGTCTCTCAATAAAATCATCCCAATCATCACCAACACCGTACCTCTCGACTGTGCTGCTAGTGGCCATGCTCGCGTGGTTTAAATCACAGTTTCTCATCGCCAATAATATGTCCTTTCTATGCAATATAAATGCACACGAGGCCCATACTTGAGAGAAGGTCACTCTGTGACCAGTTACCTTTATTCACCAGCACTGAAGTGGAGAAGATGGGTGGAGCTTCCCCTTTTATACCTGAAAGTCCAGGTTAGGAGTGTCTCCCAAAAGTTCATCACCTAGTGGTCAGTGTTCTCACGGTGTACAACTTAGGTCAGTTTATACATGGATTACAATGACAGTAGAATACATGATATCGGGTATCTTGCAACCGGTCGTTTATGCGTCCAGGAGTTTGTCCAAGACCGAAAGGACCTACAGCATGATTGAAAAAGAGGCTCTGGCATGCGTTTACGGAGTAAAAAAAATGCACCAGTACTTATTTGGCCTCAAGTTTGAGCTTGAAACTGACCACAAACCGCTCGTATTGCTGTTCTCTGAGAGCAAAGGGATTAACACCAATGCCTCTGCCCGCATCCAAAGATGGGTGCTCACGCTGTCGGCATACAACTATGTAATCTGCTACAGACCAGGCACAGAAAACTGCGCTGATGTCTACTATTGTCCACCACCGGGGTGAAAATGGCACAGCCTGCAGACTTGCTCTTAGTGATGGATGCATTCGAAAACGAAAAGTCCCCCGTTACGGCCTGCCAGATCAGGACCTGGACCAGTCAGGATCCTTTACTGTCCCTGGTTAAAAAAAAACGGTGTTCTCCATGGGAGCTGGTCCCAGCGGAGAAGCAGGAGGCGATTAAGCTGTTCCACAGGTGCAAAGACGAAATGTCCCTGCAGGTGGACTGTCTGTTGTGGGGCAATCGCGTGGTCTTGCCCAAGAAAGGCAGAGATACGTTTATATGTGAACTGCACAGCACCCACCCAGGCATTGTAATGATGAAAGCCATAACCAGATCCCATGTGTGGTGGCCTGGCATCGACTCAGATTTAGAGTCATGCGTGCGCCAGTGGAACACTTGCTCTCAGCTGAGCAATGCACCCAGAGAGGCACCGCTAAGTTTGTGGTCGTGGCCCTTCAAACCGTGATCAAGGATCCATGTGGACTATGCGGGCCCATTTCTAGGCAAAATGTTTTTGGTTGTCGTGGACACTTACTCAAAATGGATTGAATATGCGATAATGTCTGTAAGCATGTCCATGGCCACTTTGAAAGCCTACGCGCCATGTTTGCCACGCACGGCTTGCCTGATGTCCTAGTCAGCGACAATGGGCCATGCTTCACCAGTGCAGAATTCAAGGAATTCATGACCCGCAATGGGATCAAGCACGTCACATCTGCCCCGTTCAAACCCGCATCCAACGGCCAGGCAGAACGGGCAATTCAGACCATCAAGCAAAGCTTGAAACGTGTGTCGGAAGGCTCCCTGCAGACCCGGCTGTCCCGAGTGTTGCTCCGCTACCGCACCAGACCCCACTCACTCACCGGGGTTCCCCCAGCGAGCTGCTCATGAAAAGGGCGCTAAAAAGAAGACTCTCTCTTGTCCGTCCTGATCGCCATGATCATGTGGAGGGCAAGCGGCATCAACAAAATGTGTTCCATGACTGCGCAAATTTGTCACGCGATATTGAGATCAATGATCCTGTGTTTGTGCTCAATTATGGACATGATCCCAAATGGCTCGCTTGCACGGTCACAGCCAAAGAGGGGAGTCGGATATTTCAGGTCAAATTGGCCAATGGACGAACGTGCAGAAAACATCTGGACCAAATCAAATTGCGGTTCACCAACAGCTACGAACAACCCGAAGAGGACACCGCCAACTTTGACCCTCCAACACACACACAAGTGGCAACTGAAATCATGGTTGACCATGAAGCCGAATTCATCATCCCCAGCAGCCCAGCAAGGCCGGCTGCCCAACAGCCCAGTGAAGAACCAACCAACTCACCCACACCCACATTTGTACCGAGACGATCAATAAGGGAGCGAAAAGCCCCAGATCGTTTCACCTTGTAAATAAGTGTACTGTTGACTTCACGGGGGAGTGGTGTTATATATTTAACCCCTTGTAACCTGTATTACACTATTACCAGAGGGCCTACCTGTTGGAGTCCCAAGGGATTCCAGCATCCCTTGGGAGCATGGTATATAAGCAGGACACCCACAAGGTACCTGCACTCTGGAGTCTTACTAAAGGAGCTAAGGTCACACTTGCTCATTGTACACAGTACTCAGTTTCATCCTTTATTAGGAGTGTACCAGTTTCCTTGAACAGTACCTTGTGAAACCAACCAGGGAGCAGGCTATCTTAAATATGGTAATATGTAATGAGACAGGATGAATAAATGATCTGCTAGTAAAGGATCCTCTAGGAAAGAGTGATCAAAGCATGGTTGAATTTCAAATTCAGTTGGAGGGTGCAAAAGTTGGGTCTCAAACCAGTGTCCTGAGCTTAAATAAAGGCGTGTTGGCTAAAGTGGACTGGGAAAATAGATTAAAGTGTAAGACGGTTGATAAGCAGTGGCAGACATTTAAGGAGATATTTCATAACTCTCAACAAAAGTATATTCCAGTGAGAAGAAAAGACTTTAAGAGAAGGGATAACCATCAGTGGCTAACTAAGGAAGTAAAGGATAGTATCAACTTGAAAACAATGGCATACAATGTTGCCAAGATTAGTGGGAGGCCAGAGGATTTGGAAAAATTTTTAAATCAGCAAAGGACGACTAAAAAAATAATAGAGAGAGATGGATTATGAAAGTAAACTAGCAAGAAATATAAAAACAGAGAGTAAGAGCTTCTACAGTTATATAAAAAAGAAGAGAGTAGGGTAGAAGACACTAAAAATATCCCAATAATAGATAATCAAGGGGCTATAGGGAGGGGGGAATTTAAAACAATCACTGTCATTAGAGAAAAAGTACTTGGTAAAATAATGGCAGGCTTTCCCCTTTAAGTGTAGGGGAGAGTCGTGGTGATGCAGCGCCGTGATGACATCATCAGCGCTACGTTGATGAGTGAAAGCGGCGGCCACTACACCCGCCCCCAACTTCCGCTCCTCTAAATGTGAACTTCCGCTTACCGCCCCACATCCGCCCCCTTTATGACCGACTTCCAGTCCGCCGAGCAAGTAATTAGGAAGGCAAATGGAATGTTGGCCTTTATTGCAAGGGGGATAGAGTATAAAAGCAGAGAAGTCCTGCTACAACTGTACAGGGTATTGGTGAGGCCACACCTAGAGTACTGCGTACAGTTTTGGTCTCTTTATTTAAGGAGGAATATACCTGCATTGGATGCAGTTCTGAGAAGGTTCACGAGGTTGATTCCAGAGATGAAGGGGTTAACTTATGAAGAAAGGTTGAGCAGGTTGGGCCTGTATTCATTAGAAGAATGAAAGATGATCTTATTGAAACATATAAGATGATGAGGGGGCTTGACAAGGTCGACGCAGAGAGGATGTTTCTACTCATGGGGGAATCTAGAACTAGGGGGCATAGTTTAAGAATAAGGGGCCGCCCATTTAGAACTGAGATGAGGAAGAATTTCTTCTCTCAGAGGGTTGTAAATCTGTGGAAATCTCTGCCCCAGATAGCTGTGGAGGCTGGGTCATTGAATATATTTAAGTGGAGATAGACAGCTTTTTGAGCGATAAGGGAATGAAGGGTTATGGGGAACGGGCAGGGAAGTGGAGCTGAGCCCAAGATGAGATCAGCCATGATCTTATAGAATGGTGCAGCAGGCTCGAGGGGCCAAATGGCCTAATCCTGCTTCTGTTTCTTATGTTCGTATGAAAAATGGATTGCAAAACCTTCCCACCCCAGCCCCTTTGTCACTTTTAGTCATTTAGCTCCTCCGACTAATTTCTCACCTGGCTTTTCTAAAAATGCAGATGTGCTCAGGCACAATTCCATGAGCAGCCCCTCCACTCATCATTACTGGGTCCAGGTGACCATTCTTTATATGAGCTTGGATGGTGAGTGTGAGAAGCTAACTGATTGTGGGTTATCGCAGCCGAGCTCAATCTAGCTCTCATCAAACACCTACACATGTGTATGTCCAGAACATGGTCATGAGCAGAAAATTTGGCTGATTTTGTTTTGCCTTGCAGCCTTGGGACTATATTTATGCAGGCAACAGACAACAACTTGCATGCAAGTAGCATTTTTAAGCCAAGCTGTTTCACAAAGAGAGAAAAGGCACAGATGCTAAGCAGTAGTGGAATAACTAGGAGAGATTATCAAAAGAACGCTTGTAAAAGATAGGTTTTGAAGAGGATTTTAAAGGCTGGGAGAGCATTAAAAAATAGAAAAGAGACTTGCATTTATATTGCATCATTTATGATTTCAGGATGTCGCAAAGTGCTTTACAAGTCAATGAGGTACTCTTGAAGTGTAATGAGGAAACACAGAAGCACAGCAAGGACTCACAAACAACAATATGATAATGACCAGATAATCTGTTTTTTAGTAATGTTGGTTGAGGAATAAATATTGACCAGGTCACTAGGGAAAACTCCCCTGCTATTCTTCAAATAGTGTTATGGGATCTTTTATGTCCACCTGAGAGAGCATACGTTTAATGTCTCATCCAAAAGATGGCAACTCTGACAGTGCAGCACTCCCTCAGTACTGCACTGGAGTGTCAGCCTCAATTTTGTGCTCAAGTCTCTGGAGTGGGACTTGGCCCCACAACCTTCTGAGTCAAAGGTAACTATTGCACCACTGAACCACACCTGTGTGTGAGTGTGTACATGTGTGTGTACTTGGGAGTTCACAACAGGCTACATTCTATTTCAATGTGAATAACAGAAGTTTAAACAGTGCCCAATATTAACAAAATTTCTGTGAAGTTGACATCCATATTTCATCAACAGCATTTCCATAAGCATAGTTATAATCTTAGTTCATTTTAACATTGAAGTATTTTGAAGGGGGATGATGAAAAAGAGGTGACAGATCTTTTTTCAGAAGAGAAGAGAGCATGTACCATCTTCAATACAACTGTTACCATGCCTAAATGACACGGTGAGGTGTACCGATAAGTTAGGTTGTGCTACGTTTTTGTAAACAAATGCTAAAAGATTTGCCAAGCCGTTTTCCATAAAGATTGAGACCTATTAGAGAATTTTATTTCCATATAGTTTAATAGTTCCAACAAATAAATAGGTAGTGCTGCATTTAGCAACATCGAATTACAATGACTATACGACTTTACAGCACTGTTATAATGCTTTCAGACTGATTCAGCTTCACGGACAACTAATTGTACCTAAAGTGATTGTGGTTCTTGAAATGATCGGAGACTGCTTCAACCGTTTAAAAATAACGAGTCTGTTGGTCTGTTTTCCAGAAATTATATTTTTTAGCTAAATCTTGCACTTGACAAAATCTGATTTGAGCTAAAGCTCTCAATGTTCTGTTGGGAAAACTTGTGAGAGCAATTACTGTGATATTTTTGGAACAATCTCCGATTATTCAGAGAATCAGAGTGCTTTCATCCACATGCACTCTGATTACAATTTTAATTCTTTGCTGACTAATCTTTTAACGGCTGTTGTATTATGTGGTTGTGCAGGAGAGCTTGAAATTATTTAAAATTATAATAGTCACTATTAAATAAATTATTTCTCTTAACTGAAAATGAAAGCCATTCAATATTTGATCAAAAATAAAAAAATAATAGAAATGCACAGCAGATCAGTTACCATCGGAAAGAGAAAGCTCGGTTAATGTTTCAGTTGCTGTCACTTCATTCTCAGTACCTTCCTTCGCATCGTTTGCTCCAAACAAACTCAACATCAGTTTTAGGAACAGTGCCTCATTATCTTCTTGGCTAGTTGGCAGCCCTCTGGTCTGAGCATGTGCATTAACAACTTCAGCAGCACCGTTTAAACTCTCCTAACTCATCTGATTCATGAGATTCCCTCCATCGATCCCCTTCTCACAATACCTGACCACTCACTGACCCCTTCTGGTCTCTATGCTAGCCGGCATTGTTAATGGGCCCCTTTGCTCAAGCATTGTCCTTATCCCTATCAAAACCAATTAACTTCTCCTCAAAAATCCCAGCTTTGATCCATCCGTCCTCTCCAATTACCTCCCTGTCTCTAATCTTACTTTTCTCTCTTAGTTCATTACCCAACTCCAAGCTCATCTATGATGAAAAACTCCCTGTTTGAATTTCTTCACTTCTGTTTCTGTCCTGCTCACAGTACCAGGACTGTCTTGGATAAAGTTAGGAATGACATCCTCTGTGACTGTGGTGTATTTTCCCTCCCTGTTCTTATAAGAACATAAGAACATAAGAATTAGGAACAGGAGTAGGCCATCTAGCCCCTCGAGCCTGCTCCACCATTCAACAAGATCATGGCTGATCTGGCCGTGGACTCAGCTCCACTTACCCGCCCTCTCTGCTTCCTATGATGACCACGCCATCCTCCTCCATCATCTCTCTGTTCTCCAGCGACTGCTTTCCTTTGTTTTCACCCTATCGCCAATAGTGTAGGCCTGCCCCTACACTCTCACCTCTTGAGTCCACCAAGGATTTATCTTTGGTCCCTTTCTCTTCCTCACCTACATGATGTTCCTCGATAGCATCATCTGTAGGCCTAGGTTTAACATTCATATGTACGCCTAACTCAACCTCTCCACCACCTCCCTCAACCCCATGACCACCCATGTGACATCACACTGCTTGTCTCACATCAATTTATGAATAAGTCACCACTTTCTTTGAACAAATACCAGGACGACTGAAGTCATCATTTTTGCCCGCCACCATAAACTCTGCTCCCATGGCACTGACTCCATTCCCTTCCCTGACCACTCAGTCAGACTGAACCAGACCATGCAAAACTTTGGCAAACACAGTGCTGAGTTTCAACCCCACATCCTAGCCATCACAAGGATCACTTGCTTCTACCTTCACAGCATTGCCTGTTTCCACATGTACCTGAGCTCCACCGCTGCTGAAACTGCTAGCCATGCTTTTGTCAACCACAAACTCAATTGCTCCAATGTCTTCTTGCTGGTCTCCCTTCATGAACTCCAACTTGTATAAAACTCAGCCACCTGCATTCTGTCCCACTTGCCTATTGCTCCCACCTTTGCTGACATATATTGGCTCCCCATTCCTCTGTGAATTTAAAATCCTCATTCATCTCTACAAATCTCAACACAACCTTGCTTCATCCGATCCCTGCAGCCTCCTCCAGCCTTGTACCTCACTTTGGTTCACCAATTCGGACCTTTTGTGCACTTATCCCTCCCTTTACCCAACTATATGGAACTCTCCTGCCGAAACCTTTCCTGCTCTGCACTTTTCTTTCTATCATGAAAACTTTCTCAAGGTCCAACCTTTTGACCAGTTGTCTGCTCCTAACTCCCCCTCCATGGATCAGCATCCATTTCTTTTCCTATTTTATTTACATTTTTCTTCCTCGGCTGTAAAGCCCCTTGGGATATTTTCTACCTTAAAAGCATTCTATAAATGTAAGTTCTTGTTCTTGTAGTTGCTGCCGCCACCTTTGTCATTGTTGTCAAATCTCCATTTCCGGCTGGATTCTCCCATTCACATTCCACTGTTCCTCCATCCTCTTGAACTCACCTTTTGTTTCTCTATACTTTTCCCGCACATCGAATTATTTATTCTGAGTTCTGATGGTGAATCCACCCAAAACATTAGCTTGTCACTCAGATCCTGGCCGACCTGCTGCATATTTCCAGTATTCTTGATTCTTATTCTAGATTTGCAGCATTGCAGATTTGTTTTACATATTTCATTACCCTGGTACATATAAGAAAGTAATTCATTGTTTTGCTATGTATCACTGGAGTCTTTGGGTGTCTATCCATTCCCATCAATATCCTATTGTGCAGCAAGGTGCTAGTCAGCTGTGTGTAAACAGATGCCAAGTATTGTGTTCATACTCTATTTGTTGTTACATGAACCCTCACTAGACCGGCATTAGGACCCTGCAGGAGCTATTTACATACTACTGCTGGTTCATGCTGGTTTGGGGATTATTAGTAAGAAAATAGTGCTGGAGAAACTAATACGACTGAAGGCCGATAAATCCCCAGGGCCCGATGATCTGCATCCCAGAGTACTAAAAGAGGTAGCCATGGTTGTGCATGTAGTGGATGCATTGGTTGTCATCTTCCAGAATTCTATAGATTATGGAACAGTTCATGAAGATTGGAGGGAGGCAAATGTAACCCCACTATTTAAAAAAGGAAGGAGAGAGAAAACAGGGAATTTCAGACCGGTTAGCCTGACATTAATACCAGGAAAAATGCTAGAGTCTGTTATAAAGGATATGATAAGTTGACACTTAGATAATATCAACAGGATCAGATAAAGTCAACATGGATTTATGAAAGGAAAATCATGTTTGACAAACCTACTGGAGTTTTTTGAGGATGTAACTGATAGAATAGATAAGGGAGAACCAATGGATGTAATGTATTTGGATTTTCAGAAGGCCTTTGATAAAGTCCACATAAGAGGTAGTGTGCAAAATTAAAGCACATAGGATTGGGGGTAATATACTGGTATGGATTGAAAATTGTTTAACTGACACAAAACAGAGAGTAGGAATAAACGAGTCTTTTTCGGGGTGGCGGGAAGTGACTAGTGGGTTACCACAGGGATCAGTGCTTGGGCCCCAGCCAATCACAATATATATTAATGATTTGGATGAGGGAACTGTTCTGTATGTAAACCTGTAATTACCATGTCTAACCACCAGAAAGCTTATCCCCTGGACTCCCAAGGGATCCCACAATCCCTTGAGAGCACCTGTATATAAGGGGGCCTCACAAGCTGGAGAGGCACTCTGAGATCTGTAATAAAGGACTACGGTCACACTTACTTTGAGCTTGCAGTATCTAGTCTGACTCTTTATCAAAGACATAACAACTGGCGACAAGATACAGATGATGAACCCCAACGCAACAATGCAGAGAATTGTGGGCATCCTGGAGAAATTTTTGGAGGGAGATGCTTGGGAAACCTTCAGGGAGCAACTTGACCAATTCTTCATGGCCAACGAGATGGAAGGAGAAGGGAACGCTGCCAAACGAAGGGCGATCCTCCTCACCATTTGCGGGTCATCAACGTATGGCCTCATGAAAAACCTGCTCGCTCCAGCAAAACCTACAGACAAGTCATACGATGAGTTGTGCACACTAGTCCTGGAGCATCTAAACCCGAAGGAAAGCGTTCTGATGGCGAGGTATCGGTTCCACACGTACAAGAGGTCTGAAGGCCAGGAAGTGGTGAGCTACGTCGCCGAGCTATGGCGCCTTGCAGGACATTGCGAATTTGAAGGACACTTGGAGCATATGCTCAGGGACATCTTTGTACTTGGCATTGGCCATGAAGTAATACTTCGCAAACTTTTGGCTGTAGAGAACCCAACCTTGAGTAAAGCCATAGCGATAGCCAAGGCGTTTATCTCCACCAGTGACAATACCAAACAAATTTCCCAGCACACTAGTGCTGCTGCAAGTACTGTGAACAAAGTAACGTTGTTTTCAAATCGAAATGTACATGGCAGGACTTACATGCCTGTAGCTGCATGTCTGCAGATGACTCAAAGTCCGCCATCAAGGATGGTGAATACAAGGCAATTAACACCTTGTTGGCGCTGCGAGGGTGATCAGCGATTCCATTCATGCCACTTCAACACTTCAAAGGATATGTTTGCAAGGGCTGTGGAACAATGGGACACCTCCAACATATGTGTAGGCGAGCTGCAAACCCTGCTAATTCTGCAAACCACCATGTTGCAGAGAGAACAGATCCACGGTGGATCATGACAAACCAGAGCCTCAGACCGAGGAGGCAGAGGTATATGAGGTGCACACATTTACCACAAAGTGTCCCCCGATAATGCTGAAGGTTGAATTAAATAGACTCCCGGTGTCCATGGAGCTGGACACGGGTGCAAGCCAGTCCATAATGCGTAAAAAGACTTTCGACAAGTTGTGGTGCAACAAGGCTTCAAGGCCAGTCCTGACTCCCATTCGTACCAAACTTAGAACGTACACAAAGGAACTGATTCCTGTAATTAGCAGTGCTACTGTAAAGGTCTCCTATGATGGAGCGGTGCACGATTTAACACTCTGGGCGGTACCGGGCAATGGCCCCATGCTATTCGGCAGGAGCTGGCTGGGAAAGATACACTGGAACTGCAACAACACCCGAGCGCTTTCATAAGAACATAAGAACATAAGAATTAGGAACAGGAGTAGGCCATCTAGCCCCTCGAGCCTGCTCCGCCATTCAATAAGATCATGGCTGATCTGGTCGTGGACTCAGCTCCACTTACCCGCCCTCTGCCCGTAACCCTTAATTCCCTTATTGCTTAAAAATCTATCTATCTTTGACTTGAAAACATTCAATGAGCCAGCCTCAACTGCTTCCTTGGGCAGAGAATTCCACAGATTCACAACCCTCTGGGAGAAGAAGTTCTTTCTCAACTCGGTTTTAAATTGGCTCCTCCGTATTTTGAGGCTGTGCCCCCTAGTTCTAGTATCCCCGACCAATGGAAACAACCTCTCTGCCTCTATCTTGTCTATCCCTTTCATGATTTTAAATGTTTCTATAAGATCACCCCTCATCCTTCTGAACTCCAAGGAGTAAAGACCCAGTCTACTCAATCTATCATCATAAGGTAACCCCCTCATTTCTGGAATCAGCCTAGTGAATCGTCTCTGTACCGCTTCCAAAGCTAGTATATCCTTCCTTAAGTAAGGTGACCAAAACTGCACGCAGTACTCCAGGTGCGGCCTTGCCAATACCTTATACAGTTGCAGCAACACCTCCCTGCTTTTGTACTCGATCCCTTTCGCAATGAAGGCCAACATTCCATTTGCCTTCCTGATTACCTGCTGCACCTGCAAACTAACTTTTTGGGATTCATGCACAAGGACCCCCAGGTCCCTCTGCACCACAGTATGTTGTAATTTCTCCCCATTCAAATAACATTCCCTTTTACTGTTTTTTTTCCCAAGGTGGATGACCTCACACTTTCCAACATTGTATTCCATCTGCCAAACCTTAGCCCATTCACTTAAATCCAAATCTCCTTGCAGCCTCTCTGAGTCCTCTACACAACCCGCTTTCCCACTAATCTTAGTGTCATCTGCAAATTTTGTTGCACTACACTCTGTCCCCTCTTCTAGGTCATCTATGTATATTGTAAACAGTTGTGGTCCCAGTACTGATCCCTGTGGCACACCACTAACCACTGATTTCCAACCGGAAAAGGACCCATTTATCCCGACTCTCTGCTTTCTGTTCGCCAGCCAATTCTCTATCCATGCTAATACATTTCCTCTGACTCCGCGTACCTTTATCTTCTGCAGTAACCTTTTGTGTGGCACCTTATCGAATGCCTTTTGGAAATCTAAATACACCACATCCATCGGTACACCTCTATCCACCATGCTCGTTATATCCTCAAAGAATTCCAGTAAGTTAGTTAAACATGATTTCCCTTTCATGAATCCATGCTGCGTCTGCTTGATTGCACTATTCCTATCCAGATGTCCCACTATTTCTTCCTTAATGATAGTTTCAAGCATTTTCCCCACTACAGATGTTAAACTAACCGGCCTATAGTTATCTGCCTTTTGTCTGCCCCCTTTTTTAAACAGAGGCGTTACATTAGCTGCTCTCCAATCCTCTGGTACCTCCCCAGAGTCCAGAGAATTTTGGTAGATTATAACAAATGCATCTGCTATAACTTCCGCCATCTCTTTTAATACTCTGGGGTGCATTTCATCAGGACCAGGGGACTTGTCTACCTTCAGTCCCATTAGTCTGTCCAGCACTACCTCCCTAGTGATAGTGATCATCTCAAGGTCCTCCCTTCCCACATTCCTATGACCAGCAATTTTTGGCATGGTTTTTGTGTCTTCCACTGTGAAGACGGAAGCAAAATAATTGTTTAAGGTTTCAGCCATTTCCACATTTCCCATTATTAAATCCCCCTTTTCATCTTCTAAGGGACCAACATTTACTTTAGTCACTCTTTTCCATTTTATATATCTGTAAAAGCTTTTACTATCTGTTTTTATGTTTTGCGCAAGTTTACCTTCGTAATCTATCTTCCCTTTCTTTATTGCTTTTTTAGTCATTCTTTGCTGTTGCTTAAAATCTTCCCAATCCTCTAGTTTCCCACTAACCTTGGCCATCTTATACGCATTGGTCTTTGATTTGATACTTTCCTTTATTTCCTTGGTTATCCACGGCTGGTTATCTCTTCTCTTGCCGCCCTTCTTTTTCACTGGAATATATTTTTGTTGCGCATTATGAAAGAGCTCCTTAAAAGTCCTCCAATGTTCCTCAATTGTGCCACCGTTTAGTCCTTGTTTCCAGTCTACTTTAACCAACTCTGCCCTCATCCCACTGTAGTCCCCTTTCATCCGTCGACGACACCTCATGTGCCCAGGTCCTAAGCAAGTTCCCCTCGCTGTTCGAACCAGGCATCGGGAAGTTCCAAGGAGCAAAAGTGCAGATCCATTTGATTCCAGAGGCGCGACCCATCCATCACAAGGCGAGAGCAGTACCTTACATGATGAGAGAGAGGGTGGAGTTTGAGCTGGACAGGCTACACCGAGAGGGCATCATTTCGCTGATCGAATTCAATGAATGGGCCAGTCTGATTGTTCCAGTCCCTCAAGGGAGAGCACCATCAGAATCTGTGGTGATTACAAAGTAACTATCAATTGTTTCTCGCTGCAGGATCAATACCCGCTACCAAAGGCAGATGACCTATTAACGACGCTGCCGCGAGGGAAAACGTTCACGAAGCTGCTGGACTTGACCTCGACCTACATGACGCAGGAGCTGGAGGAATCTTCGAAAGGCCTCACTTGCATCAACACGCACAAAGGTCTCTTTGTTTACAACAGATGCCCATTTGGGATTCGATCGGCCGCGGCGATATTCCAGAAGAGCTTGCTGAAGTCGGTCCCGTGCACTGTGGTCTTCCAGGACGACATCTTGGTTACAGGTCGGGACACCGTCGAGCACCTGCAGAACCTGGAGGAGGTTCTTAGTTGGCTAAATCGTGTGGGGTCCAGGCAAAAACGCACACCTGGCACCTGAAGTGGAGTTTCTGGGGAGAAGAATCGCGGCGGACGGCATGAGGCCCACCAATTCGAAGACGGAGACAATCAAGAATGCATCGAGACCACAGAATGTGACGGAGCTGCGGTCGTTTCTAGGACTCCTGAACTATTTTGGTAACTTCTTACTGGGTCTTAGCACATTGTTAGAACCCCTGCACTCTTTACTGCGTAAAGGAGATGAATGGGTATGGGATAAAAGCCAAGAAAATGCCTTTGAGAAAGCTAGTTATGTTCAAACAAATTGCTTGTGTTGTGTAAACGTTTCGTACTAGCATGTGATGCGTCGTCGTACGGGGTCAGGTGTGTATTGCAACAAGCTAATAAATTTGGGAAATTGCAACTGGTTGCTTATGCATCCAGAAGTCTGTCTAAGGCTGAGAGGGCCTACAGTATGATAGAAAAAGAAGCGTTAACGTGTGTTTACGAGGTAAAGAAAATGCATCAATATCTGTTCGAGCTCAAATTTGAACTGGAAACCGACCATAAACCGCTTATATCCCTTTTTTCTGAAAATAAGGGGATAAATACAAATGCATCGGCCCGCATCCAGAGATGGGCGCTCACGTTGTCCGCATACAACTATGCCATCCACCACAGGCCAGGCACAGAAAACTGTGCCGATGCTCTCAGTAGGCTATCATTGCCCACCACAGGAGTGGAGATGGCACAGCCCGCAGATTTAGTTATGGTAATGGAAGCATTTGAGAGTGAGCAATCACTTGTTACCACCCGACAGATTAGAACCTGGACGAGCCAGGACCCCTTACTGTCCTTCGTAAAAAACTGTGTGCTCCACGGGAGTTGGTCTAGTGTCCCATTAGAGCTGCAAGAAGAAATAAAGCCATAACAGTGGCGCATAGATGAAATGTCGATACAGGCAGACTGTCCCCTATGGGGCAATCGGGTAATTGTGCCAAAAAAGGGCAGGGACACTTTCATTCGTGATCTCCACAGTACCCACCCAGGCATTGTAAGGATGAAAGCGATAGCCAGATCCCACTTATGGTGGCCCGGTATCGATGCAGACTTAGACTCCTGTGTGCACAAATGTAATACATGTTCCCAGTTAAGCAATGCACCCAGGGAGGCACCACTAAGTTTATGGTCCTAGCCCTCCAAACCGTGGTCTAGGGTTCATGTCGACTATGCAGGCCCATTCTTGGGAAAATTGTTTTTAGTGGTTGTAGATGCGTACTCCAAAGGGACTGAATGTGTAATAATGTTGGCAAGCACGTCCGCTGCCACCATTGAAAGCCTATGGGCCATGTTTGCCACACACGGCCTGCCTGATGTCCTTGTAAGTGACAATGGGCCGTGCTTTGCCAGTGCCGAACTCAAGGAGTTCATGACCCGCAATGGGATCAAACATGTCACGTCTGCCCCATTTAAGTCAGCGTCCAACGGTCAGGCAGAGCGAGCAGTTCAAATAATCAAGCAGAGCTTGAAAAGGGTAACTGAAGGCTCATTGCAAACTCGCTTATCCCGAGTCTTGCTAGTTACCATACAAGACCCAACTCGCTCACTGGGGTCCCTTCCGCTGAACTGCTCATGAAAAGGGCACTTAAGACAAGGCTCGCGTTAGTCCACCCTGATCTACACAAACAGGTAGAGAGCAGGCAGCTTCAATAGAATACATATCATGTAAATGTGTCACGCGAAATTGAAGTAAATGATCCTGAATTTGTGTTGAACTATGGACAAGGTCCCAAGTGGATTGCTGGCACTGTTTTGGCCAAAGGGGGAGTCGGGTATCTGTGGTCATATTCGCAAATGGACTCACCTGCAGAAAACACTTGGACCAAATCAAACTCAGATTTACAGACTATCCAGAATAACCCACAATAGACTCTACCCTTTTAGACCCTCCAACACATACACACAAGTGGCAACCGACCCAGCGGTTGACCACGAAGCAGAACCCATCACCCGCAGCAGCCCAGCAAGACTCACTACCGCCAGCAGTCCAGCAAGGCCAGCTGCACAGCAGCCTAGCGAAGGCTCAACAAACGACTCACCAACACCAGCATTTGCACCAAGACGATCAACCAGGGAAAGGAAGGCCCCAGATCGACTCACATTGTAAATAGTTACACTATTGACTCTGGGGAGGGCAGGGGAGTGTTGTTATGTATGTAAACCTGTAATTTCCATGTCTAACCACTAAAGGGCTTATCCAATGGAGTCCCAAGGGATCCCACAATCCCTTGGGAGCACCTGTATATAAGGAGGCCTCACAGGCTGGAGAAGCACTCTGAGATCTGTAATAAAGGACTACGGTCACACTTACTTTGAGCTTGCAGTATCTGGTCTGACTCTTTATCAAAGACATAACAGGTACCAAATGTAATATTTCCAAGTTGACGACACAAAACTAGGTGTGATTATGAGTTGTGAGGAGGATGCAAAGATGCTACAAGACGATTTAGATAGGTTGAGTGAGTGGACAAACACATGGTAGATGTAGTATAACATGGATAAATGTGAAGTTATCCACTTTGGTAGAAAAAACTTAAAGACAAAGTATTATTTAAATGGTGATAGCTTGGGAAATGTTGATGTACAAAAGGACATGGGTGTCCTTGTACACCAGTCACTGAAAGCAAACATGCAGGTGTAGCAAGCAGTTAGAAAGGCAAATGGTATGTTGGACTTCATTGCAAGAGGATTTGAGTACAGGAGCAAGGATGTCTTACTACAGTTATACAGGGCCTTGGTGAGACCGCACCTGGATATTTTATGTAGTTTTGGTCTCCTTATCTCAGAAAGGATATACTTGCCATAGAGGGAGTGCAGCGAAGGTTCACCAGACTGATTCCCGGGATGGCAGGACTGTCGTATGAGGAGAGATTGGGTCAACTAGGCCTGTATTCACTAGAGTTTAGAAGAATGAGAGGGGATCTCATTGAAACGTATAAAATTCTGACGGGGTTGGATAGACTGGATGGGGGGGGAAGATGTTTCCCCTGGCTGGGAAGTCTAGAACAAGGGATCACAGTCTCAGGATATGGGGTAGGAAATTTAGGACCGAGATGAGGAGACATTTTTTAACTCAGAGGGTGGTGAACCTGTGGAATTCTCTACCACAGAAGGCTCTGGAGGCCAAATCACTGAATATATTTAAGAAGGAGATAGCTAGATTTCTAGAAACAAAGGCATCAAGGGGGTATGGGGAAAAAGCGGGAATATGGTGTTGAGACAGAGGATCAGCCATGTTCATATTGAATGGCGGTGCAGGCTCGAAGGGCCGAATGGCCTACTACTGCTCCTATTTTCTATGGGACCATTTTGGGAGTTGCTATAAAGGACGCTACTCCTGTTTCAGTTAGTCTGTTTATTTACGTACACAACATAATTTGACGATGAGGATGAATCAAATTAATATCCCTAACACCCTGCCTTTCCTCTCCACATCCAGGGACCCTCCAATTCCGTGGCCGAGATGGATGAAAAGTTTTTCTACATACATCACGACGAGTGGGTTAGACGGCAAACATAATAAGCTTGCCGCCGTGGAATACTTATCCACTGCCTCGACACCGAAGGCCAAGGCATCTTTGGCCAAATCGAAGACACGGAGTCCTACGACAAAGTGGTAAGCGCCCTAGAGAAATATTTTGGGCCAAAGAAAAGTATCATGATGGAGAGATACAAATTTCAGCAAAGGGGGCTGGTGAACCAATCAAACAGTATATCATTTCATTAACTGAACTGGCTGCTATGTGTAACTTTGGAGCACTCACAGAGGAAATGATCAGGGATCAAATTATTGAGAAAACAACGATCTCCGCATTCAGGAACACTTGCTAATGGAGGATGATAAAATTACATTGGATAAAGCAACTAATTTGTCCATCCAAATCGAATCAGCACTTTGTAATTCAAAAGCGATCAGATCCCCTGCTCCCCCTGTGCAGCAGACTTCAGCTACAGCCCATGTGCAAAGCATTCGTCCAAAGTGGAAATCACAGCAGAGACCCAGGGCTACTAATAAGCCTCCCACTACGGATTGCAGGCCTAACTTCCATTGCTTTAACTGTAAGGACAAATCACATTCAGCAAAGAGTCCGAACTGCCCTGCACATGGGAAGAAATGAACCATTTTGCTGGTGTCTGTCGCTCATTGCAGCATATTCGACATGTGGACAACTCCGATAGTGATGAACCCAGTATGGTTTACACCATGAGTGATATTTCGCCCATCGGTTCGGGCAAATTCAAGGACTGTGATGTAAACATTGATGGGATGCCCATCTGCCTCCTCATTGACCTTGGAGCCAAAGACTCCATATTGAGCGAGGCTGTGTACAAAACCCACTTCACGCACTGTCAACTGCAGCCCGCAACTTTCACTCAACATGCGTACTCGGACTTCAAAATTGAGTTACTTGGGGTCATATCTGTCTCGATATACTACAAGGACATAACATTGGGGAACTTTTGCTTTCATATGTCGCAAAGGGATGAAGTCTCATGGGTGTTGACCTTTTTGACAAGCTTAGGTTTAAAGTTTACGATCCAACCGACACACCTGTGTACACGGTAGACTTTGACAAGCAGTATCCCTCAATCTTCACAGGGTTTGGAGTGACAACAAAATTCTGCCATCAGCCCCGCATTGACCCTTCCGTCAAACCGGTTACGCAGCGACTTTGCATCTCCCATTTGCGGTTCGCAACCAAGTATCCGCAGAATTAACACGACTTGAATCTCAGGGAATCATTGAGAGCATCGACTCCTCACCCTGGATCTCGAACTTAGTAACGCTTGGCGTAAAAATGGAGAGATCCGCCTATGCATCGACCTGAAAGAGGTTAACTAGGCCATCATCGCCGACAAGTACCCTCTTCCTACCATCGACGAACTGCCTTCAGAATTCCATGGCTCAATAATTTTTACGAAACTCGACATGCGCTGCAGTTACCTACAAATGCCCCTGGCGGAGGACTGCAAACTGCTCACGGCATTTACGACGCATAATGGTCTGTATCAGTATCGACGCATGCCCTACGGACTATCTTCTGTATCAATTGCATTTCAGAAGGGAGCCCTCAATCTGCTTGATGGTATCATCGTCCATGGATGGACAATGGAAGAACATGACCAGCGATTTCACGCAGTTATGACTAGACTTGCTACACATAATATTACACTTAATGCCGATAAGTGTACATTCGCTGCTGGAGAAATAAACTTTCTGGGCTACAGAGTCACAGCACAAGGTGAACATTGATGCGATCCAGCGAATGCAGGAGGCTACCAACGTCAAAGAACTTTCATCATTCCTCGGCACTTGCAACTTCTATCTGAAGTTCGTCTGACACTATGCGCACATTGCCGAACCACTTCGCAAGTTGCTGCACAAGGGCATCCCTTGGGAATGGGCAGATTCCCAGGCTCAGGCATTCACCACGCTTAAGGAGAAAATCACATCCCCTCCTATCCTTGCACACTTTGATCCGAATGCCACTACGTACGTCACCATGGATACATCAAGCACCGCCTTGGGTGCTGTGATCTTTCAATGGATTGACGGCCTGGAACTCCCAGTAGACTTCGCCTCTCGCACGCTCTCATCTGCAGAACGTAAATACTCTGTAGGGGAATGCGAAGCACTCGCTTGCATCTATGCATGTGAACGCTGGCACATCTACCTCAATAGCAGGAAATTTACCCTCCGTACGGATCACCAAGTGCTAACTACGCTACTCGCTACAACTGGATCTGGGCACAGACCACTACGCACCAGCCGATAGTCAGATCACTTTCATCAGTATAACTTTGATGTACAATACATCACTGGCAGTCGCAACCACGTAGCTGACATGCTCAGCCGCTCGACACCTGCTTCGGACTCTGATGCTGACTTGTTCACAGATGGTGACACATATGTCATGTCGATCATCACACAGTCCATCAGAAACCTCGGCTCCTGCGACGAACTCAAAACCGAATCACAGCGTGATGCTACGCTCCAGCACATATGCCATTTCCTCCAGACTGATTGGCCTAAGCAAATTCCGGAAGAGCTGAAAACCTTCCACAGACTTTGTGATGAATTTTCCGTTTCGAACGATGGCTGCCTAGTTCATGATGATAGAGCATTAATTCCCAGGTCACTTCAACAGCGTGTTCTCTCATTGGCACACAATGGACACCCTGGCATTGTCCACATGAAACAGAGATATCGTGATTCAGTATGGTGGCCTTGGATTGACACTCGCATCGAGGAGTTTGTCTTTCACTGCGAAACATGCATTCTGAGCAAAAAAAGCCACAACTATCCAACCAGCACCAATGAAGCCCATTCCATGGCCACAAAGTCCATGGCAACAACTTCAGTTGGCTATCTTCGGTCCAGTTGAAGCAGCTCCACAGCACCAGCGGTTCCTTGTTGTAATACATTCCAAATGGACAGAAATCGCGACAAGCTCAGTGACATCATCAACGATCGTCACTACTCTGCGGCGACGTTCACGAGGTGGGACCTCCCAGAAGTCATAATCATTGATAATGGACCTCAGTGTGTGTCCGACCAGTTCGCGGATTTCCTCACTCGTCATGATATCGAGCGTCGCCTTACTGCTCAGTACAATCCTCAAAGCAACGGAGGTGTTGAGCGATTTAACCGCGTCATCAAAGAGGATTTGAAAGCCAACCTCGCAGCAGGCCAAACATTCGATGAAGCGGTTCAGACCATTCTCCACACATACCGTTTGGCAAAGCACTCACTAACGGGGAAGACACCCACTGAGCTCATGATTGGGCGGAATCTTCACTGGCTACTGGACATTCTCAAACCTCTAGCCAAACCTGGCGCGAAGATAACCACACTCGCATCCCAGATTTCGGAATGCCAATGAAAAGCAAAGTCGTACACTGACACAAAACGACGCGCTCAAAAGCCCCAACTGAAGAACAGAGATTGGGTTAGAGTTAAGCACCCAAACCAGAGTCATAAGCTCGCATCTTCACTTTCGCCTCCAAAACAGATCGGGCGAAAGTTCAGGCCTCACACCTATGAGCTCAATGATGGAACTCGATTGAACACTCGTAGACTGATCCTAACTCACAGGCCAACAGACCAGTAGGATGGAACAGAGGCACCGTTCTGTTTCCCAACCGAAAACCTCAATCAAATACCGCAAGTTTCACACCGGTCTCAGCGTATCAGTACATGGCCTGGCTATCTCAAGGACTTTGTCTGTTCAGAGACTGTGTTTTCAGAAGGGGGGAAATATGTTGTGTTCATACTCTATTTGTTGTTACACGAACCCTTACTAGACGGGCATTAGGACCCTGAGGGAACTATTCAGACACTGCTGTAAACAAGCTGGTTCATGCTGGTTTTGGGACACTATTTTGGTTGTTGCTATAAAGGACACAGTTAAGTGACACTACTCCTGTTTCAGTTAATCTGTTTATTTACATACACAACACCAAGCCAAAGCATCCAGTGATTAGCTGACAGTGGGTGGACATGTAAACCAGAACACACCTGACTGGGAAATCTCAAGTGAGAAGCATCTGAGTCAGACTTTCCTATTTATCAGCACTATGCCTGCTCGCTGAGTGTAGTCATTACACACCTGTCACAGCAATGACAAGTCTTTGGACCTAATCTTGGCTGTTACTCTAGGCTGAGATTATGGCAATTTGAAGTAGGCTCGCTTATAATATTCGACCTGAATTGTTAATGTTGCAACTGAGTTAACAAGAAGGCTGTATTCAGCAATTGATATTGTGCCACAAACTGCAAGGAGGATAGAACAGAGGAGAGGGGGAAGGTAAGAAATTAGCTTCAAGTCAAGCAAAATGAACATAACTTCATCATTAATGATGGAAATAAATTAAACTGATCATAACTGGTGTCCTGTATCTTTATCCATCTATGAAATAATGCAGAACCCAAGAAAGTTTCTACAGCACCCCCAAATTCATAGCAGTACATGTAAAAAGGAAGCTAGGTCACAGGGGGCTTGCACATTATTTACAAAACCTTGGCTTGGTCACGTTATTTTTTTTAACTCACAAAAGCAGAATTGTCAAGCACGCACTAGCAATAAGGGACCTCACAATCTGAGTTCACTTAAAAAAACTAAGGTTCTAGTGTATATTTTTATTCTCATTTTCTCCACTGGGACATTATACAGACTGGTCCCCACTTTGAAGCTTGTTAGAGAGGTGGAACCGCAACCTTAGAAACCCCCTTGGCTAGCGACTGTGCTGTATTTACACCTGATGCTGTGGTTTGCGATTGACGTTGTCAACTCACCATTTGCTTGAAGGCTATAAATGCCAGCCTGCCTGCCACATACATAGAAACATAGAAACATAGAAACATAGAAAATAGGTGCAGGAGTAGGCCATTCGGCCCTTCGAGCCTGCACCACCATTCAATAAGATCATGGCTGATCATTCACCTCAGTACCCCTTTCCTGCTTTCTCTCCATACCCCTTGATCCATTTAGCCGTAAGAGCCATATCTAACTCCCTCTTGAATATATCCAATGACGACGAGCATCAAAAACTCTTTGCGGTAGAGAATTCCACAGGTTAACAACTCTCTGAGTGAAGAAGTTTCTCCTCATCTCAGTCCTAAATATCCTTAGACTATGTCCCCTAGTTCTGGATTCCCCCAACATCAGGAAAATTCTTCCAGCATCCAACCTGTCCAGTCCCATCAGAATTTTATATGTTTCTATGAGATCCCCTCTCATTCTTCTAAACTCCAGTGAATACAAGCCCAGTCGGTCCAGTCTCTCCTCATATGTCAGTCCTGCCAACCCGGGAATCAGTCTGGTGAACCTTCGCTGTACTCTCTCAATAGCAAGAACATCCTTCCTCAGATTAGGAGACCAAAGCTGAACACAATATTCCAGGTGAGGCCTCACCAAGGCCCTGTACAACTGCAGTAAGACTTCCCCGCTCCTATACTCAAATCCTCTAGCTATGAAGGCCAACATACATAAGAATTTACATAAGAACATAAAAATTAGGAACAGGAGAAGGCCATCTAGCCCCTCGAGCCTGCTCCGCCATTCAAAAAGATCATGGCTGATCTGGCCGTGGACTCAGCTCCACTGACCCGCCCACTCCCCATAACCCTTAATTCCCTTATTGGTTAAAAATTTATCTATCTGTGATTTGAATACATTCAATGAGCTAGCCTCAACTGCTTCCCTGGGCAGAGAATTCCACAGATTCACAACACTCTGGGAGAAGAAATTCCTTCTCAACTCGGTTTTAAATTGGCTCCCCCGTACTTTGAGGCTGTGCCCCCTAGTTCTAGTCTCCCCGACCAGTGGAAACAACCTCTCTGCCTCTATCTTGTCTATCCCTTTCATTATTTTAAATGTTTCTATAAGATCACCCCTCATCCTTCTGAACTCCAACGAGTAAAGACCCAGTCTACTCAATCTATCATCATAAGGTAACCCCCTCATCTCCGGAATCAGCCGACTGAATCGTCTCTGTACCCCCCTCCAAAGCTAGTATATCCTTCCTTAAGTAAGGTGACCAAAACTGCACGCAGTACTCCAGGTGCGGCCTCACCAATACCCTGTACAGTTGCAGCAGGACCTCCCTGCTTTTGTACTCCATCCCTCTTGCAATGAAGGCCAACATTCCATTTGCCTTCCTGATTACCTGCTGTACCTGCAAACTAACTTTTTGGGATTCATGCACAAGGACCCCCAGGTCCCGCTGCACCGCAGCATGTTGTAATTTCTCCCCATTCAAATAATATTCTCTTTTACTGTTTTTTTTCCCCAAGGTGGATGACCTCACATTTTCCGACATTGTATTCCATCTGCCAAACCTTAGCCCATTCGCTTAACCTATCTAAATCTCTTTGTAGCCTCTCTGTGTCTTCTACACAACCCGCTTCCCCATTTGCCTTCTTCACTGTCTGCTGTACCTGCATGCTAACTTTCAATGACTGATGTACCATGACACCCAGGTCTCGTTGCACCTTCACTTTTCCTAATCTGTCACCATTCAGATAATATTCTGCCTTCCTGTTTTTGCCACCAAAGTGGATAACCTCACATTTATCCACATTAAACTGCACCTGCCACTCGTTTGCCCATTCACCTAACCTGTCCTAGTCACCCTGCCGCCTCTTAACATCCTCCTCACAGCTCACACCGCCACCCATTTTAGTGTCATCCGCAAACTTGGAGATATTAAACTTAATTCCTTCATCTAAATCATTAATGTATATTGTAAATAGCTGGGGTTCCAGCACTGAGCCCTGCGGCACTCCACTAGTCACTGCCTGCCATTCTGAAAAGGACCTGTTTATCCCGACTCTCTGCTTCCTGTCTGCCAACAGTTCTCTATCCACGTCAATACATTACCCCCAATACCATGTGCTTTAATTTTGCACACCAATCTCTTGTGTGGGACCTTGAAAAAAGCCTTTTGAAAGTCCAAATACACCACATCCACTGGTTCTCCCTTGTCCAATCTATGAGTTACATCCTCAAAAAATTCCAGAAGATTTGTCAAGCATGAATTCCTTTCACAAATCCATGCTGACTTGGACCGATCCTGGCACTGCTTTCCAAATGCGCTGCTATTTCATCTTTAATAATTGATTCCAACATTTTCCCCACTACTGATGTCAGGCTAACCGGTCTATAATTACCCATTTTCTCTCTCCCTCCTTTTTTAAAAAGTGGGGTTACATTAGCTACCCTCCAGTCCATAGGAACTGATCCAGAGTCGATAGACTGTTGGAAAATGATCACCAATGCATTCACTATTTCTAGGGCCACTTCCTTAAGTACTCTGGGATGCAGACCATCAGGTCCCGGAGATTTATCGGCCTTCGATCCCATCAATTTCCCCAACACAATTTCATGCCTAATAAGGATTTCCTTCAGTTTTTCCTTCTCACTAGATCCTCGGTACCCTAGTATTTCCGGAATGTTATTTGTGTCTTCCTTCGTTAAAACAGAACCAAAGTATTTGTTCAACTGGTCTGCTATTTCTTTGTTCCCCATTATAAATTCACCTGAATCTGACTGCAAGGGACCTGCGTTTGTCTTCACTAATCTTTTTCTCTTTACTTATCTATAGAAGCTTTTGCAGTCAGTTTTTATGTTCCCAGCAAGCTTCCTCTCACACTCTATTTTCCCCCTCCTAATTAGACCCTTTGTCTTTCTCTGCTGAATTCTAAATTTCTCCCTGTCTTCAGGTTTACAGCTTTTTCTGGCCAATTTATATGCATCTTCCTTGGATGTAACACTATCCTTAATTTCCCTTGTTAGCCATGGTTGAGCCACCTTCCCCATTTTATTTTTACTCCAGACAGGGATGTACAATTGTTGAAGTTCATCCATGTGATCTTTAAATGTTTGCCATTGCCTATCCACCGTCAACCCTTTAAGTATCATTCACCAGTCTATTCTAGCCATTCACGTCTCATACCATCAAAGTTACCTTTCCTTAAGTTCAGGACCCGAGTCTCTGAATTAACTGTGTCACTCTCCATCTTAATAAAGAATTCTACCATATTATGGTCACTCTTCCCCAAGGGGTCTCGCACAACAAGATTGCTAATTAATCCTTTCTCATTACACATCACCCAGTCTCGGATGGCCAGCCCTCTAGTTGGTTCCTCGACATACTGGTCTGGAAAACCATCCCTAATACACTCCAGGAAATCCTCCTCCAGAGTATTGCTACCAGTTTGGTTAGCCCAATCAATATGTAGATTAAAGTCGCCCATGATAACTGCTGTACCTTTATTGCACACATTCCTAATTTCTTGTTTGATGCTGTCCCCAACCTCACTACTTCTGTTTGGTGGTCTGTACACAACTTCCACTAACGTTTTCTGCCCTTTGGTATTCCGTAGCTCCACCCATACCGATTCCACATCATCCAAGCTAATGTCCTTCTTTACTATTGCGTTAATTTCCTCTTTAACCAGCAACACCATCCCACCTCCTTTTCCTTTCTGTCTATCCTTCCTGAATGTTGCATACACCTGGATGTTGAGTTCCGAGCCTTCGTCACCCTGGAGCCTTGTCTCCGTGATGCCAATTATATCATATTCGTTAATTGCTGCCTGCACAGTTAATTCGTCCACTTTATTACGAATACTCCTCGCATGGAGGCACAGAAGCTTCAGGCTTGTCTTTTTAACATACTTTGCCCCTTTAGAATTTTGCTGTCATGTGGCCCTTTTTGATTTTTGCCTTGAGTTTCTCTGCCCTCCACTTTTACTTTTCTTCTTTTGCTTCTGCCCCCATTCTACTTCCCTCTGTTTCCCTGCATAGGTTCCCATCCCCCTGCCATATTCGTTTAACCCCTCCCCAACAGCTGTAGCAAACACTCCCCCTAGGACATTGGTTCCGGTCCTGACCAGGTGCAGACCGTCCGGTTCCAATGTCGTGTGATGCCACCATCATTCCCCACACCCTTTTCCACCCCACCTTTCTTCCTGCAGGAATAATTCACCTTCTGTGTGGTTTGTGATTAATTGTATAGTATTGGAGTCTTTACATAACATTTTGAGAAACATGTTTTGAGCCCTGACTTCAGAATTTTATAGATATAAAAGGTGTGATTCTTTGAGCTTGCACTTCCACCAGTGAGCTGCACCTACAGGGTGTGCTAATTGGAGATTTGGAGCTGTGTGCTGGGATTCTCCTCCCAGCAATGGTATTCCAGTGGGGGGGAACTTCCACTTACCCATCCGACACTGCTGGAACCCTGACCTAGTTTCCTGGGTCATTACAGGCTCTCACTGGGATTCCCATCATTGCCCGGCCTCAAAATTCTGGCAGTGTTACAATGGGGCTACAGCTGGAGCACCTCAAGAGGTGGCTGGACTGTAAAGATGCCCTGAAGATTGGCATTCGGCAGAGGTTAAGGCCGATACAGGACGGTAAGTAGGCTCTGGAATAGAGGGAGAGGAGGCTGCACGGTCCTCTCCCTCTGTTGGGGAACCCAAGTTTATTGCTGCCATAGCCCATGGCCTACCGCTATCTTTCCAATGGCAGTCCTGGGAAGCCTTGGCAAGAGGAGCAGGCAGGGGAAATCACCTGGGGAAGCAGCCGCCCCCCGCCCTCTCCCCACCCCGCCTCCCCCCACCCCCATGTCTGCTGCCACTTGTGTACCGTAGGCAAGGAGGGTGTTGCCAGCAGCAGTCCTAGGGGGCAGTGGGGCTTGGGAAATCGCAGTCAGCGTGGTGATGTAATGGTAGATCTAAGTTCCGCATTTTGCATTATTACCTGCTGTGTTCCCGTCCGATTTCGAGCAGGATTGCGAAAGGGAATCCTGGACACGGTATTGACAGTACGGCTACCCTCTGAGTGTGGCTTCTGCTGGCAACAGAGGTTTGCCGACCCACGTCAAAGAAAGAATGTTCTGCTCGGGTCTGACGTCAGTTCAGATTCAAAGACTCCCTCGGATGCTAATTGACCTGCTGTTCTATTCCATCCTTTCCAGCTTGTATTTTAGAAATTCATTTTTTGACGGGTAATTTGCACAAAATTCATGACCGTGGAGCATGTGACAGTGTTTACAAACACATTATCATTAAAAGAGCGTATGAGATGGCTACTCTCCTCTCTGCACTGAAAAAAAAAAGATTTCTTCCACAAATTAAAAACCACAGTGGCTATCCTGGCAGGACAAGATGTGCTGGCATATTGGCAATTAGTAAGTAAAAGGCAGAGGAGGAGATGACTGGGACAACACTAAGGAGGAAGAAAAGCACTGTGTCATCATTATGTCAAAAAATTCACACACCAGTGGCTTGCCTCACAGACAAAGGGGAGATAGTTCACAATTAGAAGTCGAGTGGAACTGCCATTTCAAACATGCTTAGGGCTTGCATTTGGTCTCAAGCAGAATCTAATTAAACAATGTGCTTCCAGTAAGATTGTCTAGACCACTGTATCTCTTTTCATTTAACAATAATTTTATGACTGCACTGCCCTGCAGCCAGTTTCCTGTTCTCCAATAATAAGGGTATGTTCACACCGCAAAAGGAGGCATGAAGCAAACATACTATTAAAGATTTGAAACTGATCTCAACTTTTTTTAAGTGCTCCTTTAAGCTTAGACAGAAAATGATTTTTGTAAATGCCATTAGTGAAGGTTGGTAAGGCTGACTTTCAGGCCTAATGAACCAATACACCACAGTGGCAACATTAGAAATAGAACAGATCAAAAGATACATAAAGATTACGAGTGGATGATCGGTGGCATTGCACACTGGATGTGAAGGCCAAGTGTAGTCTTCAGAGGATGCGAATTGAGAGGATAGGGATAACTGGACATCATTCAGCTCCCTTGCATGCATTCTGTTTTTATTTTCCAAAATTTCCTAGATTTAAAATTACTATTCAAAGTTAAATAACAAAACGTACAACAATTTGAGAAGCAGAGAAGTAGAGTTGTTTGGAGTGTAATACGGAGAGCAGGCTGAGGAAATAGGAGTTACAGAATTGAGGTGCTATGGGAAACTCACTGGCTGGAGGGTGTAATTACAAAGTAACAAATTTACATGGCCCAATGTTACGCGACCCTTCTGGGTTAAAAGGGCCATATTAGCCACCAGTGCCAAAGTTGTGAGAGACACATATCCTGTGTGCAGAATGTGACAGACCTGCCAACAATACAAGAGATAAAAGACTCTCTCTAATATTTTTTAAATCCTTGCCAGGAATTTTCTCGGCGGTGCTCCTATTTACATGTCTAGCTGGGATATCTGCCAATCTTCCTCTGAAGTTACGATAGCAGTTTGTGAAAACCCTCAAGGAAATTCCCAGCACTTATGCATGCATGTACCTCCATTATAAATTCCTATACCTACCTTTATAATGGAAATCGCTTGTATAAATTTGTCACACTATCAGTACATCCTCTGCCCAGTTTTACACCTGTCAGGGGGTTATGAGTGATACGAATATCTTGTATTGTTGGCTATCTACTCTGTTTACAACAGGTAACTAAACAGATATATTTTAGCAGGTAGTTAGCTCAAGGTTATCTGAAGGTTTTACATATTTTTAAAGGAAAGCTTTGGTTAAAGATATCTCCCTATAAAGGACTATCCTGTAATGACCCATATCCATCTGTTTGTAAAGTACCACATAACAGATTTATTCGGAAAATAGAAGCACATGGGATTAAAGGAACGGTGGTAACTTGGGTACATAATTGACTATGGGATAGGAGGCAGAGAGTGGTGGTGAACAGATGTTTTTCTGACTGGAGAGAAGTAAGCAGTGGGGTCTCCCAAGGGTTGGTATTAGGACCATTGTTTTTCTTGTTATATATCTGTGACCTAGCCTTGGGTAAATGATGTACAATTTTAAAGTTTGTATGACATAGACAGACTGGTGAAATGGGCAGACACATGGCAGGTACAATTTTATGCAGATAAGTATGAAGTAATGCACTTTGGGAGTAACATAGAAATATAGAAACATAGAAAATAGTTGCAGGAGTAGGCCATTCGGCCCTTTGAGCCTGCACCACCATTCAATAAAATCATGGCTGATCATGCACTTCAGTACCCCATTTCTGCTTTCTCTCCATACCCCTTGATCCCTTTAGCCATAAGCGCCACATCTAACTCCTTTTGAATATATCTAACGAACTGGCCTCAACAACTTTCTGAGGTAGAGAATTTCACATGCTCACAACTCTCTGAGTGAGGAAGTTTCTCCTCATGTCGGTCCTAAATGGCTTATTCCTTATCCTTAGACTGTAACCCCTGGTTCTGGACTTCCCCAACAATGGGAACATTCTTCCAGCATTTAACCTGTCCAATCCCATCAGAATGTTATATGTTTCTATGAGATCCCCTCTCATTGTTCTAAATTCCATTGAATTTAAGCATTGTCGATCCAGTCAGAATGTATATTGATAAAGGAGCAGGAGTAGGCCATACGGTCCCTTGAGCCCGCTCCACCATTCAATAAGATCATGGCTGATCTGATCATGGACTCAGGTCTACTTCCCACTCCCCCATAACCTCTTATCATTTAAGAAACTGTCTATTTCTGTCTTAAATTTATTCAATGTCCCAGCTTTCACAGCTCTCTGAGGCAGCGAATTCTACAGATTTACAACCCTCTGAGAGAAGAAATTTCTCCTCATCTCAGTTTTAAATAGGTGGCCCCTTATCCTAAGATCATGCCCTCTAGTTCCAGTCTCCCCCATCAGTGGAAACATCCTCTCTGCATCCATCTTGTCAAGCCCCCTCATAATCTAAGACGTTTCGATAAGATCACCTCTCATTCTTCTGAATTCCAATGAGTAGGGGCTCAACCTACTCAACCTTTCTGTTGTGTATGCAATAACTGTTAGGCTGAGTACTGTTTAACTCCAAGAGGTATGACCTTGGCTCTGCTTTATTAAGGCCGAAAGTGCCTAATATACAAAATGGCTGGCCTTTTATACTTGGGCTGCACACACGCGTGCAGCCCAATGGCCTCCAACAGTGACACCATCTAGTGGCTAGAGATCCCAGAAGTACATACATGACAATGCCCCCCTCTGCAATATTAACACAGTCTTTTACAAATTGAGACGGTCCGATGTTTTACGCTCCCGAGTTGACCATCTCAGTTCAACTCCAGCCTTAGGTGAGTGTTCAGAGTCTGTTGTGACTGGTGGCTGGGTGGCTGACCTGGTGGGAGTGGCAGTGGCCATGTCAGGGATTGAAAGTCCATTTTCATTGAACGTGTCAGTGATTGAAAGTCCCGATTCACTGATGGCCACTGAGTCCTCTGATGACTGGGGTAGGTTGGTTAGTCGTCGATTGTCTCTTCCTCTGACTGTTCCAGTTCGTCTGTGTGCCGCAGCTTTGTCTGATCCATATGTTTCCTGCATGTTTGCCCATTTTTAAGCTTGACAATAAATACTCTGTTGCCCTCCTTGGCCATGACAGTACCAGTGATCCACTTGGGGCCCTGACCATAATTCAGAACATATACAGGATCATTTACAGAAATATCACGTGACACAGCTGCGCGATCATGATACCCTTGCTGACTTTGTCTTCTATATTCAACATGATTATTCAAGTCAGAGTTTACAAGAGATAACTTGGTCTTAAGACCTCTCTTCATCATTAGTTCAACAGGCGAGACCCCGGTAAGCGTGTGTGGTCTTGTCCTGTAACTAAGCAGTATGTATGACAGGCGGGTCTGCAGTGACCCTTGGGTTACTCGCTTCATACTCTGCTTTATGATTTGGACAGCACGTTCTGCTTGCCCATTGGATGCAGGTTTGAACGGTGATGACCTTACATGTTTGATATCTTTCAGGTTCATGAACTTTTGAAACTCCTGAGTGGTGAAGCACGATCCGTTGTCACTAACAACGATGTCAGGCAGACCATGTGTCGCGAACATGTCATTGAGATTCTCAATGGTAGCTGTGGATGTGCTGGATGACATGATTATACACTCTATCCACTTCAAATATGCATCCACCACAACTAAAAACATCTTCCCCAGGAAGGGACCTGATGTCATGTATTCAACTATCATTGTAACCCATGTGTAAGCTGACCTAAGTTGTACACCTTGAGAACATTGACCACAGGGGGCGAACTTGTGGGAGACACTCCTAATCTAGACTTTCAGGTATAAAAGGGGAAGCTCCAGCCACCTTCAGCCTCTTGAGGTCTTGGTAATAAAGGTAACTGGTCACAGAGTGACCTTCTCTCAAGTATGGGCCTCGTGTGCATTTATACTGTATAGTAAGGACTATTATTGCCGCCGAGGATGGGATTTAAACCACGAGCATGGCCACTCGCAGCACAGAAGAGAGGTACTGTGTTGGTGATGATTGGGATGACTTTATTGAGAGACTACAGCAAAGTTTTGTCACGAAGGAATGGTTGGCACAGGATTCGTCCGACAAACGCAGGGCTCATCTCCTGACGGTTTGTGGATCCAGAACGTTCTCCCTGATGAAGGACCTTCTAGTGCTAGAGGAGCCGGCGGACAAGACGTTCGAAGAGCTCAGTAAGTTGATCAGGGAACACCTTAAACCGGAGAGCAGCCGCACATGGCGAGACACCGGTTTTACACGCACCGGCGGCGAGAAGGGCAAAGCGTTCCAGACTTCATGGCAGATCTCCGGAGACTGGCGAGCCTATGTAAGTTCCCAGATGCATGCAGAGCGGAGATGCTGCAAGACTCTTTTATTGAGGGCATCGGGCACGCTGGGGTTTTCAGGAAATTGATTGAGACCAAAGACCTGACCTTGGAAGCGACGGCTCTGATAGCCTAGACAATTATCTCAGGGGAGGAAGAGACCAGATGATTTATGGCAAAAATCTTGGCTCAAATGCGGCAAACGACCAGAGAATCAACATTGTTAACGCGGCACACAATTCTCTAGGCATACAAGGGCAATTGGACATGCCCCAGCATGTAGTCGAACCCAAAGGGGGAATTCAACAGAGACAATAGCTGGCTGAACGGTGATTCATGCCATCGTAATAGACAATGCGGCCAGTAATCGGGCCATCAACACCTGTTAATGGTGTGCTTAAGGACAGTGACAGAGACAGTCAGAGAAGATCGACTGGTAATGGACCTTTTGTTTCCAACAATGGGGTCTTCTGCTCATGCTGGAGGTGTGGAGACAAACACCCAGCCAGAGCTTGCAGGTATCAGCAGTATACCTGCAGAAACTGCAACGTCAGCGGTCACTTGGCACGTATGTGCAGGAAGCCTGATGCCAGCTTGATGTACGAGGAGGACAGGCCCGATGTAAGCCCTACGAGGCCAAATGAATAATGGGGGAAATCGCTGGAAGCTGAAATTCAGAGAGATCATGTGGAGCACATATACAGTTCATATACCAGGACGCCACCGATAATGATGAAAGTGCTCCTCAATGGCATCCCAGTATCAATGGAGCTAGACATGGGGGCCAGCCAGTCCCGATGAGTATCAAACAGTTTGAAAGGTTGTGGGCATCCAAGGCCAGGAGGCCAAAATTATTACCGATTGCCACACAGCTACGGACATATACAAAGGAGATCATTCCGGTGCTAGGCAGCGCCACGGTAGTCGTGACCCACAAAGATTCGGAGAACAGGTTGCCAATCTGGATTGTCCCGGGAACGGTCCTGCACTACTGGGGAGGAGTTGGCTTGCTGTCATGAACTGGAAATGGGGCGATGTCAATGCAATTTCTTCTGTGCAGCGAGTATCATGCTCACAGGTCCTGGACAAATTTGACTCAGTATTTCAACCCGGAATTGGCACTTTCATGGGGACCAAGATAGTGATTCACATAAACTCGGACGCCAGGCCAGTACACCACAAGGCCAGAGCGGTGCCGTACGTGATGTGGGAAAAGATAGAATGCGAATTGGACCGCCTGCTGAGGGAAGGCATCATCTCACCAGTCGAATTCAGTGACTGGGCGAGCCCGATTGTGCCGGTGCTCAAAGCAGATGGGTCGGTCAGGATATGTGGCGATTACAAGGCCACCATCAATTGGGTGTCACTCCGAGACCAATACCCGCTACTGAGAGCGGAGGACCTCTTTGCGACACTGTCCGGTGGCAAACTTTTTTCAAAATTGGACCTGACCTCAGCTTACATGACCCAGGAGCTGGCGAGTGAGTCGAAGAAGCTGACCACCATCACGACACACAAGTATAACAGATGTCCGTTCAGGATTCGCTCGGCCGCCGCGATCTTTCAGCGAAATATGGAAAGCCTCCTCAAGTCGATTCCAAGGACGGTGGTTTTTCAAGACGACAGCCTCATCACGGGTCGTGATACTGAAGAACACTTCCACAACCTGGAGGAGATGCTACGCAGACTGGACCAGGTATGGCTGTGACTGAAAAAGGCGAAGTGCGACTTCTTAGCTCCAGAGGTAGAATTCCTGAGGAGGAGGGTAGCAGCAGACGGGATCAGATCTACTGCATCCAAAATGGAAGCGATCCAGAGAGCACCCAGACCCCGTAACACGACAGAGCTGCGTTCATTCCTGGGGCTCCTGAACTATTTTGGCAACTTTCTTCCCAAATTGAGCACGCTGTTAGAGCCGCTACACGTGCTCCTACGCAAAGGTCGTGATTGGGTCTGGGGGACAGCCAGGAAAGGGCTTTTGATAGAGCACGCAATTTGTTATGCTCCAACAAACTGTTAACGTTATATGATCCGTGTAAGAAACTAGTTTTAACGTGCGATGCGTCGTCCTATGGGGTCGGGTGTGTGTTGCAGCATGTGAATGCCAATGGTCAGTTACAGCCAGCAGCTTATGCCTCCAGAAGTCTGTCCCAGGCAGAAAGGGGCTATGGGTTGGTAGAAAAGGAAGTGCTAGCATGTGTATATGCATTTTAAAAAATTGCACCAGTACCTCTTTGGCAGGAAATTTGAGCTGGAGACAGTGTTTGCTAGTGCTGTTGGGGAGGAGTTAAACTAATATGGCAGGGGGATGGGAACCAATGCAGGGAGACATAGGGAAACAAAAAGGAGGCAAAAGCAAAAGACAGAAAGGAGATGAGGAAAAGTGGAGGGCAGAGAAACCCAAGGCAAAGAACAAAAAGGGCCATTGTACAGCAAAATTCTAAAAGGACAAAGGGTGTTAAAAAAACAAGCCTGAAGGCTTTGTGTCTTAATGCAAGGAGTATCCGCAATAAGTTGGATGAATTAACTGTGCAAATAGATGTTAACAAATATGATGTGATTGGGATTACGGAGACATGGCTCCAGGATGATCAGGTCTGGGAACTCAACATCCAGGGGTATTCAACATTCAGGAAGGATAGAATAAAAGGAAAAGGAGGTGGGGTAGCATTGCTGGTTAAGGAGGAAATTAAGGCAATAGTTCGGAAGGACATTAGCTTGGATGATGTGGAATCTATATGGGTAGAGCTGCAGAACACCAAAGGGCAAAAAACGTTAGTGGGAGTTGTGTACAGACCTCCAAACAGTAGTAGTGATGTTGGGGAGGGCATCAAACAGGAAATTAGGGGTGCATACAATAAAGGTGCAGCAGTTATAATGGGTGACTTTAATATGCACATAGATTAGGTTAACCAAATTGGAAGCAATACGGTGGAGCAGGATTTCCTGGAGTGCATAAGGGATGCTTTTTTAGACCAATATGTCGAGGAACCAACTAGCGGGGAGGCCATCTTAGACTGGGTGTTGTGTAATGAGAGAGGATTAATTAGCAATCTCGTTGTGCGAGACCCCTTGGGGAAGAGTGACCATAATATGGTGGAATGCTGCATTAGGATGGAGAATGAAACAGTTAATTCAGAGACCATGGTCCAGAACTTAAAGAAGGCTAACTTTGAAGGTATGAGACGTGAATTGGCTAGGATAGATTGGTGAATGATACTTAAGGGGTTGACTGTGGATGGGCAATGGCAGACATTTAGAGACCGCATGGATGAACTACAACAATTGTACATTCCTGTCTGGCGTAAAAATAAAAAAAGGAAGGTGGCTCAACCGTGGCTATCAAGGGAAATCAGGGATAGTATTAAAGCCAAGGAAGTGGCAAAAAATTGGCCAGAAATAGCAGCGAATCTGGGGACTGGGAGAAATTTAGAACTCAGCAGAGGAGGACAAAGGGTTTGATTAGGGCAGGGAAAATGGAGTACGAGAAGAAGCTTGCAGGGAACATTAAGATGGATTGCAAAAGTTTCTATAGATATGTAAAGAGAAAAAGGTTAGTAAAGACAAACATAGGTCCCCTGCAGTCAGAATCAGGGGAAGTCATAACGGGGAACAAAGAAATGGCGGACCAATTGAACAAGTACTTTGGTTCGGTATTCACTAAGGAGGACACAAACAACCTTCCGGATATAAAAGGGGTCGGAGGGTCTAGTAAGGAGGAGGAACTGAGGGAAATCCTTATTAGTCGGGAAATTGTGTTGGGGAAATTGATGGGATTGAAGGCCGATAAATCCCCAGGGCCTGATGGACTGCATCCCAGAGTATTAAGGAGGTGGCCTTGGAAATAGTGGATGCATCGACAGTCATTTTCCAACATTCCATTGACTCTGGATCAGTTCCTATGGAGTGGAGGGTAGCCAATGTAACCCCACTTTTTAAAAAAGGATGGAGAGAGATAACAGGGAATTATAGACCGGTCAGCCTGACATCGGTAGTGGGTAAAATGATGGAATCAATTATTAAGGATGTCATAGCAGTGCATTTGGAAAGAGGTGACATGATAGGTCCAAGTCAGCATGGATTTGTGAACGGGAAATCATGCTTGACAAATCTTCTGGAATTTTATGAGGATGTTTCCAGTAGAGTGGACAAGGGAGAACCAGTTGATGTGGTATATTTGGACTTTCAGAAGGCTTTCGACAAGGTCCCACACAAGAGATTAATGTGCAAAGTTAAAGCACATGGGATTGGGGGTAGTGTGCTGACGTGGATTGAGAACTGGTTGTCAGACAGGAAGCAAAGAGTAGGAGTAAATGGGGACTTTTCAGAATGGCAGGCAGTGACTAGTGGGGTAACGCAAGGTTCTGTTCTGGGGCCCCAGCTGTTTACATTGTACATTAATGATTTAGATGAGGGGATTAAATGTAGTATCTCCAAATTTGCGGATGACACTAAGTTGGGTGGCAGTGTGAGCTGCGAGGAGGATGCTATGAGGCTGCAGAGCGACTTGGATAGGTTAGGTGAGTGGGAAAATGCATGGCAGATGAAGTATAATGTGGATAAATGTGAGGTTATCCACTTTGGTGGTATAAACAGAGAGACAGACTATTATCTGAATGGTGACAGATTAGGAAAAGGGGAGGTGCAACGAGACCTGGGTGTCATGGTACATCAGTCATTGAAGGTTGGCATGCAGGTACAGCAGGCGGTTAAGAAAGCAAATGGCATGTTGGCCTTCATATCGAGAGGATTTGAGTACAGGGGCAGGGAGGTGTTGCTACAGTTGTACAGGGCCTTGGTGAGGCCACACCTGGAGTATTGTGTACAGTTTTGGTCTCCTAACCTGAGGAAGGACATTCTTGCTATTGAGGGAGTGCAGCGAAGGTTCACCAGACTGATTCCCAAGATGGCGGGACTGACCTATCAAGAAAGACTGGATCAACTGGGCTTGTATTGACTGGAGTTCAGAAGAATGAGAGGGGACCTCATAGAAACGTTTAAAATTCTGACGGGGTTAGACAGGTTAGATGCAGGAAGAATGTTCCCAATGTTGGGGAAGTCCAGAACCAGGGGACACAGTCTAAGGATAAGTGGTAAGCCATTTAGAACCGTGATGAGGAGGAATTTCTTCACCCAGAAAGTGGTGAACCTGTGGAATTCTCTACCACAGAAAGTTGTTGAGGCCAATTCACTAAATATATTCAAAAAGGAGTTAGATGAAGTCCTTACTACTAGGCGGATCAAGGGGTATGGCGAGAAAG
The DNA here is from genome assembly GCF_044704955.1 of Pristiophorus japonicus. Classification (NCBI taxonomy): domain Eukaryota; kingdom Metazoa; phylum Chordata; class Chondrichthyes; family Pristiophoridae; genus Pristiophorus; species Pristiophorus japonicus. The sequence continues at coordinate 171,065,843 of NC_091983.1, forward strand.
CAGGAATGGGGTACTGAAGTTGCATGTTCAGCCATGAACTCATTGAATGGCGGTGCAGGCTCGAAGGGCCGAATGGCCTACTCCTGCACCTATTTTCTCTGTTTCTATGTTTCTATAAACCCCTAACGTCCCTTTTGGCCGACAACAAGGCCATAAATGCAAATGCATCGGCTGCATTCAGAGGTGGGCACTTACGTTAGCTGCCTATGACTACACAATTCGGCACAGACCGGGCACTGAAAATTGTGCCGATGCACTCAGTAGGCTCCCACTAGCCACCACTGAGGGGGCAACTGAGCATGATGCTGAGATGGTCTTGGCTGTTGAAGCTTTCGAAAGCGAAGGCTCACCTGTGACAGCCCGTCAGATTAAAATCTGGACAAATAAAGACCTGCTACTGTCTTTAGTTAAGAAATGTGTCCTGAATGGGGACTGGGCATCCACGTATGGGGCATGCCCTGAGGAGTTTAAACCGTTTCATAGGCGCAAGGATGAACTCTCGATTCAGGCCAATTGCCTACTGTGGGGAAAGCGAGTAGTCATGCCCCAGGTGGGCAGAGAGGTGTTTATCAGAGAACTTCACTGATATGTCCTTACTATACTGTATAGTAAGGATGTATCAATGGCGACGAGATACTGGGATTTAAACCACGCGAGCATGGCCACGAGCAGAACAGACGAGAGGTACTGTGTTAAGGAATGGTTGGGACAGAGATTCAACATTGTTAAAGCCGCACCCGGGCATTGTCATGATGAAGGCAATTACCAGGTCACATGATTGATGGCCAGGCATAGATGCAGATCTGGAACTTTGTGCTCAGCTGGGCAACGCACCCAGGGAAGCCCCCCCTTAGCCCCTGATTCTGGCCCGCCAAGCCATGGTCACGCATCCATGTGGACTACGCAGGTCCTTTCATGGAAAAAATGTTTTTGGTTGTCGTGGACGCCTACTCCAAATGGATTGAGTGTGCCATTTTAAATTCAAACACATCCTCTGCCACGGTAGAAAGTCTACGGGCAATTTCGCTGCCCATGGTCTACCGGACGTCTTGGTCAGCGATAATGGCCCGTGCTTCACAAGCACTGAATTCCAGGACTTCATGGCAGGCAATGGAGTCAACCATGTCAGAACGGCACCGTTCAAGCCGGCCTCAAATGGCCAGGCAGAACGAGCAGTGCAGATAATCAAACAGGGGATGCTCAGAATCTAAGGGGGTTGCCTACAAAGCCGCTTATCATGCCTCCTGTTGGCCAATAGATCCCGACCACACTCACTCACAGGGGTTCCACCCGCAGAGCTGCTAATGAAAAGGACGCTCAAAACAAGGTTATCCCTTATACACCCTCCTATGAAAGAAATTGTTGAGAGCAGGCGTCTGTCACAATGTGACTACCATGACAGGAATGCGAGGGCACGATGTATTGATGTAAATGACCTTGTTTTTGTCCTTAATTACACTGCAGGGCCTAAATGGCTTGCCAAAGAGGGGAATAGGGTTTTGGTAGTTAAACTTACCAATGGACAAATCTGCCGCAAACACGTGGATCAAACTAAAAGGAAGTTCAGCAACCCCATAGAAGAAGCAGAGGAAGAACACAACGTAGAGTTTACTCCACCACAGGTGACCGAACACCGGAACCAAGTGGAGGAGAGCCCAGTCACTGTGAGCAGTCCGGACAGGCCTGAGGCACCGCAAACAGGCGCTCTACAAGGGAGCGTAAACCATCAGAGAGACTTAACCTGTGATCCCAATAAGACTTTGGGGGGGGAGGTGATGTCATGTATTCAACTATCATTGTAACCCATGTATAAGTTGACCTAAGTTGTGCACCTTGAGAACATTGACCACAAGAGGCGAACTTGTGGGAGACACTCCTAACCTGGACTTTCCGGTATAAAAGGGGAAGCTCCACCCACCTTCAGCCTCTTGAGGTCTTGGTAATAAAGGTAACTGGTCACAGAGTGACCTTCTCTCAAGTATGGGCCTCATGTGCACTTATACTGTATAGTAAGAACATATTATCTGCAAAGTCTATGTGGATCCTGGACCATGGTTTGGACGGCCACGACCACAACCTTAGCAGCAATTCCGCTGGTGATTTGCTGAGCTGCATGCAAATATTGCACTGATGCACACATGATTCCAGCTCAGAATCAATTTCCGGCCACCATGCACGAGACCTGGTGATGGCTTTCATCATTGCAATGCCGGGATGTGTGCTATGTAGCTCACGTACAAATTTCTCTCTCCCTTTCTTGGGCATAACAACACAATTGCCCCACAGTATACAATCCGACTGAATAGACAGTTCGTCTTTGCGACGAATGTAAGATTTGGTCTCCTCACACATTTGCTTGTGTATAGCAGACCAATCACCTTTGAGGATGCAAATCTTCACCACCGATAAAATCGGGTCCTGGCTGGTCCAGGTCTTAACTTGTTGAGCCGTGACAGGGGTTCCTTCACTCTCAAAAGCATCCATAACTAACAATAGGTCCGCCAGTTGTGGCGTTTCTACCTCCGCTGTGGGCAACGGCAGACAGCTCAAAGCATCGGTACAATTCTCGGTGCCAGGTCTATGGCAAATGACATAATCATAAGCGGATAATGTCAGCGCCCACCTCTGGATGCGGGATGAAGCATTGCTATTGATACCTTTGTTTTCGGAGAACAGTGAAATGAGCGCCTTGTGATCTGTCTCCAGTTCAAACCGAAGACCAAACAGGTAATGATGCATCTTTTTAACCCCATACACATAGGCTAGTGCTTCTTTCTCTACCATGCTGGGGTCTCTTTCCACTTTAGACAAACTTTTTGAAGCATACGCGACTGGTTGAAGTTTACCCGACTCATTAGCTTGTTGGAATACGCAACCAATTCCATACAACAAAGCATCACAGGCCAATAATAAATGTTTAAAAGTGTCATAATGTACCAGCAGCTTGTTAGAGCAAAGCAGATTAGTGGCTTTCTAAAAAGCTCTGTCTTGAGACGCACCCCACACCCAGTTGTCGCCTTTTCTTAGCAGCATGTGTAGTGGTTCTAATAAGGTGCTCAATTTAGGTAGGAAGTTACCGAAGTAGTTGAGTAGACCCAGGAACGAATGCAGCTCTGTCACATTCTACGGCTTGGGTGCATTCTTGATGGCCTTGGTTTTCGCATCCGTTGGCCTGATGCCATCAGCAGCAATTTTCCTCCTCAGGAATTCGATCTCTGGTGGCATGAAGATGCTCTTCGAGCGCTTCAGTCTGAGTCCCACTTTGTCCAGACGATGTAGAACCTCTTCCATGTTGTTCAGGTGTTCCTCGGAGTCACGACCTGTGATCAGGATGTCATCTTGGAACACAATGGTTCTGGGAACGGATTTCAGTAGACTCTCCATGTTCCTCTGAAATATTGCTGCAGCCGAGCGAATTCCAAAAGGGCACCTGTGATAAATAAACAGTCCTTTATGCATGTTAATGCATGTATATCTCTTTGCCGTCTCGACCAGCTCCTGTGTCATCTAGGCTGACGTCGTCCAGTTTGGTGAACGACTTCCCCACGGCTAACGTTGCAAACAAGTCATCAGCCTTCGGTAACGGGTACTGATCCTGTTTTGAAACCCTGTTGATCGTAGGCTTGTAGTCTCCACAGATTCTGACTGTGCCATCACTTTTTAGCACAGGAACAATGGGGCTGGCCCATTCATTAAATTCAACCGGTGATATGATCCCTTCACGCTGGAGTCTGTCCAGTTTGATTTCGACCTTCTCCCTCATCATATACGGAACTGCCTGAGCTTTATGATGGACGGGTCTTGCATTCGAATCCATGTGGATCTGCACCTTGGCTCCCATGAAGTTACCGATGCCTGGTTCGAACAGCCAGGGGAACTTGCTCAGTAATTGGGCACATGTATCTTTCTCCGCCAACAACGCCTTGATGTCGTTCCAATCGCATCTGATTTTTTCAAGCCAGTTCCTGCCGAATAGCATTGGACCATTGCCTGGGACAATCCATAGCGGTAACACGTGAACCGCATCATCATACGACACTTCAATTGTGGCATTGCCAATCACCGTTATGAGTTCTTTGGTGTACGTGCGCAACTTGGCATTGACTGGATTCAGCCTGGGCCTCACAGCCTTAATATCCTACAGCTTGTTGAATGCCCTCTGACTTATTATCGATTGACTCACCCCTGTGTCCAGTTCCATTGATACCGACACCCCATTAAATTTCACGTTGATCATTATCGGTTTGCTCTTAGTTAGGAACAAGTACAGTCGGTACACTTCCTCCTCTGGTATGTCGGATTGTGTATCTGGATCCGCGCTAGTCTGACCATCATCCTCCATGTGATGTGTCGCAGCACGCTTGCTCATCTGCGGACACTTGCGCTGGAGATGCCCCACTCTCAGACAGCCTTTGCAACTATATTGCTTAAATCGGCACTGCTGGTGCCAGTGATTTCCCCCACAATGCCAACACAGAGAAATCGGATGCATTCCCGCTGGTGGACTTTGGGCAGCCACAGGTTTCGTGTACACAGTCAGGTAGGCCCCACCATGTGCCGCTCTGCCAAACGCCGAATCAATCATATTTACAGTACTTGCCGAGTTTCGATTTTCAATGATATCTGCTTTAGACTTCTATCCGTCGACATGCATGACGAAGCGATCGTGGTGGCCCTGTTCAAGTCCAACGTCTCCACTGCCAGTAGTTTACGCAGGATCACCTCATGGTTGATGCCAATTACAAAGAAGTCCCACAGCGTGTCTGCCAACACAGCCCTGAACTTACACGGTCCCACTAGACGTCTCAGGTTGCCAACGAATTCCTCCGCATTCTGGCCCTCTTAGCGAACGTGTGTATAAAATCTGTATCTCGAGTTGATGATGCCTTCGTCTGGCTTAAGGTGGCCCTGTACCAGTGTATACAATTCTTCATACGTCTTCTCTGTTGGACTCACAAGCAGTAGATTCTTTACCAGACCATAAATCTTTGGACCGCAAACCGTGAGGAACACTGCCCAGCGCCGATCTGCGTCGCCGACCTCCTCCATTTTGTTGGCCACAAAGAACTGCCTCAAATGGCTCACAAAGTCTGCTCAATCTTCTCCTTCCACAAATCGTTCCAAAAATCCAATTGTGCTCATTTTTGCATGCAAAGGTTCTTGTTGCCACGTCACCAAATGTTGTGTATGCAATAACTATTAGATTGAGTACTGTTTAACTCCAAGAGGTATGACCTTGGCTCTGCTTTACTAAAATACTGGGGATGTGAGCCTGGACGAGGACACTGATGTTGGTGCACCTGTCCTCCCCGGGGATTTGCAGGATCTTGCGGAAACATCGTTGGTGATATATCTCCAGCGACTTGAGGTGCCTTCTATACATCGTCAATGCCTCCGATCCATACAGGAGGGCGGGTATTAATACAGCCCTGTTGACCATGAGCTTGGTGGTAGATTTGAGGGCCGGTCCTCAAACACTCTTTTCCTCAGACGGCTGAAGGCTGCACTAGCGCACTAGAGGTGATATTGAATCTCCGCATCAATGTCTGCCTTTGTTGATAAGAGGCTCCCGAGATATGGGAAATGGTTCACGTTGTCAAGGGCCGCACCGTGAATCTTGATGATTGGAGGGCAGTGCTGTGCCCTGCAGTGCAGTGGAGGACCTTTGTCTTACGGATCTTAAGCGTAAGGCCCAGGCTTTCATATGCCTCAGTGAATACATTGACTATATCCTGGAGTTCAGCCACAGAATGTGCTCAGACGCAGGCATCGTCCGCATACTGCAGCTCAACGACAGAGGTTGGGGCAGCGGAAGCGTTACAAGGACACCCTCAAAGCCACCCTGGTAAAATGCGACATCATTACTGACACCTGGGAGACACTGGCCGAAGACCGCCCAAGGTGGAGAAAGTGCATCTGGGAGGGCGTTGAGTTCTTCAAGTCTCAATCAAAGAGCGTGAAGAGGTCAGGCACAGACAGCAGAAGGAGAGCGCAGCGAACCATTCCATCGACGAATGTCTGTCCCACCTGTGACAGAATCTGTGTCTCCCATATTGGACTGTTCAGCCACCAAAGAACTCACTTTGGGAGTGGAAGCAAGTCTTCCTCGATTCCGAGGGACTGCCTATGATGATGAATGATGCTTTATTAAGGCCCAAAGTGCCTAATATACAACATGGCTGGCCTTTTATACTTAGGCAGCACACATGTGCGTGCAGCCCAATGGCCTCCAACAATGACGCCATCTAGTGGCTAGTGATCCCAAAAGTACATACATGATGCTTTCCTCATAAGTCAACCCCCTCATCTCCGGAATCAACCTAGTGAACCTTCTCTGAACTGCCTCCAAAGCAAGTATATCCTGTCGTAAATATGGAAACCAAGATTGCATGCGGTATTGCAAGTGTGGCCTCACCAATACCTTGTACAGCTGTAGCAAGACTTCCCTGCTTTTATACTCCATCCCCTTTGCAATAAAGACCAAGATACCATTGGCCTTCCTGATCACTTGCTGTACCTGTGTTTCATGCACAAGTACCCCCAGGTCCCACTGTACTGCAGCACTTTGCAATCTTTCTCCATTTAAATAATAACTTGCTCTTTGATGTTTTCCTGCCAAAGTGCATGACCTCACACTTTCCAACATTATACTCCATCTGCCAAATTTTTGCACACTCACTTAGCATGTCCATGTCCTTTTGCAGATTTTTTGTGTCCTCCTCACACATTGCTTTTCCTCCCATCTTTGTATCGTCAGCAAACTTGGCTACGTTACACTCAGTCCCTTCCTCCAAGTCATTAATATAGATTGTAAATAGTTGGGGTCCCAGCACTGATCCCCGCGGCACCCCACTAGTTACTGATTGCCAACCAGAGAATGAACCATTTATCCCGACTCTCTGTTTTCTGTTCATTAGCCAATCCTCTATCCATGCTAATATATTACCCCCAACCCCGTGAACTTTTATCTTGTGCAGTAACCTTTTATGTGGCACCTTGTCAAATGCCTTCTGGAAGTCCAAATACACCACATCCACTGGTTCCCTTTTATCCACCCTGTTCGTTACATCCTCAAAGAATTCCTGCAAATTTTTCAAACATGACTTCCCCTTTATAAATCCATGCTGACTCTGCCTGACCGAATTTTGCTTTTACAAATGCCCTGGTACTGCTTCATTAATAATGGACTCCAACATTTTCGCAACGACAGATGTTAGGCTAACTGATCGTTGTGAATTTTGGAATATTTCTTTAAATGATTGCCACTGCTTATCTACTGTCATACCTTTTAATCTAATTTCCCAATCTACCTTAGCCAACTCGCCCCTCATACCTACGCAATTGGCTTTGTTTAAGTTTAAGACTCTAGTGTCAGAGTTAAGAATGTCACTTTCAAATTCATATCATATTATGGTCACTCTTCCCTAGAGGATCCATTACTCTGAGATTGCTAATTAACCCCTGTGTCATTACACAAAACAAGATCTAAAATTGCCTATTCCCTGGTTCGTTCCATGACATATGGTTCTAGGAAACTGTCTTGAATACATTCCATGAACTCATCCTCCAGACTACCAACACCCACGATGCCTTCCTCCCCATGATCTCTCCCCTCCCTTACCGCTCTCCACTGCAATACGAACTCACCCTCCATTCCACCGACCCCTGGTCTTTTCGATTACCAGGGACTGTCCCCAGTGGTCCTCTGCTGCTGCCTTGCACCGCAGGTTTTCATGCCCGGCAGCCGGCCAACCTGTCAATCTGGCTGGTTTCCAAGCGGGAAATGGAGTAAATAAATTCTAATGGCAGGACCTTGACTGGTGCCCCCTCTCCCTCCCCGTAACTATCAGGGTCTACGTAATTCTATGTAATAAGAATCAAGAAAGTGTACAGTGCAGATATTGCATTTTACAGCTTACTTCAGACTCTCAGATGCACTTGATGAATATGATGGTAGCCTATGATTTATCTCTAATTAAATGCAGGTTCTGGGTTGCCACATGGCTGTAACATTCGATTTTTGTGAGGAATGTTTTCCTCCACACAGGACACCAGATGTCAGATTGACTTGAGGGCTAATCTTTCCTTTGGGCTTTCCTTTCTTCAGCTAGCTGAATATAACTTTTTTCAAGCTTCATCGTCCCATCTATGAATCACCTTTTCCTAGCTTTTCTTGTCACAGGTATCATGCTCCCATGTGTCAGTTGAGATGCCATATTTTCTAAGATTCATCTTAAGTCAATTCTTATATCTTTTGAACTGCTCACCACAAGAGTGTTTACCAAGCTTCAACACACCATAGAATACCTTCTTGGGTAGGCTAGGTGTCAGACATTGGGACTAGGTGACCAGCTCACCTTAGTTGTAGCTTTATCTGTGCCATTGATAACTTTAGAAATTGACGCTTCAGTACATCCACCACATATGCCCTTTTGCCCAATATTAAGAGTGCATGATATTCTTTCCTTACCCTGGTACCCTTTTACAAGTCAGAAAATGCTTCTTTGCAGGCCTTCATAGCAGTTAACCCTGGTCAGGAATGTCTAACCTGAGGTGCTATGGTCACATACAGGCCTGAGGTGTAGCAATCCAGCCCTTGAAGGCTAGGCTGTTCAATTCTCCTTCTGCGTATATTTCTTGTTTGCAGGTTTGTCCTGTTTAAATGTTGTAGGCCTGGAAGTTAGGAATGGGTAATTTTTAACACTGCTGTTATCCATTGGTGAACAATTTGTAAAGCAAACACAAAAGTCCGATCATATAAGTGACTTGAGATATACGTAGATTAACAAGAACATGGATTTAAACTTTATAGGGCCAATTCTCCTCATTGAAGCACCTGGGGAATGACCAAATTCTACTTATCAGGAAATTAAGCCTGTATTCACAAAAAGAGAATGTATTACTTAAGAACATTTGTAACTAACATATTGGGCCAAATATTGCAGTCATGGGCATACTTCCGGAGTACGGTGCTGACCTGCGAAAAGAATACGCACCTACCTGATGGCGGTCCCCCTGCGAAAACATGCAGTCTGACGCTGTGAGTAGGGGGGCAGCGTAATGGCCCACGGATCCCAGGGACGCAGCCTGTGCGGAGGTGTACCTGGGATCACATGGGTCTGGTCCTCCAATCAGAAAACAGGGTTAGATTTTACATCATGTCAGAAGGGAATCCTGTAATCAGATGTAATGGAATCCTACAATCAGATTTAATTCAATTTACAGGATTGGAATTTAATTCCTGCAATACATTAATTTCACCAACTTCGCTAAAAATTCAATTTTGATAATAATAATTATCAACATCATTAAAACTCTAATATTTGCCGAGACAAGAAAAACTCATTTGACATAGTTAAGCTGTATGATTTCTGAGATGAAAATGTTTAAAACATGCCTGAGGTATCCTCTTACGCTGTTTGCATCAACTGTAACATTTCCGTACACAATTGCTGGGGATGTCGGTTGGCAAATAGCCTAACTCTGCATCATCAATTGGTTTCACTTGGGCCATGCGGATGGCCTGTCAATGTGTATTTCAAAGGAGTTATGACCGTGAATACTCCCACCGCAAAAGGCCATTATTTTTACATTTCCAGTTTGAGCACACTGGTGAAAAAGACACCGTACTGTAATTTTCCAATTGGTTTCTTTCACGTATGTAACTACAATGTAACACCACTGTATACTGTATACACTCAACTTAGATGCACACCTTGACCACAGGGGGTGAACTTGTAGGAGACACTCCTTACCTGATCACACAGGTATATAAAGGGAGGTCCCACGCAGGGTCATCACTTCTGGAGTCCTGTAATAAAGAGTTAAGGTCACAGAGTGACCTTGTCCCTGGAATGTGCCTCGTGTGGTTTCATGCTGTAGAGTAAGGACTTTACATTGGCGACGAGAAACGGGAATTCACGACCCACGAGAATGGCCACTGGTAGCACAGAGGAACGGTACTGTGTTGGGGAAGACTGGGACGATTTTATCAAGAGGCTTCAGCAAAGCTTTGTTACAAAAGACTGGCTGGGAGATGCAGCGGCCGACAAGCGATGGGCTCATCTCCTGACCAGCTGCGGGCCAAAGACTTATGCGCTCATGAAGGACTTACTGGCACCCGAAAAGCCATCGGACAAAACCTTTGAAGAGCTTAGCAAATTAATCGGGGAGCACCTCAAACCGGTGAGCAGCATACACATGGCTCAACACAGATTCTACATCTACCGACGTCGTGAAGGACAGAGCATACTGGACTTTGTAGCGGACCTCCGACATTTGGCCAGCCTCTGTAAGTTCACAGACACCTGCAGAGGGGAGATGCTAAGGGACTTCTTTATCGAGGGTATCGGTCATGCGGGAATTTTTCACAAGTTAATTGAGACCAAGGACTTGACCTTGGAAGCGGCGGCGTTGTTAGCTCAAACTTTCATGGCGGGGGAGGAAGAGACGAAAATGATTTACGCGCGCAATTCTGCCTCTAACGCGGCGATGGAGTCAACATCATCAATGCTACTCTGAGCCCCGCAGGCAGGCAGGGGCAGTCCGACATTTACCAGGCAGCAATAGACCCCAGAGCAGGACCTCAACAGAGACAATGGCAGGCTGAAAGGACGTTCACGCCATCACAGTGGACAATGCGGCCCGGGATGGGGCCATTGACACCGACTAATAGGGTACTTAAGAGCAGTCAAAGGGACAGTCAGCGCGGAATTCCTGGCCATAGTCCCTTTGTCCCCAACAATGGAAACTTTAACTCATGCTGGAGGTGTGGGGGAAAACACTCAGCCAGATTTTGCAGATTCCAACAGTTTGTCTGCAGAAACTGAAATCTCAGTGGCCATTTAGCTCAAATGTGCAGAAAACCTGCAACCAGACTAATACATGAGGTGGATGGACCAGAAGAGGGTTCTGTGAGGCAGGATGACTTTTGGGCCAAATCGATGGACGCTGAGGTTCAGCAGGTCCATGTGGCGAATATTCACAGTTCATGCACCAAAACGCTACCAATGATGATGAGGGTTCTATTAAACGGTATCCCAGTATGCATGGAGCTGGACACTGGGGCCAGCCAGTCACTCATGGGCGTTCAGCAATTTGAGAGGCTATGGCCACTCAAAGCCGATAGAACCAAATTAGACACAATTACAGACTTACACCAAAGAAATCATTCTGGTGATAGGCAGTGCAATGATGGCTGTCACACACAATGGGTTAGTGAACCGGCTGCCACTCTAGATTGTCCCGGGCAATGGTCCCGCACTGTTGGGGAGGAGCTGGTTAGCCAATATGAACTGGAAATGCAGGGATGTTCACGCAATGTCCTCAGTGGAGCAAAGTTCATGCTCACAAGTCCTACAACAATTCGAGTCACTATTCCAACCGGGCGTCAGGACCTTCAAAGGCACTAAAGTAGTGATACACATCACCCCGGATGCCAGGCCAGTGCACCACAAAGCCAATGCGGTGCCGTATGTGATGCGGGAAAAAATCGAGAGTGAATTGGATCGGCTGTTGCGAGAGGGCATCATCTCGCCTGTTGAATTCAGCGACTGGGCGAGCCCCATCGTTCCCGTTCTAAAAGCGGATGGCTCTGTCAGGATCTGTGGCGACTACAAGGCCACCATCAATCGGGTGTCCCTACAAGACCAATACCCGCTCCCAAAAGCGGAGGACCTCTTCGCCACGCTGGCAGGTGGCAAGTTGTTCAACAAGTTGGACCTCACTTCAGCCTATGACCCAGGAACTGGCCGACGAATCCAAACTACTGACCACCATCACCACGCACAAGGGACTGTTTGCGTATAACAGGTGCCCGTTTGGCATTCGATCAGCGGCCACGATTTTTCAACGTAACATGGAAAGCCTACTTAAATCCATTCCAGGAACGATCATATTCCAGGACGACATCCTCATCATGGGTCGAGACACCGAGGAACACCTCCATAACCTGGAGGAGGTGATACGCTGACTGGACCGGGTAGGCCTGAGACTCAAGAAGTCTAAATGTGTGTTCTTAGCTCCTGAGGTGGAGTTTCTGGGCAGGAGGGTTGCTGCAGATGGGATTCGGCCCACTGAATCCAAAACAGAGGCGATTCAACTAGCACCCAGGCCCTGCAACACATTGGAGCTGCGTTCATTCCTGGGACTGATGAACTATTTCGGAAACTTTCTGCCGAACTTGAGCACATTGTTGGAACCGCAACACGTACTCCTGCGTAAGGGTTGCGATTGGTTTTGGGTGGACTGTCAGGAACGGGCTTTTGATCGGGCACGAAACCTACTTTGTTCAAACAAGTTGTTGACCCTGTACGACCCCTGTAAACGTTTAGTTCTGACATGTGATGCATCGTCCTATGGGGTTGGGTGCATGTTGCAGCAGGGTAATGCTGAGGGTCGGCTACAACCTGTGGCTTATGCCTCCAGATCGCTCTCTCAAGCAGAACGGGGATATGGGATGGTCAAGAAGGATGCGCTTGCATGTCTATGGTGTAAACAAAATGCATCAGTACCTCTTCGGTCGGAAGTTTGAATTAGAGACGGACCACAAGCCACTCACATCCCTGTTGTCAGACAGCAAGGCTGTCAATGCCAACGCATCAGCTCGCATACAGCGATGGGCTATCACGCTAGCTGGTTATGATTACTCCATCCGGCACTGGCCTGGCACTGAAAACTGCGCTGACGCTCCCACTGGCCACCACTGAGGGGGCAGCTGAGCAAAGCGCTGAGATGGTCATGGCTGTCGATGCCTTTGACAGTGCAGGCTCCCCCATCACAGCCCACCAGATCAAAATCTGGACAAACAGAGATCCCCACCTATCCTTGATTAAGAAATGTATCCTGACTGGGGATTGGGCGCCCGCACACGGAGCATGCCCTGAGGAGGTCAGACCGTTCCACAGCTTTCAATCCAAGCCCACTACCTACTATGGGGCAGCCGGGTAGTCATGCCCCAGAAGGGCAGGGAGGCATTCATCAGGGAACTCCACAGCGAGCACCCAGGCATTGTGCTGATGAAGGCCATTGCCCAGTCACACGTTTGGTGGCCTGGAATTGATTCAGACCTGGAACACTGTGTTCGCAGGTGCACGACCTGTGCCCAGCTGGGTAATGCCCCCAGGGAGGCCCCGCTCAGCCCGTGGCCCTGGCCCACCAAGCCATGGTCACGCATTCACGTTGACTATGTGGGCCCGTTCATGGGGAAGATGTTCCTCATTGTAGTAGATGCGTACTTGAAGTGGATCGAGTGCATCATCCTGAATTCATGTACGTCATCCACCACCGTGGAAAGCCTACGTTCGATCTTTGCAACCCATGGTTTACCGGACATCCTGGTTAGTGATAATGGCCCGTGTTTCATGAGCTATGAATTTCGGGAGTTTATGTCTGGCAATGGCATCAACCACGTCAGGACTGCGCCGTTCAAGCTGGCCTCCAATGGCCAGGCGGAACGTGCAGTCCAAATCATTAAGCAAGGTATGCTCAGGATTCAAGGACCCTCCCTACAATGCCGCCTATCACATCTCCTGCTGGCCTACAGATCCCGCCCGCACTCGCTCACGGGGGTCCCACCCGCAGAGCTACTCATGAAACGGACACTCAAAACTCGGTTGTCCCTCATCCACCCAGTCCTGACCGACATAGTTGAGGGCAAGCGCAAGTCACAAAATGAGTACCATGACCGTAATTCAAGGGGGAGATGTATAGAAATAAATGATCCTGTATTCGTCCTCAATCATGCTGTGGGGCCCAAATGGCTTGAGGGTACTGTAATTGACAAAGAGGGGAATAGGGTCATCATGGTAAAACTCAACAATGGCCAGATATGCCGTAAGCATCTGGACCAAGTAAAAAAAAGGTTCAGCATGGACATGGAGGAACCTGAAGAAGACCATGAGATGGAGCTCACACGACCACCAGCAAACGTGCAACAAGAGCAACCAGAAGAATGCACAGTCCCTGCGGTCAGCCCGGACAGGCTGGAATCACCACAGGTGACAGACACTCACGTCAGTGTCCAACAACCAGATCCCCAACTGCGGTGCTCCACGAGGGAGCGTAGACCACCTGAAAGACTAAACCTATGATCCTAGTAAGACTTGGGGGGGGGGGGGGGGGGGGGAAGGTGATGTCATGTTTGTAATTACAATGTAACACCACTGTATGACTGTATACACTCAACTTAGATGCACACCTTGACCACAGGGGGTGAACCTGTGGGAGACACTCCTTACCTGATCACACAGGTATAAAAAGGGAAGTCCCACGCTGGGTCATCACTTCTGGAGTCCTGTAATAAAGAGTTAAGGTCACAGAGTGGCCTTGTCCCTGGAATGTGCCTCGTGTGGTTTCATGCTGTAGAGTAAGGACTTTACAGTTTCCAGTTCTTGTAAGATTATAATAACCATCCTGTAGCTGGCTAGTGATGGAGAAGGTAACACGTTTGCTGATGAAATATTACGGAAGTAAATTGGCACGCACTGATCAAGTGATGGAGTGCTTCGTGGCTATCCTCAATCAGTCCTGGTCGTATTTTCAATGGTCTGGAAAATGCAGGTGATTTATTTTCAAGCACAGTGATTAAACAGTAATGCATGAGAATTGTCAACATACCAGGGCATTAATAATAGGTTACATCAGAGGCTCCCAAGCTGGAGAGGTGTGCTGCCTGCCATATTGGATCAGTCGCCACATAGGCATGCTGTCATTAACAGATTTGCATAAGGATCTTACAGATCTTACAGTTGTCGCAGAATCTTTTGTGAAATTGGTCTGTCCCGGCGCCTGACTCACTATGTGACTTGCCCAGCAAATCATGGCGCTAACAGTCAGCAAAGACTCTGCAGGAGCCTTAATTAAAGGGTTCATCCACTCCCTCAAGGCTAGCTACTAGTTTGTCCTCTTAAGCTTCCAGGCCTCTTTTGAGGACTGTTTTCTGCATTCCAGAAGTGAATTCTAAGTTCTGGTAACAATTTTGTGCTGATCTTTTTTCTGCTTTTCTGCTTTTTTCTGCTTTGGGAAGTATTTATTCCACTCATGGGGCTGCCTTTGGTGCTGGAGGAGGAGGGGAGCAGCCAAGAACACTGCAGCGAGCAGGAGCATTTGGAGGAATAGTGAGGAGGGCACTGCGCAGGAGGCCATGTCCACGGTGGGTCTTCGGGGGGCACTTCCCACACCTCAATCTCACCGAGGAACAATGTGTGAGGCGCCTGCGCTTCACTGTAACTGAGCTCTGCCACCTGCTGCAGCCACAACTCGACCCCAAACTGGGGCATGGACAACACTGCTGTCAAGGTCACAGTGGAGTAATTCCAGGTGACATCAGCGACATATCGAAATTTGATGTGCAACACCACACCATATCTCTACGTCGGTAAAAAGAAAGACTTGGATTTAGATAGCGCCTTTCACGACCACCGGACGTATCAAAACGCTTTACAGTGTAGTTACTGTTGTAATGTAGGAAACACAGCAGCCAATTTGCAAGCAGCAAACTCCCACAAACAGCAATGTGATAATGACCAGATCATCTTTTTTTGTTATGTTGGCTGAGGGATAAATATTGGTCAGGATACCAGGGATAACTCCCCTGCTCATCTTCGAAATAGTGTCAGGGATCTTTTATGTCCCCCGAGACAGCAGACAGGGCCTCGGTTTAATATTTCATCTGAAAGATGGCATCTCCAACAGTGCAGTGCGTGTCAGTCTAAATGTTTTTGTGCTCCGGTCTCTGGAGTGGGACTTGAACCCTCAACTTTCTGACTCAGAGACAAGTGTGCTACCCACTGAGCCACAGCTGATACAGTAGGATCATATATATCACATTCCCCATGAACAGAGACAGCACTAGGCTTCACCCGGATTGCAAGCTTTCCCAGGGTCCAAGGTGTCATAGACTGCACCCACATTGCTCTGCATCTTCCCTATCAGCATCCTGCATCTTTCTCAATAGAAAGGGATAACACTCATTGAATGCGCAGCTTATCTGCAACTACTGAGGCAGTGCATCCTACAGGTGTCTGCCCTGTCTCCTGGCAGCAGTCATGATTTATTCATCCTGTCCCCTGTGCCGCCTTTATGCCAACCAGGCCATTAGGTCACAGTGTGGCGACAAGTGATATCCCCTCCAGAGATGACTCATGACTCCTGTCAGGGCCTTGGGTAAGGACGCAGACCTGGTTTACAACGAGAGCCGTGCAGCCACCAATAATATAATTGAGCTGACTGCCGGCATGCTCACCAATGCTTCCACAGCCTGGACAGTTTGGGAGAAGCTCTGCAGTACATCCCTGTCCAGATTTGTGGTTGTGTGTTGCATGCTGCCTAACTTTGTGATACTGAGGGACCAGCCCTTACCATCACCTGGGCAGCAGGAAGTGGTGGAGGAGGAGGAGGAGGAACAGGAGTATCATTGATCACCAGTGCCTTTCTTAGAGAGTAACTCATCCAGGATGTGCTTCGCATGAGCCATCCCTCCCAACCTCAATATACCAACAGTCCTGCAATCCTTATCACCACTGTCCTCACTAGCACTATCCGTTTGACTTCCTTCAGTCCACCCTCATGGATCTTGCCCTCAACTAAGTTATAAATTTGAATACCAACATCAAATCCAAAACACAGAAGCCCAGAAATTTCCTACCTTAACGTTACAAGTTAGCACCGCAATCCTGAAAACAAATGGTGGCCGCTACTCTAATGCCCTTCTCTGACATGGAGCTCAGCAGCCGCCATTTTGATGAAGGCCTAGAGATGAAAATATGGAGAGTGGGACGTCAGTCGGTGTGCAATACCAACTTAACGTCACCTCTGTGAACTTCGACCTTAGTGCGGAGTTCAGCGAGCGTTCAGCAGACTGTCATCACCTCTTAAAAGGACACTCACATCTTTCAGGTAAGTTTGCATTTAAACTTTTGGACGGGATTTTTAAAAATCTTATTGAAGTAGTGGCTTGGTGCAATACATGTTAAAAGTTTTTAAGTGTGCAGGGAGTGCTGCTGGATGCTTACAAGGCCTCGGATGGTAAAGGAAGGCCTCTAGGAAGAGAGAAAGTGCTGAAAATGCTCAACAGATCAGGCAGCATCCATGGAGAGAGAAAGAGTTCACATCTCAGGTGCTGCCTGGCCTGCTGAGTATTTCCAGCATTTTATGCTTTTATTTCAGATTTCCAGCATTCACCCGCAGAGAGAAGAGAAAGGAACAGAAGAGGACGATGCAGATGAGGAGGAAGCCAAAGGAAGGTTGCAACCCAGACAGCCCCTCTCTGGCCGGGATGGAATCATCTGCCTACATACCAGTGACCACAACCTCAATTCCCCTTTCAACGTTTGTCCCACGTCGTCGTTGGCGTCGACATATTCTTCTTCTTCTCCTCCTCCTCCTTCGACTTCTCCTTCTTCTCCTCTCCCTCTCCTTCTCCTCTCCCTCTCCTTCTTCTCCTCTCCCTCTTCTTGATCAATCACTGGGTGGGAAGGCTGCATTTCTTGGGTGTGTGAAATGAGGAAGCCATAAGGCTGGAGCTGAACTGAGGGAAGGGCAGGATAGCAAGAGGTGCATGCAAGATGGAAGGTAGCATACGAGGATACCAGCATCTTGTATCATTTCAGCACTGTCACTGGCCAAGGGCTCACCCATGCTCCTGCCAAGAATGGACTGCACCGTCTCCTCCAAGGGGGTGAAGTGAGGCTAGGGATGTGAGGTGTGCTTCATGTTTGGTACAGACTGTTGGTAGGTGAGTGATTGGTGGGGAGGATCTTGCATTGAGTAGTATGTGAGGATAGTGGTGCAGTTGGTAGGAGAATGCTTTTGAAGATGTATTCACTGACATTGACTACTGGTCATAGATCATGTAACTTCTTTGGGCACTTGTGCCAGGTGGTGGGGGTGATGCTGCTGGCAGTGATGGCCTTGGTGATCTGGTCCCACATTCTTTTTTCTGGAGGGCTTCTCTTGCAGTGTTGACCTCCTGCACAAAGCTGGAGTGCTGCGTGCGAGACCCTGGGTGCCCCTTCCCTGTCTTGTTGAGACATTTGTGTTAGTGCTGAGGCAATTTTCCCATTGTTTTAGGTGCGGAAGGCAATTCATCGTTAAGAGTGCAATGATGCTACAGCCACGCTACATTGGGGCCTCCTGCCGGGACTAACGCCACCAGCGTGGCCTTGCGTGGTAAGTTTAGCCCTGGGCTAATCCTCTTATCCCTACTCAGTCTCCTACCTCCCAACTAATTACTGACCCATATCATGTGGTTACCTCTAATTCCATGTGCTGTCATTTTTGTTAATAATCTCTTGTGCAGAACTTTAATAAATGCCTTATGGACGTGCATATAGACACTATCCATAGACACGACCCTATCTACAATACTAGTGATCTCCTAGAACCATTGAACAAGATTAGTCAGACATGACCTACTCATCACAAATGCAGTCTGACTGTGCTTTGATCAGTTCATATTTGTCCAAGTGCTTAGTCAATCAGGCTCAGACATTTACGAGAAGGCGGGAAGAGTGCGATGAAAACATGGCAAGGCCAAGGACGTGGAGGTGCTGCCAAATTTAATGGCAGGACCCCTCATTATAATTCATTAGTGTCATATCAGCCAAGGCTCAGAGGGTAGCACCCTTGCTGCTGAGTCAGAAGGTTGTGGGTTTAAGTCTCACTCCAGAGACTTGAGTACAAAAAAAATCTAGGCTGGCACTCCAGTGCAGCACTGAGGGAGTGCTGCACTATTGCAGGTGCCATCATTCGGATGAAATGTTAAACTGAGGCCCCCTCTGCTCTCACAGGTAGATGTCAATGATCCCATGGCACTATTTCGAAGAAAAGCTGATGAGTTATACCTGGAGTCCTGGCCAATATTTATCCCTTAATCAACACCCCTAAAACAGATTATCTGGTCATTATCACATTGCTGTTTGTGGGTGCTTGCTATATGCAAATTGGCTGTCACGTTTCCTACATTACAACAGTGACTACACTTCAAAAAGTACTTAATTGGCTGTAAAGCACTTTGGGAGGACGGTCCGGTGATTATGAAAGGTGCTATATAAATGCAAGTCTTTTTTTTCGATCTTTTTCTTCCGTTTTCCACCGGGCAGCCGGCCACATTGACAGGCTGGCCAGCTGCTGGGCATAGAAACATAGAAACATAGAAAATAGGTGCAGGAGTAGGCCATTTGGCACTTCGAGCCTGCACCACCATTCAATATGATCATGGCTGATCTTTCACCTCAGTACCCCTTTCCTGCTTTCTCTCCACACCCCTTGATCCCTTTAGCTGTAAGGGCCAAATCTAACTCCCTCTTGAATATATCCAATGAACTGACATCAATAGCTCTCTGAGGTAGGGAATTCCACAGGTTAACAACTCTCTGAGTGAAGAAGTTTCTCCTCATCTCAGTCCTAAATGGCTTACCCCTTATCCTTAGACTGTGTCCCCTGGTTCTGGACATCCCCAACATCGGGGACATTCTTCCTGCATCTAACCTGTCCAGTCCCATCAGAATGTTGTATGTTTCTATGAGATCCCCTCTCATCCTTCTAAACTTCAGTGAATACAGGCCCAGTCGATCCAGTCTCTCCTCATATGTCAGTTCTGCCATCCCAGGAATCAGTTTGGTGAACCTTTGCTGCACTCCCTCAATAGCAAGAACATCCTTCCTCAGGTTAGGATACCAAAACTGAACACAATATTCCAGGTGAGGCCTCACCAAGACCCTGTACAACTGCAGTAAGACCTCCCTGCTCCGATACTCAAATCCCCTAGCTATGAAGGCCAATATACCATTTGCCTTCTTCATCGCCTGCTGCACCTGCATGCCACCTTTCAATGACTCATGTACCATGACACCCAGGTCTCGTTGCACCTCCCCTTTTCCTAATCTGCCGCCATTCAGATAATATTCTGCCTTTGTGTTTATCCACATTAAACTGCATCTGCTATGCATTTGCCCACTCACCTAACCTGTCCAAGTCACCCTGCAGCCTCTTAGCATCCTCCTCACAGCTCACACCACCACCCAGTTTAATGTCATTTGCAAACTTGGAGATATTACACTCAATTCCTTCATCTAAATCATGAATGTATATTGTAAATAGCTGGGGTCCCAGCACTGAGACCTGCGGCACCCCACTAGTCACTGCCTGCCATTCTGAAAAGGACCTGTTTATCCCGACTCTCTGCTTCCTGTCTGCCAACCAGTTCTCTATCCATGTCAGTACATTACCCCCAATACCATGTGCCTTAATTTTGCACACCAATCTCTTGTGTGGGACCTTGTCAAAAGCCTTTTGAACGTCCAAATACACCACATCCACTGGTTCTCCCTTGTCCACTCTATTAGTTACATCCTCAAAAAATTCCAGAAGTTTTGTCAAGAATGATTTCCCTTTCATAAATCCATGCTGACTTGGACCGATCCTGGCACTGCTTTCCAAATGCGCTGCTATTTCATCTTTAATAATTGATTCCAACATTTTTCCCACTACTGATGTCAGGTTAACCAATCTATAATTACCCATTTTCTCTCTCCCTCCTTTTTTAAAATGTGGGATTACATTAGCTACCCTCCAGTCCATAGGAACTGATCCAGAGTCGAAAGACTGTTGGAAAATGATCACCAATGCATCCACTATTTCTAGGGCCACTTCCTTAAGTACTCTGGGATGCAGACTATCAGGCCCTGGGGATTTATCGGCCTTCAATCCCATCAATTTCCCTAACACAATTTCATGCCTAATAAGGATATCCTTCAGTTCCTCATTCTCACTAGACCCTCGATCCCCTAGTATTTCCGGAAGGTTATTTGTGTCTTCCTTCGTGATAACAGAACCTAAGTATTTGTTCAACTGGTCTCCCATTTTTTTGTTCCCCATTATAAATTCACCTGAATCTGACTGCAAGGGACCTACATTTGTTTTCATTTTCTCTTCACATATCTATAGAAGCTTTTGCAGTCAGTTTTTATGTTCCTGGCAAGCTTCCTCCCATACTCTATTTTCCCCCTCCAAATAAAACCTTTGTCCTCCTCTGCTGAATTCTAAATTTCTCCCAGTCCTCAGGTTTGCTGCTTTTTCTGGCAAATTTATATGCCTCTTCCTTGGATCTAACACTATCCTTAATTTCCCTTGTTAGCCACGGTTCAGCCACCTTCCCTGTTTTATTTTTACTCCAGACAGGGATGTACAATTGCTGAAGTTCATCCATGTGATCTTTAAATGTTTGCCATTGCCGATCCACCATCAACCCTTTAAGTATCATATGCCAGTCTATTCTAGCCAATTCATGCCTCAAACCATCGAAGTTACCTTTCCTTAAGTTCAGGACCCTAGTCTCTGAATTAACTGTGTCACTCTCCATCTTAATAAAGAATTCTACCATATTATGTTCACTCTTCCCCAAGGAGCCTCGCACGACAAGATTGCTAATTAGTCCTTTCTCATTACACATCACCCAGTCTAGGATGGCCAGCCCTCTAGTTGGTTCCTCGACATATTGGTCTAGAAAACCATCCCTAATACACTCCAGGAAATCCTCCTCCAGAGTGTTGCTACCAGTTTGGTTAGTCCAATCTATATGTAGATTAACGTCACTCATGATAACTGCTGTACCTTTATTGCACGCATCCCTAATTTCTTGTTTGATGCTTTCCCCAACCTCACTACTACTGTTTGGTGGTCCGTGCACAACTCCCACAGCGTTTTCTGCCCTTTGGTATTCCGCAGCTCCACCTGAGGCAGGGGGCTGGAGCCAGGGATCCTTGGGATCAGTCCCCGGCAGTCAGGAGGGTGGGAAGGCCGGAGATTGAGGCTTGTGGGGTGGGGGAAGAGAGAGAGTTCATAGCCCGAGGGGTGACATTCGAGTTTGGGGCTGGGTGGGCGGGTGCGGGAGGAGAACTCGGCTGCGATTAGTGGAGGGGAGGCCGAAGGCTTCCTTGAGTGGCCCTGGAGAGCACTCTTGCCCCTCCTAGCCCACGAGGGGTGTTGTAAAAAGCACTTACCTTCTGGAACCGGCAGCTCTCGTCTCCGTTTCGCTACCAGGTTTCCCGAGCCTGGGAAGCCTGCGTGGCGACGGTTAAATTTAAATCAGGCTCCCAATTAAGGTTTAAATATATTAATGAAATGTCTCGCCAGCTGATGGCGGAATACTTGCACAGCATGAAACCTGCTGCCGTGAAAATGACAACGGGCTGGGGACGCTTTCCCCTTTTTAAAACTTTTAACAGCCCCCCCACCGACCCTCAGGTAGCACCAGTCTCTAACCAGCTGAGCTAACTGGCATCCACCCGACATTGCCATTTCTGCAAGATGTGGAAGTTTTGAGCACCAAGTGTTAATTTGGGCAAACAAATCTGCGGGAAGTGTCATCAACTCATATTGCTCAAGCTCAAAATCTTAGAGCTTGAGAAGGAGCTTCGAGTGTGGATGTGTGCCAGAAGGCTGGAGAGCAGCCAATGTCATTCCCAAATTTTAAAAAGGGAGGCAGGGCTAATCCAAGGTAATTACAAGGAAGTTAACTTAACATCTGTGGTAGGGAAAGGTTTACAGTCTGTAATTAAGGAAAACAGATTATCTGGTCATTATCACATTTCTGTTTGTGAGACCTTGCTGTGCATAAATTGTCTGCCACATTTCCTACATTACAACAGTTATTACACTTCAAAAGTACTTAATTGGTTGTAAAGCACTTTGGGAAGTTCTGAGGTCATGAAAGGCACCGTATAAAAGTATCCTTCCTTCCTTCACTTTCCTTTCCTTTCCATTCCATCCCATCGAGATTCACCTCATTAGGAAACAAGGATAACTTCAGTGATATTTGCAAGCAAGATTGTATACTGAATTTGTGGCACAGTATAGTTTATCTCAATAAAAAAGTGGTTATGATAAAAATGAAGCATTTTATTGGCCTTATTCATTCTGCTACAATACACAGGGGGCTAAAAACCATATTCACTCTCAGAAAATAGTCCAGCTTAGCTTTAAGCACAATCACCCTACAACTGACATTGAAGGCTGGATTTTCAGCACCTTTGTGCACCGGGTTTCGTCCCGGAGCGGCGAGAAATGGGGCAGCAAGGTCTTCTGCGTCCCGTCGCGATCCTCTGGTCCGGTTTTGCGGTGGCGCTTGGAAGCACCGCCAGGAAGAGCTGCGCCGGGTGTACAACACTTCTCGCTGCAACACTAGCAGTAGTTTGGACTCGCACCCAACCTATACGCCCCGAAGGGCGCCCCACGATGACCGCCAGGGAAAACACAGTGGTCCAGGTCTGCGGGCACGGTGAGGTGGATAAACTGCAAAAAAGGTAAGTTCCAGTGTTTATTCTTTTATTTTTTTGTAGTGATTTGTGTTGTGGTGGTGTGGGCAATGTGTTTGGAATGTTTTTGTGATTTTCTTTTCCCCTCTCAAGGCCTCACTCGGAGCGCTCTCGGCCCCGCACTTAAGTTGGCGAGGCTCCCATTTTTGCGCCGCAAAAGTTATACAGCACCTTCCTTTGCGCTGCGCCCCTGGCGCAGGACCTAGATGGCAAAAATTTCTCCACACAGCGCAGACGTTACCCAGTCGGGAACTTTCCCGCACCGAAAACGGCAAAGCTGAACATCCAGCCCTAAGTCTGCCACACCTCTTCAAGTGGGGAGCAAGCCATTCAATTCAAATACAAATATTCCAGTTTTGTTATATATATGTTTGATTGGCAGCTCCGTTTGCATTTAAGAGACACATACCTATATTTCCTTTGTCCTGGTCAGATTTTGAAAGTATATCCTAGCCTGTTTTTTTCCAATGAAATTAGCTGTCGGAAGCCATCAGAGCTACAAATAGGCCAGAGAGACCTTGAGCTAGGTCCACTTCACATTAAGGTACTATGATTTTCTATCTTCCAAGGAGGGGATGTTAAGCCTGTAATTCCAAGCACACCAGGGAGAACTCCCCTGCACTTCTTTGAAATAATCTTTTAAGTCCACCCTAGAAGACGAATTTAGAATTCTCATCCTTGTGTTCAAATCCCTCCATGGCCTTGCCCCTCCCTATAGCTGTAGCCTCCTCCAGCTCTACACCCTTCAAGATTTCTCCTCTCTTCAATTCTGGCACACCCCCAATTTCCTTTGCTCCACCATTGTCGGCTGTGCCTTCTGTTGCCTAGGCCCCAAGCTTTGCAATTCCCTCCCTAAACCTCTCCGCCTCTCTCCCTCTCTCTCTCATCCTTTAAGATGCTCCTTAAAATTGACCTCTTTCACCAAGCTTTTGGCTATGTGTCCTAATATCTTCTTATGTGGCCCGGTGTAAAGTTTTATCTGGTAATGCTCTTGTGAAGCACCTTGGGACGTTTTGCTAAATTATAGGTGTGATATAAATGCAATTTTTTGTTGTTGTAAGGCCTTCCCACATCAAACCAGACACGTGAAGTGTTGTGCCAAGATTCCACTGGCATATCAGATATTAATCCTGATTCTAGTGTGAGCTTTGTTGCACCTGTGATCTGCTTCTGTCCATGTTTGGTGTATAGGAGTCATGAACCATGGCTCTGTAGGGTAGATTTGGTCCACTTAATGATTAACCCTTTCAAATATGGATGACTAGAATGATACCAGGTGCAAGAGTTTTCAGGACATTTGCTGAGCAAGAGATGGGCAAATATTGCAATCTTTCTCATGTGAATGTCCTGGCTATGGGGATATGGAGGATCTGTCAAGCCAGAGCTTGACAGAACGGAAAAGCCATTTTTCAGTGCATGCACATTGTGCGCTGAAAACCGGCTTTTGTGATGCCTTTCCAGGTCCGTACACACTCCATACAGACCCGGGAAGGCCGGGATTTCTAGGTGCTTTACTCCGAACAGCAATTCCTAGTGTGAAGTGGGGCAGATGAGTGTGATCTATCAAGAAGGAACAGACAGGCTGGGCTTATGTCCATTTGCTTTTTCAAGAAACTCTTCCGTTCTCATGTGATGAGATGGTAACATCTTGTTCCAATGAGAGGGTCACTGACATTTACCCAGTGTGGAGACATCAATCACAGATTTTGCCAATATTATGGTCATGTGTACTTAACAAAAGAAAAGAATGGTTACACAATGGAAACTCAAACAACCCACAAATAAGTAATTTATTCAAACACACAAAAATGTATTGACAGAGAGGGTGTTCTCCCAATTTTAGACTTACATTCAGTAATAAACCTATGCAAACCAGGACAGTCTTTAACCCAATCTCAGACTTAAGATGAGACTGTAACATCACATAAATAACCAAGTCGAATCTGACCAGTTGGCAACAATCAGATTTTTTTTTAAATCTCCGTGTTAAAGGCTATGTACAATTTACTCAGTGCACACATGGTCTTTGCTTTCCATTGTATACAGCATTGTGACAGTGCATATGATTAATAGTTTTTCCACTGTGCCTGGCAGAGCATTTGATTACACTCTTCAAGAGGACCTGTGGCTCTCCTCCAGCAATTTAGTAGCTGATGTGGTAATAAGTGTGTGATGCCTCATTGCTTCTATGTAGACATGAGCATTTGAATCAGGGCCATCATAAACAATATAAGCAGTGGTCGTAAAATACTCCGGCACTGTATCGGAATCAGTATTGGGGTGGTAAGAAGTTCCCTCATCGCCATTCTGGAAATAGCAGTATGTTGTTCAGGCGTCAGGTTTTTACAGTGTTATCCATGGCTCAGTCGGTAACACTCTCAAGCCCCCAACCAGAGACTTGAGCACAAAAATCTAGGCTGATACTCCAGTGTAGCACTGAGGGAGCGCTGCACTGTCGAAGGTGGCGACTTTCAAATGAGATGTTAAACCGAGGCCCCGTCTGCTCTCTCTCGTAGACACAAATGATCCCATGGCACTATTTCGAAGAAGAGCTGGGGAGTTATCCCGGTATCCTGGCCAATATTGAATCACGAAACCTGATTTTCTGGTCATTATCTCATTGCTGTTGTGGGAGCTTGCTGTGCGCAAATTGGCTGTTATGTTGCCGACATTACAACAGTGACAACACTTCAAAAGTACTTCATTGGCTGGCTGTAAAGCACTTTGGGACATCGTGAAAGATACTAAACTGTATATTTCTTTTCTGCCTTTCTTAAGACAACATTAAATCCAAAATCTAATGTAGCTTAAATCAAAATGTGTATATATTCCATGTGTGATATTGCACCATATCAGGACATGGGAATTCCTTCCCCAGTTTGAAAGACCCATACGTCAGCAGGCTGAAATTATGTTGGTCTTTTTCACAGACCTCTAACACTGTCATTGTGAAGCTCTATTTATTCTGTGGGCTAGCTTTTAAACATTTTCTACAATGGATCACCTAACGTGAGCCATTAAGCAATAACTAACGGGAGTTCATTATTGTTTTCAGTTTCACTGCCATTATTTATTGCATTCGCAGGTTGTGAATTTCTCTCAAACTGCCACGTAATAAATCTATTTACGGTCCCATCTTTACATTTTTTTGGGGCTCTGTTTACGCAACAAAGTAAGCAATGTGATAGGGAGTTCTCTTGTACGAGTCTGTGGTTAAGGAAAGCCAGATAAGGGATTATACTGTTGGTGGAGGCTGAGTGAAGGAGTCTGTGTTCAGTAACAGCTGCAGGAGCCATCTGCGTTCATTCGAAGCTGGGCAAGACCGTCTGTGCTGATTAGAATTTGTGTGGGACTGTTTGCTCAATACAAGCAGTAGGGGCAATTTTTACCCACCCGGTCTGGAGGGAATGGGGTAGCCCTATAGCTAAAAGTGGCTCCAAACATTTACTGCTCCGTTCCGGTACATCTCAGCCATTTTAACTTTTCTATTTTGTCAGCCAGCTGAGGCACCCACCTGGCTTAGGCAAGAGCCTCGAATATACGTGTAAATTTGGGTCCTAGGATGTCATTAGGACCCCGATGCCATTTTAATCGGTGACCTGCCCACTCCATAAAACCTGTCAGGGAAGAAGTGGAGCTCCTACGAGGAAACTTTTCATTCCTTCCCACTCACGAGACTCTTTTAAATGCCCACCCCCCCAGAGCCTTAGCTGAGTGGCAGTGGGCAGCCTCCAGGCTGTCTGCTGGCCAGCTGCCACTTGACGTCCATTTTGGATGGGCAGCTGACCGGCGGGATGTAAACGAGGCTCGGAAGTTAAACTAACCCAGGCCTCAAATTGATGCTGTTAGGCAGTTGCGTGGGAGGCGGGAGGGTTGGGGGTGATGGGAGCTTGCTACTCACCCTGCCCTCCACCTGACCAAAACACGCCATCAATTAAAATCCCCCTCGGCTATATGTGGCATTCTGTGCTCAGTAGAAATTAAATGAATCATAGAATCAAACAACGGTTACAATAAAGAAGGAGGCCATTCGACCCGTTGAGCCTGTGCTGGCTCTGCAAGAGCACTTCAGCTAGTCCCACTCCCCTGCCCTTTCCCTGTAGCTCTGCAATTTATTTTCCTTCAGGTACTTATCCAATTCCCTTTTGAAAGCCAAGATTGAGTCTGCTTCCACGACCCTTTCAGGCAGTGCATTCCCAATCATAGAAACATAGAAACATAGAAAATAGGTGCAGGAGCAGGCCATTCAGCCCTTCTAGCCTGCACCGCCATTCAATGAGTTCATGGCTGAACATGAAACTTCAGTACCCCTTTCCTGCTTTCTCGCCATACCCCTTGATCCCCTGAGTAGTAAGGACTTCATCTAACTCCCTTTTGAATATATTTAGTGAATTGGCCTCAACTACTTTCTGTGGTAGAGAATTCCACAGGTTCACCACTCTCTGGGTGAAGAAGTTTCTCCTCATCTTGGTCCTAAATGGCTTACCCCTTATCCTTAGACTGTGACCTCTGGTTCTGGACTTCCCCAACATTGGAAACATTCTTCCTGCATCTAACCTGTCTAAACCCGTCAGAATTTTAAACGTTTCTATGAGGTCCCCTCTCATTCTTCTGAACTCCAGTGAATACAAGCCCAGTTGATCCAGTCTTTCTTGATAGGTCAGTCCCACCATCCTGGGAATCAGTCCGGTGAATCTTCGCTGCACACCCTCAATAGCAAGAATGTCCTTCCTCAAGTTAGGAGACCAAAACTGTACACAATACTCCAGGTGTGGCCTCACCAAGGCCCTGTACAACTGTAGCAACACCTCCCTGCCCCTGTACTCAAATCCCCTCGCTATGAAGGCCAACATGCCATTTGCTTTCTTAACTGCCTGCTGTACCTGCATGCCAACCTTCAATGACTGATGTACCATGACACCCAGGTCTCGTTGTACCTTCCCTTTTCCTAATCTGTCACCATTCAGATAATAGTCTGTCTCTCTGTTTTTACCACCAAAGTGGATAACCTCACATTTATCCACATTATACTTCATCTGCCATGCATTTGCCCACTCACCTAACCTATCCAAGTCACTCTGCAGCCTCATAGCATCCTCCTCGCAGCTCACACTGCCACCCAACTTAGTGTCATCCGCAAATTTGGAGATACTACATTTAATCCCCTCATCTAAATCATTAATGTACAATGTAAACAGCTGGGGCCCCAGCACAGAACCTTGCGGTACCCCACTAGTCACTGCCTGCCATTCTGAAAAGTCCCCATTTACTCCTACTCTTTGCTTCCTGTCTGACAACCAGTTCTCAATCCACGTCAGCACACTACCCCCAATCCCATGTGCTTTAACTTTGCACATTAATCTCTTGTGTGGGACCTTGTCGAAAGCCTTCTGAAAGTCCAAATATACCACATCAACTGGTTCTCCTTTGTCCACTTTACTGGAAACATCCTCAAAAAATTCCAGAAGGTTTGTCAAGCATGATTTCCCTTTCACAAATCCATGCTGACTTGGACCTATCATGTCACCATTTTCCAAATGCGCTGCTATGACATCCTTAATAATTGATTCCATCATTTTACCCACTACTGAGGTCAGGCTGACCGGTCTATAATTCCCTGTTTTCTCTCTCCCTCCTTTTTTAAAAAGTGGGGTTACATTGGCTACCCTCCACTCGATAGGAACTGATCCAGAGTCAATGGAATGTTGGAAAATGACTGTCAATGCATCCGCTATTTCCAAGGCCACCTCCTTAAGTACTCTGGGATGCAGTCCATCAGGCCCTGGGGATTTATCGGCCTTCAATCCCATCAATTTCCCCAACACAATTTCCCGACTAATAAAGATTTCCCTCAGTTCCTCCTCCTTACTAGACCCTCTGACCCCTTTTATATCCGGAAGGTTGTTTGTGTCCTCCTTAGTGAATACCGAACCAAAGTACTTGTTCAATTGGTTTGCCATTTCTTTGTTCCCCGTTATGACTTCCCCTGATTCTGACTGCAGGGGACCTATGTTTGTCTTTACTAACCTTTTTCTCTTTACATACCTGTAGAAACTTTTGCAATCCGCCTTAATGTTCCCTGCAAGCTTCTTCTCGTACTCCATTTTCCCTGCCCTAATCAAACCCTTTGTCCTCCTCTGCTGAGTTCTAAATTTCTCCCAGTCCCCGGGTTCGCTGCTATTTCTGGCCAATTTGTATGCCACTTCCTTGGCTTTAATACTATCCCTGATTTCCCTAGATAGCCACGGTTGAGCCACCTTCCCTTTTTTATTTTTACGCCAGACAGGAATGTACAATTGTTGTAATTCATCCATGCGGTCTCTAAATGTCTGCCATTGCTCATAAACACACGCTGCGTAAAAAAAGCTTTTCTTCATGTTACCTTTGGTTCTTCTGCCAATCACCTTCAATCTGTGTCCTCTGGTTCTGGACCATTCTACCAATGGGAACAGCGTCTCTCTATCTACTCTGTCTAAACCCCTCATGATTTTGAACACCCCCTCTATCAAATCTCCTCTCAACCTCCTCTGCTCGAAGGAGAACAACCCCAGCTTCTCCAGTTTATCCATGTAACTGAAGTCCCTCATCCCTGGAATCATTCTTGTAAACCTTTTCTGCACCCTCTCTAAGACCCTCACATCCGTTCTAATGTGCGGTGCCCAGAATTGGACACAATACTCCAGTTGAAGCCGAAGCAAGGTTCATCATAACTTTCTTGCTTTTGTACTCTATGTCTCTATTTTTGAAGCCCAGGATCCCGTAAGCTTTTTTAACAACTTTTTCAACCTGCCCTGCCACCTACAACGATTTGTGCACATGCACCCCAGGACTCTCTGTTCCTGCACCCCTTTAGGATTGTACCCTTTAGTTTATATTGCCTCTCCTCGTTCTTCCTACCAAAATGTAACACTTCACACTTTCTGCTTTAAATCACATCTGCCACATGTCCGCCCATTTCACCAGCCTGTCTGTCTCCTTGAAGTCTATCACTCTATCACTATCCTTCTCACTGTTCACTATACTTCCAAGTTTTGTGTCATTTGCAAATTTTGAAATTGTGCCCTGTACTTCCAAGTCCAAGTAATTAACATATATCAAGAAAAGCAGTAGCCCTAGTGTAATGTATTTGCTTCATGGGTTCTTGCTTAAGAATACATAGCAACACATTTTCTGCCTCATCTTACTCTCTATCTCTTTCATCATCCAGGGAGCTCTGGCTTTAGTTGCCATACCTTTCACCCCCTTACCTCGACTGTACCCGAACCATCTCCTCCTTAAAGGCAGCCCATGGTTCAATTAAAGCTTTGCCTTCCAATCTTTGATTCCAATTTACCCGGCCCAGATCTGTTCTCAACCCACTGAAATTTGCCTTCCTGAAGTCTGCACTCACTAGAAGCTAGGTGGAAGAAGGACTGTTCTTGAAATAGAGGCTGGGCAGCCTGTTCAAATTATATATACTTGGCTGTAAATTTATTTTAGCAGCAAAGCAGGACTGGTCGATAAGGTGGTGAAGAAGGCATACGGGCTACTTGCCTTTATTAGCCGAGGCACAGAATACAAGAGCAGGGAGGTTATGCTAGAACTGTATAAAACACTAGTTAGGCCACAGCTAGAAAACTGCATACAGTTCTGGTCACCACATTACAGGAAAGATCTGATTGTACTAGAGAAGGTACAGAGGAGATTTACGAGGATGTTTCCAGGATTGGAGAATTTTAACTGTGAGGAACGATTGGATAGGCTGGTATTGTTTTGAAACAGGGGAGGCTTAGGGGAGACTTAATTGAGGTGTATAAAATTACGAGGGGTCTAGATAGAGTGGATAGGAAGCATCTATTTCCCTTAGCAGAGAGGTCAATAACCAGAGGGCATAGATTTAAAATAATTGGTAGATGGTTTAGAGGGTAGTTGAGGAGAAAGTTTTTCATCCAGAGGGTGATGGGGGGGTTCTGGAACACACTGCCTGAAAGGATGGTAGAGGCAGAAACTGTTATGTTCAGAATAACTCCACAAGACTGTAAGCTCAAACTGATGTGACCTTAGTCTCTTTAATCAAACTCCAGAGTGAAGCATCAGCATGGCAGACAACCTTTTATACTTGCTTGCACGAGATGTCTCCAACGGGTGCTCCTCCTGGTGGCAAGTCTTACACTATTATAAAGTTTACATACATAACATCACTCCCGCCACCCCCCACAAAGTCTTAGATACAAGTTATTTACAAGTTGAGGCGATCAGGGGCTCTTCATTCCCGGGTTGATCACCTGAATTGAAGTCCTGGCACAGGCGAGTTGGTCGGATCATTGCTGCATTGCAGTGTGGCTGGCCTGATCAGACTGTCGGGCCTGGTGGGTTCATCCTCGTGATTGACAGCGAGGTCGATTGTTGGTTGGGTGTCTGTGGGTAGATCAATGATGGTAATGTCCTCTTCAAATTGTTCTTGGTTGTCAGTGAATCGCAGTTTGGTCTGATCCAAATGCTTTCTGCACATTTGTCCATTTAGACATTTGACAACAAACACTCTATTCCCCTCCTTGGCCAAAACAGTGCCAGCAACCCATTTGGGACCATGACCGTAATTAAGAACAAATACAGAGTCATTAACCTCAATGTCACGTGACACAGCCGCGCGATCATGGTACATGTTATGCCGGTGACGCCGGGTTTCTACATGGTCATTGAGATCCGGGTGGACTAAGGAGAGCCTGGTTTTGAGAACTCTCTTCATTAACAATTCTGCCGGGGAAACCCCAGTAAGCGAGTGGGGTCGTGTCCGGTAGCTGAGCAGAACCCGAGATAACCGGGTCTGCAGGGAACCGTCCATCATGCATTTCAAACTCAGCTTGATAGTTTGGACTGCCCGTTCCGCTTGACCATTGGGTGCGGGCTTAAACGGGGCAGACCTGACATATTTGATGCCATTGCAGGTCATGAACTCATTGAATTCTGAGCTGGTGAAACATGCTCCATTGTCACTAACAAAGACATCGGGCTAACTATGGGTGGCGAACATCGCCCAGAGGCTTTCATTAGTGGCAGTGGACTTACATGATGACATTATTACACATTCAATCCATTTAGAGTAAGCGTCCACTGATACTAGAACATCTTTCCTAAAAAGGGGCCAGTGAAATCTACGTGAACCCTGGACCACGGTTTGGAAGGCCATGATCACAGACTCAGTGGGGCCTCCCTTGGTGCATTGCTCAACTGTGAGCAAGTGCTACATTGATGTACGCATGACTCCAATTCCGAGTCAATGCCGGGTCACCAAAGGTGCAACCTGGCGATAGCCTTCATCATGACTATGCCTGAGTGGATACTGTGTAAGTCGCGTATAAATGTTTCCCTGCCTTTTTTTGGCCAAACCACACGATTTCCCCATAGGAGACAATCCGATTGGATGGACATTTCATCCTTGCGTCGGTAAAAGGGCTTAATTTCATCTTGCATTTCCCCGGGGAACAGTCGACCAGCTCCCATTAAGGACGCAGTTTTTTACTAGTGATAGCACAGGGTCCTGGCTAGTCCAGGTCCTGATCTGGCGAGCCATGACGGGTGACCCCTCATTCTCAAAAGCATCCATTACAAGAAGTAAGTCCGTGGGTTGCGCCATTTCCACCCCGGTGGTGGGCAATGGTAGCCGACTGAGGGCATCCGCACAGTTCTCAGTGCCTGGTCTGTGGCGGATTACATAGTCATACGCAGATAATGTTAATGCCCATCTTTGGATGCGGGACAAAGCATTGGTGTTAATACTTTTGCTTTCTGAAACCAGTGAAGTGAGCGGTTTGTGGTCAGTTTTGAGCTCGAACCGGAGTCCAAATAGGTATTGGTGCATTTTCTTAACCCTGTATACACATGCTAATGCTTCTTTCTCAACCATACTGTAGGCTCTTTCAGCCTTGGATAAACTTCTGGACACATATGCAACTGGTTGAAGTTTGCCTGGCACATTGGCTTGCTGTAACACACAACCGACCCCGTACAAAGATGCATCACAAGCTAGTACTAAACATTTACACGGGTCATACAATACAAGTAACTTGTTAGAACATAGCAGGTTTCTGGCCTTCTCAAAGGCTGTCTCTTGAGATTTACCCCAAACCCAGTCGTCACCCTTATGTAGCAATAAATGCAAAGGTTCCAGCAAAGTGCTCAACCCGGGTAGAAAGTTACCAAAATAGTTGAGTCCCAAGTACGAACACAGCTCCGTCACATTCTGTGGTCTGGGTGCATTCTTGATGTCTCCGTCTTAGAGTCCGTGGGTCTGATGCTGTCCGCTGCAATCTTTCTCCCCAAAACTTCGACCTCTGGCACCAGGAAAACACTCTTGGAGCGTTTCAGCCTGAGTCCCACTCTGTCCAGTCGCTTTAGAACATCTTCCAGGTTGTGCAAGTGTTCGCTAATGTCACGACCAGTGTTCAGGATGTCGTCTGGAACACAACGGTGCGCGGAACCGATTTCAGCAGACTCTCCATGTTCCTCTGGAAGATGGCAGCAGCCGGGCGAATCCCAAAAGGGCATCTGTGGTATATGAACGGTCCTTTGTGCGTGTTGATGCACGTCAATCTTTTTGAAGATTCAGCCAGCTCCTATGTCATGTAAGCAGAGGTTAGATCTAGCTTGGTGAACGACTTCCCCCCTGCTAACATTGCGAACAGGTCCTCCGCTTTGGGTACTGGGTGTTGGTCCTGTAACGAGACTCGGTTGATCATTACTTTGTAGTCTCCACAGAGTCTGACCGTCCCAACGCTTTTTAACACCAGAACAATTGGACTGGCCCACTCGTTGAACTCGACTGGCGAGATAATTCCCTCTTGTTGAAGTCTGTCCAGTTCGATCTCGACTTTCCCCTGCATCATATATGGAACCGCTCGGGCCTTGTGATGAACGGGCCTTGCATCAGGGACTAGATGGATCTGCACTTTGGCGCCTGTGAAGTTGCCGATGCCTGGCTCAAATAGCGACGGAAATTTGTTTAGCACTTGAGCGCATGAGGCGTCATCCACCAAAGACAGCGCTTTGATGTCGTCCCAGTTCCATCGAATCTTTCCCAGCCAGCTTCTGCCAAATAGCATTGGGCCATCACCTGGTACAATCCATAGTGGTAAATCATGCACAGCTCCATCGTACGATACCTTCACTGCCGCACTGCCAATGACTGGTATGAGCTCTTTGGTGTAAGTGCGCAGCTTTGTATGAATCGGGCTTAGTTTTGGCCTTTGTGTCTTGTTGCCCCACAGTTTCTCAAAAGCCTTCTGGCTCATAATTGACTGACTCGCACCCATGTCCAATTCCATGGAAACTGGAATGCTGTTTAATTTGACTTTCAACATTATTGGAGGGCTTTTGGTGGTGAAGGTGTGTATCCCATACACTTCCTCTTCAGCCTCGGGTTGAGTTGCCTCTCTTACTCGTTCAGCGTGATCCGCGCCGGATCTTTCATCTTCTGCCGACTCTGCCATGTGGTGAGTCACAGCATGTTTGCACATTCGTTGGAGGTGCCCCATTGTTCCACAGCCTTTGCACACGTAGTGCTTGAATCGACATTGATGGGCTCGATGAGTACTCCCGCAGCGCCAACATGGTGTTAATGAATTCGCATTCACGCCCCACGGCAGACTTTGAGTCATCCTAGGTCTGGCCTCTGCAGGCGTGTAGGCCCTGCCATGTACAGTTCTGCCTGCTGAAGGCGTTATTTTATGCACAGTACTTGCCGGTGAGCTTCGGTGTTGAAAAGATATCTGCTTAGTGTTATCGTTCGTGGACATGAAAGCCTGGGCTATCGTGATGGTCTTGCTCAGATCTAGGAATACTGCAGATAGCAGTTTGTGAAGAATGACCTTGTGGCCAATTCCAAGCACAAAAAAGTCCCGCAACATTTCCCCCCAAAATCCGGCAAATTCGCACGGTCCCGTAAGGCGTCTTAGGTCGACGATGTAGGTCGACGATGTAGCTCGCCACGTCCTGGCCCTCGGAGCGGTGGTGCATATAAAAGTGATACCTGGTCATTAAGATGCTCTCCTTCGGCTTGAGGTATTCCCGAACCAGCGCAGACAACTCTGCATATGTCTTGTCCATTAGTTTCGTCGGTGCTAACAGATTTTTGATGAGGCCATATGTCGTGGACCCACAAACGGTGAGGAGAATCGCCCTGCGCTTGACCACGATACTGTCTGTATCCATCTCGTTTGTCATGAAGTACTGGTCAAGATGCTCAATGAAGCCTTCCCAATCATCACCCTCAACAAATCTTTCAAGAATACCAACAGCAGCCATAACCGCGTGAAAGTTCGTGATCTGTTAGTCGTCGCCAATTGTTATGTTCGGAATAACTCCACAAGACTGTGTGCGGAAAGCTCAAACTGCTATGACCTTAGTCTTTTTAATCAAACTCCAGAATGAAGAATAAGCATGGCAGACAACCTTTTATAGTTGCTTGCACGCGGTGTGCAGGTGATCCTTGGGTGCTCCCCCTGGTGGCAAGTCTTACACTATTATAAAGTTTACATACACAACAGAATCCCTTAAAAGTACATGGATATGCACTTGAAGTGCCATAACCTACAAGGCTACGGACCTGGAGCTCAAAAGTGGGATTCGGCGGTACATCTCTTTTTCGATCGAGACAGACACGATGGGCTGAATGGCCTCCTTCTGTGCCATAAAATTCTATGATCCTATTCTATGAATATGCTCACTTGAATCAATGAAGCAGTCAATGACCCGCAGTGCCTACCAATTGCGGAAGGCTTCAACTGAACACATGGACATTTTGTGGTTGTACTCCATGGTCACTTGGGTGCATATAAGCGACTGAAACACAGGAAAGCAGTCAGAGCAATCTTCAGTTACCTTACACATCCTGACACTGCATGATGGATTTCAGCGGGTCCAGGAGCACCTCAGTATGTGCCAATATTTCATATCACTTTAAGCATTAAGCATCTTGGTCTGAAACATCCCCCCGCGCCCCCCGCCATTAATTAGATAACTGGTTTAAGACAAACTGCCCCAACCAGACCAAGAAAGATGGAATTTTGTTAGCAGAAGATCAGCTGCTGAATATAATTTTATTTTTAAACCTTAATTAAATGATTCCATTTCATTCAAGCTTGGATTACAAAAAAATCCATAAACAAGTTCAAATAGCCGTGAAATTCCTCAGGTCCAATGGTGCCCTCCCGCATTGACCCCCACCGTAATTTGCAAGTTCAGTGGGAGGGCACCGCATTAGCACAGAACAGATGAGTGTAAGTGCCATTATATGCGTATCTACATAGATGAGCGGCAAGAGATCGTGGCGGAGGTGCGGCAAGTGATTGAGACGGAGGAGCAGTGAGAGATCGTGGCGGAGCTGTGGCAAATGTTTGGTGCGGAGGTGCGGTGAGAGATCGTGGCGGAAGTGCGGCGGATGTTTTGTGGCGGAGGAGCGGCGAGTGATCGTAGCAGAGGTGCAGCAAATGAGGGTGAGGGGCCGAGAAGAGCCGAGGGCCCAGGGGCAGCACGGGCCAGCCCACGCTGCGATATGTGTGCGTACTAGGTCCGTGCAGCAGAGCAGGTCTCCAGTCACCCTGGTCTACCCTTGCCACTGGATAAAGGCTTAGCTCTGTTAAGCCCGTGTGGCGGCTGATATGCAACGGTCACCACACGTTAAAAAAAATCCACGCACAGGCATCTTCCACCCCTGGTGTTCAGGACTGGAATATCAGGTCCTCCATTGAAACATTATAAACTCATCCGTTTTGATGTGGAAGCAAGTCATCTTCATTCGAGGGACTGCCTATGATGATGATGATGCTGATGATCTACATAACATAAGAAATAGGAGCAGGAGTGGACCATTCAGCCCCTCGAGCCTGCTCTGCCATTCAGTGAGATCATGGCTGATCTTCTACCTCAACTCCACTTTCCTGCACTATCCCCATATCCTTTGATTCCCTTAATATCCAAAAATCTATCGATCTCTGTCTTGAATATACTCAAAGACTGAGCCTCCACAGCCCCCGGGGATAGAGGATTCCAAAGATTCACCACCCACTGAGTGGTGAAGTTTCTCCTCTTCTCAGCCCTAAATAGCCGACCCCTTATTCTGAGAGTGATTCCCTAGCCAGAGGAAACATCCTCCCTGCATCTACCCTGTCAAGCCCTGTAAGAATTTAGTATGTTTCAATGAGATCACCTCTCATTCTTCTAAACTCGAGAGAATATAGGCCTAGTCTACTCAATCTCTCCTCGTAGGACAATCCCCCCATCCCAGGAATCAGTCTGGTGATCCTTTGTTGCACTCCCTCAATGTCAAGTATATCCTTCCTTACATAAGGAGACCAAAACTGTGCACACTACTCACTCTATAATTATATATAATACTCACCTATATAATTGCAGTAAGATGTCTTTACTCTTGTACTCAAATCCTCTTGTAATAAAGGCCAACATTCCATTTGCTTTCTTAATTGTTTGCTGTCCCTGCTTGTTAACTTTCAGTGATTTGTGTAAAAGGACACCCAGGTCCCTCTGAACACCAACATTTCCCAATCTCTCATCATTTTAAAAATCCTCTTTTTCTATTTTTCCTACCAAAGTGGATAACTTCACATTTCTCCACATTATATTCCATTGCAATGTTCTTGCCCCACTCACTTAGCCTGTCTATATCCCCTTGAAGCCTCTTTGTATCCTCTGGCACGTGCCTGCCCCATGCCTACAGAAAAACCATGTTCCTTGTAAAAAGATTTAAAAGGGGCATAAATATTTTTGCTACTTTTGCAAAGCAGTCGATAATAGGGTTGAACAGGCTGCAGGCAGATGTTTTTAGAGCTACATTGTAATATAGTTCCATCTAGTGGACTACTGCTCCACTTAGTGGACTACTGTAGTAATGCAGCCATTGTTGTTTACAATAATAAAGCATCAGGTGACAGGTCACCTGAAAAGTTCCTGTGTTAAGAGCTATCTTGTAAAATCTCTGTTTTGTGAGATTGTAAAGAATATAGCACATTGACGACGTAGGATCAGATTTCTGGATACCCTAGCTGAAATTTTTGTTGGTGAATGATTCAGCCAACCAACAGAGAGACTTTGAGAGCTTCTTTGTTTGCAGAACAGCTAAAAATCCAGGATAAATTACAAGCACACTTGGCTGAAGTGAAGAGTCCAGATGGCTGCACCTATGGGAATAATAGGGCGCTTGGGTGCATTTCAACACAACCAAAAGACTTTCGGAGCATATGTGGAGCAGCTAGAAATGTTTTTCACTGTGTCATTCAATTCCCCGATGACGAAAACCGTAACTGGGTGGTGTTGCAAACAAAACGGGCTATTTTCCTGACTGAAACAGGCCCCGAGGTGTTTGAAACGCTGAAAAATGTGTTCTCATCAAGCCAAAGGACACATCACTTATGGAGATTCTAAGCAAGTTAGAATAGCACTGCAGTCCTGAGCCCCTGGAAATTGCTGAAAGTTATTGTTTTGGAATACAAAATCCATTACCTGATGAGAGTTACAGTGAGTATATTGTAGCATTAAAAAAGCTATCCATTCACTGTCATTTCAGAAACTTTCAGGACCAAGCATTGTGTGACAGTTTTGTTTGTGGGATGAAAAATGAAGCAATCAGGAGGACATTGTTGACAACCCCTAACTTGACTTTTGATGTAGCTTGTCAGACAGTTATGTCAATGGACATGGCCGACCAATATTCCTGAGAATTTCGTACCATTTCCAGTCATTACTCAACCGAGCTGAATCGCCTGCAGGTTAAAAGTAAAAGGCAGTTGGGCCCCAAGGCCTCAGCAACTGGGCAAAGTAACAATACATTGAAGTTGTGCTATCGGTGCCTGGTACAACACATTGCTCAAAGTTGTGAAGGCAGAGTGTTTCATCTGTAGGAAAACTGAGCATCATGCAAAGACATGCCGACTGAAGAGTAAACTAACTTTCAAGGCTATAAGTAGATATCACCAGAGACTACATAGCATGGAAGAAAAGAAACAGGATGAAGAGATACATGTCATCAGGAGCACGAGGGCATCTAATAGTGATTCAAAAAGTATCATTATCCAAGTAGATGTTGCAGGAACCAAGAAACCCAAGGAAATCGACACTGGTGAATCCGTGAGCATAATATTGGAATCACTATATCTTGACAAATTGTGTGATTTCCCATTGGAGAAATCCAACGTGGAGTTGCAAGGCTACTCAGGAGAGCAAATTCCTGTGGTAGCTCATATCACTATACGGGTGAAATACAAGGGTCAATTTCAGAGCGTGCCTCTCTTAGTAGTGGCAGGAGACAAGCCTGCTTTAGTTGGTAGAAATTGGTTGGAATCACTGAAGCTGGATTGGAATGAGATTTTTTGTGTTGAAGCGTGATTTGCATTGAAGGATGATGTCATCAAGAAGTATCCTAAGATGTTCTGTGAACCAGTCAGTCTGATCCAAGGCTTCAAGGCAAGTGTCAGGGTACAGAAGGATGCTAGACCAGCTTACTGCAAGCCATGTCCCATACCTTATGCACTCAAGGAGAGAGTTGAACAAGAACTCAAAAGACGAGAGACTAAGAGCCCGAAATTGGTGAAACCCAAGGCCCGCCCAAGTGCCGCTCAAAGGATCGACGATGGCTGCCGAGAGACCGGGCGGTACTTTGTCAGGAAGATTCCATTAAAAGTGGTGTCAGTACCGCCCAGCGGCAAAAACAACGGCTTACGCCATCAATTTGGGCGGCAGTGGGCAGGTGCTCTCAATCTCGCCGGCAAAGGCCCTTGCCGTCCAAGTGCTGCCAAGGATGGAGTCGGGCCCAGGGAGGGTAGAAGACCTGCAAATAAAAATCATCCAGGTGAGTCGCTGTAATAAAATGATTTTAAAGATGTTCACTAACCTTTTATTGCAGGTCTTCATATTTACCGTCAGGGTTAGACCAGCCTCCATGCAGAGGTCCTTCCTCCTGCTGGCGCCGATTCCTGCCGACTCCCGCCTGCACCAATTTGGCAGCTCAGCGGGCAGGAGGCCACTTACGCTACTTGGCCGTCAGCAGCCGCTCCAGCTCAAGTGGAAACTGGCACAGAAGGGAGACTGGAGGCAAAATTTGCCGGCAGTCTGCAGCAGTGGGCGACATTGGGCAGTAAGGCCACCAATATCTGGGCCTAAGAACATCATCTGTAAGATAGATCTATGTAATTGGGCTACACCCATTGTTGTTGTACCTAAGTCAGATGGAAAGGTAAGATTGGTGATTATAAAGTAACCGGAAACCAGGTTCTAAACCAGGTTCAATGTATCTACCCAATACATTGCCAGATTTGTTCAGAACGCTGACAGGTGGTCAGATGTTCTCAAAGTTGGATCTTACAAATGCCTACTTACAACTGGAACTAGATGAGGAGTCCAAGTCATGCTTGACTAGAAATACTCATCTTGTCCTATATCAATTTAATAGGCTACCATTTGGAGTGTCTATTGCCCACGTTATGTTCCAAGGGGTGATGAACCAGATTTGGCAAAGCATTGAAGAGGTAGTATGTTATTTAGATGACTTACTAATTTCTGCACCAAACCAGCAAATCCAAAATAATGTATTGAGGGAAGTGTTCAAACGGCTAGAGAAGCACAGAGTATGAGTGACTGCTCGCAAGTGTGAGTTATTTCAAAACTCAGTGGAGTACTTAGGGCACAGAGTAGACAAAGATGGTTTACATCCAACCAAGGGAAAGCTGGATGCATTAGCAGTGCAGCCACTCCCAAGAATGTCTTTGAACTTCGATCATTTTGGGTCTTTTGAACTATTATGGGAAGTACCTAGCAAATTAGCTACAGTGTTACATCCACAATGAGCTGTTGAAAAAACAGGTCCATTGGAAGTGGTCAGAAGAATACAACACAGCATTCAAGGAGTGTAAAAGCCAATTGGTAGAGAGTACCATGTTAATTCACTATGATGTATCCAAGGAGATCAAACTAGCATGTGACGTCTCTCCGTGTGGAGTTGGGGCAGTGATCTCTCATGTACTACAACTATTTTTAGTTAAACCAATAATTAAGTGCCCCTTGATTAAAGGGGACACTAAAACCGATAAATTAAACAAATTAATCTTTTAACATTAAATGGATCAAATTAAAATTTGGTTGCCAGGGGTGATGATGCACTCTAGTCCTTCTGGTGCCCACCTCTCACGGCAGGCCGTGAGCGTACCAGTGGACACCGATTACTCCATCTCCAGGGACACCCTGGCTCGAACGTAACCGCAGAAGAGAGGCAGGCAATTGAGCTGAAGGATCCCCTTGACCGCCCGCTGCCTGGACTGGTTAATGGCCACCTTGGCCATGCCCAGGAGCAGTCCTACAAGGAGACCCTCCGACCTCCACACAGGATGCCAAAAGATCAGGAGTGTGGGACTGAAGTGCACCCAGAATTTGAGGAGCAGGCCCTTCAAATATTGGAAGAGGGGCTGCAACCTCACACATTTAGCATATACATGTACTACATAGTGGGGAGGAGACACTAATTGCTTTTGCTTCACGCATGCTCAGTGCCAGTGAGCGTAATTATGTGCAAATCAAAAGAGAAGCTTTAGCATTAATTTTTGGGGTCAAGAAGTTCCACAAATACTTGTATGGCCGTAAGTTTACCATTGTTATGGGCCATAAGCCCCTGACAGCAATCCTCCATCCAAAGTCCCCAGTTCCAATATTAGATGCAGCCCGAATGCAGAGATGGACTTTGATTTTGTCAGCGTATAACATCGAGTACAGACAATCAACTGATCACAGTAATGCTGATGCTATGTCTGGATTGCCATCCCCATCACAAGTTACACCCAATAGGGAAGAAGTGTTCTATTTTTCATACAACTATTTTGGTTTCTATTTTTCATACATTGATGAACTGCCAGTCACAGCTGAAGAGATTGTGAGAGCAACCAAACGTGACCTAGTTATGTCAAAGGTGTATGACTACATAGCAAATGGCTGGCCAAACCAGGTATCAGAGAAAGATATTCATCCATACTTTGTTCATAGGAATGAATTGTCCGTGGATAAAGATTGTATCGTGTTGGGTGCTAGAGCGGTTATCCCAAATACATTCAGGTCCAAATTATTCGGAGATCTTCATGATCAGCACCTGGGAATGTGCCTGACAAAGAGTTTTGCATGCAGTTACTTATGGTGGCCAGGTCTAGATAAAGATATAAAGTACGTGTCAATTGGTAAGCAAGAAAACACCTTCAGTACCATTACAGCCATGGAAATGGCTCCCAGGGTGTGGCAAAGGTCATATATCGATTTTGCTGAGCTTCGAAGACAGCAATTGTTCATTGTGATTGATAGCCATTCGAAGTGGTTGAGGTGTTTCTAATCCTGAAAATAACAAGTAAAACACTAGACAACTTGCAAAGATTATTTTCTTCATATGGCCTTCCAGAAGAAATTGTGTCTGATAATGGACCACAATTTTGTTCAGAAGAATTTGCACAGTTCATGAGCAAAAATGGTGTGAAACATACCAAGGTTTCACCATACCCTGCTTCAAATGGTGTAGCAGAGCACACAGTACAAATTGTAAAACGTGCCCTCATCAAGCAAATGTTGGATCCAAATCCAAAGAATCGGCAGTTGTCGTTGGATCACAAATTGGCTAAATTTTAAATTAAGTATCGTAATACTCCTCATACAACTACTGATAGAACACCAGCAGAGTTGTTTCTCAAACGACAGCCACGAACTAGCTTGTCATTGTTGAAGCCAAACTTTGCATAGTCAGTAGAAGAGAAACAATTCAGACAGAAAGAGTATCAGAAACAGAGACAGATAGAGGGATAGAATAAGAGAGAGAAGTGTGAAATTAAATCAGAAGGTGAGAGTGAAGAACCATCACCATAAATGGTTAAAGTGGTTACCAGGAAGAGTGGTGAAGATATGTGGTCCTCACACACATTTGGTCAAGACGTTTGATCATAGACAGGTTAGGTTTGTTCACATTGATCATATTTTACCTACAGATATGGAAGGAGTTGAAAGTTGGAATGATTCGATTATTTCTGACTCATCAGATAGTCTTATTACAAGTAGAGTACCAGTAGCATATCCTACATCAAATGTACTAGAAACAAGTCCATGAGAAAGTCAGAATTTAATTCTGAGTCCCAAGTCAGGCAGGCAAACAGTGTAAAGTTGAAGAAAGTTCAAATGTAGATCAAGGGCATCCCTTGGAGGAAAACTTTCCTCAGGTTCAGCCTAGAATGAGTCTAATTTTGACACCATGTTTGGGAAGTTCTGTTCGAGAGCGAAGGTATCCTCTTTGAAACAGAAAACAAGTGGTTAAGTTT
This sequence comes from Pristiophorus japonicus, assembly GCF_044704955.1. Classification (NCBI taxonomy): domain Eukaryota; kingdom Metazoa; phylum Chordata; class Chondrichthyes; family Pristiophoridae; genus Pristiophorus; species Pristiophorus japonicus. The sequence goes on from NC_091983.1 coordinate 171,109,485, forward strand.
GATTTGTAAATATAGCAAAATAAGTCCATATCTTTTGTTATGTATAACCATGCAAGTTATGTATGATTGTTTGTTATAATTACTTCTTCATTAATGAGGGAGAAGAGTAATATAGTTCCATCTAGTGGACTATTGCTCCACCGAATGGACTACTGTGGTAATGCAACCATTGCTGTTTACAATAATAAAGCATCAGATGACAGGTCACCTGACAAATTCCTGTGTTAAGAGCCATCTTGTAAAGTCTGTGTGTTGTGAGGTTGTAAAGAATATACCACTTGCATAGAAATGAAAAATGTTGAACAATATACAAAGGTGATCTCTGTCAGGCTATGAAAAGTTAAACGGGGATGAAAACAATTTCAAATTGATTAGTGACTGTTTCTTTTCAAAGCGCTCAGTCTGACTGAGAAAAGACAATTGGACTGTTTCCAGTGTTGCTTTATTGAAAATTCTAATTTGTAACAAAAGCAGATGTTTCAAATAGCATAATACAGTTAGGAAATACGACCGTCCATGTGTTGAAAATTATATCTCTGGATATTTGGCAATAAAATAAATTATATTTCAAGGGAATTGTCTATAGAGATCTGCCAGTCTCTGATTAGTAGTGAAAACCACACCCATGACATCAACCAGGGAACAAGGACAGAGAGAGCTCAAGTCAATGAATGGAGAAAGTTTCGGGAGCAAAATATAAAACGACTTGGGGACCGAGAATGGAGAGATAACTTAAGAATTAGAAATGGACCCAAAGTTTAGGAAGCGAGAGTGGAGAGCAATCTTGAGTACTCACACCAAATTCCACTCACCCATCACCCCTGTGCTCGCTGACCTACATTGGCTCCCAGTTAAGCAACACCTCAATTTCAAAATTCTCATCTTTGTTTTCAAATCCCTCCATGGCCTTGCCCCTCCCTATCTCTGTAATCTCCTCCAGACCCACAACCCCCCGAGATATCCGCGTTCCTCAAATTCTGTCCTCTTGAGCATCCCTGATTATAATCACTCAGTCATCGGTGGCCGTGCCTTCTGTTGCCTAGGCCCTAAGGGGTCGAAATTCCCCTCATAAGGGGTATTCAACATTTAGGAAGGATAGACAGAAAGAAAAAGGAGATGGGGTGGCGTTGCTGGTTAAAGAGGAAATTAATGCAATTGTAAGGAAGGATATTAGCTTGGATGATGTGGAATCTGTATGGATGGAGCTACGGAATACCAAAGGGCAGAAAACGCTAGTGGAAGTTGTGTACAGACCACCAAGCAGTAGTAATGAGGATGGGGACAGCATCAAACAAGAAATTAGAGATGCGTGCAATAAAGATACAGCAGTTATCATGGGTGACTTTAATCTACATATAGATTGGGCTAACCAAACTGGAAGCAATGCGGTGGAGGAGGATTTCCTGGAGTGTATTAGGGATGGTTTTCTAGACCACTATGTTGAGGAACCAACTAGAGGGCTGACCATTCTAGACTGGGTGATGTGTAATGAGAAAGAACTAATTAACAATCTTGTTATGCGAGGCCCCTTGGGGAACAGTGACCATAATATGGTAGAATTCTTTATTAAGATGGAGAGTGACACAGTTAATTCAGAAACTAGGGTCCTGAACTTGGGAAAGGTAACTTCGATGGTATGAGACGTGAATTGGCTAGAATAGACAGGCGAGTGATACTTAAACGGTTGATGGCGGATAGGCAATGGCAAACATTTAAAGATCACATGGATGAACTTCAACAATTGTACATCCCTGTCTGGAGTAAAAATAAAAGGGGGAAGGTGGCTCAACCGTGGCTAACAAGAGAAATTAAAGACAGTGTTAAATCCAAGGAAGAGGCATATAAGTTGGCCAGAAAAAGCAGCAAACCTGAGGACTGGGAGAATTTTGTAATACAGCAGAGGAGGTCAAAGGGTTTAATTAGGAGGGGGAAAATAGAGTATGAGAGGAAGCTTGCTGGGAACATAAAAACTGACTGCAAAAGCTTCTATAGATAAGTGAAGATAAAAAGATTAGTGAAAACAAACGTAGGTCCCTGGTAGTCAGATTCAGAAGAATTTATAATAGGGAACAAAGACATGGCGGACCAGTTAAACAAATATTTTGGTTCTGTTTTCACGAAGGAAGACACAAATAACCTTCCGGAAATACTAGGGGACCGAGGGTCTAGTGAGAAGGAGGAACTGAAGGGTATCCTCATAAAGCGGGAAATTGTGTTAGGGAAATTGACGGGATTGAAGGCCGATAAATCCCCGGGGCCTGATAGTCTGCATCCCAGAGTACTTAAGGAAGTAGCCATAAAAATAGTGGATACATTGGTGATCATTTTCCGACAGTCTATCGACTCTGGATCAGTTCCTATGGACTGGAGGGTAGCTAATGTAACACCACTGTTTAAAAAAGGAGGGAGAGAGAAAACAGTTAATTATAGACCTGTTAGCCTGACACCAGTAGGGAAAATGTCGGAATCAATTATTAAAGATCAAATAGCAGCGCATTTGGAAAGCAGTGACAGGATCGGTCCAAGTCAGCATGGATTTCTGAAAGGGAAATCATGCTTGACGAATCTTCTAGAATCTTTTGAGGATGTAACTAATAGAGTGGACAAGGGAGAACCAGTGGATGTGGTGTATTTGGACGTTCAAAAGGCTTTTGACAAGGTCCCACACAAGAGATTGGTGTGCAAAATTAAGGCACATGGTATTGGGGGTAATGTACTGACATGGATAGAGAACTGGTTGGCAGACAGGAAGCAGAGAGTCGGGATAAACGGGTCCTTTTCAGAATGGCAGGCAGTGACTAGTGGGGTGCCGCAGGGCTCAGTGCTGGGACCCCAGCTCTTTACAATATACATTAATGATTTAGTTGAAGGAATTGAGTGTAATATCTCCAAGTTTGCAGATGACACTAAACTGGGTGGCGGTGTGAACTGTGAGGAGGACGCTAAAAGGCTGCTGGGTGACTTGGACAGGTTAGGTGAGTGGGCAAATGCATGGCAGATGCAGTATAATGTGGATAAATGTGAGGTTACCCATTTTGGGGCAAAAACACGAAGGCAGAATATTATCTGAATGGTGGCAGATTAGGAAAAGGGGAGGTGCAACGTGACCTGGGTGTCATAGTTCATCAGTCATTGAAAGTTGTCATGCAGGTGCAGCAGGCAGTGAAGAAGGCAAATGGTATGTTGGCCTTCATAGCTAGGGGATTTGAATATAGAAGCAGGGAGGTCTTACTGCAGTTGTACAGGGCCTTGGTGAGGCATCACCTGGAATATTGTGTTCAGTTTTGGACTCCTAATCTGAGGAAGGACATTCTTGCTATTGAGGGAGTGCAGTGAAGGTTCACCAGACTGATTCCCGGGATGGCGGGACTGACATATGCAGAGAGACTGGATCAACTGGGCCTTTATACACTGGAGTTTAGAAGGATGAGAGGGGATCTCATTGAAACGTATAAGATTCTGACGGGACTGGACAGGTTCGATGCGGGAAAAATGTTCCCGATGATGGGGAAGTCCAGGACCAGGGGACACAGTCTTAGGATAAAGGTTAGGCCATTTAGGACTGAGATGAGGAGAAACTTCTTCACTCAGAGAGTTGTTAACCTGTGGAATTCCCTACCGCAGAGAGTTGTTGATGCCAGTTCATTGGATATATTCAAGAGGGAGTTAGATGTGGCCCTTACAGTTAAAGGGATCAAGGGGTATGGAGAGAAAGCAGGAATGGGGTTCTGAAGTTGCATGATCAGCCATGATCTTATTGAATGGTGGTGCAGGCTCGAAGGGCTGAATGGCCTACTCCTGCACCTATTTTCTATGTTTCTGTGTTTCTATAATGCCGTCCGTTAGCGCGGCTAATAGGCAGCAAAGGCTGTCACGTCGGTGTTAAGCGATGTCCATGGCTTAGGAGAAATTTGGTAGGCTCTTTGGTAGAGGCACCAAGAGGTCACGTTGCGCTGTCTGATACCACCCCTAACGGCAAGGCGTCCGTATTACCTGGGAAAGGTGGAGGGAAGATCGCGGAGCTCAAGTGTATTCGCCCAGAGATCAAGGTAAGTTTTTTTCCTTTATTTATTTCATCCTCTTTTCTTTAGTTGTAAAGGTAGGGAAGTTTGTGTGTGGATCGGAGAAGTTTGAGGGTTTCTTTTGTGCCTTTTCTTCCCATCTTTCAGCTAGCAATGGCGGCAGCCTCCCGTTGCGAAAATCAGCAGGTCCCCTGAGCTCCCGCCCGAGGACGAGTGTGCAATGCTACTTTTTAACGCTGCTCTCTCATCTTTGAGCATAAAAACTGAATTTGGCAATTGGAGCCTGCACCTAACGCCTGCCGGTAAAATCAGCACTCGGGCGGTGACACTGCCTCAAAAACGGCGGTACCCAATTTTGACCCCTAAGCTCTGGAATTCCCTGCCTTAACCTCTCCGCCTCTCCACCTCACTTTCCTCATTTAAAATGCTCCTTCAAACCTACTTGTTTGACCAAGCTTTTGTTCACCTGCCCTAATTTCTCCTTATGTGGCTCAGTGTCAATTTTTTTGTCTCAATAATCCTGTGAAGCACCTAGGACATTTTATTCCATGAACGGCGCTATATAAATACTGTGGCGTATGTAGCACACAAATCACTGACTCCACACGGTCTGGTGTAAGTCTAACTGCTGTGACCTTCGTCTTTTATTGTTCAGCTCCAGAGTGCCTCCCAGGCGTGGTGGTCACCCTTATATAGTCCTTGTTGCAGGCACTACCAGGGTTTCCCACCGCAGCGCCCTCTGTGGTGTGGCATAGTACTTACATTACATTTAAGGTACTGGGACGATACACACATCATTATATAACATCACCTTCCCCCCCCCCACCTGGACGCAGGACAACAATACACACATCATTACATAACATCACACTTGTCCAACGGAAGGCAGGTGGGCATAGACAGTGCGTTAGTATGGTACATATTATCTGGTACATTAATTGGTTATTGACTGGTAGCGGAACCTTGATTTCCTTGTTAACCGTTATCATTAATTGTATTTCATCCATTATTTTACACAAATACAGTGACCATTCAGCATAAAAAAAGTAATTCTTATTATAAATTCACTATCTCACATTAACATAGCTCATTTTAGACTCGCTCTGCCAAACAGAAGTCCTTTGTGGGGACCACCTCTTTGTAAGGCCCTTTTAAGACTCCCGGGTGCATTTCCTCTTTAAGGCGCCATCTTTGATGCAGGAGGATTCCACGAGGCTTCTCCTTGGGCGCCACCATCTTTGATGCTCTGCAGCTCCGACACGAGGCCGCCGCCATCTTCTTCTCCGCCGCTCCGAATGCCCTCCGCCATCGCAGCCTCTGCTCCCCTCCGCTGCCACCTGACTTGCCGCCTCTCCTGCAGCCGCCGTGGCCTCTCCAGCGGCCGCACTTGCCGCGTCCCCTGCGGCCTCCGTAGCGGCCTCCCCTGAGGCTGCCATGGCCGCCGACCAACGCTACCAGCTCCTCTGCGGGCCCTTCCGAACCGCCGGCCCCTGGATCCCTCAGCACCCCTCCCGCAGCGCCCCGCCGGCTCAACCCCCAACCCCCCTTGGGCCCCTCTGTGCAGGGCTGCTTGCCTGTGGGGGCTGGGGCTGCAGAGTCTCTGTGTGAGGTCCGGGGCTGGGACTTGCCTGTGGGGGCTGAGGCTGCAGCTCCAGCTCGGTCGGCGCTGCTCTCTGGGGACCCCGGGCATGGCAGCACCCCGGGGAGCAGCAGCCTGTGGAGTGATGAAGTCTTCCCAGCTCCCACGGACCGTCCCCATCCAACTCCGGCCGAGGAGTGTCGGCCCATCGCCTGCAACGACCACAAAGGTAAAGCGTGCGTCTCATCCCGGTGGGATACCTGCACCATCGCTCTGCCGAGAACAGGTATTAGTTCCCTGGTGTAGGTACGCAACTTCGCTGTGACCGGGACCAGCTTGGGTCGTGCAGCTGGGTTAATCCACAGTTTATCAAAAGTTCTCCGACTCATCAACGACGGACCCGAGCCCGTGTCCACTTCCATACTCACTGGGACTCCGTTGATTTTTACTTCACTTATCACTGGGGGCGAATCGTCGGTACACGTGTACAGTCCAAACACCTCATCTTCTTCTACCTGCTCCTCGCTGAACAGTGGATCATCCCCCATCTCCTCAGCCACACGGTGAGTCCGATTTCTTTTACACATATGCTGAAGGTGGCCTTTAACGTGGCAGGTATTGCACGTGTACTCCACAGCGCCAGCATGGTGCTGCTTGATTGGCCCCCCTCGGCGGACTCTGAGCTCCAGGATCCCGAGGTCCGTGCTCTCTGCCCCGGGCAGAGCCACGTTCTGCAGTTTTGTCCGTGGTGGGCGCTATCCTGTGGACAGTACCTGCCGGGTTCGAGACTGTGTGGATCATTTGCTTGGTGCTGCAAGTCGAGGTCATATATGCCCGGCTGATGGTGATGGCCTTTGTCAGAGTGACTGTGGGTTCCGTGGCCAGCAGCTTGTGAAGGAGGCCCTCGTGACCAATCCCCATGACGAAAACGTCCTGCAAAGCCTCGTCAAGGCGTGCCCCAAAATCACACGGTGCCGCGAGTCTCCTGAGGTCTGCAGCATATTTGGTGACATCCTGACCCTCAGATCTGCAGTGATGGTAAAATTTGTATCTGGCCGTGAGGATGCTCTCCTTTGGTTTCAACTGGTCACGACACGTTGTCAATTTCAGCGTTGTTAATTGCCAATCCGCTCCCAAACCCGCACGCTCTGCAATGTGAAAATTCCGTCTAACTTTTCAGGTCGATGACTTTTCATGAGAACTGGAAGATTTTAGAGATTAACAGCTATTCAGCAAATACAAAGCCAAAGAACAACATTGCAAAATCTGTGATAGGGTACAGCAGGATTGATTAAAGGAGACACTTTACTTCTCCATCCCACTCCTCTTAGGTTAGACATCAGGGGGTGGTTCTTTTCACCTCTGAAACAAGCTGCCCTCTCCTGTGGTGGATGCAGATTCACTGAACTCCTTCAAGCAAAAGCTGGATTTGTTTCTGGCTGCGGCGGAGATTACCTCTTACAGAAGGTATGTACTGCAGGGGATTTAATGGCCAGAGTGATCTCCTGGACTAGCTTTGATCGCCTAGATGGGTCGGAGAGGAATTTCCCAGACTTTTTTCCCAAATTGGCCTGGGGTTTTTTCATCTGTTTTTTTTTTGGCCTCTCCCAGGAGATCACGTGGTCACAGGGTTTCGGGTGGGGTGGAGCGTATAAGTTGTGATACACAAGGTATCGCAATTGTGTGGGACAGGCTCGATGGACCAGATGGTCTTTACCTGTCCGTCATTGTTCGTATGTCCGTATGTCTGTATGTATGTATGATCTCTGTTCAGTTTGTAAGCGTGACCACGAGCTTCTGGTCGCCTGTCACTTTAATTCTCCACTCCACTCCCACTCTGACTTTTCTGTCCTCGGCCTCTTACACTGTTCCAGCAAAGCTCAACATAAGCTCACGGAACAGCATCTCATCTTTCGATGGGATCCTCTATCGGTACACGAACGGTGGGCTGAAATCAAGGGAAGTTGAGGGAGAGTAATATTGGGCACGGTGTGGAACCGGCATTCGCCCCGATCCCATGGGTTTGGTTAAAATGACCCCCGTTAACTCTCTTTCTCTTTCTACAGATGCTGCCTGACCTGCCGAGTGTTTCCAGCGTTTTCTGTCTTTATGCTTCTCGGAGAAGCTAGTTACAGAGTAGAACAGACAGAGTTCTGAGACTGGCCCACTTTCTTGGTCAGGAATCTGTTGTGTGAGTACCTAAAAACAAATTGCAAAGCAAAAATGTTTTTGTGCAAAATGAAAGCTCGCCAGTTGGAGATGAAGTTGCTCCTTCCGGAGTACAGAGCCTTGGTGGCATCCCTGATGCAGCAGTGTACAGCACACAGCATACTGAGTGATGTTTCAGACGTCACCTTGTTGCAGCCCAGAACGACCCTGCAGCATATAAATTCAGGGCCAATGTGACCTTGGCAGCCTCAGGCAGTGCTGTCCGTGCCCCAGCGCGTGGCTCCAGTTTGTGCTGCAACAGGTGACATAGCTCTGTGACCACAACTGTGCAGAATTGTAATGACAGAAAACCTCCTGCGCCTCCAAGAAAAAGAAGTTTTAAAAGTACTGCAAATTGCAGCTAGAATAGCCAAGACAAGCCCAACAGGTGGCCTAGCAAGCCTGGAATAACCAACCAGCGACTTGAGTTAATGGAGGTGAGGATCCCTTTGAATAGCACTTGTGAAGGCTGCTTCCCGACTGTTCTCACCATGTTTTACTGAGTGGGCTGAAGAACTGATGAATCAGGCGCTGGCACAAACCAGTTTCAGAAATGGTTAAATCAGCCTAAGGGCTCTCATTGTAGTCGGCTCTGTGCTGAATTTAGGAGACGCCTGGGGTGACTAACAGGCACCCCCACGAGTATGGCGACTGATGCACTTCCTGTGTGTTTCGAGCTTGCGCGATTGGCGACAAAAGTTGGCACTTCCTGGGTGAAGCGAGGTCCAGTTCCGCCCCCATTGTCTCTCCAGGTTTCCCTCTTTCCCTGTGGATATCCAGCTAGACTTCACTTCATGTCTCCCCACAGAGCTCAGGATCTCAATGTGTGTGTGTATGTGAGGGCGTGGGTGGCAATGGGAGATGTTCAAAGACTATCTTAGTGCTCGAGCATATCACTTCATTAACTGTTTCATTTTTTTAAAAGGTGGGGGGGGGAAGAACCAAACAACATGCTAACCATATCCTCAAGCTGACTAAATAGGATTTTATTGATCCCTCTACCAAGTTCTTGTATGTATCAAACTATAGCCATATTTATTAGGAAATCTGTCTACAACTTCACAGCGAAGGAAGGTAATTCGATATTAATTTTCATTTAATTTACTGTCCAAATTTCTACAGCTGTGGTCAATCCAGCACAGTGTGCAGAGGGCTCCATTGACAGTCTCATTTTTTAAAATAGATTTCCTTTTAAAAGTGGAATTTTCAGTAGTTTCAAGAACAGCAGATGACAGTATCATAAATAAATAAGCCAGTTAAATATTTCCAGCAGGAAAACGCATTGTTAGTTTTCATGGAAGAAGTACCAGGTGAAATAATAATGAAAAGTCTAACACAAAATATGGAACCCAGTGACGCATGACAAAATAATTAAATGTGAAAAATAACCACTGAAAATCTCGTTGTGTAATCTCATGCGTTGAGATGATGAGTGTTTGTATGCAAATGTAGGATAACAAGGAGATACCGACATTTACGTTAAGTATATATTGGGCATTGCTTGCATTCATTTTTCTAGTGAGCAATAAATGTCACAGTGACTTGAAACTTGTTGTTTAAGACACTATAAAATGCCATGTGAATGACTGCTTGGCAGCTTCATAGCACAGCCTAATGACGTCAAGTAGTTGGGACAGTGCTGCAGTTTGCTGATTAGGCTGCTGAACTCTACACATGAGCTAATACAGTATAATGTGACATAAAATCAAAGCTTTCACTTTCAAGTTCTTGGTGACTGGATTTCCCTCCATCCTACAGAATAAGTTATCAAGGAAGGTCTTCGAAGCAGTCAGTATAATTGGGTTTAAGAGGCAATTAGACGCACTTCTGGAGAGAGAAGGGATTGAGGGAAATGGTAAGGAGGTGTGTGTGAGATAGGCTTTGGTGGACTTTTCTGATGTCTTATGCTTGTTCTAATTCCCTGTGCTGGAGCACACTTGGGCTCAAAGGCTGCACCAATCGTGGCCAATACTAACAGCTAAATTTCTCCTGTGGCACAAAAAAGGTTTTTAATTCGATGTTAATTTTCATTCAGTGCAGTAGGGGACATGGGTCACCCTCAATCTGTTATTTTTTGGGCTACTTTCACATCGAAAAGAACAGGGCCAAAGAATGTTAAATTCATGCAAAATCAAAAAGCTAAAGTTCTCTTGAATGCATAAAATTATAATTTCCTTTCTGAAAGATTTCAATATTTTTGCTTGATTCTTGTAAGGGCTAGAAATTTGGTAGGTTAGCGACTTGCGTTAGCACCTGAGGGTTGGAGCTACCGGGGCTATGGGATTAGCGACCGGGCGCGGTGAATGCAGCAGCGCCTGTGAACTTCAGTGCCGGTTTAGCACTGGCACTAACACGTGGCACCGGGGCCTCTAGCACCTCGCAGATCGTGACGTCATAAAGTACGCAGCGTCCTGTTACCACCCCGGATGTAAAATTGACTCTCGCCCCTGCTGTATTGCGTCGCGCTGTTGGATTTCTAAATCTCTGCCATTAAAGTGACATCAAGACAGATTCTTTTCAAACAATTTGGAATAGTTTATTAAACACACACACATGCACAGCTGTCAGAGAAACAGCAGTCCTCAGCTATAGAAACATAGAAACATAGAAAATAGGTGCAGGAGTAGGCCATTCAGCCCTTCGAGCCTGCACCACCATTCAATAAGATCATGGCTGATCATGCAACTTCAGTACCCCATTCCTGCTTTCTCTCCATACCCCTTGATCCCTTTAACCATAAGGGCCACATTTAACTCTCTTGAATATATCTAACAAACTGATCTCAACAACTTTCTGTGGTAGCGAATTCGACATGCTCACAACTCTCTCTGAGTGAAGAAGTTTCTTCTCAGCTCGGTCCTAAATGGATTACGCCTTATCCTTAGACAGTGACCCCTGGTTCTGGACTTCCCCAACATCAGGAACATTCTTCCTGCATCTAATCTCTCCAATCCCGTCAGAATTTTATATGTTTCTATGAGATCCCCTCTCCTCCTTCTAAATTCCATTGAATATAAGCCGAGTCGATCCAGTATTTCTTCATATGTCAGTCCTGTCATCCCGGGAATCAGTCTGGTGAACCTTCGCTGCACTCCCTCAATAGCAAGAATGTCCTTCCTCAGATTAGGAGACCAAAACTGTACACAATATTCAAGGTCTGGCCTCACCAAGGCCCTGTACAAGTGTAGTAAGACCTCCCTGCTCCAATACTCAAATCCTCTCGCTATGAAGGCCAACATACAATTTGCCTTCTTCACCGCCTGCTGTACCTGCATGCCAGCTTTCAATGACTGATGTACCATGACACCCAGGTCTCGTTGCACCTCCGCTTTTACTAATCTGTCACCATTCAGATAATAATCTGCCTTCCTGTTTTTACCACTAAAGTGGATAACCTCATTTATCTACATTATACCACATCTGCCATGTATTTGCCCATTCACTTAACCTGTCCAAGTCACCCTGCAGCCTCTTAGCATCCTCCTCACAGCTCACACTGCCACCCAGCCTAGTATCATCTGCAAACTTGGCGATATTACATTCAATTCCTTCATCTAAATCATTGATGTATATTGTAAATAGCTGCGGTCCCAGCACTGAATCTTGCGGTACCCCACTAGTCACTGCCTGCCATTCTGAAAAGGACCCGTTTATTCCTACACTTTGCTTCCTGTCTGCCAACCAGTTCTCTATCCACGTCAATACGTTACCCCCAATAGCATGTGCTTTAATTTTACACACTAGTCCCTTGTGTGGGACCTTGTCAAAAGCTTTTTGAAAGTCTAAATACACCACCTCCACTGGTTCTCCCTTGTCCACTCTGCTAGTTACATCCTCAAAAAATTCTAGAAGATTTGTCAAGCATGATTTCCGTTTCCTACAGATCTACTTAGTTACAATAGATACAATGATGTTACAATAAAACAAAGCTATAAAAAGATATTCATCACTTCCCTCTGGCAAAGCAAACAGCCTGCTTCTTTGTCTGTCGAGGAAGGTTCCTGCTTTGCCATGTGCTATGGAGAAGAGATACCCAGCAATCTTTGCTGGGATTATTATACCTCTTACGGCCATTGTTTCTCAGAAAGCCTCAGGATTGGGTCTTGGTTCCAGGGCCATAAACATATAATAACATAAGAACATAAGAATATACAAAAGAACAGAAGAATTAGGAACAGGAGTAGGCCATCTAGCCCCTCGAGCCTGCTCCGCCATTCAAAAAGATCATGGCTGATCTGGCCGTGGACTCAGCTCCACTTACCTGCCTGCTCCCCGTAACCCTTAATTCCCTTATTGGTTAAAAATCTATCTATCATGATTTGAATACATTCAATGAGCTAGCCTCAACTGCTTTCTTGGGCAGAGAATTTCACAGATTCACAACCCTCTGGGAGAAGAAATTCCTTCTCAACTCAGTTTTAAATTGGCTCCCCCGTATTTTGAGGCTGTGCCCCCTAGTTCTAGTCTCCCCGACCAGTGGAAACAACCTCTCTGCCTCTATCTTGTTTATCCCTTTCATTATTTTAAATGTTTCTATAAGATCACCCCTCATCCTTCTGAATTCCAACGAGTAAAGACCCAGTCTACTCAATCTATCATCATAAGGTAACCCCCCTCATCTCCGGAATCAGCCGAGTGAATCGTCTCTGTACCCCCTCCAAAGCTAGTATATCCTTCCTTAAGTAAGGTGACCAAAACTGCATGCAGTACTCCAGGTGCGGCCTCACCAATACCCTGTACAGTTGCAGCAGGACCTCCCTGCTTTTGTACTCCATCCCTCTCGCAATGAAGGCCAACATTCCATTCGCCTTCCTGATTACCGGCTGCACCTGCAAACTAACTTTTTTGGGATTCATGCACAAGGCATCTGGTCCGGGACCTCATCCATTGTTCCCAGGAGGCTGGTCTGTCGGTCGCCTTCCTATCCTCGACCAAGAGAAGGCGTTCGACAGGGTGGATCACGACTATCTGCTCGGAACTCTGCGCGCTTTCGGGTTCGGGACGCATTTCGTCACCCGGATCTGACTTTTGTACGCCGCCGCGGAGTGTCTGATTTAGGTTAACGGGTCCTTGACGGCGCCCCTTCGCTTTAGGAGAGGGGTGCGCCAGGGATGCCCCATGTCCGGCCAGTTATACGCCGTTTGCGTGGAGCCTTTCCTGCGCCTCTTGCGGACGAGGTTGACGGGACTGGCTCTGCAAGGGCCGGGCGTGGAGGTCGTCCTCTCGGCTTACGCCGATGACGTGCTCCTCACGGTAGAGGATCCCGCTGACCTGCGGAGGATGCGTGAGTGCCAGGAGATTTACTCGGCCGCGTCCTCCGCCAGGATCAACTGGGAGAAATGTTCCGGACTCCTGGTGGGTCAGTGGCGGGTGGACTCCCTGCCGGAGGAGCTCAAGCCTTTTGCCTGGAGCACGACCCATCTCCTCTATCTGGGAGTCTACCTTAGCCCTGACGAGGGAGCCTGGCCAGCGAACTGGCAGGAGCTGGAGGCCAAGGTCGCCGCTCGCCTAGGGCGCTGGACAGGACTGCTCCGAGTGCTGTCCTACAGGGGTCGAGCGCTAGTCATAAACCAGCTGGTAGCCGCAATGTTGTGGTACCGGCTGGTCACTTTAACCCCTCCCCCTGCGTTTGTCGCCAAGATACAGAAGAAGCTGGTGGACTTCTTCTGGAACAACAGGAAGCACTGGGTCTCTGCTGCGGTCTTGAGTCTCCCGCTTGAGGAGGGCGGTCAGTCGTTGGTGTGCGTCAGCGCCCAGCTCGCGACTTTCCGTCTTCAGACCCTACAGAGATACCTTTACGTCGAGCCCCCTCCTAGGTGGTGTGCTCTGGCGAGGTATTTCTTCCGCCAGCAGCGCGACCTCAATTATGACACGCAGCTCCTGTTTGTGAACTTGGGGGGTGCCAGGACCGCCCTCCGGGAGCTGCCTGTCTTTTACAGGGAACTCATCAGGGTCTGGAACAAAGTCTCCACCAAGCGCAGCTCTCCGCCGGCTGGAGTGGCGGCCGTCCTGCAGGAGCCGCTGCTCGGGAATCCGTACCTCCACGACCGAGGTTTTATGTGGCAGTCGGAAGAGAGGGCTGTGGCTGGTGAGGTGACCAGGGTCAGGGACCTGCTCGATGGCGGAGGAGCGGGCTGGATGGCGCCAGACACGCTGGCGCGGCGCCTAAACTCTGCCAACGTCCGCCACGCGGCCGATGCCATCGAGTCGCTAAAAACAGCTCTGGGCCCTGACTCCGTTAGGTGCATCGAGGAGGCTCAAGCACGTGGGGAGATCCCGTCCGAACTGACCCCCGTCCGGACGGAATTCCCCATCGGTGCCAAACCCCGGAACCTCCCTCGGGGGCCGGCGCCTCACAACTTGAGCCGCCTCGGGGAAATCCCCTCCGTGCCTTTCAGTTCCGCGCGGAGGGGTTTCCTGTACAGGCTGCTCCTGCACACTCTCAACTTTGCCATCCTCGCCGGCCGTCCGGACACGCCATGGCGTACCATCTTGCCGTCCGGAGGAGGCGGGGGTCCCCGATGGAGGGCACTCTACGCAGGGGTCCTCCCACTATTCATCGGGGACTTGGCCTGGAGGGTGGTGCACGGAGCAGTGCCGTGCAATAAATCTTTAAGCCGGTTCACGGACTCCCAGGCCGCCTGCAATTTCTGCGGTCTGGAGGAGTCCGTGTTCCATGTTTTTATTGAGTGCACAAGGTTGCAGCCCCTGTTCCATTATTTGAAGGGGCTGCTCCTGAAATTCTGGCTGCACTTCAGTCCCACTCTCCTGATCTTTGGGCACCCTGTGCGGAGGGGAGCGGGTAGGTCCGAAGGCCTCCTCGTAGGACTGCTCCTGGGCACGGCCAAGGGTGCCATCAGCCGGTCCAGGCAGCGGGCGGTCGAGGGGGTCGTTCAACCTGACTGCCTGCCTCTCTTCCACTCTTGCATCCGGTCCAGGGTGTCCTTGGAGATGGAGCACGCGGTATCCACCGGTACGCTCGCGGCCTTCCGCGAGAGGTGGGCACCGGAGGGACTGGAGTGCATCATCACGCCCGGCAACCAAATTTTAATTTGATTTTACGTTTTAAAGTTTAATTTGTTTTCATTGCCGGTGCTTTTAGTGTCCCCCTCCCCTTTTATAGGGGGCACTGGAAAAATTTGATTTTAGCGCCCCAAAAAAAACCAAAAAACAAAGAAAAGAAAAAAAGGGGCCTTGAAAATGTCTGCTGTGTCACCCAGGCAGGTGGCATGGTTTTAATGTTTATGTTTATTTTCAGGTAAACTCAAAAGAGTTTCATGCACAAGGACCCCCAGGTCCCTCTGCACTGCGGCATGTTGTAATTTCTCCCCATTCAAATAATATTCCCTTTTACTGTTTTTTTTCCCCCAAGGTGGATGACCTCACATTTTCCGACATTGTATTCCATCTGCCAAACCTTAGCCCATTCGCTTAACCTATCTAAATCTCTTTGCAGCCTCTCTGTGTCCTCTACACAACCCGCTTTCCCACTAATCTTTGTGTCATCTGCAAATTTTGTTACACTACACTCTGTCCCCACTTCCAGGTCATCTATGTATATTGTAAACAGTTGTGGTCCCAGCACCGATCCCTGTGGCACACCACTAACCACCGATTCCCAACCCGAAAAGGACCCATTTATCCCGACTCTCTGCTTTCTGTTAGCCAGCCAATTCTCGATCCATGCTAATACATTTTCTCTGACTCCGCGTACCTTTATCTTCTGCAGTAAACTTTTGTGTGGCACCTTATCGAATGCCTTTTGAAAATCTAAATACACCACATCCATCGGTACACCTCTATCCACCATGCTCGTTATATCCTCAAAGAATTCCAGTAAATTAGTTAAACATGATTTCCCCTTCATGAATCCATGCTGCGTCTGCTTGATTGCACTATTCCTATCTAGATGTCCCGCTATTTCTTCCTTAATAGTTTCAAGCATGTTCCCCACTACAGATGTTAAACTAACCGGCCTATAGTTACCTGCCTTTTGTCTGCCCCCTTTTTTAAACAGAGGCGTTACATTAGCTGCTTTCCAATCCGCTGGTACCTCCCCAGAGTCCAGAGAATTTTGGTAGATTATAACGAATGCATCTGCTATAACTTCCGCCATCTCTTTTAATACCCTGGGATGCATTTCATGAGGACCGGGGACTTGTCTACCTTGAGTCCCATTAGCCTGTCCAGCACTACCCCCCCCTAGTGATAGTGATTGTCTCAAGGTCCTCCCTTCCCACATTCCTGTGACCAGCAATTTTTGGCATGGTTTTTGTGTCTTCCACTGTGAAGACCGAAGCAAAATAATTGTTTAAGGTCTCGGCCATTTCCACATTTCCCATTATTAAATCCCCCTTCTCATCTTCTAAAGGACCAACATTTACTTTAGTCACTCTTTTCCATTTTATATATCTGTAAAAGCTTTTACAATCCGTTTTTATGTTTTGCGCAAGTTTACCTTCGTAATCTATCTTTCCTTTCTTTATTGCTTCCTTAGTCATTCTTTGCTGTCGTTTAAAATTTTCCCAATCTTCTATTTTCCCACTAACCTTGGCCACCTTATACGCATTGGTTTTTAATTTGATACTCTCCTTTATTTCCTTGGTTATCCACGGCTGGTTATCCCTTCTCTTACCGCCCTTCTTTTTCACTGGAATATATTTTTGTTGAGCACTATGAAAGAGCTCCTTAAAAGTCCTCCACTGTTCCTCAATTGTGCCACCATTTAGTCTGTGTTTCGAGTCTACTTCAGCCAACTCTGCCCTCATCCCATTGTAGTCCCCTTTGCTTAAGCATAGTACGCTCGTTTGAGACACTACTTCCTCACCCTCAATCTGTATTACAAATTCAACCATACTGTGATCACTCATTCCGAGAGGATCTTTTACTCGGAGATCGTTTATTATTCCTGTCTCATGACACAGGACCAGATCTAAGATAGCTTGCTCCCTTGTAGGTTCTGTAACATACTGTTCTAAGAAACAATCCCGTATGCATTCTATGAATTCCTCCTCCAGGCTACCCCGTGCGATTTGATTTGACCAATTGATATGTAGGTTAAAATCCCCCATGATTACTGCCGTTCCTTTTTCACATGCCTCCATTATTCCCTTGATTATTGTCCGCCCCACCGTGAAGTTATTATTTGGGGGCACCTTATCGAATGCCTTTTGGAAATCTAAATACACCGCATCCATCGGTGCACCTCTATCCACCATGCTCGTTATATTCTCAAAGAATTCCAGTAAGTTAGATAAACATGATTTCCCCTTCATGAATCCATGTTGCGTTGTTCCTGATTGGCCATTCTTGATTGGCTTCTCCTCATACATGTGTCTGTCTGGAGGGTCGGTGCCATTCCTTGATTAGGTTAACGGCTTTTCAATAAACATCTTTTCTAGTTTGTTGAGTTTCAAAGCCATGCTGACATGAACTTAGGGGAAGTCATTCATTTTGTTTCTTTTAACACTGCAACCTTTCCATACAATCTACACTTTTAACATTTACCTATATACAGAATCAATTTTATCATTACTAAACACTTTCATTCTTACAGTGCCGACAAAGCCAGCAAGAGAAGGCGTTATGAACTTGGCTGGCTGCTTGGGGAGCAGTAATGAAAGGAAATGGTTTTCAGCTAGTGCAACCTTTATTATTTGCAACAGTTTGGTTTTCCATGTTTCGCTGGTGTAAGATCTCCAAGCCCTCCACTTTGAGAGTGTTTCATTATCATCATAGGCAGTCCCTCGGAATTGGGGAAGCCTTGCTTCCACTCTTAAAATGAGTCCTTAGGTGGAATAGTCCAATACGAGAATCACAGTCCCTGTCACAGGTGGGACAGATAGTCATTGAGGGAAGGGGTGGGTAGGACTGGTTTGCCACACGCTCTTTCCGCTGCCTGCGCTTGATTTCTGCATGCTCTCGGCGATGAGACTCAAGGTGCTCAGCGCCCTCTTGGATGCACTTCCTCCACTTAGGGCGGTCTTTGGCCAGGGACTCCCAGGTGTCAGTGGGGATGCTGCACTTTTTTCATTGGGGCATCATCGCCCCAACCCTCTTCTCGATCTTCTTCGCTGCCATGCTGCACCTCACAGTCAACAAGCTCCCCGCTGGAGTGGAACTAAACTACAGAACCAGTGGGAACCTGTTTAACTTTCGCCATCTCCAGGCCAGGTCCAAGACCACCCCAACCTCTGTCATCGAGCTACAGTACGCGGATGACACCTGCATCTGAGCACATACAGAAGCTGAACTTCAGGACATAGTCGACGTATTTACTGAGGCGTACGGAAGTATAGGCCTTACGCAAAACATCCGTAAGACAAAGGTCCTCCACCAGCCTGTCCTCGCCGCACAGCACTGCCCCCCCCTCCGTCATCAAGATCCACGGCGCGTCCCTGGACAACGTGGACCATTTCCCATACCTCAGGGTCTCTTATCAACAAGAGTAGATATTGATGATGAGATTCAGCACCACCTCCAGTGCGCCAGTGCAGCCTTCGCCCGCCTGAGGAAAAGAGTGTTTGGCGACCAGGCCCTCAAAACTGCCACCAAGCTCATGGTCTACAGAGCTGTAGTAATACCTGCCCTCCTGTATGGCTCAGAGACATGGACCATGTACAGTAGACACCACAAGTTGCTGGAGAAATACCACCAACGATGTGTCCAACAAATCCCCTGGGAGGACAGGCGCACCAACATTAGTGTCTTCGACCAGGCCAACATCCCCAGCATTGAAGCACTGACCAGACTTGATCAGCTCCGCTGGGCAGGCCACATTGTTTGCATGCCAGACACGAGCCTCCCAAAGCAAGCGCTCTACTCGGAACTCCTTCATGGCAAACGAGCCAAAGGTGGGCAGAGAAAATGTTGATAGTGTTTGGGGCTGTAATGGCAGTCGTGCAGGTTGCCTGCAAAACAGAACTGCCGACAACTATCTTGTGCAGCCTCACTGGCCTTTCCCTGTAAGCGAGAGAAGCTGCCTCTCATGCCGTTTGCAATTCTCTCTCAATTGTTTAGCGCCCTGCTGCTACCACCCATCTCTCGGACTTTACCGCCCTAAGAGAAGTGGTTAATGCTTGACTTAGCGCTCCACTTCCCTCTTGGAGCGCTAAACCTGAGTATCGCTGGAGGAGAGAGTGATTAGCGCCTGCCGCTACTTTTTCAACGTTTCAAAATTTAACGCCCCAACTGGGGAGCTATCGAGTTTCTAGCCCTTAAGTTGCTATAAGCCAGAAATACTTCCCATCGATAGCCGATGCGAGAGAACTCTGATTAATAAACTCTGATTATATGTTCCTTCACCAAACCAGGAGGAGGCAATCTTGTATGTTGGCCAGCACGCTTCCGCTGTATAACCATATCACCACTTTCCTTATGCCATCACTGTGCGCGGGTGAGGAGACATCCATGGGGAGCAGTGAGAGCTCTTCGACTAATTCCAAATATAAATA
Organism: Pristiophorus japonicus; assembly: GCF_044704955.1. Taxonomy (NCBI): domain Eukaryota; kingdom Metazoa; phylum Chordata; class Chondrichthyes; family Pristiophoridae; genus Pristiophorus; species Pristiophorus japonicus. The sequence goes on from NC_091983.1 coordinate 171,128,747, forward strand.
ATAACTGTGCCATCCAAATAATGTTTGAATTACTATGTTGCATGGGCACAATGAAGCTAAACAGTTAAATGGCTTACTCCTGCTCCTAATGCTTATGTTCTTGTGCATCTTCTCATTCCTGGGAGTTGATGCCAATTGTAAGCCGGATGAGCCAGATCCTGAAGGATTTTACAGAAAACAGATCTAATTTATTTACTGCTCCACCATACACTGGCATTAGAGATTTATATTCAACAATCAGATTCTGTGTTACCCGTATGAGAAGTTAAGAAGTTTTGCAATGTCAGGTTCACACCAATTATATCTAGTCATTGCCGGTGAAGGTGGCCATGGCTCTCATTGTCTATGCTACTGGCATCAACAAGAGACCTGTTGGCATCATTTGTTAGCAACATAAAACCATGGTCACTGCTGATTTGTATGGGAGGTATTCTATCATTCTTCTGTAATATAACAAACAGGGCTTCTTCTAAATTGTTTCCTTCTGTAAAATCCTGGGTGTCACAAATGTATACATGTATCACTTGTTATGAGGTGGTTTATAATGTCATTACAATTGTGTGCAGCAATTGTCCCCATATCCACACTATAGTAAAATCACGGCTGAGAAATTGGATCAAATTGTGCCCATTTTACAGGCATAAAATGGGGGACTAAGGATACAACATGGCCGGCGGCGTGCGCACCCTCATTCCGTGTCAGAAGTGCACTACTCGACATATTGGTACAGGTTCCTCCACAGGCGTCCAGAAAACACACCTGAGACAGGCGTTAAGACCTTTGCAAATATGGAGGCCTGATGCCTGTTTGAGGCCACCTTTGCAAAATTATTTTGTGCATGACCGCAGCATGTGCCTTAACTCCTGCCTTCTGTTTTCTGTTTTGTAGCCATCTTTCAATCCATTCTGCTACTTGGCTCCTGAATTCTTTGTCATGAGGCTCTTATGTAGCACCTTACCGAAGGCCTTCTGAAAGTCCATCTATACCATATTCATTGCCCTTGTCTACTCTTTCCATTACTTCTTTAAATAAGTAGATAAGGTTGGTTAAACATGACCTTCCTTTTAGAAATCCATGCTGACTATTATTTTACTATATTCTTCATCTCGAGCTGTTTTGTTATCTCATCTTTTAGCGAAGATTATGGTATCTTTTCCACCAATGATGATAAGCTGAATGGCCTATATTTCTTTGGATTAATTCTATCTCCCTTTTTGAAGATAGGAATTATATTTGCTGTTTGCCAGCCCTCTGACACTATTCCTGTTTCAATTGAAATTTTATAGCTGGATACTTGACCTCTTCAAGTATCCATGTGTAGAATCCATCTCGTTCCAAGGTCTTTTCCTCTTTAAGCTTGGCAAGTTTGTTTACCCCTTAGAATACAGCCTTCCAATTTGCGCAGGGGCCTGGGCTGATGGAACTTACGTCCACCTCAAATATGGCCCTGATGTCATAAGGCCAAAGCAAGTCCAAAGGGGATGAATCCCCATGTCACGAATATCCTTGCATTAATGTCAATGGAGCAAAGCCGAGGATTTTCTGCAAATAAGATACAGAAAAAGTGTGCTTTTTTCCACAAAAGTTCCCAGTGACTATTAGTGGAAATAAACAAGAGTTCACAGTTCTGACATTGCCAAGACTGTGAAGAAAGGCTTTACACTTTGCAAGAAACAACAAACTTTACTCTGTACTTCTCTACAGCTCATTTCACATTGTAAAAAATGCCTACATCTCTCACGAAATGTAAATATACAATATGTTTCTTTCTACAGACAGGATAAAATGAAACATTTGGTTGAGGGCTACAATTCTACCCCACTATCTAATTGATGTGCATACGTACATTTGGAGGTCAAAAATCGGCTAAATGTTTCTCTCTAGATTGGAAGCTGCTTGTAAGTGCGTGACTTCTTTTCAGGTCGTAAAAACCAGCACGAAATTACTGGCTTTCTTTTTAGTTTGTAATATCTTTTCTGAAGATTACTTTGCATCTATAGCAATGTGTGACAGTTTATACTGTGATATCTGAAGTGGAACATGAAATGTGACATTTATATATGTGTGCATGTGTGTACATAGCCCAGCTCCAGGAATATCATTGTGCTAATTTAATGCAACCTGGTGCACAGCTCCGTCTGTATTAAAACGATTAGTAGAAGCAAATGCATTTATTGATCACCAATCTTCTCCATGGTTTCCTCACAGGCAATGTACATAGTCCTGTTTTATTGCTTTTCAGGCACATTGACAATAATGTTGATGCTCAGCTATGTACTGTACATAAAGCAAAATACTGCAGATGCTGGAATCTGAAATAAAAACAGAAAATGCTGGAAATCTCAGCATCTTTGGAGAGAAAAACAGAGTTAAGGTTTCAGATTGATGACCCTTTGTCTGACTGACCCGCTGAGATTTCCAGCATTTTCTGTTTTTATTTATGTACTGTACATAGTCTGTTGGATGCAAAATATTTATTCTCTTCCCCAATTTACTTTGGGGATTCTTTTTGAATAATGAACTGATGAAACACATTTTAACCTGAATTGTTTTTGGAAGTACCATAGAAAAAAGAGACATTGCAGAGAGATTGGGAGGAACCTTTAACGGTGGCGAGGCCATGAAACAGGCAGTAATTGGCCGCTCGCCGTGCACTCTGCCGGTTTTCCTTTCCAATACCGTCAATTTTACGTTGAAATTTCTGCCCATTGTATGCAGCTAAAGATAATGGAAGAGATTTTCATTTTGAGCATCGAGAGGCCCAGACAAAGTTCAGGCTTGGGCCTCATTAACATTTAACCAAGTGGACGCACGCTGTAACTCGCCGGGTTCACACGGTGCAAATTCTACCAATTATTCCACGCAGCTGGCTGGCAGGGACAGTCTGGAGGAGGGGGGGTTGTAATTGTGAGTGGGGGCGGCGTGGATGGGCGGACGATTTTTGTGGGGGCTGGGAAGAGCGTCTGGAAAAAAAAGAATAAAACTTATCTTCTGGTTTTTCTCCAAAAATTGGCACCCAGGACCTGTTGCGACCCTCTGATCTGATTGGGTTGGTCACATGGAGTACAGCCCATTAACAGTGGACGCCCTTATGTTTGGGCCTCTATAGCATTGAGAAAAATAAAGTGCTGTACCCACACAGAGAACTGTTTGCAGGGATGTAGTATATAAGGTCATCATCAGCATCATAGGCACTCCCTCGAAATCGAGGAAGACTTGCTTCCACTCTAGAAGTGAGTTCTCAGGTGACTGTACAGTCCAATGAGGGAATTACAGTCTCTGTAACAAGGTGGGGCAGACAGTGGTTGAAGGAAAGAGTGGATGGGGAGGTCTGGTTTTCCACACGCTTCTGCCGCAGCCTGCGCTTGATTTTTGCATGCACTCGGCGACAAGACTCGAGGTGCTTAGCGCCCTCCTGGATGCTCTTCCTCCACTTAGGGCAGTCTTTGGCCAGGCACTCCCAGGTGTCGGTGGGGATGTTGCACTTTATAGAAGAGGCTTTGGGAGTGTCCTTGAAACGTTAACTCTGCCCACCTGGGGCTCGCTTGCTGTGTAGGAGTTCCGAGTAGAGCGCATGCTTTGGGAGTCTTGTGTCGGGCATGTGGATGATGTGGCCTGACTAATGGAGCTGGTCGAGTGTGATCATTGCTTCACTGCTGGGGATGTTGGCCTGATCGGTATATAAGGTAAACGTAGAAACATAGAAAATAGGTGCAGGAGTAGGCCATTCGGCCCTTCGAGCCTGCACCGCCATTCAATAAGATCATAGCTGATCACTCCCTCAGTACCCCTTTCCTGCTTTCTCTCCAAACCCCTTGATCCCCTTAGCCATAAGGGCCATATCTAACTCTCTCTTGAATATATCCAATGAACTGGCATCAACAACTCTCTGCGGCAGAGAATTCCACAGGTTAACAACACTCTGAGTGGAGAAGTTTCTCATCTCAGTCCGAAATGGCTTACCCCTTATCCTAAGACTATGTCCCCTGATTCTGGACTTCCCCAACATCGGGAACATTCTTCCCGCATCTAACCTGTCCAATCCCGTCAGAATCTTATACATTTCTATGAGATCCCCTCTCATCCTTCTAAACTCCAGTGAATAAAGGCCCAGTTGATCCAATCTCTCCTCATATGACAGACCAGCCATCCCTGGAATCAGTTTGGTGAACCTTCGCTGCACTCCCTCAATAGCAAGAACGTCCTTCCTCAGATTAGGAGACCAAAACTGAACACAATATTCCAAGTGAGGCCTCACCAAGGCCCTGTACAACTGCAGTAAGACCTCCCTGCTCCTATACTCAAATCCCCAAGCTATGAAGGCCAACATACCATTTGCCTTCTTCACCGCCTGCTGTACCTGCATGCCAACTTTCAATGACTGATGAACCATGACACCCAGGTCTCGTTGCACCTCCCCTTTTCCTAATCTGCCGCCATTTAGATAATATTCTGCCTTCGTGTTTTTGCCCCCAGAATGGATAACCTCACATTTATCCACATTATACTGCATCTGCCATGCATTTGTCCACTCACCTAACCTGTCCAAGTCACCTTGCAGCCTCTTAGCATCCTCCTCACAGCTCACACCACCACCCAGTTTTGTGTCATCTTCAAACTTGGAGATATTACACTCAATTCCTTCATCTAAATCGTTAATGTATATTGCAACGAACTAGGGTCCCAGCACTGAGCCCTGCGGCACTCCATTAGTCACTGCCTGCCATTCTGAAAAGGACCAGTTTATCCCGACTCTCTGCTTCCTGTCTGCCAACCAGTTCTCTATCCACGTCAGTACATTACCCCCAATACCATGCGCTTTGATTTTGCACACCAATCTCTTGTGCGGGACCTTGTCAAAAGCCTTTTGAAAGTCCAAATACACCACATCCACTGGTTCTCCCTTGTCCACTCTGCTAGTTACATCCTCAAAAAATTCCAGAAGATTTGTCAAGCATGATTTCCCTTTCATAAATCCATGTCACTGCTTTCCAAATGCGCTGCTATTTCATCCTTAATGATTGATTCCCCACTACTGATGTCAGGCTAACCGGTCTATAATTACCCGTTTTCTCTCTCCCTCCTTTTTAAAAAGTGGTGTTACATTAGCTACCCTCCAGTCCATAAGTACTGATCCAGAGTCGATAGACTGTTGGAAAATGATCACCAATGCATTCCTATTTCTAGGGCCACTTCCTTAAGTACTCTGGGATGCAGACTATCAGGCCCTGGGGATGTATCGGCCTTCAATCCCATCAATTTCCCAAACACAATTTCCCGCCTAATAAGGATATCCTTCAGTTCCTCCTTCTCACTAGACCCACTGTCCCCCAGTACATTCGGAAGGTTATTTGTGTCTTCCCTCATGAAGACAGAACCGAAGTATTTGTTCAATTGGTCTGCCATTTCTTTGTTCCCCATTATAAATTCGCCTGAATCCGACTGCAAGGGACCTACGTTTGTCTTCACTAATCTTTTTCTTTTCACATATTTATAGAAGCTTTTGCAGTCAGTTTTTATGTTCCCTGCAAGCTTCCTCTCGTACTCTATTTTCCCCTTCTTAATTAAACCCTTAGTCTTCCTCTGTTGAATTCTAAATTTCTTCCAGTCCTCAGGTTTGTTTCTTTTTCTATCCAATTTATATGCCTTTTCCTTGGTTTTAAAACTATCCTTAATTTCCCTTGTTAGCCACGGTTGAGCCACCTTCCCTGTTTTATTTTTACTCCAGACAGGGATGTACAATTGGTGAAGTTCATCCATGTGATCTTTAAATGTTTGCCATTGTTTATCCACCGTCAATCCTTTAAGTATCCTTTGCCAGTCTATTCTAGCCAATTCACGCCTCATACCATCGAAGTTACCTTTCCTTAAGTTCAGGACCCGAGTTTCCGAATTAACTGTGTCACTCTCCATCTAAATAAAGAATTCTACCATATTATGGTCACTCTTCCCCAAGGGGCCTCGCACAACAAGATTGCTAATTAGTCCCTTCTCATTACACATCACCCAGTCTAGGATGGCAAGCCCTCTAGTTGGTTCCTCAACATATTGGTCTAGAAAACCATCTCTAATACACTCCAGGAAATCCTCCTCCATCGCATTGCTACCAGTTTGGTTAGCCCAATCACTATGTAGATTAAAGTCGCCCATGGTAACTGCTGTACCTTTATTGCACACATCCGTTATTTCTTGTTTGATGCTGTCCCCAACCTCACGACTACTGTTTGGTGGTCTGTACACAACTTCCACTAGCGTTTTCTGCCCTTTGGTATTCCGCAGCTCCACCCATACCGATTCTACATCATCCAGGCTAATGTCCCTCCTTACTATTGCATTAATTTCCTCTTTAACCAGCAACGCCACCCCGCCTCCTTTTCCTCTCTGCCCATCCTTCCTAAATGTTGAATACCCCTGGATGTTGAGTTCCCAGCCTTGGTCACCCTGGAGACATGTCTCCGTGATGCCAATTACATCATATCCGTTAACTGTTGTCTGCGCAGTTAATTCGTCCGCCTTTTTCCGAATACTCCTCGCATTGAGGCACAAAGCCTTCAGACTTGTCTTTTTAACACTTTGCCCCTTTAGAATTTTGCTGTAATGTGGCCCTTTTTGTTTTTTGCCTTGGGTTTCTCTGCCCTCCACTTTTACTATTCTCCTTTCTATCTTTTGCTTCTGCCTCCATTTTATTTCCCTCTGTCTCCCTGCATAGGTTCCCATCCCCCTGCCATATTAGTTTAACTCCTCCCCAACAGCATTAGCAAACACTCCCCCGAGGATATTGGTTCCAGGTGCCCAGGTGCAGACCATCCGGTTTGTACTGGTCCCACCTCCCCCAGAACCGGTTCCAATGTCCCAGGAATTTGAATCCCTCCCTTTTGCACCATTACTCAAGCTACGTATTCATCTGAGCTATCCTGCGATTCCTACTCTGACTAGCACGTGGCACTGGTAGCAAGGGTAGCAATCCTGAGATTACTACTTTTGAGGTCCTACTTTTTAATTTAGCTCCTAGCTCCCTAAATTCGTCTTGTAGGACCTCATCCTGTTTTTTACCTCTATCATTGGTACCTATATGCATACGACAACTGGCTGTTCACCCTCCCTTTTCAGAATGTCCTGTACCTGCTTCGAGACATCCTTTACCCTTGCACCAGGGAGGCAACATACCATCCTGGAGTCTCGTTTGTGGCCGCAGAAACGCCTATCTATTCCCCTTACAATCGAATCCCCGATCACTATAGCTCTCCCACTCTTTTTCCTGCCCTCCTGTGCAGCAGAGCCACCCACGGTGCCATGAACTTGGCTGCTGCTGCCCTCCCCTGATGAGTCATCCCACTCAACTGTACCCAAAGTGGTGTATCTGTTTTGCAGGGGGATGACCGCAGGGGACCCCTGCACTACCTTTCTTGCACTGCTCTGCCTGTTGATCACCCATTTACTATCTGGCTGTGTACCCTTTACCTGCGGTAAGACCAACTCGCTAAACGTGCTATTCACGTCATTCTGAGCATCGTGGATGCTCCAGAGTTCATCCACCTGTAGCTCCAGGGCCTCAATGCGGTCCGTCAGGAGCTGGAGGCGGATACACTCCCCGCACACATAGTCATCAGGGACATCGGAAGCGTCCCTGACTTCCCACAAAGTACAGGAGGAGCATAACACATGTCCGAGCTCTCCTGCCATGACTTAACCCCTAGATAAACTTAATTTGACAACAACAATGATAAATGTTACTGATAAAGAAAAGAAAAAACAAAACTACTTGCCAATCACTTACCCCCTTGGCTGTGACGTCACCGTTCGATTTCTTTCTACTTCTTTTTGCCTCCCTGCTGCAGCTGCACCAGTAGGCCTTTTGTAGGCCGCTCTCCTCCCGAACTCCCGCCTCTCGACGCTCCCTGGACTGCTCGCTGATGGGTCTTTTGTAGGCCGCTCGCCTCTCGAACTCCTGCCTCTCGACGTTCTCGGTATATAAGGTCGTATGAGTGAAAAAGAGCACGGTAACACAAATCACATTAATCTGCCTTAATAGGAAAGAAAATTGCATGCAAAACTCTTGCACATTTGCAGAGTGGCAATGTAGGCAACTGTAAAGTATAAACTTTCTGTGCCTTTCGGGTGGCAAGTCAGCTGTTGCTTTGTGAGCTCACCCTGCAGCAGTTGATTTGCTGCCTCAGGTACATAGCCAGGAGTTTGTTCCTGCTCCATTCCTTAATGCTTTTCTCATTGTTAATTCCAGCTCTAACCTAGTCTCGACATTGTTGCTTCACTCATGGATTCTGTGTGAGAATTCCTAATTGAATGGTAATTTTTGCCGGATTAGGGATTTCTGTCTACAGTATGGACACAAAGTGGCTCCAAGAGCAAAGTGGCAGAGTCAAGCAGCAGCTGAAACTGAAACTGGAACTAACAGTGGGAAAAGTGTCAAGGATTGACAGTGTTCTCTGAGAATTGGTGCAATGGGGCAGCGGGTGTGGGGGGAGGGGGCGGCGGGGTGTTGCTTCAGTTAACCTAGGAAAGGGAAAGGGGGAAAATGGAAGGGTTAAGGAAGATTATTTCTGTGAAGTGGGAAGTAGTTCGACAGAAATGGTGAAACTTGTGAACTAGGTGGTTAAAAGGGAAGAGTGCCTCTATGAACAGCCTCTATGAATAGTTATGAAGTGAAAGGATTCGTGGAGGACAGGCCTTTTGCCAACTAGGAGAGGCAGCGAGCATTTCTGTGAGGCGGAAGAGTAACTGTTCAGGTAGCTTTTAGCAAGGTAATGATCTGGTTGATCTGTTGAATATAGATGACTCAAATAATTTTTCCTGTTTCTTTTTAGATACAGAGGGGCTGAGATTCATCACTCACTGCCCGCTGCTGCTGCCTGCCACCCACTGCCGCCGACATTGGTCTTCTTGATCCGCCCGGTGCCACTTTCCATTTGGGCCGGAGCGGACAGGAGGAGAGAGCCGCCGAGAACCGCCCACTGACGTCAATGGATGGCCAAGTGGCACAACTGAGCTCCCGCCTGCTGAGCTCCCAGATTCCTGTGGGCGGGACGCGGCGGCAGAACAGGGATGGAACGCTAGCTGGAGACTGGTCTGCCCTGACGGTAAGTGGGAAGAAGCTGACAAAAAGGTAAATGATCATTTTAAAAAATGTTTTCAGCAGCAACTTACCTGTATGGGGGTCCCCTGAAGGTCTTTGGATAGTTTTTTTTCTTTTTTAATGTTGATTTTTTTTTTTCAGGTCTTCGACCCTCCGTGGGCCCGACTCCATCCTCGGCGGCACTTGGTTAGTAAGCGCCTCTGCCACCGAGAATGAGACCTCCCACCCGCTACCGCCCAGATTGGCGGCCTACGTCGTTGATTTGCCGCCCGCCAACCTTCAAGGGACCTCGGCGATGAAAATCCCACCCAAAGTATCGTCCGGTACCTTGGCGGCCATCGGCAACACGTTGGGTGGCACTTGGGCGGGCGAAGGCCTTGGTGAATATCAGCCCCATAATCTGTCAACCACATTGCACTATTTTAAATGTAAAATTTCAGAATGATTCACAGAAGCAAACACAGAAACATGATGGATACTATATAGAATAGTCTTTCAAATTACATACAACTGGGAGTTCGAGCAGCGTTGGAGAGGCAGCGTCGGGAGGCCTATAAAAAGGCCCAGCGACAGTTCGTGAGGCAGTGGGAGTTCGAGCAGCGTTGGAGAGGCTAGCTGGTGCAGCGGCAGCAGGGTGAGAAGGCAAAAAAAGAAGTAGAAAGAAATCGAAAGGTGATGTCACAGCCAATGGGGTAAGTGATTGGCTGGTGATTGGTAAGTAGGTTTTCATTTCTTTTCCTTTATCAGTAAGTAACCTTTTAGTATTATTGTTGCCAATTAAGTTAATCTAGGGGTTAAGTCATGGCAGGAGAGCTCGGACACGTGTTATGCTCCTCCTGTACTATGTGGGAAGTCAGGGACGCTACCAGTGTCCCTGACGACTACGTGTGCGGGAAGTGAATCTGCCTGCAGCACCTGACACACCACATTGCGGCACTGGAGCTGTGGGTGGATTTACTCTGGAGCATCCACGATGCTGAGGATGACGTGAAAAGCACGTTTAGCGAATTGGTCTTACCGCAGGTTAAAGGTACACAGCCAGACGGGGAATGGGTGACCAACAGGAAGAGCAATGCAAGGAAGGTAGTGCAGGGGTCCCCTGCGGTCATCCCCCTGCAAAACAGATGCACCGCTTTGGGTACTGTTGAGGGGGATGACTCATCAGAGGAGAGCAGCAACAGCCAAGCTCATGGCACCATTGGTGACTCTGCTGCACAGGAGGGCAGGAAAAAGAGTGGGAGAGCTATAGTGATAGGGGATTCAATTGTAAGGGGAATAGATAGGCGTTTCTGCGGCCGCAACCGAGACTCCAGGATGGCATGTTGCTGCCTCCCTGGTGCAAGGGTCAAGGATGTCTCGGAGCGGGTGCAGGACATTCTGAAAAGGGAGGGTGAACAGCCAGTTGTCGTGGTGCATATAGGTACCAACGATATAGGTAAAAAACGCAATGAGGTCCTACCAGACAAATTTACGGAGCTAGGAGCTAAATTAAAAAGTAGGACCTCAAAAGTAGTAATCTCAGGATTGCTACCAGTGCCACGTGCTAGTCAGAGTAGGAATCGCAGGATAGCTCAGATGAATACGTGGCTTGAGGAGTGGTGCAAAAGGGAGGGATTCAAATTCCTGGGACATTGGAACCGGTTCTGGGGGAGGTGGGACCAGTACAAACTGGACGGTCTGCATCTGGGCAGGACTGGAACCAATGTCCTAGGAGGAGTGCTGGTGCTGTTGGGGAGGAGTTAAACTAATATGGCAGGGGGATGGGAACCTATGCAGGGAGACAGAGGGAAATAAAATGTAGGTGGAAGCAAAAGATAGAAAAGAGAATAGTAAAAGTGGAGGGCAGAGAAACCCAAGGCAAAAACAAAAAGGGCCACATTACAGCAAAATTCTAAAGGGGCAAAGTGTGTTAAAAAGACAAGCCTGAAGGCTCTGTGTCTCAATGCAAGGAATATTTGTAATAAGGTGGACGAATTAACTGTGCAGATAGCAGTTAACGGATATGATGTAATTGGCATCACGGAGACATGGCTCCAGGGTGACCAAGGCTGGGAACTCAACATCCAGGGGTATTCAACATTTAGGAAGGATAGACAGAAAGGAAAAGGAGGTGGGGTGATGTTGCTGGTTAAAGAGGAAATTAATGCAATAGTAAGGAAGGACATTAGCTTGGATGATGTGGAATCGGTATGGTTGGAGCTGTGGAATACCAAAGGGCAGAAAATGCAAGTGGGAGTTGTGAACATACCACCAAACAGTAGTCGTGAGGTTGGGGACGGCATCAAACACGAAATAAGGGATGCGTGCAATAAAGGTACATCAGTTATCATGGGTGACTTTAGTCTACACATTGATTGGGCTAACCAAACTGGTAGCAATGTGGTGGAGGAGGATTTCCTGGAGTGTATTAGGGATGGTTTTCTAGACCAATATGTCGAGGAACCAACTACAGAGCTGGCTATCCTAGACTGGTGATGTGTAATGAGAAAGGACTAATTAGCAATCTTGTTGTGCGAGGCCCCTTGGGGAAGAGTGACCATAATATGGTAGAATTCTTTATTAAGTTGGAGAGTGACACAGTTAATTCAGAAACTAGGGTCCTGAATTTAAGGAAAGGTAACTTCGATGGCTTGAGGCGTGAATTGGCTAGAATCGACTGGCAAATGATACTTAAAGGGTTGATGGTGGATAGGCAATGGCAAACATTTAAAGATCACATGGATGAACTTCACCAATTGTACATCCCTGTCTGGAGTAAAAATAAAACAGGAAAGGTGACTCAATCGTGGCTAACAAGGGAAATTAAGGATAGTGTTAAATCCAAGGAAGAGGCATATAAATTGGCCAGAAAAAGCAGGAAACCTGAGGACTGGGAGAAATTTAGATTTCAGCAGAGGAGGACAAATGGTTTAATTATGAGGGGGGAAAAATAGAGTACGAGAGGAAGCTTGCCGGGAACATAAAAACTGACTGCAAAAGCTTCTACAGATATATGAAGAGAAAAAGTGAAGATAGTGAAGACAAACTTAGGTCCCTTGCAGGTAGTCGGAGTCAGGTGAATTTATAATGTGGAACAAAGAACTGGCAGACCAGTTGAACAAATACTTTGGTTCTGTCTTCACGAAGGAAGAGACAAATAACCTTCCTGAAGTACTAGGGGACCGAGGGTCGAGTGAGAAGGAGGAACTAAAGGATATCCTCATAAAGCGGGAAATTGTGTTCGGGAAATTGATGCGATTGAAGGCCGATAAATCCCCAGGGCCTGATAGTCTGCATCCTAGAGTACTTAAGGAAGTGGCCCTAGAAATAGTGGATGCATTGGTGATCATTTTCCAACAGTCTATCGACTCTGGATCAGTTCCTATGGACTGGAGAGCAGCTAATGTAACACCATTTTTTAAAAAGGGAGGGAGAGAGAAAGCGGGTAATTATAGAACGGTTAGCCTGACATCAGTAGTGGGGAAAATGTTGGCATCAATTATTAAAGATGAAATAGCAGCGTATTTGGAAAGCAGTGCCAGGATCGGTCCAAGTCAGCATGGATTTATGAAAGGGAAATCATGCTTGACAAATCTTCTGGAATTCTTTGAGGATGTAACTAGTAAAGTGGACAAGGGAGAACCAGTGGATGTGGTGTATTTGGACTTACAAAAGGCTTTTGACAAGGTCCCACACAAGAGATTGGTGTGCAAAATCAAAGCACATGGTATTGGGGGTAATGTATTGACATGGATAGAGAACTGGTTGGAAGACAGGAAGCAGAGAGTCGGGATAAACTGGTCCTTTTCAGAATGGCAGGCAGTGACTAGTGGAGTGCCGCAGGGCTCAGTGCTGGGATCCCAGCTCTTTAAAATATACATTAATGATTTAGTTGAAGGAATTGAGTGTAATATCTCCAAGTTTGCAGATGACACTAAACTGGGTGTCAGCGTGAGCTGTGAGGAGGACGCTAGGAGGCTACAGGGTGACCTGGACAGGTTAGGTGAGTGGTCAAATGCATGGCAGATGTAATATAATGTGGATAAATGTGAGGTTATCCAGAAACATGAGGGCAGAATATTATCTGAATGGCGGCAGACTAGGAAAAGGGGAAGTGCAACGAGACCTGGGTGTCATGGTTCATCAGTCATTGAAAGTTGGCATGCAGATACAGCAGGCGGTGAAGAAGGCAAATAGTATGTTGGCCTTCATAGCAAGGGGATTTTGAGTATAGGAGCAGGGAGGTCTTACTGCAGTTGTACAGGGTCTTGGTGAGGCCTCACCTGGAGTATTGTGTTCCGTTTCGGTCTCCTAATCTGAGGAAGGACGTTCTTGCTATTGACGGAGTGCAGCGAAGGTTCACCAGACTGATTTCAGTGATGGCTGGGCTGACATATAGGGAGAGATTGGATCAACTGGGCCTTTATACACTAAAATTTAGAAGGATGAGAGGGTATCTCATAGAAACATATAAGATTCTGACGGGATTGGACAGGTTAGATGCGGGAAGAATGTTCCCGATGTTGGGGAAGTCCAAGACCAGGGGACACTGTCTTAGGATAAGGGGTAGGCCATTTAGGACTGAGATGAGGAGAAACTTCTTCACTGAGAGTTGTTAACCTGTGGAATTCCCTGCCGCAGAGTTGTTGCCAGTTCATTGGAGATATTCAAGAGGGAGTTAGATATGGCCCTTACGGCTAAAGGGATCAAGGAGTATGGAGAGAAAGCAGGCAAGGGGTACTGAGGGAATGATCAGCCATGATCTTATGGAATGGTGGTGCAGGCTCGAGGGGCCAAATGGCCTACTCCTGCACCTATTTTCTGTGTTTCTATGTTTCTGTGTTTCTATGTTTCTGTGTTTCTATGCCTTGGCTGTTTAAAAGAGTCGGCAGTTCTTTCAGCTTCTCTTGGCAAACTTGAAATAACTTAGTGTCTTGGAGTTTCCACGCAGTTACGCTGTTTTTTTAAAAAAATGAAATTTGCCCGAAATTGGCCAAACCAGATCGAGGAATTTCAAGCGCAAATTACGTTCAGTGCAAATCGAGTTTCTGCGATCGTTTGCACTGGTTTAATAAACATTGTGCTGGAAGTGTGCCCCAGAACTGGCCACATCCCCAGATGGAATTAATTATCATGGCGAGCTTCCACTGATTGCACCCGTTTGTGAGCTCTCAAAAAAGCTCTTAAAATTAAGCTTTATTTTAGGTGTCATTTAAAAGCTTTTAAATATTAAATCATATTTAATTTACTCAGAAACTGACTACTGTACACCAATGAAACTAGTAAATGGTTGTGTATAATCTTTTTAAGTTATTTTGGATTATTTAATATCTGGTTTCTCACAGCTGATGGACAATCAGTTTGATCAAAAATATACTTTTTTTTAATGTTAAACCTATTTTCAGCTGTATTAATAAAGCTCCACCAGGTTACCACTCTTAAATATATATGAGAATATTTTTCAATGCAATTTTTTAAATTACATTCTAAAACGCTGCCCAATTGCACTGTTTCACAGCAGATTTTACATTCAGCGATACACAAATGAGTTTAAGCAGAAATTTGAGCAAAAAGAGCGCTTCTGAAAACTAGTGCAATTTGTGCCCGGATCGCCGATTGCTTCCAAAGCGGAAAATCTTGGCCCTACTTTTTAACGGTGGACAATCACCTTTGAGACCTGATTCCATCTGCTCTCCCTGGTATGTGACCATAGTTTGATGTACTTACTCATTAATGAAACAATAAAGTGCTCTTGTTTGTAACAATGACAGCAGCAACAGCATTGAGATCATCACCCAGGCAACCAGTGACATTAAACATTCTGCACCTGTTCACAGGATGGATGGATGGACTTGGGTTCTGCAGCAATGCCATGAAGTCATTGATCTGCATGTGTATCGTACATCTTACTGTCATCAGTGCATGTATTAAACTGGAAGAAGAGCCAAGTTACTGACATACGTTGCCTTCAACTCAGTAGATGATACATCAACATCCAGTTACTACAGTCCTGTTCCTTTTTATGGGCTATAAAGACTGTGCTCATAAACTGCAAGAAACACAAAGGCACTTTATTCTACTTAGCCTGAACTTTAAAATGGGTAAAAATAGATCATATCCGTAGAACGCACGGGAAACGACAAGATAAATATGAGAGGAAAGCTGAAACAAAGCACTATAGTCCTCTGGCTCTCAGGCCATTGTGGATCATCTATTCATCACTCCTTTCTTCCTTTCAGTGGGGCAGAAACATTACAAGTCGTTATCAACTGAAAAAAGATCTGGGGGCTAAAAATGTTCTTCCCTTCAGCAAGTGTGTACCAGAAGAGCTACAAGTTAGGTTGGGTTGCAGATACATCATGTGCTAGCTTTACACTGGGGATTCTACAGGGTCTTGCAAGGGGTGGGACTTCCACTGACACTATTAGGGGATGAGTTGGGGAAGGGGACTGGCGATATGAGGAGTTCCTGGGTCCTCAAAAATGCTGGTTGGTATGTTCAGTGAATGCAGACATAGCTGCCTGCTGATTGTGGGGACCTCTTGGGTATCCGAATCTGGGAACTAGAAATTCCCCCCTACTAGAAACTGGCAAAGTACACTGCAGCATTCACTGGGTGGTTGCAACATTAGGGGGATTTAAATAAGGGACCTCTCTCCTGACCCTGCAAACTTTGACAAGGTTAGCATCAGAGTGATGTTGGTTCAAAGATAAATATTGACCAGGACACCGGGAAAAATTGTGTTGTGGGATCATTTATGTCCACCTAAGGAAGCAGATTTAATATCTCATCCGAAAGATGGCACCGCCGACACTGCAGCACTCCCTCAGTACTGCATGGGAGGGTCAACCTAGACTTTGTGATCAAATCTCTGGAGTGGGACTTGAACCCATGACCTTCTGTTTCAGAGGTGAGTGTGCTACACACTGAGCCACAGCTGACATGGAATGGAAAACAATAGGGGAGCCTGCGGAGGTGGTAGATGATTAAGATCTTGAAAGAGAGATGGAAGAGGTGTGTAAAGTTTGGTGTCTAAATGTGGAAAAGGTGCTAGAGGAGTATTAAGATAGGCTGGAAATTAGTGTCACACTGATTCCCTGGCAGTTTAGGCAGGGCACGATATGGGACATATCCCTGGATGGAACTGGTTAAGTGTTGTTATGCAAAATTCTGACGGGACTGGACAGGTTAGATGCAGGAAGAATGTTCCCGATGTTGGGGAAGTCCAGAACCAGGGGACATAGTCTAAGGATAAGGGGTAAGCCATTTAGGACTGAGATGAGGAGAAACTGCTTCAATCAAAGAGTTGTTAACCTGTGGAATTTCCTGCCGCAGAGAGTTGTTGATGCGAGTTCATTGGATATATTCAAGAGGGAGTTAGATATGGCCCTTATAGCTAAAGGGATCAAGGGGTATGAAGAGAAAGCAGGAATGGGGTACTGAGGTGAATGATCAGCCATGATCTTATTAAATGGTGATGCAGGCTCGAAGGGCCGGATGGCCTACTCCTGCCCCTATTTTCTATGTTGCTATGTTTCTAAGAGATTATTTTAAAACACTTTTTGACGCAATGGGCACTGTTGTTGCAGTTATGAAACTATGAGACATCTTTGTTTAACATAACCAGTCGCAGCAATGGCATTATTTCAAGAGATGGCACAGAGTGGTGCTGTAAATTGTGAACGAGGTTACAATGTGGAAGCACTGTGCCTTATTAAAGTTGGTAACACTTTCAAAAAATTTCAGTTTTGGAAAAAAAATAATTGATTTGAATCTGGGATGTTAAAAACATTTTTTTTGAAAGATGAAGAGACAACATTGTGAACACTGAAGGGAGACCTGTTCCGTTGATGGACTGTGAACATTTTGGGGAAAAATTTGTGTTCGCTAGCGAAGTTGCCCGGTATTCCCGGCAACTGCAGTTAACGACCACTGGAAATGGCCGCAACGCTAACTGAGTGAAATTGGTCTGGGAAAGGGCATGGGGTAGGTGGCGCAGCATTCACCTTCCGTGCAACGGCGTCCTGGTGGCATTGCGGGAGGGATCTGGGATGAAGTTTCTGTCTCGGCCCGGCGTTACAGCTTCCCACAGCCTCTGTGAACAAAGCTGTGGAGCTTGCAAGAAACTGGGCAATGAAGAGGCAATAAAGGTGCCATGCACAGTGAATCAATTTTTCAGCCCTTTCTGACTTTTAAGAAATATTCAACATCTAAAAGAAGTTCCAAGTGTGATAATTCAGCTCTTAAAACTGAATTACCTTCTCAACCTCAACTAATGGGAAAACTGCCTCAGCACTAACACAAATGGCTCAGCAAGCCAGGGAAGGGGTACCCAGAGTCTGACACGCAGCACTCCAGCTTTGTGCAGGGGTCAACACTGTAAGAGCGGCCGTCTACCCACAGGGGCCAGGAGGGCTTCCAGAAAGAATGATGAGGGAGTACATCACTAAGGCTGTCACTGCCAGCATTGTCATCCCCACCACCTGGTTCCAGTGTCCAAAGAAGCTTCATGCCCTCAGACTACTGGCCAAGGTCAATGATTGCATCTTCAAAAGCCGTCTCCTTCCAACTGCACACTAGCCTCACACACTGCTCAATGCACAAGCCCCAATCACTCACCTACCAATGACAAGGCACAACTCCCATTTCTAGCCTCACCTCACCCCCCTGGAGGAGACGGTGCAGGCCATTCTTGGCAGGGGCATGGTTGAGCCCTTGGGCAGAGATGGGGCGGAAAGGATACACCTCTTGCTTTCCCGCCCTCTCATAGAAACATAGAAAATAGGTGCAGGATTAGGCCATTCGGCCCTTCGAGCCTGCACCACCATTCAATAAGATCATGGCTGATCATCCCTTAGTACCCCTTTCCTGCTTTCTCTCCATACCCCTTGATCCCTTTAGCCGTAAGGGCCATATCTAACTCCCTCTTGAATATATCCAATGAACTGGCATCAACAACTCTTGGCGACAGGGAATTCCACAGGTTAACAACTCTCTCAGTGAAGCAGTTTCTCCTCATCTCAGTCCTAAATGGCCTACCCTTATCCAAAGACTATGTCCCCTGGTTCTGGACCTCCCCAACATCGGGGACATTCTTCCCGCATCTAACCTGTCCAGTCCCGTCAGAATCTTATCCGTTTCTATGAGATCCCCTCTCATCCTTCTAAACTCCAGTGAATAAAGGCCCAGTTGATCCAGTCTCTCCTCATATGACAGATATGATATCATCAGCACAACTTGTGCCTTCCTCATTTATCACAGCTGATGGGTCAACAAGAAGAGGCAGCCTGCCCAGCCAATGGGACCGCAGGCAGAGGATTCCATCCTAGATATCCCAGCCACAAAGGAGCTGTCTGGGATGCATCCTTCCATCCTTCCTGCCCCCGCATTATCTCTGGTATCCCCCAAGGAATCTATCCTTTGCCCCTCCTATTTCTCATCTACATGTTGCCCTTTGGTGACATCATTCGAAAACACAGCTTCAGCTTCCATATGTACGCTGATGATACCCAGCTCTACCTCAATACCACTTGTCTCAACCCCTCCACGGTCTCTAAATTGTCAGACTGATTGTCCACCATCCAATTCTGGATGAGCAGAGATTTTCTCCAATTGAATATTGGGAAGACCGAAGCAATTGTTCTCAGTCCTCGCCACAAACTCCATTCCCTAGCCACTGACTCCATCCCTCTCCCTAACTTCTATCTGAGGCTGAACCAGACTGTTCACAACCTTTGGTGTCATATTTAACCCTGAAATGAGCTTTCGACCACATATCCGCAGCATAACTAAGACCACCTATTTCCACCTCCATAACATTGCCCGTCTCTGCCCTTGCCTCAGCTCATCCATGCCTTTGTGACATCTTGATGAGACTATTCCAACGCACTCCTGGCTGGCCTCCCACATTCAACCCACGTAAATTAGAGGTGATCCAAAACTCAGCTGCCCGTGTCCTAGCACCAAGTCCCGCTCACCCATCCACCCCTGTGCTCGCTGACTTACATTGGCTTCCGGTTAAGCAACACCTCAATTTCAAAATTCTCATCCTTATTTTCAAATCCCTCCATGGCCTCGCCCCTCCCTATCTCTGTAATCTCCAGCTCCACAACCCCCCGAGATGTCTGCGCTCCTCTAATTCTGCCCTCTTGAGCATCCCTGATTATAATTGCTCAACCATTGGTGGCCGTGCCTTCTGTTGCCTAGGCCCCAAGCTCTGGAACTCCCTGCCTAAACCTCTCTACCTCTCCTTCCTCCTTCAAGATGTTCCTTAAAGCATACCTCTTTGACCAAGCTTTTGCTCACCTGCACTAATTTCTACTTATGTGGCTCGGTGTCAAATTTTTTATCTCATAATACTCCTGTGAAGCGCCTTGGGACATTTCATTATGGTAAAGGCTCTATATAAATACAAGTTGTTGTTGTTGATTCCTCCTCCTATTCTGCGTCTTCCTCTTCTGTATCCTTCTCTTCCCTCTGCAAGTGGATGCTGTAAATGAGAAATGACAGCATAAAATGCCAGAAGTACTCAGTTGATCAGGCAGCATATTGACATAAGAACATAAGAAATAGAAGCAGAAGTAGGCCATTTAGCCCCTCGAGCCTACTCCGCCGGTTAATAAGATCATGGCTGATCTGATCTTGGGCTCAGCTCCACTTCCCTGCCTGTTCCCCATAACCCTTCACTCCCTTATCGTTCAAAAATCTGTCTATCTGTCTGACCTGAGACATGAACTCTATTTTACTCTCCACGCATGTTGCTTGAGCTGCTAAGTATTCATAAGGACAAAAGAAATAGGAACAGGAGAAGGCCATATGACCTCTCGAGCCTGCTCCGCCATTTAATACGATCATGGTTGATTTGATCATGGACTCAGGTCCACTTTCCTGCCCGCTCCCCATAACCCCTTAATCCCTTATCGGCTAAGAAACTGTCTATCTCTGAAATTTATTCAATGTCCTGGGTTCCACAGCTCTCTGAGGCAGCGAATTCCACAGATTTACAACCCACTGAGAGAAGAAATTCCTCCTCATCTCAGTTTTAAATGGGCGACCCCTTATTCTAAGATTATGCCCCCGAGTTCTAGTCTCCCCTATCAGTGGAAACATCCTCTCTGCATCCACCTTGTCAAGCCTCCTCATAATCTTATAAGTTTCGATACGATCACTTCTCATTCTTCTGAATTCCAATGAGTAGAAGCCCAACCTACTCAACCTTTCCTCATAAGTCAACCCCCTCATTTCCGGAATCAACCTAGTGAACATTCTCTGAATTGCCTCCAAAGCAACGATATCCTTTTGTAAATATGGAAACCAAAACAGCACGCAGTATTCCAGGTGTGGCCTCACCAATATCCTGTATAACTGTAGTAAGACTTCCCTGCTTTGAGACTCCATCCCCTTTGCATTAAAGGCCAAGATTCCATTGACTTTCCTGATCACTTGCTGTACCTGCATACTAACCTTTTGTGTTTCATGCACAAGGACCCCCAGGTCCCGCTGTACTGCAGCACTTTGCAATTTTTCTCCATTTAAATAATAACTTGCTCTTTGATTTTTTTCTGCCAAAGTGCATGACCTCACACTTTCCAACATTATACTCCATCTGCCAAATTTTTGCCCACTCACTTAGCCTGTCTATGTCCTTTTGGAGATTTTTTTTGTGTCCCGCTCACACATTGCTTTACCTCCCATCTTTGTATCATCAGCAAACGTGGCTACGTCACACTCGGTCCTTTCTTCCAAGTCATTAATGCAGATTGGAAATAATTGGGGTCCCAGCACTGGTCCCTGCAGTACTCCACTAGTTACTGGTTGGCAACCCGAGAATGAACTATTTATCCTGAATCTCTGTTTTCCGCTATCCGCTATCCATGCTAATATATTACCCCCAACCCTGTGAACTTTTATCTTGTGCAGTAACCTTTTATGTGACACCTTGTCAAATGCCTTCTGGAAGTCCAAATACACCACATCCACTGGTTCCCCTTTATCCACCCTGTTCATTAATTCCTCAAAGAATTCTAGCAAATTTGTCAAACATGACTTCCCCTTCATAAATCCATGCTGACTTTGCCTGACCAAATTTTGCTTTTCCAAATGTCCTGCTACTGCTTCTTTAATAATGGACTCCAACATTTTCCCAACCACAGATGTTAGGCTAACTGGTCTATAGTTTCCTGCTTTTTGTCTGCCTCCTTTTTTAAATAGGGCGTTACACTTGCAGTTTTCCAATCTGCTGGGATCTCCCTAAAATCCAGGGAATTTTGGTAAATTACAACCAATGCATCCACTATCCCTGCAGCTACTTCTCTTAAGACCCTAGAATGCAAGCCATCAGGTCCAGGGGATTTATCTGCGTTTAGTCCCATTATCTTACTGAGTACCATCTCCTTAGTGATTGTGATTGTGTTAAGTTCCTCCCCCCCTATAGCCCCTTGACTATCCACTGTTGGGATATTGTTTGTGTCCTCTACTGTAAAGACTAAGAGAAAATATTTGTTCAGACTCCTTTCTGCCATCTCTATTGTGTTCCTAACACAGATGAGGTTGCACACAGGGAGGTTAAAGTAACGGTGACCTCAGTCTTTATTAAGACACTCCAGAGTGAGGAACAGGTCTTAGGGGCCGGCTTATATACAGTGCTCCCAAGTGATGCTGGGATCCCTTGGGACTTCAGGGGATGCATTCCCTGGTGGTGGAACATGGGAGTGTATGCTTTACACATACACAACATCACTGCCCCTCCCAAAGTCAAAGTGAAAACTATTTACAAGGTGAGGCAGTCGGGAGCCTTTCTTTCCCTGGTGGACTGCCTCGGTACAAATGTCTGTTCAGGTGTGTTGGCTGTGCCCTCGCTGGGCTGGCGTGTTATTGGCCCTGCAGGGCTGCTGGGTGAGCCTGGCCTTGCTGGGCTGTTGGGCACGATGGGTTCGATTTCCTGGTCCAGCGTGGTGTCGTTGATCCTTTGGGTGTGTGTTGTGGGCTCGAAAAAGGTGGTGTCTGCTGTGGGTTGTTCAAGGCAGTCTGTGAACCGCAGCCTCATTTGGTCCAGGTGCTTTCTGCAAATTTGTCCATTGTCTAGTTTGACGACATACACCCTACTCCCTTCTTTAGCTATCACCTTGGGACCATGTCCATAGTTTAGCACATACACAGGGTCATTCAGATCAATCTCCTGTGACAGTGGCGCGACCATTGTTTACATTTTGTTGCTGCCGCCTGCTCTCTACCTGATCATGCAGGTTGGGGTGAACCAGCGAGAGTCTGGTTTTAAGTGTCCTTTTCATGAGTAGCTCAGCCGGGGGCACCCCTGTGAGTGAGTGGGGTCTCGTGCGGCAGCTGAGCAGTACTCGGGACAGGCGGGTTTGGAGTCAGCCTTCTGTGACTCGTTAAGGCTCTGTTTGATTGTTTGTACTGCCCGCTCTGCCTGCCCATTGGAGGCTGGTTTAAACGGGGCCGAGGTGACATGTTTGATCCGATTGCGGGTCATGAATTCTTTCAATTCGGCACTGGTGAAACATGGCCCGTTGTCACTGACCAGTATGTCAGGCAGGCCGTGGGTGGCAAACATGGCCCTCAGGCTTTCAATGGTGGCGATGGCGGTGCTTGTCGACATTATTTCACATTCAATCCATTTTGAAAGAGCATCCACCACCACCAGGAACATTTTACCGAGAAACGGGCCCGCATAGTCGACATGGATACTCGACCATGGTCTGGAGGGCCAGGACCACAAACTTAATGGTGCCTCTCTGGGCGCGTTGCTCAACTGAGCACACACGCTGCATTGCCGTATACAGGACTCTAAGTCAGAGTCGATACCAGGCCATCACACGTAGGATCTGGCTATTGCTTTCATCATTACTATACCCGGGTGTGTGCTGTGGAGATCTGTGATGAACGTCTCCCTGCCCTTTTTTGGTAACACGACACGGTTACCCCACAACAGGCAGTCTACCTGAATGGACAGCTCATCTTTTCGCTGCTGGAACGGCTTGATTAGCTCTTGCATTTCAATGGGGATGCAGGCCCAGCTCCCATGCAGTACACAATTTTTTTACTAGGGACAGCACAGGATCTTGGCTGGTCCAAGTCCTAATCTGGCGGGCCGTGACAGGTGATTTATCATTTTCAAACACTTCCATGACCATCAACAAGTCTGCGGGCTGCGCCACCATCAACAAGTTTGCAGGCTGCGCCATTTCCACACACGTGGTGGGCAATGGTAGTCAACTGAGAGCATCCGCACAGTTCTCGGTGCCTGGCCTGTGGCGGATGGTATAGTTATATGCTGATAGCGCGAATGCCCACCTTTGTATGCGGGCTGAGGCATTAGTATTTATCCCCTTGTTTTCAGCGAACAAGGATATGAGGGGCTTGTGATTGGTTTCCAGCTCAAATTTGAGGCCAAACAGGTACTGATGCATTTTCTTTACCCCGAACACACACGCTAATGCTCTTTCTCAATCATACTGTCGGCCCTCTCGGCCTTAGACAAGCTCCTGGAGGCAATAGGCGACAGGTTGCAACTTCCCCGCAACGTTAGCTTGTTGTAATACACACCCTACTCCGTACGACGACGCATCACATGCTAGCACGAGTCTTTTACATGGGTTATACAATACAAGCAGCTTGTTGGAGCATAAAATGTTTCTGGCTTTCTCAAAAGCAATTACTTGTTTTTTTTCTCCATACCCAGTTCTCACCTTTACGCAATAACACATGTAGGGGCTCTAAGAGGGTGCATAACCCCGGTAGGAAGTTATCAAAATAGTTGAGGAGTCTCAGGAACGACCGCAGCTCCGTGACGTTCTGTGGCCTGGGTGCGTTCCTGATAGCCTCTGTCTTGGCATCTGTGGGCCAAATGCCGTCCGCCGTGATCTTTCTCCCCAAAAACTCCACTTCTGTTGCCATGAAGACGCATTTCGACCTCTTCAGCCGCAGCTCTATGTGATCCAGTCGCTGGAGGACCTCCTCCAGGCTTTGTAGGTGCTCGACGGTGTCCCGACCTGTGACCAATATGTCGTCCTGAAAAACCACCATGCATGGTACCGACTTGAGTTGGCTCTCTATGTTTCTCTGGAAGATCGCTGCAGCCGACCGAATTCCAAACAGGCATCTATTGTAGAAGAACAGTCCCTTGTGCGTGTTGATGCAGATGAGACCCTTTGAAGACTGCTCCAGCTCCTGTGTCATGTAGGCCGAAGTCAGGTCAAGCTTGGTGAACGTCTTGCCTCCTGCCAGCGTCGCAAATAGGTCGTCTGCCTTAGGTAGCGGATTTTGGTCCTGTAGCGAGAAACGATTAACAGTTACTTTATAATCGCCGCAAATCCTGACCTTGCCATCACTTTTGAGTACTGGGACAATCGGGCTGGCCCACTCGCTGAATTCCACTGGGGAGATGATGCCCTAGAGTTGCAGCCTGTCCAGCTCGATTTCCACTGTCTCCCC
Organism: Pristiophorus japonicus; assembly: GCF_044704955.1. NCBI lineage: Eukaryota > Metazoa > Chordata > Chondrichthyes > Pristiophoridae > Pristiophorus > Pristiophorus japonicus. Next base: position 171,153,270 of record NC_091983.1, read on the forward strand.
ATCATGTGAGGTACCGCTCGCGCCTTGTGGTGAATGGGTCGTGCCTCTGGGACCAAGTGGATCCACACCTTCGCCCTGGAAAAGTTTCCAATGCCTGGCTCAAAAAGGGAAGGAAATTTGTTAAGAACCTGGGTACATGAGGCTTCATCGACATGTGATAGCACTTGGATGTCATCCCAGTTCCAGCAGATTTTGCCCAGCCAGCTCCTTCCAAGCAGTGTGGGGCCATCGCCCGGGGCAATCCAGAGTGGCAGTTCATGCACCATGCCCTCGTAGGTGACCTTGACCATGGCGCTGCCCAGGACAGTGATAAGCTCCTTGGTGTACGTTCTCAGTTTCGTGTGGATGGGGCTCAGGGCTGGTCTGAATGCCTTGTTGCACCACAGCCTCTCAAACATCTTTTTGCTCATGATGGATTGGCTAACACCAGTGTCCAGTTCCATGGCTATGGATAAGCCATTTAATTTTACATTTAGCATTATAGGTGGATATTTCGTCGAAAATGTGTGCACCCAGTGTACTTCAGCATCTGCCTCCTCTGAGGTTCGAAATTGCTTTGATCCACCATGGACCGATCTTCCTCTGCCACTTAGCGGTTAGCAGATTTTGCTGAGCTTGCAGCTCGTCTGCAAGCTCGTTGGAGGTGCCCCATTCTTCTACAGCTCTTGCAAATATACCCTTTGAAGCGGCATGAATAGGCTGAATGGAAGCCTCCACAACGCCAACAAGGTGTGAATTGCCTTGCATTCATCCTTTTTGCAGACTCTCAGTCATTTGGGTCACCTTAGGCCTGCTGGCAGTTGCAGACCCGTGGGTTCTGCCCTGTACATTTCTGCTCACAAACTCAGTTCCTGTTAATTTATGAACATTGCTAGCACTTGTGTGCTGAGAGATTTGTTTGGTGTTATCACTGGTGGACATAAACGCCTGTGCTATCGCAATGGCCTTACTGAGGGTCAGTGTCTCTACAGTCAAAAGTTTTCATAGGATGGTCTCGTGGCCAATGCCCAGTAAAAAAATTCTCTGAGCATTTGCTCCAGGTAGCCATCAAACTCACATTGTCCTGCAAGTCGCCTTAGCTCGGCGACGTAGCTCACCACTTCCTGACCTTCAGATCACTGGCACGTGTAAAACCGATACCTCGCCATCAGTATGCTCTCCCTCGGGTTAAGATGCTCCCAAACCAGTGTACACAGCTCCTCTTACAACTTATCTGTAGGTTTCACTGGAGCCAGAAGATTCTTCATGAGGCTGTAGGTCGGTGCCCCGCAGACCGCGAGGAGGACCGCTCTCCTTTTTGCAGCGCTTCCTTCTCCATCCAGCTTGTTGGCTACAAAGTACTGGTCTAGCCATTCGACATAGGCTTCCCAGTCCTCACCCTCCAAGAACTTCTCCAGGATGCCCACAGTTTGCTGCATCTTTGCATTGGATTCGTATACTCGTCGCCAGTTATCGTGTTCCTAACACAGATGAGACTGCACATAGGGAGGTTAAAGTAACAGTGACCTCAGTCTTTAATAAGACACTCCAGAGTGAGGAACAGGTCTTAGGGGCCGGCTTATATACAGTGCTCCCAAAGGATGCTGGGATCCCTTGGGACTTCAGGGGATGCACTCCCTGGTGGTGGAACATGGGAGTGCACGCTTTACAGATACACAAACATCTCCATGTTCCCCATTACTAAATCCCAAGTCTTTTCCTCGAAGGGACCAACATTTAATTTAGTCACTCTTTTCCTTTTTATATACGTATAGAAACTCCTGCTATCTGTTTTTAGATTTTATTCGCAGCATGTTCCATGTTCTCAAAAGCCTTCATTTACTATCTGAGCCCTTGCAAGCACGCAGCAGCACTCCCTGCACACTTAAAAAAACTTTTCACATATATTGCAGCAAGCCACTATTTCAATAAAATCCAAAAAAAACAGTCTAAACCCTTAAATTCAAACTTACCTGAATGATGTTTGTGTCCCTTTAAGAGTTGCAGACATTGCCATTGTCAGCCTACTTGCCAGGTTAAACTGGTGTGCTTCGGACCCAGCGCTGAATTCAGCAGTAGAGATGAAGTTCTCGTTGGTAACATTTAGTCGGTGTTGCACGCTGATTGACGTCACCACGCCGCCATTTTTTTTCCAGCCTTCTGACAGTTACTGGCACCGCAAAGGGTATGGCGGCCACTGTGGGACTGCCACCAGCTGGAGAAAGAGCAGTGGCCGCCATTTTATCATCATTTTGTGGGGCTACAGGGTGGCGCTCAATGGATGAATTTCTAGCCCTTTATGTACAAGCAGCATGACATTGGGTGCATTCTGGCATAAATAGAATGCTTTTTTCCCTGTAAGAATGAAAAGATAAGCTGGTGTGAAAACCTGGTCCGAGGAGTTTGTCAGCCAAATGAAGTCTCCTGGTGCTCCCTCTGTTTGAATGTGAAATACGCTTTACTTAGCAGAACCACTAAAGGTTGAATCTGCAGTCTACTTTTCACCTTGTCAAAGTTTTCGAACACCTTAAGCATTATGACTGGAATATATAACAGAAAGTATCATTCGTTGGAATTGTGGGATATTTTGCCTTCACTTCGGTTACATACTGATAATATTTACGTAAATTATACTACAAGTGCTGAAACTGTGCAATGAAAGTACAGTAAGAACATTGGGGATGAAATGCTTTGGTCACTTAGGGCCAAATATTCGGGAGTTTAGGAACACCTGTTACCGCCAGATTCGGGGAAAAAATGGCGGCTGCCGTGCTATCACCCGCTGCTGGTGGGTCACGTGGCAGAGGCCATTTTCAGCAGGTTAGCAGCGCTACTGTTGCCTGCGGTCATCTAAAATATTGTAAAGTGTTGGAGCATTACGTCAATCAGCGTGCAACGCTGAATTGACGCCCGCTCATCCATTTTGGATATCACTGGTCCTATTGCCGCCCTCTCTAAAGTACACCAGTGCATGCAGCCGCTATATGCATTTCAGCAGCACTAACGGCCATAAGGAGCTGGCAGGACTTCACAGATTGTAGACGAAGATGGAGGCTGACAAGTGGAAAACATCTCAGAAGGTTGCCGGAACTTCAAAGGCCTCCTCTGCCAAAGTTCTACTTTTATAATTTCATTTTTTTGCCCATCAGTGTGGTGGGTGGGGGTAGGAAGTTGCATTTTCTGGCAGCTTTCTGGGAGGCCTACAGTGTTTGTGGGTCAGTAAATTAATGCGTGAAACCTTGTGGAACAAGCTTTTAGTTCAGAACTGAACACCTGCACAAAACTACAAATCCCTCGGCAGATATCCAGCAAATAAAAAAAAAACAAATTCCTAAAAAGCATTAGATTGCCTAGAACTGCATTGCAACAATTGAACATGTGGTAAAATCTATTTTAAGTTCACCAGAACATCACCCTGCAGTAAATCTGCATTCAACTGCTTAAGATTTTAAAGAATTATAATTAATTTATTCAAAATTCCATAACCAATTATTTATCAAATAATTATTCTGGGTTGAGTATGCAAGACCCACTAAAAGCTGGTACACTGACTACACATTTAAACACTTTCAAGAGTAACTCTTGATTATAATGGAGTCAAGAGTTATGGGGAACAGGTGGGGAAGTGGAATTGAGGCCAAGATCAGATCAGTCATGATCTTAATAAATGGTGGAGCAGGCTCGAGGGGCTAAATGGTCTACTCCTGCTCCTATTTCTAATGTCCTTATGTTCTTATGTAATCATTGGGAAAAGTTTAGTGTTACAGAGAACGCAGATGCATTAATTTCATGAACTATTAAAAAGTCAACAAACATTGGGTGGCAGGTAATATTTTTGCAGCAAGCGCGGCAACTGTTCTGTCCATGGCCTACAGGTTCGCTCCTTCTTCCCCGTTCTCCTTCACTGCAAGCAGGATACGGACGTGACCTTCAGCCTCATGCTGAGCTTAGCGCTGGAAAGAGCGCGTTACACCACAAAATCAACGCACCACTAATGTTAATTAGCAGGCAGCACTGAAATCTAACTCTCTTTCTCTCTTCAAAGATGCTGACTGACCTGCATGTCCAGCATTTTCTGTTTCTATTTCAGATTTCCAGCATCTGCTATATCTTGTGTTTGGACTGATGCATTGGTTCAGCACGACCAACACTTTATCTCCTTTCCAGTGAGTGGAATGATGCATCATCATAGGCAGTCACTCGGAATCGAGGAAGACTTGCTTCCACTCTTAGCATGAATTCTTAGGTGGCCGTACAGTCCAATACGAGAACCACAGTCTCTGTCACAGGTGGGACAGATAGTCGTTGAGGGAAGGGGTGGGTGGGACAGGTTTGCCGCACGCTCTTTCCACTGCCTACGCTTGATTTCTGCATGCTCTCAGCGACGAGATTCGAGGTGCTCAGCGCCCTCCCGGATGCACTTCCTCCACTTAGAGCGATCTTTGGCCAGGGACACCCAGGTGTCAGTGGGGATGTTGCACTTTATCAGGGAGGCTTTGAGGAGGGTGTCCTTGTAACGTTTCCACTGCCCACCTTTGGCTCGTTTGCCGTGAAGGAGTTCCGAGTAGAGCGCTTGCTTTGGGACTCTCGTGTCTGGCATGCTAACTATGTGGCCCGCCCAACAGAGCTGATCAAGTGTGGTCAGTGCTTCAATGCTGGGGACGTCGGCCTGGATGAGGACGCTAATGTTGGTGCGTCTGTCCTCCCAGGGGATTTGTAGGTTCTTGCGGAGACATTGTTGGTAGTGTTTCTCCAGCGACTTGAGGTGTCTACTGTATATGGTCCATGTCTCTGAGCCATACAGGAGGGCCGGTATTACTACAGCCCTGTAGACCATGAGCTTGGTGGCAGTTTTGAGGGCCTGGTCTTCAAACACTCTTTTCCTCAGCCGGCCGAAGGCTGCACTGACGCACTGGAGACGGTATTGGATCTCATCGTCAATGTCTGCTCTTGTTGATAGGAGGCTCCCAAGGTATAGGAAGTTGTCCAGAGCCGCGCCGTGGATCTTGATGACTGGGGGACAGTGCTGTGCGGTGAGGACAGGCTGGTGGAGGACCTTTGTCTTACTGATGTTTAGCGTAAGGCCCATGCTTTCGTACACTTCAGTAAATATGTCGACTATGTCCTGCAGTTCAGCCTCTGTACGTGCGCAGACGCAGGCGTCGTCCGCGTACTGTAGCTCAACGACAGAGGTTGGGGTGGTCTTGGACCTGGCCTGGAGACGGCAAAGGTTGAAAGAATGATGCAGTAAATCAACGTCACCATATTATTACTTTTCCCAAAATATGGAGGCTCATTGATGACATCCGGGCAGCAAGTTCCTGCTCCTATTTTGACACCAACACTTACCTTTCCTCACCTATGCACAGTGACCCACTCGTTAATTCCATCCTCCGGAATATATGTAGTTGCATTAGTGCTTACAAATGAGAAGGAAACGGAGGATGTTGTGAGGTGCTGCCTTGCTCTGGCCACTGGCAGTGCTGACATGCTACTCTTCCAAGCCTACAATTTGAAAAAGAGGAAAATATTCAAATACTGGCTCACCCAATAAACATTCAAACAAAACACGCAGTGGCAAACACTGTGGGGCACCGGGTACTGGTACACATGAAATCACCCAGGAGAGCCTGAGGTCTACAATACACTCTAGATGCTCACTGCCCTCCAGTATGGGTCATGAGCGCAAAGGAGGCTAGGAGCCAGTGACAAATTACGCGTGCTAGGCCCCAATGCTATATTTAAATGAAATGCCAATTGCTAATATGACCGGAGTCCCTGATTCCTCACTCCAGATGCAGAGCATTCATCTGGAATGGGTGCTGAAGGGGAAGCCACCATTGAATTAAAATCAAATTTGCCCATCTCTGCCTGTCACCGCCCCCTCTCCACTGCCTGCACATTAACCCTATGGAATGTGCTCCTATTCCCTTGTGCCCGCTACCCCTTTCCTCCATGCTGGTACTCCATGCCACAGAACGCTTGGTCGCCAACCTTCACTGGCTGCTGGTGCCTGACAATGTGGCCACGGCGCTCCCAGCACTTCGTGAAAAACATTGTCCAAGCATCAATTAGCCACACCAATGGGCTGATCTCCCATCATTCACTGGTGAATTTGGCCTGTTTATGCGTAGCGCCAATGGTAAGGTGCTCAGGCACATTATGGGCCATGTGTGGGAGTGAGTGACAACAGGACAGAGTGTAAGAGGTGGATGGTACTAGTCCCAAGCTTGGAGCGGCCTGCTGCTTTACCTTTCTCTCCATGCCCTGGTAAGCCTGGATGTCCATCATGGCCTCCTCCAAACAGTCATGGGCCTGTAATTTGAGAGTGTTGTAGCGCTTGTGATAGAGTCTGTTTTCTGCCCTCACATTGGGTTTCTTTTCACTTCATTTTTTTCCTGCCATATCTTTCTCCCCCATCTAGGCAAAGGCTGACAAATGCTTAAGGGCCAATTTTACTAAACGGAACTCCTGGTGGGAAGCATTGTCCACTGAGATATAATGGAGAGAAACTTTTAGCAAATGCATCTGCAATTTCCTTAAATGTGTTACAGCATGTGTGGCTTTCCAATGGGAGCACACATTTGTAAAATCAGCCCTTTAAAATCCATCTCGAGTCTTTATAAAGGCAGAGATAATATTTGCACTCATGTGTGGCCAATCACCTTTAAATAGCCACACTCCTTTAAATTTGAGCTGCTGAACAGATTTCCTGCATTCTCCATCAGATTAACTCCCGTTGCAAATCCAAAGCTGTGCTGGGATTGCATACCTATAGCTCAAATGAGTTGACCACAGAAAATTACAGGCAGCCAGCTCAGTGATCTTTTGGCTTGCACTGTTCCAGCAGCTAGCCATTCCCAGCTCCATTTCACTGGGATCATCGAGTCAGCCCTTTAAGATCACCTCTACTAGATGGCTGTTCAAGGTTTCTAAATGAAATGGGACAGACAGCCCCAGCTCAGATCTCGGTAGATGTGCCCACACTACAAAATTACCCTCATGATCTGAATTTGCAATTGCATTAAAAATAAATAAAATATTAGATAAATAAGCACTTGACTGCACGTAACCTGAAGTTGTCAGTGATATATAAAGTGTAGAGTGTATTGGACACAGTAAACTGCCTCTGTGCACTGAACCGCACTGGGCTTTGAAATTTTAGACCAACAATGGAAAAAGGAAATGTAAGAAATGCACAGATGGGTTGTGCACAAGTTATCATTCAGCATCTGAAAACCAACAATGTATCTGCCAATTCACTAATTGCATAAATAATTAAAACCGGTTATTAAGATTGGGCTACAAGGAACACTTTCTTCGATATTCAGCCACTCTGAGTTTGTACGGTGTATAAGTCCTGTCCTTTATTTGGGAAGCAGCACAAAGCTCTCTGTTTGAAGCTTTATAAATAGAGAAGCACAAACACAAGCAACATGGAAACATCTAGAAACATAGAAAATAGGAGCAGTAGCAGGTCATTCGGCCCTTCGCGCCTGCACCACCATTCAATATGATCATGGCTGATCCTCTATTTCAACACCATATTCTCGCTTTTTCCCCATACCCCTTGATACCTTTTGTGTCGAGAAATCTATCTATCTCCTTCTTAAATATATTCAGTGACTTGGCTCCACAGCCTTCTGTGGTAGAGAATTCCACAGGTTCACCACCTTCTGAGTGAAAACATTTCTCCTCATCTCGGTCCTAAATTTCCTACCCCGTATCCTGAGACTGTGACCCCTTGTTCTAGACGTCCCAGCCAGGGGAAACATCCTGCTCGCATCCAGTCTATCCAACCCCGTCAGAATTTTACACGTTTCAATGAGATCCCCTCTCATTCTTCTAAACTCTAGTGAATACAGGCCTAGTCGACCCAATCTCTCCTCATACGACAGACCTGCCATCCCAGGAATCAGTCTGATGAAACTTCGCTGCACTCCCGCTATGGCAAGTATATCCTTTCTGAGGTAAGGAGACCAAAACTACATACAATACTCCAGGTGCAGTCTCACCAAGGCCCTATATAACTGTAGTAAGACATCCTTACTCCTGTACTCAAATCCTCTTGCAATGAAGTCCAACATACCATTTGCCTTCCTAACTGCTTGCTGCACCTGCATATTTGCTTTCAATGACTGGTGTACAAGGACACCCAGGTCCCTCTGTACAGCGGCACTTCCCCAGCCAGCACCATTTATGTTCTTATGTTCTTATTTAAATAATACTTTGTCCTTATGTTTTTCCTACCAAAGTGGATAACTTCACATTTAACAACATTTTAGGGCCAAATTTACCTCGAGGCAGGAATGGGGTGCGGAGGCCGAAGAGGGCGGCGAACCATCCTGACCCCGAGAGCATGAGTCCTGGGAGATTTTAACTCCCAGCCTTTATTAGCATTTCCTGACTTTGAATCCCACCTGAATTTGGCAGAAATGACCTCACTGAATGCTAGCAGGAATCAAAATCAGTGGTGTGGATTGTCCCCACCTTCTCAAATTTCTCTAAAGTTTGTACAAGCACGTCAGTACCACATCAGAAGCAGTTATAAATGAATAAGTTAAAGAATTGCTATAAGGAAATATTCATTATTTTTTTCTATAATTAATCTGCCTGATATAAAACAGTAGCAATCCATTTTACCACATATAGGAAATCTAAAGAACGTGTCTAATTGAGTAGGGAGATGCCATATTTTTGATGGGAAGGGCAAGTGGGGAATTCTGCATTATATTTCTTCCATATACTGTCAGCCGTGGCTCAGTGATTAGCACTCTCACTTCTGAGTCAGAAGGTTGTAGATTCAAATCACACTCCAGAGACTTGAGTGCAAACGATGTAGGCTGACACTCCAGTTCAGTACTGAGGGAGTGCTGCAGTGTCAGAGGTACTGTCTTTTGGATGAAACATTAAACCGAGGCCCCATCTGCTCTCACAGGTGCACGCAAAAGATCCCGTGGCACTATTTCAAAGAAAAGCAGGAGGGCTATCCTGGTGTCCAGGCCAATATTTATCCCTCAATCAACATAACTTTAACAGATTATCTGGTCATTATCACAGCCGTTTGTAGGAACTTGCTGCATGCAATTGGCTGCCGCATTTCCTACATTGTAACAGTGACTGCACATTAAAAGTAGTTCATTGTCTGTAAAGTGCTTTGGGATGTCGTGAAAGGCGCTATATGAATGCAAGCCTTTCTTTTCTTTTTCATTAAATTCTAAGGGAGAGGAATTGGGTAGCTTAATGCCTCTCGTTAATGCTGGTGGTGGGGGGACACTAACGAGGCACTAAGGGGTTAGCGACCGGGCACGGCGAATGCAACGACGCCCGTGAACTTCTCTGCCAGTTTAGTGCTGGCGTTAACTCCAGCCAGGGCCTCCAGCACCTCGCAGATCATGATGTCATAAAATTTGCAGTGCCCCATTACTGCCCCGGATGTAAAATTGATTCTCGCCCCATGCCTTAGTGCCGGGCATGAACAATGGCAGGACGAGGAGGCTGTTATGTAGGTAAATACTGCCAATGTGTAAGACTTGGCACCAGGGGGCGCACCTGTGGGAGACCCAAGAGTCACCTGCACACATAGAAACATAGAAAATTGGTGCAGGAGTAGGCCATTTAGCCCTTCGAGCCTGCACCACCATTCAATATGATCATGGCTGATCATGCAACTTCAGTACCCCATTCCTGCTTTCTCTCCATACCCTTTGATCCCTTTAGCCATAAGGGCCACATCTAACTTCCTTTGAATATATCTAACGAACTGGGCTCAACAACTTTCTGTGGTAGAGAATTCCACAGGTTCACAATTCTCTGAGTGAAGAAGTGTCTCCTCATCTCGGTCCGGAATGGCTTACCCCTTATCCTTAGATTGTGACCCCTGGTTCTGGACTTCCCCAGCAACAGGAACATTCTTCCTGCATTTAACCTGTCCAATCCTGTCAGAATTTTATATGTTTCTATGAGATCCCCTCTCATTCTTCTAAATTCCAGTGAATGTAAGCCTAGTCGATCCAGTCTTTCTTCATATGTCAGTCCTGCCATCCCAGGAATTAGTCTGGTGAACCTTCGCTGCACTTCCTCAATAGCAAGAATGTCCTTCCTCAGATTAGGAGATCAGCACCCTGGACAAGCAGGTATAAAAGGCATACTACCATGCCGCCTCCTCACTGTGAAGTTACAATAAAGAGACCAAGGTCACATCAGTTTGAGCTGAAGATGTACAGTCGTGTGGAGTTATTCTAAACGTAACAATTGGCAACGAGTAACAGATCACGAACTTTCACGCAGTTATGGCTGCCATTGGTATTCTTTAGAGATTTGTTGCAGGTGATGATTGGGAAGACTTCGTTGAGTGTCTTGACCAGTACTTCGTGGCCAACAAGCTAGAAAAGGAAGAAACCACGGTCAAGCGCAGGGCAATTCTCCTCACCGTTTGCGGATCAACGATATATGGCCTCATCAAAAATCTGCTAGCACCGACGAAACCAATGGAAAAGACATCCGAAGAGCTGTGCACGCTGGTTCGGGAACACTTCAAGCCGAAGGAGAACATCTTGACGGCCAGTTGTCGCTTTTATACGCAACACCGCTCCGAGGGCCAGGATGTGGCGAGTTTTGTCGCCAACCTAAGACGCCTTGCAGGACGATGTGTATTTGCTGGATTTTTGGGGGAAATGTTGCGGGACTTTTTCATGCTTGGAACTGGCCACGAGGTCATTCTTCGCAAACTGCTGTCTGCCGAATCCCTAGATCTGAGAAAGGCCATGACGTTGGCCAGGCTTTTATGTCCACGAATGATAACACTAAACAGATATCGTTGCAGTATCGGAACTCACCGGCAAGTACTGTGCATAAAATAACACCTTCAGCAGGCAAAACTGTACATGGCAAGGCCTACACGCCCTCAGAGGCCAGACCTAGGATGACTCAGAGCCCGCCGTAAATGCAAATACATTAGCACCATGTTGGCGCTGCGGGAGTAATCATCGAGCCCATCAATGTCGATTCAAGCACTACGCGTGCAAGGGCTGTGGAACAATGGGGCACCTCCAGCGAATGTGCAAACATGCTGTGACTCACCACGTGGCAGAGTCGGCAGAAGATGACAGATCTGGCTTGGACCATGCTGAACGAGCAGGAGAGGCAACCCAACCTGAGGATGAAGAGGAAGTGTGTGGGATACACACCTTCACCACCAAAAGTTAAACTTAACGGCACTTCAGTCTCCATGGAATGGGACACGGGGGCGAGTCAATCACTTATGAGCAAGAAGGCATTCAAGAGGCTGTGGGGCGACAGAGCACAACGACCCAAGCTGATCCCGATTCAGGCAAAGCTGCGCACCTACACCAAGGAACTGATACTAGTTATTGGTAGTGCGGACATAAGAGTATCCCATGAGGGAGCGGTGCATGATTTACCACTGTGGATTGTTTCAGGCCAACTCTGCTTGGTAGAAGGTGGATGGGGAAGATTCGATGGAACTGGGAAGACCTCTGTGTACCTTCTCCGGTGAACGATGTCTCCCCTGCTCAAAGGCTGAGCAAAACCCCACCTTCAACTGAACCACGCATCGAAGTGCAGATCCATTTGCAGATCCCCGAGACACAGGCCGCTCATCACGACCACGAGGAGGTACAGATCAACCGAGCAGTGGTACGGTACCCACCACCCAAAGCCGACAACCCCTTCGCAATGATGGAAGAGGCTCCAGGTCGACCAATATATACATAGATGACCTGGAAGAGGGGACAGAGTGTAGTGTAACAAAATTTGCAGATGACACAAAGATTAGTGGGAAAGCGGGTTGTGTAGAGGACACAGAGAGGCTGCAAAGAGATTTAGATAGGTTAAGCGAATGGGCTAAGGTTTGGCAGATGGAATACAATGTCGGAAAGTGTGAGGTCATCCACCTTGGAAAAAAAAACAGTAAAAGGGAATATTATTTGAATGGGGAGAAATTACAACATGCTGCGGTGCAGAGGGACCTGGGGGTCCTTGTGCATGAAACTCTTTTGAGTTTACCTGCAAAAACATAAAACATTAAACGGTGCCACCCGACCTGGGTGACACTCCAGACATTTACAAGGCCCTTTTTTTTTTTCCCCCCCTTTTTTTTTTGTGTTTTTCTTTTTTTGGTTTTTTTTTGGGCACTAAAGTCACAATTTTCCCCAGTGCCCCCTATAAAAGGGAAGGGGGACACTAAAAGCACCGGCAATTAAAACAAATTAAACTTAAAAACGTAAAATCAAATTAAAATTTGGTTGCCGGGCGTGATGATGCACTCCAGTCCCTCCGGTGCCCACCTCTCGCGGAAGGCCGCGAGCGTACCGGTGGACACCGCGTGCTCCATCTCCAAGGACACCCTGGACCGGATGTAAGAGCGGAAGAGAGGCAGGCAGTCAGGTTGAACGACCCCCTCGACCGCCCGCTGCCTGGACCGGCTGATGGCACCCTTGGCCGTGCCCAGGAGCAGTCCTATGAGGAGGCCTTCGGACCTACCCGCTCCCCTCCGCACAGGGTGCCCAAAGACCAGGAGAGTGGGACTGAAGTGCAGCCAGAATTTCAGGAGCAGCCCCTTCAAATAATGGAACAGGGGCTGCAACCTTGTGCATTCAATAAAAACATGGAACACGGACTCCTCCAGACCGCAGAAATTGCAGGCGGCCTGGGAGTCCGTGAACCGGCTTAAAAATTTGTTGCACGGCACTGCTCCGTGCACCACCCTCCAGGCCAAGTCCCCGATGAATAGTGGGAGGACCCCTGCGTAGAGTGCCCTCCATCGGGGACCCCCGCCTCCTCCGGACGGCAAGATGGTACGCCATGGCGTGTCCGGACGGCCGGCGAGGATGGCAAAGTTGAGGGTGTGCAGGAGCAGCCCGTACAGGAAACCCCTCCGCGCGGAACTGAAAGGCACGGAGGGGATTTCCCCGAGGCGGCTCAAGTTGTGAGGCGCCGGCCCCCGAGGGAGGTTCCGGGGTTTGGCGCCGATGAGGAATTCCGTCCGGACGGGGGTCAGTTCGGACGGGATCTCCCCACGTGCTTGAGCCTCCTCGATGCACCTAACGGAGTCAGGGCCCAGAGCTGTTTTTAGCGACTCGATGGCATCGGCCGCGTGGCGGACGTTGGCAGAATTTAGGCGCCGCGCCAGCGTGTCTGGCGCCATCCAGCCCGCTCCTCCGCCATCGAGCAGGTCCCTGACCCTGGTCACCTCACCAGCCACAGCCCTCTCTTCCGACCGCCACATAAAACCTCGGCCGTGGAGGTACGGATTCCCGAGCAGCGGTTCCTGCAGGACGGCCGCCACTCCAGCCGGCGGAGAGCTGCGCTTGGTGGAGACTTTGTTCCAGACCCTGATGAGTTCCCTGTAAAAGACAGGTAGCTCCTGGAGGGCGGTCCTGGCACCCCCCAAGTTCACAAACAGGAGCTGCGTGTCATAATTGAGGTCGAGCTGCTGGCGGAAGAAATACCTCGCCAGAGCACACCACCTAGGAGGGGGCTCGACGTAAAGGTATCTCTGCAGGGTCTGAAGACGGAAAGTCGCGAGCTGGGCGCTGACGCACACCAACGACTGACCGCCCTCCTCAAGCGGGAGACTCAGGACCGCGGCAGAGACCCAGTGCTTCCTGTTGTTCCAGAAGAAGTCCACCAGCTTCTTCTGTATCTTGGCGACAAATGCAGGGGGAGGGGTCAAAGTGACCAGCCGGTACCACAACATTGCGGCCACCAGCTGGTTTATGACTAGCGCTCGACCCCTGTAGGACAGCACTCGGAGCAGTCCTGTCCAGCGCCCTAGGCGAGCGGCGACCTTGGCCTCCAGCTCCTGCCAGTTCGCCGGCCAGGCTCCCTCGTCGGGGCTAAGGTAGACTCCCAGATAGAGGAGATGGGTCGTGCTCCAGGCAAAAGGCCTGAGCTCCTCCGGCAGGGAGTCCACCCGCCACTGACCCACCAGGAGTCCGGAACATTTCTCCCAGTTGATCCTGGCGGAGGACGCGGCCGAGTAAATCTCCTGGCACTCACGCATCCTCCGCAGGTCAGCGGGATCCTCTACTGCGAGGAGCACGTCATCGGCGTAAGCCGAGAGGACGACCTCCACGCCCGGCCCTTGCAGAGCCAGTCCCGTCAACCTCGTCCGCAAGAGGCGCAGGAAAGGCTCCACGCAAACAGCATATAACTGGCCGGACATGGGGCATCCCTGGCGCACCCCTCTCCTAAAGCGAAGGGGCGCCGTCAAGGACCCGTTAACCTTAATCAGACACTCCGCGGCGGCGTACAAAAGTCGGATCCGGGCGACGAAATGCGTCCCGAACCCGAAAGCGCGCAGAGTTCCGAGCAGATAGTCGTGATCCACCCTGTCGAACGCCTTCTCTTGGTCGAGGGATAGGAAGGCGACCGACAGACCAGCCTCCTGGGAACAATGGATGAGGTCCCGGACCAGATGGATGTTATCGTGGATTGTCCGGCCCGGGACCGTGTAGGACTGGTCGGGGTGGATCATGTGGTCCAGCACGGCACCAAGGCGAGCAGACATCGCCCTGGCGAAGATTTTGTAGTCCGTGCTGAGGAGGGAGACCGGGCGCCAGTTCTTAAGGAGGCGGAGATCGCCCTTCTTAGGCAGCAGGACGATGACTGCCCTGTGCCAAGAGAGGGGCATCTCCCCGGTCGCCAGACTTTCCCCCAGGACCCGCGCGTAGTCGCTCCCCAGGACGTCCCAGAACGCCCTGTGGAACTCCACGGTCAGCCCGTCCAGCCCCGGGGATTTTCCCCTCGAGAGCCGGTCGAGGGCACCGGTCAGCTCCGCCAGGCTTAGCGGAGCTTCCAGATTTTCGGCGCCCTCCGGGCTGACCTTCGGCAGGTCCTCCCACAAAACTCTACGCGCTTCCTCGCTGGACGGATCCGGAGAGAACAGAGCCCCGTAATATTCACGGACCCTGTTGTTGACGCCCTCCGGATCCGAGACGAGAGAGCCGTCGTCGGCCAGCAGCGTCAAGAGCTGCTTACGGACACTCTGCCTTTTTTCCAGCGAGTAGAAGAAGGGGGAGCCGCGGTCCAGATCCCGCAGGAACCGGATCCGCGACCTCACGAACGCGCCTCGGGACCCGACGAGCTGCAGGTCCTTCAGCGCGGCCTTCTTCGCTTCGTACACCGTCCGCAGGGCCGGGTCCTGGACGACTTGACCGAGACGGGCTTCCAGGTCGAGCACCTCTTTTTCTAGGCGCCCGACTCTGGCCGCCCGCCTCTTGGTCGACCCCCTCGCGTACTCTTGACAGAAGACGCGGACGTGAGCCTTGCCCACGTCCCACCATAGCCTCAAGGAGGGGAAGCCCCCCTGCTTCCTTCTCCAGTCGGACCAGAATCGACGGAACGAGTCCTGGAACCGCACGTCCTCCAGCAGCCGGTTGTTAAAGTGCCAGTACGCGGACCCCGTCCCCGCGCGGAGCGAAGCGAGCTCCGACCACACCAGGTGGTGGTCCGAACACGGCACCGGCCGCATGGAGGCCGCCGGGACGCAGGAGACGTACGCCCGAGACACGTAAAGGCGGTCGACTCTAGACCATCCAACTCCAGGCCTCACCCAAGTAAAGGCGCTGGAGTCGGGGTGGAGATTTCGCCAGACGTCCACCAAGTCGAAGGACCCGACCAGGTCCCTCAACTTCTCCATCGCCGTCATGCACTGCGGGGCACCGGAGCGGTCCCTCGCCTCGAGGGTGCAGTTAAAATCCCCCCCGAGGACAATGCAGTCGCCGACGTCGACGGAGCCAAGAAGAGCGGACACCTCTTCAAAGAAGCGCGTTTGCTGCGGGCCGGGCTGAGGGGCGTACACGTTCACGAGATGGAGCGGCACGTCCCCCAGGCGAACCGTTACGTGCAGCAAGCGGCGTGGCACGGGCTCCTCGACCCCCAAGATCTCCGGCTGAAAATGCGGGCCCAGCAAGATGGCCACCCCACTAGAAATGGCGGTGAGGTGGCTCATGCGGACCTCTCCTTGCCATTCCAGGAGCCACGTGGCTTCGTCTCCCGGAACGGTGTTGGTTTCTTGCAGGAAGCACACCGCATATTTCCCCTCCCGCAGGAGCGAAAAATTGTCAAATCTACGGCGTGCCCCTCTGCCGCCGTTGATGTTGAGGCTGGCTATGGTTATCTTCATGGCAAAAGCATAGTGCAACCTCTACCTTAACCTATTGTGGGGGAGGGAGCGGAGTCTTTTGTTGAACTCCGCTCCCTCCGCAGCCCAGCGAGGAGTCCCTCGAGCTCGCGCAGCTCAAGGTGTTGCGCCTTTGTCAAGGGCCCGCCCGCGGCCAAGGTTTTGACGGCGGCGCGGACGGACCCCTTGATCAGCTCTGGCTCGGACCATTTTTCCAGGGCCAGTCGGGCTTGGTCGCAGCGACCCCGGCTCTGGGCCAAAAAGTCCCGGAGTTCCTTTGCAGGAATGAGGATGGTCTCGGCGGCGGCCGCGAGCAGATCCACCGCCTCGCTGGCGGTGGTCTCGAGTTCTTCACCCGCGTCCCCCACCGAGTCCCCGTCCTCCTCCGGGAGGTGGCCGCCAGCAGCCGGCCCATCGACCGCACAAGGTACGGCAAATGAACCGGCCGCTCCAACCGGCCCTGGCTCTGCCCCGATCCCACCCCCAGGATCGTCGGCAGAGGAGTCCCCACTGGGCTCTTTTAAAAATGGTGCTGGGTCGGGAAATGACAGCGGAAGGGGTTCCCCCTCCGCCCCAGGAACTGGGGAACAAGGAGAGACCCGGCCATAGGAAATCCCCAGGCTCCCCAAGTGCACCAGCTCCAAAGTAAGGGGCGAGGGTGGGTGTTCCTCCCACTCCCCGCTGCCACCCCCGGCCCAGCATCTACAGTTTCATTAAAATCAGTAAATTGTGTTTCTGCCGGGTCGAGCGACTCCCGGGGGAAGTTGGATAATAGCTGGGCGGGCTCAGGTTCGGCCTTTTCGGCCTCGCCCGCCTCAGTCCCCGGGACGCTCGACCCGGCGGCTACGCATTCTTCCACTGGCCCCACGCCCCCCACGACAGGCAGATCTTCCACGCCCTCCCCAGGAGGCAGCGGCTGGGCAGCCTCGCCTGCCTCACCCTCCCCGGGGAAAGACTCCTCGCGCCTGCAGCGCAATTTGGGGGCGCTGGTGGGGGACGCGGGACACGCGGCGGGCACCGCCTCCTCCGCGGAGGGATGTTGTTCCCCCTCCGCCTCATTGGGGCGGTGCCTCTTTTTGTTCCTGGGGGCGCGCGGAGTCAGGGAGACCTCCATGTCTGCCGAGGCCTCCCTCCGCCCCCCCCTTTTCCTTTTCTTGCCCGCGCCCGGGCCCCTCTGTGGTGTTGTTCAAGGGCTTGGGCATGGACTCAGGGCACCCCGCGCTCGCCGGTGACGGGGTTGGGCTGAGCGCGGTGGTCAAATTATCTGGCGCACTGAGGGGACCCGCCTCTTGATGTTTTGCCTTCCGCGCCTTCTTTCCGGTCGGACGCTCTCCCTCCCCCCCGCCGGAGGCCCTGAAAACAAAGGCCTCCGACGATGCCCGCGCACCTACAGCTCCCGGCACGCGGACGCAACTAGGGGGAGGGGTGGCGTCGGCGCCAGCCTTGGCCGCCTTCGGTGGTTTGGCGGCCTTGGAGGCGGGGCAGTTCTTACGAACGTGCCCCACCTCCTTGCAGGCATGGCACCGCACGCCGTCCGACGTCCAGAAGACGCGGTAGGCAGTCCCCTCGTGCACCACATTAAAACTTCCCTCCGTCGTCTCCTCCCGTGCCAGCCGGACAAAGAGCTGGCGGCGGAAGGAGAACACGTGGCGCAGGCTGTTCTCCCTGAGGCCGAGCGGTATGGGGTTGATCCCTGACCTTACCTCCCCCAGTTGTTGTAGGTGAGGGAGGAGGAGCTCAGCGGGAACAAAGGGCGGGACGTTCGACACGATGACCCTCTGCGCGGTGGCCTCGAGAGGATCCACCGGCAGGAACGTCCCGCCCACCGTGAGCCCCCTTTCGAGGGCCAGGGACACCGCTCGCTCCGACCCCAGGAAGAACACAGCCTTCCCAGACATCTTGGAGGCTGCGACAATGGCCGAGGGGCCGACTACCCCAGCCATCGCCCGCACGCACTCCTCGATGCTCATTGTGGGGTGAGTGTAGCTCTTGACCCCGTGTTTCCTGGTTATAAGTCTGAAAGGTGGCAGGGCAGCGGGTGGCGCAGGAGGTGCCGTGGAAGCGGTTGCCACCTGCGCATACGTCTTCGCTGGCCCTGCCACCGGCGTGGATGGGGTCGCCATCACGGGGTCCCTTTAAGGGCTACACCCACCCCAAAGTCACAGGCCTTAATGGTCTTTAATGGCCTCGTTTGGTTTGACTGAGCAGAGGAGCTCTTAATGAGGCACACCTCTCCCCTAGTTGGTAATTGGGGAGGGGCCTTGCTCCCTCTGCTCAGTTGTCTTAATTGTTTTTTTTTTTTTGAAAACTTAGGAAGAAAGGGCTCTCAGAGAGAGAGGGGAGAAACAGAGGGTAACGGAGAAAGAGAGAGGGGGGGTGGGAAGGGGGGGGCTGCGAGAGCAGGTCTCCCCTCGCAGCTGTGGGTGGGTGCACTCCCCAGATGGCAAAACACACAAGCACAGTCTTTGGGTTGGTCTTCAGGTGGGGGGAGAAGACGTCTTCACCTGGGGTAGCTAGAGCCACCAGGCACACACTCCTAACGATGTTAATTGGGTTAATGAGAAAGAATCTTCAGCCTGGTAGCTCCAGCTATCCCAGGCTAGGCAAATGTGGGGGGTGGGGGGGGGTTCCAATTGTGGGGGGGGCCTAGTTGTAAGCACGGCCCCCACGCACACTACCACACACACACACACCCCCCGCGATGTTCCGGCCCTCAGTGGTCTTCTTTCCTCCCCCCACCGAAACAACAAAGTCTTTTTGGGAAATGCACCCACACCCACCTGTAGAAGGTGTAGAGTCTCCCTCCTTCCACACTGGATGTTGTTGGTTTTTCCCCCTCTCTCCAACTCCTTGCAGAATGGTAAAAAAGTTGAAATGTTTTCTTTTCACCTCCTCTCCCTCTGGGTAAAAGTGGTAGTGAAGCCCCTTCCTTCCTTCTCTTCCTGGGCTGGTCTCAGGGCTCTCCAGGCAGGAGCTCAAGTTGGTGGCTGCTCTCCTCACTGCTCACAGCTCCAACTGAGCAGGACACGCCTCCACTGCCCTACCATTGGTTCCTTGTGCATGAAACTCTTTTGAGTTTACCTGCAAAACATAAAACATTAAGACCATGCCACCCGACCTGGGTGACACAGCAGACATTTTCAAGGCCCCTTTTTTTTTTAATTTATTTTTTTTTTTGGTTTTTTTGGGGCGCTAAAATCAAATTTTCCCAGTGCCCCCTATAAAAGGGGAGGGGGACACTAAAAGCACCGGCAATTAAAACAAATTAAACTTTAAAACGTAAAATCAAATTAAAATTTGGTTGCCGGGCGTGATGATGCACTCCAGTCCCTCCGGTGCCCACCTCTCGCGGAAGGCCGCGAGCGTACCGGTGGACACCGCGTGCTCCATCTCCAAGGATTCCTTGTGCATGAAACTCTTTTGAGTTTACCTGCAAAACATAAAAACATTAAACGGTGCCACCCGACCTGGGTGACACTCCAGACATTTACAAGGCCCTTTTTTTTTCCCCCTTTTTTTTTTGTGTTTTTCTTTTTTGGTTTTTTTTTTTGGGCACTAAAATCACAATTTTCCCCAGTGCCCCCTATAAAAGGGAAGGGGGACACTAAAAGCACCGGCAATTAAAACAAATTAAACTTAAAAAACGTAAAATCAAATTAAAATTTGGTTGCCGGGCGTGATGATGCACTCCAGTCCGTCCGGTGCCCACCTCTCGCGGAAGGCCACGAGTGTACCGGTGGACACCGCGTGCTCCATCTCCAAGGACACCCTGGACCGGCTGTAAGAGCGGAAGAGAGGCAGGCAGTCAGGTTGAACGACCCCCTCGACCGCCCGCTGCCTGGACCGGCTGATGGCACCCTTGGCCGTGCCCAGGAGCAGTCCTACGAGGAGGCCTTCGGACCTACCCGCTCCCCTCCGCACAGGATGCCCAAAGATCAGGAGAGTGGGACTGAAGTGCAGCCAGAATTTCAGGAGCAGCCCCTTCAAATAGTGGAACAGGGGCTGCAACCTTGTGCACTCAATAAAAACATGGAACACGGACTCCTCCAGACCGCAGAAATTGCAGGCGGCCTGGGAGTCCGTGAACCGGCTTAAAAATTTGTTGCACGGCACTGCTCCGTGCACCACCCTCCAGGCCAAGTCCCCGATGAATAGTGGGAGGACCCCTGCGTAGAGTGCCCTCCATCAGGGACCCCCGCCTCCTCCGGACGGCAAGATGGTACGCCATGGCGTGTCCGGACGGCCGGCGAGGATGGCAAAGTTGAGGGTGTGCAGGAGCAGCCCGTACAGGAAACCCCTCCGCGCGGAACTGAAAGGCACGGAGGGGATTTCCCCGAGGCGGCTCAAGTTGTGAGGCGCCGGCCCCCGAGGGAGGTTCCGGGGTTTGGCGCCGATGAGGAATTCAGTTCGGACGGGATCTCCCCACGTGCTTGAGCCTCCTCGATGCACCTAACGGAGTCAGGGCCCAGAGCTGTTTTTAGCGACTCGATGGCATCGGCCGCGTGGCGGACGTTGGCAGAATTTAGGCGCCGCGCCAGCGTGTCTGGCGCCATCCAGCCCGCTCCTCCGCCATCGAGCAGGTCCCTGACCCTGGTCACCTCACCAGCCACAGCCCTCTCTTCCGACCGCCACATAAAACCTCGGCCGTGGAGGTACGGATTCCCGAGCAGCGGTTCCTGCAGGACGGCCGCCACTCCAGCCGGCGGAGAGCTGCGCTTGGTGGAGACTTTGTTCCAGACCCTGATGAGTTCCCTGTAAAAGACAGGCAGCTCCTGGAGGGCGGTCCTGGCACCCCCCAAGTTCACAAACAGGAGCTGCGTGTCATAATTGAGGTCGAGCTGCTGGCGGAAGAAATACCTCGCCAGAGCACACCACCTAGGAGGGGGCTCGACGTAAAGGTATCTCTGCAGGGTCTGAAGACGGAAAGTCGCGAGCTGGGCGCTAACGCACACCAACGACTGACCGCCCTCCTCAAGCGGGAGACTCAGGACCGCGGCAGAGACCCAGTGCTTCCTGTTGTTCCAGAAGAAGTCCACCAGCTTCTTCTGTATCTTGGCGACAAATGCAGGGGGAGGGGTCAAAGTGACCAGCCGGTACCACAACATTGCGGCCACCAGCTGGTTTATGACTAGCGCTCGACCCCTGTAGGACAGCACTCGGAGCAGTCCTGTCCAGCGCCCTAGGCGAGCGGCGACCTTGGCCTCCAGCTCCTGCCAGTTCGCCGGCCAGGCTCCCTCGTCGGGGCTAAGGTAGACTCCCAGATAGAGGAGATGGGTCGTGCTCCAGGCAAAAGGCCTGAGCTCCTCCGGCAGGGAGTCCACCCGCCACTGACCCACCAGGAGTCCGGAACATTTCTCCCAGTTGATCCTGGCGGAGGACGCGGCCGAGTAAATCTCCTGGCACTCACGCATCCTCCGCAGGTCAGCGGGATCCTCTACCGCGAGGAGCACGTCATCGGCGTAAGCCGAGAGGACGACCTCCACGCCCGGCCCTTGCAGAGCCAGTCCCGTCAACCTCGTCCGCAAGAGGCGCAGGAAAGGCTCCACGCAAACAGCATATAACTGGCCGGACATGGGGCATCCCTGGCGCACCCCTCTCCTAAAGCGAAGGGGCGCCGTCAAGGACCCGTTAACCTTAATCAGACACTCCGCGGCGGCGTACAAAAGTCGGATCCGGGCGACGAAATGCGTCCCGAACCCGAAAGCGCGCAGAGTTCCGAGCAGATAGTCGTGATCCACCCTGTCGAACGCCTTCTCTTGGTCGAGGGATAGGAAGGCGACCGACAGACCAGCCTCCTGGGAACAATGGATGAGGTCCCGGACCAGATGGATGTTATCGCGGATTGTCCGGCCCGGGACCGTGTAGGACTGGTCGGGGTGGATCATGTGGTCCAGCACGGCACCAAGGCGAGCAGACATCGCCCTGGCGAAGATTTTGTAGTCCGTGCTGAGGAGGGAGACCGGGCGCCAGTTCTTAAGGAGGCGGAGATCGCCCTTCTTAGGCAGCAGGACGATGACTGCCCTGCGCCAAGTGAGGGGCATCTCCCCGGTCGCCAGACTTTCCCCCAGGACCCGCGCGTAGTCGCTCCCCAGGATGTCCCAGAACGCCCTGTGGAACTCCACGGTCAGCCCGTCCAGCCCCGGGGATTTTCCCCTCGAGAGCCGGGCGAGGGCACCGGTCAGCTCCGCCAGGCTTAGCGGAGCTTCCAAATTTTCGGCGCCCTCCGGGCTGACCTTCGGCAGGTCCTCCCACAAAAATCTACGCGCTTCCTCGCTGGACGGATCCGGAGAGAACAGAGCCCCGTAATATTCACGGACCCTGTTGTTGACGCCCTCCGGATCCGAGACGAGAGAGCCGTCGTCGGCCAGCAGCGTCAAGAGCTGCTTACGGACACTCTGCCTTTTTTCCAGCGAGTAGAAGAAGGGGGAGCCGCGGTCCAGATCTCGCAGGAACCGGATCCGCGACCTCACGAACGCGCCTCGGGACCCGACGAGCTGCAGGTCCTTCAGTGCGGCCTTCTTCGCTTCGTACACCGTCCGCAGGGCCGGGTCCTGGACGACTTGACCGAGACGGGCTTCCAGGTCGAGCACCTCTTTTTCTAGGCGCCCGACTCTGGCCGCCCGCCTCTTGGTCGACCCCCTCGCGTACTCTTGACAGAAGACGCGGACGTGAGCCTTGCCCACGTCCCACCATAGCCTCAAGGAGGGGAAGCCCCCCTGCTTCCTTCTCCAGTCGGACCAGAATCGACGGAACGAGTCCTGGAACCGCACGTCCTCCAGCAGCCGGTTGTTAAAGTGCCAGTACGCGGACCCCGTCCTCGCGCGGAGCGAAGCGAGCTCCGCCCACACCAGGTGGTGGTCCGAACACGGCACCGGCCGCATGGAGGCCGCCGGGACGCAGGAAACGTACGCCCGAGACACGTAAAGGCGGTCGACTCTAGACCATCCTACTCCAGGCCTCACCCAAGTAAAGGCGCTGGAGTCGGGGTGGAGATTTCGCCAGACGTCCACCAAGTCGAAGGACCCGACCAGGTCCCTCAACTTCTCCATCGCCGTCATGCATTGCGGGGCACCGGAGCGGTCCCTCGCCTTGAGGGTGCAGTTAAAATCCCCCCCGAGGACAATGCAGTCGCCGACGTCGACGGAGCCAAGAAGAGCGGACACCTCTTCAAAGAAGCGCGTTTGCTGCGGGCCGGGATGAGGGGCGTACACGTTCACGAGATGGAGCGGCACGTCCCCCAGGCGAACCGTTACGTGCAGCAAGCGGCCTGGCACGGGCTCCTCGACCCCCAAGATCTCCGGCTGAAAATGCGGGCCCAGCAAGATGGCCAACCCACTAGAAATGGCGGTGAGGTGGCTCATGCGGACCTCTCCTTGCCATTCCAGGAGCCACGTGGCTTCGTCTCCCGGAACGGTGTGGGTTTCTTGCAGGAAGCACACCGCATATTTCCCCTCCCGCAGGAGCGAAAAATTGTCAAATCTACGGCGTGCCCCTCTGCCGCCGTTGATGTTGAGGCTGGCTATGGTTATCTTCATGGCAAAAGCATAGTGCAACCTCTACCTTAACCTATTGTGGGGGAGGGAGCGGAGTCTTTTGTTGAACTCCGCTCCCTCCGCAGCCCAGCGAGGAGTCCCTCGAGCTCGCGCAGCTCAAGGTGTTGCGCCTTTGTCAAGGGCCCGCCCGCGGCCAAGGTTTTGACGGCGACGCGGACGGACCCCTTGATCAGCTCCGGCTCGGACCATTTTTCCAGGGCCAGTCGGGCTTGGTTGCAGCGACCCCGGCTCTGGGCCAAAAAGTCCCGGAGTTCCTTTGCAGGAATGAGGATGGTCTCGGCGGCGGCCGCAAGCAGATCCACCGCCTCGCTGGCGGTGGTCTCGAGTTCTTCTCCCGCGTCCCCCACCGAGTCCCTGTCCTCCTCCGGGAGGTGGCCGCCAGCAGCCGGCCCATCGACCGCACAAGGTACGGCAAATGAACCGGCCGCTCCAACCGGCCCTGGCTCTGCCCCGATCCCACCCCCAGGATCGTCGGCAGAGGAGTCCCCACTGGGCTCTTTTAAAAATGGTGCTGGGTCGGGAAATGACAGCGGAAGGGGTTCCCCCTCCGCCCCAGGAACTGGGGAACAAGGAGAGACCCGGCCATAGGAAATCCCCAGGCTCCCCAAGTGCACCAGCTCCAAAGTAAGGGGCGAGGGTGGGTGTTCCTCCCCCTCCCCGCTGCCACCCCTCGGCCCAGCATCTACAGTGTCATTAAATTTCTCAATATTTTGTATTTCTGCCGGGTCGAGCGACTCCCGGGGGAAGTTGGATAATAGCTGGGCGGGCTCAGGTTCGGCCTTTTCGGCCCCGCCCGCCTCGGTCCCCGGGACGCTCGACCCGGCGGCTACGCATTCTTCCACTGGCCCCACGCCCCCCACGACAGGCAGATCTTCCACTCCATCCCCGGGAGGCAGCGGCTGGGCAGCCTCGACTGCCTCACCCTCCCCGGGGAAAGACTCCTCGCGCCTGCAGCGCAATTTGGGGGCGCTGGTGGGGCACGCGGGACACGCGGCGGGCACCGCCTCCTCCGCGGAGGGATGTTGTTCCCCCTCCGCCTCATTGGGGCGGTGCCTCTTTTTGTTCCTGGGGGCGCGCGGAGTCAGGGAGACCTCCATGTCTGCCGAGGCCTCCCGCTCCGCCCCCCCCTTTTCCTTTTCTTGCCCGCGCCCGGGCCCCTCTGTGGTGTTGTTCAAGGGCTCGGGCACGGGCTCGGGGCACCCCGCGCTCGCCGGTGACGAGGTTGGGCTGAGCGCGGTGGTCAAATTATCTGGCGCACTGAGGGGACCCGCCTCTTGATGTTTTGCCTTCTTCCGCGCCTTCTTTCCGGTCGGACGCTCTCCCTCCCCCCCGCCGGAGGCCCTGAAAACAAAGGCCTCCGACGATGCCCGCGCACCTACGGCTCCCGGCACGCGGACGCAACTAGGGGGAGGGGTGGCGGCGGCGCCAGCCTTGGCCACCTTCGGTGGTTTGGCGGCCTTGGAGGCGAGGCAGTTCTTACGAACATGCCCCACCTCCCTGCAGGCATGGCACCGCACGCCGTCCGACGTCCAGAAGACGCGGTAGGCAGTCCCCTCGTGCACCACATTAAAACTTCCCTCCGTCGTGTCCTCCCGCGCCAGCCGGACAAAGAGCTGGCGACGGAAGGAGAACACGTGGCGCAGGCTGCTCTCCCTGAGGCCGAGCGGTATGGGGTTGATCCCTGACCTTACCTCCCCCAGTTGTTGTAGGTGAGGGAGGAGGAGCTCAGCGGGAACAAAGGGCGGGACGTTCGACACGATGACCCTCTGCGCGGTGGCCTCGAGAGGATCCACCGGCAGGAACGTCCCGCCCACCGTGAGCCCCCTTTCGAGGGCCAGGGACACCGCTCGCTCCGACCCCAGGAAAAACACAGCCTTCCCAGACATCTTGGAGGCTGCGACAATGGCCGAGGGGCCGACTACCCCAGCCATCGCCCGCACGCACTCCTCGATGCTCATTGTGGGGTGAGTGTAGCTCTTGACCCCGTGTTTCCTGGTTATAAGTCTGAAAGGTGGCAGGGCAGCGGGTGGCGCAGGAGGTGCCGTGGAAGCGGTTGCCACCTGCGCATACGTCTTCGCTGGCCCTGCCACCGGCGTGGATGGGGTCGCCATCACGGGGTCCCTTTAAGGGCTACACCCACCCCAAAGTCACAGGCCTAAATGGTCTTGATTGGCCTCGTTTGGTTTGACTGAGCAGAGGAGCTCTTAATGAGGCACCTCTCCCCTAGTTGGTAATTGGGCCTTGCTCCCTCTGCTCAGTTGTCTTAATTGGTTTTTTTTTAAATTAGGAAGAAAGGGCTCTCAGAGAGAGAGGGGAGAAACAGAGGGTAACGGAGAAAGAGAGAGGGGGGGGGGGGCTGCGAGGGCAGGTCTCCCCTCGCAGCTGTGGGTGGGTGCACTCCCCAGATGGCAAAACACACAAGCACAGTCTTTGGGTTGGTCTTCAGGTGGGGGGAGAAGACGTCTTCACCTGGGGTAGCTAGAGCCACCAGGCACACACTCCTAACGATGTTAATTGGGTTAATGAGAAAAAAATCTTCAGCCTGGTAGCTCCAGCTATCCCAGGCTAGGCAAATGTGGGGGGTGGGGGGGGGTTCCAATTGTGGGGGGGGCCTAGTTGTAAGCAAGGCCCCCACACACACTTCCACACACACACACACCCCCCGCGATGTTCCGGCCCTCAGTGGTCTTCTTTCCTCCCCCCACCGATACAACAAAGTCTTTTTGGGAAATGCACCCACACCCACCTGTAGAAAGTGTAGAGTCTCCCTCCTTCCACACTGGATGTTGTTGGTTTTTCCCCCTCTCTCCAACTCCTTGCAGAATGGTAAAAAAGTTGAAATGTTTTCTTTTCTCCTCCTCTCCCTCTGGGTAAAAGTGGTAGTGAAGCCCCTTCCTTCCTTCTCTTCCTGGGCTGGTCTCAGGGCTCTCCAGGCAGGAGCTCAAGTTGGTGGCTGCTCTCCTCACTGCTCACAGCTCCAACTGAGCAGGACACGCCTCCACTGCCCTACCATTGGTTCCTTGTGCATGAAACTCTTTTGAGTTTACCTGCAAAACATAAAACATTAAGACCATGCCACCCGACCTGGGTGACACAGCAGACATTTTCAAGGCCCCTTTTTTTTTTAATTTATTTTTTTTTTTGGTTTTTTTGGGGCGCTAAAATCAAATTTTCCCAGTGCCCCCTATAAAAGGGGAGGGGGACACTAAAAGCACCGGCAATTAAAACAAATTAAACTTTAAAACGTTTTGGTCACCTTATTTAAAGAAAGATATACTGGCTTTGGAGGGGGTACAGAGACGATTCACGAGGCTGATTCCGGAGATGAGGGGGTTACCTTATGATGATAGATTGAGTAGACTGTGTCTTTACTCGTTGGAGTTCAGAAGGATGAGGGGTGATCTTATAGAAACGTTTAAAATAATGAAAAGGATAGACAAGATAGAGGCAGAGAGGTTGTTTCCACTGGTCAGGGAAATTGAGTTGAGAAGGAATTTCTTCTCCCAGAGGGTTGTGAATCTGTGGAATTCTCTGCCCAAGGAAGCAGTTGAGGCTAGCTCATTGAATGTATTCAAGTCACGGATAGATAGATTTTTAACTAATAAGGGAATTAAGGGGAGCGGGCGGGTAAGTGGAGCTGAGTCCACGGCCAGATCAGCCATGATCTTGTTGAATGGCGGAGCAGGTTCGAGGGGCTAGATGGCCTACTCCTGTTCCTAATTCTTATATTCTTATGTAAGCAGAGTGGGACTCTTCCAGACACCAGAGACAAAATCCCTGGGGAGGAAGATCGCGGCAGTCGGCATCACGGACACGGATGATTGTGCATCCAGACCACGGGACGAAAGTGCGTCCAGACCAAGGGATGTCGCCGCAACGAAACAGAGGCATGTGTTGCCCAGCAAGGAAGATGACTGGGCTTGGGGCAAAGGTAAAGGGGCGGCCGCTGAGAAGGCCAGGTACCTACTACGTTCCAATAAGTTGTTTGCACTGTGTAACCCATGTGAGCGCCCATTCGTGGCAAATGATGTATTATCGTATGGGGTCGGGGGTACCTGACAACAAGCCAAAGTAGCGGGCGAACACCAACCGGTCATATATGTATCAAACAAAGTACTTGTAGCAAGTGATGTTTTATCACAAGGGGTCAGGCGTGTTGTGCAGCAAGTCAAAGCAGCGGGCAAACCCCAACCGGTTGTACATGTATCCAATAAGTTACGCAAGGCAGTAGCCTGTTTTCATGGGACAAAAGAGACGTACCAAAGAGTGTCCCAATATTTGCTTGAGTCAGACAAGCTGCCAATCTCACAGTTTTTGGAGAGCAGGGGCACCATTATCGATGCTTTGTCTCGAATAGGTCTAACACCATCTGTGCACTGTAACATGATCCGCCACGGGCCAGGCACTGAGAATGGCGCTAATGCCCTCAGTTGGTTACCGTCGTCCACCGGGTTGGAAACGGTGCAGCCTGCAGACCTGCTCGTTGTATTGGAAGTGCTAGAAAGCGAGGGGTCAACTGTAACTGCTCCCCAGTTTAGGACCTGGACCAGCCAGAATTCCATGTTATCGCCTGCCAACGGCGAACCGCTAGACGGGATGTTGCAGCTTATCCGTCGCAAAGACGTAATGCTCATCCCATCTGATTGACCCCTATGGGGCAACCCTGCAACATTGCAAAGAAAGGCAGGGAGTCTACACACAGTTGGTGGTCCTGGGGCTCCATACCATGGCGCAGGATCCATGGGGACCACGCGGCCTCCCGCCACTACTGAAAGTCTCAAAGCCATATCTGCCATCCTTGGCTTGCCGGACCTTAGGGTCAGCGACAATAGTCCAGAGCGGGCAGCCCAAATCATAAAGCCGAGCACCGCACATGTCAAGGTAGACTCCCCACAGACCCGGCTATCCCGGGTGCTATGCAGTCACCGGGCTGAATCACTCAGAACTGGGCCTTCCGTATGCTATCAGCAGAGAATCCACCTTGATTGCACGGCTCCTCCATGCGACATCAGAATAAATGACGTAGACCAGGATCATGGCCCCAGATGGGCTGCTAGCACTGTATTAGCCAAAGAGGGGAATGGAGTGTTTGTGATGAAAACGAAGTGTTTGTTGTGAAACCATGTAATGGGCAAACGCAGAAAGCATTTGGACTAGACCAAACTGCGAACTACAGATAACTAGGAACCACTGGAAAGGACCTGGCCCCCAACGACCCACTAACACAATCAACCTCGCTGTCAACCACAAGGATGAACCCACCATGCTCGACAATCCAATCAGACCAGCCTCGTGGCCGTGTAGCAATGATCTGACCGATTCACCCATGCCAGGACTTCAACTCAGGCGATCAACCCAGGACGCAGAGCTCCGGATCACCTCAACTTGTAAATAACTTGTACATAAGACTTTTGGCGGGGGAATGATGTTATGCATGTACACACTACAATGTGTAAGACTTGCCACCAGGGGGTGCACCTGTGGGAGACCCAAGGGTCACCTGCACACCCTGGGCAAGCAGGTACAAAACGCAGACTACCATGCTGCCTCCTCACGCTGGAGTTACACTAAAGAGACCAAGGTCACAACAGTTTGAGCTGAAGGTGTACAGTCTTGTGAGTTATTCTAAACATAATAGAGGTGGTATGCATTCAGATAGCCGCTGTAGGAGTGGTATTTAAAGGGATCAATATCCGGTTTATTTTCAGTCACAAATCAATGCTGTCTTGTCATTAGCGAAACAGCTATTTTCAGTGAATTCAGCGTTTCTAACTTTCAGTAGTGCTCTGCCTGCTAAAATGTTGTCACTTTCGTTCTGCTGAGATTTCAATGTCCTGCACTTGCATAACATGGGGGGCTGTACTGGCATTCGACCTTGCACTTCAGTATCAATGTTGGAGGCAGCGGAGGCAGAAAGAAAAATTGCAAAATGTGGCCAGAGGGAGGAAGGCCATCATCATCATAGGCAGTCCCTCGGAATCGATTCTTAACATGAGTTCTTAGGTGGCTGAACAGTCCAATACGAGAACCACAGTCCCTGTCGCAGGTGGGGCACATAGTTGCTGAGGGAAGGGATGGGTGGGACTGGTTTACCGCACGCTCTTTCCGCTGCCTGCACTTGATTTCTGCATGCTCTCAGCGATGAGACTCGAGGTGCTTAGCGCCCTCCCAGATGCACTTCCTCCACTTAGGGCAGTCTTTGGCCAGGGTCGCCCAGGTGTCAGTGGGGATGTTGTATTTTATCAGGCAAGCTTTGAGGGTGTCCTTGTAACATTTTCTCTGCCCACCTTTGGCTTGTTTGCCGTGAAGGAGTTCCGAGTAGAGCGCTTGCTTTTGAGAGTCTCGTGTCTGGCATGCGGACAATGTGGCCTGCCCAGCGGTGCTGATCAAGTGTGGTCAGTGCTTCAATGTTGGAGATGTTGGCCTGGTCGAGGACGCTTATGTTGGTGCATCTGTTCTCCCAGAGGATCTGCAGGATTTTGCGGAGACATTGTTGGTGGTATTTCTCCAGCGACTTGAGGTATCTACTGTACATTGTCCATGTCTCTGAGTCATACAGGAGGGTGGGTATTACTACGGCCCTGTAGACCATAAGCTTGGTGGCAGATCTGAGGGCCTGGTCTTCGAACACACTTTTCGGCGCACTGGAGGTGGTGGTGAATGTCTCCTCTTGTTGATAAGAGGCTCCCGAGGTATGGAAAATGGTCCACGCGCTATGGATCTTGATGACTGGGGGGCAGTACTGTGCAGCAGGGACAGGCTGGTGGAGGGCCTTTGTCTCCAGATGTTTAGTGTAAGGCCCATGCTGTCGTACACCTCAGTAAATACATTGACTATGATTTGGAGTTCAGCCTCTATGTGCGCAGACTCAGGCGTTGTCCGCGTACTGTAGCTCAACGACAGAGACTTGGCCTGGAGATGATGTAGGTTGAACATGTTCCCACTGGTTCTGTAGTTTAGTTCCATTCCAGCGGGAGCTTGTTGACTGGGCTCTCAACAGGGTATTCCGGGAGCATTTCTCCTACATCAATTTAACTGAGGAGCAGTGCCGTAGAAATCTCCACTTCACCAAGGACGTGGCCACAGAGCCCTGCCATCTCATGCAAACAGACCTCGAGCCTCAGACTAGGGTGAGGACGGCTCTCGCAGTGGCAGTCAAGGTCACCGTCGCCCTCAATTTCTACGCCAGCGGATCCGTCCAGTGTGGAACAGAAGACATATCTAACATATCATAGTTCACCATCCATTGCTGCATCCAGGAGGTCAGAGATCCTCGCGACAGAAGGAGAAGGGAACACATTTCCTTCCCCATGACCAGAGAGAAGCAGGACGAACATGCTTGTGGCTTTGCCAGGATAGTGGGCCTCCCCATGGTGCAGGGCATCATCCACTGCACCCACGTCACTTTGCGGGCACTGCATAACAATCCTGAGGTATTCCGTAACTGCAAAGGCTACCACTCACTGAATGTGCAGTTGGTGTGCGACCACACATGCTGAATCCTCACTGTCAATGCCAGCGGGGAGCAGCGTCGTCGGGAGGTCGGAGGAGAGGCCTATAAAGGCCCAGCAGGAGTTCGTGGTTGAGGACGCTAGCTTGTGCAGCTGCAGCAGGGAGAGAAGGCAAAATAGAAGTAGAAACAAATTGAAAGGTGATGTCACAGCCAAGGGGGTAAGTGATTGGCTGGTGATTGGTAAGTAGTTTTTGTTGTGTATCTGTAAAGCACGCACTCCCATGCTCCGACGGAGAAGGAAGCGCTGCAAAAAGGAGAGCGGTCCTACTCATGGTCTGCGGGGCACCGACCTACAGCCTCATGAAGAATCTTCTGGCGCCGGTGAAACCCACAGATAAGTCGTATGAGGAGCTGTGTACACTGGTTGGGGAACATCTGAACCCGAGGGAGAGCGTGCTGATGGCGAGGTATCGGTTCTACACGTGCCAGCGAGCTGAAGGTCAGGAAGTGGCGAGCTACGTCGCCGAGCTAAGGTGACTTGCAGGACAATGTGAGTTTGATGGTTACCTGGAGCAAATGCTCAGAGACTTTTTTGTACTGGGCATTGGCCACGAGACCATCCTACGAAAGCTTTTGACTGTAGAGACACCGACCCTCAGTAAGGCCATTGCGATAGCACAGGCGTTTATGTCCACCAGTGATAATACCAAACAAATCTCTCAGCACAGAAGTGCTAGCAATGTTCACAAATTAACTGGAACTGTATTTGCGAGCAGAAATGTACAGGGCAGAACCCACGAGTCTGCAACTGCCAGCAGGCCTCAGGTGACCCAAATGACTCAGGGTCCCCAACAAAGGATGAATGCAAGGTAATTCACACAGTGTTGGCGTTATGGAGGCTTCCATTCATCCTATTCATGCCGCTTCAAAGGGTATGTTTGCAAGAGTTGTGGAACAATGGGGCACCTCCAACGAGCTTCCAAATGAGCTGCAAGCTCTGCAAAACCTGCTAACCACTACGTGGCAGAGGAAGATCGGTCCATGGTGGATCAAAGCAATTTCGAGCCTCAGAAAGAGGAGTGCACACATTTGCGATGAAATGTCCACCTATAATGTTAAACGTAAAATTGAATGGCATACCCATAGCCATGGAACTGGACACTGGCGTTAGCCAATCCATCATGAGTAAAAAGATGTTTGAGAGACTGTGGTGCAACAAGGCATTCAGACCAACCCTGAGCCCCATCCACATGAAACTGAGAACGTAACCAAAGAGCTTATCACTGTCCTGGGCAGCGCCATAGTCAAAGTCACTTACGAGAGCACGGTGCACGAACTGCCATTCTGGATTGTCCCAGGCGATGGCCCCACAATGCTTGGAAGGAGCTGGCTGGGCAAAATCCGCTGGAACTGGCATGACATCCGAGTGCTATCACATGTCGATGAGGCCTCGTACCCAGGTTCTTAACAAATTTCCTTCCCTTTTTGAGCCAGGCATTGGAAACTTTTCCAGGACGAAGGTGCGGATCCACTTGGTGCCAGAGGCACGACCCATTCACCACAAGGCGCGAGCGGTACCTCACATGAAAAGAGTGGAGAGAGTGGAAATCGAGCTGGACAGGCTGCAACATGAGGGCATCACCACCCCACCAGTGGAATTCAGCGAGTGGGCCAGCCCGATTGTTCCAGTATTCAAAAGTGATGGCACAGCCAGTATTTGTGGCGATTATAAAGTAACTATTAATCGTTTCTCGCTACAGGACCAATACCCGCTACCTAAGGCAGATGGCCTATTTGCGACGCTGGCAGGAGGCAAGACGTTCACCAAGCTCGACCTGACTTCAGCATACATGACGCAGGAGCTGGAGGAGTCTTCGAAGGGCCTCACCTGCATCAACACGCACAAGGGACTGTTCATCTACAACAGATGCCTATTTGGAATTCGGTCGTCTGCAGCGATCTTCCAGAGAAACATGGTGAGCCTACTCAAGTCAGTGCCACGCACGGTGGTTTTTCAGGACGACATATTGGTCACGGGTCGGGACACCGTCGAGCACCTACAAAGCCTGGAGGAGGTCCTCCAGCGACTGGATCGCGTAGGGCTGCGGCTGAAGAGGTCGAAATGCGTCTTCATGGTAACAGAAGTGGAGTTTTTGGGGAGAAAGATCGCGGCGGATGGCATTCGGCCCACAGACGCCAAGACAGAGGCTATCAGGAAAGCGACCAGGCCACAGAACGTCACAGAGCTGCGGTCGTTCCTGGGACTCCACAACTATTTTGGTAACTTCCTACCAGGGTTAAGTACTCTCTTAGAGCCCCTACATGTGTCATTGCGCAAAGGTGAGAACTGGGTATGGGGAAAAAAACCAAGTAATTGCTTTTGAGAAAGCCAGAAACATTTTATGCTCCAACAAGCTGCTTGTATTGTATAACCCGTGTAAAAGACTTGTGCTAGCATGTGATGCATCGTCGTACGGAGTCGGGTGTGTATTACAACAAACTAACGTTGCGGGGAAGTTGCAACCTGTCGCCTATGCTTCCAGGAGCTTGTCTAAGGCCGAGAGGGCCTACAGCATGATTGAGAAAGAGGTATTAGCGTGTGTGTTCAGGGTAAAGACAATGTATCAGTGCCTGTTTGGCCTTAAATTTGACTGGAAACCGATCACAAGTCCCTCACATCCCTGTTCGCTGAAAACTTGGGGATAAATACTAATGCCTCAGCCCGCATACAAAGGTGGGCACTCATGCTATCAGCGTATAACTATACCATCCGCCACAGGCCAGGCACCGAGAACTGTGCGCATGCTCTCAGTTGGCTACCATTGCCCACCACGTGGGTGGAAATGGCGCAGACTGCAAATTGTTGATGGTGGCGCAGCCCACAGACTTGTTGATGGTCATGGAAGCATTTGAAAATAATAAATCACCTGTCATGGCTCGCCAGATTAGGACTTGGACCAGCCAAGATCCTCTGCTGTCCCTAGTAAAAATCTGTGTACTGCATGGGAGCTGGGCCACCATCCTTGTTGAAATGCAAGAGCCAATCAAGCCGTTCCAGCGGCAAAAGAACGAGCTGTCCATTCAGGCAGACTGCCTTTTGTGGGGTAACCACGTAGTGCTACCAAAAAAGGGCAGGGAGACGTTCATCTCGGATCTCCACAGCATACACCCGGGTATAGTAATGATGAAAGCGATAGCCAAATCCCACGTGTGGTGGCCTGGTATCGACTCTGACTTAGAGTCCTGTGTATGGCAATGCAGCGTGTGTGCTCAGTTGAGCAACGCGCCCAGAGAGGCACCACTAAATTTATGGTCCTGGCCCTCCAGACCATGGTCGAGGATCCATGTCGACTATGCAGGCCCGTTTCTCGGTAAAATGTTCCTGGTGATGGTGGATTCTTTTTCAAAATGGATTGAATGTGAAATAATGTCGGGAAGCACCGCCATCACCACCATTGAAAGCCTGAGGGCCATGTTTGCCACCCACGGCCTGCCTGACATACTGGTCAGTGACAATGGGCCATGTTTCACCAGTGCCGAATTTAAAGAATTCATGACCCGCAATGGGATCAAACATGTCACCTCGGCCCCGTTTAAAATAGCCTCCAATGGGCAGGCAGAGCGGGCAGTACAAACCATCAAACTGAGCCTTAAACGAGTCACAGAAGGCTCACTCCAAACCCACCTGTCCCAAGTACTGCTCAGCTACCGCACGAGACCCCACTTGCTCACAGGGATGCCCCCGGCTGAGCTATTCATGAAAAGGACACTTAAAACCAGACTCTCGCTGGTTCACCCCAACCTGCATGATCAGGTAGAGAGCAGGCAGCAGCAACAAAATGAAAACAATGGTCGCGCCACTGTGTCACGGGAAATTGATCTGAATGACCCTGTGTATGTGCTAAACTATGGACATGGTCCCAAGTGAATCGTGGGCACGGTGATAGCTAAAGAAGGGAGTAGGGTGTTCGTAGTCAAACTAGACAATAGACAAATTTGCAGAAAGCACCTGGACCAAACGAGGCTGCGGTTCACAGACTGCCCTGAACAACCCACAGCAGACACCACCTTTTTCGAGCCCACAACACACGCCCAAAGGAACAACAACACCACGCCGGACCAGGAAATCGAACCCATCATGCCCAACAACCCAGCAAGGCCAGGCTCACCTAGCAGCACTGCAGGGCCAACAACACGCCAGCCCAGCAAGGGCACAGCCAACACACCAGAACAGACATTTGTACCGAGGCTGTCCACCAGGGAAAGAAAGGCTCCCGACCGCCTCACCTTGTAAATAGTTTTCACTTTGACTTTGCAGGGGGAGTGATGTTGTGTATCTGTAAAGCATGCACTCCCATGTTCCACCACCAGGTAGCTCATCCCCTGAAGTCCCACGTGATCCCAGCATCCCTTGGGAGCACTATATATATGCCGGCCCCTAAGGCCTGTTCCTCAATCTGGCGTGTCTTATTAAAGACTGAGGTCACTGTTACTTTAACCTCCCTGTGTGCAGTCTCATCTGTGTTAAGAAGACAATAGTTTTTCTTTTTTTTCCTTTATCAGTACGTAACCTTTTAGCCTTGTTGTTGCCAAATTAAGTTTATCAAGGGATTAAGTCATGGCAGGAGAGCTCAGACATGTGTTATGCAACTCCTGTACTATGTGGGAAGTCAGGGACGCATCCAGTGTCCCCGACGACTACATGTGCGGGAAGTGTATCCGCCTCCAGCTCCTGATGGACCGCATTGCGGCACTGGAGCTGCGGGTGGATTCACTCTGGAGCATGCACGATGCTGAGAATGATGTGAATAGCATGTTTAGTGAGTTGGTCTTACCGCAGCAAAAGGGTACACAGCCAGATAGGGAATGGATGAGCAACAGGAAGAGCAGTGCAAGGAAGGTAGTGCAGGGGTCTCCTGCGGTCATCCCCCTGCAAAACAGATACACCACTTTCGGTTCTGTTAGGGGGGAAGACTCATCAGGGGAGGGCAGCAGCAGCCACGTTCATGGCACCGTGGTTGGCTCTGCTGCACAGGAGGGCAGGAAAAAGAGTGGGAGAGCTATAGTGATAGGGGATTCAATTGTAAGGGGAATAGATAGGCGTTTCTGCGGCCGCAACCGAGACTCCAGGATGGTATGTTGCCTCCCTGGTGCAAGGGTCAAGGATGTCTCAGAGCAGCTGCAGGACTTTCTGAAAAGGGAGGGTGAACAGCCAGTTGTCGTGGTGCATTTAGGTACCAACGATATAGGCAAAAAAAGGGATGAGGTCCTGCAAGACGAATTTAGGGAGCTATGAGCTGAATTAAAAAGTAGGACTTCAAAAGTAGTAATCTCAGGATTGCTACCAGTGCCACATGCTAGTCAGAGTAGGAATCGCAGGATAGCTCAGATGAATACGTCGCTTGAGTAGTGGTGCAGAAGGGAGGGATTCAAATTCCTGGGACATTGGAACCGGTTCTGGAGGAGGTGGGGCCAGTACAAACCGGACGCTCTGCACCTGGGCAGGACCGGAACCGATGTCCTAAGGGGAATGCTTGTTAGTGCTGTTGAGGAGCAGTTAAACTAATATGGCAGGGGGATGGGAACCTATGCAGGAAGACAGAGGGAAGTAGAATGGAGGCAGAAGCAAAAGATAGAAAGAAGAAAAGTAAAAGTGGAGGGCAGAGAAACCCAAGTCACAAAGCAAAAAGGGCCACATTACAGCAAAATTCTAAAAGGGCAAAGTGTGTTAGAAAGACAAGCCTGAAGGCTCTGTGCCTCACAGCGAGGAGTATTCGGAAAAAGGTGGATGAATTAACTGCGCAGATAGCAGTTAACGGGTATGATGTAATTGGCATCACGGAGACATGGCTCCAGGGTGACCAAGGCTGGGAACTCAACATCCAGGGGTATTCAACATTTAGGAAGGATAGACAGAAAGGAAAAGGAGGTGGGGTGGTATTGCTGGTTAAAGAGGAAATTAATGCAATACTAAGAAAGGACATTAGCTTGGATGATGTGGAATCGGTATGGGTCGAGCTGCAGAATACCAAGGGGTGAAAATGCTAGTCGTACAGACCACCAAACAGTAGTAGTAAGTTTGGGGACAGCATCAAACAAGAAATTAGGGATGCATGCAATAAAGGTACAGCAGTTATCATGGGCGACTTTAATCTACATATTGATTGGGCTAACCAAACTGATAGTAATGCGGTGGAGGAGGATTTCCTGGAGTATATTAGGGATGGTTTTCTAAATTAATATGTTGAGGAACCAACCAGTGAGCTGGCCATCCTAGACTGGGTGATGTGTAATGAGAAAGGACTAATTAGCAATCTTGTTGTGCGAGAACCCTTGGGGAAGAGTGACCATAACATGGTAGAATTCTTTATTAGGATGGAGAGTGACACAGGTAATTCAGAAACTGGGGTCCTGAACTTAAGGAAAGGTAACTTCGATGGTTTGAGGCGTGAGTTGGCTAGAATAGACTGGCAAATGATACTTAAAGGGTTGACGGTGGATAGGCAATGGCAAACATTTAAAGATCACATGGATGAACTTCAGCAATTGTACATCCCTGTCTGTACATCCCTGGAGTAAAAATAAAACGGGGAAGCTGGCTCAACCGTGGCTAACAAGGGAAATTAAGGACAGTGTTAAATCTGAGGAAGAGGCATATAAATTGGCCAGAAAAAGCAGCAAGCCTGAGGACTGGGAGAAATTTAGAATTCAGCAGAGGAGGACAAAGGGTTTAATTAAGAGGGGGATAATAGAGTACGAGAAGAAGCTTGCCGGGAACATAAAAACTGACTGCAAAAGCTTCTATAGATATGTGAAGAGAAAAAGATTAGTGAAGACAAACGTAGGTCCCTTGCAGTCGGATTCAGGTGAATTTATAATGGGGAACAAAGAAATGGCAGACCAATTGAACAATTGCTTTGCTTTTGTCTTCACGAAGGAAGACACAAATAACCTTCCGGAAATACTCGGGGACCGAGGGTCTAGTGAGAAGGAGGAACTGAAGGATATCCTTATTATGCGGGAAATTGTGTTCGGGAAATTGATGGGATTGAAGGCCGTTAAATCCCCGGGGCCTGATCGTCTGCATCCCAGAGTACTTAAGGAAGTGGCCCTAGAAATAGTGGATGCATTGGTGATTATTTTCCAACAGTCTATCGACTCTGGATCAGTTCCTATGGACTGGAGGGTAGCTAATGTAACACCACTTTTTAAAAAGGGAGGGAGAGATAAAGGGAATAATTATAGACCAGTTGGCCTGACATCAGTAGTCGGGAAAATGTTGGAATCAATTATTAAAGATGAAATAGCAGAGTAATTTGGAAAGCAGTGACAGGATTGGTCCAAGTCCACATGGATTTATGAAAGGGAAATGCTTGACAAATCTTCTGGAATTTTTTGAGGATGTAACTAGCGGAGTGGACAAGGGAGAACCAGTGGACGTGGTGTATTTGGATTTTCAAAAGGCTTTTGATAAGGTCCCCCACAAGAGATTGGTGTGCAAAATCAAAGCACATGGTATTGGGGATAATATACTGATGTGGATAGAGAATTGGTTGGCAGACAGGAAGCAGAGAGTCGGGATAAACGGGTCCTTTTCAGAATGGCAGACAGTGACTAGTGGAGTGCCGCAGGGCTCAGTGCTGGGACCGCAGCTCTTTACAATATACATCAATGATTTGGATGAAGGAATTGAGTGTAATATCTCCAAGTTTGCAGATGACACTAAACTGGGTGGCGGTGTGAGCTGTGAGGGGGACGCTAAGAGGCTGCTGGCTGAGTTAGACAGGTTCAGTGAGTGGGAAAATGCATGGCAGATGCAGTATAATGTGGATAAATGTGAGGTTATCCACTTTGGGGGCAAAAACGCGAAGACAGAATATTATCTGAATGGTGACAGATTAGGAAAAGGGGAGATGCAACGAGACCTGGGTGTCATGGTTCATCAGTCATTGAAAATTGGCATGCAGGTATAGTAGGTGGTAAAGAAGGTAAATGTTATGTTGGCCTTCATAGCTAGGGAATTTGAGTATAGGAGCAGGGAGGTCTTACTGCAATTGTACAGGGCCTTGGTGAGGCCTCAACTGGAATATTGTGTTCAATTTTGGTCCCTAATCTGAGGAAGGACGTTCTTGCTATTGAGGGAGTGCAGCGAAGGTTCACCAGACTGATTCCCAGGATGGCTGGACTGATATAGGAGGAGAGACTGGATCAACTGGGCCTTTATACATTGGAGTTTAGAAGGATGAGAGGGGATCTCATAGAAAAACACAAGATTCTGACGGGACGGGTTAGTTATATGCGGGTAGTTTCTTCCCGATGTTGGGGAAGTGCAGAACCAGGTGACACATTCTTAGGATAAGGGGTAGGCCATTTAGGACTGAGATGAGGAGAAACTTCTTCACTCAGAGAGTTGTTAACCTGTGTAATTCTCTACCGCAGAGAGTTGTTGATGCCAGTTCATTGGATATATTCAAGAGGGAGTTAGATATAGCCCTTATGGCTAAGGGGATCAAGGGGTATGGAGAGAAAGCAGCAAAGGGGTACCGAGGGAATGATCAGCCATGATCTTATCGAATGGTGGTGCAGGCTCGAAGGGCCGAATGGCCTACTCCTGCACCTATTTTCTATGTTTCTATGTTTTTATCCTGGCAGCAGCCACGATGCCTTCATCCTGTGCCAGACCGGTGGGCCAGCTCTGTTCCAACCACCACATCAAGCTCGTGGCTAGCTGGTTGGAGACAAGGGCTATCTGCTCTCCACCTGGATCATGACTCCCCTCTGCAACCCCAACACTCTTGCCCAGCACACATATAATGAGAGCCATGTCACCACCAGGAACATAATCGAGCAAACTATCAGAGTGCTCAAGCAACCGTTCTGCTGTCTTGATTGCTCGGGAGGAGCCCTGCAGCACTTGGCTGAGCGGGTGTCCCTTTTTGTCATCTTCTGCTGCATGCTGCACAACTTGGCCATCATGAGGGCACAGCCACTGCCACCAGGCATAGAAGGACGACCTCAGGAGGAAGAAGAGGGTAAGGAAAAGGAGGACGAGGACGTGAACGAGGACGAGGAGGAGGAGGAATTGGAGGAGGAACAGCAGCGAGGGAGGAAGGCAGCCACTCAATCGGCTTTCTGGATGAAGGGTCTCTGACCGCCTCAGCAAACTTCGATTCCAATAAATTCCACCCCACATCCCAGTTGCTCACCAGGTCCCCATCATTCAATCCATTTTGCATTCTATATCACAACTCAAAGCTGAAATGAAATCTGCAACATTCCATTAAAAAATTATCAAAATTCAGTAAAGTCATATATGCAACAACAATAGTAGCTAATCACCAGTGTGTAAATCCTTACTTCCCCTCTTTACAGTGTCTTTTCTTAATTTACTGCTCCTAAGTAGTATCTCCCCAGTGGCTGCAGCAGGGCTGGTGGAAGGCTGCTGAGTGTCAGTGCCAGAGAGTACAGATGGCCTTGCAGGACGCCCTCGACCAGCTTTGGGCCTGGAAGGCCTGGCTATATACTGCACCATCCACTGCAGAGTAGAAATGATGGGCTCCATGGTATGCGCCGAGCCCTGTGCAATGTTGGAGGTGGACTCCTCCACGCTCCTTATCATTACTGAGAGGTTCTCGGGCACCCTTGCATTGCACTCATGATCTCTGTGTACATGCCCATTACCCTTCTTGCGAACGCCTACCCATCGAGGTTCTCATCTGAGTCCTGTGCAGCATATCCCGCGCATGAACTCTCCCTCCGGGTAGCTGACACCCAATCTTCCCTTTACTCCAGGCCTTGCTGCAGCCCGCTCGTCCCCGGTGCAACACCCAGTGCTGTGGAGAGTGCAGAGCCGTTCCGGACGTGGATTGGATCTGTGGTGGATCCGTTGGTCAGGATCACGGCTAGCATGCCTTTGTGGAGCAGGTGGAGGATGGTGACAAACATTTGGGGGCAGCCGAAACGGAGGAGGACGCTCCATACTCCCTCACGGTTGACTGTGTCAAAGCTTTTGTGAAGTCAAAGAAAGCCATGTACAAAGGTTGGTGCTGTTCCCTGCATTTCTCTTGTAGTTGTCGTGCAGTGAAGATCATGCCCGTTGTACCTTAGTGGACAGAATTCGCATTGCGACTCTGAGAGGAGCTCTTCAGCCACGGGGAGAAGACAATTGAGGAGGATTCTTGCGCTAACTTTCCCAATGGCCGACAACAGGGAGATTCCTCTGTAGTTACCGCAGTCGGACTTGTCCCCTTTTTTGAAGGTGGTTACAATTACGGCATCTCTGAGATCTCCTGGCATGCTCTTCTATTTCTGGATAAGAGATGAGGTAATGCATTCATGCCAATAGTGCTTCTCCACTGGGGTTTTGCTGAGATGGTGTTAGGTAGCACGCTGCTGGATGGAGTCGAGGACATTCGCGTCGAAAGCAGAGTCTCCGTTAAGGAGGGCTTCGAAGTGCTCCTTTCAGCGGGCTCTGACTGCCTCGGTGTCCTTAATCAGAGCCTCTTCGTTCTTGGCCAGCAGTGGGGTGGGGTCTTGGGTACTTGGACCGTAGGTGAACTTGACTGCTCTGAAGAAACCTTGCACGTCATGGTTGTCGGCCAGCTGCTGGATCTCCTATGCTTTCTCCACCCACTAACTATACTTTAGGTCGCGGGTTTTTTG
This sequence comes from Pristiophorus japonicus, assembly GCF_044704955.1. Taxonomy (NCBI): domain Eukaryota; kingdom Metazoa; phylum Chordata; class Chondrichthyes; family Pristiophoridae; genus Pristiophorus; species Pristiophorus japonicus. The sequence continues at coordinate 171,195,064 of NC_091983.1, forward strand.
TTGGACCTTGGCCTTCAGCCGAGCTTTGTTGCTCCTGAATTGGGTTGCTGCTTTTAGGTTCAAAAATAAGCCGCCTTGCGCTTGCAGCTTATTAGCTCCTGGATCTCCTGGTCGTTCTCGTCAAACCAGTCTTGGTGTTTCCTGGTTGAGTGAACAAGCATCTCTTCGCAGGCACTGGTTAGGGAGGCCGCTGTGGGCATCTCGGGGTCATCGAGGGTCGTCATTTTGGCAGTGAGATGCTGGCTGTTTAGAGCTTTCTTATCTGGGGCGTTGATTTTTCTGCGACATTGTTTCTGTTGCCGTCGCTGTTTTAGGGCTATATTGATGTTAATGATGGAACGGATTAGGCGGTGGTCCGTCCAGCAGTCGTCGGCTCCTGTCATGGCACGGGTGATGCGCACATCCTTGCAATCCCTTGCTCGGACGATGATGTAGTCGAGCAGATGCCAGTTGTTGTATATGGAGAAAGAGTCAGACTGAACACTGTGAGCTCAAAGAAGTGTGACCTTAGTCTTTTATTGCAGGTATCCAGAGTGCCTCTCCAACCTGTGACGCCTCCTTAAATACCTGTGCTCCCAAGGGATTATGGGATTCCTTGGGACTCCAGGGGATCAGTCCTCTGGTGGCTGTACAGAGTAAATACAAGTCCACATATATAACAACACTCTCCCGCAAAGTCAATAGTGTAACCATTTACAATGTGAGTCGATCTGGGGCCCTTCTTGCCCTGGTTGATTGTTTCGGTATGAAAGCTGGTGTTGTTGAATTATTTGTTGGGACCTCGCTGGGCTGCTGTGCAGCTGGCCTTGCTGGGCTGCCTGGCGTGTTGGGCCCTACAGGGCTGCTGTGGATGATGAGTTCTGCTTCGTGGTCAACCGTGGTGTCGGTTGCCACTGGTCTGTATGTTCGGGGATCAAAAAAGGTAGGGTCCAAGGTGGGTTGCTCAGGATAGTCCGTGAATCTGAGTTTGATTTGGTCCAAGTGTTTCCGGTGAATGAGTCCATTTGAAAGTTTGACCCGAAACACCCTGCTCCCCTCTTTGGCCACGACAGTGCCGGGAAGCCACCTGGGACTTTGTCCATAATTCAATACAAATGCAGGATCATTGATTTCAATCTCGCGTGACACATTTGCGCTATCATGGTATGCACTTTGTTGAAGCCGCCTGCTCTCTACCTGTTCATGTAGATCAAGGTGAACTAACGAGAGCCTTGTCTTTAGTGTTCTTTTCATGAGCAGTTCAGCAGGTGAGATCCCAGTGAGTGAGGGGTCTTGTGCGGTAGCTAAGCAGGACTTGGGAATGAGTCTGCAATGAGCCTTCAGTTACCCTCTTCAAGCCTTGCTTGATGGTTTGCACTTCTCTCTCTGCCTGACCATTGGACGCTGGTTTAAATGGGGCAGATGTGACATGTTTGATCCCGTTACGGGTCATGAATTCTTTGAACTCAGCACTGGTAAAACATGGCCCGTTGTCGCTCACCAGCACATCGGGTAAGTTGTGTGTGGCAAACATGGCCCGCAGGCTTTCAGAAGTGGCAGCAGACGTGCTAGCCGACATTATCTCACATTCAATCCGCTTGGAGTACGCTTCTATAACCACAAGTAACATTTTACCCAAGAACGGGCCTGCATAGTCGATGTGTACCCTAGACCACGATTTGGAGGGCCAAGACCATAAACTTAGCGGCGCCTCCCTGGGTACATTGCTTAACTGCAAGCATGTATTACAGCTATGAATGCAGGACTCTAAGTCCGCATCGATACCGGGCCACCACACGTGGGATCTGGATTGCGCTTTCATCATTACGATGCCTGGGTGGGTACTGTGGAGGTCATTGATGAAGGTGTCTCTGCCCTTCCTGGGGACCACTACTCAATTGCCCCACAGAAGGCAGTCCGCCTGTATAGACATTTCATCTTTGCGCTGCTGGAACGGCTTTATCTCTTCCTGCATTTCCACTGGGACACTGGACCAGCTCCTGTGAAGCACACAGCTTTTGACTAGAGATAATAAGGGGTCCTGGCTTGTCCAGGTTTTGATCTGCCGGGCAGTGACGGGTGATTGCTGCCTCTCAAATGCTTCCATAACCATGGCTAGACCTGCGGGCTGCACCATTTCCACCCCCGTGGTGGGCATGGCAGTCTACTGAGAGCATCGGCGCAGTTTTCTGTGCCTGGCCTGTGCCGGATGGCGTAGTTGTATGCGGACAACGTGAGCGCCCATTTCTGGATGCGGGCCGATGCATTGGTATTTATCCCTTTACTCTTGGAAAACAGGGATATAGTGGCATATGGTCAGTTTCCAATTCGAATTTTAGCCCAAACAGGTATTGATGCATTTTCTTTACCCCATAGACACACGCTAACGCTTCTTTTTCAATTATGCTGTAGGCCCTCTCAGCCTTAGACAGACTCCTGGATGCATAAGTAACCGGTTGCAATTTCCCAAAATCATTAGCTTGTTGTAATACACACCCGACACCATATGACGACGCATCACATGCTAGTACCAAACGCTTACATGGATCATACAACACAAGCAATTTGTTTGAGCATAACAATTTTCTCGCTTTTACAAAGGCATTTTCTTAGCTTTTGCCCCAAACCCATTCGCCCCCTTTTCGTAGTAAGACATGTAGTGGTTCTAACAGTGTGCTGAGACCCCGTAAGAAATTACCAAAGTAGTTCAAGAGTCCCAGAAACGACCGCAACTCCGTCACGTTCTGTGGCCTCGGTGCGTTCTTGATTGCCTCCGTCTTCGCGTTGGTGGGCCTGATGCCGTCCGCCGCAATCCCCCTTCCCAAGAACTCCACTTCAGGCGCCAGGAAAACGCACTTCGAGCGTTTTAACCTGAGTCCCATGCGGTTGAGTCGACTAAGAACCTCCTCCAGGTTCTGCAGGTGCTCGACTGTGTTCCGACCTGTGACCAAGATGTCGTCCTGGAAGATCACGATGTGCGGGACCGACTTCAGTAAACTTTCCATGTTTCTCTGGAATATCGCCGCCGCTGATCAGATTCCAAACGGGCATCTGTTATAAACAAAAAGACCCTTGTGCGTGTTGATGCAGGTGAGGGCCTTCGATGATTCCTCCAGTTCCTGCGTCATGTAGGCTGAAGTCAGATCCAGCTTCGTGAACGTCTTTCCTCCCACCAGCATTGTAAAGAGGTCGCCGGTTCCACAAAAGTTTCCCAATCATCTCCCTCCAAAAATTTCTCCAGAATGCCCACTGTTCTCTGCATCTTTGGGTTCGCTATCTGTATCTCGTCCCAGTTCCAGTGTACCTTTCCCAGCCAGCTCCTGCCGAGCAGCGTAGGACCATCGCCCGGTAACACCCAGAGTGGTAGCTTGTGTACCGCTCCATCGTAGAAGACCTTTATGGTAGCACTGCTGATTACAGGAATCAGTTCTTTCGTGTAAGTTCTTAGTTTCGAATTGGAGTTAAGACTGGCCTTGAGGCCTTGTTGCACCACAACCTTTCGAAAGTGTTTTTGCCCATGATGGACTGGCTTGCCCCTGTGTCCAGCTCCATTGACACCGGGAGTCCATTTAGTTCAACATTCAGTATTATCGGAGGACAATTCGTGGTGAATGTGTGCACCCATGTATCTCTGCCTCCTCGGTCTGAGGCTCTGGATTATCGTGATCCTCCATGGATCTGTCCTCCTCTGCAACATAGTGGTTTGCAGGTTTAACAGGCTTAGCAGCTTGCCTGCACACTCGTTGGAGGTGTCCCGTTGTTCCCCAGCCCTTGCAAACGTACTCTTTGAATCAGCATGGAAACAATGATCACCCCCGCAGCGCCAACAAGGTGTTAATGGCCTTGCATTCATCACCCTTGATGGTAGACTCTGAGTCATCTGCGGACGTGCAGCTGCAGGTACGTGTTACCTGCCCTGTATGTTATGATTTGAAAACAACATCACTTTGTTCACAGTACTTGTAGCAACACTTGTGTGCTGAGAGATTTGCTTCGTATTGTCAATGGTGGCAATGAACGCCTGGGCTATCGCTATGGCCTCACTCAAAGTTGGGGTCTCTACAGTCAAATGTTTGTGAAGTATGGCTTCGTGGCCAATGCCAAGTATGAAAAAGTCTCTGAGCATGTGCTCAAAATGTCCTTCAAATTCGCAATGTTCTGCAAGGCGTCTCAGCTCGCGACATAACTCGCCACTTCGTGGCATTCAGACCTTTTGTAGGTGTAGAACCGGTACCTCGCCATCAGAATGCTTTCCTTTGGGTTCAAATGCTCTTGGACCAGTGTGCACAAATCATCGTATAATTTCTCCGTGGGGTTCGCTGTAGAGATCAGATTCTTCATGAGGCCATACGTTGGTGCCCCACAGGTGGTGAGGAGGATCGCCCTTCATTTGGCAGCTTTCTCTTCCCTATCTAGCTCGTTGCCCATGAAGTATTGGTCAAGCCGCTCCACAAAAGTTTCCCAATCATCTCCCTCCGAGAATTTCTCCAGGATGCCCACTGTTCTCTGCATCTTTGGGTTTGCTATCTGTATCTCGTCGCCAGTTGTTGTGTATGGAGAAAGAGTCAGACTGAACACTGTGAGCTCAAAGTAAAGTGTGACCATAGTCTTTTATTGCAGGTCTCCAGAGTGCCTCTGCAACCTGTGAAGCCCCCTTAAATATCTGTGCTCCCAAGGGATTATGGGATCCCTTGGGACTCCAGGGGATGAGCCCTCTGGTGGCTGTACAAAGTAAATACGTCCACACATATAACACCAGTGCTTGGAGCAAGGGTGTTGCCATGATGTCTTGTAATTGTCCCTCTGATGGAACAAGGTGTTGGTGATGACAAGATCATGTTCTAGGCATTTTGTCAGGAGCAGGGTACTGCTGGAGTTGGTTTTCCCTACCCCCTCTCTGCCGATCATGCCTCTCCAGTGGTCTGTGTCCTTACCGACTCTGGTGTTGAAGTCGCCGAGGAAGATCAGTTTGTTGTCCGTAGGGACGTGGGACAGGGATTATTCAAGGCTGGAGTAGAATTCCTCTTTGGTCTCATCTGTTACATTGCGTGTTGGGGTGTACGCGCTGATGACTGTAGTGCACTGGTTCCAGGCTAGGGTGAGTCGGAGAGTCATGAGACATTGGCTTATCCCGCAGGGGGAGTCTCTGAGGCGGCTGACCAGCTCATTCTTGATGGCGAAGCCAACTCCATGAAGGCAGCATTCTTCTTCTGGTTTACCTTTCCAGAAGAAGGTGTAATCACCACCTTGTTCTTTGAGCTGGCGTTCCCCCTGCCCGCCAGGTCTTACTTAGGGCGGCGATGTTTACGTCGAAGCATCTGAGCTCCTGAGCAACGATAGCTGTGCGACATTCTGCTCTGTCGCTGTTGGGGTTGTCTATGAGGGTCCTGACGTTCCAGGTCCAGAACTTCATTTTGAGGATGGAAGATGCCTGTGCATGAGTTCTTTTAACGTGGTGTGGCCGTTTCACACTGGCTACCACACAGGCTTTGCAGAGCACGGTCTTAGTCCAGTGACAAGGGGGTTCGAGACAACTAGAGACCAAGTTCTACTGTGTGGGCCTAATTGCCTATGGTGGGGTGTGAGCCGTAAGCTCAGGTTTGAACCGCGCCTTTTGGAGAGATGGTGAGAGATCCGAGGTGTGATGAGGGGTGGGGATGAGGGGCGCTGAGGCCCTGCTCCATTTTAGCTTCTCGAGTGGTTGTGAGAGAAGTCAGAGTGGCTGCCGCCATTACCCGCGCCATGTGCCCGACATTGGCTCCGGCGCAGCTCCTCCAGCTGCTTTCGCCTCCACAGGTTAGGCCGCCTATGCAGTGCTGATAGTGCTGCACTGTCGGAGATGAGACGCTAAACCGAGGCCCCATCTGCTCTCTCTAATGGACGTAAAAGATCCCATGGCACCAATTCGAAGAAGAGCAGGGGAGTTATCCCCAGTGTCCTGGACAATATTTATCCTTCAATCAAGATAACAATAAAACAGATTATCTGGTCATTATCACATTGCTGTTTGTGGGAGCTTAATTGAGTGCAAATTGGCTGCCACGTTTCCCACATTACAACAGTGACTACACTCCAAAAGTACTTCATTGGCTGTAAAGTGCTTTGAGACGTCTGGTGGTCATGAAAGGTGCTATATAACTCCAAGTCTTTCTTTCTTTCATTATTTCTGAGCTATTACTGGATACTGGCTGGTGCATTGGGTTAGCACACTGTCCATCCGCCGGTGTGACTTGGTTAAAAACCATTCGAGATTGATGGGAGATTAGAGACAGAGGTTAGTATAGATATTTCAAGATGAGATCTAGGGGTGGCAGGGTAGGTGGTTAAAGACATATGAGAGATGATAATCTCGTTGCATTAAATGACTGGGAGTGGGTAGCTGGGGATGTTTGTGAGAATCAGTTAGGAGATATAAAATGTTAGTCAGAGAGTGTTACAAGGTTTAGGGTGGAGGTAAGAATGGTTAGCTAAGCTAGTGTATGTTAACAGCAAAATAAACCATTGCTCTCATCCACATCTATGCCTTTACAGTTACAGTTAACTTACTCCAGTGTTCTAGGTCCAACCATCTACAGCTGCTTCATCAATGACCTTCCCTCCATCATAAGGTCAGAAGTGAGGATGTTCGCTGATGATTGCACAGTGTTCAGTATCATTCGTAACTCCTCAGATAATGAAGCAGTCCATGCCTGCATGCAGCAAGATCTGGACAACATTCAGGCTTGGGCTGGTAAGTGACAAGTAACATTCGCGCCATACAGTGCCAGGCAATGACTATCTCCAACAAGCGAGAGTCTAATCACCGCCCCTTGATATTTTCTCCATTACCATCACCGACTCCCCCACCATCAACATCCTGAGGATCACCATTGACCAGAAACTTAACTGGACCAGCCACATAAATACTGTGGCAACAAGAGCAGGTCAGAGGCTGGGTATTCTGCGGCGAGTGTCTCGCCTCCTGACTCCTCAAAGCCTTTCCACCATCTACAGGCACAAGCCACGAATGTGATGGAATATTCTCTACTTGTCTGGATGAGTGTAGCTACAACAACGCTCAAGAAGCTTGACAACATCCAGGACAAAGCAGCCCACTTGATTGGCACCACATCCACCACCTTAAACATTCACTCCCTCCACTACCAGCGCACCATGGCTGCAGTGTGTACCTTCTACAAGATGCACCGCAGCAACTCGCCAAGGCTCTTCAGCAGCATCTCCCAAACCCGTGACCTCTATCACCTCGAAAGACAAAGTTAGCAGGCGCATGGGAACATCACCACCTCCACGTTCCCCTCCAAGTCATAGACCATCCTGACTTGGAAGTATATCGCCATTCCTTCATAGTCGCTGGGTCAAAATCCTGGAACTCCCTCCCTAACAGCACCGTGGGAGCACCATCACCACACGGACTGCAGCTGTTCAAGAAGGTGGCTCACCACCACCATCTCAAGGGCAACTAAGGATGGGCAATAAATGCTGGCCTTGCCAGCGACGCCCACATCCCATGAACAAATTAAAAAAAAACTTCCATTAAAATATCTTAGACCAAAGTCCTACCTGCAATAATATAGGCCACAATCCTCTCCTAATGAAAACAGAATCCCCTTATGCTTTACCTGGGGAAGTCCAGGTGGAGTCCGGGGCATAGTGCCCACCGGAAGGAGACCAGGCCATGACGCCCCATCAGAAGATATCCAGGCCATGGTGTCCCACAAGAAGGAGTCTAAGACAGAGTGGAGCGATAATGAACATAGAAACAACATAGAAGCAGGAGTAAGTCATTTAGCCCCTCAAGCCTGTTCCACCATTCAATGAGATCATGGCTGATCTGCGACCTAACTCCATTTACCCGCCTTTGCACCATATCCCTTAATATCTATGGTTAACAAAAATCTATCAACCTTAGATTTAAAATTAACAATTTAACTAGCATCAATTGCCATTTGCAGAAGAGAGTTCCAAACTTCTACCACCCTTTGTGTGTAAACATGTTTCCTAATTTCACTACTGTAAGGTCTGGCTCTAATTTTTAAACTATGCCCCTTAGTCCTAAACTCCCCAACCAGCAGAAATAGTTTCTCTCTATCAGTTCCCCTTAATATCTTGAAAACTTTGATCAAATCACCCCTTAACCTTCTAAATTCAAGGCAATACAACCCTAGTTTATGTAATCTCACCTCATAATTTAACCCTTGGACTCCAGGTATCTGGTAAAGCTACACTGCACTCCCTCCAAGGTCAATATTTCCTTCCTAAGGTATGAAGCCCAGAATTGCTCACAGTACTCCAGGTGTGGCCTAACTTCTGCTCCCTTGTATTCTAGTCCTCTAGATATAAAGGCTAGCACTCCATTAGCCTTTTTTTAAATTATTCTGTGTACCTATTTGTGATACTTTAATGATCTATGTACCTGGACCCCCATCTCTTTGGACCTCCACTACTTCTAGCTTTTCACCATTTAAAAAATACTTTATATCCACCTCCTCTATCACTTGCAACAGCTCACCAAGGTTAGTTCATCAGAACCTCCATATCCTATGACTTTTACCACTAAGAAGAACAAGACTAATAAATCATGGGAACCCGGTCACGTCAGAGGTCCACTCCCAGTACCACGCCATCCTGACGTAGATATATTTCACCTTTCCTTCATTGCCACTGAGTCAATACACTGGAATTCCTTAGCTAACAGCATTGCGTTAGGGAGCATCAGCATCACAACCCTGTTGTGCTGCAAGGAGAAGGCCCACCACCACCTTCTTGGGGCGATAAATTCAGCCTCTTGCCCACATCATAAGAGCTAGGATGACACCAGTGCAGTGTTGAGGGAGTGCTGCATTGTTGTAGGTGCTGCTTTTCTGGTTTTAGACAGTAAATTGAGTGCCTGCTATCCCCATGCAGCTGGAAACTCTGGAGCCTTCATATATCCTTTCTCTCTTCCCCCACTCCACGGAAACAATTTACTGACCCCCTTTGTAAGGGGACGGGGTGAGGTGGGGCAATATTAAAACATAAAAAAAAACACAAACCTTTTCTTCGGGAGTCTAGGCTGATTCCTTAACCTGGACCATTGTTCACCCTCCACCATGCGCTCCCCCTCCCCCCCCACACACCCGCACACCCCAGTGGGTGATATGCCTCATCTCAATCGGTGTGCCAGCCTCCAACCTTACACTGAGTCCCATTGAGGGTGGGGAAGTGGGAACGCCCAGAATAAGGAGTCACTGTATTTAGACCCCCCCCAACCCCACCCTTGTTCAGCCATGAACTCATTGAATGGCGGTGCAGGCTAGAAGGGCCGAATGGCCTACTCCTGCACCTATTTTCTATGTTTCTATGTTAAAGGGGTTGGCTGGGGCACCAGAGAAATCTCTCTAATAATTGTGCTTTTTTAAGAAAAATGAATCCAATTGTTATTTTTTTGATAGGAACAGTTTTCTGAATGTGTACCTGATGGGCAAGACTGAGTTTGTTACATGTGACAATTATTACCAAAGATGAATTTTTTATCTCTCTTTAATAATAAATTTACGTTGAAAGAAAAACTTATTTATAACTAATTTTCTTTTACATTCTTGTGTTAAATAATATTTTTCTTGCAGCAGTCTTTTCAACAGAAGCCGGGTCTTTTCGCTCAGCCCTATCTTTTTGTGGCAAAGAAACTTGGTTTTACAAGGTGAACCTCGACACATGCTCACATCACCTTGATCTGTAACAACACCTTGAGACAATAGTGCCCACTCACCCTGTAGGAAAAGGGATTATAGCTGGTGGCATCATAAATAGCTACGATCTGGTTCCTGCACCCCTTGGTTTCCTGCCTCCACTATCCATCTGTTATTGGTGCCCTCTGACAGGTTGACAGTAATATCATGCAGTGTTACCATGTGGTGTAAGTTGCAGCAAACAGAAAAACATTCAGACCTTAAGGTGTGCCCCCACTGAAATCAAAAATTAAATTTTTCATAATAGTTCGATTATTGTTCTTTTGGTTAATATGAGTCTCATTAAGTGGGCAGTTGGGATTAAATCATGAACTTGGACCTTAGCTTTTGTTACCTGTGAAAGCGATGTTGGGACTCATTAAAAGCAACATGAACGGAGGACAAAAAGATCCACAGATTACTACTTTACTTAACAACTTGTATTTACATAGTTCCTTTAACGTAGTAAGACATTGCACGGCACTTCACAGGTGCCATTCAGAAGTTAGTTGTCCTTGAAGAAAGTTCCTCTCAAGTGTTAAATAGGAAAGGACAAACAAGTCACGGGTGCTGCCCAGGTAGCTGGCATACATTTCTTTAATAATGTTCCTTGGCATCACATACCTGCACTTTCACATAATGCCCACACTAAGCTGCACTTTCGCAGGATGGGAATATTTACTGCAGACGTGAGCAATTGCAACAGCTGCACAGATGTGTATGTGGGCAGATGATCGAACTCCATACATTAGCAAGTATGCTGATGCTACCCACCTCTATCTTTCAAACACTTCTCTCAACTGCTCCACTGCCCTCATGCTGTCAGTCTCTTGTCCAACATCAAGTACCAGATGAGTCACAACTTGTTTCAACTCAACGACGAAAGACCAATGTCATTATCTTCGGCCCGGGCTACAGATACTGCTTACTAGCCACTGACTTACTCTCGGCTGTACCAGACTGTCCATAATCACCATCCTGCTTGACCCTGAGCCGAGCATTAACCATCATGTTCTACCAGTCACCAAGCTGCTTCTGTAACATCGCCCACCTCCATCTCTACCTTACAAAAGCAAAATACTGCGGATGCTGGCATCTGGAATAAAAACAGAAAATGCTGGAAATCTCAGCAGGTCAGGCAATATCTATGGAGAGGAAGCAGAGTTAACGTTTCGGGTCGATGACCCTTAGCCTGTCCATTGCTTAAATCTTTATAGATAACTCTGTAATCATCCTACTCGATTATTCCATCGCTTTCCCTCCAGGACACCCAATCTCCACTGTCCATAAACTCCAACTGTCATAGCCTCTGCTGCAACAGGGAACATCTTAATTTAAATATTAATTTAAATGTAATTTCCTGCCATTCAGTCATGCAGGTCACAGTTGCACTTGGCATCGTCAAATGGTAGTTGATTTAAAGAGCACAGTATCTTCATTTTTCTTCCTGCTGGCACTTAGGTTCTCATGAGTCTTCATGCCAACAGTGCTAATTTATATTTTTGTCCCCTGTATCATTTCTCCATTAACACATTTCTGATCTGATATGTTCAGAAGAAGAAGAGGAAGACCAATGAAGAGAGCCCATTCATATCAGGGTATAGGTTTGCCAAATATGGTTGGAGGTATTCCTGAAGGTTTGACCACGTGCCATCTGACCACATTACATATTATCATGAAATGTCTGAACATGTGATGTCTCCAAATGTTATTGAATTTACCTTACAAAGATTGGGTCCCCTGTAGTTGAGTGTTTTTGCTCATGGTATTGCATAAGCAGCTGTTGTGCAAGAAGTTCTGAGAACCAGGAGGCCACCGAGCAAAGAAGGGAAACCAAGGCTGTTGTGTATGTATATATCCCGTACATTCAATGTACAGTTACATAAGACCATTGAATGTATCTTCACACTGTATACAATATGCCTGTACCACCAGAGGGTGCAACTGGTGGATCCTCAAGGTCACCTGCACACCGCACGTAACCAAGTATAAAAGGGAGCTCACCTTACTGTAACCTCATTCAGGAGCTGCAATAAATGGACTAACATCACAACAGTTCAAGTGCAATACCTTACTCGTGGAGTCATAATTAGAGTGATTACAGACACAACAATTGGCGACGAGAATACAAATTTCCACGCGAAAAATGGCTAACCGTGGCAACTTTCAACAATTCGCTGATGGGGAAGATTGGGATGCCTTTGTGGAAAGGCTAGAACACTACTTCATCGCGAAACACCTGGCTGGGAACACACCGACCTCTGATAAGCTCTGGCTGATAAGCACCGAGCTATCCTGCTCAGCAGTTGTGGGACCACCGTTCATGGCCTTGTCAGGGACTTGTTGGCCCCAGAGAAGACGATAACCAAAACATTCGCGGAGCTCGTAACGTTGATACAGGAACAGCTCAAGCTGAAAGAGAGCATCCTCACAGCCAGACACCGGTTCGACACACACCGGCGGCCCGAAGGCCAAGAAATCGCAAAATATGCTGCAGACCTGAGACGATTGGCTGCACCATGTGACTTTGGCGACCACCTCATCGAAGCATTGAGGGACATCTTTGTTATTGGAATTGGCCACGAAGGCCTCCTCCACAGGCTGCTCTCTGCGGACACCACAGTCACCCTGCAGAAGGCAATTAACGTGAGCCAAGCGTTCATGGCCTCGGCCTGCGATTCCAGAAGGATGATGACTCAACCCCAGGACTCCAACATGGCAAGTACAGTGAACCAAATGGCGCCTTTCAGAGGCAAGACTGCGACCCCGAGCCCCGCAACCCTGAGTCCGCCGTAGGGGGCCAACCATGCTGGCGCTGTGGAGAAAATCACAGAGCCCACCAGTGCCGATACCGAGACTATACTTGCAAAGGCTGTAACACTAAAGGCCATCTCCAGAGAATGTGTAAAAAAAATTTACTCACTGAGTCGCTGAAGAGTTGGCCGATCACCCAGGCTCCAGCGCTGATGAAGACGAAGAGAGAGTCCAGCAGGCAGCTCAGCCCCAGGAAGAGGTATACGGAGTGTTTACCTGCTCCACCGAGAGTTCCTCGTTGAAAATGGAAGTTGAAATCAATAGTGTTCCAGTCTCATTGGAAGTCGACACAGGGGCGAGCCAAATGCTGATGAATCAAGCGGCCTTCAAGAAACTCTGGGACAATCCTGTCGAACAACCTAAAATGCTCCCGATCCAGGTGAAGCTGCTCACCTACACAAATGACACCATCCCAGTCGGTGACAGTGTGGATGTCCAGGTGTCCTACGGCGGCGCGAAGCACAAGCTACCTTTGTGGATCGTTGCTGGTGATGGTCCAACACTGCTAGGAAGAAGATGGATGAAACAAATCCAAATCTGTTGGAGCTGGGAAAGCCTCCAGGCCCCGGCGATCGACGTCCTATGCGGCCCCAAATTTGGATCCATCGCAGCACCTGAAGATCCTACCGTCCAACTCGACTGTGCGGCGACGACACAGACCGCATTACCCAATGACGAGATGATCCAATCCGAACGACCAGACCTCACCGTCCGGGCTCCAGTGGCAGGACTCCAAAGGAAGAAGATTGACGCAGAAGGTAAATTCCCGGCTTCAGTGGCAGAACCTGGGGAGAGAAGGATCACCGTAGCCTACCTCGTGGAGAGAAAAAAGATGGCGCCCGCACCAGGAGGTGAAGCAACTGAAATCAAGATGGCCACGAACAGACCACAAGGGGCAGCGTTGAGGGAGCAACACGTGATGCCGAGCAGCGAATTGGATTGGGGTAAAGATTGCAAGGCCCTCTTAAAGGGGACCGGCAACCCAGAACAATTAAAGGGACAGTTCCACTTTTAGTACAGCGATGCCGGTGATACTGGTGTAAGAGATGTAATTAACAAATGCAAGTATCTAACTAAATGTACTGTTGAACAGTGATGCCGGTAGGTTGCGTGGAAAAGATGTATTTGATGAATACACGTAGCTAAATGTAATATTATACAGCGATGGCGGTAATATACAGGGAAAATATGTAATTGAGGGGAAAGATATAATTGACAAATGTGAATTTGTACCTGAGTGCGATCGGAGCCAATGTATCCTGAATGTAAACAATGGAATAATGTGTGATGTCGTGTTCAATATGCACGCCGACAAAACCAAGGGCAATCTCCCGTTTGAAGTACCCAAGTCCAGAGGGCTACCCGATCGTGTAGCCTGCGCCTTCAGGACTAAAGTGATGCCCCAGGGAGTGTGGCCACACACAGTGGGAGCATACCCACTGCAGGGCCAGGGATCAGTGGATGGCACAGGCACCACTACTGGCACCCTGCCCCAGATCGGCTCTACCTCTCTGGCCACCAGGGTCAGTACTGGGAGCAAGAGGCCAGCACCCTCCAGCCCTCCAGATGGGACCTGGGATGACCAGGCTCCCACTGCCGCTGAAGGGCAGCAGGGAGACCCTGTAGCCCTCAAAGGAGGATAGGGAGGCCATACATTCCTGTGGCTCTGCCCACCACTAGGCAACAGCAAAGGCCCTGAGACCCAGTCAGAGGAATGATCCGAACCCACCCAGCTAGCAGGGGGCGCATTGCCGCCATCAGACAACCTGGACACAGTCCGGTTACGCTGGAACTAGCACCTACACCCCAGGGGCAAGACTGTAATGCCATGTATGTACCTTACCTGTCATATGCACTCGTTCCACTTTTGCAAGACTCAAACAGTGATGTAACCAATGCTATTTTTTTTCCATTCTCTGTACATTTATGTAAATGCAGATGTCGAGCCACACACATGGTCTATGTTGTGTATGTATATACCCTGTACACTCAATGTACAGTTACATAAGACCATTGACTGTATCCTCACACTGTATACAATATGCCTGTACCACCAGAGGGTGCAACTGGTGGAGACCTAGAGGTCACCTGCACACTGCAGGTAACCAAGTATAAAAGGGAGCTCACCTTACTGTAACCTCATTCAGGAGCTGCAATAAATGGACTAAGGTCACAACAATTCAAGTGCAATACCTTACCTTGTGGAGTCATTACTAGAGTACTTACAGACACAACAAAAGTGGGGAAGAAGGGAAACCAATGGTGGGGGAGGGATTTGCAGGGGAATCTGCACTTCCCACTGCCCCTGCTGATCTTTCCATCCCTGTAACTCTGGCTTCTTGTGCATTCCCGTTCCTTTCACTTTACCATGATGGCCATGTCTTCAGCCACTGAGGCCCCACACTTTAGAAGTCCTTTCCTAAACTCTTTCCATTTCCCCTTTAAGACTCTAGTTAAAACCCACCTCCAAACAAGGTTTAGATCATAGTCCTAATCTCTGCCTCTTTGACTCAGCATTGATTTTTCTTTACAACTGTGTGAAACGCCTTACAATGTTTTTCTACATTAAAGGAGATTTATAAATACAAATCATTTTTATTTTTCCTGTACATGACAAAAACCACAGGAAGCTGTCTTCACAAAGTCTGAGTCATCAGACCTCGTCAGAAAATTTACTCCGAATAAAAATGTTATAATTCAATAAACCGATTGGACACATTAAGCAGGCAAAAAAAGTTGAGGTTCGAGTCCAAAGCCTTAGAATAAGGGGCCACCCATTTAAAACTGAGATGAGGAGAAATTTCTTCTCTCAGAGGGTTGTAAATCTATGGAATTCTCTGCCTCAGAAAGCAGTGGAAGCTTGGACATTGAATATATTTAAGGCGGAAATAGTCAGATTTTTGAGCGATAAGGGAGTAAAGGGTTATGGGTAGCGGGAAGGGAAGTGGAACTGAGTCCATGATCCGATCAGTCATGATTTTATTGAATGGCGGAGAAGGCTCGAGGGGCCAAATGGCCTACTCCTGCTCCTATTTCTTATGTTCTTATGGTTCTTATGTTCTTATTATTTCATTATCAACCAATAGTTGATGCTAGTGTTGAAATTAATTTTTACAGGATTTCTTTTCAATAGATTTCCCTATTTGTACACTTACTTGGCAGTTGTAAGGGGAGGGTCCTGGGGTCAGGTTCACCTCTGACCAACCTGAGCATTCGAATCGTTCCCACTCCCTTGGGTTCTAGACTTTGGATTTATTTGGGGGATGTGATAAAGTGCAAAGGACAACTGGTTTGGTGGAAAAGAACTTTGATTTTATTACAGTCAAGAAAACACAATATCAAAACTTATAATCACTCTAATAAAGAAAATTACAAGAAAGTTACAATGTCAAACTTATAATCATTCGAATAAAAGAACAATACATTACACATTCAAAGGTGGTTACAGTAAAATTACACCTCCCACCTCACAGTACCTAATCCTAGCTAGGTTAGACTCCAGGGCAGGCAGGGACTATGCTTATCAATCTTTCTGGTCAGTTAGCGGTAGTTCGTGATTTTGGGTTTCATTGGATTCTGTAGGTTCTGCTTGCTGTACCTCGAACGTCGGAGAAGACTTCTTACTGTGCAATCTTCAGTTGGGTTGAGTCCGTTGATGCAGTAAGGCGCGTTTTGGATCTATGGGGTAACTACCTGGTTTTCTTCGTTAGAAATAGGTTCAAGGTCTCTTTAGGTAATGTTTCACCTGTTGGTAGTCAGGCCTTAGATTGTAGAGTAGAAACTTTCGATTCTTCGGTTTCTTCCTGTTGGAGTTTTGCTTTGAGTTTGATCGATTGCGGTGGTTTTTCGTTGATACCACGTTGGCTGTGGTCAGTTGCTGCCGCAATGGTGATGTTCTTTCTTCCTTCAGGACTTCAGGACTTCGAGGCTGGAGAAGTTAGTTTACAACTGTCACGTTGGTTTCTCTCCTTGTCTTGATGACACAAGCGTAGTATGGTACTAGGTGTAGTGTGGCATCCAGTGTCTCCTGAGGTACTAGCAACCTTGTAGCTACCTAGCAACCTAACCTCTGTTAAAACAGGGGCCAGTTATATGGTTTGAGTTGTTCTAATCTCGGTGCCAAATCAGTTCAGAATTCTTTGTTTAAATTTGGCGGGCTTGACTCTTCTTTGTAATATTTTGGCGGGCTCGTTAAAAGTTACTATGTTTTGGGTGGGTTGATGTTCGAAAACTGTTTCCTGATGGAAATATTAGCTTGGTAATCGCAATGTCCTTTTGTGCTTAGTTTTTCGCATACAGGCTGGATTGGGCCTCTTTATGATGTATATGCTGAAATGGTTTTCCAGATTCAGGTTGATGGTTGGCTATCTCTGGGTTATTTGTTGTAATGTTAATGTGTCTTGTGGAGAAAGATTCTCGAATATCCATTTCTCCAGACAAATTACTTTAGTCCTAACACCCAGACAGTCTCAATAATCAAGTTGTCTCCTGTTAGGTCTTTAGGTCCGCCCACAGCCTTGAGTTTGTCTTTTAAAAGTCCACAATCCGATTAAAGTTTGTAGTTTCTTCCATGAGCACTTTAGGACTTCAAACTTTTCGGTAGATTGTCCCAAATTAACTTTCCTTTCGAATGAGCCCAAACACTGGGTGGGGGGCAGGGGGAGGGATCTTGTGAATTTTGCATCCTTTCACAGTGCAGAACTTCCCTTTAAGCCCTGATTTTAACCTAACCGGCCTGGCAGGAATGAGGCATGTTAAAGTCAGACGCCCATTTTACATCCCTCCCCTGAAGTCAATGGAGTGTAAAATCAAGCGTGCGACCTGAATCCACATCGGGTGGTTAGGTTACAATGGATGCTGTCTATTGTAACCTAGAAGTTACTGTGGCGGTATTAGCTTGGCGGGTCTGATAATGTAGCATTCGGATCACTATGCATTGGCTGCTAGCTGTGCCTGTAGGGCAAACAGCTGACCTCACATGAATTTAAATAAATTCTTGCGTGGATGTCGTGGTCCCTCACTCCCAGAGTAGAGTAGCACTCGCAGGGAAGTGTAGTGTGGGAAATGGTGGGCACACAGCCCATGATTTACCTTCAGTTAATTTTAATTGTTGGTCCGTTTTACTGTTATGTTCAGCCTGTGAGTGCTGCTTTCTACTGGAAGCACGGGAGTGTGGAATTGTCCCTTCAATGGTGCTCCCAATACCTAACACCTGCGCACTGGAAGCGAATTATGGAGCGGGCGGAATTATGAGAAACATCAAAGGAATGCAGCGCCTTAAAGGTAAAGTGGTTGCATGGGAGGGGAATATTTTAATAACTAATTAATCTTTTTTTTAATTTAGAGAATGTTACTTTTTTCATTTTAATAAATTTGGCAGTCCGTCAAAAGGCAATGCAGCAAGGAGGTTAAAAGTGGCAGTTGGGCAAAATAACAACAAATCAAAAGCATCTCCATGTTAAGTTCTGAAATGGAGTTTGTGGGCAAACGATCAATATGGCACAGACTAGACCCTCTGTTGGAACACTGGTAAAATTGATTTTTTTTGCTGCACTTAAGACGCTGGGATGGATTTTAACTTGGGCTGCTCAATGTAAAACGGGTGGTTGCAGCCCGAAAATGCCTTCCCACCCTGTTTAGGCCAGAACTCCGCCGGCCTCCACCCTTAAAGGGATCTCCCTCTGGGCAGCGGGAGCACCACTTGTTTCAGATTGTGGCTCCCTTCTAATATGCAACTCAGATTCCTCTGATGTACATAGGATCCAGATTCCAACTTGGCGGACAATGTGCAGAGTGTGCGCCATGCAGGCTCCGTCCCGTTATACCAGGCGATGCAGCAGAAGAGGCTTCGAAAGGGTAAGTTTTAAATGTTTTTTGTGGGGCTAGGGGAAGCCTCAGAGTTCCTCAAGAATAACATCTTTTACTATTTTTATTAATGATCTGGATTCAGAGGTTGGCGGCACAATTTGCAAATTTACAGATGATACTAAGATCTGTGCAAGTGCTCAAACTGTAGAAGAGGCTTGTCTGCTTCAGGCAGATCTTAATGTGTTGGGAGACTGGGCTCATGACTGCAAAAATGACGTATAACTGAGATAAGTGCAGTGTTATGCATGTGGGCAGGGCAAATGCTCAACAGTCATACACCCTCCAGGAAAAGACATTAAAGATGGTGGAGACGAAAGAGATTTGGGTATTCTAGTGCAAACATCCTTAAAGGTACACGAGCAATGCCGTGCAGTGATAGCTGGAGCAAATAGGGTGTTGGGGTGTATCCATAGGACAATTGAATATAAGACAAGGCATACCGTTTTGTCCGTGTACAAGACCATAGTCAGGCCGTACTTGGAATACTGTGCCAATTTTGGTCTCCTCACATGGTGGGTGATATTGAGGCTCTGGAAAGGATGCAGAAGAGGGCCTCGAGACTAATTCCAAGTCTAAAGCATCTTAGTTATCAAGATAGGTTAGAAGAGTTGGGACTCTTTACCTGAGAGCAGCGTAGACTTAGGGGGATATGATTGAGGTTTATAAGATAATGAATGGAATAGACACTGTTTCAGCTGACCGTTTATTTCAATTAACTAGGTTAGGCAGACCAGGGGGCACAAATTTAAGTTGTATAAAGCTGGATCTAGGTTAGGTATAGGAGATGGTTCTCTTCACAGAGAATAGTAGACTTCTGGAACAAGCTTCCCTCTCATGTGGTGGATGCAGATTCACAGAACTCCTACACTGAGCAGCAGTTCGGGAGATCGAGGCCCTGATAAAAGGGCGTGGAGTTCGGGAGGAGGAGCAGCAATTCGGGAGATCGAGGCCGAAAGTAAAGCAAAGAAGTAAAAAGAAATCGAAATGTGACGTCACAGCCAAGAGGGTAAGTGATTGGCTGGTTGATTGGTGAGTAGTTTTTCTTTTTTCTTTTTCTTTTTTGTATCAGTAGGAAACCTTTGGCATTGTTGCCAAATTAAGTTAATTTAAGGGTTAAGTCATGGCAGGAGAGCCCAGACCCATGTCATGCTCCTCCTGTGCTATGTAGGAAATCAGGGGCACTTCCAGTGTCCCTGACTACTATGTGTGTGAGAAGTGTATCCAGCTGCAGCTCCTGACAGACCGCATGACGGCATTGGAGCTGCGCATGGATTCACTCTGGAGCATCCGCGATGCTGAGGATGTCGTGAATAGCACGTTTAGTAAGTTGGTCACACCGCAGGTAAAGGTTACAAAGGCAGATAGGGGATGGGTGACCATCAGGCAGAGCAGGAGTAGGAAGGTAGTGCAGGAGTCTACTGCAGTCATCTCCCTCAAAAACAGATAAACCACTTTGGATACTGTTGGGGGAGATGGCACATCAGGGGAAGGCAGCAGCAGCCAAGTTCATGGCACCATGGGTGGTTCTACTGCATAGGAGGGCAGGAAAAAGAGTGTGAGAGCTATAGTGGTAGGAGATTCTATTGTAAGATTTGAGTACATGGGCAGGGAGGTGTTACTACAGTTGTACAGGGTCTTGGTGAGGCCACACCTGGAGTATTGTGTACAATTTTGGTCTCCTAACTTGAGAAAGAACATTCTTGCTATTGAGGGAGTGCAGCAAAGGTTCACCAGACTGATTCCCAGGATGGTGGGACTGACATATCAAGAAAGACTGGATCAACTGGGCTTATATTCACTGGAGTTCAGAAGAATGAGAGGGGATATCATAGAAACGTTTAAAATTCTGACGGGTTTAGACAGGTTAGATGCAGGAAGAATGTTCCCAGGGGTCACAATCTAAGGATAAGGGGTAAGTCATTTAGGACCGAGATGAGGAGAAACTTCTTCACCCAGAGAGTTGTGAACGTGTGGAATTCTCTACCACAGAAAGTAGTTGAGGCCAATTCACTAAATATATTCAAAAAGGAGTTAGATGTAGTCCTTACTACTTGGGGGAATCAAGGGGTATGGCGAGAAAGCAGGAATGGGGTACTGAAGTTGCATGTTCAGCCATGAACTCATTGAATGGCGGTGCAGGCTAGAAGGGCCGAATGGCCTACTCCTGCACCTATTTTCTATGTTTCTATGTAAGGGGAATAGATAGGCGTTTATGCAGCCGCAATCGAGACACCAGGATGGTATGTTACCTCCCTGATGCAAGGGTCAAGGATGTCTCGGAGTGGCTGCAGGGCATTCTGGAGGGGGAGGGTGAACAGCCAGTTATCGTGGTGCATATAGGTACCAACAATATAGGTAAAAAACGGGATGTGGTCCTACAAGCTGAATTAAAAAGTAGGATCTCAAAGGTAGTAATCTCAGGATTGCTACCAATGCCACGTGTGCTAGTTAGAGTAGAAATAGCAGGATAGTTAAGATGAATACGTACTGATGCAAGATGGAGGGATTCAAATTTCTGGGACATTGGAACCGGTTCTGGGGGAGGTGGGACCAGTACAAACTGGACAGTCTGCACCTGGGCAGGACCAGAACTGATGACCAAAGGGGAGTGTTTGCTAGTGCTGTTGGGGAGGGTTTAATCTAATATGGCAGGGGGATGGGAATCTATGCAGGGAGACATAGGAAGTAAAATGGGGGCAGAAGCAAAATGTAGAAAGGAAATAAGGAAAAGTGGAGGGCAGAGAAATCAAGGGCAAAATCAAAAAAGGCCACATTACAACATAATTCTAAAAGGACAAAGAGTGTTAAAAAAACAAGCCTGAAGGCTCTCTGTCTCAATGTGAGGAGCATTCGTAATAAGGTGGATGAATTAACTGCGCAAATAGCTGTTAACAGATATGATATAATTGGGATTACGGAGACATGGCTCCAGGGTGACCAAGGCTGGGAACTCAACATCCAGGGGTATTCAATGTTCAGGAAGGATAGACGGAAAGGAAATGGAGGTGAGGTAGCGTTACTGGTTAAAGAGGAGATTAACGCAATAGTAAGGAAGGACATTAGCTTGGATGATGTGGATGTTGATGTAGAGCTGCGGAATACCAAAGGGCAGAAAACACTCGTGGGAGTTGTGTACAGACCACCAAACAGTAGTAGTGAGGTTGGGGATGGCATCAAACAGGAAATTAGAGATGCGTGCAATAAAGGTACAGCAGTTATCATGGGAGACTTTAATCTCCATATTGATTGGGCTAACCAAACTGGTAGCAATATGGTAGAGGAGGATTTCCTGAAATGTATGAGGGATGGTTTTCTAGACCAATATGTCAAGGAAACAACTAGAGAGCTGGCCATCCTAGATTGGGTGTTGTGTAATGAGAGAGAATTAATTAGCAATCTTGCATATAAATTGTCCAGAAAAAGCAGCAAACCTGAGGACTGGGAGAAATTTAGAATTCGGCAGAGGAAGACAAAGGGTTTAATTAGGAGGGAGAAAATAGAGTATGAGAGTAAGCTTGCAGGGAACAT
The DNA here is from genome assembly GCF_044704955.1 of Pristiophorus japonicus. Lineage (NCBI taxonomy): Eukaryota > Metazoa > Chordata > Chondrichthyes > Pristiophoridae > Pristiophorus > Pristiophorus japonicus. Next base: position 171,216,960 of record NC_091983.1, read on the forward strand.
AAAAACTGACTGCAAAAGCTTTTCCAAATATGTGAAGAGAAAAAGATTAGTGAAGACAAATTAGTGCAATAATTGCAGTCAGAATCAGGTAGGAATTTATAATGGGGAGCAAAGAAATGGCAGACCAATTGAACAAATACTTTGGTTCTGTCTTCATTAAGGAAGACACAAATAACCTTCCGGAAATACTGGGGGACCGAGAGTCAAGCGAGAAGGAGGAACTGAAGAAAATCCTTATTAGTCAGGAAATTGTGAGGGGAAATTGATGGGATTGAAGGCTGATAAATCCCCGGAGCCTGATAGTCTGCATTCCAGAGTACTTAAGGAAGTGGCCCTAGAAATAGTGGATGCATTGGTGAACATTTTCCAACATTCTATAGATTCTGGATCAGTTCCTATGGATTGGAGGCTAGCTAACTAACCCCATTTTAAAAAAAAGGAGGGAGAGAGAAAACATGGAATTATAGATCGGTTAGCCTGACATCGGTAGTGGGGAAAATGTTAGAATCAATAATTAAAGATGTAGTAGCAGCGCATTTGGAAAGCAGTGACAGGATTGGTCCAAGTCAGAATGGATGTATGAAAGGGAAACCATGCTTGACAAATTTTCTAGAATTTTTTGAGGATGAAACATTTTGAGTAGACAAGGGAGAACCAGTGGATGTGGTGTATTTGGACTTTCAAAAGTCTTTTGACAAGGTCCCACACAAGAGATTAGTGTACAAAATTAAAGCATATGGTATTGGGGGTAATGTATTGCCATGGCTAGAGAACTGGTTGGCAGACAGGAAGCAAACAGTAGGAATAAATGGGTCCTTTTCAGAATGGCAGGCAGTTACTAGTGGGGTACCGCAAGGTTCAGTGCTGGGACCCCAGCTATTTACAATATACATTAATGATTCAGACGAAGGAATTGAATGTAATATCTCCAAATTTGCAGATGATACTAAGCTGGGTGACGGTGTGAGCTGTGAGGAGGATGCTAAGAGGCTGCAGGGTGACTTGGACAGGTTAGGTGAGTGGGCAACTGCATGGCAGATGCAGTATAATGTAGATAAATGTGAGGTTATCCACTTTGGTGGCCAAACAGGAAGGCAGAATATTATCTGAATGGTGGCAGATTAGGAAAAGGGGAGGTGCAACAAGACCTGTGTGTCATGGTACATCAGTCATTGAAAGTTGGCATGCAGGTACTGCAGGTGGTGAAGAAGGCAATTAGAAACAAAGAAACATGAAACATAGAAATTAGCTGCAGGAGCAGGTTAGTCGGCCCATATAGCCTGCAGCACCATTCAATAAGATCATGGCTGATCATTCAACCTCAGTACCTCTTTCCTGCTTTCTCTCCATACCCCTTGATCTCTTTGGCCGTAAAGGCCATATCTAACTCCCTTTTGAATATATCTAACGAACTGGCCTCAACAACTTTCTGCGGTAGAGAATTCCACAGGTTAACCACTCTCCTCAACTCGGTCCTAAATGGCTTGCCCCTTATTCTTAGACTGTGACCCCTGGTTCTGGAAATCCCCAGCAACGGGAACATTCGTCCTGCCTCTAACCTGTCCAATCCCGTCAGAATTTTATATGTTTCTATGAGATCCCCTCTCATTCTTCTAAACTCCAGTGGATACAAGGCCAGTTGATCCAGTCTTTCCTCATATGTCACCCTGGCATCCCAGGAATCAATCTGGTGAACCTTAGCTGTACTCACTCAATAGCAAGAATGTCCTTCCTCAGATTAGGGGACCAAAACTGCACATAATATTCCAGGTGTGGCCTCACCAAGGCTCTGTCTAACTGCAGTAAGACCTCCCTGCTCCTATACTCAAATCCCCTAGCTATGAAGGCCAACATGCCATTTGCCTTCTTCACCACCTGCTGTACCTGCATGTCAAACTTCAATGACTGATGTACCATGTCACCCAGGTTTCGTTGCACCTCCCCTTTTCCTAATCTGTCACCATTCAGATAATATTCTATTTTCCTGTTTTTGCCACCAAAGTGGATAACTTCACATTTATCCACATTATACTGCATCTGCCATGCATTTTCCCACTCACCTAACCTGTCCAAGTCACCCTGCAGTCTCTTAGCATCCTCCTCACAGCTCACACTACCACCCAGCTTAGTGTCATCTGCAAATTTGGAGATATTACATTCAATTCCTTCATCTAAATCATTGATGTATATTGTAAATAGCTGGAGTCCCAGCACTGAATCCTGCGGCACCCCACTGGTCACTGCCTGCCATTCTGAAAAGGACCCGTTTATTGCGACTCTCTGCTTCCTGTCTGCCAACCAGTTCTCTATCCACGTCAATACATTACCCTCAATACCATATGCTTTAATTTTGCACACTAATCTCTTGTGTGGGACTTTGTCAAAACCCTTTTGAAAGTCCAAATACACTACATCCACTGGTTCTCTCTTGTCCACTCTACTAGTTACATCTTCAAAAAATTTCAGAAGATTTGTCAAGCATGATTTCCCCTTCATAAATCCATGCTGACTTGGACCGATCCTGTCACTGCTTTCCAAATTACTCTGCTATTTCATCCTTAATAATTGATTCCAACATTTTCCCCACCACTGATGTCAGGCAAACCGGTCTATAATTATTCAATAGAATGTCGGAAAATGATCACCAATGCATCCACTATTTTTAGGGCCACTTCCTTAAGTACTCTGGGATGCTGCGTATCAGGCCCTGGGGATTTATCGGCCTTCAATCTCATCAATTTCCCAAACACAATTTCCTGACTAATAAGGATTTCCTTCAGTTCCTTCTTTTCGCTAGACCCTCGAACCCCTTGTATTTGTGTCTTCCTTTGTGAAGACAGAACCAAAGTTTTTGTTCCATTGTTCTGCCATTTCTTTGTTCCCCATTATAAATTCATCTGATTCTGTCTGCAAAGGACCTACATTGGTTTTAATTAATCTTTTTCTCTTCACATATCTATAGAAACTTTTGCAGTCAGTTTTTATGTTCCCTGCAAGCTTCCTCTCATACTCTATTTTCCCCCTCCTAATTAGACCCATTGTCCTCCTCTGCTGAATTCTAAATTTCTCCCAGTCTTCAGGTTAGCTGCTTTTTCTGGCCAATTTATATGCCTCTTACTTGAATGTATCACTATCCTTAATTTTCCTTGTTAGCCACGGTTGAGCCACCTTCCCCTTTTTACTTTTACTCCAGACAGTGATGTACAATTGCTGAAATTCATCCATGTGATCTTTAAGTGTTTGCCATTGCCTATCCACTGTCAACCCTTTAAGTATCATTTGCCAGTCTATTCTCGCCAATTCACATCTGATACCATTGAAGTTACCTTTCCTTAAGTTCAGGGCCCTAGTCTCTGAATTAACTGTGTCACTCTCCATCTTAATAAAGCATTCTACCATATTATGGTCATTCTTCCCCAGGGGGCCTCGCACAACAAGATTGCTAATTAGTCCTCTCTCATTACACAACACCCAGTTTAGGATGGCCAGCTCTCTAGTTGGTTCCTCGACATATTGGTCTAGACAGCCATCCCTAATACACTGCAGGAAATCCTCCTCCACTGCATTGCTAACAACTTGGTTAACCCAATCTATATGGAGATTAAAGTCGCCCATGATAACTGCTGTACCTCTATTGCACACATTCCTAATTTCTTGTTTGATGCCATCCCCAATCTCACGACTACTGTTTGGTGGTCTGTACACTACTCCCACCAGCGTTTTCTGCCCTTTGGTATTCCGCAGCTCTACCCATACAGATTCCACATCATCCAAGCTAATGTCCTTTCTTACTATTGCGTTAATTTCCTCTTTAACCAGCAATGCCACCCCACCTCCTTTTCCTTTCTGTCTATCCTTCCTGAATGTTGAATACCCCTGGATGTTGAGTTCCCAGCCTTGGTCACCCTGGAGCCATGTCTCCGTAATCTCAATTGTATCATAATCGTTAATAGCTGCCTGCGCAGTTAATTCATCCACCTTATTACTAATACTCCTCGCATTGAGGCACAGAGCCTTCAGGCTTGTCTTTTTAACATTCTTTGTCCTTTTAGAATTTTGCTGTAATGTGGCCCTTTTTGATTTTTGTCTTGGGTTTCTCTGCCCTCCACTTTTACTATTCTCATTTCTATCTTTTGCTTCTGCCCCCATTTTATTTCCCTCTGTCTCTGTGCATAGTTTCACATCCCCCTGCCTTATTAGTTTAACCCCTTCCCAACAGAACGAGCAAACACTCCCCTTAGGACATTGGTTCCGGTCCTGCCAGGTGCGGACCGTCTGGTTTGTATTGGTCCCACCTCCCCCAGAACCGGTTCCAATGTCCCAGGAATTTGAATCCCTCCCTCTTGCACCACTCCTCAAGCCATGTATTAATCCTGCGATTCCTACTCTGACTAGCACATGGCACTGGTAGCAATCCTGAGATTACTACTTTTGAGGTCCTACTTTTTAATTTAACTCCGAGCTCGATAAATTTAGCTTGTAGAACCTCATCCCATTTTTTACCTATATTGTTGGTACCTATATGCACCACGACAACTGGCTGTTCACCCTCCCTCTTCAGAATGCCCTGCAGCCACTCTGAGACATCCTTGACACTTGCACCAGGGAGGCAACATACCATCCTGGAGTCTCGGTTGCGACCGCAGAAATGCCTATCTATCCCCCTTACAATAGAATTCGCTATCACTATAGCTTTCCCACTCTTTTCCCTGCCCTCCTGTGCAGCAGAGCCACCCATGGTGCCATGAACTTGGCTGTTGCTGCCTTCCCCTGATGAGCCACCTTCCCCAACAATATCCAACAATGGTATGTTGGCCTTCATAACAAGAGTATAGGAGCAGGGAGGTCTTACTGCAGTTGTACAGGGCCTTGGTGAGGACACACCTTGAATATTGTGTCCAGTTTTGGTCTCCTAATCTGAGGAAGGACATTCTTGCTATTGAGGGAGTAGAGCTCAGGTTCACCAGACTGATTCCCGGGGTGGCAGGACTGACATATGAATAATGATTGGATCGACTCGGCTTATATTCACTGGAATTTAGAAGAATGAGAGGGGATCTCATAGAAACATATAAAATTCTGACAGGATTGGATAGGTTAGATGCAGGAAGAATGTTCCCGATGTTGGGGAAGTCCAGAACTAGGGCTCACAGTCTAAGGATAAGGGGTAAGCCATTTAGGACCGAGATGAGGAGAAATTTTTCACTCAGAAAATTTTGAACCTGTCGATTTCTCGAGCACAGAAAGTTGTTGAGGCCAGTTCGTTAGATATATTCAAAAGGGAGTTAGATGTGGCCCATACGACTAAAGGGATCAAGGGATATGGAGAGAAAGCAGGAATGGGGTACTGAAGTTGCATGATCAGCCATGATCATATTGAATGGTGGTGCAGGCCTGAGGGGCCGAATGGCCTAATCCTGCACCTATTTTCTATGTTTCAAGCAAAAGCTGGATTTGTTTCTGGCTGCGGCGGAGATTAACTCTAACAGAAGGTCGGTACTGCAGGAAATTTAATGGCTAGAGTGATCTCCTGGGCTAGTTTTGATCACCTAGATGGGTCGGAGAGGAATTTCCCAGATTATTTTCCCCAAATTGACCTGAGGTTTTTAATTTGTTTTTTTTTGCCTCTCCCAGGAGATCACATGGTCACATGGTTTTGGATGGGGTGGAGTATATAAGTTGTGATATACAAGGTATCGCAATTGTGTGGGACAGGCTCGATGGACCAGATGGTCTTTATCTGTCCATTATTGTTCGTATGTTCGTATGTAACATGGACTGCTGCCATTCTCGGCTCCACCCCCGCCTCCCCACCCCCCCCCCCTCCTCCCCACCCCACCTCATCCCTGCAGTCATCGCGCCCCCATCCGCCCAACCTCCTTTCCGCTGGCCAGATCGGCCTCATGCTGCACAATTTTGCTGTGGTCAGAGGTGACTAGCTGCGGCAGGGCTCCTTTTTGGCACATGCAGCTTTGCCGGCTGCATGGTAATGAAGTCCATCCCCCGACTGGCAGGATCAGGCAGCAGGCTAGCATGCTCCGCCGGTCAGCTGCCTGATTGTCAAAATCTACCCTTCTCTCATTATAAAATGGCAGATTTGGGACAAAAGGCTCCAGACAAATTCCCTGGAGCTGATGGCCTACACCCTAGGGTTTCAAAAAAGGTGGCTGCATAAATAGTGAATGCCATGGCTTTGATCTTCCACAATTCTCTGGATTCTAGAATGGTTCTTGTTGATTGGAAGGCAGCAAATGTAACCCCGCTGTTCAAGAAAGGAGGGAGAGAGAAAACGGGGAACGACAGGCCAGTTCGCCTAAAATCAGTAATAGGGAAAACGCTAGAATCTAGTATTAATAATGTGGTACTAGGGCACTTGGAAAATTACAAATATGATTAGACACGGTTTTATAAAAGGTAAGTAGTGCTTGATAAATCTGAGAGTTTTTTGAGGGTATAACTATCAGGATAGATGAAGGGGAACCAATGGATGTAGTATATTTGGATTTTCAGGAAGTATTCGATAAAGTTGTTACACAAGATTAAGGCTCATGAGATTTGGGAGTAATATGTTAGCATGGATTTAGGATTGGTTACCGGACAAAAAATAGAGCGTAAGAATCAATGGGTCATCTTCAGAATGGCAGGGTGCAACCAGTGGAGTGACGCAAGGATCAGTACTTGGGTCCCAGCTATTTACAATCTATATCAATACTTAGATGAGGGGACTGAGTGTAATATATCCAATTTTGCTGTTAGTACAAAGCTAGGTGGGAAAATAAGCTGTGAGGAGGATGCAAAGAGACTGGAAAGGGGATACAGACCGGTTAAGTGATTGGGTAAGAAGATGGCAGATGGAGTATAAAATGGGATAATGTGAAATTATTCACTTTTGTATGAAGAATGCAAAAGCAGAATACTTTTTAAAAGGTGAAAGACTCGTAAATGTTGGTATTCAAAAGTTTTGGGGGTCCTTGTGCACAAATCATGGAAAGTTAATTGTGGGTACAGCAAGTAATTAGGAAGGCAAATGGTATGTTAGCCTTCATTGCAAAGAGGTAGGGGGCCGAAATTCAAGGTCTCAGTAAGACCCGTTACCGCCCATTTGTGGCGGCCATGTGGCAGAATCCCGTGGCTGGCACTTTGTGGACAACTGGCCGCTCCAACCCAAATTCAGGTCGGGAACTTTTTGTCCTGGGCCCGATTCCACCCTAATGCTGATGACAGCCGCAAGCGCTTCATCAGAACATGCACCACCGCTCTCCCTCACTTGAAAAAGATACTGACAGAAATTCACCTCACAAAATCGTTGCCCCGCTGCACGGTGCATCCGACAGCTTTTTCTGTTGGTGCACTTTATCCAGAGTGTGTGCGACCTAGCATCCGATTTCCCGATCGGCTGGCAAGATAGTGCCCACGGGTTCGGCCGGGCCGCCAGCAGGTAACCTGGCACCCCCTCTTGGGTGCCAGCCCACTGGTGGTCCAGTGGCCAAAGATTTAAAATCATTGATTCTCTCCTTTTACCAGATGGGAGAGAGGGTAGTGACGTAGAGTTTTTTGAGGGGTAACTATCAGGATAGACGATGGGGAACCAGTGGATGTAGTATATTTGGATTTTCAGAAGGTATTCAACTCATACGCGCTGTGAAGTCACCACCACTTCACTGCTGATTGATAGAGGTGGAGTCCTGGTCCCGACACAAATTCAACCCCTCGGCCTGCCTTTCTGTCGATCTCCTGCCCCCACTATGACTGACTTCCGAATTTCAAAGTCCTGAAAATCGATCGGACAATCATGGATCCCAGCAGTAAAACCAGGTAAAAAGTCATAAGTACGTCAGCTTTCTGGCATACCTGAATTTCTGCCCCTTGGAGTATAAGAGTAAGGAAATCTTGCAGCAACTCTTCAGGGTGTTATGTATTGAATAAAGAGTCAGACTGGGTACTGTAAGCTCAAAGTAAGGTGTGACCATAGTCCTTTATTACAGATCTCAGAGTGTCTCTCCAGCCTGTGAGGCCTCCTTATATACAGGTGCTCCCAAGGGATTGCGGGATCCCTTGGGACTCCAGGGGATAAGCCCTCTGGTGGTTAGACATGATATTTTCAGGTTTACATACATAACAACACACACCCCCAAAGTCAATAATGTAACTATTTACAATGTGAGTCGATCTGGGGCCTTCCTTTCCCTGGTTGATCGTCTCGGTGCAAATGCTGGTTTTGGTGAATCGTTTGTTGGGCCCTCGCTGGGCTGCTGCGCAGTTGGCCATGCTGGGCTGATGGGGGTGGTGAGTCCTGCTGGGCTGCTGCGGGTGATGGGTTCTGCTTTGTGGTCAACTGCTGGGTCGGTTGCCACTTGGGTGTGTGTTGGAGGGTCGAAAAAGGTGGAGTCTATTGTGGGTTGTTGTGGAAACATAGAAACATAGAAAATAGGTGCAGGAGTAGGCCATTCGGCCCTTCTAGCCTGCACCGCCATTCAATGAGTTCATGGCTGAACATTCAACTTCAGTACCCCATTCCTGCTTTCTCGCCATACCCCTTGATCCCCCTAGCAGTAAGGACCTCATCTAACTCCTTTTTGAATATATTTAGTGAATTGGCCTCAACAACTTTCTGTGGTAGAGAATTCCACAGGTTCACCACTCTCTGGGTGAAGAAGTTCCTCCGCATCTCGGTCCTAAATGGCTTACCCCTTATCCTTAGACTGTGACCCCTGGTTCTGGACTTCCCCAACATTGAGAACATTCTTCCTGCATCTAACCTGTCTAACCCCGTCAGAATTTTATATGTTTCTATGAGGTCCCCTCTCATTCTTCTGAACTCCAGTGAATACAAGCCCAGTTGATCCAGTCTTTCTTGATAGGTCAGTCTCGCCATCCCGGGAATCAGTCTGGTGAACCTTCGCTGCACTCCCTCAATAGCAAGAATGTCCTTCCTCAGGTTAGGAGACCAAAACTGTACACAATACTCCAGGTGTGGCCTCACCAATGCCCTGTACAACTGTAGCAACACCTCCCTGCCCCTGTACTCAAATCCCCTTGCTATGAAGGCCAACATGCCATTTGCTTTCTTAACCGCCTGCTGCACCTGCATGCCAACCTTCAATGACTGATGTACCATGACACCCAGGTCTCTTTGCACCTCCCCTTTTCCTAATCTGTCACCATTCAGATAATAGTCTGTCTCTCTGTTTTTACCACCAAAGTGGATAACCTCACATTTATCCACATTATACTTCATCTGCCATGCATTTGCCCACTCACCTAACCTATCCAAGTCGCTCTGCAGCCTCACAGCATCCTCCTCGCAGCTCACACTGCCACCCAACTTAGTGTCATCCGCAAATTTGGAGATACTACATTTAATCCCCTCATCTAAATCATTAATGTACAGTGTAAACAGCTGGGGCCCCAGCACAGAACCTTGCGGTACCCCACTAGTCACTGCCTGCCATTCTGAAAAGTACCCATTTACTCCTACTCTTTGCTTCCTGTCTGACAACCAGTTCTCAATCCACGTCAGTACACTACCCCCAATCCCATGTGCTCTAACTTTGCACATCAATCTCTTGTGTGGGACCTTATCGAACGCCTTCTGAAAGTCCAAATATACCACATCAACTGGTTCTCCCTTATCCACTCTACTGGAAACATCCTCAAAAAATTCCAGAAGATTTGTCAAGCATGATTTCCCTTTCACAAATCCATGCTGACTTGGACCTATCATGTCACCTCTTTCCAAATGCACTGCTATGACATCCTTAATAATTGATTCCATCATTTTACCCACTACCGATGTCAGGCTGACCGGTCTATAATTCCCTGTTTTCTCTCTCCCTCCTTTTTTAAAAAGTGGGGTTACATTGGCTACCCTCCACTCCATAGGAACTGATCCAGAGTCAATGGAATGTTGGAAAATGACTGTCAACGCATCCACTATTTCCAAGGCCACCTCCTTAAGTACTCTGGGATGCAGTCCATCAGGCCCTGGGGATTTATCGGCCTTCAATCCCATCAATTTCCCCAACACAATTTCCCGGCTAATAAGGATTTCCCTCAGTTCCTCCTCCTTACTAGAGTTGGGTTTGGTCCAAGTGTTTCCTGCAGGTGAGTCCATTTGAGAGTTTGACCATAAACACCCTACTTCCGTCTTTGTCAAAAACAGTGCCAGGAAGCCACTTGGGACCTTGTCCATAGTTCAACACAAATACAGGATCATTTATCTCAATTTTGCGTGACACATTTGGGCGATCATGATATGTATTTTGTTGAAGCCGCCTGCTCTCTACCTGTTCGTGTAGATCAGGGTGTATGAACGAGAGCCTTGTCTTAAATACCCTTTTCATGAGCAGTTCAGCGGGAGGGACCCCAGTGAGCGAGTGGGGGCTTGTGCAGTAACTAAGCAGGACTCGGGATAAGTGAGTCTGCAGTGAGCCTTCAGTTACCCTTTTCAAGCTCTGCTTGATTGTTTGAACTGCTCATTCTGCCTGACTGTTGGACGCTGGCTTAAACGGGGCAGATGTGACATGTTTGACCCCATTGCGGGCCATGAACTCCTTGAACTCAGCACTGGAAAAGCACGGCCCATTGTCACTTACCAGGATGTAAGGCAGGCTGTGCCTGGCAAACATGGCCTGTAGGCTTTCAATGGTGGCAACGGATGTGCTTGCCGACATTATCACACATTCAATCCACTTGCAGTATGCATCTACAACCACTAAAAACATTTTTCCCAAGAATGGGCCTGCATAGTCGACATGAACCTTAGAACACGGTTTGGAGGACCAGGACCATAAACTTAGTGGTGCCTCCCTGGGTGCATTGCTTAACTGCGAACATGTATTACATTTGTGCACACAGGACTCTAAGTCTGCATCGATACCGGGCCACCACACGTAGAATCTGGCTATCGCTTTCATCATTACAATGCCTGGGTGGGTACTGTGGAGATCACTAATGAAAGTGTCCCTGCCCTTTTTTGGCACAACTACCCGATTACCCCATAAGAGGCAGTCTGCCTGTATAGACATTTCATCTATGCGCCGCTGGTACAGCTTTATTTCTTCCTGCATCTCTAATGGGACACTAGACCAACTCCCGTGGAGCACACAGTTTTTTTTACTAAGGACAGTAAGGAGTCCTGGCTCGTCCACATTCTAATCTGTCAGGCGGTAACAGGCTCACTCTCGAATGTTTCCATTACCATAACTAAAGCTGCGGGCTGTGCCATCTCCACCTCGGTGGTGGGCAATGGTAGCCTACTGAGAACATCGGCACAGTTTTCTGTGCCTGGCCTGTTGCAGATGGTGTAGTTGTATGCGGACAACGTGAACGCCCATCTCTGGATGCGGGCCACATCGTATTTATCCCTTATTTTCAGAAAAGAGGGATATAAGCGGCTTATGGTCAGTTACCAATTCAAATTTGAGCCCGAACAGATATTGATGCATTTTCTTTACCCTGTAAACACACGCTAACGCTTCTTTTTCGATCATACTGTAGGCCCTCTCGGCCTTAGACAGACTTCTGGATGCATAAGCAACCGGTTGCAATTTCCCAATTCATTAGCTTGTTGCAATACACACCAGACCCCGTACAACGAAGCATCACATGCTAGTACCAAACGTTTACATGGATCATACAACACAAGCAATTTGTTTGAACATAACAGCTTCCTAGCTTTCTCAAAGGCATTTTCTTGGCTTTTACCCCATACCAATTCATCTCCTTTATGCAGTAAAGAGTGCAGGGGTTCTAACAATGTGCTAAGATCCAGTAAGAGTATAGTTCAGGAGTCCTAGAAACGACCGCAGCTCCGTCACGTTCTGTGGTCTTGGTGCGTTCTTGATTGCCTCCATCTTTGAATCGGTGGACCTGATGGTGTCCGCCGTGAGTCTTCTCCCCAGGAACTCCACTTCAGGTGCCATGAAAATGCACTTCGAGCGTTTTAGCCTGAGCCCTACACGATTAATCCGACTAACAACCTCCTCCAGGTTCTGCAGGTGCTCAACGGTGTCCAGACCTGTAACCAAGATGTCGTCCTGGAAGACCACGGTGCGCGAGACCGACTTCAGCAAGCTTACCATGTTCCTCTGGAATATCGCCGCAGCCAATCGAATCCCAAACGGGCATCTGTTGTAAATGAAGAGACCTTTGTGCGTGTTGATGCAGGTGAAGCCTTTCGATGATTCCTCCAGCTCCTGTGTCATGTAGGCCGAGGTCAAGTCCAGCTTCGTGAATGTTTTCCCTCCCACCAGGGTCGCAAATAGATCATCTGCCTTCAGTAGCGGGTATTGATCCTGCAGTAAGAAATGATTGATAGTTACTTTGTAATCACCACAGATTCTGATGGTGCCATCTCCATTGAGGACTGGAACAATCGGACTGGCCAACTCATTGAATTCGATCGGCGAAATGATGCCCTCTCGTTGCAGCCTGTCCAGTTCAATCTCCACCCTCTTATCATGTAAGGTACTGCTCTCGCCTTGTGATGGATGGGTCGTGCCCCCAGGAATCAAATGGATCTGCACTTTTGCTCCTTGGAATTTCCCGATGCCTGGTTCGAACAGCGAGGGGAACTTGTTTAGGACCTGGGTACATGAGGTGTTGTCGACGGACAAAAGCGCTCGGGCATCATCCCAGTTCCAGCATATCTTTCCTAGCCAGCTCCTGCATGGGGCCATCGCCCGGTACCACCCTGAGTGGTAAATCGTGTACCACTCCATCGTAGGAGACCTTTATGGTAGCACCAGGTGTCCATTTAATCCAACCTTCAGCATTATCGGGGGACACTTTGTGGTAAATATTTGCACCCCATATACCTCTGCCTCCTCAGTCTGGGGCTCTGGTTCGTCATGATCCACCGTGGATCTGTCCTCTTCTACAACATGGTGGTTTGCAGGATTGGCAGGGTTTGCAGCTTGCCTGCACACTCGTTGGAGGTGTCCCATTGTTCCATAGCCCTTGCAAATGTATCCTTTGAAACGGCATGCATGGAAACAATAATCACCCCCGCAGCGCCAACAAGGTGTTATTTGCCTTGTATTCACCACCCTTGATGGTGGACTCTGAGTCATCTGCGGATGTGCAGCCGCATGCGTGTAAGTCCTGCCATGTACATTTTGATTCGAAAATAACGTTACTTTGTTCACAGTACTTGCAGCAGCACTCGTGTGCTGAGAAATTTGTTTGGTATTGTCACTGGTGGAGATAAATGCCTGGGCCATCGCTATGGCTTTCTTCAAGGTTGGGTTCTCCACAGTCAAAAGTTTGCGAAGTATTATTTCATGGCTAATGCCAAGTGCAAAGAAGTCCCTGTGCATGTGCTCCAAGTGTCCTTCAAATTTGCAATGTCCTGCAAAGCGCCTTAGCTCAGCGACATAGCTCGCCACTTCCTGACCTTCAGACCTCTTGTACGTGGAGTACCGGTACCTCGCTATCAGAACGCTTTCCTTCGGGTTTAGATGCTCCCGGACCAGTGTGCACAACTCATCGTATGACTTGTCTGTGGGTTTCGCTGGAGTGAGCAGATTTTTCATGAGGCCATATGTTGGTGCCCCGCAAACGGTGAGGAGGATCGCCCTTCATTTGGCAGTGTTCGCTTCTCCTTCCAGCTCGCTGGCCACGAAGTATTGGTCGAGTCGCTCCACGAAGGTTTCCCAATCATCTCTCTCCGAAAATTTCTCCAGGATGCCCACGGTTCTCTGCATTGTTGCGGTGGGGTTCGTCATTTGCATCTCATCGCCAGTTGTTATGTCTTGAATAAAGAGTCAGACTAGGTACTGCAAGCTCAAAGTAAGGTGTGACCGTAGTCCTTTATTACAGATCTCAGAGTGCCTCTCCAGCCTGTGAGGCCTCCTTTTATACAGGTGCTCCCAAGGGATTGTGGGATTTCTTGGGACTCCAGGGGATAGACATGGTTAGACATGGTATTTACAGGTTTGCATACATAACACAGGGCTTTGGTTAGACCACACGGAGTACTGTGCACAGTTTTGATCTCCTTAGTAAGGATATACATGCCTTAGAGATGGTACGACGAAGGTTCACTAGATTGATTCCAGGGATGAGAGGGCTGCCCTATGAGGAGAGATTGTGTAGAATGGGCCTATACTCTCTGGAGTTTAGAAGAATGAGAGGTGACCTCATTGAAACGCATAAAATTGTTAGAGGACTTGACAGGGTAGATGCTGAGAGGCTGTTTTCCCTGGCTGGAGAGTCTAGAACTAGGGGTCATAGTTCCAGTATAAGGGGTCAGCCATTTAAGACTGAGATGAGGAGAAATTTCTTGGCTCAAAGATTTGTGAATCTTTGGAATTCTCTACCCAAAGGGTTGTGAATGCTGAATTGTTGAGTATATTCAAGGCTGAGACAGATAGATTTTTGGTCTCCAGGGGAATCAAGGGATCTGGGGATAGGGCAGAAAAGTGAAGTTGAGGTCAAAGATCAGCCATGATCTTATTGAATAGTAGAACAGGCTCGATAGGCCGCATGGCCTATTCCTGCTCCTATTTCTTATGTTTCTTATGTAAGGTGGCAGTCGGCTGAGCACTGTGTATAGTATCTGTAAGATCAGCAAACAGATGAGGGAGAAGATGGCACACTATAAGGAAACTAGCATGGTAAGCTTATCCAACAAAGCCCTGCATTGGGCTAATGGCACAAGATTACATGCCACGATATTTTGTCTTTCAACCCACCTCAAATGGCCCTTCGCCCATGCCATGCTTTCACAAAACCTTACACCTCAATGCATTTTATGAATATGCATAACTCAGTAGCGCACACATCCAGGTGGAAGTTACATTTGAAAGCCTTGCCACATCACATCTTCCAAGGGCTTAATACATGTTGGAGCACAAATGCAGTCACTTACTGACATTCAAGATGGACTTTTGATTGGGCAGCCTCGGGCGACCACTTGTACTTGGAGAATGCAGTAGCGTGGTGACATTGGGCAGCTGTGCAATGCTACTATGCAGGAAAGGAGATGAATGTATAGGGCATGCTGACTGATGCATCAATCACCTGTTTGATTTCTCAGCAGCACGGCAGCTAATAGCCCAGTGCTAACTGGCAATGGTCCACAAGAATAACAGTTTGAAGTCAGTGCTTGCCCAGTGCCCAAAGGTGTCCTTGTTGCAGATGGCATAACTCTGCAACAGGCACCTTGCTGACCCACAGGAAGTTGAGGCAGTTGTCCTTGATCTTTTGACAGGTGAATCTGCCATGGTCCGCATCAATGCTCTGTGGCTTCGTGACCTCTGGCATCTCTTTGGCATCCTTCCTTCACCTTGTCCCACTTAAACTATCAAATATTACTTCTAAGGCATTTTAAGACAAAATTACCACAATCATAGAATCATAGAGTCATACAGCTCAGAAGGAGGCCATTCGACCCAGCTCTCTGAAAGAGCTATCCAATTAGTCCCACTCTCATGTCCCTTCTCCACAGCCCAGCATTTTCTTTCCCTTTTTGTAAGTAGATATCCAATTCCCTTTTTGAAGTTACTACTGAATCAGCTCCTACCACCCTTTCAAGCAATGCATTCCAGACCAAAATAACTCACTGAGTAAAAAATATCTCTATCCCTGCCCTGTCTTTTTTGCCAATTATCTTAAATCTGTGTTCTATTGCAACTGCCCCTTCTGTCAGTGGAAACATAGAATTATAAAAATATACAGCACAGAAACAGACTATTTGGCCCAACCAGTCGAAACTGGCCTTTATGCTCCACTCCAGCCTCCGCTCATCTAACTCTATCAGCATAACCCTCCATTCCCTTCTCCCCATATGCTTATCTAGCCTCCCATTAAATGCATCTATACTATTCGCCTCAATCACTTTCTGTGGTAGCGAATTCCACATTATCACCATTCTCTCAGTAAAGATGTTCCTTCTCAATTCCCTATTTGATTTCTTGGTGACTATCTTATAATGATGGCCTCTAGTTTTGCTCTTCCCCACAAATAGATTTGCAGTCAGAGGCTTCCCACAGGGAAATGCCTCTGATCCTAGTGGTCTGGGAGGTACAGAGATTTGTGGTCCTCAGCCTCTCCGGTGTACCCGCGGGTAGAGGCCCACATATCCCACAGGCGTATGCAGTTTGCAAACGCCCCTGGGATTACGTGGGCCAGCCCAGCCCAGCTTATGGGCATTCCATATGTACGGGAACCCCGTTAACATGAATGGGAATACTTCCAAAAATACATCTACACATCAAATAAATAAAAAAAGCATTAAATGTCATTTTAATTAATTTTAAATATATAATTAAATATTTAAAACAAGAATTTAGGGCCCGAAATTGATGGCCTTACCACCCACTGCCGTCGACTGCTGCCGACATTCCTCTTGAAGTTGCGCCCAGTGCCACTTCTCATTTGGTGTGGATCAGGTGGGAGGGGAGAACCGCCGGGAACCACCCACTGACATCAGGGGACAGCTGAGTGGCGCAACTGACCTCCCGCCTGCCGAGATGCCATATTTGTTAATTATTTATGCTTGAGGTCACCAGACACCAGGGGGTGCCACCTTCGGAGGTCATCGGGCTGTAGGTGCGCATGCACGGTCACTGGTATATAAGCGTGGGTACCATGTCACGAGGGTTAATTTGGGCGCAAATAAAGTTGGATCAGGTTTACACCTGAGGCAGTTTACGGTAACAAGTCTTGAGTCATTACATTCATTACATTTGGCGACGAGGTAACTTAAGAACCTTCGCATGTACCATGGGCACTATTGGAATTCTGGAGAGATTCACGGATGGTGAAGATTGGGCGTATTTTATCGACCGCCTGGATCAGTATTTTGTGGCCAACAAAATGGAGGGAGATGCTGAAGCAGTTTGGCGCAGAGCGGTTTTCCTCACCGTTTGTGGTCCAAAAATTTATGGCCTCATGAAGAATCTTGTTTCGCCTTTATGTCCAACGGTCAAATAATATGGGGATTTATGTGCTTTGGTGCGCGATCAACCTAAGCCAAAAGAGGGGATCATCATCTCACGCTATCGCTTCTACACGCATGTTCGTGCTGAGGGCCAAGATGTGTTGGGATTCATCGCCGACCTGCGGCGTCTTGCTGAGCCGTGTAAGTTTGGGAACGTGTTGAAGGACATGCTGTGAGATTTCTTCGTGATAGGCATCAACCATTATGTGATTCATCAGAAAGTTATTGGCTGAAGAGAAGCTGGATTTGAGCAAGGCCATCACGACTGCCTAGGCATGCATGACGACTGATGATAATTTGAGGCAGATATCATCGAGGAGTCGGAGCTCTATGGCAAGTACTGTATGTGTCGTCGTCTGGCAGAGCTGCTTATGGCAGGGCCTACTCGACTGCTTATGTGAAACCTGTAGCTGCTCAAAGTCCGCCAACTGGTACGAATCCGATTTCACCCTGTTGGCATTGTGGGGGCAATCATCGGCCTCATCAGTGTCGGTTTAAACAGTGTTCCTGTAATGGCTGTTCGAAAGTGGGGCATCTGCAGAGAATGTGCCCACAACTGAGCAAGCGTGCTGCCGCTCCTCACATTGCTGATGATGACCAGTCCAGAGCTAGCCCGGATACACAACCCGAGGAGGAAGTGTATGGTCTGTATTCATCCTTGGGAAAGAGCCAGCCGATAATCGTTAAGGAGAAGCTGAATGGCATGCCAATGGAGCTGGACATGGGTGCGAATCAGTCGATAATGAGCAAGAGGACATTCGACAAGCTGTGGGACACTGAGGCTGTGAAGCCTAAGCTGAGTCCAGTCAATGCCAAGTTGCGTACTTACATTAAGGAACTCATACCGGTGATTGGCAGTGCAGTAGTCAAGGTGTCATATGATGGTGTGGTTCATGATCTACCATTATGGATCATCCCAGGTAATGGTCCAATGCTGTTTGACAAGAATTGGCTCAAGAAATCAAGAAAAAAAAGGGGGCAGACAAAAGGCAGGTAACTATAGGCCGGTTAGTTTAACATCTGTAGTGGGGAAAATGCTTGAAGCTATCATTAAGGAAGAAATAGCGGGACATCTAGATAGGAATAGTGCAATCAAGCAGACGCAACATGGATTCATGAAGGGGAAATCATGTTTAACTAATTTACTGGAATTCTTTGAGGATATAACGAGCATGGTGGATAGAGGTGTACCGATGGATGTGGTGCATTTAGATTTCCAAAAGGCATTCGATAAGGTGCCACACAAAAGGTTACTGCAGAAGATAAAGGTACGCAGAGTCAGAGGAAATGTATTCGCATGGATCGAAAATTGGCTGGCTAACAGAAAGCAGAGAGTCGGGATAAATGGGTCCTTTTCGGGTTGGAAATTGGTGGTTAGTGGTGTGCCACAGGGATCGGTGCTGGGTCCACAACTGTTTACAATATACATAGATGACCTGGAAGAGGGGACAGAGTGCAGTGTAACAAAATTTGCAGATGACGCAAAGATTAGTGGGAAAGCGGGTTGTGTAGAGGACACAGAGAGGCTGCAAAGAGATTTAGATAGGTTAAGCGAATGGGCTAAGGTTTGGCAGATGGAATACAATGTCGGAAAGTGTGAGGTCATCCACCTTGGAAAAATAAACAGTAAAAGGGAATATTATTTGAATGGGGAGAAATTACAACATGCTGCGGTGCAGAGGGACCTGTGGGTCCTTGTGCATGAATCCCAAAAAGTTAGTTTGCAGGTGCAGCAGGTAATCAGGAAGGCGAATGGAATGTTGGCCTTCATTGCGAGAGGGAGGTCTTGCTGCAACTGTATAGGGTATTGATGAGGCTGCACCTGGAGTACTGCGTGCAGTACTTACTTAAGGAAGGATATACTAGCTTTGGAGGGGGTACAGAGACGATTCACTCGGCTGATTCCGGAGATGAGGGGGTTACCTTATGATGATAGATTGAGTAGACTGGGTCTTTACTCATTGGAGTTCAGAAGGATGAGGGGTGATCTTATAGAAACATTTAAGATAATGAAAGGGATAGACAAGATAGAGGCAGAGAGTTGTTTCCACTGGTCGGGGAGACTAGAACTAGGGGGCACAGCCTCAAAATACGGGGGAGCCGATTTAAAACCGAGTTGAGAAGGAATTTCTTCTCCCAGAGGGTTGTGAATCTGTGGAATTCTATGCCCAAGGAAGAAGTTGAGGCTAGCTCATTGAATGTATTCAAATCACAGATAGATAGATTTTTAACCAATAAGGGAATTAAGGGTTATGGGGAGCGGGCGGGTAAGTGGAGCTGAGTCCACGGCCAGATCAGCCATGATCTTGTTGAATGGCGGAGCAGGCTCGAGGGGTTAAATGGCCTACTCCTGTTCCTAATTCTTATGTTCTTATAAGTGGAATTCGAATGAAATCAAAGCATTGTCATTGGTGGGTGACACTTCGTGTGCTCAAGTGTTGAAGAAGTTTCCTTCTTTATTTGAACCGGGCATTGGTAATTTTACTGGAACCAAGGTGCAGATTCACCTGGATTCGGATGCAAGGCCTGTCTATCATAAGGCTCGGTCTGTTCCCTACATGATGAGGGAGAAGGTTGAAATTGAGCTTGACAGACTCCAACGGTCGAGTTTAACGAGTGGGCCATTCCTATTGTTCCTGTGTTGAACAGTGATGGCACTATCAGGATTTGTGGAGACTACAAGGTTATGATTAACCAATTTTCGAAACAGGATCAGTACCCATTACCGAAGGCTGATGACCTGTTCGCTATGCTTGCTGGTGGAAAGTCGTTCATTAAACTGGATCTGA
Organism: Pristiophorus japonicus; assembly: GCF_044704955.1. Taxonomy (NCBI): domain Eukaryota; kingdom Metazoa; phylum Chordata; class Chondrichthyes; family Pristiophoridae; genus Pristiophorus; species Pristiophorus japonicus. The sequence goes on from NC_091983.1 coordinate 171,236,694, forward strand.
TGTCGGCCTATATGACACAGGAGCTTGTCAACACTTCGAAGAAACTCACCTGCAGCAACACCCATAAAGGACTGTTTGTCTACAACAGGTATCCTTTTGGAATTTGTTCGGTTGTAGCCATATTTCAGAGGAATATGGAGAGTCTACTGAAGTCCATTCCTAGAACTGTCATATTTCAAGATGACACAGATCGCAGGTCACGACACTACTGAAAATCTGAACAATTTTGAATAAGTCCTACATCGTCTGGACAAAGTGGGACTAAGGCTGAAACATTCAAAGTGTGTCTTCATGGCACCTGAAGTTGAATTCCTGGGGAGAAAGATTGCTGCTGATGGCATCAGACCTACTGATTCCAAAACCAAGGCCATCAAAAATGCACCCAGGCCTCAGAATGTGACGGAGCTGCGTTCATTCCTTGGGCTACTCAACTACTTTGGTAATTTCTTACCCAGATTGAGCACTTTATTAGAGTCACTGCACGTGCGACTCAGAAAAGGCGACAACTGGATCTGGGGTGTGTCTCAAGATAGAGCCTTTTGAGAAAGCTAAGAATCTGCTCTGTTCAAACAAGTTGCTTGTTCATTATGATCTGTGTAAGCGTCTTGTATTTTCCTGTGATGCTTCATTATATGGGGTTGGCAGTGTACTCCAACAAGCAAATGAGTCGGGTAAGCTACAACCTGTTGCATATGCTTCAAGAAATTTGTCAAAGGCGGAAAGAGCTTACAGCATGGTAGAAAACGAAGCTTTAGCTTGTGTGTATGGGGTCAAAAAGATGCATCATTACGTGTTTGGTCTTCGTTTTGATCACAAGCCACTCATTTCATTGTTTTTGGAAAACAAAGGGGTTAATACTAATGCATCGTCCCATATCCAGAGGTGGGCTTGACATTGTCTGCCTGTGATTATGTTATTCGTCATAAACCTGGCACTGAGAATTGTGCCGATGCACTGAGTCGGCTGCCGTTGCCCACACCTGAGGTGGAGATGCCTCAACCTGCAGATCTACTGTTAGTAATGGATGCTTTTGAGAGTGAAGGAACTCCTGTCACTGCTCAACAAGTTAGGATCTGGACCAGCCATGACCTATTTTATCGATTGTGAAACGTTGTGTCCTCAGTGGTGATTGGTCTGCAATACCTATGGAAATGTGTGATGAGACCAAATCTTACATCCATCGCAAAGATGAACTATCCATTCAGTCAGATTGTCTACTGTGGGGCAATCGTGTTATCATGCCTAAGAAAGGTAGAGAGAAATTTGTATGTGAATGACACTCATCCTGGTATTGTCATGATGAAAGCCATTGCTAGGGCTCATTTATGGTGGCCTGGAATTGACTCTGATCTGGAATCATGTGCGCATCAGTGCAATACTTGCATGCAGCTAAGTAAAGTACCAGCGGAATCTCAGCTGAGTCTTTGGTCGTGGCCATCTAAACCATGGTCAAGGATCCACATCGATTTTGTGGGCCCTTTCCTGGGAAAGATGTTTTTTGTTGTGGTGGATGCATATTCAAAGTGGATAGAATGTATTATTATGTCATCCAGTACATCTACAGCTACTATTGAGAGCCTTCATGTCATGTTTGCTACTCATGGTTTGCCTGACATTGTTGTGAGTGACAACAGATCTTGCTTCACAAGTCTGGAGTTTCAAGAGTTCATGAAACTCAATGGTATTAAACATGTGAGATCAGCCTCATTCAAACCTGCTTCTAATGGTCAAACAGTGTGTGCTTTTCAAATGATCAAGCAGAATATGAAACATGTAACTCAGGATTCATTGCAGACTTGCTTGTCGTATATACTGCTCAGTGACAGGACCAGACCTCATATGCTTACTGGGGTCTCCCCTGCTGAACTACTGATGAAGAGAAGTCTCAAGACCAAGCTCTCTCTTGTTCATCCCGATTTGAATGATCGTGTTGAAAACAGATGTCAAAGTCAGCAAGGGTATCATGATCGTGCTACTGTGTCACGTGATAGCTCTGTCAACGATCCGGTTTATGTACTGAACTATGGTCAAGGTCCAAAGTGGATCGCCGGTACTGTTACAGTCAAGGAGGGTAACAGAGTGTTTATTGTCGTGCTCAAGAATGGGCAAACATGCAGGAAACATATTGATCAGATAAAACTGCGGCACACGGATGAACTGGAACCGCTTGAGGAAGATGCAGTCGGTGACCAACCAACCAATGTTCATTCATCAGAGGACTGTGCTGGCATTATTGAAACTGGACCTCCAGTCCCTGATGTGGTCATTACCACTTCCATCAGATCGGTTACTCAGCCTTCAGTCACAACTGACTCAGAACGCTCGCCTAGAACTGAAGTTGAACTGAGACGATCAACTCGTGAGCGGAAAGTCCCAGACCGTCTTAATTTGTAAAAAGACTGATATTAAGATCTTGAAAGGGAATGTTGTTATGTATTTATGCTTGGGGTCACCAGACACCAGGGGGTGCCACTGTCGGAGGTCATCAGGCTGTACTCATGCGTGTGCAGTCACTGGTATATAAGCGCGGGTACCATGTCATGTGGGTTACTTTGGGCGCGAATAAAGTTGTAGCAGGTTTACACCTGAGGCAGTTTACAGTAACAAGTCTTGTGAGTCATTACATTCATTACAATATTGGTGTGGGCGGGAGTCGGCGCCACAACGGGGAAGGACTACTGGTTGGAGAATGTTCGATCCCCGCCGGTGAGTATGAAGAGCTGAAAAAAAAGTTTATTAGGGTAACAGAGTCCCATGATTTTTATTCTTTTTTTAAACTGATTTCCCTAATTTGTTTGCATATTTCTTCCTCCACCTTCCTTCCACTAATAGGTATTCATTAGACTACCCTTGTAGTGTAATTGATCCTTTATTATCTTTTATCTCTATCCACATAGATTATAATTCTGTTTTACTGATGGCTGTGACACTTTTACCTACTGCCACTGAGACGTCCAGTGGTCGCGAAAGGCACTATATAAGTCTTTCTTTCTTTGCCATTATATTATCTCTAATAAGTACAGTTACTCTACCTCCTCTTTCTCCCTTTCTATATTTTTCAAATATGTTATACCTGGCAATGTTAAATCCCCAGCCTTGATTTTTCTGTAACCATGTTTCAGTAATTACTACTATATATGATTCCTCGCAACGTATTATTGCCTCCAGTTTCTCTGTATATTACGGACACTGTGTGCATTGCTGTACAGGCGGTTTAACTCATTTTTAAATGCAGTTCTTCTCACTTTATTTTTAGCCATCTTTTTACACTCCGGTTTTATAACTCTATTATTTATTTAGTCTTAGTTTAGACTTCCCTATGCTCTCCTTTCCTGTTTTGTTTATAGTTACACAGTTTAAGGAATAAAGATATGGCCAAATTCTTTTCTGAAATAAATATGAAAAATTAAAATACCAAAAATATGTAAATCAATCTGTATCAAAGCAGATTTTTTTTTTAATTCGAAGCATTTGCCCTTTTAAGAAAGTCCTGTGCCCATAGAACTTCCCTCGCCCCATTCCAAATGGGAACATTATGCTTTATGCTGCTATATTCTCAATTAATTAGTTTTGCATGAAACCCAAGGCTTTCATGAAGCTTGCTCATGACTTGAACATAAGCTCTCAGCACGACAGGTAATTCCCCACCGTATTACACTGCTCGAGCTCTTGCCCCATATAATGCAGTGCTACTCCAGCTTAGGAGTGCCTTTTCAGTCCCAGTATGTTTTTGTGGAACTAACAAGGTAGACTGGCAAACTCTCATTAAAATGTGATTGGATCATGCAAGTTTCATGAGTTAGCCATTCCTCCGACACAAATAAACTCTGAAAGATGTGAATTCTTAAATCCCATTCACCCTAAAGTCATAAATAATTAAACAAAAATCTCTCAAATCATTTCATTGTCAACCGTTGATTGGACATGCAAATATAAACAATCCAATTAAGTGCGCACATATCCTGGCTTTTATTTAATGAGGACAATCTGACAAATGAAATCATCTAAATTTGCAGCACAGTGTCATGATTAACTACCATGAGTTGTACTTTGCACCTCACTGTAGGGTTTATTCAGTTATATTTAATAAACATTTAAATACTAAATATGAGTCATCTGGGTGGTTGTAATAAGAGCTAATCTGGGTTTATAAAGTAAATATTGTTCAATCTAAGAACCTCTTGTACTCAGCAGCCAAGATTTGCTTCCATCTAGATCGCTGCAATGAAAATGTGTTTGCGTGACATTTCATTCCAAAACAAATATATCTGTCTCTTTTATCCCCATTCACCAAGGCATGTCTCCCTTCTGCTGGAGGTATAGAAGGCTTTAACATGCACTATACAGATGCTGTTAACTCAACTGTATTACTTTCAAAGGTGTCAGGGTTGGTACTACCATATTCTGACCAATGATGAATGATGTATTAGTGGTGTGTATTGAAAAATGTATCATTGGTTAGGTAAACACAATTTTAAAAGAATTACAAGGATCCGACTCAATGGCCCACTTGTCCACAATTCACCTTTCTCGATTTTTAAAATGTGAAATATTTACTTGAGGCTACATTTGGAATATTCCATGCAATTTTAGTCATTCTGACTTCAAAAGGACAATGATTAATTGGAGAAAAGTGACCTGGCTGGCTCTGCAAATTGAGCTACAGATTATGAAGATAGTTCTGCAAAAGGACATAGACAGGCTAAGTGAGTGGCCAAAAATTTGGCAGATGGAGTATAATGTTGGAAAGTGTGAGGTCATGCACTTTGGCAGAAAAAAATCAAAGAGTAAGTTATTATTTAATGGAGAAAGATTGCAAATTGCTGCAGTACAATGGGACCTGTGGGTACTTGTGCATGAAACACAAAAGGATAGTATGCAGGTACAGCAAGTGATCAGGAAGGTCAATGGAATCTTGGCCTTTATTGCAAAGGGGATGGAATAAAAAAGCAGGGAAGTCTTGCTACAGTTATACAGGGTATTGGTGAGGCCATACCTGGAATACTGCGTGCAGTTTTGGTTTCCATATTTATGAAAGGATATACTCATGTTGAAGGCAGTTTAGAGAAGGTTCATTAGGTTGATTCCGGAGATGAGGGGGTTGACTTATGAGGAAAGGTTGAGTAGGTTGGGCCTCTACTCATTGGAATTCAGAAGAATGCGAGGTGATCTTATCGAAACATATAAGATTATGAGGGGGCTTAATAAGGTGGATGCAGAGAGGCTGTTTCCACTGATAAGGGAGACTAGAACTAGAGGGCATGATCTTAGAATAAAGAGCCACCCATTTAAAACCGAGATGAGGAGAAATTTCTTCTCTCAAAGGATTGTGGATCTGTGGAATTCGCTGCCTCAAAGAGCTGTGGAAGCTGCGACATTGAATAAATTAAAGACAGAAATAGACAGTTTCTTAAATGATAAGGGAATAAGGGGTCATAGGGAGTGGGCAGGGAAGTGGAACTGAGTCCATGATCAGATCAGCCATGATCTTATTGAATGGCAGAGCAGGCTCGAGGGGCCTATTTCTTATGTTTGAATGTTCTTAAACTCAACTTATCTACTTAGATCAACTTTGAGATAGCCAGGTGTGGCTTCAAACTCTACCTCCTACACACTTTCACATCGGCCCCAGAAGCCATGTTAATGAGCTGACTGCAGAAAATTGAATGTAAACAATCCACTTCCATTTGTGTCTGTCTAAAACCTGGTAACATACATTCAGGTCACACCAGCAATAGAAACCCAAGGCTTTGGTTGGCTTAAAGAAACTACAAGCTGTTTGCATGAGAAAGGATATATTGGAGAAAGCCTGAACTGCAACTATACTGTATATAGATATATGTGAGTTCATTTTTAGTTTGCTGCTAAAAATTTCATACCCATATTCATGACATCCCAATTTCCAACATCTCAATCACAAGACTAAGTTATCTCTGATCACTTCCTTGTATCCATCACCGCTCACAGCAACTTCTAACACCATTTCCTTCTGTATCTGCCCATTGAAAAAATCTCTCCCTTAAGTCTCTTACAACAGCACTTTCAAACTCCCAAGCGTCCAGCCTAATAGACCATCTTTGATGCCCTTGTTCCATTAAAACCCTTCATCTCTCCCTTGCCACTCCACCTAGGTGATGCTCACCATTGATGTATCACCTGCACACCCAGCAATGTGTCAGCCTTGTAAATAACACGAACGTTCTTTCAGGCAAAGCGATCATTGATGAGCTCCTGATGTAAGGCTCTTGCAGCTATCATGGTGCTACGGGCCCTTTCATGCAGTCTGCAGGGGGGCAGAGGCATGGCTTCAGCATCAGCCTGATTGTCTGGGCCGATGTCAACATTCGCCTCCTCGAGCTCCTCTTCCTCTCTGGTGAGGTAGAATATCAGACTCATCAGGCAATTCTTGTCCCCTCCTGATAGCTAAGTTGTGTAGCATGGAGCCGACCACCATGAATTGAGCTACCTGCTCAGGGTGGTATTGGAGCTCGCCTCCTGAGTGGTCCAGGCATCTGAAGCGCTGCTTCAGCACTCCAATGGTTTTCTCCACGATATTGTGAGTTGCTCTGTGGCTCTCGTAGTATCGCCTCTTGGCCTCGGTGTGGGTGTCACGCAGGGGGTCATCAGCCAGGTGGCAAGGCCATATCCTTTGTCACCAAGCATCCAGTATTGACCTTGATGCTCATTGTTAAACCAATCAGATACAGTGCTCTCACGCAGGATGTGAGCATCATGGATGCTGCCCGGAAATTGAGCATTCATGCCGGTATAATTCGACAACCAGTTGGACATTCAGGGAGTGGAATCCCTTGCAGTTCCTGAAAACCTCAGCATCCTGAAAAAGTGCCCGCATCGCGATGTGCGTGCTGTCTATTGCTCCCTGCACCTTGGGGAAGTTTGCAATTCTGGAGAATCCTAGAGCCCTCTGACTCTGTGCCTCCCTGGTCACTGGGAAGCTGATCAAGTCCCTCCTGCGTGCGTACAGAGCTTCAGTGGCATGTCTAATGCAGCGATGTGTGGCATGCTGAGAAAGTCCGCAAATGTCGCCAGCTGTGGCCTGAAAAGAACCCGAGGCATAGAATAACAGTGCCACGGTGACTTTGACCTCAACGGACAGTGCAGTACTGATGGTGCTGGGAGGCTGCAGATCTGCCCTTATCAGCTGGCATACCTCAGTGATAACGTCTTTGTGGAAACGCAGTTTCTGAAGGCAGGTGGTGTCGGGCAAGTTGAGATAAGAATGCTTCTCCTTGGACTTGCGAGGGGTGTAATGTCTGGTCTTCCTCATCAGTCTGTCACGTCTTACATTGGACTCATAATGCAGTGGAGCGTTCCTTTGGCAATGTCGAGTCTGCTGCATGTATTTGGTCACCAAGAGAGGGTGAGAAAGGACAGGCCCATTTCAGTAGCTCTCTGCTTTCCATCGCTTAGTCACAAACAAGGAATGTCCCGACGAAGACACCTCTTCAATTCCAATTGGTTACAGGATGGTCAAGATGTTTTTACAGATGTTCACATCAACTCCAACGACTTGCAGAACTCCACCAAAGTTGAAACACAGCAGCCTTTTCAAGGACACGACATGTGATCTAGAACATGGCGTCCATAACGCTGTGATTAGTTCTGGTTAGTTCCACTTTTTGTGGGTGGATTTCTGAATGAGTAACATTGTGGGCAATATATGTGCGAGGTGGTGAAATTGACGCTGGGCGATCTCATGTTCGCTAGTTTCGGTAAACATGCTCTTTACGACAAAAAAAGTGGGCGGGCGCTAATATTGAATCTTGGCGTTAAATCCATGCAGAAAGTAACGCTGGGCGATATTATGGCCGTTGAATTCGTCCATTCTGATGATTCTGCCCAAAAAAAGTGGGCGGGCGGTAAGATTTTTTCTCGATGTTAAGCACGTTGGGAAAGTAATGCTCAGCAATAAGTTTCCGAAAAATGACTGGCAGTTTCCATTTTGTGCCAAAATGGGCGTTATATGGGCGTTATATGTCATTTCAGCGGTAAAATGGGCGTTAAGTGGCCGGTAAGCATGCAAAAAATGTGGACGTTCTAGCCCGATGGGCTGAATGGCCTCACAGTAATTTATTTGTAATTTAGTAATTCAGCAATATTACACAGTCAAATTTATTTGTTTTGTCTTATAACACTCCTGTGAAGCGCCTTGGAATGTTTTACTGCGTTACAACAAATTGCATACACCCAGATGGAGATATAACACTGCCATCACCTGCGTACATGCACCTCACTTTCCTTCACCCTCTCCTTCTTCTCCCCACCTCAACCCTTTCTCCTCCTCAGGCGGTGCCTCATTAGGGGGGGATGAAGGCAGAGGCGGTGGTTGCACGGGTATGGGAGCGGGGGGTGCCGAGGGGGCAACATTCTCTGATGCAGAAGCAGGATCTTGGTCCTTGCTCTCATCTGTCGTTCGCAGTGGTGGGGCAGAACCTAGGGGTGGAGTGCTGCGCTCGGGGACCACTGGGAGGCCTGTGGCAGCAGTGTTCCTGGCTATCATATCCCGGGACTCCACCATGTGCGGAATGTACTCGGTCATGGTGGCTAGGTGTTGGGATATGCCCCCCTGGGCCTCGATGAGCTGTTCACCTATGTCTACAGTCCTCCTGGACAACTGTACCATCTCTCCGCTGTCATGTCGCGCTGTGGAACAGACCTTCCGCATCCACGAGGCCTCCGCGGGGTCGGCGCCGTCCTGGGGACAAATGGGGTGCCCTGTGGAGAGGTGCTTGGGGCCGGCACCTTCAGAGTGGAGGCGGGAATGACCGGAGGACGACTAGATGACCTTGGAGTGGAATGAGTTCTCGAGCATGGCGATGCAGGTTCTTTGAAGTCCGCGCCCTCATCCGTGGTGAACAGACCCAGTGGATTGACGGGTGACAATCGGAGCTCCTCAGCACCAGATGTAGTAGGATCGTCCGCCGACTCCTGCCCCGCACCCCCACCTTCTGGTCTCTGTGGCCTTGCCTGGGGCCACGCTGCTTGCTGAGCTGCAAAACACGAATGAGGTTATTAGAGGAGAAGGGGGTGCTCGGGTGACAAGGTGAGCCCAGCGCTACACACAGCATATGCACCATCGCTCTCAAAATCATCGCAGACATCACATTTCATGACCATCAACACATTGTGCATTGCAATGATTTTCATTTGGTCAGCATTATTTATATGATACTTTTAGAAATCATCTATCATATGATTGTTCGGATAGGAGTTGGTGTGGCATCTATTGACTTTAGATCATGCAATGGTGTAAGCTTTACTCATGTGGCATCACCTCAGGGTCTGCAGATGCATCCGTGGCTGTCCGGGGGTGCTTCCCCATGAGTGCGGGCACTCGCTCCTCCATCTCAGTGATGTCACTGGGGACTGATGGCCCCCCACCCGTTCGCCTTTGCACGGACCTTTTCGTCGATAGCTTCTTCTATAAAAGGTACCAGGACAACATGGCATGAGATCATTGCGTGATATCTTTGCTAGGTACTGTCACAGATATTGATACAAGACATAACCGACAGATGTAATCATGATTATTATGATTATTATCATTCATTACCTGACGCAGGCTTTGGGTAAAAGTGCAAGACCTCACATCTGTTGATAGTCACTCATGACTGTTACAAATCAAGTTATATAAATACATAAGTACATGTAAATCAATGTAATACTTACTCTTGCGGATCCCACAAGGTCGTTCCATCGTTTGCGGCATTGGTTACCCTCACGCACTTCGTTGGTCGCCGACGAGACCACCTCTGCTATCTCGATCCATATCCTCTGGTAGGCCTTTGGGGTGGGCTTCCCACACCCTCCCTGTGTCAAATCACCCCAGTGTGACTCGACCTCCTGCAGGAGGAAGGCATTTGCCTCGTCCAAGAACCTCCTGGCTCTTTTGCGGCCTCCAATGTGCTCCTCTCCCACCTCACTGCTCTCTCCAGCGTCCGTCTCCACAGCGTGCTGTGATGCCTCCTCCTCTCTCTCCATTATAGGGCAAATTCGGTCAAATATATAGCTAGTAACAGCTAATTTGTGTTTGCCGACTTGCTGTGAAGCTCTAAAGTCTACCTCCTTCCTCCCAAAGCAGCCACACCACACCCAGACACGCCTTCAGTCCCTCTGAGCTCCCTCTCTCTCTGTCTCCTCTTTTGCACATGTCATGGTGACTCTTGTCCTCCAGAATTGCGGGAATCAAGCATTGCCATGCCGTTGCTAAGGATGGCCACACTTTATGGCAGAAGGGCAGAAAAATTTAACGTGCCGCCCATTTGACATCGCTCGTGGTAACGCCCATTTTACCACAAAAGTGGGGGTTCTAGCCACTTGACTTTGTGCAATAGTGTAAAACAGGTGATAGCGAGTCGTCAGCCTGTTTTACATCTCTCCCGATTTTTATTTCCTTTAACTTCGATGGAAGTGACGCCATTTTAACTACTCGTTTCCATGGGCGGGAAGGGTTAAAACCTCATAACTCAGATCTCAGACAATAACGTGCATTGTTATAAGTTATTTTAATGTCGGTAAAGGTGCTCCGCAGGAGAGTAATCAGACAAAAACTTGACATTGAGCAAAAGAAATTATTTGAAGAGCTGACTAAAAGCTTGGTCAAAGAGGTAGGTTTTAAAAAGTGAACTTGGTTCCACCCTCTAACCCGTGCCTGGACTCCCAAGGTATTCCCCACTTCCATTGATCCTGAGAAGAGTAGTCCTCTTTTTTCTTGCAGTACTAGCCTCCGAAGTAATGCCAGGGCTCTGAAAGATCGAGTTAGCAGGAACTCCCAACATAGGGTGCCCCATCCTTGTCTCCACCCTCTGTGATGCAGGTCCCCTTGTAAGGGAAGGGTCGAAGTTCTGCCCCTTACAAGACTCCACAGATCCTGGCAGCACGGTGGGGGGACACAGCTGGTTTTCTGCAAGTGACCTCTACCACCTCATCATCATCATAGGCAGTCCCTCGAAATCGAGGAAGACTTGCTTCCATTCTAAAAGTGAGTTCTCAGGTGACTCTACAGTCCAATACGGGAATTACAGTCTCTGTCATAGGTGGGACAGACAGTCGTTGAAGGAAAGGGTGGGTGGGGAGCCTGGTTTGCCGCATGCCCCTTCCGCTGTCTGCACTTGGTTTCTGCATGCTCTCGGCGATGAGACTCGAGGTGTTCAGCGCCCTCCCGGATGCACTTCCCCCACTTAGGGCGGTCTTTGGCCAGGGACTCCCAGGTGTCAGTGGGGATGTTGCATTTTATCAAGGAGGCTTTGAGGGTCTTTGAAATGTTTCCTCTGCCCACCTTGGGCTCGCTTGCTGTGTAGGAGTTCAGAGTAGAGCACTTGCTTTGGGAATCTTGTGTCAGGCATGCGAACAATGTGGCCTGCCCAACGGAGCCGGTCGAATGTGGTCAGTGCTTCAATGCTGGGGATATTGGCCTGATCGAGGACACTAATGTTGATGCCTCTGTCCTCCCAGGGGATTTGCAAGATCTTGCGGAGACATCATTGGTGGTATTTCTCCAGCGATTTGAGGTGTCTACTCTATATGGTCCACATCTCTGAGCCATACAGGAGGGCAGGTATCACCAGCTTTGTAGAACATGAGCTTGGTGGCAGATTTGAGGGCCTGATCTTCAAACACTCTTCCTCAGGTGACGCTGCGCTGACGCACTGGAGGCAGTATTGAACCTCGTCGTCGATGTCTGCCCTTGCTGAACGACAAGTGCAGCATGCACATTGAAACACTACCATTTCCAAGTTCCCCTCCAAGTCACACACCACCCTGACTTCGACATATATCGCTGTTCCTTCATCGTCGCTGGGTCAAAATCCTTGAACTCACTCCCTAACAGCAATACTTTCACCACACGGACTGCAGCGGTTCAAGAAGGCAGCTCACCACCGCCTTCTCAGGAGCAATTAAGGATGAGCAATAAATGCTGGCGTTGCCAGCAATGCCCACATCCCGTGAATGAATAAATAAAAATAAATAAACCATTCTGGCCGACTTTCCACAACTGAATTGCCCCATATTGTCAGTACAGACATCCTGCTTTTTTGGCAGTGAGCTCAGTGGGTGGTTTATGATCTATTATTATGAATTTCTTACAAATATCGAAATTTATGACGACCAAAAATGGGGGAATGAAATTAGTCTTCGCCAGTAGTGTGAATTGGCAGCACGTTTTATACCACACCCCATTTTCTTTTCAATTCAAGTGCTGATTCATTATGAGCCCAGTTAGTGCTTCTGCCAAAGAACAGTTTCACCCCCATAGTCATCAATGTGCTGTTTTTAATTTGTGAGTACATCCATTTCTGCAGACAGATGTGGTTACAGTATATATACAACGGGCTCCTCCTCCATATTTTCTTCAAAGCTGGGTGGTACAGCCTGTATTCAGCCCTGAGGCAGTTGCATCCCCAATGAGAACCACATGTTTGCCTGGAATCTTCATGTGGTATTGATCTGAATGTGTGGAAAGTTATTTTTGCAATCCTTATTTCAATCCTCTGCTAAATCACAGCATGTTCAAATCACTCACAATTATAGGTATCTTCAGAATAAACCTCTGATAATGTCTCTCTAACCCAAAGAATGGCTGCAGATCGGTACCATGCTCAGGTTCAGTTATTTTCTCAGCAGCTTCCATTCACTTTTGGTGGTGGACAAAGAAATCCTTTGTTCATGTTAAATGCAAAATATTCTACTCAGGATGCACAATTTGACCTCTTTCATTTGAGTGCATCGACATCAAGACGTTTTTTAAAAAAATGTCGGGGAGCGTCAGCAGTCGAGGAGGAGGTGGCACGGGAGTTCAGAGGAGGCCTATAAAGGCGTGCTGGTGCAGCTGCAGCAGGGAGAGAAGGCAAAAAAGTAGAAAGAAATCGAAGGATGACGTCACAGCCAAGGGGGTAAGTGATTGGCTGGTAATTCCTTTATCAGTAGGTAACCTTTATCATTGTTGTTGCCAAATTAAGTTAATCTAGGGGTTAAGTCTTGGCAGGAGAGCTCAGACACGTGTTATGCTCCTGCTGTGCTATGTGGGAACTCAGGGACGCTTCCAGTATCCCTGACGACTACATGTGCGGGAAGTGTATCCTGCTGCAGCTCCTGACAGATGGCATTGCGGCACTGGAGCTGCAGGTGGATTCACTCTGGAGCATCCGCGATGCTGAGGATGCTGTGAATAGCACGTTTAGTGAGTTGGTCATATTGCAGGTAAATATTACACAGACAGATAGGGGATGGGTGACCAGCAGGAAGAGCAGTGGAAGGAAGGTAGTGCAGGTGTCCCCTGCGGTCATCCCCCTCCAAAACAGATACACCGTTTTGGGTACTGTTGAAGGGGGATGACTCATCAGGGGAGAGCAGCAGCAGCCAAGTTCATGGCACCGTGGGTGGCTCTGCTGCACAAGTGGGCAGGAAAAAGAGTGGGAGATTTATAGTGGTAGGGGATTCTATTGTAAGGGGAATAGATAGACGTTTCTGTAGCCGCAATCGAGACTCCAGGATGGTATGCTGCCTCCCTGGTGTAAGGGTCAAGGATGTCTCAGAGCAACTGCAGTACATTTTGGAGGGAGAGGGTGAACAGCCAGTTGTTGTAATGCATATAGTTACCAACGATATAGGTAAAAAAAGGGATGAGGTCCTACAAGCTGAAATTTGGGAGCTAGGAGCTAAATTTAAAAAGTAGGATCTCAAAGATAGTAATCTCAGGATTGCTACCAGTGCCACATGCTAGCCAGAGTAGGAATTGCAGGGTAGTTCAGATGAATACGTGGCTTGAGGAGTGGTGCAGAAGGGAGAGATTCAAATTCCTGGGACATTGGAACCGGTTCTGGGGGAGGTGGGACCAGTACAAACCGGATGGTCTGCATCTGGGCAGGACCGGAACCAATGTCCTAGGGGGAGTGTTTGCTGGTGCTGTTGGGGAGGGGTAAAACTAATATGGCAGGGGGGTGGGAATCTATGCAGGGAGACAGAGGGAAGTAGAATAGGGGCAGAAGCAAAAGATAGAAAGAAGAAAAGTAAAAGTGGAGGGCAGAGAAACCCAAGGCAAAAATCAAAAAGGGCCACATTACAGCAAAATTCTAAAGGGGCAAAGTGTGTTAAAAAGACAAGCCTGAAGGCTCTGTGCCTCAATGCGAGGAGTATTCATAATAAGGTGGACTAATTAACTGCGCAGGCAGCAATTAACGAATATGATATAATTGGCATCACGGAGACATGGCTCCAGGGTGACCAAGGCTGGGAGCTCAACATCCAGGGGTATTCAACATTTAGGAAGGATAGACAGAAAGGAAAAGGAGGTGGGGTGGCATTGCTGGTTAAAGAGAAAATTAATGCAATAGTAAGGAAGGACATTAGCTTGGATGATGTGGAATCGGTACGGGGGGAGCTACGGAATACCAAAGGGCAGAAAATGCTAGTGAGTGTTGTGTACAGACCACCAAACAGTAGTAATGAGGTTGGGGACAGCATCAAACAAGAAATTAGGGATGCATGCAATAAAGGTACAGTAGTTATCATGGGCTACTTTAATCTACATATAGATTGGGCTAACCAAACTGGTAGCAATGCGGTGGAGGAGGATTTCCTGGAGTGTATTACGGATGGTTTTCTAGACCAATATGTCATGGAACCAACTAGAGGGCTGGCCATCCAAGACTGGGTGTTGTGTAATGAAAAAGGACTAATTAGCAATCTTGTCATGCAAGGCTCCTTGGGGAAGAGTGAACATAATATGGTAGAATTCTTTATTAAGGTGGAGAGTGACACAGTTAATTCAGAGACTAGGGTCCTGAATTTAAGGAAAGGTAATTTTGAAGGTATGAGACGTGAATTGACTAGAATAGACTGGTGAATGATACTTAAAGGGTTGATGGCGGATAGGCAATAGCAAACATTTAAAGATCATATGGATGAACTTCAACAATTGTACATCCCTGTCTGGAGTAAAAATAAAACGGAGAAGGTGACTCAACCATGGCCAACTCGGGAAATTAAGGATAGTGTTAGATCCAAGGAAGAGGCATATAAATTTGCCAGAAAAAGCAGCAAACCTGAGGACTGGGAGAAATTTAGAATTCAGCAGAGGAGGAAAATAGATTTAATCTGGAGGGGGAAAATAGAGTATGAGAGGAAGCTTGCTGGGAACATAAAAACTGACTGCAAAAGCTTCTATAAATATGTGAAGAGAAAAAGATTAGTGAAGACAAACATAGGTCCCTTGCAGTCAGATTCAGGTGAATTTATAATGGGGAACAAAGAAATGGCAGACCAGTTCAACAAATACTTTAATTCTGTCTTCACGAAGGAAGACACAAATAACCTTCCAGAAATACTAGGGGACCAAGGGTCTAGTGAGAAGGAGGAACTGAAGGAAAGCCTTATTAGGTGGGAAATTGTGTTAGGGAAATTGATGGGATTGAAGCCGATAAATCCCCGGGGCCAGATAGTCTGCATCCCAGAGTACCTAAGGAAGTGGCCCTAGAAATAGTGGATGCATTGGTGGTCATTTTCCAACAGTCTATCGACTCTGGATCAGTTCCTATGGACTGGAGGGCAGCTAATGTAACACTACTTTTTAAGAAAGGAGGGAAAGAGAAAACGGGTAATTATAGACCGATTAGCCTGACATCAGTAGTGGGGAAAATGTTGGAATCAATTATTAAAGATGAAATAGCAGCGCATTTGGAAAGCAGTGACAGGATTGGTCCAAGTAAGCATGGATTTATGAAAGGGAAATCAAGCTTGACAAATCTTCTAGAATTTTTTGAGGACGTAACTAGTAGAGTGGACAAGGGAGAACCAGTGGATGTGGTGTATTTGGATTTTCAATAGTCTTTTGACAAGGTCCCACACAAGAGATTGTTGTGCAAAATGAAAGCACATGTTATTGGGGGTATTGTACCGACATGGATAGAGAACTGGTTGGCAGACAGGAAGCAGAGAGTTTGGATAAACGGGTCCTTTTCAGAATGGAAGGCATTGACTAGTGTGATGCCGTAGGGCTCAGTGCTGGGACCCCAGCTATTTACAATATACATCAATGATTTAAATGAAGGAATTGAATGTAATATCTCCAAGTTTGCAGATGACACTAAGCTGAGTGGCGGTGTGAGCTGTGAGGAGGATGCTAAGAGGCTGCAGGGTGACTTGGACAGGTTAGGTGAGTGGGCAAATGCATGGCAGATGCAGTATAATGTGGATAAATGTGAGGTTATCCACTTTGGTGGCAAAAACACGAAAGCAGAATATTATCTGAATGGCGGCAGATTAGGAAAAGGGGAGATGCAACGAGACCTGGGTGTCATGGTACATCAATCATTGAAAGTTGGCATGCAGGTACAGCAGGCGGTGAAGAAGGCAAATGATATGTTGGCCTTCATAGCTAAGGAGTTTGAGTATAGGATCAGCGAGGTCTTACTGCAGTTGTACAGGGCCTTGGTGAGGCATCACCTGGAATATTGTGTTCAGTTTTGGTCTCCTAATCTGAGGAAGGACGTTTTTGCATATGAGGAGAGACTGGATCTACTGGGCCTGTATTCACTGGAATTTAGAAAGATGAGAGGGGATCTCATAGAAACATATAAAATTCTGATGGGACTGGACAGGTTAGATGCAGGAAAAATGTTCCCGATGTTGGGGAAGTCCAGAACCAAGGGACACAGTCTAAGGATAAGGGGTAAGCCATTTAGGCCTGAGATGAGGAGAAACTTCTTCACTCAGAGAGTTGTTAACCTGTGGAATTCTCTACTGCAGAGAGTTGTTGATGCCAGTTCATTGGATATATTTAAAAGGGAGTTAGATACAGCCCTTACAGCTAAAGGGATCGAGGGGTATGGAGTGAAAGCAGGAAAGGGGTACTGAGGTGAATGATCAGCCATGATCTTATTGAATGATTGTGCAGGCGCGAAGGGCCGAATGGCCTACTCCTGCACCTATTTTCTATGTTTCTATGTTTCTATGTTTCTAGTTTTTTTTTGTTCCTGGGATGTGGGCATCGCTGGCAAGGCCAGCATTTATTGCCCATCCCTAATTGCCCTTGAGAAGGTGGGCATGAGCCACCTTCTTCAATCGCTGCTGTCCTTGTGGTGAAGGTACTCCCACAATCCTGTTAGTGAGGGAGTTCCAGGATTTTGACCCAGCGACGTTGAAGGAACGGCGATATATTTCCAAGTCAGGATGGAGTGTCACTTGGAGGGGAACTTGCAGGTGGTCGTGCTCACATGCGTCTGCTGCCCTTGTCCTTCTAGCTGGTAGAAGTCATGGGTTTGGGAGGTGCTGTCATACATCTTGTAGATGGTACACACTGGAGCCACGGTGCACTGGTAATGGAGCGAGTGAATGTTTAAGGTGTTGATGGTGGGGGATTCAGTGAAGGTTATGCCGTTGAAAGTCAATGGGCGGTGGTTAGAATCTTTCTTGTTGGAGATAGTCATCGCCTGCCACTTGTATGGCATGAATGTTACTTGCCATTTATCAGCCCAAGCCTGAATGTCATCCATGCCTTGCTGCATGCAGATAAGGACTGCTGTGGCTCAATGGGTAGCATACTCGCCTTGAGCTAGAAGGTTGTGGGTTCAAGTCCCACTCCAGGGATTTGAGTACAAAAAATTTAGGCTGATACTCCAGTGCAGTGCTGAGGGAGTGCTGCATTTTCAGAAGTGCCGTCTTTTGGATGATACATTAAACCGAGGTCCCGTCTGCTCTCTTAGTTGAACGTTAAAGATCTTGTGACACTATTTCGAAGAAGAGCAGGGGAGTTATCCCCAGTGTCCTGGCCAATATTTATTCCTCAATCAGCAATCTTGGCTAGAGGCGTGGCTAGTTCTGGAGCATGTCCTCAGCACGACAGCCAGGATATTCTTGGGGCCCATAGATTTTGCTCTAAAAATGTCCTCAGCCATTTTTTGATATCACGTGGAGTGAATTGAATTGGCTGAAGACTGGTTCTGGTGGGGATCTCAAGAGGAGGCTGATATTGATCATACACTTGGCACTTCTGGCTTAAGATAGTTGCAAATGCTTCAGCCTTGTCTTTTGCACTCACATGCTGGGCTCCGCCATTATTGAGGATGGGGATGTTCCTGGTGCCTCCTACTCCCATTAGTTGTTTAATTGTCCACCACCATTCTCAACTGGATGTAGCAAGACTGCAGACTTTGATCTGATCTGGTGATTGTAGGATCACTTAGCTCTGTTTATAGCATGCTGTTTCCGCTGTTTAGCATACGGTATTGGTGATGCTGCACCTGGAGTACTGCGTGCAGTTTTGGTCACCTTACTTAAGGAAGGATATACTAGCTTTGGAGGGGGTACAGAGACGATTCACGAGGCTGATTCCGGAGATGAGGGGGTTACCTTATGATGATAGATTGAGTAGACTGGGTCTTTACTCGTTGGAGTTCAGAAGGATGAGGGGGTGATCTTATAGAAACATTTAAAATAATGAAAGGGATAGACAAGATAGAGGCAGAGAGGTTGTTTCCACTGGTCGGGGAGACTAGAACTAGGGGGCACAGCCTCAAAATACGGGGGAGCCAATTTAAAACCGAGTTGAGAAGGAATTTCTTCTCCCAGAGGGTTGTGAATCTGTGGAATTCTCTGCCCAAGGAAGCAGTTGAGACTAGCTCATTGAATGTATTCAAGTCACAGATAGATAGATTTTTAACCAATAAGGGAATTAAGGGTTACAGGGAGCGGGCGGGTAAGTGGAGCTGAGTCCACGGCCAGATCAGCCATGATCTTGTTGAACGGCGGAGCAGGCTCGAGGGGCTAGATAGCCTACTCCTGTTCCTAATTCTTATTTTCTTATGTATGTAGTCCTGTGTTGCAGCTTCCCCAGATTGGTACTTCATTTGTAGGTATACCTGGTGCTGCTCATTGCATACTCTTCTACACTCCTCATTGAGCCAGAGTTGGACCCTTGCCTCGATGGTAATGGTAGAGTGAGGAATATGCCAGGCCGTGAGGTTAGAGATTGTGGTGGAATACAATTCTGCTGCTGTTGATGGCTCACAGCGGTTCATGGATGCCCAGTTTTGAGCTGCTAGATCTGTTCTGGCAACTATGTCTTTCAGGATTCGGCCAGCTTGGTCAGTGGTGATGCTATCGGGTGAATCGGCTACAGGCTAAAAGTAAAATGCAGTTGGACTCCAAAGCCTCAGCAACTGGCCACGGTAACAGTGCATTGAAGTCATGCTATTGGTGCCTGGGACAACACCTCGCTCAAAGTAGTGAAGGCAGAGTGTTTCAACTGCAAGAAAACTGACATCTTGTGAAAGCATGCCGACAGACCAGTAAAGCGACTGGCAATGCTATAAGTAGAAATCGGCAGACACTACATAGCATTGAAGAGAAGCAGCAGGATGAGGAGGTTCTGGAGATACACATCATCAGGAGCACAAGGGTATCTAACAGCGATTTATGAAGCATCGTCATCAAAGTAGACATCATAGGTACCAGGATACCCAGGGAAATCAAACTGGTGCATCCTTGAATGTAGTATCGGAATTGCTATACAGATATCAGACACATCAGCTGTCATTGTGCCTGCTCGACACTCGGAGTAACGGCATGAGCCCTGAGCTCCGGCAACTTGAGCAAAATGAGCTCACCTCGCCCACAGACCCACTAGCATGGGGCGCTGCGCCATCACCAGATGATCCGGATCTCATCCGGCCGTGCTGGAACTAGACTGTCCTTGTGTACCTGCACTGATATACCTGTACTGATCATGTAAATGTACCACACAAAAAGAAACGTAACTGTAATCCATCCAACAAAGGTACCAAGATGTAAATGTAAAACCCATTTGATGAACTTGAATGCAACTTGCATGTAACGGGCCATTAGCCTGATCTCTGTGTGGGGGGGGGGAGAATGGAGTAGTCATGGACTCACAACCAGAAACCACTAGGACCTCCACTGGCAACAAATCTCACTACCAGCCCACCCAAGCTAGAAGCGACCCTCCAATGGTCAACCAGGAAGAGCAAAGTCCAGGTCACCGTCAATGTACGAGTCAATTTGCATTAAAGACTTGGGGGGAAGTGATGCCATGTATGTAGACCATGTATGCTAACTGTATAGTCACATAAGGTGTGCCACCAGAGGGCACTGCGGTGGCAGACCTGAGGGTCACCTGCATAGGTGTGCAGGGCCCAGTATAAAAGGCTGTCCACCATCCTTGTGCCTCACTCTGGAGTTACAATAAATGGGACTGAGGTAACAACAGCTCAAGTACAATACTAGACCTCGTGGAGTCATTCATAAGAGTATTAAAGACATAACCGTCACCATACCAGTGAAATACAAGATCAGTTTCAGAGATTGCCTCTCATAATAGTGGCAGGAGACAAGCCTTCCTTGATAGCTGGAAATTGGTTGGGATCACTGAAGCTGGATTAGAATGAGATTTTTCATGTGGAAGCGAAATTTGCATCGAAAGATGACGTCATCATGTAGTATCCGAAGTGTTCCACAAAACAGTCTTCAAGGTGAGTGTCAGAATGCAGAAGAATGCAAGGCCAGTTTACTGCAAGCCATTTCCCGTACCATATGCACTCAAGGAGAAAGTTGAGCAAGAATTCAAAAGACTAGAAACGGAGAACATTATTTATAAGATAGATCTGAATAATTGGGCTACACCCATTGTTGTTGTACCAAAGTCAGATGGTAAGGTAAGGTTGTGTGGTGATTGTAAGGTACCAATACATTGCCAAATATGGAAGGTTTGTTCACAATGCTGACCAGATATTTTCAAAGTTAGATCTAACAAACACCTACCTACAAATTAGATAAAGAGTCCAAGTCATGCTTGATTATAAATACTCATTTAGGCCTAAATCAGTTCAATAGGCTACCATTTGGAGTGTCTTCCGCCCCGGCCATATTCCAGGGAGTGATGAATCAAATTTTGCAAGTGATTGCAGGGGTAGCGTGTTATTTAGATGACATCCTCATTTCAGCACCAAACAGGCAAATCCATGATAAGGTGTCAAACGGCTAGAGAAGCACAGAGTATGAGTGACTGTTCAAAACCCAATGGAGTACTTTGTACACAGAGTAGACAAAGATGGTTTACATCCAACCATGGGAAAGCTGGATGCAATCTGAAATGTACCCATTCCCAAGAATGTCTGGTGGTGAAGAAAGCAAATGGTATGTTGGCCTTCACAGCTAGGGAATTTGAGTATAGGAGCAGGGAGGTCTTACTGCAGTTGTACAGGGCCTTAGTGAGGCCTCACCGGGAATATTGTGTTCAGTTTTGGTCTCCTAATCTGAGGAAAGACATTCTTGCTATTGAGGGAGTGCAGCGAAGGTTCACTAGACTGATTCCCGGGGTGGCTGGACTGACATATGAGGAGAGACTGGATCGACTGGACCTGTATTCACTGGAGTTTAGAAGGATGAGAGGGGATCTCATCGAAACATATAAAATTCTGACGGGACTGGACAGGTTAGATGCAGGAATAATGTTCCCGATGTTGGGGAAGTCCAGGACCAGGGGACACAGTCTAAGGATAAGGGGTAAGCCATTTAGGACTGAGAAGAGGAGAAACTTCTTCACTCAGAGTTGTTAACCTGTGAAATTCTCTACCGCAGAGAGTTGTTGAGGCCAGTTTGTTGGATATATTCAAGAGGGAGTTAGATATGGCCCTTACGGCTAAAGGGATCAAGGGGTATGGAGTGAAAGCAGGCAAGGGGTACTGAGGTGAATAATCAGCCATGATCTTATTGAATGGTGGTGCAGGCTCGAAGGGCCGAATGGCCTACTCCTGCACCTATTTTCTATGGTTCTATGTTTCTAGGTCTCTGAACTTTGATCAGTTTTGGGTCTTTTAAATTATTACAGGAGGTTCCTCACAAATTTGGTTAGATTGATACATACACTGAATGAGCTGTTGAAAAAACAGGTCCATTGGAAGTGGTCAGAAGAAAGCGACACAGCATTCAAAGAATGTTAAAGCTAGTTAGTAGAGAGCACCATTTTAGTTCACTATGACGTATCTAAGAAGATCAAGCTAACGTGACGCCTCTCTGTACGGAGTTGGGGTGACTAGATATTGGGGAGGAGAGACCAATCGCTTTTGCTTCACACACTCTCAGTGCCAGTTATAATGTATGCACCTGTGAGTATGCTCACAGGCTGGTAAAGCTGTTGAGTTGTGAGTGGTTTAGCCAGTCACATGATGTTTACAAGACTCAATACAACCCGAGTCAGGGTGTCCACGATGAGGCAGGTGGTTGCGAGCCTGGTGGATGAACTGGTAATGTGTAGCGTGATTGTTAAACCTTTGCTAATAAACCAATTAGTTCTTAATAGCAATGTGTTGCTATGAATTCTTAAACAAAGAACTCATGAAGCAAATACATTACACCAGTGAGCGGAATTACGTGCAGATCGACAGAGAAGCTTTCGCATTCATTTTTGGGGTCAAAAAATTTCACAAATACTTGTTTGGTCATAAGTTTACTATAGTTACTGACCATAAGCCACTGACAGCAATCCTCCATCCAAAATCCCCAGTTCCAACCTTAGCTGCAGCCCGAATGCAGAAATGGGCTTTGATTTTGTCAGCATATACATATGACATTAAGTTCAGACAATCAGCCGATCACAGTAATGCTGATGTTATATCCGGATTGCCATCCCCATCACAAGTTACATCCAATAAGGAAGAATTGTTCTATTTCTCATACATTGATGAACTGTCAGGCACAACTGAAGAGATTGGTAGGGCAACCAAACGCGACACAGTTATGTCAAAAATGTTCGATCATGGAAAGGTTAGGCTTGTTCACATTGATCATAGTTTACCTACAGATGTGGAAGGAGTTGAAAGTTGGAATGATTCAATGTATTCTGATGAGGAGTCAGATAGTCTGGGTTACAAGTAGAGTACCAGTAGCAAATCATCCATCAGAGGAACCAGAAACAAATCCAGGAGGAAGCCAGAATTTAAGTCTGAGTCCGAGTCAGGCAGACAAACAGTCTGAAGTTGTAGAGAGTCCAAATGTAGATCAAGGTCAGCCCTTGGAGAAAAACTCTCCTCAGGCTCAGCCTAGAATGAGTCTAAGTTCTACAACAAGATTGGAAAGTTCTGTTCAAAAAGAAGGCATCTTCTTCGAAACAGAAAACCAGTGGTTAAGTTTGATTTTTAAATGTGGAAAAATAAGTTCATCTCTTTTATTTGTGTATATCATGCAAGTTATGTATAATAATGATTTTGTTATGATTAGTCTTCAATAAGGAAGGAGAAGTGTATTAGAGCTCTCTAGTAGACTACTCCACTTAGTGGACTATTGATGTAATAACAATAAAAACCATGTTCTATGCAGTTATTCAGCAACCATGTCAGTGCAAGTGTGTGTATTAGCTGTGTATCAAGATACCACACGCCATCCTGACTTGGTAGCATATCGCTGTTCCTTCATCGTCACTGGCTACAGGTGTGGTGCCAGGGGACTGGAGGACTGCTAATGTGATACATTTGTTTAAAAAGGGAGAAAGGGATAGATTGAGTACAGGCCAGTCAGCCTAACCTCAGTGGTGGGAAAATTATTGGAAAAAATTCTTAGGGACAGGATAAATCTTCATTTGTAAAGACATGGATTAATCGGGGACAGTCAGCATGGATTTGTTAAGGGAAGATTGTGTCTGACTAACTTGATTGAATTTTTCGAGGAGGTAACCAGGAGGGTCGATGAGGGCAGTGTATATGATGTAGTGTATATGGATTTTAGGAAAGTTTTTTATTACGTCCCACATGACAGACTGGTCATGAAAGTAAAAGTCCATGGGATCCAGGACAAAGTGGTAAGTTGGATCCAAAATTGGCTCAGAGGCAGGAAGCAAAGGGTAATGGTTGATGGGTGTTTTTGTGACTGGAATGCTGGATGCAGTGGGGTTCCGCAGGGCTCAGTGCTGCGTCCCTTGCTTTTTGTGGTAGTTTTGGTCTCCTAACTTGAGGAAGGACATTCTTGCTATTGAGGGAGTGCAGCGAAGGTTCACCAGACTGATTCCCGGGATGGCGGGACTAACATATCAAGAAAGACTGGATCAACTGGGCTTGTATTCACTGGAGTTCAGAAGAATGAGAGGGGACCTCATAGAAACATTTAAAATTCTGACGGGGTTAGACAGGTTAGATGCAGGAAGAATGTTCCCAATGTTGGGGAAGTCCAGAACCAGGGGTCACAGTCTAAGGATAAGGGGTAAGCCATTTAGGACCGAGATGCGGAGGAACTTCTTCACCCAGAGAGTGGTGAACCTGTGGAATTCTCTACCACAGAAAGTTGTTGAGGCCAATTCACTAAATATATTCAAAAAGGAGTTAGATGAGGTCCTTACTACTAGGGGGATCAACGGCTATGGCGAGAAAGCAGGAATGGGGTACTGAAGTTGAATGTTCAGCCATGAACTCATTGAATGGCGGTGCAGGCTAGAAGGACAGAATGGCCTACTCCTGCACCTATTTTCTATGTTTCTATGTTTCTATATCATGACTTGGACTTGAATGTTGGGGGTATGATTATGAAGTTTGCAGATGACACTAAAAATAGGCTGTGTGGTTGATAATGAGGAAGAAAGCTGCGGACTGTCGGAAAATATCAATGTACTGATCAGCGGAACAGTGGCAAATGGAATTCAATCTGGATAAGTGTGAGGTAATGCATTTGTGGAGGTCTAAGCAATGCAAGGGAATACACTTTAAATGGTACGACACTGAAAAGTGTAGTGGAACAAAGGGACCTTGGCGAGCAGGTCCACAGATCTTTAAAGATAGCAGGCTAGGTAGATAAGGTGGTTAAGAAGGCATATGGAATACTTGCCTTTATTAGTCGAGGCATGGAATACAAGAGCAGGAGGTTATGCTTGAACTATAAAACACTGGTTAGGCCGCAGCTGGAGTACTGTGTGCAGTTCTGGTCGCCACATTACAGGAAAGATGTGATTGCACTGGAGATTTACAAGAATGTTGCCTGGACTGGAGAATTTTGGCTATGAGGAAGGATTGGAGATACTGGGTCTGTTTTCTTTGGAACAGAGGAGGCTGAGGGGAGACCTGATTGAGGTGTATAAAATTATGAGGGGCCTGGATAGAGTGGATAGGAAGGATCTGTTTCCTTTGGACATAGATTTAAAGTAATTGGGGAGAGGTTTAGAGGAGATATGAGGGGAAATTTCTTCACCCCGAGGAGGATCTGGAGCTCACTACCTGAAAGGATGGTAGAGGCAGAAAGCCTCACCACATTTAAAAAATACTTGCATGTGCACTTAAAGTGCCATAACCTACAGGACTACGAACCAAGAGCTGGAAACTGGGATTAGGCTGGATAGCTCTTGGTCGGCCGGCGCAGACACGATGGGCCGAAATGGCCAACTTCCGTGCTGTAAATTTCAATGATTCTATGAAAATAGTGGAACTCCCTCCACTGTGGGAGAACCTTCACCACACGGACTGCAGCGGTTCAAGAAGGAGGCTCACCACCATCTTCTCAAGGTAATTAGGGATGGGCAATAAATGCTGGCTTTGCCAGTGACACCCACATCCCGTTAACGAATAAAAAAAAAGTATGACTATGTCAGGTGATTGCTTGACTCGTCTGTGGGACAGTTCTCCCAATTTTGGCATAAGTCCGCAAATGTTGGTGAGGATGACTTTGCAGGTTCGACTGGGCTGAGTCGTGTCTGAAGCCGGTGCTGACATCGATGCCGGGTGGTCGGAGTGGTTTTATTCTTCTTATTGTTTTTTGTAGAGGTTTGTTGGAACTGAGAGGCTTTCTAGGCCATTTCAGAGGGCAGTTAAGACTCAACCACATTGCTGTGGCTCTGGAGTCACATATAGGCCAGACCAGGTAAGGACGGCAGATTTCCTTTCCTAAAGGACATTAGTGAACCAGATGGGTTTTTACGACAATCATGCTTTAGAGCAATATTAAAGTTATGATATTTATTATATCCACCAATGAATGTGAGATCATTTAAGATGTATCAACTCCTTCTAAAACCTTTCACGTGTTTGTGTACTTTGCTGGAATACAACCGATAATCCTGGTGAGCTTTGTTTGGCTGATTTTCTGGAATAAATAGCAGTGCATCCACGATATCCAGATACTTCTTACTGGCCAGTAAGCTTCCTGTGGATAGAATTCATTTGTAAAATTCTTCTTTTAGATCAGTGAAAAAGTTGGCACACTCACTTTCACAACTAGTTTCACTTCCACTAGCTGAATAAATCATCTTCAAATTATTTTGCAGCTCCGACATAGCACGCCTTGGATAACTTCATTCTCACTTTCATATTATCATGCAGTTTTTTTTCTCTTTTTCCCTGTGTGTTATTTGTGCTTTGCTTGGTAAATTTCCCATTAGACGCCCTATTTCTTTACACTGACGGCATTCTGAATTTCTGTAAAAACAAGAGTGTGCTACATGGTTATTCCCCTCCACACCAGAAACATTCAGCCTGCGTGTTCTACACTGCAAGTCTGGCATGGCTTAAACTCAGTTCTTTATCAGCAGCCTCCACGCTCACAGCAGTTTTTACTGTTTATTTCAAGGTCAGATTAGCCTCCTTCAAAAGTTTCCATTGAATGGCATTTGAACTAAGGCCACAAACAAACCTGTTTCTGAAGTTATCCAAATTTGCAGTTATCTGAAAGTTTCCTTAACTTTGTTGACAGTTTTTCCCCACTCTGTTTTTTGATGGAATTTAAAACCTCCAGTGATGACTAGTGGTTCTGGATCGAGGTACTTTTTCACAGCTCGTTATCAAGTGTGATGGATTTCGTGTTGAAGTGTTGTTTTAGATTCTCAGATGAGTTTTTACAAGG
Source organism: Pristiophorus japonicus (assembly GCF_044704955.1). Classification (NCBI taxonomy): domain Eukaryota; kingdom Metazoa; phylum Chordata; class Chondrichthyes; family Pristiophoridae; genus Pristiophorus; species Pristiophorus japonicus. Next base: position 171,263,544 of record NC_091983.1, read on the forward strand.
CTTATTGAGGTTTCTTATTTTTCACTATAGCCACTTCCATGGATTGGCCACAACAACTGGGCCTGTTTGTTCTGATTGACATGCATCAAAATCCCATATGGCTTGTTCAATTCCATGGTTCATATTTCACCACCAAATATGCAATCCAGCAAGAGACTTCATGCATACAATCACCGGATGGTTTTCACGCAAATGACTCAAAATTTGAAACTGATACTGTTCAAATAGCTCACTCCGCTGAATAGAAATCCTTCTTTGCTGCCGAACTCACTTTTCTTTCATAATACAGCATTAACTCAGCTGGAACAAAATGTACTGCTAAATTTCTTATCTGACTGCAGTTTTGCCTGCCACAAGCTGTCAGTAAGCTAGAACATTTTTGAAACATCTTCAAAATGATTTGTTTTGAGTACTGCTCCAGTCTTTCAGTATACTCCGTCCGCATTGTTAGATTATTTAATTATTTTCATTGGCCTGGATTTTCCGGGGCCTATGACTGCGTATACCGCCATATGTGCCTCGCAAGTTCCGGGTTTACGCATTCGCTGCGCATGCGCGAAAACCCAGAACTTGCAACCTGTCAAGAATCTTCTTGACATATTCTCCGTATCCTGGGAAATGGACATTCGCTGGTGAATGCCCATGAAACTCTTACGCCTGGTAAAAGCAGTCGTCAGGCGTTCTTTTACCAACATAAGGGTGAAAATAAATATTAAAATCAATTTTTAAAAAATCATTTTAACATTCAAAACCTTTAAAATAAGTTTGTTATTTTTGGCTCCTTGAAAAATGCTTACATTTATTTTTCTAAATATTAAATTTTTGTTTTAATTGTTTAATGAAATTGTATTTTAATTAATTTTAAACATGTAAGTTTTTTTTTAATTTCAAGGTTGTGCTCATGTGTTTTTTGGGTGATTATTATTAAGCTTATGGGGATGCCGTACGTAAATGAAATCCCCATAAGCCTAATGGGAATCCCCTTTCTGATTGGTTGGCCAACCCATGTGATCTCATAGGCACAGGCCTACTCGTAGAGGCTCAGGAGCGCGAGTCTCCATGGATCCAGGACTATCAGGTATATGCGTAGATATAAAAACAGAGAATGCTGGAAATCTCAGCATGTCAGGCAGCATCTGTGCAGAGAAAAACAAAGTTACTTTTTCGGGTCGATGACCCTTCGTCAGAACTGCCGAACGTTCGAAAAGAACACATACTTAAGCCCTGAAAGGGGGAGGGGAAGAAAGAATAAAAGGGAAGGTCTGTGATAGGGTGGAAGGCAGGAGAAAATAGAGAGACAAAAGTATGATGGGCTGAATTGAAATGGTAATGACAGAAGTTAGAAAAAAGTTAATCCGAATTGGGTGTGAATGGCAGAGTAATATATATATATATAGGATGGAGGGGAGCGGGGTAAGGGGCTCTGAAATTGTTGAACTCGATGTTGAGTCCAGAAGGCTGTATACTGAAATGAAAGATGAGGTGCTGTTCCTCGAGCTTGCGTTGAGCTTCATTGGAACAGTGCAGGAGTCAGAGGACGGAAATATCAGAGTGGGAGTGGAATGGAGAACTAAAGTGACAGACGACCGGAAGCTCAGGGTCACACTTATGGACTGAACGGAGGTGTTCAGCAAAGCGGTCACCCAATCAACGCTTGATCTCCCCAATGTAGAGGAGACCACATCGTGAGCAGGATACTAAATTGAAAGAAGTACAAGTAAATCGCTGTTTCACCTGGAAGGAGTATTTGGGGTTCTGGATAGTGGGAAGGGAGGAGGTAAAAGGGCAGGTGTTGCATCTCCTGCACTTGCATGGGAAGGTGCCGTGGGAATAGCCAGCACTCACTATTGGACTCCCATATATAGAATGGGATCTTGGGCAAGGTACTAGAGGGCTCAAGGCATCTGTGAAATTCCCAAATTATCCCAATATGAATCATTGCTTTGAGGAGGGGACAGGAAACCTGGGGTTAAAGCTTATGCCCCTTGACTCATTAGGCTGTATATACAAAGGTACAGATACAACGGCTGAAATCCGGAATCCTCAGGACCGAATCCATTAGAGTTTTGGGGTTTTTCCGATTTCAGACAAGAAAATCAATAGTCTGAAATCCGGAATCCTCGACCGAATCCGTGCCCGGTTTTGAGCGGTGAGGTCTGAAATCCGGCAAAACCCAAAATTTGGCGCAGTATCAGTCGAGGATTACGGATTTCAGACTTGATTTTCTTTTCTGAAATCCAGAATCCTTGATTGAATCCGTGTCGGATTTTGGGTCATGCCTCAAAAATGTCCAGTTTTCAGACAATAATTCGGATTCCGGACAACTCCATCAGCTATGCACAAAATGTCCGGTTTTTGGACAATTCCGGTTTTCGGAGTTCCGGATTCAGGATGTTGCACCTTTATTACAGATGCCTAATTCAGACACAAGATTATTCATTTTGAATTAACATACTAACTGTTGAATTTAATTTGCAAATATAGGTCCAGAAATTCCTTGGCTCTTGATGCTTTCCACTTCTTTAGGTTCCAGAAGATTCATCCAACTAGCTTCTTTGCGACTATGGGAGCACTTTCATTACACGGACTGCAGTGGTTCAAGAAGGCGGCTCACCTCTACCTTCTCAAGGGCAATTAGGGATGGGCAATAAATGATGGCCTTGCCAGCGGCGCCCACATCCCGGGAACGAGTATATATATATATATTTTAAAACACTGTTGTGGGAACATCGGCATCTCCAAATTCCCCTCCAAGTCACACATCATCCTGACTTGAGCTTATGTCAACGTTCCTTGATTGTCACTGGATCAATATCCTGGAATTCCCTAACTAACAGCATTGTAGGAATACTATCACCACATGGAGATGATCAACTAACTCATTGTTAGGACTAGTACGGATGGACCATAAAAGCAGCCTTCCCAGGACCCCATAGACTGAGGACAATTTTTTATAAAATGTGTAAGTTAAAAATATTCTGTGTCTTCTTTTGCCACTTTTACATATTGAAGGACAAATATTCATGTGGTTATTTTTGATGCTGGCTCAATTTTGTGCTGTGAAATTTGTGCAAAAGTGCTTGTTGGGCAGAGAATTAAAATGTTATAGAACCATAGAAGTTTATGGTACAGAAAGAGGTTATTCTGCCTATTTGCGCCTTTGCTAGAGCAATCTAAAACTAGTCCCACTGCCCCGCACTCTCCCCATAGCCCTGATTCTTCTTTGCTTCAGAAAGTTATCCAATTTTCCCTTTTCCCTTAAAAGATGCAATGTTCTCTTCCTTAACCATTCCTGTAGCAAAGCATTCCATACTCTAACAACCCTCTGTATAAAGAAATTTATTCTAACCTCTCTCCTCACAGCCTTAGTGCTAACTTGAAATTGATAACTCCTTGTCACTGACTCTCCAAACAGAGGGAATAGTCTTTCCCCATCAAAGCCCTTCACAATTTTATAAACATCTGTTAAATATCCTTTTAACCTTTTCTGTGCCAGTGGAAACAGTTTCTTCGCATAGCTGTAATTTTCCCATCCCTGACATCATCATCCTGGTGAATCTACAGTGTATACTTTCTGTGGCCGTAATGTTCTTTCTATGGGGCTTAATTTTGCCCAATGCCGTTTTTTGGTGTATTGCCAGAGTTACGCCCATTTTTCTAGGCCACAATTGCTCCAAAAGTAAAAGTTTTTTTGAGGATGTTTCCAGTAGAGTGGACAAGGGGGAACCAGTTGATGTGGTGTATTTGGACTTTTAGAAGGCTTTCGACAAGGTCCCACACAAGAGATTAATGTGCAAAGTTAAAACACATGGGATTGGGGGTAGTGTGCTGACGTGGATTGAGAACTGGTTGGCAGACAGGAAGCAAAGAGTAGGAGTAAATGGGTACTTTTCAGAATGGCAGGCAGTGACTAGTGGGGTACCGCAAGGTTCTGTGCTGGGGCCCCAGCTGTTTACATTGTACATTAATGATTTAGACGAGGGGATTAAATGTATTATCTCCAAATTTGCTGATGACACTAAGTTGGGTGGCAGTGTGAGCTGCGAGGAGGATGCTATGAGGCTGCAGAGCGACTTGGATAGGTTAGGTGAGTGGGCAAATGCATGGCAGATGAAGTATAATGTGGATAAACGTGAGGTTATCCACTTTGGTGGTAAAAACAGAGAGACAGACTATTATCTGAATGGTGACAGATTAGGAAAAGGGGAGGTGCAACGAGACCTGGGTGTCATGGTACATCAGTCATTGAAGGTTGGCATGCAGGTACAGCAGGCGGTTAAGAAAACAAATGGCATGTTGGCCTTCATAACGAGGGATTTGAGTACAGGGGCAGGGAGGTGTTGCTACAGTTGTACAGGGCCTTGGTGAGGCCATACCTGGAGTATTGTGTACAGTTTTGGTCTCCTAACTTGAGGAAGGACATTCTTGCTATTGAGGGAATGCAGCGAAGATTCACCAGACTGATTCCCGGGATGACGGGACTGACATATCAAGAAAGACTGGATCAACTGGGCTTGTATTCACTGGAGTTCAGAAGAATGAGAGGGGATCTCATAGAAATGTTTAAAATTATGACGGGTTTAGACAGGTTAGATGCAGGAAGAATGTTCCCAATGTTGGGGAAGTCCAGAACCAGGGGACACAGTCTAAGGATAAGGGGTAAGCCATTTAGGACCGAGATGAGGAGAAACTTCTTCACCCAGAGAGTGGTGAACCTGTGGAATTCGCTACCACAGAAAGTTGTTGAGACAAATTCACTAAATATATTCAAAAAAGAGTTAGATGTAGTCCTTACTACTCGGGGGATCAAGGGGTATGGTGAGAAAGCAGGAATGGGGTACTGAAGTTGCATGTTCAGCCATGAACTCATGGAATGGCGGTACAGGCTCGAAGGGCCGAATGGCCTACTCCTGCACCTATTTTCTATGTTTCTATGTTTCTATGTACCAAGTTTCCCTGCTCTATTTTTTAAAATTGGCGCTGCACAGCCTATCCTGAAGCCTTGAGGGGTGGAGCCCAATGTCTGCGCTGAAAAAATGACGCATGCACGAAAAAAAAGGACGTTTTTGACATGATTCCTACGGGTGTGCATGCGTAGTACAGCTCCTGGTTGCAATCGGTCATTTTTATAGAGCCAGTTGTGTGTGTGAGAACTTTGAGTGCTGTGTGAGAACTTTAATTATCATTGGAAAAAGTGGAGCTGCAATACAAGATGCAACACGTGCAAGGACCAAGAATTTCTTACAGGACGAAGTGGAGGCACTAGTTACTGTAATTGAGGGCAGATGGCAGGAGCTGGACACCAGCAGAGGTCACATAAAAGTTCCACCCAAAGAAATGAAGAAACGCTGGAACCAACTTGCACAAGATTATTGTGCAATGGTGATCACCCTGAGGTCTGGAGGCCAGTGCAAAAAGAAGTGGCAGGACCTTGGTCAAGTAGTTAGTGTAAGTAATATTTTCATTTTTCAATTGAATTGCAATTGTAAATATGACCATCTGTACATATCCCACCCAGCAGAAAGTCACCCTCTCTAAAAAAAATTATATTTTCATCTTTGCAGAGGAAGGTGGCACACAACAAAAGGGAAAGATCTCGAACAGGAGGAGGCCCGGCAAATCTGCACCCACTGACACACTTGGAAGAGAGGATCGCTGCTTTACTAGGTCCTGCCTGGAGAAAAGCAACCACCACTGCACAAGCTGGGCCCACACTCGAGGAAGAGAGTAAGTCCTGCAAATTCCACAGTCTGGCTTTCCTAAATGTTAAGTACTGCGCGGGCTAGCTATGCTTCGGTTCATCGGGATGTCTCCATCAGCTACGCTTTGGTTGATGCAATGTGCTATCATTCATCGTGTTTCTGCAAATCAGCCTGCTGCCTGTGCTGTGTGAGCCTACTCATGCCACCCGGCCCCTTCCTCTGCTGCTAACCATTTGTCTGTTCTGTTATATTTTGCAGAACTTGAGGCCAACCCTGACGATGCAGAAGAAGATTCAGACAAGGACGAACCTGAAGAGGAGAACATCTTCCAATCCCACCTTCCAGACTAAGAGCATGGGGGTGAGGGTGAGGGGGAGGGGATGGATGAAGTCCCCACTGTTGTATTCACTTTGGAGGAGGTGCAGGTGCCGCCCATTGAGGTGCCAGCCCCTTCCCTGAGTAGTGGTTTGAGTGTTGGTGGGACATTGATGGTTTCTCACCATCCGAGGCTGCGGGTCCCAGTGGGATTCTGCGAGGCACACCCAGGGCGAGGAGGGGAAGGAGAGCTTGACTGCACTCTCCTGAGGTGCAGGATCTAACAGATATGGTTCACATGATGGCAATGAGTGCGGAGAGCATTGACCTTACCCGATCACTCCTGGACACCATCAGTGGGGTGAACATAAGAACATAAGAAATAGGAGCAGGAATAGGCCATTTGACCCCTCGAGCCTGCTCCGCCATTCAATAATATCATGGCTGATCTGATCATGGACTCAGCTCCACTTCTCTGCCCGCTCCCCATAACCCTGTATTCCCTTATCACTCAAAAATCTGTCTATCTCCACATTAAATATATTCAATGATCCAGCCTCCACAGCTCTCTGGGGCAGAGAATTCCATAGATTTACAACCCTCTGATGGAAGAAACCTCCTCATCTCAGTTTTAAATGGGCGGTCCCTTATTCTAAGATTATGTCCCCTAGTTTTAGTTTCCCCATGAGTGGAAATATCCTCTCTGTATCCACCTTGTCGAGCCCCCTCATTATCTTATATGTTTCGATAAGATCACCTATCATTCTTCTGAACACCAATGTGTATAGGCCCAACCTACTCAACCTATCTTCATAAGTCAACCCCCTCATCTCCGGAAAAAATGAAAACTTACAGAATTCCATCAAACTTCCATTTACTGCGTTATAAGGTTAAAAAAATGTAATCTTTATTATGCATATTTACGTGTTCTTGACTCCCTCCAAAACTTTGCTGAAAAACAATGGCGTCTTTCTGCGCTGACTTTTCAATTGTCGCTGCTTTTTCTTCACTCCCGAAAAACCTTCTGGTGAGTTGTCACTTACGTCGACCTCGGAGAAATTTTGGGGGGGCAAACTTACATAATTGACAAAACTGGCGCAGACATCAGGTTACACCCCCTATGACGCAAAAAAAACTAACCCAAAAAAATCGTAACTAACTGAGTTACGCTGGCGCACATTCCTTGGGGAAACTTTAATTTTTTAAAATTTACACCAAAAAAAGCGGCATGTGCCAAAAAAACGGCGCAAATCACTGGGGAAAATTGAGCCCCATATTAGGATCATTACATAAATTCTGAAGTACAAAGGGGTGGAAGTTATGCTATAGTTCTGTAAAGCTCAGGTTAGACCACATCTGGAGTACTGTGTTCAGTTCTGTTCACTACCTCACTGGCCTTGAAGGGAGTGCAGTGGAGATTCACCAGAATGATACTGGGGCTAAGAGAGTTAAATTATGCATAGACTGAGCTTGTATTCCCTTGAGTAGGGGTGATCTAACTGAGGTGTTTAAGATGATTAAATGATTTTATAGGGTAGATAGAGAGAAACTATTTCCTCTGTTGGGAGAATCTAGAACAAGGGGAGATAACCTTAAAATTAGAGCTAGACTCTTCAGGGGTGATATCTGGAAGCATTTTTTCACACAAAGGCTAGTGGAAATCTGGATCTTTCTCCCCTTAAAAGCTGTTGAGGTTAGGTCAATTGAAAATTTCAAAACTGAGATTAATACATTTTTGTTAGCTCAGGGTATTAAAGGATATGGAACCAAGGCGGGTAAATGGAGATAAGATCCATCAGCCATGATCTAATTGAATGCGGAACAGTCTGAATGGCCTACTCCTCTTCCTATGTTCTTATGTTCCAAGTAGGGCACCCAAAACTACACACATTGTTCTAACTATGGCCTCATCAAAACCTTGTGTAAATTTATTACTTCCTTACTCTTGCATTCCCTGTCCCTACTAATAACATTCAAAATGCTGTTGGTATTTTTATGGTCTGTGCTCACAATTTCAGGGAATTATATATTTGCACTCCAAGGTGTCTGTTCATCCACACGTTTTAGTATCTGTCTGTTGAGTATATATTCCCATTTGTTGTTTCATCTCCAAGAATGTATTACCTTGTATTTTCCACATTAAATTGTATCTGCCACCTGTCTGCCCATTTCACTCATCTGTCAATATACTCCTGAAGTGTTTTATCGTACTTCTTGCTATATGGCAAACCTCCTATAGTCTGAAAGTATACACGTTTGCATGGAAAATACAAAAGATGTTTGTTTCTTTGCTAGATTTTCGACATATATCCGCCCATTTACTGCCCATATACCTGCCGAGATTCAGTTTACTGCCCATATTTGATTATATATGGAAACTAATATTTCACATCTCTGTTCAATTATTGTGGAACCTAGATGAAAGCCCAATTTTTTTTTTTAAATGCAAGGCACCACCAAGTGTCGGATAGAAGAAAGATAAATCCAGAAGCAGTAGTTAAGTAATGCCAAACTGAAATTGAAATATATATCTTTGCAAATCTTTGTACATTCTGAAATCAGGAGCTCGGTGTCAGGAATCAAACATTGTAACAATTTTCATACCAAAACCAAAAAACTCTGCAGGTGCTAGTTACCTAAAATTAAAACAGAATATTTTATGATAAAAGGTCTACACCTGAAATGTTAGTTCACCTGTTCTCTCCACAGATGCCGGCTGACTTGTTGAGTATTTCCAACGATTTTCTCACCTTGCATCAGCATCAACCACTCAGTCCTAGTATTGCACAGGATAGATATGGAGCAAATCTTGCTATCGACTGTCCCATTAAGGTGATGTAAAACAAGGGCTACAGATACAAAATAAACAAACTATGAGGAGTTAATAGCCTTATTCAAAATGATGCAGTTGTGTAATAATTAAAAGAGTTGCATTAGTCCTTGCTGTGATTTTTTTAATCCTGCTGTCAGTGAGCAGTTATTTGAGTGACAAGACAAACAATAATCCTATCACTTTTAGACGTCTTTTAGTAGTTCTTCAAAGATGCTTTGAAGTATTGTGTCATTATAAGGCACCTTTAAACATACATGACACAAAAAAAAGGTATGCTGAATTCCAAATTATATTACCAGCTGATTTAAGTATCTGTATTAAATACTTATTAAATTTACACCATCTCAATATTGAAATGTAATCTGCCTGTTCTGAATTAATTGTGATTTACCTCCCACTGTTCGAAGCCCTGAACAAAGTCCTCTGGGTAATACTGTCTTAGCTCGTCAGGAGTAACTAGAACCGATTTGTTTTCAGGGAATCTGCGATGAATACTGTCCATTCTCATTATTACAAACGCATGTTGGCTGACACAGGGATGTTCTTGTCAAATGTCCACCTTATTGATGTTTCAGCTCCATGTGCTGACAATAATGGAGTTTCAGTACAGACCTGATAAACGGTTATATGGTTGGCTGGATATAATGAGATTTGACTGTAAAAATCTTTATTCAAAATTAAAAAATACCTGAATTTTTACTTTCCATTATTTCTCATCCAACCATGTCCTTTGTTTATTTTAAATTTGTTTTGAATCCTGTGCAGTATTGCTGGATGGGATTAGTACTTCATACTATGGGCCCAAGTTTCCACATGATTTGCGCCTGATTTTTAGGAGCAACTGGTGGAGAATGGGACTATCTTAGAAATCGCAATTCTCCACATTTTTTTTTCTGCAGTTCTAGTCAGGTAGAACAGTTCTACTTTGGAACAGAATTTTTTCTTCAAAAGGGGGCGTGTCCGGCCACTGACGCCTGATTTCAAAGTTTCCACAGTGAAAACGTACTCCAAACTAAGTTAGAATGGAGCAAGTGAAGATTTTTGTAGAACTGAAAAAACCTGTTCTACACATTAAAAAATCAGGCGCAGGTTACAAATTAGGCGTCCAGAACGAGGTGGGGGGGGGGGGAGGGGGGGAAGGGAAGTCATTAAATTCTACAATAAATCCTTATTTATACTTATACAAATATTATACAAATAAATCCAACCTGACTAAACATTTATAAGCAAAGAAAAGATTAAATAAACCATCTTCCTACCTGTGTGAAGGCACGGAGAATGCTGCAGTCAGCCTGAGGCGCCCGTTCTTCCCGCGGGGGGGGGGGGGGAGAGGTGCCCGTTCTTCCCGCGGGGGGGGGGGCGCCCGTTCTTCCCGCGGGGGGGGGGGGGGGGGGAGAGGTGCCCGTTCTTCCCGCGGGGGGGGGGCGCCCGTTCTTCCCGCGGGGGGGGGGGGGAGAGGTGCCCGTTCTTCCCGCGGGGGGGGGAGGAGGCGCCCATTCTTCCCGCGGGGGGGGAGAGGTGCCCGTTCTTCCCGCGGGGGGGGGGGGGAGGCGCCCGTTCTTCCCGCGGGGGGGGAGAGGTGCCCGTTCTTCCCGCGGGGGGGGGGGGTGGGGGGCAGTGAGAAGGCTGCAAGTGCTGATGTGCTGATGGCAATGTGCTTTTATTAAAAAAATGTTCAAAAATTAAACAGCTACAAAGAACTACAAAAATGGCCGAGTGCCAATGTTTTTTTCACACTGCGCGTGCGTGAAAGCTCCAACGCGCACGCGCAGTGTTGCCGGCAGGAAAAAAACTAATTTAAATAGTACCCGCCCCCTCCCACTTACAAAATCTGCGCGAGTGTAGGCTCCGCCCCCCTGGGCACTGCGCCAGGCAGACAAGGAGCTGCAGAACGCTCCAGAATAGCGAGTTTTTTTTTAGGCGCCGTTTTAGGCGTGAAAAACGGGCGCCCAGCTCTGAGGGGCGCCCGTTTTTTATCGTGTGGAAACTTGGGCCCTATATGTTGTTGTATTTTCCATATTCTTCCCTTCTGCAGATATACATTGGGCAAGTTTTCATCTTCAATGCTACCTGTGTGGGAATTATTACAGGTACAACATCCAAATCCGGCAACCTCAGGACCGAGACCGTGCCGATATTTGGATTTTTCCAGATTTTGGACAAGAAAATCAAGAGCGTATATATGCTACTGAGACAGACAAAGTACTAATGGTGCCGTGGGTCCGGTTGGGTCAGGCCAGGTCGAGGGTCATTCGGCAAGGCTCAGCAAGGCTCGGACCGATCGCACGCCATTTAAAACATAGCGGCGAAGCCGATAACTAATCTGACTTACTGGTTTTTGGACAATAATTCTGGATTTTATTTTACTGAATATCAAATGGGATTTTCTCAAAAATGTCCGGATTTTCGGACAATTCCGATTTTTGGACAGCCTGATTTAAGACGTTGCACCTGTCGTGTAATCGAGAATGGCATTGGAAAGTTTGCTGGACAAAAACAATGGATGGGGTTCCTTTGTAACCGAAATACCACCTGAAAATGCTATGAAGATGAACATTTTGACTTATGTATCAGCAAGCTTTTTGACCATGTATGACTGATCCTGTCTAGAAGAGAACAAGAAATGATGATCGAATGGGTTGCTAAGGAGCAGATTTTACAGATTTTACAGACTTTCAATAGAAGGAATGACATGGGGGTTTTATGATCTAGTTTTCTGACAGTAATGAACCTGAAGAAAAACTAAATATCACAACAAAACTACAGCTGACACCTGCCCTTTGCCATTCCCATCACCAAAGAGGGGTGAGAGGGCAGAGGTTGAAAGCCACCCCCTCTCCAATGTTATTGTCATATATGTATACTCTGTGTATATACTGTGCTGGTACCACTAGAGGGTGCAACTGTGGGAGGCCCAGGCAGGAGCTGTATAAAAGGCTGGTCACTACACTGTGAAGCCACTCTGCAGTTACAATAAAGAGACTAAGGTCACAGCAGTTCAAGCACAGCACTAGGCCTCGTGGAGTTATTCTACAGATAAGTAGAGACATATTAACTGGCGACGAGTACAGATCACGGAATTACACGCAGAGACGGCTGCTGTTGGTAGTTTAGAAAAGTTTACAGAGGGTGAAGCCTTTACTCGGGTTTCGTTGGCCAGGTATCGCTTCTACACACACCGCTGCACCGAGGGCCAGAATTTAGCAGAATATGTCGCAGACCTATGAAGACTCACGGAACCGTGCGAATTTGGCGAACTCCTCAACAAAGTGTTGCGGGACATTTTCGCGACGGGACGGGACGTGAAGTGGACCATCATCTTAAGCCAGGCGTTCATGACCTCAACTTTGAGATACTCCCAGAATCAAAACTCACTGGCAAGTACTGTGCAGAAAATAACTGTTGATCAAAGAATTAGTCCGACTAAGAGTCCGCCAAGGTGTGTAAATGTGAATTGTTTAACATGCTGGCGTTGCAGGGGTAACCATTGGGCCCATTTGTGTCGATTCAGACACTATGTGTGCAAAGGCTACGGCCAAAAGGGCCACCCACAGCGAATGTGCAGAAGAACTGCAACTCAAAACGTGGCAGAGGAGTCGGCAGGAGGTTTCCGATCCAGCAAGGATCATAAAGTACAAGCTAGAGAGGCGACTCAGCCCGAGGAAACAGTGCACGGGGTGCACACCTTCACTACCAAAAGTCCCCCCATGATGATGAAAGTCAAGATAAATGGCATTCCTTTTTCCATGGAGTTGGACACGGGGGCGAGTCAGTCAGTTATGAGCCAGAAGGCATTTGAGAGGCTGTGGGGCAACAAAGAACAAAGACCCAAGCTGAGCGCGATTCAGACAAAGCTGCACACTTACACCAAGGAACCGATCCCAGTTATCGGTAGTGCGAACGTAAAAGTATCCTATGATGGAGAGATACACGAATTGCCACTGTGTGTTGTACCAGGTGACGGACCAATGCTGCTTGGCAGAAGCTGGATGGGGAAGATTTGATGGAACTGGAAAGACGTCAAAGCACTATCTTCAGTGGACGATGCTTCCTGTGCTCAAGTGCTAAGCAAGTTCCCATCCTTATTTGAACTGGGCATCTGCAACTTCACAGGCACCAAAGTGCAGATCCCCGAGGTACGACCTGTTCATCACAAGGCTCGAGCGGTCCCTTACATGATGAGGGAGAAAGTGGAGATCGAATTGGACAGACTTCAATGTGAGGGAATCATATCACCAGTCAAATTCAACGAGTAGGCCGGTCCGATTGTTACGGTACTAAAGAGCAATGGCATGGTCAGAATCTGCGGCGACTACAAGGTAACGATCAACCGAGTTTCATTACAGGACCAGTACCTGCTACCCAAAGCCGATGATCTCTTTGCGACATTAGCAGGTTTCACCAAGCTGGATCTAACCTCCGCTTACATGACCCAGGAGCTGGCTGAGTCATCGAAAAAATTAACGTGCATTAACACACACAAGGGACTCTTTTTGTATCACAGGTGCCCGTTTGGGATCCGCTCGGTTGCAGCTATCTTCCAAAGGAACATGGAGAGTCTGTTGAAATCGGTTCCACGCACCGTTGTATTTCAGGATCACATCCTAATCACTGGTTATGACTGTTGTGTATGCATGCCTGTTTACTGTGTGATGTCTGTAACACTGTTATGCCACACTGAATGTACCCTTACACTATAAACACCTTACCTGTACACCAGAGGGTGTTGCTGCTGGAGACCTAAGGGTTACCTGCACACGGCAGGTAACCCAGTATAAAAAGGAACTCACAGCTTATTGTCCTCACTCAGAAGTTGCAAATAAAGGACGACAGGTCGACACACTTTAAGTATCACACCCTGCCTCGTGGAGTCATTACTAAAGGTGCCTACATACACCACAACTGGCGACGGGAATACGAGGTTACGAACCACATGTTCAGCATGTCGAATCTCAGCATCTTTCAGCAATTCACCGATGGGGAAGATTGGGACGCTTTTGTAGAAAGATTGAAACACTTAAGGAGACTGGCTGCACCGTGTGACTTTGGCGACCACCTAAATGAAGCACTAAGGGACTCTAAACCGATGAGAGCAGTGCACCCCATTGATACTTCTAAGGGCAGAAATGCTGCCCCGAGTCCCGCAACCCTGAGTCCGCCACATGGGGTAAACCGGCTAGCCCCGTGCTGACGCTGTGGAGGAAACCACAGGGCCCACCAGTGCCGCTACAAAGACTATGCATGCAAAGATTAAAGGCACCTTCAAAGGATGTGCAGAAAAAGCTTTACTCACCGTGTCTCTGATGAGTTGGTTGATCACCGAGGCTCCAACACAGAGGAAGGTGAAGTTGCTCAACCCCTGGAAGAAGAGTATGGAACTCATACCTGTTCCACCGAAAGTTCTCCGTGGACGATGAAAGTAGCCGTCGATGGGGTCCCAGTTTCTATGGAGAGCGACACAGGGGCGAGCCAGTCTGCGATGAGCCAAATGACCCTAAAAAGAATTTGGATAAATCCTGCCAATCGACCAAAACTGTCTCCTGTCCAGGTGCAGCTGCTCACCTATACCAAAGGTAAAATCCAAATCATTGGCAGCGTGGATGTCCAGGTCTCCCAGGGCGGCGTGTTGAACAAACTACCCCTGTGGATTGTAGCCAGCGACGGTCCCACGCTGCTGGGCAGGAATTAGATGAACCAGGTCCACATCAGGCGAAGTGGCCCTGTGGAAGAAAAGACCACCACAGCCTACCTGCAGGAAATGGCTGCAGCACCAGCACCACAAGGAGAAAAACTTGTAATCAAAATGGCCACCGCCATGCCACGAGTGAGCATGGAGGAGCATCACGTGACACCGAGCGGCCAATCGGATTTGAAGGCTCCCTTAAAGAAGACCGGTAACCAAAGAAATTTAAAGGGGAAGTTTCAACTATTTGAGTACACGGACTCTAAAGCTAAAGATGCGATTAAAGGGTGCAAGTATGAAAATGTATGCAATGTAACAATGAATTGTGATGCTGGTTTAACTAATGTGACTAATGAGATGAATGCAGGTGTCAGTAAGGTTAAGAACAAGTTTATTATGCTTAACAATAATGATAGAGATTGTGAAATGCCTAATGTAAGCATTTTTGTTGAAACCAGGACACCCAAAAGTGATGCAAATGCTAAAATGTATAATGCAAGTTCGACTCTGTGTGATAAGAGCCAAGGTGTCATGTATACCGGTAGGACACTGCCAAAGGACATTGGGTCCTACAGGGACCATGCTGATGCCAATGGAATCCCCCTGTGGGAGACCCCCAGGTCCAGCAGGCTACCTGACCGTGTAGCCTGGACCTTTGGAACGAATGTGATGCCCCTTGCAGTACACACACACAGCCAGTCGGAGCAGACCCATTACAGGGACAGTGGTCAATGCGCAGCCCAGCCACCACCAATGGCAACCTGCACCAGACCAGCCCTACAGCCCCTGGCCACCAATACCCTCCAGCTTTCCTGGCAAACCCTGGAATGACCTGACCCTTATCCCAATTGGTGGACAAGGAGCCCACCCAGTCTTGTAGCCCTGCCCACCACCCCACAACAGTGACACCTACTTGGTCTGTGTGTGGGGGAGGGGAAACGTACGAGGCCAGCCTCAAGCACAGGGGTCACACCTGGCAACCACACAACCCTCACCAAACCCTCCCATAGCTCACCACTGATCACCTCCCCTGGTCATGACAAGAACGATATGAAAAATGCTTAAGGGGGGGGCGGTATTGTTGTGTATGCATGCCTGTTTACTGTGTGATGTATGTAACACTGTTATGCCACACTGAATGTACCCTTATACTGTACACCAGAGGGTGCTGCTGCTGGAGACCTAAGGGTTACCTGCACACGGCAGGTGGAGTCATTACTGAAGGTGCCTAAATACACTACAGCGACACCACCGAACACCTGCACAACCTGCAAGAGGTTTTAAGTCGACTAAACAGAGTCGGACTCCGGTTGAAATGATCCAAGTGTGTCTTTCTGGCGCCAGAGGTAGAATTCCTGGGGAGGAAGATTGCGGCAAATGGCATCAGGCCCACAGACTCGAAGACAGAGGCCATCAAAAATGCACCCAGACCACGAAATGTGATGGAGCTGCGCTCGTTCCTGGGACTCCTCCACTATTTCTGTAACTTTCTTCCAGGGTTGAGCACCTTGCACAAGTTGCTACGCAAGGGAGACGACTGGGTTTGGGGTCAAAATCAAGAGGTCGGCTTCAAAAAGAAACTTGCTATGTTTGAACAAATTGCTTGTATTATATGACCCAGGTAAACATCTAGTTTTAGTATGTGACGCGTCGTCGTACGATGTCGGGTGTGTTTTACAGCAAGCAAATGTAGCGGGCAAACTCCAACTGGTTACATATGCGTCTAGAAGTCTAGCCAAGGCCGAAAAAGCCTACAGTATGGTCGAGAAGGAGGCTTAGGCCTGTGTCTATGGGGTAAAAAAATGCACCAGTATTTGTTCGGACTCAGGTTCGAGTTAGAAACCGACCACAAGCCCCTAATCTCACTGTTTTCGGAAAGCAAAGGCAGAAACACCAATGCTTCGTCGCGAATCCACTGGGCACTAACACTGTCGGCCTACGATTATACGATCTGCCACAGGCCAGGCACTGAGAACTGTGCCGATGCCCTTAGCCGGCTACTGTTGCCCACCACCCGGGGTGGAAATAGCACAGCCTGCTGACCTGTGCCTGGTCATGGACATCTTTGAAAGCGAAGGATCACCCACCAGATCAGGACCAGGACCCTGTGTTATCTCTTGTAAAAAGTTGCGTCCTCAATGGGGGCTGGTCAGCGATCCCAAGAGAAATGCAAGATGAGATAAAGCCGTTTCACCATCGTAAAGATGAAATGTCCACCCAATCGGATTGCCTCTTATGGGGCAACCGCGTCGTCCTGCCAAAAAAAGGCAGGGCAACCTTCATCCGCGATCTACACATTGCCCACCCAGGCATAGTCATGATGAAGGCTATTGCCAGGTCCCACGTCTGGTGGCCCAGCATTGACTCGGACTTGGAGTCGGCATGCGCCAGTGTAACACTTGCTCACAATTGAGCAATGCCCCCAGGGAGGCTCCACTCAGTCTGTGGTCCTGGCCTCAAAACCATGGTCCAGGATCCACGTAGATTATGCGGGCCCCTTTCTAGGAAAAATGTTCTTCGTTGTCGTGGACACCTACTCTAAGTGGATCGAATGTGTAATAATGGCATCCAGCATGTCCACCGCCACCATTAAAAGCCTCAGGGCCATGTTCGCCACCCATGGCTTGCCCGACATTCTGGTCAGCCACAATGGTCCGTGTTTCACCAGCTTGGAATTCAATGAACTCATGACCCGCTATGGCATCAAGCATGTCAGGTCTGCCCCGTTCAAGCCTGCATCCAACAGTCAAGCTAAGCAGGCAGTCCAAACCATAAAGCTGAGCTTGAAACGTGTCACAGAAGGCTCCTTACAAACCCGCCTATCCCGGGTGCTGATTAATTACAGGACACGACCCCACTCGCTTCCCGGGGTCCCCCCTGTGGAGTTACAAATGAAGCGTGCACTCAAAACCAGCCTCTCCTTAGTCCACCCTGACCTCAACGATCAGGTGGAAACCAGGCGTTATCGGCAAAACATGTACCATGATCGCGTGGCTGTATCACGCGACATCACTGTAAATGACCCGGTGTTTGTGCTGAATCACGGTCATGGCCCCAAATGGGTCACTGGCACTGTTTCAGCCAAGGCGGGGAATAGAGTGTTTGTTGTCAAACTGCTTAACGGACAAACGTGCAGAAAGCATTTGGACCAGACCAAGTTGCGATTTACAGGTAACCAGGAACTACCAGGAGAGGACCTTACCTTCAGGGATCCACCTACACACAACCAATCAGCAACAGACCTATCTGCCAACCATGAGGATGATCTCACCATCTCCAACAGTCCAGTCAGACCAACAGTGCTGCAAGACAGCAGTGGCCCGATCAACTCACCCATGCCAGAAGTGGCACTCAGACGATCAACCAGGAGCGCAGAGTTCCAGATCGCCTCAACCTGTAACTAACTCGCATCAAATACTTTCGGGGGGAATGTTGTCATGTATGTATACTCTGTGTATATACTGTGCTGGTACCACTAGAGGGTGCAACTGTGGGAGGCCCAGGTAGGAGCTGTATAAAAGGCTGGTCACCACACGGTGCAGGCACCCTGCAGTTACAATAAAGAAACTGTCACAGCAGTTCAAGCACAGCACTAGGCCTCATGGAGTTATTCTGCAGATAAGTAGAGACATATTAGTTATGATATTGTTTCTTCTTTAGCGAAAAGCAAACATTGAGAATGCCATGAGATGCAGCAAAACCCAAGTTTTAGAAGGCAGGCCATAACGGGGGTGATGACAGGTGCATAATAACAGGTGATGACAGGAGGTATATGCCAGGAGCACATATCAGGAAATTGCGCAACCTCAGCCGGTGATTCCCAGTCCATTAAAATTAGCTGCAAACAGAAAATCTCCCCTTACATATCACAAGGCTTTTAGTGGCGGCCGAAGCTGTAAGTAAAGGAACACTTGCAGGTGAAGGCTGTGGGAGCAAAGGGTCCTCCTATACAACCTCCCGGGTGTCATGTATTCAACCAGCATTGTAACCCATGTATAAACTGACCGAAGTTGTACACCGTGAGAACACTGACCACTAGGTGGGAGACACTCCTAACCTGGACCTTCAGGTATGAAAGGGGAAGCTCCACCCACCTTCATCACTTGAGTGCTAAGGAATAAAGGACAGGTCACAGACTGACCTGCTCTCAAGCATGGGCCTCGTGTGCATTTATACTGTGTAGTAAGGACGTATCAATGGCGACGAGAAACTGGGATTTAAACCACGCGAGCATGGCCACTAGCAGAACAGACGAGAGGTACTGTGTTAAGGAATGGTTGGGACAGAGATTCAACATTGTTAAAGCAGCACACAGTTCTCCAGGCAGACAAGGGCAGTCAGGCATGCCCCAACATGTAGTCGAACCCTGAGGGGGAGTTCGACAGAGACAATGGCAAGCTGAACAGCGATTCACGCCATCGCAAGGGACAATGCGGCCAGTAATGGGGCCATCAACACCTGTTAATGGTGCACTCAAGGACAGTCACAGGGGCAGTCAGGGGCGATCGACTGGCAAGGGACCTTTTGTTTCAAACCGCAACTCATGCTGGAGGCGTGGAGGCATACATTCAGCCGGAGTTTGCAGAGATGAGCAAAATACCTGCAGAAATTGCAGAAATGGACACTGGGGGAAATCGCTGGAAGCTGAAGTTCAGCGAGTTCATGTGGAGCACGTATACAGTTCATACACCAGGACGCCAACGATAATGATGAAAGTGCTCCTCAATGGCATCCCAGTATCAATGGAGCTAGATACGGGTGCCAGCCAGTCCCTTATGGGTATCAAACAGTTTGAAAAGTTGTGGGCATCCAAGGCCAGGAGGCCAAAATTATCGCCGATTGACGCACAGCTACAGACATATACAAAGCAGATCATTCCGGTGCTAGGCAGTGCCACGGTAGTCGTGACCCACAAGATTCGGAGAACAGGTTGTCACTCTGGATTGTCCCGGGGGACGGTCCCGCACTACTGGGGAGGAGTTGGCTTGCTGTCATGAACTGGAAATGGGGCGATGTCAATGCAATTTCCTCTGTGGAGCGAGTATCATGCTCACAGGTCCTGGACAAATTTGACTCATTATTTCAACCCGGCATTGGCACTTTCATGGGGGCCAAGGTAATGATTCACATAAACCCGGACGCCAGACCAGTACACCACAAGGCCAGAGCGGTGCCGTACGTGATGCGGGAAAAGATAGAAGGCGAATTGGACCGCCTGTTGAGGGAAGGCATCATCTCGCCAGTCGAATTCAGTGACTGGGCGAGCCCGATTGTGCCGGTGCTCAAGGCGGATGGGTTGGTCAGGATATGTGGCGATTACAAGGCCACCATCAATCGGGTGTCACTCCAAGACCAGTACCCGCTACCAAGAGCGGGAGGACCTCTTTGCGACGCTATCCGGTGGCAAACTTTTTTCAAAATTAGACCTGACCTCAGCTTACATGACCCAGGAGCTGGCGAGTGAGTCGAAGAAGCTGACCACCATCACGACACACAAGGGGTTGTTTGAGTACAACAGATATCCGTTCGGGATTCGCTCGGCCGCCGCGATCTTCCAACAAAATATGGAAAGCCTCCTCAAGTCGATTCCAGGGACGGTGGTTTTTCAGGACGACATCCTCATTACGGGTTACGATACTAAAGAACACCTCCACAACCTGGAGGAGGTGCTACGCAGACTGGACCGGGTAGGTCTGCGACTGAAAAAGGCGAAGTGTGTCTTCCTAGCTCCAGATGTAGAATTCCTGGGGATGAGGGTAGCAGCAGACGGGATCAGCCCTACTGCATGCAAGACGGAAGCGATCCAGAGAGCACCCAGACCCCGTAACACGACGGAACTGCGTTCGTTCCTGGGGCTCCTGAACTATTTTGGTAACTTTCTTCCCAAATTGAGCACGCTGCTAGAGCCGCTACACGTGCTCCTACGCAAAGGTCGCGAATGGGTCTGGGGGGACAGCCAGGAAAGGGCTTTTAATAGAGCACGCAATTTGTTATGTTCCAACAATCTGTTAACGCTATATGACCCTTGTAAGAAACTTGTGTTAACGTGTGATGCGTCGTCCTATGGTGTCGGGTGTGTGTTGCAGCATGTCAATGTCAAGGGTCAGTTACAGCCGGTAGCTTATGCCTCCAGGAGTCTGTCCCAGGCAGAAAGGGGCTACGGGATGGTAGAAAAGGAGGCGCTCGCATGTGTATATGCGGTAAAGAAAATGCACCAGTACCTGTTTGGCAGGAAATTTGAGTTGGAGACAGATCACAAACCCCTAACGTACCTTTTGGCCGACAACAAGGCCATAAATGCAAACGCATCGGCCTGCATACAGAGGTAGGCACTCACGTTAGCTGCCTATGACTACACAATTCGGCACAGACCGGGCACCGAAAACTGCGCCGATGCACTCAGCAGGCTCCCACTTGTCACCACTGAGGGGGCTACCGAGCATGGTGCTGAGATGGTCATGGCTGTTGAAGCTTTCGAAAGCGAAGGCTCACCCATGACAGCCCGTCAGATTAAAGTCTGGACATATAGAGATCCGCTATTGTCTCTAGTCAAGAAATGTGTCCTGAATGGGGACTGGGCAGCCACGTACAGGACATGCCCTGAGAAATGTAAACCATTTCACAGGCACAAGGATGAACTCTCGATTCAGGCCGATTGCCTACTGTGGGGAAACCGCGTAGTCATGCCCCAGATGGGCAGAGAGGTGCTCATCAGGGAACTCCACAATGGGCACCCGGGCATTGTCACGATGAAGGCAATTGCCAGGTCATACGTTTGGTGGCCAGGGATAGATGCAGATCTGGAACTTTGTGTTCGCAGGTGCAACACATGTGCCCAGCTGGGCCATGCGCCCAGGGAAGCCCCCCTTAGCCCCTGGCCATGGCCCGCCAAGCCTTGGTCACGCATCCATGTGGACTACGCAGGTCCTTTCATGGGGAAAATGTTTTTGGTTGTAGTAGACGCCTACTCCAAATGCATCGAGTATGACATTTTAAATTGAAGCACATCCTCTGCCACGGTAGAAAGTCTACGGGCAATGTTCGCCACCCACGGTCTACCGGACATCTTGGTCAGTGACAATGGCCCGTGCTTCACAAGCACTGAATTCCAGGACTTCATGGCAGGCAATGGAATTAACCATGTTAGAACGGCACCGTTCAAGCCGGCCTCAAACGGCCAGGCAGAACGAGCAGTGCAGATAATCAAACAGGGGATGCTCAGATTCCAAGGAGGTTCCCTACAAACCCACTTATCACGCCTCCTGTTGGCCTATAGATCCCGACCACACTCGCTCACAGGGGTTCCACCCGCAGAGCTACTAATGAAAAGGACGTTCAAAACCCGATTATCCCTTATACACCCCACCATGAAAGAAATTGTCGAGAGCAGGCGCCAGTCACAATATCACTACCATGACAGGAATGCGAGGGCGCGATGTATTGATGTAAATGATCCTGTTTTTGTTCTCAACTACGCTGCAGGGCCCAAATGGCTCACAGGCACTGTGGTTGCCAAAGATGGAAATAGAATTCTGGTAGTTAAACTTACCAATGGACAAATCTGCCGCAAACATGTGGATCAAACAAAAAGGAGGTTCAGCAACTCCATAGAAGAAGCAGAGGAAGAACACGAGATAGAGTTCACTCCACCACAGGTGACCGAACACCGGAACCAAGTGGAGGAGAACCCAGCCACTGTGGGCAGTCCGGACAGGCCTGAGGCACTGCAAACAGCAGACACTCAGGCCAGCGCCCAACAACCGGAGCCCCAACTCAGGCGCTCTACAAGGGAGCGTAAACCACCTGAGAGACTCAACCTGTGATTCCAATAAGACTTTGGGGGGGGAGGTGATGTCATGTATTCAACCAGCATTGTAATCCATGTATAAACTGACCTAAGTTGTATACTGTGAGAACACTGACCACTAGGTGGGAGACACTCCTAACCTGGACCTTCAGGTATAAAAGGGGAAGCTCCACCCACCTTCATCACTTGAGTGCTAAGGAATAAAGGACAGGTCACAGACTGACCTTCTCTCAAGCGTGGGCCTCGTGTGCATTTATACTGTGTAGTAAGGACGTATCACCGGGTATTAATGCTAATCTTCTGAAACTGTTTAACATGGTGCGAGGGGGATGGTTGTAAGTGGAAGATATGCTTAGTATGGTGCATCTGTGGTAGGCGTGACTGGTTCCTGGCTTACAACACTCCTGTGAAGCGCCTTGGGATGTTTTACTACATTAAATATGCTATATAAAAACAAGTTGTTGTTGTTGATATCATGAGATGTCCGGTAGTCATTAAAGGCGCTATATAAATCCAAGTCTGGAAACTTCTGCAGGCTGGGAGCTAGCACGGTCGAGAGGGCAGAATTCACACCCACCGCACTTCCAGCACCAAATGTACCAGCGAGGAAAATCTGAGCGTCTCTGTCTAGTCTTGCACAGGCAGAATGGGGCAATGTGCAAGATGGTGAAGGGCTGTGGACGCACATAAAACCATTCCCCAGCATGAGTCAGCACCTTTAGAAGAAAGGAGAAAGAGGGGGGTGGGGAGAAAATGAAAAACAGTAACATTTCAAAGTTAAATTTGGATACAATTCAGATAGTCTGAATCCTAACTTGGATTTTCTGGGGCTGGTATTCATAGAATTTGAGACACGGAAAAATCCCTTAGTGCCATCCAGTCTGAGTTGGTGTTTATCCTTGCAGCGCTAATCCCGTGTGCACGCCCTGTTCCCATATCCCTTTTGTTATGTCTTGGATAGAGTCAGACTAGATACTGCAAGTTCAAAGTAAGTGTGATTGTAGTCCTTTATTACAGATCTCTCCAGCCTGTGAGGCATCCTTATATACAGGTGCTCCCAAGGGATTCTGGGATCCCTTGGGACTCCAGGGGATAAGCTCTCTGGGGGTTAGACATGGTAATTACAGATTTACATACATAACACCTTTAGCCCCCTTTCCTTCAACCATCTAGCTAATCTGTTCTTAAATATTACACAGGCTTCAATCACTTACTCTAAATAGTGAATTCAACCGACTCAACTGTGTAAAGAAGTTTCTCTTTTTCTCAATTCTAAGGGCTGGATTTTTGGTTGCCTGATGCCTCAGTTAGCGGCCAGAGGGGGCGTTAATGGGAGCGTAAGAGGTTACCGACTGGAAGCGCAACTTCTCGCGCCCTGACCGAAAATTCATTAGAAGCTCACAGAGGGCGCAAACCAGTAATGCCCAGCTGCTGACGATCGGTGCGATCCTGACGTCAGTCCTGGTGCAATGCCCACGCTTGCACCCTGGTCGGTAAATTCAGTGCAGCCGCCTCATTTAGTGGCTGCGAAGAACAACGTCTGGAAAAACTTCCAGTCCGAATACAGCTGCTTTTTTAACCAAAATATATCATCTCACATTGATTGATATTGAATTCTATCTGCAACTTTTTTAGCCCAGTCCACCAGCTTCCTTTGGTTTTCTAAAGAATTAACTATACCTCCTATTTTGGTATCATCTGCAGATATCACTCCTCCTAGGCCTACACCTTATTGATATACACCGTGAACAGAATTGGCTCCAAAATTGAACTCGGTTGGATACGACTACCCACTTTCAATGCTCTGAAAAACTGTCCTTAACTTCTACTCTCTTTTTTCTTCCTTTTAATCAATTTTAATCCAGGTTGCTATCCTCTCCCAATTCCATGACCCTCAATCTGCCCTAATATTCTTCCATGTGGTACCTTGTCAAAGGCTTCCCTAAAGTCCATGTAAACTACATCCACTGCATTTACCCCGATCAATCATGTCCATAACATCCTCAATCAATTCCATGAGGTTTTTTCAAGCACAATTATCCCATGCTGGCTGATTCTAAACGTTTTCAGTTTATCTAGATATGTGATAATTTCATCCTTAATTAAAGACTCTAAAACTTTCCCTATCATAGATGCTAAAACCAATGCCTGACCCACCAGTAAAACCTGGTGGGATTGGTGAAGCTCTATTTAAACAGTCACTGAGCTGCAGCCTTAGCACTCTCAAGCATTTTCTGTTTTTCATGGGTGCCATTATTGCTAGTTTCATTTGGGTGGAGTGTTATATATGCATGCTTGTATTGTTATATGATATCTGTAACACTGAATGTACCCTTACACTGTACACATCTTACCTGTACACCAGAGGGTGCTGCTCCTGGAGACCTAAGGGTTACCTGCACACTGCAGGTAACCCAGTATAAAAGGGAGCTCACAGCTTGGTGTCCTCACTCGAGGCGCTGCAAATAAAGGACTACAGTCTACACAGTTTAAGTACCAAACCCTGCCTCATGGAGTCATTACCAAAGATGCCTACATACACAATAACTGGCGACGAGGTCACGAACTACACGCTCAGCATGTCGAATCTCAGCAACTTTCAGCAATTTACCGATGGGGAAGGTTGGGATGCTTTTGTAGAAAGATTGGAACATTTCTTCATAGCCAACGACTTGGATGGGACCACACCAGCTACACGACAGAAAAAACACAGGGCCATCCTGCTTAGCAGTTGTAGGCCCACCATCCATTGTCTCGTCAGGGACTTGCTAGCAGGGAGAAGACAACCACCAAGAGCTATGAGGAACTTGTAACACTAATACAGGAGCAACTAAAACCAAAAGAAAGCATCCTCACAGCCAGGCACCGGTTCTACACTTACCGGCAACCCGAAGGTCAAGAAATTACTAAGTATGCTGCACATTTAAGAAGACTAGCTGCACTGTGTGATTTTGGAGACCACCTTAATGAAGCACTAAGGGACATATTTGTCATCGGATTGGCCATGAGGGCCTCCTACACAAATTGCTCTCTGCAGAAAGCAATCCAAGTGAGCCAGGCTTACATGGTTTCGGCCGGCAACTCCAGGCGAATACGGACCCAGGACTTTAAACCGGCGAATGCAGTGCACCGCATGACTACTTCTAAAGGCAGAAATGCTGCTCCGAGTCCCGCAACCCTGAGTCCACCACATGGGACAAACCAGATGGCTCCGTGCTGGCGCTGTGGAGGAAACCACAGGGCCCACCAGTGCCGCTACAAAGACTATACATGCAAAGGCTGCAAAAAAAAGGGCACCTTCAGAGAATATGCAGAAAATGCTTTACTCACCGCGTCACTGAAGTGTTGGCTGATCACCGGGTCTCCGACACAGATGAAGATAAAGCTGCTCAAACCTTGGAAGAAGAGTATGGAATTTATACCTGCTCCACCGAAAGTTCTCCGTGGACGAAGGAAGTAGACATCGACGGAGTCCCAGTTTCCATGGAGATCGATACAGGGGCAAGCCAGTCTGTGATGAGCCAAACGATCTTTGAAAAAATTTGGATGAATCCCACCACTCGACCAAAACTATCTCCTGTCCAAGAGAAGCTGCTCACCTACACCAAAGGTAAAATCCAAATCGTTGGCAGCGTAGACATCCAGGTCTCCTAGGGCGGCGTGTTGAACAGACTCCCCCTGCGGATCGTTGCCGGCGATGGTCCCATGCTGCTGGGAAGGAATTGGATGAACCCGGTCCAAATCAGTCAAAGTGGCGACAGCCTCCAGGCTCCAGCAATCGGCATCGAACATGGATCCATCGCTGCATCTAGAGATCCCACTGTCCAGCTCGACTGCGTGGCGAAATCTCCAGGACCGAAAACCCAAACTTCTCCTTCTGGGCCGGGGCAGGACTCCAAGAGGTGAAAATCGTCAAGAAAGGTGGACTCCCGACGTCCATGGCCGAACCTGAGGAAGAAAAGACCACCACAGCCTACCTGGAGGAGAGCCAGAAGATGGCGGCTGCACCATGAGGAGAAGAACCTGTTATCAAAATGGTCGCAACCAGACCACGAGGGGCAGCATTGGAAGAGCGACACGTGGCACCAAGTGGCCAATCGGATTGGAAGGCTCCCTTAAAGGAGACCGGTAACCAAAAAAGTTTAAAGGGACAGTTTCAACTTAAAGATGATGGCGACTTTAAAATTAAAAATGCTGTAAAAGGATGCAAGTATGATAATGTAACCATGAATTGTGATGCTGGTGTAACTAACGTGAAGAATCAGTTGGCCCGGAGTTTAGGGCGCTAGGCTGGTTCAGAAAGGGAAAATCCCGAGCTAAACAGCCGGCCTCGGAGTGTCATAAGAGAGGGTTCGGAGGGGAATTAAAAAAACCTGAAAAGAACCCACCAAAAACATTCCCAATTCATTACTGATGCGAGCCCAACATAAATCGCAAAACAAAACAAAGAAAAACAATCACACTTCCCTGAGATAGATATTTCTTCAATCACTTCGGCCGGTACAGCCTAGAACGGCAACTTTTACTGGCATTCCCACTCGGGCACGCTACAGGACACTATGGAGCAGGCGCAATCCAAATATCAAACCGGTGTTGCAACCAGAGGTGTTGTACACAATTCTTTTTTTGGTCGCAAATGCTAATGCAGTGCATGGCAGCTTCCTGCGCGCATGCACCTATAAACCGCTCCACTTCAGCCACTTCTGCTGAGATGGAAGATCAGGAGGAAAGGCAGTGTGCCGGGCGCTTCAGTCATGAGGCAAGTGAGGCCTTAGTCCACGCAGTGGAGAGGAGGTAGGCCTCACTCCATCTTGCTGGGGGAGCCAGAGCACTTCCTCCTGTGTTTAAGCGAATATGGAGGGAGATGTCTGCTGCAGACACTGTGCATAGGACTGGCACACAGTGTCGATAAAAATTCAATGACCTATGCATGCCTCCATGACTTCTAACATTAATCTCACACACTCTGTGAAGTTTGTCATGTGTATGGTCCCTCTCTGTGGGTTGGCTATCACAATGCATAATAAAGATGAAGGCTTACTTTGGCACCCATTGGCTTTTAATGATTCATGCACATTAACTCTATCATTTACATTGTCCCTCGCAATATATTCCAACTGCAGCTAAAAGATCACTTACAGCCCTATGTTAGATACCTCTAACCTGCAAACAAATACTGACGAAGCACATGCAACATCCAAAGAGATTGAATGGAAGCAACAATAACAATCACACAGTATCACCTATTGTACTCTGGTAGGCATATGTACCACAACAGCAGAGAAACCCTGACTGAACCCTTCCTAATTTTCTCCTTGCAGTGCAAACACTCCCATAATAGAAGGGAGCAGCTGCGGACAGGCGGGGGTCTGCCTCAACCAATCCCGTTCACAGATGTGGAGGAGAGAGTCTCGGCCCAAATCAGAGTCCCAGCTCAGGCAGTTGCCGGGGGCGATGCTAAGCCCCCTTCGGGTAGTGAGAGTATGTAAATGGATCGCGCGACTCAAGATACTGCAGTGATATTATGGAGTTGCGGCACCCCTTCACCCTGCCCCCTCCCCTGCTGCTAACCACTCTGTTGTTTTCTACTCCCAGATGGCCAACCAGAGGCGCAGCACCCCTCGAGGGAAGCCTCCACATCAGGCCATGGTGGAGATGATGAGGGAGGGGAGGAGATTGCTCCTGTGTAGCATCGCAGTCCACCAGTTGCCCCATCGGGACTAAGTTCATCTGAAGGACGACGCTGACTTGCCAGGGTTTGAGGACTCGGAGGCTCCTGGTCCCAGTGGCGTACAGCAATGCAGTGCTGGGGTGGAATCTCGCAGGCCAGCTCGCCGGAAGGTGAGTCGGCAAAGTTACTCTGCTCAAAGATAGGCAGATGTGGAACTAGAAATGTCCAGGGAAACCACACTGATACACCATGAGCTGACAGATGCATTGGGACGGATCCCAGAGAGCATCGCAGATTGTCGTTGCAAGTCGTGAGCCCAGCGAGGCCATCATTGCCCACACACAGAGGCTGGTGGTCTCGAGCAGTGGCAGTGGCGTTCCAGAGTGTGTGGCGCATGCCCTTGATCACGCCGCAGACTCGGGCGCATCACGGCACATACTTTGCTTCAGCTTGGTCAAGTGATGCAGTCCATGTCTGCCTCCATACTCTGCGTTCCCCACTGTCCACGGGGGAAGTGATGGTGCCAAAACAGGCCAGCAAGTTGTGGGGAGACATTGTGTTCCAGTTGCTCAGGCCTAGTCCCATCGGAAAGTCAGTAGTTCCACCACTAACGTGGGTTTAGCCACTCTCGGGCCCGCAGACTGGGCTGGGCTGGGATGGATCGGGTCGACCTTACTCTCGGCTGTTTGCTGGCCAAGTGTAAAAGGCAGATCCAGGGAATGAAGGCATTTGGGCCCCCAGCGACAACCAGGCGTTCAGGCCCCCGGCAGCGTGCAGGCGTTCGGGCGCCCGGTGGCGTCCAGACCTCTCTTCAGCGGCGTCCAGGCATTCGAGCCCCGGCAGCGTCCAGACCTCTCCCCGGTGGCGTCCAGGCGTTCGGGCCCACTTTGGAGACGACTGGGCCTCTACTTCTCCTCAGTGCTCCAGGTGTGGTCTAGCCAGGGCTTTGTGCGGCTGCAGAGGGCTGGCATCGCCCATGGAACAGTACCAAGGGGCGTAGCTTACTACTGACTTTCATTTCATTTTAAACTTTTAATCAACTTGGGAAAATTTTAAACAACTTGGGAATACTTTTAAAACTTCGGGAAAAACTTTTAAACAACTTGGAGAAACTTTTAAAACCTGTGGAGAAACTTTTAAATAACTTGAGGAAACTTTTTTAAAACTTCTGGAGAAACTTTTAAAACTTCTGAAGAAAGTTTTAAACAATGTGGAGGAACTTTCAAGAATTATTTTCTTTAAAACATTTTTATTAAGGAATTGAATACTGCACCCCAATCTAACCAGAAAATAGTTTGGTGTGTTTTATTAGTATCATTTTCAGTCATTTGAAACTGGATTACTCACGACGATGCCCGGCGAGCAGGAGTGCCTCTGACCAGGCGAACGGGACATCATCCCCAACCCCCCCACCCCAGTGCTGCAGCGGGCCTACATCCCCCCCAGCGGTGGGCTCTCATCCCTCCAGCGGCGGGCCTACATCCCTCTCCTCGTCGGTGGCTGGACCTCTGCTTCCCCACTGGTGACGTGGCCTCTTCTACTGGTGAGCATCATGGCTATGACTCTTCCACCTTCCCACTCCTTGCTGACCTCCTACTCGGAACGTCAGCGGACAACTGACCTTCCAAATGCCTGCCCCCCAACCAAGCCTCGGGCCATCTACCGTCAAGGGCGCTATTTGGCGCTGAGCTTGCGGCCAACATCTCGCCGTAGGCAATTAGGCTCATACAGCAGTGCCTCGTCGTCCAGTCGTCTTGGACCCCCTTGTCACTGGACCAAGATCTTGCTCAGCTAAACCCGTGTGGTGGCCGGTGTGCAACAGCCACCCCACGTTAAAAGAATACACGCACAGGCACCTTCTGCTTCGTTAACATGAAGTTTGGGACCAGGAACAACAGGACTCTCGTAGACAATTCCAACAGCGACAGGCCGGAACGCCGCACCGCCATAGTTGCCCGGGAACGTAGGTGCTTTGACATCGACATCACCGCCCTAAGCGACACCCGGCGGGCAGGTGAAGGCCAGCTCAAGGAACAAGGTGGGGCTTACACCTTTTTCGGGAAAGGAAAACCAGAGGAAGAATGCCGCCTTCATGGACTCGGCCTCGCCATCAAAAATGAGTTGGTCGACCGCCTCAAAGACTCCCCCTGCGGGGTTAATGAACGCGTCATGACTTTTTGACTCACCCTATCCCGGAACCAATGCGCCACAATCATCAGTGCATACGCTCCAACTTTCGATGCAATGGATGAGACCAAAGAGAGTTTTTATTCCAACCTCGAAACATCCCTGTCCCGCGTCCCCGCGGGCGACAAACTGATCCTCTTAGGTGACTTCAACGCCAGGGTCGGCAAAGACACAGCCTTCCGGGGAGGAGTGATCGGCAGAGGGGGTAGGGAAAGCTAACTCCAGCGGTACCCTACTCCTGACAAAATGTCTAGATCATGAACTTCTCATCACCAACGCCCTGTTCCACCAGAGGGACAAATACATGGCATCATGGCAACACCCTCGCTCCAAGCACTGTCACCTGCTCGACTATGTCATCGTCCGAGCCAGGGATCGCAAGGATGTGCGCATCACCCGCGCCATGACAGGAGCTGACGACTGCTGGATGGACCACCGCCTAATCCGATCCATCATCAACATTAACATAGCCCCAAAGTGGAGGGGACAGCAGAAGCAGTGCCACAAAAAGTTAATGCCGGGGCACTTAAGGACCCAGCTAAGAAAGCCCTATACAGCCAGCGCCTCACAGCTAACCTGGCGTGCCTTGATGACCCTGAGATGCTGAATGCCCACAGCGCTTGGTCTGCTCTCCAGGCCTCTATAACCAGTGCCTGCAAAGAGAAGCTCGGTCACTCAACCAGGAAACACCAGGACTGGTTTGATGAGAATAATCAGGAGATCCAAGAACTAATAGATCGCAGGCGCAGAGCATTTCTGAGCCTCAAGCAACAACCCAACTTGGGAGCAGCAAAGTAACATTTCAGGCTGCTCAAGGCTGAGGTCCAACAAAAGCCCGGGACCTAAAGAACAGGTGGTGGATGAAGAAAGCACAGGAGATACAACAACTGGCCGACAGCCACGATATGCGAGGATTCTTCATCGCAGTCAAGGCCACCTGCGGTCCAAACTCCCAAGGCCCCACCCCACTGCTGGCCAAGAACGGGGACACCGAGGCAGTCAGGGCCCGCTGGAAGGAGCACTTCAAAGATCTCCTCAACTGACACTCTGCCTTTGACTCCATCCCGCCGCATGTGGCCCGCCGCCACCTCAGTGAAACCCCAATGCTGCACGAGGTAGGAAAAACCATAAGACAGCTCAAGAACAACAAGGCTACGGGAGCGGATGGAATCCCTGCTGAGGTGCTGAAGTATGGTGGAGAGGCGCTGTTGGCGTGGATACATGACCTCATCTCTCTCATCTGGAGGGAGGAGAGCATGCTGGGAGATCTCAGAGATGCAGTGATCGTGACCATCTTTAAAAAAGGGGATAAGTCCAACAATTACAGGGGAAGTCCGGCAATCACAGGGGAATCTCCCTGCTATCAGCCACTGGGAAAGTTGTCGCTAGAGTCCTCCTCAACTGTCTTCTCCCTGTGGCCAAGGAGCTCCTCCCGGAGTCACAGTGCGGATTTCGTCCCCTATGAGGCACAATGGACATGATCTTTGCAGCGTGACAGCTGCAGGAAAAATGCAGGGAGCAGCGCCAGCCCTTATACATGGCCTTTTTCGACCTTACAAAGGCCTTTGACACTGTCAACCGCAAGGGTCTATGGAGCGTCCTCCTCTGTTTCGGATGCCCCCAAAAGTTTGTCCACATTCTTCGCTTGCTCCATGACGACATGCAGGCCGTGAACCTTACCAACGGATCCATTACAGACCTAATCCACATCTGGACCGGGGTCAAACAGGGCTGCGTTATCACTCCAACCCTCTTCTCAATCTTCCTCGCTGCCATGCTCCACCTCACAGTCAACAAGCTCCCCGCTGGAGTGAAACTAAACTACAGAACCAGTGGGAAGCTGTTTAACCTTCACCGCCTCCAGGCCAGGTCCAAGATCACCCCAACCTCTGTCGTCGAGCTACAGTATGCGGACGACGCCTGCGTCTGCACACATTCTGAGGCTGAACTCCAGGATATAATCGACGTATTTACTGAGGCATACAAAAGCATGGCCCTTATGTTAAACATCCGTAAGACAAAGGTCCTCCACCAGCCTGTCCTCGCCGCACAGCCCTCGACAACGAGGACCATTTCCCATACCTCGGGAGTCTCTTATCAACAAAAGCAGACATTGATGAGAAGATTCAGCATCACCTCCAGTGCACCAGTGCAGCCTTTGGCTGCCTGAGGAAAAGAATGTTCTAAGACCAGGCCCTCAAATCTACCACCAAGCTCATGGTCTACAGGGCTGTAGTAATCCCCGCCCTCCTGTATGGCTCAGAGACATGGACGATGTACAGTAGACACCTGAAGTCGCTGGAGATATATCACCAACGATGTCTGTGCAAGATCCTACAAATCCCCTGGGAGGACAGACACACCAACATCAGTGTCCTCGTCCAGGCTAACATACCCAGCATTGAAGCACTGATCACACTTGATCAGCTCCGCTGGGCAGGCCACATTGTCTGCATGCCAGACATGAGACTCCCAAAGCAAGTGCTTTATGCAGAGCTCCTACACGGCAAACGAGCCAAAGGTGGGCAGCGGAAACATTACAAGGACACCCTCAAAGCCTCCCTAATAAAGTGCGACATCCCCACTGACACCTGGGAGTCCCTGGCCAAAGACCACCCTAAGTGGACAAAGTGCATCCGGGAGGGCGCTGAGCACCTCGAGTCTCAACGGCGAGAGCATGCAGAAATCAAGCGCAGGCAGTGGAAGGAGCGTGCGGCAAACCTGTCCCACCGACCCTTCCCTCAATGACTAGCTGTGCCACTGTGACAATGTCTGTGGCTCTCGTATTGGACTGTTCAGCCACTAAAGAACTCACTTCAAGAGTGAAAGCAAGTCTTCCTCAATTCCTACGGACTGCCTATGATGATGATGATGGCTCCGCAGAAATGGTAACTGCTGTCATTCTTCAGGATGACAGCATTCGGATCCCACCACTCACTTGTCCACCATGCACCATATACGGTTGACACTCCCGCCACCTATGATTGGTCATGCAAATGATGAGGCGCCCCAATTCAAAGCTGGGCCTTCCAGGCTAAGAGCTGGTGCAGGGCGTCCTCAGACGCCGTCTGCATTGTCTGTTCCCCCAACACAGAAGCCCTCTAGCAGCCTTGCTGTACACCTTTAGGACTCATTGAGGAGGAACAGCAGACATGGGAGGGTTTGAAGGGAAGGGGGGGGAGGGGGGCGGGGTGATGCTTGCAAAAACACATTAAGGGCTGGCAACACTTAATTGCCAGGAATGTATATACAATTGTCCACATTGGACATAGTTGTGCGATAACAATCATCATCATAGGCAGTCCCTCGGAATCGAGGAAGACTTGCTTCCACTCTAAAAGTGAGTTCTTAGGTGACTGAACAGTCTAATACAGGGATTACAGTCTCTGTCACAGATGGGACAGACAGTCGTTGAAGGAAAGGGTGGGTGGGACTGGTTTGCCGCACGCTCCTTCCGCTGCCTGCGCTTGCTTTCTGCATGCTCTCGGCGATGAGACTCAAAGTGCTCAGCGCCCTCCCGGATGCTCTTCCTCCACTTAGGGCAGTCTTTTGCCAGGGACTCCCAGGTGTCGGTGGGGATGTTGCATTTTATCAACGAGGCTTTGAGGGTGTCCTTGAAACATTTTCTCTGCCCACCTGGGGCTCGCTTGCCGTGTAGGAGTTCCGAGTAGAGCGCTTGCTTTGGGAGTCTTGTGTCAGGCATACGATCAATGTGGCCCGCCCAACGGAACTGGCCGAATGTGGTCATCATCAAAGGCAGTCCCTCGTTAACAATGCACTCCTGTTCAATGGTGTTGCTGCATAAAGCAGTCTTGTGTTAGTTTACATTTTGTTCACTACAGGGAGTAGTTTTGTCATCACTTACATAGTCTTTAAGCATTGTATAGTTGGGGTTTTTTGCGGGGGGCGGAATTGTTAATGTTGCATTTCGATAAAAATGTTTGCTTGTCCTGTGCCATTGGTGTGCTGTATCTCATTCGTAGAATCAAGTGTAGAATAGCTGGCATGGTGGCATACAGTAGCGAGTCAACCCCACCTTCCCCATTCAACCAAACCAGTCAATGATGAGCTGCTGATGTAAGGCTCTTATTGCGGCTACATCTCCACGCTGCCTCCCCTGTGGTTGTGGTGGATGCGCAATGGGTTCCTTACCAGGCTCCTCTTCCTCGTTCTCCTCCTCCTGAGGTGGTCCTGCAATCCCCACTAGCAATGCCGGTCCCCTCATGATGGCTAAGTTGTGTAGCATGCAGCACACCACAATGAAATCAGAGACCTGCTGAGGGGAGTATTGCAGGCAGCCTTCAGACTTGTCCAGGCATCGGAAGCGCTGCTTCAGCATGCCAATTGTCTGTTCAATGATGTTGCGGATGGCTGCATGGCTGTCATTATAGTGTTGCTCAGTTTCTGTGGCAGGGTTCTGGAGGGGGGTCATGAGCCAGGTAGCCAGGCTATATCCTTTGTCACTGATCAGCGAGCTCTGACCGTGTTTTTGTTGTGGAAACATTCATGAGACATTGCTCTCACGCAAGATGAAAGCATCATGTGTGTTCCTTGGATAGCTGGCATTCACTCTGAGGATGCGCTGAGTGTGATCGCAGACCAACTTTACATTTTGGCACTATCCCTTTTGGTTTCTAAAAACCTCTGCATTGTGTGATGGTGCTCGCAAGTGAACATGTGTACAGTCAATGGCACCTTGAACCTTGGAGAAGCCTGCAAATCATCCAAACCCTAGAGCCCTCTCATTCTGGCTGTCCCTACTCATTGGGAACTTTATGAAGTCCATTCTGCATGCTTCCAGTGCACTTGTAACCTGGCGAATGCAGCAATGTGCAGTGTGCTGCGAGATGCTGCATATGTTTCCTGCTGCTGCCTGGAAGGAGCCGGAGGCATAGAAGGCTATCGTCTCGATGGGTAGCGCAGTCCTGTTGGCACTGGTAGGCTGTAGGTCTGTCTGTATGAACTGGCATATCCCTGTCAGCACTTCTTTTCTGAAGCACAGCCTTCTAACGCATTGCGCACCAGAGATGTGGAGGTATGAGCGATGTTCCCTGTAAACGCGTGGGGGGTAAGGCCTCCTCCCCAAATGTCTGTGATCGCTTCGAATCCGTGGCCCAACATGGCCAAGAACCCTTCTTCCAGCTTGAAGCTGCCTGTCAATAGTAACCAACATGATACGCTGACGAACTAATATTGCCCCCATTGAAGTCTCTCACTGGCCTTGTAAGCAAAGTGTCATGACACATAAAAGTGCCGTTTGCAATTCGGAGCCTCACGCAGCGTGCTGCGCACAACCGTAGCCGTCACTGACAACTGCGATATAAGATCCTCCAGCCTCTGTTTAAATAAGCCACCAATAGTGTTAGGTATCGAATAACTCCACGAGGCTAAGTACG
This sequence comes from Pristiophorus japonicus, assembly GCF_044704955.1. Classification (NCBI taxonomy): domain Eukaryota; kingdom Metazoa; phylum Chordata; class Chondrichthyes; family Pristiophoridae; genus Pristiophorus; species Pristiophorus japonicus. The sequence continues at coordinate 171,299,138 of NC_091983.1, forward strand.
GTGAGCTAGTTCAGGCATGACCTTACTCCAGTTTATTTATTCTCAAAGTGAGGATTCAACATGGCTGCCAACATTATATACACGGCTTGCACATGTCTGCCAGTGACCATTAGGACTCCGACAGTCACGCCCTCTGGTGGCAGGTAAAACCCAGTTAATATACATAACATCATTCCCCCCAAAGTCCTTGGTACAGGTTGTATTTACAAGTTGAGATGGTCCGGGGCCTTCTGCTCCCTGGTTGATCTTTTCAGTTCGATCCAAGCTTGGGTAAGTTAGTAGGACCATTGCTGCATTGCGGAGCAGTCGGTCTGACAGGACTGGCGGGGATGGGAGGTTCGTCTTCGTGAATGACACAAGGGTCAACTGATGGTTGGATGTATGTTGGTTGGTCGATGATGATGTTATCTTCAATTTGTTCTGGTTGTCTGTGAATCACAGTTTGGTCTGGTCGATATGCCTCTTGCATGTTTCGCCATTTAACAGTTTGACTAAAAATACCCTGTTCCCCTCCTTGGCCAAAACCGTGCCAGCAACCCACTTTGGACCATGACCATAACTCAGGACAAACACAGGGTCATGAACAGCAATGTCACATGATCGTGGTACCATTGCTGCTGTTACCTTCCGGTTTCGACGTGATCATTGAGATCTGGGTGTACAAGGGAGAGCCTGGTTTTGAGGCCTCTCTTCATTAACAGCTCATCAGGAGGGACCCCAGTGAGTGAGTGGGGTCTTATCCGGTAACTGAGCAGAATGCGGGACGAGCGGGTCTATAGGGAGTCATGAGTCACCCATTTTAGGCTCTGCTTAATGGTTTGGACAGCCCGCTCCGCGTGACCGTTAGACGCGGGTTTGAAAGGGGCAGACCTGACATGCTTGATGCCATTACGGGTCATAAACTTGTGGAACTCCGAACTGATGAATCACGGTCCATTGTCGCTGACAAGGACGTCGGGCAGGCCATGGGTGGCGAACATGGCCCGGCTGTGGATGTGCTGGATGACATGATTACGCATTCAATCCATTTGGAGTAAGTGTCCACCACCACTAAAAACATTTTGCCGAGAAAGGGGCCAGCAAAGTCTATGTGGATCCTTGACCACGGTTTGGATGGCCATGACCACAGACTCAGCGGAGCCTCCACAGGTGCATTACTCAGTTGCATGCAAGTGTTGCACTGATGCACGCATGACTCCAAGTTCAAGTCAATGCCGGGCCACCAAACGTGAGACCTGGCAATGGCCTTCAGCATGACAATGCCTGGGTGGGTACTGTGTAAATCTCGCACAAAAGTTTCCCTGCCTTTTTTTGGCATAACAACACGATTACCCCATAACAGACAATCAGACTGAATAGACAATTCATCTTTGCGGCGGCTATAAGGCTTAATTTTATCCTGCATTTCCCTGGGAATGGCAGACCAATTTCCATTTAGGACACACCTTTTTACGTTTGACAGTACAGGATCCTGGCTGGTCCAGGTCCTAATTTGGCGAGCCATGATGGGTGGCCCTCGCTCTCGAAGGCATCCACGACCAGCAGCAAGTCTGCGGGCTAAGACATTTCCACCTCGGTTGTGGGTAATGGTAGCCAGCTAAGCGCATCAGCACAGTTTTCAGTGCCTGGTCTGTGGCGGATGTCATAATCATAAGCGGATAATGTCCGTGCCTATCTTTGGATGCGGGATGAGGCATTGATGTTTATACTTTTGCTCTCAGAAAACAATGAAATGAGCGGCTTGTGGTCTGTTTCAAGCTCAAACCAAAGCCCAAACAGGTATTGGTGCATTTTCCTAACCCCATATACGCATGCTAAAGCCTCTTTCTCTACCATACTATAGGCTCTTTCAGCCTTAGACAGACTTCTGGACGCATATGCAACTGGTTGGAGTTTGCCTGATACATTGGCTTGCTGGAGCACACAACCGACCCCATATGATGCGGCGTCGCAGGCCAACACTAACCACTTATATGGGTCAGAGTGTACCAGTAATTTACTGGAACATAGCAGGTTCCTGGCCTTCTCAAAGGCTCTGTCTTGAGATTTGCCCCAAACCCAGTCGTTACCCTTTCTCAGCAACATGTGCAAAGGCTCTAGCAATGTGCTCAAACTAGGTATAAAGTTCCCGAAATAGTTGAGAATAGTTGAGTACCAAAGCAGTTGAGGAGTCCCAGGAATGAACGCAGCTCCGTCACACTCTGGAGTCTGGGTGCATTCTGGATGGCCTCTGTCTTCGAGTCCGTAGGCCTGATACCGTCTGCTGCAATCTTACTCCCCAGGAATTCGACTTCTGGTGCCATGAAAACACACTTGGAGCGTTTTAGCCTGAGTCCCACTCAGTCCAGGTTGTGCAGGTGTTCGGTGGTGTCGTGACCGGCGATCAGGATGTCATCTTGGAACCTGCCAGTTCTCGGGACGGACTTTAGCAAACTCTCCATGTTTATCTGAAATATGGCTGCCACCGAGCGAATTCCAAAAGGGCATCTGTGGTGTATAAACAGTCCTTTGTGCGTGTTGATGCACGTCAGTTTTTTCGATGATTCGACCAGCTCCTGTGTCATGTAAGCAGAGGTCAGGTCCAATTTGGCGAACAACTTCCCCCCCCCGCTAGCGTTGCAAACAGGTCTTCAGCCTTGGGTAACGGGTATTGATCTTGTATCGAGACTCGGTTGATCATTACCTTATAATCGCCACAGATCCTGACTGTGCCATCACTTTTCAACACGGGACAATTGGACTGGCCCATTCGCTGATCTCGACTGGCGATATGATTCCTTCCCGTTGAAGTCTGTCCAGTTCAATCTGTAGGGGGTTTTACTATGACCTTTGAGCCCCCACAGCTTATGCCTGGCCTGTGGGAACTTCTCTGAGCAGTTTCGAAGTGCTCCTAACCCCTGGTTCTGGACACTGGACTTATCTGCAGATCCTTTTTTAACCGGACCAATGCAGCTTCACAGCCCTCATCCCACTCCCAATCGACTCCCTTATGCAAGAGTCGGAGTATGGGGCTGCGGTAGCTGCATAGTCCTCGATAAAATCCCTGCAGTAACCGGTCAACCCGAGAAAGGATCTCACCCCTGTAACATTGGTGGGTGCTGAAGCTCCTGCACCGCCTTCCTCCTAGCCTCGTCTATTGCCCTCTCCCCTGCTCGCAGAGTCAGTCCCAAGAACTTGACTTCCTGCAGGCCTATCTGTGCTTTCTTAGAGTTTACTTTGAACTCTTCCTCCTTTAGCAGCGCCAACAGCTCCGCCAGCAGTGGACCGTGCTTTTCACTCTGATCAGTGAACAGGAGCAGGTCATCCACATATTGGACCAGCTGCTGAGGTCTGCTAAAGCCCTTTAAACAATTGGCCATACATTGGTGAAATATAATAGGTCTGTTATGGAAACCCTGTGGTAGACAATCCCAGGTATACGGTTGGCCCTTAAAAGTAAATGCAAATTTATATTGGTCCTCCCTTCTTACAGGAATGGACCAAAATCCGTTGGAGATATCCAGCACCGTGAATGTGGTCGTGGATGCTGGAATGCTCCCTATCAAATCAGCCACAGCAGCGACCATAGGAGCACAGGCAGGGATGTTCTTATTTTGGACCCTATAGTCCACCGTTGCCCTCCACGAATTGTCCGGTTTTCTAACCGGCAAAAGTGGGGAGTTGATATGGGTGGCTATAGTTCTAAGAACACCCTGTTCGACAAGCTGTCTCCATAGCGGCCTCAGCTTCCTTTGGGAAGTTATACTGCTTTTGGAGTCTGGACATGGGGTCGCCCTCTATCCTCACCTCAACTCGCTTGACTCTCCCACAGTCGTGCTTGTGGGTGGCGAATGCGATGAGATTTGCTCGCACATATGCATGGTACTCAGCCGGGGTGTTACCAACCAGCAATTCCAAGTTATAACCCTCTTTTGGCTTCACAGTACACAGAGCCCCTTTACCTTGAACTCCCTCTATGACCATACCATACATTCTTTTTCAGCCCCCGAGTACACTGTCCCCCACAGGCAATGGTTTCGCAAGTCCACGAGTATCTGGTGGGCAACAATGAAATCTGCCCCCAGTATCCCATGTCCTTCCTGCTCCCACTTCATCAGGACACACTTCCACTGGGCGTGGAGTGCCTAGATGAATGTGTAGTGGGATGGAGAATGAACCGGCTTGCTCATTGCCTGTGAATCCCACTAAACAATACGGGACCCCGTTGGACAGAGGTGAGGTGGCTGGATCCTCTGCATAGACAATGGTGCTGGGCGCACCGGTGTCAAGCTGATACATCCCGTGCTCACTCTCGACCTCCATCCGGACGTAAGGTCGTCTCCAGGGGGCACAGGTACACTGGCTGGCTGGGAGCTAGTCACGCTTCAGGTTTCGGCGGGGCAGTTGGAACCTCCCTGCCTGAAACCGTAGCGACCCTTCCTGACCCCGCTGGCCCTCCTAATACTGTCTGCAGCGTTGTAATTAATTGATTTATTAACTGGGGCCCTGCCTGGGTTTCTGTCTCCTCCTTTGGAGTGGGAACTGGAGGTTCTCTTTCCCCGTGCCTTTTATACTGGCTCCGGCATTCCTTTCTCCAATGCCCAGTTTTATCGCACTGGAAGCAGGTTCTCTTTTTATCAGAAGGACCACCCCCCTCTTGGTGCCATTCCTTTTTTACTGGTGGGTCAGGTCTCACTTCATGTACCCGACCCTTGGAGGGTTTATCCTCCTCACCTTTCCCATTATAGAAAGCTAGGGTCATCTGCCTAACTACAGTTGCTTCATTAGCATTAGGGTCCCTTGAGTCAAACCAGGACTCCGCTTTAACCCTAATCCTGGGCAGGGAATTTGCCATAAGGATTCTTAGCCAACGGCCGGTTTGTTCCTCGTTTAAATGGTCTCTATTTACGACTCCCCCACAGGCCCCGTTATAGACTGGCCATAGCCTGTCGGCGAACCCCTGCGGGGTCTCACCTGCTAACTGTCGAGTCCTCTCTACCCTAGCAAACGGGCTTCCGTCATTGAGGCCCATGGCCTCTAGGACTTCTTCCTGGACAGCCGCCAGCGTGCCCTGTCCTTTCCAACTTGCTGAGGAAAGCGACTGGTACAGCCTGCTGTCCAGGGAGAACAACAGCATTTTTGCTATCTCGGCATCATCGCAGCCATTAATTCCTGCTAGCTGCTCCACCTCCATAAAGTGAATTGATGGGTCCCCGCTGGGGCCGAGCTTAGCTAGGCCTACCATAGTCCTGAGCGCCTGGGTACTATGTGGGGACACAAAGTCGCTCTCAGTGGCTCCTAGATCTTGATTACCCTGGGGAGCACAATATTTCCACTGTGGTACCGGACACATAGGTCCCGGTCCCGGCTCTGCCAGCACTGGTCCTGCTCCCTGGTCCTCCTGCTGCCAAGTCGGGTTTACTACCGGTGCCACAGTGGACCCTTGGTCAACCTCCTTTGCCCATGCATAACCCTCGGCAGTCGCTCCGTACCCTTGCCGTACCGGACACATCGGTCCCGGTCCCGGCCCCACGGGTGACGGTTGTGCGCCCCGCTCCTCCTATAGCCAAGCCGGGCGTGCTGCTGGTGCTACAGGAGATAGTCGGGCGTCCCTTAGTCTTGCACCACCACTCCCCCTGGATCCACGCCTAGCCTATTCCCGGCGCCACAGGTGGTGGTCGCTTGCCTATTTCAGTCACACGATCCGTATCTCCCTCACTCCACTGCTCCACCTGGTCTCCCAGAGACCGCCCCCCGGCCATATCATACACACCATGCCTCTAGCCTGGGATAGAATGAGCTTCAGACTATGGACCTGTTCCTGGCAGGGACCGTGATCTCCCCCTTCAAACCCACGACTGCTCGCGACCCTATATGCCACCTGGACTCCTCCAGCTCCTTAACCTGTTAGAAACATAGAAATAGGTGTAGGAGTAGGTCATTCGGCCCTTCGAGCCTGCACCACCATTCAATAAGATCATGGCTGATTATTCCTTCAGTACCCCTTTCCTGCTTTTTCTCCATACCCCTTGATCCCCTTCACCATAAGGGCCATAGCTAACTCCCTCTTAAATATATCCAATGAACTGGCACCAACAACTCTCTGGGGCAGGGAATTCCACAGGTTAACAACTCTCTGCGTGAAGAAGTTTTTCCTCATCTCAGTCCTAAATGGCCTACCTCTTATCCTAAGGCTTTGTCCCCTGGTTCTGGACTTCCCCAACATTGGCAACATTCTTCCTGCATCTAACCTGTCCAGTCCCGTCAGAATTTTATATGTTTCTATGCGATCCCCTCTCATTCTTCTAAACTCCAGTGAATACAGGCCCAATCGATCCAGTCTCTCCTCATATGACAGTCCTGCCATCCCTGGAATCAGTCTGGTGAACCTTCGCTGCACTCCCTCAATAGCAAGAATGTCCTTCCTCAGATTAGGAGACTAAAACTGAACACAATACTCCAGGTGAGGCATCACTAAGGCCCTGTACAACTGCAGTAAGACTTCCCTGCTCCTATACTCAAATTCCTTAGCTATGAAGGCCAACATACCATTTGCCTTTTTTACCGCCTGCTGTGCCTGCATGCACACTTTCAATGACTGATGAACCATGACACCTAGGTCTCGTTGCACCTCCCCTTTTCCTAATCTGCCGCCATTCAGGTAATATTCTGCCTTCGTGTTTTTGCCCCCAAAATGGATAACCTCACATTTATCCACATTATACTGCATCTGCCATGCATTTACCCACTCACCTAACCTATCCAAGTCACCCTGCAGCCTCTTAGCGTCCTCCTCACAGCTCACACCACCACCCAGTTTAGTGTCATCCGCAAACTTGGAGATATTACACTCTATTCCTTCATCTAAATCATTAATGTATATTGTAAAGAGCTGGGGTCCCAGCACTCAGCCCTGCGGCACTCCACTAGTCACTGCCTGTCATTCTGAAAAGGACCCGTTTATCCCAACTCTCTGTTTCCTGTCTGCCAACCAGTTCTCTATCCACGTCAGTATATTACCCCCAATGCCATGCGCTTTGAGTTTGCACACCAATCTCTTGTGCGGGACCTTGTTAAAAGCCTTTTGAAAGTCCAAATACACCACATCCGCTGGTTCTTCCTTGTCCACTCTACTAGTTACATCCTCAAAAAATTCCAGAAGATTCGCCAAGCATGATTTCCCTTTCATAAATCCATGCTGACTTGGACCGATCCTGTCACTGCTATTTCATCCTTAATGATTGATTCCAACATTTTCCCCACTACTGATGTCAGGCTAACCGGTCTATAATTAGCCGTTTTCTTTCTCCCTCCTTTTTTAAAAAGTGGTGTTACATTAGCTACCCTCCAGTCCATAGGACCTGATCCAGAGTCAATAGTTTGTTGAAAAATGATCCTTAAGTACTCTAGGATGCAGACTATCAGGCCCCGGGGATTTATCGGCCTTCAATCCCATCAATTTCCCTAACACAATTTCCCGCCTAATAAGGATATCCTTCAGTTCCTCCTTCTCATTCGACCCACTGTCCCCCAGTACATTCGGAAGGTTATTTGTGTCTTCCTTCGTGAAGACAGAACCGAAGTATTGGTTCAATTGGTCTGCCATTTCTTTGTTCCCCATTATAAATTCACCTGAATCCGACTGCAAGGGACCTACGTTTGTCTTTACTAATCTTTATCTCTTCATATATTTATAAAAGCTTTTGCAGTCAGTTTTTATGTTCCTGCTAGCTTCCTCTCGTACTCTATTATCCCCCTCTTAATTAAACCCTTAGTCCTCTTCTGTTGAATTCTAAATTTCTCCCAGTCCTCAGATTTGTTGCTTTTTTTAGCCAATTTATATGCCTCTTCCTTGGCTTTAACATTATCCTTAATTTCCCTTGTTAGCCATGGATGAGCCACCTTCCCCGTTTTATTTTTACTCCAGACAGGGATGTACAATTGCTGAAGTTCATACATGTGATCTTTAAATGTTTGCCATTGCTTATCCACCGTCAACCGTTTAAGTATCCTTTGCCAGTCTATTCTAGCCAATTCACGCCTCATACCTTCAAAGTTACCTTTCCTTAAGTTCAGGACCCTAGTTTCCAAATTAACTTTGTCACTCTCCATCTTAATAAGGAATTCTACCATATTATGGTCACTCTTCCCCAAGGGGCCTCGCACAACAAGATTGCTAATTAGTCCTTTCTCATTACACATCACCCAGTCTAGGTTGGCCAGCTCTCTGGTTGGTTCCTCGACATATTGGTCTAGAAAACCATCCCGAATACACTCCAGGGAAATCCTCCTCCACCGCATTGCTACCAGTTAGGTTAGTCCAATCAATATGTAGATTAAAGTCACATATCTGCTGTACCTTTATTGCACACCTCCCTTATTTCTTGTTTGATGCTGTCCCCAATCTCACTACTACTATTTGGTGGTCCGTACACAACTCCAATTAGCGTTTTCTGCCCTTTGATATTCTGTAGCTCCACGGAATGAGGTGAGCATTTTGCTCCCTCAACACCAATTCATTTCCCTTGGTTTCAGTGATTTGACACTGAAGGTAATCCTGCCTATTACCGTATGTCTCTTTCACTTGTCTAACTTGCGGCCTAGCCTCTTCCATTTCCTCATACAGCCTTTCCCCCACTGCAGCCCTGGCCTCTGAGCATTCCTCGGCTTCCCTTAGTTCTGCCTCTAACTCCCTAACCCTCTCGTCCAAATTTTGGACCTGTCGGGACAGACAGACTAGCCAAATCGCTTTCCCTACCCTGCGATCGTGCGCTTTACTCTTGGTCCACTGGGCTGCGCATCTACTGGGCGGTCTGCGTGCATGAGATCAGAAACCCACTATTTGGTGATGTTCATCTTTCTAAAAACATATCTGGAAATTCTCTCCTCCATTTTAGACATTCCTGACACAACCTTGTCTTCATTACTTTCTGATAGCCAGCGTCCTGCTGCGGTCACCATTCTGTAGGGGGTTTTACTACGACCTTTGAGCCCCCTCAGTTTATGCCTGGCCTGTGGGAACTTCTCTGGGCAGTTTCAAAGTGCTCCTAACCCCTGCTTCTGGACACTGGACTTATCACAGAAGTAATATAGCAAAAGGCAGACAAGTGTGTGTTTGGAATGAGTCTAAGGTGTTTATTAGAAAATTGAAGGCACCAAAACTTTATTTCAGACAAGTGAAAACTACCAAACTTTAATGCAACGTAACAATCACGGTCAGGCAGAGCTAGAAGGGAGGAAGAAGAACACACAAAATTACAGTGTATCTGTCTAAACCAAAAAAAAAAAACACCTCCCAACATCTAAACCTTACTGTCTCGGTCTACACCTTTAAGGTCAGAATTATACTTGCCAATGCAGCTTTAGATGTTGTCTTCAAGGATGGTAGGCTTTGTTTCCCAGCGATGGGAGAGTTGGTTTATTGCCGTTGGGGACCCCGGTTGATTCGGCCACTGGTAGAGTGCGGGTGGTCAGCTCGATCGTCGCTGGTTGGCCGTCAGTAATATGGTGGCAAGTTCTTCTCTAGGTTTCGATGGGCCCACTTGTGTTTTAATCCAAAGTTGGACCTTGGTGGAGTTCGGGGCCTGGTTGCGGCTGACCAAGCTGAGTATCGCGCTCCCGGTTGCGATTTTGACTTGGCCCCCTTTGGTTGGAACGAGGTTGGCTGTTAGTCCTTTGCTGGCCAGCAAAATGCTGGAGACACTCCGAACACTTGGGCACGCACACGAACACTGACGCAAACACTCTCTTGCTGGAGAAGGTGGAGCCTAGATATAGGACTCTGACCTGGTTGGTTTTCAAAAAGTCCTTTGTTCGGGCTTGTTCGGTTTCAAAAGATGCACCCTTTGAGACGTGATCAAACTCCAATGGCCGACCTGGGCCATTAACGGTAGATGATGGCCCAATTTAGTTTGATGAGGTGCTAACTGCCAGTCCATTGTACTAGGCCATCCTGCCACCTGTCAATCTCGGGCCCAGGCCTGAGTTCTTTGTTGGAATTAATCGTTGTCAGGTGGTGACTCAGGAGGGGCGAGATGAGTGACAGGTAAATAATGGTTTTGCTGATTTTGCAGGTTCTCCGACCCCCATTACTCACACAGCAAAATCCGCCTGTCCATCATCTCAGCAGTATGTGTTCTTTTACTCCGTCCCTCCTGTTCAGGCTTTTTGGTAGTCTTTTCCAGCAAAATCCACAGAATATACCTATAAGTCCATAAAGTCCTCCAAATCTTTCACAAGAATCTCCAAGACAGTCCAGCACAAAGGTTCTCCAGGGCCAAGTCTCAAGGTCCCAAATGTTAGTCCAGGTTTCCACATAAGGTGTACACACACATGCTGTTTTCAGGGCTCCAGGCTTCAGATCCTTAACAGGAGTTTTAAACTGGCACAGTCCGAGACCAAGGTGGATTCCCCAAACCAGGGAAGTTTGGTCAATCCTTACAGATCTCGACCTTCTCCCTCATCATGTACGGAACCGCCCGAGCCTTGTGATGGACGGGTTTTGCATCCGGGCCGAGGTGGATCTGCACCTTGGCTCCCGTGAAGTTGCTGATGCCTGGTTCAAACAACGAGGGAAACTTGCTCAGCATTTGAGCACACGAAGCGTCATCTACTGATGATAAGGCTTTAATATTGTTCCAGTTCCATTTAATTTTCTCAAGCCAACTCCTGCTGAATAGCATTGGGCCATTGCCTGGAACGATCCAGAATAATAAATCATGCACAGCTCCATCGTACGATACCTTTACTGCCATGCTGCCAATGACTGGTATGAGCTCTTTGGTGTTGGTATGCAGCTTCGCATTGATTGGGCTCAGTTTGTGTCTTTTTGCCTTAGTGTCCCACAGCTTTTCAAAAGCCCTCTGGCTCATTATTGACTGACTCGCACCCATGTCCAATTCCATGGATACTGGAACCCCATTTAATTTAACTTCCAGCATTATCGGAGGACTTTTGGTAAAAGAATGTACCCCATACACTTCTTCATCCTGTACCTCGGGTTGAGTTGCCTGTGCTGCTTGATCCACGCTGGGTCAATCTTCCTCAGCCACGTGGTGTGTCGCAGCACGCTTGCTCAGTTGCGGACACATTCGCTGAAAGTGCCCCACTGTTACACAGCCTTTGCACACGTATTGCTTGAAACGGCATTGATGGGCCTGATGATAGCCCCCGCAACGCCAACAAGGCGAGATTTGATTCACCCCCGATGGTGGACTTTGAGCAGTTACAGATCGTACGAACGCGGACGAGTCGGCCCTGCTATGTGCAGCTCTGCCTGCCAACGATATTATTTTATACACAGCACTTGCTGGTGAGTTTCGAAGCTGGGAAGATATCTGTTTTGAGTTTTCGTCCGTGGACATGCATGCCTAGGCGATCGTGATGGCCCTGCTCAGATCTAGAGATTCAGCAGCCATCAACTTTCGAAGGATGACCTCGTGGCCAATGCCAAGCACGAAAAAGTCCCACAGCATTTCCTTCAATGCAGCTCCGAAGTTGCACAGCCCAGCGAGACGTCTCAGGTCGGCGACAAATTCCGCCATGTCCTGGCCCTCGGAGCGACTGTGCGTATAGAAACAATACCTCACCATGATGATGCTTTCCTTCGGTTTAAAGTGGTTCCGAACCAGCGTATACAATTCATCGGAAGTCTTATCCATTGGTTGAGTCGGTGAGAGTAGATTCTTGATAAGGCCATAAATGTTTGACCCACAAACAGTGAGGAGAACCGCCCTGCGCTTAATTGTGTTATCGGTTCCTTCCAATCCGTTGGCTACGCAGTACTGGTCGAGACGATCAGTGAAATCCCCCCAGTCTTCTTCCCCTTGCACGAATCTCTCCAAAATTCCAACAGACATGGTTGCATGAAAGTTCTTGTTTTTAACTCGTCGCCAATTGTTAGGTATCGAATAACTTCATGAAGCGAAGTACGGTGAGCTAGATCAGGCATGACCTTACTCCAGTTATTTATTCTCAAAGTGAGGATTCAACATGGCTTCCAACATTATATACACGGCTTGCACGTGTCTGCCAGTGACGATTAGGACTCCGATAGTCGCGCCCTCCGGTGGCAGGTAAAACCCAGTTAACATACATAACAAATAGCACCTGCTGCACCCAGGGACTGCCTGTTTGTTTCAGTTTTTTCCTGGGGCGGTCTTTAAATGAGGCATTATGGCCGAAAGTTCCATCCGGGGATGCTAGTGCAGCCTTGCACGATGATTTACGTCATACTGACGGTCAAAACAGAGGGCAGGGTGGTAAGTTTTGGCATTGCTACAAAACCATTGGAGAAACTTCCGGCCGGGTGCTAAATCCTGGCCACCCTGTTTCATGCCCAGAAACAGTATTTACCGCCCCGGCGTGGGCGCGAACCAAGGCGCAACGGAGCGGAAAAGCCAGTCCCAAGCATTGCCTCAAAGAATCGCAGTAAATTGTTTGGCAAGACCTTCCTCCCAGTTATCATACCATGCTGTCTAAGTGTTTTATTATCCTCTCTTTCAGGATACCTTCTAATAATTTACCCACAAAGGTACTATGCCTATTGGCCTTTCATTTGTTGGGTCATCCCTCATCATCATCATCTTCATTGGAATCGAGGAAGACTTGCTTCCGCTCTAAAAATGGGTCCTTAGGTGGCTGAACAGTCCAATACAAGAACCACAGTCCCTGTCACAGGTGGGACAGATAGTCATTGAGGGAAGGGGTGGGTGGGACTGGTTTGCCGCACGCTCTTTCCGCTGCCTGTGCTTGATTTCTGCATGCTCTCGGCGATGAGACTCGAGGTGCTCAGCGCCCTCCCAGATGCACTTCCTCCACTTAGGGTGGTCTATGGCCAGGGACTCCCAGGTGTCATGGGGATGTTGCACTTTATCAGGGAGGCTTTGAGGGTGTCCTTGTAACGTTTCCGCTGGCCACCTTTGGCTCGTTTGCTGTGAAGGAGTTCCGAGTAGAGCGCTTGCTTTGGAAGTCTCGTGTCTGGCATGCTAACTATGTGGCCTGCCCAGTGGAGCTGATCAAGTGTGGTCAGTACTTCAAAGCTGGGGTTGTTGGCCTGGTTGAGAATGCTACCATTGGTGCGTTTGTCCTCCCAGGGGATTTGTAGGATCTTGCAGAGACATCGTTGGTGGTATTTCTCCAGTGATTTGAGGTGTCTACTATACATGGTCCATGTCTCTGAGCCATACAGGAGGGCAGGTATTACTACAGCCCTATAGACCATGAGCTTGGTGGTAGATTTTGAGGGTCTGGTCTTCAAACACTCTTTTCCTCAGGTGGCCAAAGGCTGCACTGGCACTGTGGAGGCGGTGTTGAATCTCGTTGTCAATGTCTGCTCCTGTTGGTTGCAATTTTATGCTGGGGCTTAGAGTAGTCTAAAAGCATTTAAAATTGTCAAATAATAACTTTAGAGTCTATAAAAGCCTTTCATTTGTTGGGCCATCCCTAAGCTTTTGTTAAAGAATGGTGTTATGTTAGCTACTTTCCAATCCTTGGGCTCTATTCCCATTTCTAATGATCATGTAAAGATACTGGCAAGGACATGACCAATGTACTTCTCTAAGGGCCTTTTATGAAGTCTATGTGGGTTTGGTGTCCTTTCTTCCTTTAACTTTCTCAGCCTATCATTAAATGCCTTGTCTGAAGTTTTTATTTCCTTTCGCACTGAAATGGTTCACAGCCACCATTGAAACTGGATTAAACCCAAAAGCCACTGTCTGATTTCTTATGTTTATAGCATACGTCATTTCAATTTTATGCTGGGGCTTAGACTAGTCTAAAAGCATTTTAAACTATCAAATAACAACTTTGGAGACTTTAAAAGCTAAAGGAAGATCATAATGGAAAAGCTTAGTATGGGATACATCATGCTGGCAACAGTTGAGGGAGCAGAACTCAGCTGGTTTTTCGCTCCGCACCCTTGGTACATGATAAAGGATTAATGATTATAATATCGTTGATGCTGGTTTCTTCAGACATAATCTGCAGTTGTTTGTCGGGAAGTTATAAGCCCAGTATGTGTATTATATTAATTTAAGCAGGATATCAGCTTCAATGGAAGAGACTGACATTAGGTGACACATGATACAGCTATAGCAAACACTGTATATGGCGTGCACACATTAGGCATTCCCCCAGTTATAAACAATTGACTGTGACTGTTTAACCTTAGGGGAAGTATATGCCCCTTGCAGCTTTGAAAATATACACCATTTCCATTATATAAGATCTGTAGGGTTGCCAACTACATAAGTGGTTGTTCTTCTGTTTGTTAATGAATGTTAGGAAAAATAAAAAAAATAGTTTAGAGTCCTGGTCTAATAGAAACATACTTCAAATGCAAAATAAATCAAACTGTGCAACGTGAAGCTATCTTGGCTGGTCTGATCTGGGCCAGGTCTGCAAATGTTTATAAAAATGGAAGCAAGACATGGCCCAAATCGTATTGGCCAGCCTCCTCTGTGTATCTCATCTTAGGCGGTCCCTCGTATCGAGGCTGACTTGCTTCCACACCAAAAAAAGGACGAGTTCACAGGTGTTTCAATGAAGGACCTAATATTCAAGGTCCCGAACTACATGTTGAAGGGTGGAAGATGCCTGTGCATGGATTTTTAACGTGTGGTGACCGTTGCACACCAGCCACCACATGGGCTTGACAGAGCTAGGTCTTGGTCCAGTGGCAAGGATTGACAAAGACGACTGGAGACCTGTTCTACTGCACGGACCTAGTATGCACACATACCGCAGTGTGGGCTGGCTCGTGCTGCCCCTAGGCCCTCACCTCTCCTGGGTCCCGATCACAGTAGTCACTGTTGTAATGTGGGAAGCGTGGTGCGTACAGCAAGCTCTTGCAAACTGCAACAATGCAATGATAAGATATTTTTTTACTGATGTTGGTTGAGGGATAAATATTGGCCCCTGGACACCAGGGAGAACACCCCCCTGCTCTTCTTCCAATAGTGGCCGTGGGATCTTTTACGGCGTACGAAGATCACTGAATTGCCCAGGCTAGCAGTGGTGCTGGCTCCCTAGTGCTGGTAGTGGGACAATGTTCACAAATTTACATTTTGAGGTTGCACAGGCAAAAATTGCTGTTCGGGTCATTTTGTTTCAGAGGAAACTTTTGTATGTTGATTTATTTTGCATTGCAATTGATAGAATCCAGTAAACGGGAAACAAGAACTAGGTGGCAGTATTTTTTTCTCTGAGCTCTGAGGTCAGACTCAACAAGCCCTTACACTTTTAATTGCTCTTAACCCAAACTTCTTATTGCATTCCTTAATACGTTTTAGAGATTTTACTTGACATAATTTGTTCGAGTTCAGCATCTCAGATCACTTCCATAGGTGAACCGTTGCTTCCTGTGGGCTGGAATGTGGTGATGAGCACGGGCTCAGAGGTGCTACTGGTCAGTATGATACCAATATCATAAACAGTGTTAACTTGTGCAATATCTGGGTAATTTGTAGCAAGCCCCAGGAATTAAACAGGAAATCCTCAGTGCTGTATTTTCATTTCATCACTTGATCTTCAGAAGGGTAGAATAAACTTTTTGTTAGGCCACAGCTTAGGCTATAAAATGCCAAACTGATTTATTAAACAGTAAATGGATAAGTAAACAAGGGCAATGCCAGACTGAGGATTTGGGTGATTAGTTGATATAGTATGTGTGAATTGATTCCCGATAAGCTTAATAATTTTGTTTGGAATCTTTGTTTTGTGGTGGCTTTCATTTCAGTTTTGTGCTCAGGAGGATGCAGTGCTATTCCATGATAGAGGGATGGTATGATGGGGATGTGGTGAGCAACGGGGATTTGGGGTTTCATTTACTGGAATCGGAGTCCGATGAGGCATTCACAGACAGTCTGTGCTGAAGTGGGATTTTCTGTCTGCTTTCTCCATTCCTCCCCGTTTTCCTCCTCGTCCCCCTTGTCCTCCTCATCCTCCTCATTTCCCTCTTCCTCCTCCTGAGGTGGTCCCGCAATCCCTCATGATGATGAAGTTGCGAAGCATGCAGCAGGCCACCACGAAATGGGACACCCGCTCCACCGAATACTGGAGGGCCCTTCCCGAGTGATCAAGGCAGCGGAACCTTTGCTGCAGCAGCCCGATGGTCTGCTTGATGATGTTCCTGGTGGCAGCATGGCTCTCATGGTATGAGTGCTGGGCATGAGTATTGGGGTTGCGGAGGGAAGTCATCAGCCAGGTGCAGAGCAGATAGCCCTCAGATTTGACGTGGTGGCTGGAAGATTGCTGGCACATTGGACTGACGCAGGATGAAGCCATCATGACTGCTGCCAGGATAGTGTGTATTGATCATTCGGAAGCTCTGGGGGTGGTCGCACAGTAGCCGCACATTAAGTGAGTGGTAGCCTTTGCAGTTACGGAAGATCTCAGGATTGTTATGTGGTGCCCGCAAAGCCACGTGGGTGCAGTCGATGACGCCCTGCACCATGGGGAAGCCCGCTATCCTGGCAAAACCACATGCATGCTCCTCCTGCTTCTCTCTGCTCAGAGAAAAAAAACATAGTCCCTTCTCCTGGTGTAGAGAGTGATCTCCCGGAGGCAGCAATGGATGGCGAACTAGGAGATGTTAGTTATGTCTCCTGCTGCAGGCTAGAAGGATGCATTGGTGAAGAAATTGAGAGCCACGGTGACCTTGAGGGCCACTGAGAGAGCCATGGTCACCCTGCTCTGAGGCTGCAGGTCTGGTTGCAGGACGTGGCAGAGTTCTGTGACCACCTCCTTGCTGAAGCAGAGTCTCCTAATGCACTGCTCCTTGCGTAAGTGGAGATAAGAGAAGCGCTCTCGGAATCCTCCTGGGTAATGCCCCCTGTTGAGAGCCCCCCTGACACTCCTCCAACTCCCTCTGCACACATCTTCTCTTCTTCGCTGCCTCTGTTCCCTCTCCCGAAGATACTCGAGAGTGAGAGGGTCAGCAGTAGAGCCCCCATGACTGTGAGCAAATGTTATGAGCTGACGCTTTTAAATAAGAGTGAAAGCATTCTCCATTTGCCTCAACTCCCTATTATGTTAGGACCTTGAAAGAAGTTTATAAAGCTGTTGGAGTTGCAGAAAGTTCCACAGAGTTATTCAAAGTGAAGAAACTGTCAGCTGCAAGTTGTTGCTGGAATCTCCTGCCTGCTTGTCAATGCTTGCTCAGCTGGTCATAATTAAGACATGCCGGTAAATGGAGCGATGAAGTTGAAAATCACAGATCGGGCAACAAGTGAATGTTGCACACTCACTGACATCACAATCTCCATAATTTTCACGACAATGCTGCCGCCCAGCCAAAAATGATGGCACCGCGAGAACCACCGGCAATGAGAAGAAATGCGGCGGCTGCCATTTTATCCCTGAATCAGGCTCTAAACCTCTGAATTTCTCGGCCCAAAGTTATGAGGAAAGTCCTGAAATACTGGGACTATTTTCACTGGAGCGAAGGAGGCCAAGAGGAGATTTAATAGCGTTTAAAAAATGGAAGAATTTTGAGAGAGTTTATAGGGAAAGATTATTTTCTCTGACTGGGGAGGTGAATTGTTGAAGCATCCATGTCCGGACCGAGGTCAAGCAGGGCTGCATTATCGCCGCCATGCTCCACCTCACAGTTGACAAGCTCCCCGCTGGAGTGGAACTGAATTACAGAACCAGTGGGAAGCTGTTCAACCTTCACCATCTCCAGGCCAGGTCCAAGACCACCCCAACCTCTGTCGTTGAGCTACAGTACGCGGATGATGCCTGCGTCTGTGCACACACAGAGGCTGAACTCCAGGACAGAGTCGACATTTTTACCGAGGCATATGAAAGCATGGGCCTTACACTAAACATCAGTAAGACAAAGGTCCTCCACCAGCCTGTCCTCGTCGCACAGCACTGCCCCCCAGGCATCAAGAGCCACGGCGCGGCCCTGGACAACTTGGAACACTTCCCTTATCTCGGGAGCCTCCTATCAACAAAAGCAGGCATTGACAATGAGATCCAACACCGCCTCCAGTGCGCCAGTGCAGCCTTTGGCCATCTGAGGAAAAGAGTGTTTGAAGACCAGGCCCTCAAAACTGTCACCAAGCTCATGGTCTACAGGGCTGTAGTAATACCCGCCCTCCTGTATGGCTCAGAGACATGGACCATGTACAGTAGACACCTCAAGTCGCTGGAGAAATACCACCAACGATGTCTCCGCAAGATCCTGCAAATCCCCTGGGAAGACAGACACACCAACATTAGCATTATTATCCAGGCCAATATCCCCAGCAGTGAAGCCCTGGCCACACTTGATCAGCTCCGCTGGGCAGGCCACATAGTTTGCATGCCAGATACGAGACTCCCAAAGCAAGTGCTCTACTCGGAACTCGTCCGCGGCAAACGAGCCAAAGGTGGGCAGAGGAAACGTTACATGGACACCCTCAAAGCCTCCCTGATAAAGTGCGATACCCCACTGACACCTGGGAGTCCCTGGCCAAAGACCGCCCTAAGTGGAGGAAGTGCATCCGGGAGGGCGCTTAGTTCCTCAGAGTATGCAGAAATCAAGCGCAGGCAGCGGAAGGAGCGTGCGGCAAACCAGGCTCCCCACCCACCCTTTCCTTCAACCACTGTCTGTCCCACCTGTGACAGAGTCTGTGGTTCTCGTATTGGACTGTACAGCCACCTAAGAACTCATGCTAAGAGTGGAAGCAAGTCTTCCTCGATTCCAAGGGACTGCCTATGATGATGATGTTGAAGCAAAGATCATTGCATCTTTTAAGGGAAGAGTAAACACTTGAAGCAGAGGAAAATACAGGGTTATTAGGAGAGCACGGGGCAGTGGGATTAGTTTCAGATTTCTCTAGCAAAGTGCTAGCATAGACATGCGGGCCAAATGGTGTAAATGTCTATGGTTGTATAATTCTATTTACTCGCAGATCCATAACAGGAGCCCTTTGTATTATATCAGCCTTTTATTTTGTTTCCCAAATGACTAGAACACCAGACTAATTGTGTTCAACACAGGTGCTCTGAAGTCGCAGTTGGACTGATGCTTTGTGAAATGGATGAATTCTGCAAACACCACTGCTGGTTTTCTTCAGTAAGTGCCTCCTCAGAGACCAATGAAGTTTGGCACAGCTTTCATTTTGTGTGGCGCTCAGGGCTCATATTGTAAGAGTGGTAATGGTCACTCTTTCTGCAGGTGCCAGTTCACAATGTGAATGGCAGCTCCCCTTCACAACAGTGATTCCAAATGCCATTGTTTCCTGGGGAGGTACTGCCTGATGAATCCCAGAATCAGTAGAGTGTAACTTCACTCACAAAATATCAGTATGACAGCAGCTGGGGCACCATTGTTTAAAATAGAAGTATTCTTCACATACAGAAGTTCAGGAACATTGGGAACTGATCTTACAAACACATGCTACATGCGATATTTAGCTGTAACAACATTGTCCCATGTCACTTAAGAAGAAAATAAATGTGCTTTTTCTCTACAACCACATCTCAGAATTACTTTCGATTTGACACGTTTGTGCAACTCTGTTAATATAAGGACTTGAACGATATGTTCTGTTTGTTTTTTCTGTTGGTCTCTTTAAAAAAGAGAAACTATAATAATGAATTGTGCTCAAAGTATCCTATGTCTTTCAGATTTACTGCGTACACAGACATTCTGAGATATCCATTTATGACAGTTTGGGAAAACATTTTATTACACCAACTCAAATCTGCTGAAGCTTGCGCTTGTCTGAGGAATATAAATGTCTTCAAACGTAATCCTTTGCACTGATTGGATGAATCATTTGCATTTGGGAGCCATTTACCTCAATTTTAAACTTTCACACTGAGCAGTGTGAGGGTAAAGACATTGGGCTAAAAATTCAAGGGTTTAGCGCCAGCTGTTACTGCCCAATTCGGGGAAAAAATGGCCACCACCGGACTTTCGCCCACTGCCAGCGAGTCCCGCAGTGGCCGGCATTTTCGGCAGGTTGGCAATGTTCATCAAAAGTATTGTAATGAGTCGGAGCGTGACGTCAATTGGCGAGCAACGCCAAGTTGATGCCCGCTCATTCATTTCGGATATTGTGTCAGCTGTGGGTCAGTGGGTAGCACACTCGCATCTGGATCACAAGGTTGTGGGTTCACATCCCATTCCATGGGCTTGAGCACAAAAATCTAGGCTGACACTCTAGTGCAGAACTGAGCGGGTGCTGCACTGTCAGAGGTGCCGTCTTTCAGGTGAGATGTTAAACCGAGGCCCCATCTGCTCTCTCAGGTGGACGTAAAAGATCCCATGGCACTATTTTGAAGAAGAGCAGGGGAGCGATCCCTGGTGTCCTGTCTATATATCCCTCAATCAACATAACAAAAACAAATTATCTGGTCATTATCACATTGCTGTTTGTTGGAGCTTGCTGTGCGTAACTGGCTGCTGTGTTTCCCACATTGCAACAGTTCACTTCAAAATTACTTCATTGGCTGTAAAGCATTTTTGTCATGTATTCAACTGTCATTGTAACCCATGTATAAACTGACCTAAGTTGTACACCGTGAGAACGTTGACCACTAGGTGATGAACTTGTGGGAGACACTCCTAACCTAGACTTTCAGCTTTAAAAGGGGAGCTCCACCCACCTTCATCACTTCAGTAAAGGTTACTGGTCACAGAGTGACCTTCTCTCAAGTATGGCCTCGTGTGCATTTATACTGTATAGTAAGGACATATTATTGGCGACGAGAAACTGGGATTTAAACCACGCGAGCATGGCCACTAGCAGCACAGATGAGAGGTACTGTGTTGGTGATGATTGGGACGATTTTATTGCGAGACTACAGCAAAGTTTCATCACTAAGGAATGGCTGGGACAGGATTCGGCCGACAAATGCAGGGCTCATCCCCTGACGGTTTGTGGATCCAGGACGTACTCCCTGATGAAGCACCTTCGAGCGCCAGAAAAGCCGGCGGACAAGACTTTTGAAGAACTCAGTAAGTTGATCGGGGAACACTTTAAACCGGCGAGCAGCATGCACATGGCGAGACACCAGTTTTACACGCACTGGCGGCGAGAAGGACAAAGCGTTCCAGACTTCGTGGCAGACCTCCGGAGACTGGCGAGTCTATGTAAGTTCCCAGATGCATGCAGAGCGGAGATGCTGCGAGGCTTTTTTATTGAGGGCATCGGGCACGCTGGGGTTTTCAGGAAACTGATTGAGACCAAAGACTTGACCCTGGAAATGGCGGCTTTGATGGCCCAGACATTTATTGCAGGGGAGGAAGAGACCAGAATGATGTTTGACAAAAATCTTGATTTAAATGCAGTAAATGGACAGGGAGTCAACATTGTTAACGCGGCGCATAGTTCTCCAGGCAGACAGGGGCAATCGGACATGCCTGAGCATGTAGTCGAACCCAAAGGGGAATTCAACAGAGACAATGGCTAGCTGAACGGCAATTCATGCCATTGCAAGGGACAATGTGGCCAGTAATGGGGCCATCAACATCTGTCAATGGTGCGCTTAAGGACAGTAACAGAGACAGTCAGAGACGATCGACTGGTAGTGGACCTTTTGTTTCCAACAACGGCTCATGTTGGAGGTGTGGAGGCAAACACACAGCCAGAGCTTGCAGATATCAGCAATATACCTGCAGAAACTGCAACATCAGCGGTCACTTGGCGCGTATGTGCAGGAAACCTGCAGCCAAGTTGATGTACGAGGAGGACGGGGACAATGTAAGCCCTACGAGGCCAAATGGACACTGGGGGAAATTGCTGGAAGCTGAAGTTCAGCAGGTTCATGTGGAGTACATATACAGTTCATATACCAGGATGCCACCGATAATGATGGAAGTGCTCCTCAATGGCATCCCAGTATCCATGGAGCTAGACACAGGGGCCAGCCAGTCCCTGATGAGTATCAAACAGTTCGACAAGTTGTGGACGCCCAAGGCCAGGAGGCCAAAATTATTGCCAATTGACGCACAGCTACGGACATATACAAAGGAGAACATTTTGGTGCTAGGCAGCGCCACGGTAGTCGTGACCCACAAAGATTCGGAGAACAGGTTGCTACTCTGGATTGTCTCAGGGGATGGTCCTGCACTGCTGGGGAGGAGTTGGCTGGCTGTCATGAACTGGAAATGGGGCGATGTCAATGCAATTTCTTCTGTGGAGCGAATATCATGCTCACAGGTCCTGGACAAATTTGACTCATTATTTCAACCCGGCATGAGGACCAAGGTAGTGATTCACAAAAACCCGGACATCAGGCCAGTACACCATAAGGCCAGAGCAGTGCCATACGTGATGCAGGAAAAGATAGAAGGCAAATTGGACCGCCTGCTTAGGGAAGGCATCATCTTGCCAGTCGAATTCAGTGACTGGGCAAGCCCGATTGTGCCGGTTATGGGTCGGTGAGGATATGTGGTGATTACAAGGCCACCATCAATCGGGTGTCACGCCGAAACCAGTACCTGCTACCGAGAGCGGAAGACCTCTTTGCGATGCTATCTGGTGGCAAACTTTTTTCAAAATTGGACCTGACCTCAGCTTACATGACCCAGGAGCTGGCGAGTGAGTCGAAGAAGCTGACCACCATCACGACACACAAGGGGTTGTTTGAGTACAACAGATGTCCATTTGGGATTCACTCGGCCGCCGCAATCTTTCAATGAAATATGGAAAGCCTCCTCAAGTTGATTCCAAGGACAGTGGTTTTTCAAGGCGACATCCTCATCACGGGTTGTGATACTGAAGGACACCTTCGCAACCTGGAGGAGGTGCTATGCAGACTGGACCGGGTAGGTCTGCGACTGAAAAAGGCGAAGTGCATCTTCCTAGCTCCAGAGGTAAAATTCCTGGAAATGAGGGTAGCAGCAGACGAGATTAGACCTACTGCGTCCAAAACAGAAGCGATCCAGAGAGCACCCAGACCCCGTAACACAACGGAGCTGCATTCATTCCTGGGGCTCCTGAACTATTTTGGTAACTTTCTTCCCAAATTGAGCATGCTGTTAGAGCCACTACATGTGCTCCTATGCAAAGGTCGCAAATGGGTCTGGGGGTACAGCCATGAAAGGGCTTTTGATAGAGCACGAAATTTGTTATGCTCCAACAATCTGTTAACGCTATATGACCCATGTAAGAAACTTGTTTTAACATGAGATGCGTCGTCCTATGGGGTCGGGTGTGTGTTGCAGCATGTTAATTCCAAGGGTCAGTTACAGCCGGTAGCTTATGCCTCCAGAAGTCTGTCCCAGGCAGAACGGGGCTACGGGATGGTAGAAAAGGAAGCGCTTGCATGTGTATATGCTGTAAAAAAAATACACCAGTAACTGTTTGGTAGGAAATTTGAGCTGGAGACAGATCACAAACCCCTAACGTCCCTTTTGGCTGACAACAAGGCCATAAATGCAAATGCATCGGCCCGCATACAGAGGTGGGCACTCACGTTAGCCGCCTATGACTATACAATTCGGCACAGACCGGGCACTGAAAACTGCGCCGGTGCACTCAGCAGGCTCCCACTAGCCACCACCGAGGGGACTACCGAGCATGCTGCTGAGATGGTCAAGGCTGTTGAAGCTTTCGAAAGCGAAGGCTCACCCGTGACAGCCCTTCAGATTAAAGTCTGGACAAATAGAGACTCGCTACTGTCTTTAGTCAAGAATTGTGTCCTGAATGGGGACTGGGCAGCCACATACGGGGCATGCCCTGAGGAATTCAAACCATTTCACAGGCGCAAGGATGAACTCTCAATTCAGGCCGATTGCCTACTGTGGGGAAACCGAGTAGTCATGCCCCAGATGGGCAGAGAGATGTTCATCAGAGAACTCCACAATGTGCACCCGGGCGTTGTCATGATGAAGGCAATTGCCAGGTCACACGTTTGATGGCCAAGGATAGATGCAGACCTGGAACTTTGTGTTCGCAGGTGCAACACGTGTGCCCAGCTAGGCAATGCGCCCAGGGAAGTCCCCCTTAGACCCCTGGTCCTGGCCCGTCAAGCCATGGTCACACATCCATGTGGACTATGCAGGTCCTTTCATGGGAAAAATGTTTTTGGTTGTAGTAGACGCCTACTCCAAATGGATCGAGTGTGTCATTCTCAATTCAAGCACATCCTCTGCCACAGTAGAAAGTCTACGGGCAATGTTCGCCGTCCATGAGCGACAATGGCCCGTGCTTTACAAGCATTGAATTCCAGGACTTCACGGCAGGAAATGGTATCAACCATGTCAGAATGGCACCGTTCAAGCAGGCCTCAAACGGCCAGACGGAACTAGCAGTGCAGATAATCAAACAAGGGATGCTCAGAATCCAAGGGGGTTCCCTACAAAGCCGTTTATCACGCTTCCCGTTGGCCAATAGATCCCGACCACATTCGCTCACAGGGGTCCAACCCGCAGAGCTGGTAATGAAAAGGACGCTCAAAACCAGGTTATCCCTTATATACTCCACCATGAAAGAAATTGTTGAGAGCAGGCGCCAGTCACAATGTGACTACCACGACGGGAATGCGAGGGCGTGATGTATTGATGTCAATGACCCTGTCTTTGTCCTCAACTACGCTGCAGGGCCTAAATGGCTCGCAGGCACTGTGATTGCCAAAGAGGGGAATAGGATTCTGGTAGTTAAACTCACCAATGGACAAATCTGCCGCAAACACGTGGATCAAACAAAAAGAAGGTTCAGCAACCCCACGGAAGAAGCAGAGGAAGAACACGATGTAGAGTTCACTCCTCCATAGGTGATCGAACACCGGAACCAAGCAGAGGAGAGCCCAGTCGCTGTAGGCAGTCCGGACAGGCCTGAGACACCACAAACAGCAGACACTCAGGTCAGCGCCCAACAACCAGACCCCAACTCAGGCGCTCTACAAGACTTAACCTATGATCCCAATAAGACTTTGGGGGGGGGAGGTGATGTCATGTATTCAACTGTCATTGTAACCCGTGCATAAACTGACCTAAGTTGTACACCATGAGAACATTGACCACTAGGTGGTGAACTTGTGGGAGACACTCCTAACCTGAACTTTCAGGTATAAAAGGGGAAGCTCCACCCAACTTCATCACTTCAGTGCTGGCTAATAAAGGTTACTGGTCACAGAGTGACCTTCTCTCAAGTATGGGCCTAATGTGCATTTATACTGTATAGTAAGGACATATTAATTTTGAGATGTCCAGTGGTCGTGAAAGGCACTATATAAATGCAAGTCTTTCTATCTTTCTTTCACCGGTCCGATTGCCGCCCTCTCTAAAGCACGCCTGTGCGTATAGCTGTTGAAGCATTTCAGCAGCATTAACGGGCCATGAGGAGTCTGGCAGGACATTGTAGACGAAGATGGTGGCTGACAATTGGGAAACACCTCAGATGGATGCCAGAACGTCAAACGCCTCCTTAATTAAGGTTCTCCTTTCATCATATTTTGCCCATCAGTATGGTTGGGGGGGGGGGGCAGTGGGGAGAGGGTTGTATTTTCTGGTAGCTTTCTGGTTGGCCTACAGTGTTTGTGGGTCAGTAAATCAATGCGTGAAACCTTGTGGAACAAGCTTTTAGTTCTGAACTAAACACCTGCACAAAACTACAAATCCCTCGGTAGATTCCCAGCAAATAAAAAAACAAATTCCTAAAAAGCACCAGATTGCCTAGAACTGCATTGCAACATTTGAAGATCTGGTAAGATCTTTTACCTTTATGATAACATCACCAGAACGTCACCCTGCAGTAAATCGGCTTAAGTGTTTAAGGAATTAATTCATTTATTCACAATTCCAAAACCAATTATTTATCAAATCATTATTTTGTGTCGAGTGTGCAAGACCTGGCATGATTACTACACACTTATACACTTGCAAGGATAACCATTGGGGAAAGATTAGAGTTAGAGAACGCAGATGCATTCATTTCATGAACTGCTAAAAAATTAACAAACATCGGGTGGCCGGTAATATTGTCACAAGTGCGTCAACTGTTCCGCCCATGGCCCACAGTTTCGCTCCTTCTTGCCCGTTCTCCTTCACTGCAAGCGGGAGACAAATACAACCTTCCGCCTCCTGCTGAACTTAGTGCTGGAAGGAGCACGTTACACCACAAAATCTCCGCACCACTGATGTTAATTAGCAGGTAGCACCAAAATAGCGAAGCTGCCTGCGCGCTCTCTGAGGGGCAGCCATTAGTCTTGGCCGGCGCAATTACTGGCAGGTTTCCAGCGTACTGATCAAAAGATTTATTTGCTTCTAAACATGTAACTTTCCTTAAAACTCCTATGATTTACACCACACAGTTGAATAAATCTTGACTTTGAGTGATTGTGTAAAATGAGTGATAGCAAGTCAGCAGTCCATTTTACATCTCCCCCGATTTTTATTTCAATTGACTTCACCTATTTTACACTATCGCAAAAAGTCAAGTTCGACCCCTGTGTTCCAACCAGCTATGAAATTGGGTAGCAGGGTGCACCTACCCCTTCCTATATCATTTCCCATACAATGACATCCCAACTATGGCTCTTCCTCATAGGAGGAAATAAATGCATCATTGGATAAAGATTACACTACCTCGGTGCTGGCGAGAGAGCAGCTTGGGCAGGCTCCTGGAGCAGGTTATTGGGCCTGAAGCTTTTGTTCTCAACGTGTGGCATAGAGGGCCAAGAAAAAAAAAGAGAAAATGTATCTGAAACAGGGACAAAATGAAAAAAGTGAAGTTTAAAAAACAACATGCAGGACCCTTGATGCATTTTCTCCCTTTAAGTTTGTACTTGATTAAAGTATCTTGTTTGAAGCAAGACCCATTTGGGAGATTTTGCTTTATTATAGCAAATGATGTTGATCTCCACATCCCACACTGCTTGTCCCTGGATTTGGAATCGACAGTAGTGAGTGTTGCCTGGCCAGTGCCACCTGTGCACTAAACACACGCTTCAAGGGCAATCGCTCTTAGCTTTGAAAGTGTAACATTTATAAAGTACGTTTTGCAAATTAATGGACTTCAGCTATCAACTTTTAGACCAGAAACAACCTGTCTACAATAGTATTATCATTTAGTTCGAGCTTCCAGTGGTTATTTTGGCAGTAATCCTACTTTCAGTATAATTACTACAAGTTCACATTTTGCACATTAAATTAAACATAGCCATGAGTGATTAGAATACAATGGATAAAACACCAATTAAGCAAATCATTCATTGACTACAATAAAGTATGTCAATTAAAAAATAATGTGCAGGATGAACTGCAGCAGACCTGCTGTGCAATGATGTAATTGGGAGGCAACCATAATTCATAGTACAGTAAACATAGAAACATAGAAACATAGAAAATAGGTGCAGGAGTAGGCCATTCGGCCCTTCTAGCCTGCACCGCCATTCAATGAGTTCATGGCTGAACATGCAACTTCAGTAGCCCATTCCTGCTTTCTCACCATACCCCTTGATCCCCCTAGTAGTAAGAACTTCATCTAACTCCTTTTTGAATATATTTAGTGAATTGGCCTCAACAACTTTCTGTGGTAGAGAATTCCACAGGTTCACCACTCTCTGGATGAAGAAATTCCTCCTCATCTCGGTCCTAAATGGCTTACCCCTTATCCTTAGACTGTGACCCCTGGTTCTGGACTTCCCCAACATTGGGAACATTCTTCCTGCATCTAACCTGTCTAACCCCGTCAGAATTTTAAACGTTTCTATGAGGTCCCCTCTCATTCTTCTGAACTCCAGTGAATACAAGCCCAGTTGATCCAGTCTTTCTTGATAGGTCAGTCCCGCCATCCCGGGAATCAGTCTGGTGAACCTTTGCTGCACTCCCTCAATAGCAAGAATGTCCTTCCTCATGTTAGGAGACCAAAACTGTACACAATACTCCAGGTGTGGCCTCACCAAGGCCCTGTACAACTGTAGCAACACCTCCCTGCCCCTGTACTCAAATCCCCTCGCTATGAAGGCCAACATGCCATTTGCTTTCTTAACCGCCTGCTGTACCTGCATGCCAACCTTCAATGACTGATGTACCATGACACCCAGGTCATTTGCACCTCCCCTTTTCCTAATCTGTCACCATTTAGATAATAGTCTGTCTCTCTGTTTTTACCACCAAAGTGGATAACCTCACATTTATCCACATTATACTTCATCTGCCATGCATTTGCCCACTCACCTAACCTATCCAAGTCGCTCTGCAGCCTCGTAGCATCCTCCTCGCAGCTCACACTGCCACCCAACTTAGTGTCATCCGCAAATTTGGAGATACTACATTTAATCCCCTCGTCTAAATCATTAATGTGCAGTGTAAACAGCTGGGGCCCCAGCACAGAACCTTGCGGTACCCCACTAGTCACTGCCTGCCATTCTGAAAAGTCCCCATTTACTCCTACTCTTTGCTTCCTGTCTGACAACCAGTTCTCAATCCATGTCAGCACACTACCCCCAATCCCATGTGCTTTAACTTTGTACATTAATCTCTTGTGTGGGACCTTGTCGAAAGCCTTCTGAAAGTCCAAATATACCACATCAACTGGTTCTCCCTTGTCCACTCTACTGGAAACATCCTCAAAAAATTCCAGAAGATTTGTCAAGCATGATTTCCCTTTCACAAACCCATGCTGACTTGGACCTATCATATCACCTCTTTCCAAATGCACTGCTATGACATCTTTAATAATTGATTCCATCATTTTACCCACTACCGATGTCAGGCTGACCGGTCTATAATTCCCTGTTATCTCCCTCCCTCCTTTTTTAAAAAGTGGGGTTACATTGGCTACCCTCCACTCCATAGGAACTAATCCAGAGTCAATGGAATGTTGGAAAATGACTGTCAATGCATCCACTATTTCCAAGGCCACCTCCTTAAGTACTCTGGGATGCAGTCCATCAGGCCCTGGGGATTTATCGGCCTTCAATCCCATCAATTTCCCCAACACAATTTCCTGACTAATAAGGATTTCCCTCAGTTCCTCCTCCTTACTAGACCCTCCGACCCCTTTTATATCCGGAAGGTTGTTTGTGTCCTCCTCAGTGAATACCGAACCAAAGTACTTGTTCAATTGGTCCGCCATTTCTTTGTTCCCCGTTATGACTTCCCCTGATTCTGACTGCAGGGGACCTACGTTTGTCTTTACTAACCTTTTTCTCTTTACATATCTATAGAAACTTTTGCAATCCGTCTTAATGTTCCCTGCAAGCTTCTTCTCGTACTCCATTTTCCCTGCCCTAATCAAACCCTTTGTCCTCCTCTGCTGAGTTCTAAATTTCTCCCAGTCCCCGGGTTCGCTGCTATTTCTGGCCAATTTGTATGCCACTTCCTTGTCTTTAATACTATCCCTGATTTCCCTTGATAGCCACGGTTGAGCCACCTTCGCTTTTTTATTTTTATGCCAGACAGGAATGTACAATTGTTGTAGTTCCTCCATGTGGTCTCTAAATGTCTTCCATTGCCCATCCACAGTCAACCCCTTCAGTATCATTCGCCAATCTATCCTAGCCAATTCACGCCTCATACCTTCAAAGTTACCCTTCTTTAAGTTCTGGACCATGGTCTCTGAATTAACTGTTTCATTCTCCATCTTAATGCAGAATTCCACCATATTATGGTCACTATTCCCCAAGGGGCCTCGCACAATGAGATTGCTAATTAATCCTCTCTCATTACACAACACCCAGTCTAAGATGGCCTCCCCTCTAGTTGTTTCTCGACATATTGGTCCAAAAAACCATCCCTTATGCACTCCAGGAAATCCTCCTCCACCGTATTGCTTCCAGTTTGGTTAACCCAATCTATGTGCATATTAAAGTCACCCATTATAACTGCTGCACCTTTATTGCACGCACCCCTAATTTCATGTTTGATGCCCTCCCCAACATCACTACTACTGTTTGGAGGTCTGTACACAACTCCCACTAACGTTTTTTGCCCTTTGGTATTCTGCAGCTCTACCCATATAGATTCCACATCATCCAAGCTAATGTCCTTCCGAACTATTGCCTTAATTTCCTCCTTAACCAGCAATGCTACCCCACCTCCTTTTCCTTTTATTCTATCTTTCCTGAATGTTGAATACCCCTGGATGTTGAGTTCCCAGCCCTGATCATCCTGGAGCCACGTCTCCGTAATCCCAATCACATCATATTTGTTAACATCTGTTGCACAGTTAATTCAGCCACCTTATTGCGGATACTCCTTGCATTAAGACACAAAGCCTTCAGGCTTGTTTTTTTAACACCCTTTGTCCTTTTAGAATTTTGCTGTACAATGGCCTTTTTTGTTCTTTGCCTTGGGTTTCTCTGCCCTCCACTTTTCCTCATCTCCTTTCTGTCTTTTGCTTTTGCCTCCTTTTTGTTTCCCTCTGTCTCCCTGCATTGGTTCCCATACCCCTGCCATATTCGTTTAAATCCTCCCCAACGGCACTAGCAAACACTCCCCCTCGGACATTGGTTCCGGTCCTGCCCAGGTGCAGACCGTCCGGTTTGTACTGGTCCCACCTCCCCCAGAACCGGTTCCAATGCCCCATGAATTTGAATCCCTCCCTGCTGCACCAAAGGTGGCTTACTGACAACGGAATGCTTACTTAACTTTTTGGGTAGAAGCACAAACCCATTTTCTCTCTCTATTCTTCATCCTATTCTTTCTCCTTTTTCTTCCAGTTTACTGCTCTGCCCGCTGACAGCTTAAGTTGCCTTCCAAAGCTGGAGAGGTGTGAATGAAGGTCTGGAGGCTCATAGAACAACAAACCTGTTGAGGCCACAGCGAGGTGTAGTCCACAGGCCATTGTATGACAACCATTTGAAATGAAACCATTTTCTATGGTTTCTCTGTTACTGAGCGTGCCCTACCCAAGTGCTATTGTGAGAATAATTAGAGGAAACCAATCCAGTAAAGACAACTTTTAATTAATTCTAAGCAGCTTCCAGCCTTTGATTCATATCCCATAGGTTTCAGCCCCAGCTGTCCCTGTTATGTTCAGAATAACTCCACAAGACTGTAAGTTCAAACTGTTGTGACCTTAGTCTCTTTAATGTTACTCCTGAGTGAGGAAGGAGCATGGTAGACTGCCTTTTATACCTACTTACCCGGGGTGTGCAGGTGATGCTTGGGCCTCCACCAGGTGTGCCCCCTGGTGGCAAGTCTTACACACTAGTTAAGTTTACATACATAACATCACTCACTCCCCAAAGTCTTAGATACAAGTTATTTACAAGTTGAGGTGATCAGGAGCTCTACGTTCCCAGGTTGATCGGCTGAGTTGAAGTCCTGGCATGGGTGAGTTGGTCGGATCATTGCTGCACTGCAGCGCAGCTGGTCTGATCGGGCTGTCGGGCCTGGTGGGTTCATCCTCGTGGTTGGCTGCGAGGTCGATTGCTGATTGGGTGTGTGTTGGTGGATCAATGATGGTAATGTCCTCTTCAAACTTTTCTTAGTTGTCAGGGAATTGCAGTTTGGTCGGATCCAAGTGCTTTCTGCATGTTTGTCCATTCAAAAGTTTGACAACAAACACCCTATTCCCCTCCTTGGCTAAAACAGTGCCAGCAACCCATTTGGGAAATTGACCGTAATTAAGAACAAACACAGGGTCATTAACCCCATTGTCACGTGACACAGCCGCGCGATTGTGGTACATGTTATGCCGGTGACGCCGGGTTTCTACATGATCATTGAGATTCGGGTGGACTAAGGGGAGCCTGGTTATGAGTGCTCTCTTCATTAACAATTCTGCCGGGGGAACACCAGTAAGTGAGTGGGGTCGTGTCCGGTAGCTGAGCAGAATCCGAGATAACCGCGTTTCAAGCTCTGCTTGATAGTTTGGATTGGCCGTTCTGCTTGACCATTGGATGTGGGCTTAAACAGGGCAGACATGACATGCTTGATGCCATTGCGGATCATGAACTTGTTGAATTCTGAGCTGGTTAAACATGGTCCATTGTCACTAACAAGGACGTCGGGCAAACCATGGGTGGCAAACATGGCCCGGAGGCTTTTAATGGTGGCAGTGGACGTATATTATTATACATTCAATCCATTTAGAGTAAGCGTCAACTGCTACTAGGAACATCTGTCCTAGAAAAGGGCCAGCGAAATCTACATGGGCCCTGGACCACAGTTTGGAGGGCCATGACCATAGACTCAGTGGGGCCTTCCTTGGTGCATTGCTCAACTGTGAGCAAGTGCTACATTGGTGTACACATGACTCCAATTCCGAGTCAATGCCAGGCCACCAAACGTGTGGCCTGGCGATAGCCTTCATCATGACTATGCCTGGGTGGGTACTGTGTAGGTCATGAATAAACGTTCCCTGCCTTTTTTTGGCAAAACTACACGATTTCCCCATAGGAGACTATCGTGATGGCCTTGCTCAGATCTAGCGATTCGGCAGACAGCAGTTTGCGAAGAATGACCTCGTGGCCGATTCCAAGCACGAAAAAAATCCTGCAACATTGCCCCCAAAAATCCAGCAAATACGCACGGTCCCACAAGGCGTCTTAGGTCAGCAACATAGCTCGCAACGTTCTGGTCCTCGGAGCGCTGGTGCGTGTAAAAGTGATACCTGGCCATTAAGATGCTCTCCTTCAGCTTGAGATGTTCCCAAACCAGCGTGTACAACTCTGCATATGTCTTCTCCGTTGGTTTCGTTGGTGCTAGCAAACTTTTGATGAGGCCATATATCGTGGACCCACAAACTGTGAGGAGAATCACCCTGCGCTTGACCGCGGTCTCTTCCGTATCCAGCTCGTTGGCCACGAAGTACTGGTCAAGATGCTCAATGAAGGCTTCCCAATCATCACCCTCAACAAATCTCTCAAGAATACCAATGACAGCCATAGCCATCTGAAAGTTCGTGATCTGATACTCGTCGCCAATTGTTATGTTCAGAATAACTCCACAAGACTGTATATCTTAAGCTCAAACTATTGTGACCTTGGTCTCTTTAATGTAACTCCAGAGTGAGGAAGCAGCATGGTAGACTGCCTTTTATACCTGCTTGCCCGGGGTGTGCAGGTGACCCTTGGGTCTCCAACAGGTGCGCCCCCTGGTGGCAAGTCTTACACACTCGTAAAGTTTACATACATAACAGTTCCAAACATTGTGTGTGTGTTTTATAGCTGTTCAGATAGCAACAAGGCTGAGAAAAACAGTACAATTTGTTAAAACTTTAAAAATTAGTGCTGATAGTTTTGCTGTGATACCAATAATTTCTGACATATTGGCAAATGTATTTGTCATCTTCACTAGTTCATACATTGGTTTTAATGTCCTCAAAATTCCCCTTGAGTACTCCAGGAAGCCTCATGTTTATCAAGACTGGCACCATCAAAACTGAATGGTTATTCTGTACCCTGTTATAGAGGAGGATGTAATGTTTTGTATATTGTGATAGCACAGTGCCTTAGTGTGGCATGTGCTACACCCCAGATTGGGAGATTTGGTTTAAAATCTCAGCTTTTGCCCATTTGCACACATACATGCAGCAGCAAAAATACAAATGTTCTCAAAATCTCAAAGGTATCTCTGTAGGTTCCATAGGTTGGGTGATGTCTGAAATTCCTCAACTGTATGAAAAATACAGGAACCTCTATAAAGGGTGGGAGTACTTTGAGTAGAAGCAAGTTTCTTAGATGAGGAGATGAAGGGGGAAATTGGCAGGTATCCCAATGTAGGCTGCACCTCAGTTGTTCTCTTCCAGCTAGCCTCAAGAGCATCATTGGTGGAATTTAAGATTGTTGCCTGTTCATCCTGTCAGGCAGACTCAAAGACACAAAGCAGAAAAATATAAGCATAGAAATTACTGTTGGAAATATTAGCAGACAACTGTTTCACGTGTTCATAGGACATTTCTTTGTCTGTTATCTTAACAGTGGTTCGAACTCATTTATTTTAAATAGAATAACATCTCCGGTAAATTAAGGAAAAGAGAACGATCGATGAGAATGCTAAGTTTTTACAAACTAAAATTATCAAAAGTAATTTCTAACCTACATTTAAAAAATAAGAGAGAGCTGTAATTCCTCATGGCCAATATTTTAACCTGAGTTGGTGGTATGGGATTTCTACTTAGGGACCCTTGTCATCTGCTATAACTATTTTCCAGTGTAGGTAAAAACTAATTATACATTTTTTAAATGTTATGGTTGGTGGTGTTCGTCTTTCTTATGGATGAAATAAGATTTTCCAGTCTGAAGGATAAGGTGGAAGAACCAGACCTCTGTGATCTCAGGAAAGATTGACCCTACTGAATGTTCTGGACTGGTCCCATTTACTATTCAAAGTGAGCTCCCTGCACGGAATGGGACTTTTGCTTGGAGCCCCCGGGGGTGGGGGGAGGGGAGCAATCTGGTGCAGCATCAACCTTTAATGGGTTTCAGGCCACATTTAAAAGGATGTGGCCATTTAACAGATAAGTGACTGCACATGGGTATAGCAATCATTGCTAACCTTTCCCAAGGCTATAACAAAAGTTGCTAGCAAATATAAAATGGTGGAAAAACAAATGTGGAAGTGGGAAACAGAGTCTGTGTGTATGTGAAGGAGTGGCATAGCACCCAAAACCCTAATTTGATAGTTGCTGAAGTGAAGGTGGTGCAAGGAGATTCTCCGGTTTGGTACTCCAGGGCACTTCTCTCAGGGGACAGTATCTTTGGTGAGGCATAGCTCATTGCTCCTGGCTGAAGTTGAGGTAACTGTGCAGTTGATGTTAAGCACATTGGTTGGAGTAGTAGTGGTTGATCCTGATTGTTCATCTCCTATTGCCTCAAATCTCCCTTTAACCCATCTCACTGCTTGTTCTTGTCTTCCTTCAATGTGTTCAGCAAAATAGGACTTATGGATGTACATTTTCTGCATTGTGGCTTGAATCGCTCAATACAAAGTTTCCTGCTCTATTATCTGCTGACTCTCTGTTACCTCATTGTCACCTTAATACAATGAGTGCTGGAACACAAGCACATGCAAACCTTTAATTGGTGCTTAAAGAGCCCTTAACAAGCCAAAAATTCTAACTAAGAATTAAACCTGGCCAGCACTGGAAGACATTTTAGAAGTTTGAGAGAAAATGCATTAATACCGTGTTTTATGCTACCCCACAAAATTACTATACATTAGCAGATACATTAGCATGACAGATCATGCATTGCCTGATTGCATTGCAAGCACATGGTTGGAATCTTGTCCTGCTGAGGACACAAGTCTTAGGCCCCTATTTTCCACTTGCTGGATTTTTGGCGCCCGCGCATATTAACGTATGATTTTATTGTGTATGTTTGCG
Organism: Pristiophorus japonicus; assembly: GCF_044704955.1. Classification (NCBI taxonomy): domain Eukaryota; kingdom Metazoa; phylum Chordata; class Chondrichthyes; family Pristiophoridae; genus Pristiophorus; species Pristiophorus japonicus. Next base: position 171,334,336 of record NC_091983.1, read on the forward strand.
CCAGAAAAAAAAAATCAGGACTTTAGCCAAAGAAATATTTGAATTTGGCACAGCGCACTCCGAAGTTAGACTGGGGGTGAGGGCGAAGCTTCAAATCTGCGCTAAAAACTCTCTGGGCGTGCGCAAAAAGCTGAAGTTGCCAAGGCAACCAGAGACGCTGAAGCCCGCTCCCCCGAAAGGACTGCTTCCTACTGGCTGGACCCGCTGCAATCCTCGGCCGAATGGCCCTCCCGCCCCCGAACTTCAACTCGCAGGGTGAGCGGGACTGAGCAGGGGATTATTCGGCCTAGGATTGCAGCGGGTCCAGCCGGTGGGGATCAGTCCTTTCGGCTCGAAGATAGCAGATGGGGAGCAGTCTTTACGGCCCGGAAATCTTCTTCCCTTGCTCCAAAAAGAGTTCCATGTGGAAAAAAAAGGTATCTTATCGTGTATTCTTATTGCCTCGCTCCTGTCCCCTTGTGCCCCGTGCTGATTCCTTAAATTAACGTATTTTTTTTGCGCTGAAAAAAATCGTGGATGGCCAAAATCTATTAAGTCCAGAATAACGGCTCCTGGTCTCGTTTTGACTCGTGTCTGCGGCAAAAATGTTTTAACTGGTGCACATGGTCGGCGCCGGTGTCCAAACGTTGGTGAAAGTTGCAAAGTGAGTACTTCACGCCAAAAAACGTTTGGACGCCAAAAAGCGGTGCACAATTGTAGCGAAAATAGTGGACTTACTGTGTCTAATAGGAGAGGCCTTTTGTTTTAAAGTGGTGCTTCTAAATATCTTTATATTGGAAAAAGTAATAGAAAGTCAGACATTCCACACTACTTATTGCTGCTAGTATAGATACTGGCGTCAAAAAACATAGGGGGAGAGGCGGATCACGACATTACGCGTGGACCCCGTGTATCTCGATTCTGGCCTAGTTTCCAGCACACTGAGGTTACAGCAGGAGTGCACCAGCATGGCTGTCGATTTTCAACCCCACCAACAGCAACATACTTTTACGACCGAATGTTGTTACATTATTATCAGTTACAACAATTCGGGAAAAAAATGACTGCCAATTGGACAACCTCGACAAATCCTCAAATATGTGCTTGTTCAGCATTATTGTATTTATAGTTTGATTGAAATGAGTACATAAGAAAATATTAAGCTTCGAGTGAGAAAAGGCCATTTAAGCTATCAAGGGTATTTTATGTGCATTGGTCTTTTTTTTATAGATTTTGTACTCGGCAGACTTCTAAATTGTTATAAAAGTGTTATGGCAATTATAAAAGTTCATTTAATATCACAATGTCCCAAATCATTAACATTTAAAATAATCTGACTTTAAACTATTAGCTACTTTTGGCAATGTGTTTAAAGTCAGATGTCTCTAGCGAACGCTTTTAAATATGTTAAGGGTAGGCTTGATCAGAAGTGACAGTATAAACAAAATGAGTAAGATGGATTGTGACCCCATTTAAATACATGAAGCTTTACGTATTCTCAGAGAGGAGGCAGCAGAGAAACACATTATATTGTTTAACCAAATCCATGAGACTTGACAGGCCTGCCATTTTTGCACAATTTTAAAAATAATTTGGTTTTCCTCACCCACATAATGTGCATTTTATACATGTCAGAGCTCCAGGAAGTCTTCTTTCCCTTTCTCTCTCTTTTTACTACTTTACTTCTGTAAGGGATATATTATTGTAGCAGACAGAAAGGTGGTCAGAACAATGCTGAAGATAGTGAACTAATCAGTATTAGTGGGGTCTGAGGAATTGCCTATGTATGTAACACTTGCTTATGTAGGTATAGCACAATTATAACACATTAAAACTGTATCCTTAACCTTAGTAACACTTAAACAGTCGAAGTCAGCAGTTACAATTTTGATTAGAAGTCTCTGAGGAAGAGATAAGGAAGCCAGTATTTTGGTACAGTTACTCCAGGCGATGTGCAGACTGGGGTAGAGGTCAAATAACAGAACAACACAATGATGGGAGATGGACAGTTGCATACACCATTCAGAGCCAGCCTGATGATAATCGCCAAATCAATGTAACTCCGCTGATAGCAATAGACCTATTGATGATTTTGTAGGAGGGTAGCTCCTCTCCAAAGCCTGTATAAATTATACTCAAAACCTCATGTATTTCGGAGGTTCCACGACTGAATCTTCCCGTGCATTGCTCGAAATAAAGCTGGTAAACCTGAGATTTCGTTTGTTTACTTCTGTGGTCACTATACAGTGGGAGCTGGGCGAGGTGTCGATTATCTATATCAGTTAATCCACCCCGAGGAAGAGAAGCCTTCCTTTTACCCCTACAACTTCCTTCATTTTTTTTCTTTCTCTCACTCTCAAACTCATCTTCTGGCAGTGGTTACTGTTTACTTACTTGAACGCTTGAGCTTGACAACTGTAGCATTCATTTAAAAAAATCTTGCATTTACATTGCATCTTATTGTGGTAAAACACACAAGAACACTTTTCACTCCAGAGTGAAAAATCTGTCACTTGGTTGATCCATCCAGACATATAAAATTATTCTATCCTGGACTTACCACTACTACTATCATTGCCTGCTAATTTCCCTACGTAAGAAATATTAGGGTTTCCAAGCCTACATCAGCAACAAGATACATATCAGGGTGTTCCCTGTGAGCTGGCAGCATGTGTAGTACCTCACTGCTGGCATGGGCTTGGAAGCTTTCAGCTTAAATTCCTTCCTTTACTTCCCTGAAAAAAAATCAAGTAGTACAATAGCCCTTGATCCTCTTCACAACGGATATCAATCTAGCTCTTTTTTAAAGGTGCCAATTGAGCCCATATCAACCACCATCAGGGAATCTGTTCCATGTATCTCACCACCCTGGAGGCAAAAAAGATTTTCCAATCTCTAACTTTCTCGAGATTTGTGAATTTTGTATTTGCATCCCCCTGGCCGATTGTCAGTGTCCCGGTTCAATAGCTTACCAACTTTAATTATATCTTAAACTTTCATTATTTCAAAAATATTTATCATGTCTCCCCTCATCCTTTTCTTGAACAAAAATAAACGTACTTGCATGACACTTTCTTTACAACTTGGCTCCCAATCATTCTGGTCTCTCTCCTCTAAACCCTTTCTAAAGGTGACCAAAACTGTACACCATACTTCAGGACTGGTCTCATCATTCATTTGTGCAATGTCAGTACAATGTATGGTGACTTCTAATGCAGTCTCCTCCTGATATATCCAATATCTGATTCTCCTTATCGACCACTGCTTCACATTGACCAAAGGCTTTCCGAGCATGAATAACGATTCCTCCCAAATCCTTCTCCTTTTCTATCTCTGCCAATGGAAAACCTGCACCTTGCCAAGTCTGCCATCCACAGCTGCAGGATGTATAAGAATGCCAGGTGGGATTCCAGCAACTGTTTGCCCACATTTCAGACTATTGTTTGTGCCTAGATGACCCTTGAACACCATCAACATGTGGAGTCCACTGTCTCATTGGGTGTCTCCCATGACTGGTGGGCACTGCAAGGAATTTTTGTTTCGATTTCACTTAATTTTACCTCTTTGATATAATTTTGTTATTCTACTTACTTTTGCTCGTTTGGTTAAAGCTCATTTTGAGTGGGTCAACCACTTGCTGAAATTTTAGTGTGCTGCCCCTTTAATGAGAAGCACTTGATTGTATCCCAAGGATTTTAGGCTTGCTAAATCCCACATTTCCTCTGGTCTACTTAAAATAGGCCCCTTTGATATTTGTTTGAGTGAGCCAAATCTTCTTTGAATTTTAATTACGTTGCCCCTTTAAAGGGAGGCATTTTTTTAAGTCCAGTAAGGTTGGGCTTAATCAATTGCATAGTTCCCATGGGCCTACTTAAAACAGAATCCTTTCATGTTATACATATGTTCATTATTAGCTGTTCCGATCAGCATTACCCTACATTTATCTGTATTTTAATCCATTTTCTATTTCTGAGCTCAAACACATAATTGACCTTAGCCTCTAAAGATGATCAATCTTCTTTACTAATCATTATCTGCCTACATTACATTACATCATCAGAAAATGTAATAATACGAATACAGACACTTTGCTCCATATCATTCACAAATACTGTGAGTAACAGAGATCCTATTACGGATTTCTAAAGAACACTGCTGGTTACTGTTTCCCAGGCAGACCACTTTGTATGGATCAACATCCTTTGACTTTTATTCCTAAACGAATTCACAGTCCATCTGGACAATTTGTTATCTAGTAAACAGACTGGTAGAGAAGGAGAATTGGGGTCAATTAGCACCATTTAAAAGGAGCTGGACTGAAGGTTATAGAAATATTTAATGCTGTTTGATTTTTTTTCAGGGAACGTCAGCAAACAAAATCAGTGTTCCCTAAAGTAGGGATCAATAATTAGAAGTGAAGTCCATAATATAATCATATATAAACTCTGACTGGAGGGGATTAAAGGGCTGGATGGCCTCTTGCTCTGAATATTCTTATGTTCTTATCTGTTCCTTAAACCTTAACAGTTCCTATTAATCTCACATGAGGAGCTTTGTTGAATGTCTTCTGAAAACCCAAGTAAGCAATAATGACTGGATTACTTTCACCAACTACCTTGGTTACTTCCTCAAAAATTCCAGTAGGTATGTTAGACATGACCTGTTACATCTACTACCGTTCTGAGTGTGCCCTATGACACTTGTTAGGATTCAAGCTTTCTCCCAATACTTTAGTGCAGATGACAAAAAGACAGTTTCCATAACCAGACCAGAAGTTTCTTATAGACCAAAATCTGTGTCTTAGGTTTGAGAGCGGCACAACAGGCTGTAGGATTAACAATTACCTCCAGTTATAATATATTATGCACCAGAGATCACATGTCTCTGAAAGGTAGAAAATTTATAGGTGTAATGTATTTGCTTCTTGGGTTCTTTGCTTAAGAATTCATAGCAACACATTGCTATTAAAAACTAGTTGGTTTATAAATAAAGATTTAACACTGCACATTACCAGTTTATCCACTAGGCTCCCAACTCCAGCGGAAGGCCGCGAGCGTACCGGTGGATACCACATGCTCCATCTCCAGGGACACCTTGGCGTGAACGTAACTGCGAGTCCTTGAACTGACTTTAAAACTTATTGCATAAGACTGTCCTGTGCACCACCCTCCAGGCCAAGTCCCCGATAGATAAAGGGAGGACTCCCGCATGGAGAGCACTCCATTGGGTGCAACAGCTCTACAACTATTTTAGTTGATAACTATAAATCGAGTGCCCCCTGATTAAAGGGGGGGGGGCGCTAAAACCACAAAATTAAACAAATTAAGCTTTTGATTGTAAATTTAAATCAAATTAAAATTTGGTTGCCGGGGCTGATGATGCACTCCAGTCCCTCCGGTGCCCACCTCTCGCGAAAGGCCGCGGGCGTACCGGTGGACACCGCGTGCTCCATCTCCAGGGACACCCTGGCTCAGATGTAACCGCAGAAGAGAGGCAGGCAGTCGGGCTGAATGACCCCCTCGATCGCCCGCTGCCTGGACCAGTTGATGGACACCTTGGCCGTGCCCAGGACCAGTCCTACAAGGAGGCCTTCCGACCTGCCCACTCCCCTCCGCGCCGGGTGCCCAAAGATCAGGAGCGTGGAACTGAAGTGCAACCAGAATTTGAGGAGCAGCCCCTTCAAATATTGGAAGAGGGGCTGCAACCTCACACATTGAACATAAACATGGAACACAGACTCTTCCAGACCGCAGAAATTACAGACGGCCTGGGAGTCTGTGAACTGACTTAAAAACTTATTGCACAAGACTGCCCCGTGCAACACCCTCCAGGCCAAGTCCCCAATAGATAAAGGGAGGACTCCCGCGTAAAGAGCCCTCCAATGGGTGTGACAGCTCTACAACTCTTTTGGAGTAAACAAAATAAACTTTAAATCAAGTGCCCCCCGATCTGGGGGACACTCCAGACACTTTTCAACTGTCCCTTTTTTTTTAATGTATTTGTATTTTTTTGTTTTTTGTGGGGTTTTTTTGTGATTTTTTGGGGGGCATTAAAATCATATATTTTACAAGTGCCCACTATAAAAGGGGAGGGGCTCACTAAAACCGGCAATTAAAACAAATTAAACTTTAAAACATATAAAATCAAATTAAAATTTGGTTGCCGGGGGTAACAATGCACTCCAGTCCCTCCAGTGCCCACCTCTCGCAGAAGGCCACGAGCGTACCGATGGACACCGCGTGCTCCATCTCCAAGGACACACTGGCCCGGATGTAGGCGTGGAAGACAGGCAGGCAGTTGGGCTGAATGACCCCCTCGACCACCCGCTGCCTGGAGCGGCTGATGCCACCCTTGGCCGTGCCCAGGAGCAGTCCTACGAGGAGGCCCTCGGACCTACCCGCTCCCCTCCGCACAGGGTGCCCAAAGATCAGGAGTGTGGGACTGAAGTGCAACCAGAATTTCAGGAGCAGCCCCTTTAAATAATAAAACAGGGGCTGCAACCTCACACACTCCATAAAAACATGGAACACGGACTCTGCCAGACCGCAGAAATTGCAGGCGGCCTGGGAGCCCGTGAACCGGCTTAAAGATTTGTTGCACGGGACTGCTCCGTGCACCACCCTCCAGGCCAAGTCCCCGATAAATAATGGGAGGACTCCAGCGTAGAGCGCCCTCCATCAGGGACCCCCGCCTCCTCCGGACGGCAAGATGGTACGCCATGGTGTGTCCGGACGGCCGGCGAGGATGGCAAGGGTGAGAGTATGCAGGAGCAGCCGGTACAGGAAACCCCTCCGCGCAGAACTGAAAGGCACGGAGGGGATTTCCCCGAGGCGGCTCAAGTTGTGAGGCGCCGACTCCCGAGGGAGGTTCCGGGGTTTGGCGCTGATGAGGAATTCCGTCCGGACGGGGGTCAGTTCGGACGGGATCTCCCCACGTGCTTGAGCCTCCTCGACACACCTAACGGAGTCAGGGCTCAGAGCTGTTTTTAGCGACTCGATGGCATCGGCCGCGCGGTGGACGTCGGCCGAATTCAAGCGCGTGCCAGCATGTCTGGCGCCAGCCAGCCCGCTCCTCCGCCATCGAGCAGATCCCTGACCCTGGTCACCTCGCCAGCCACAGCCCTCTCGTCCGACTGCCACCTAAAACCTCGGTCGTGGAGATACGGATTCCCGAGCAGCAGCTCCTGCAGGACAGCCACCACTCCAGCCGGTGGAGAGCTGCGCTTGGTGGAGACTTTGTTCCAGACCCTGGTGAGTTCCTTGTAAAAGACAGGCAGCTCCTGGACGGCGGTCCTGACGCCCCCCAAGCTCACAAATAGGAGCTGCATGTCGTAGTTGAGGCCGTGCTGCTGGCGGAAGAAATACATCGCCAGCGCATGCCACTTAGGAGGTGGCTCAATGTAAAGGTATCTCTGTAAGGTCTGAAGACGGAAAGTCGCTAGCTGGGTGCTGATGCACACCAACGACTGACCGCCCTCCCTAAGCGGGAGACTCAAGACCGCGGCAGAGACCCAGTGCTTCCTGTTGTTCCAGAAGAAGTCCACCAGCTCTTTTTTTTCTCGGCGACAAACGCAGGGGAAGGGGTTAAAGTGACCAGCCGGTACCACAGCATAGCGGCCACCAGCTGGTTTATGACTAGCGCTCGACCCCTGTAGGACAGCACTCGGAGCAGTCCTGTCCAGTGCCCTAGGCGAGCGGCGACCTTGGCCTCCAGCTCTTGCCAGTTCGCCGGCCAGGCTTCCTCGTCGGGGCTAAGGTAGACTCCCAGATGGAGGAGATGGGTCGTGCTCCAGGCAAAAGGCCTGAGCTCCTCCGGCAGGGAGTCCACCCGCCATTGACCCACCAGGAGTCCGGAACATTTCTCCCAGTTGATCCTGGCGGAGGATGCGTCGAGCAAATCTCCTGGCACTCACGCATCCTCCGCAGGACAGCGGGATCCTCGACCGTGAGGAGCACGTCATCGGTGTAAGCCGAGAGGACGACCTCCACGCCTGGCCCTTGCAGAGCCAGTCCCGTCAACCTCGTCCGCAGGAGGCGCAGGAAGGGCTCCACGCAGATGGCATATAACTGGCTGGACATGGGGCATCCCTGGCGCACCCCTCTCCTAAAGCGAAGGGGCGCCGTCAAGGACCCGTTAACCTTAATCAGCGACAGCTCTACAACTCTTTTGTGGGGGGCAACAAAATAGTTAGATCAAGTGCCCCCCGATCTGGGGGACACTCTAGACACTTAACTGTCCCTATTTATTTTAAGTTTTTTGTTTCTTTTTTTTTGTTTTTTTATGTTTTTTTGGGGGGGCATTAAAACCATATATTTTACAAGTGCCCCCTATAAAAGGGGAGGGGGACACTAAAAATCCAGCAATTAAAATAAATTAAACTTTAAAACATATAAAATCAAATTAAAATTTGGTTGCCGGGGGTAACGATGCACTCCAGTCCCTCCGGTGCCCACCTCTCGCGGAAGGCCGCGAGCGTACCGATGACACCGCGTGCTTCATCTCCAAGGACACCCTGGCCCGGATGTACGCGCGGAAGAGAGGCAGGCAGTCAGGCTGAACGACCCCCGACAGCTCTACAACTCTTCTAATGTTTGCCTGTTTACTTTAAATCAAGTGTCCCCCGACTACAAACATTTCCCAAGGCCCTTTTTTTTTGTATTTTTGTAGGTTTTTTATGTGTGTTTTTTTTTTGGGCTCTAAAACCATAATTTACAAGTGCCCCCTATAAAAGGGGAGGGGGACACTAAAACCGGCATTTAAAACAAATTAAACTTTAAACCATTCCAACAGCTCCACAACTCTTTTAGGGTAAACAAAATGAAACATTAAATCAAGTGCCCCCCGATCTGGGGGACACTCCAGACACATTTAACTGCCCTCTTTTTTGTTTTTTTGGGGGCTTTTTTGTATTTTTTGGGGGGGTTTTTTTGGTGGTTTTTTTTTGAGGCATTAGAATCATATAATTTACAAGTGCCCCCTATAAAAGGGGAGGGGGGACACTAAAACCCGGCATTAAAACAAATTAAACTTTAAAACATAAAATCAAATTACAATTTGGTGGCCGGGGGTGATGATGCACTCCAGTCCCTCCGGTGCCCACTTCTCGCGGAAGGTCGCGAGCGTACCAGTGGACACCGCGTGCTCCATCTCTAGGGACACCCTGGACCGAATGTACGCGCGGTAGAGAGGCAGGCAGTCAGGCTGAACGACCCCCGACAGCTCTACAACTCTTTTGGGAGAAAAACAACTAAACATTAAATCGTGCCCCCCGATCTGGGGGACACACAAAACATTTTCAAGGCCCTTTTTTTTGGTGTGTTTTTTTTGTTGTTTTTTTGTATTTTTGGGGTTTTTTTGGGCACTAAAATCAATTTTTTTTTCCAAGTGCCCCCTATAAAAGGGGCGGGGGGACACTAAAAACACCGGCAATTAAAACAAATTAAACTTTAAAACATAAAATCAAATTAAAATTTGGTTGCCGGGCGTGATGATGCACTCCAGTCCCTCCGGCGCCCACCTCTCGCGGAAGGCCGCGAGCGTACCGGTGGACACCGCGTGCTCCATCTCTAAGGACACCCTGGCGCGGATGTACGCGCGGAAGAGAGGCAGGCAGTCGGGCTGAACGACCCCCTCGACAGCCCGCTGCCTGGACCGGCTGATGGCACCCTTGGCCGTGCCCAGGAGCAGTCCTACGAGGAGGCCCTCGGACCTACCCACTCCCCTCCGCACAGGATGCCCAAAGATCAAGAGTGTGGGACTGAAGTGCAACCAGAATTTGAGAAGCAGCCCCTTTAAATATTGGAACAGGGGCTGCAACCTGGTACATTCAATAAAAACATGGAACACGGACTCTTCCAGACCACAGAAATTGCAGGCGGCCTGGGAGTCCGTGAACCGGCTTAAAAATTTGTTGCACGGCACTGCTCCGTGCACCACCCTCCAGGCCAAGTCCCCGATAAATCCTGGGAGGACTCCCACGCAGAGTGCACTCCATCGGGGACCCCCGCCTCCTCCGGACGGCAAGATGGTACGCCATGGCGTGTCCGGATGGCAGACGAGGATGGCAAAGTTGAGAGTGTGCAGGAGCAGCCCGTACAGGAAACCCCTCCGCGCAGAACTGAAAGGCACGGAGGGGATTTCCCCGAGGCGGCTCAAGTTGTGAGGCTCCGGCTCCCGAGGGAGGTTCCGGGGTTTGGCACCAATGAGGAATTCCGTCCGGACGGGGGTCAGTTCGGACGGGATCTCCCCAGGTGCTTGAGCCTCCTTGATGCACCTAACGGAGTCAGGGCCCAGAGCTGTTTTTAGCGACTCTATGGCATCGGCCGCGCGGCGGACGTCGGCCGAATTTAGGCGCCGCGCCAGCGTGTCTGGCACCATCCAGCCGGCTCCTCCGCCATCGAGCAGGTCCCTGACCCTGGTCACCTCACCAGCCACAGCCCTCCCGTCCGACTGCCACCTAAAACCTCGGTCGTGGAGGTACGGATTTCCGAGCAGTGGCTCCTGCAGGACAGCCGCTACTCCAGCCGGTGGAGAGCTGCGCTTGGTGGAGACTTTGTTCCAGACCCTAGTGAGTTCCTTGTAAAAGACAAGCAGCTCCTGGACGGCGGTCCTGACGCCCCCCCAAGCTCACAAACAGGAGCTGCGTGTCGTAGTTGAGGCCGTGCTGCTTGCAGAAGAAATACGTCGCCAGAGCACGCCACCTAGGAGAGGGCTCGACGTAGAGGTATCTCTGCAGGATCTGAAGACGGAAAGTCGCGAGCTGGGCGCTGACGCACACCAAGGACTGACCGCCCTCCCTAAGCGGGAGACTCAAGACCGCGGCAGAGACCCAGTGTTTCCTGTTGTTCCAGAAGAAGTCCACTAGCTTCTTCTGTATCTTGGCGACAAACGTAGGGGGAGGGGTCAAAGTGACCAGCCGGTACCACAGCATGACGGCTACCAGCTGGTTTATGACTAGCGCTCGACCCCTGTAGGACAGCACCAGGAGTCCGGAACATTTCTCCCAGTTGATCTTGGCGGAGGATGCGGCCGAGTAAATCTCCTGGCACTCACGCATCCTTCGCAGGTCAGCGGAATCCTCTACCGTGAGGAGCACGTCATCGGCCTAAGCCGAGAGGACGACCTTCACGCCCGGCCCTTGCAGAGCCAGTCCCGTCAACCTCGTCCGCAGGAGGTGCAGGAAAGGCTCCACGCAAACGGCGTATAACTGGCCGGACATGGGGCATCCCTGGCGCACCCCTCTCCCAAAGCGAAGCAGCGCCGTCAAGGACCCGTTAACCTTAATCAGACACTCCGCGACGGCGTACAAAAGTCGGATCCGGGCGACAAAATGCGTCCCGAACCCGAAAGCACGCAGAGTTCCGAGCAGATAGTCGTGATCCACCCTGTCAAACGCCTTCTCTTGGTCGAGGGATAGGAAGGCGACCGACAGACCAGCCTCCTGGGAATGATGGATGAGGTCCCGGACCAGATGGATGTTATCGTGGATTGTCCGGCCCGGGACCGTGTAGGACTGTCGGGGTGGATCATGTGATCCAGCACGGCGCCAAGGCGAGCAGACATCACCCTGGTGAAGATTTTGTAGTTCGTGCTGAGGAGGGAGACTGGGCGCCAGTTCTTAAGGAGGCGGAGATCACCCTTCTTAGGCAGCAGGATGATGACTGCCCTGCGCCAAGAGAGGGGCATCTCCCCAGTCACCAGACTTTCTCCCAGGACCCGCGCGTAGTCACCCCCCAGGACGTCCCAGAACGCCCTGTGGAACTCCACGGTCAGCCCGTCCAGCCCCGGGGATTTTCCCCTCGAGAGCCGGTCGAGGGCGCCGATCAGCTCTGCCAGGCTTAGCGGAGCTTCCAGATTTTCGGCGCCCTCCGGGCTGACCTTCGGCAGGTCCTCCCACAAAACTCTACGCGCTTCCTCACTGGATGGCTCCGGAGAGAACAGAGCCCCGTAATAGTCTCAGGCCCTGTTGATGATGCCCTCCGGATCCGAGACGAGAGAGCCGTCGTCGGCCAACAGCGTCAAGAGCTGCTTACGGACACCCTGTCTTTTTTCCAGCGAGTAGAAGGGGGAACCGCGGTCCAGATCCCGCAGGAACCGGATCCGCGGCCTCACGAACGCGCCTTGGGACCCGACGAGCTGCAGGTCCTTCAGCGCGGCCTTCTTCGCTTCGTACACCGTCCGCAGGGCCGGGTCCTCGACGACTTGACCGAGACGGGACTCCAGGTCGAGCACCTCTTTTTCTAGGCGCCCGACCCTGGCCGCCCGCCTCTTGGTCGACCCCCTCGCATACTCTTGACAGAAGACGCGGACGTGAGCCTTGCCCACGTCCCACCATAGCCTCAAGGATGGGAAGCCCCCCTGCTTCCTTCTCCAGTCGGCCCAGAAAGGATGTAACGAGTCCTGGAACCGCACGTCCTCCAGCAGCTGGTTGTTAAAATGCCAGTACGCAGACCCCGTCCTCGCGCGGAGCGAAGCGAGCTCCGCCCACACCAGGTGGTGGTCCGAACACGCCACTGCTCCGTGCACCACCCTCCAGGCCAAGTCCCCAATAAATAATGTGAGGACTCCCGCGTAGAGTGCACTCCATCGGGGACCCCCGCCTCCTCCGGAAGGCAAGATGGTACGCCATGGCGTGTCCGGACAGCAGACGAGGATGGCAAGGGTGAGAGTGTGCAGGAGCAGCCCGTACAGGAAACCCCTCCGTGCAGAACTGAAAGGCACGGAGGCGATTTCCCCGAGGCGGCTCAAGTTATGAGGCGCCGACTCCCGAGGGAGGTTCCGGGGTTTGGCGCCGATGAGGAATTCCGTCCAGAAGGGGGTCAGTTCGGACGGGATCTCCCCACGTAGTTGAGCCTCCTCGACACACCTAACGGAGTCAGGGCCCAGATCTGTTTTTAGCGACTCGATGGCATCGGCCGCGCGGTGGACGTCGGCCGAATTTAAGCGCCGTGCCAGCATGCCTGGCGCCATCCAGCCCGCTCCTCCGCCATCGAGCAGGTCCCTGACCCTGGTCACCTCACCAGCCACAGCCCTCTCGTCCGACTGCCACCTAAAACCTCGGTCGTGGAGGTACGGATTCCCGAGCAGGGCTCCTGCAGGACAGCCGCCACTCCAGCCGGTGGAGAGCTGCGCTTGGTGGAGACTTTGTTCCAGACCCTGGTGAGTTCCTTGTAAAAGACAGGCAGCTCCTGGACGGCTGTCCTGACGCCCTCCCAAGCTCACAAACAGGAGCTGCGTGTCGTAGTTGAGGCCATGCTGCTGGCAGAAGAAATATGTCGCCAGCGCACGCCATCTAGGAGGGGGCCCGACGTAAAGGTATCTCTGCAGGGTCTGAAGATGGAAAGTCGCGAGCTGGGCGCTGACGCACACCAAGGACTGAGCGCCCTCCCTAAGCGGGAGACTCAAGACAGCGGCAGAGACCCAGTGCTTCCTGTTGTTCCAGAAGAAGTCCACCAGCTTCTTCTGTATCTTGGTGACAAACGCAGGGGGAGGGGTCAAAGTGACCAGCCGGTACCACAGCATAGCGGCCACCAGCTGGTTTATGACTAGCGCTTGACCCCTGTAGGACAGCACTCAGAGCAGTCCTGTCCAGCGCCCTAGGCGAGCGGCGACCTTGGCCTCCAGCTCTTGCCAGTTCGCCGGCCAGGCTTCCTCGTCGGGGCTAAGGTAGACTCCCAGATAGAGGAGATGGGTCGTGCTCCAGGCAAAAGGCCTGAGCTCCTCCGGCAGGGAGTCCACCCGCCATTGACCCACCAGGAGTCCGGAACATTTCTCCCAGTTGATCCTGGCGGAGGATGCGGCCGAGTAAATCTCCTGGCACTCACAGATCCTCCGCAGGTCAACGGGATCCTCTACCGTGAGGAGCACGTCATCGGCATAAGCCGAGAGGACGACCTCCACGACCGGCCCTTGCAGAGCCAGTCCCGTCAACCTCGTCCGCAGGAGGTGCAGGAAAGGCTCCACGCAAACAGCATATAACTGGCTGGACATGGGGCATCCCTGGCGCACCCCTCTCCTAAAGCGAAGGGGCGCCGTCAAGGACCCGTTAACCTTAATCAGCGACAGCTGTGCAACTCTTTTGGGGCGGTACAAAATAAACATTAGATCGAGTGCCCCCCGATCTGGGGGACACTCCAGACACTTATAACTGCCCTCTTTTTTAAAAAAAATTTTTGGGGGTTTTTTTGTGCTTTTTTTTCCTTTTTGTGATTTTTTTTTGGGCATTAAAATTCCATATTTTACAAGTGCCCCCTATAAAAGGCGTGGGGGACACTAAAAACCCCGGCAATTAAAACAAATTAAACTTTAAAACATAAAATCAAATTAAAATTTGGTTGCCGGGGGTGATGATGCACTCCAGTCCCTCCGGCGCCCACCTCTCGCGGAAGGCCGCGAGCGTACCGGTGGACACCGCGAGCTCCATCTCTAGGGACACCCTGGCGCGGATGTAGGCGCGGAAGAGAGGCAGGCAGTCAGGCTGAACGACCCCCGACAGTTCTACAGCTCTTTTGGGGAGTACAAATAAACATTAGATCGAGTGCCCCCCGATCTGGGGGACACTCCAGGCAGTTATAACTGCCCTCTTTTTTTGTTGTTTTTTTGGGGGGGGGTTTTTGTGTTTTTTTTTTCCTTTTGTGATTTTTTTTTTGGGGCATTAAATTCATATAATTTTACAAGTGCCTCCTATAAAAGGGGAGGGGGACACTAAAACCCGGCAATTAAAACAAATTAAGCTTTAAAACAAATAAAATCAAATTAAAATTTGGTTGCCGGGGGTTATAATGCACTCCAGTCCCTCCGGCGCCCACCTCTCGCGGAAGGCCGCGAGCGTACCGGTGGACACCGCGAGCTCCATCTCTAAGGACATCCTGGCCCAGATGTAGGCGCGGAAGAGAGGCAGGCAGTCAGGCTGAACGACCCTCGACAGCTCTACAACTCTTTTGGAGGAAACAAAATCAACATTAACTCAAGTGCCCCTCGATCTGGGGGACACTCCAAACACTTTTCACGTGCCCTTTTTTTTTTGTTTGTTTTTTTTTGGTGATTTTTGTGGGGTTTTTTGTGGGGTTTGTTTGGGCACTAAAATCATAGTTTTTTTTTTTCCAAGTGCCCCCTATAAAAGGGGAGGGGGACTCTAAAACCGGCATTTAAAACAAATTAAACTTTAAAACATATAAAATCAAATTAAAATTTGGTTGCCGGGGGTGATGATGCACTCCAGTCCCTCCGGCGCCCACCTCTCGCGGAAGGCCGCGAGCGTACCGATGGACATTGCGTGCTCCATCTCTAGGGACACCCTGGCTCGGATGTACAGGCGGAAGAGAGGCAGGCAGTCAGGCTGAACGACCCCCGACAGCTCTACAACTCTTTTAAAGTAAACAGGCAAACATTAGATCAAGTGTCCCCCGACTACAAACATTTCCCAAGGCCCTTTTTTTTGTTTTGTTTTTTTTGTATTTTTGTAGGTTTTTTTTGTGTTTTTTTTTGGGGCTCTAAAACCATAATTTACAAGTGCCCCCTATAAAAGGGGAGGGGGACACTAAAACCGGCAATTAAAACAAATTAAACTGTAAAATAATTAAAATCAAATTAAAATTTGGTTGCCGGGGGTGATGATGCACTCCAGTCCCTCCGGCATCCACCTCTCGCGGAAGGCCGCGAGCGTACCGGTGGACACCGCGTGCTCCATCTCCAGGGATACCCTGGCGCGGATGTACGCGCGGAAGAGAGGCAGGCAGTCAGGCTGAACGACCCCCGACAGCTCTACAAACCTGTGAGCATCCTCACGGGTGCAAACATTACAATAAGTTATAAATTTGTCTCGAGCGGTAGCGCACAACGGATGATAGTGAACTGTCCCTTTTGCACCCCGCCTGATTTTCTTTTCTATTGATTTCAATGGGAAAAAACTATGTGGACAGAGTGTAAAGCGTGCTGACGATTCACTATTGTCCATGTGGTGTTACCACCCTAGTCGAATTTAAACCCCATACAATCAGATTAAAGTGTTCAGGCAAAAATTGTTAGTCAGGTTTATTTGCAGTGATACACCCCAGCAGAAAGACATTGAATGTACAATACTTGAAACAATGTAGGTAAAATCAAGCTATATGGATATAAAATGCTGTCCTCAGAGCATAGTTCTTACATCTCGATAACCAACAGGACTCCTATTTGAAACAGTCTTTGTAGGCATGTAGATGATACAAATTTCAAAGCATAGTGTTCAGATCTTCAGACAGAACAAAGCTATGATTTATGTTGTGAGAATCCTTTTAACTGAAAGCTATGCCTTTGAAGTTAGTTTTCACATTTTGTGAATGTGGCGTTAATATTTCAGTATTACTGTCTATCTGCAAATGTCTTACTTTATAACTGAGTTTGTCCATTCCACGATCTGCTAATTTGCATATATTAACATTTCAAACAACCCATCCTAGCTATCAGCAACTGCTTACTGAATTAATCTCTGATACAAACAAAAGAAAATCCATCCATAACAAACATATCCCATTGCCATGATCAGTAACAAACATGGTCACCATCGCTACGAAAAAAGGTCTTGATCCAGAAATATAGCTCATTGATGCCAATTTTTAAGTCACTTTTACCCTCTCCATATAGAATATAATACAGTAATCTCACTTTTGTCAGTCTATATTCTGTGACTATTTATTTACAGCATCCTGTAAAATATTCTCTTCTTCCCCCCCATGGATGTTGAGTTAACTGGCATCTTACTCCTTTTTCTGAATATTGGAACTACATGTAATTTTGCAGCTCCTAGGTGCCACTGTGCAATTTTTTTTAATTCATTTTTATTTATCCAAAGCAATTCTACCTTGAAACTGAAAAACGAATAGAAGCAGAATGGCAAAAAGGATCAACAGCAGGAGACACAGCAAAGAAATGAGAAGTAAAGCAATTTACTAGAACACTGAATAAACAAAATGTGTGTTATGTGGTTGATATAAAGCAAACTCATTTTAAAATTGTTTAAAAACTGTAGAGCATAAAATGCAGTAGTGGGCTTACTGCCAAAACTTGGAAAGTATTTTTAAATCCCTTGTTATTTTATCCGAATGACTGTGGGGCAATGCAGCTTTAAGTATATATAAATCTGCGGTGGAGCTAAATTGAATTACTGGTGCCAATTTTTGGTTGCTACTATCTTGCCTAAAAATTGGGATAGCGAGACAAGAATCACTTGGAGGATTAACCTGCCAATTTACCGGTACCGATTATTACGGGGGTCTTGATTTAGGAAGACCCCCGTAAAATTCCTGCAGTTTCCAACAGTATTTAAAAAGGTATTCACCTGCAGCAAGGTAAAGGTGGAAGAAATTCTGGCATTCATTTTTTACCGCAGCTTGCTTGTGTGTTTTGAGCCTTAAAGGCTTTCAGTATTTGATCTCTTTGCCGTTGTAGGCACTGCAAAAATGTTCCCTGCCGCTATAAACCACTGCTCCCTTTTGCTTCCACCCCTGCCCTTGAAGATGCTTCTGCAGGCCTATCAAACTTGCCCATCCTGCTGGATTCCGACCCTCCCACTCACCAAGCTGCCTTGAAAGAGCATTGCAATTCGCCTGTTCAATATTGTGGCTGTCGCTTCCCACACCCGGCCCTGTCAACCACACATCTGATCTCACTCCTGTGCTTAACTGCATACAGCCCTCCTCTCACTTAGCTGTCAACCATCAGTAGGGAATTTTGCTTGTTCTTGTCAGTGTCAACTGTGGCTCAGTGGGTACCACACTCACCTCTGGGTTAGATGTTTGTGGGTTCAAGTTCCACTCCAGGGGCTGAGCATAAAAATCTAGGCTGACACTCCAGTGCAGTGCTGAGGAAGCGCTACACAGTCGGAGGTGCCGTCTTTCAGATGAGACGTTAAACCCCGAGGCCCTGTCTGCTCTCTCAAGTGGATGTAAAAGATCCCATGGCACTATTTTGAAGAAGAGCAGGGGAGTTATCACTGGTGTCCTAGCCAATATTTATTCCTCAATCAACATAACAAAAAAACAGATTATCTGGTCATTATCACATCTCTGTTTGTTTGCAAATTGGCTGCTGCGTTTCCAACATTGCAACAGTGACTACACTTCAAAAGTACTTAATTGGCTGTAAAGCACTTTGAGATGTCCAATGGTCGTGAAAGGCACCATATCAATTCAAGTCTTTCTTTACATTGTAACGCTTCCTGATCAAGGCTTGCAAAATGTATTTTTTTATTCATAGAAGCTCGTTGTGCATTGTGCAACCTCAGTGTTGCTTCAGCTCATAGACCAAATTAAACTGCGTAGCAGCAACAGACAAATTGACTTAATTGTCTTTAATTATATGAATTATTCTTTTTTGGCCTGTGCTTTTCAGTGATCAATCAACAATGATTAGCACACTAAACTAATCACACCCTCTGACTCTCTTTCTCCCTCGTGGCAGGGCCCACACTTTTCTTGACCTAACTACATCTCAGGAAAATATCATCAATGAATCAATCAGAAAATTATACACCCTGGCTCCAAATTTCCTCACATTCTACTGCACTGGGGGTAAAATGGAGGCAGGGACTCAGTATAGGGGCGTAAGTTGGGCAGAAGCCATTTCCACCAGGTTCTGTCCCACATTCAGTCCTATGACATTTCCGGTTAGGATGGGGTTTGGTCCAGTTTCCCACCCCTTCAGTTGCTCAGATATTTAAATTGCATGGTATTGATGGGATAGTTTCATACATCCCAATTCAAGTCATCACTGCCCCCGTTGCACTCAATGTATCTTACAAGCAGGTAAATGAAGCACTGTGATTTGCCAGGATCAACTGATCCTGGTGGAACTGCTACATTTAAAGGTGCTAACTTTTTGAACAAAATTGGCCCACAGGTTTGCCACCATATTTTTGAAATTATTTTCTTTCATGGAGCGTTACTGAGATAGACTTTAAACTGCCAAAATGGGGTGGAGCACTCGCCGGTTACCAGCAAAATTTGGAACCTTGGCATACAATACAGGATACTATTGAGCAGCATGAGTTTCCTGTGGGAATTCCCTCTGCACACAATGTTGATGAAGGAGGAGTGGGTAGATCTGAAGAGAGCAAATGAGAGTGTGGGAGCATCAAAGACGAATGAGTTCAACCAGTAACTACCCATCCCCCCCACCAGACCACATGCGCCTACAGGCCCAGGAGATTTTAAGATGGTATGAGTGACGAGCTGTGTCTTTTCAGACTTAGGAGCTCTAGATGACCTTTGCCAACTTCGATAGCCAGACCCACCATCCAGTTTACGTGCCCAAACAGCTCTGCCAGTAGCTGTCAAAGTGAGTGCAGTTCTATATTTTTACATCATTGGTTCATTCCAGGCTGCAATGGGGTATTTTTGTAACATTAACCAGTGGACCATCCAGTTCTGCATTCACCAGACCACCGATGCCATCTTTAGGAGAGCTGAGGTATTCATCCATTTTACTATGATTCCATACATTCCAAATGTTTGTTATTTTAAACTGACTGTCAGCTTTTCACACCACACACCAATTTGTTGGCATTTCACAGGAAAAGTCAACTTTTTTCACTGGGATAGGCAGTCACCAATATGAACCAATCGGATCAGTTGGAGAATAGTAATGGCTATTAGAACAATTTTTCTTCCCGTGTTGTATGAGCAAAAACTTGTGCCAGAAGGCTTTAAGGTAAGTTAATGGTTTCTCAGCACCACAGTTCCAGGTGGTTTTATTAATTGAGTGTAGCTCCTAAATTCAAACTTTAAAAAAC
The DNA here is from genome assembly GCF_044704955.1 of Pristiophorus japonicus. Classification (NCBI taxonomy): domain Eukaryota; kingdom Metazoa; phylum Chordata; class Chondrichthyes; family Pristiophoridae; genus Pristiophorus; species Pristiophorus japonicus. The sequence continues at coordinate 171,354,083 of NC_091983.1, forward strand.
GTTTAATTTCCCTCGTGTCAGGCTGTAGTCTTATCTGAAGGTTTATCTTCTTCAAGATTAGTTGCCTTTTCCTTTCCCTGGTGTGAATGCATTAACTGGCTTTATTGAGCATTCTTTTCCTACACTTGTGAAATTGCTAGGATCTGGAAATTAAGAATGGGGTCATTCCCATATTTTGGATTTTACTACAGTGTACTCCTGTGATATGAACCTTTGTTATTTTGTGTGAGTCGCAGTGCCCAGTTATTTTCTGTAATTTCGCTGTTTTCAGTTTGTTTACACATATAGTTGAGAGGTTCCTTTGTTAATGTGGAGTGACTGGGAAGAGAGACCACACCACCTATATTAGAACTGTCAACATCCAAGAGGAAATATAAGGAGTGGCATTAATCATCAGTAAGAAGAGTATATAGGTTGCAAATCCAAAGACAAAAGGCAGTCAATCAGATCCACCTGAGAACACAAATGTCAGCACCACTTGCCTGTTTCTGCAAACCACATTTCTGTCACTTTACTTGTAGTATGTAATGTTCATTTTCAGTAGAAGAAAATAAACCTTTTTTATATATAAACTAGAAATTACGAGTGGACAAATGCTTAATGTTCAATTGATGCTCCTCTATTTTATTCCATTATCTTCAGATGTTCTGCGACCAGCCCGAAAACCACTGGGAGAAAGTTTTTCGTTGGTTGTTCTTTTAGTTGGCAGAGCATGATGTGAGAATATTATCTGCTGCTGTTAGAAGCAAAATTAAACGGTGATTATCGCAACACGAGCGGTCTCCTTTGTACTTGTAGAGGTGCCCAATTTTGGCGACCTTGAAATCTTGCAGCAGTTTTATGCTCCCAGATTTTATTGTAGAGGACAAATGAGTCTTTTGTAGCAAATCCAGGAAAAGTGTAGAGAAGAGCACTAGAATTTCTGATAGTTTCTATTGACCTGACAAAGACATTCAGTGCTGTGAATTGTGATGGGATGAAGGAGATTCTTTTGGCAGATTTGTGAATATTGCATGCCAATTACACCATGGTATGATAACCTGACTAATAAACCAAGGTCACCTATCCACTATTTGTAGTCACTAACTGAGTCAAATAAGGTTGTGTTCTTGATTCAACCCTGCTCATGGTGCTAGTTGTTGCGGTACCACTCAAGGGATTAAAGAACTGTGACAGAGGAATTTATATTCGATGTCGTACAGGTGGCAGCATCTTCAACCTTTGCTGGCTGCTTGCAAAAATAAAAGTAATGCAGATAACCATGACTTACTTTTTGCCAATTATCACCCACATTAGAGGATATTCAGCTGCTCAGGCTGCACAAAGTTTTGGCCTTACCACCAACTTTAAAAAGGGGGATGTCATGGTCCGCCTCCTGGTCATCCAGCCACGCTCTTACCTGGTCATTCACCACACCCCCTACTGGTCATCCAGCCACGCCCTTACCTGGTCATTCACCACACCCCCTACTGGTCATCCAGCCACGCCCTTACCTGGACATTCAACACGCCCTCCTACTGGTCATCCAGCCACGCCCCCCTCTGGTTATGATCAATAACTTACCACTTAAGATCACGGATAAATTCTGCTACCCTCAGTAGTGTTCTCTCACAGAATGTCACAATCGACGACATCACTCACCGAATTATGCCCCCAGATCCCCCTACCGTCAACGCTCAAAACCCCCTCAATAATTTCTAAATTCAGCACTGTTTCAAACTGTGTATTTTGAGATTTTATGTATTTTGAGATTTTTACCCTGCAATAAAAGTGATGAAATATTGGGTACTTGCAGCTTCAGTTATCACTTGCCCAGATAATACTGCAACCACTCATCTACACATCTCATAAGGCTTATGTTGAGGGCTGATCTTGAGCTGCCAGTTTTTCTGGGACTGTCAGCTTTTTTAATAAGCTGTCAATCAAATTTTGCTAGGTTAGTATGTATGTGACTCTAAGGTAGAGCATAAAAGGACCATTCAGTCCTGTAATGTTGCTGTGTTCCCTAAAGTTCAAGGGCCATAGATGGGACTGCAGGCTCCTATTTGGAACCTGTTGGTGTCAGCCTTGGCTCAGTGGTACTAACGCTCTTGCCTCAGAGTCAGAAAGTTGTGGGTTCAAGCCCCACCTGACACAGAATCCAGGCTGACACTTCAGTGCAGTACTGAGGGAGTGCTGCAGTGATGGATTGGTGTCTTTTGATGAGATGTTAAGCTGAGACCCCGTCGACCCTTTCAGGTAGATGTACAAGTTCCCATGGCACTATTTAAAGAAGATTAGCAGAGTTTGGGTAATCATTTATTCCTCAGCTAATATCACCAAAATAACTTATCTTGTCAAATATCTCATTGCTGTTTGAGGAGCCTTGCTGTGCACAAGTTGGCTGCCACGTTTCCCTACATTACAGCAGTGACTACACTTCAAAATATACCTAATTAGTTGCGATATGCTTTGCGATGTCCTGAGGCCGAGAAAGGCACTGTATAAAAGCAAGTTTGTTCTTTATACTGAATTTCCTGAATGGAAAGGGATTCCATTCCCTGAATGTTTAAATTGTTTGTGACCGACAACAAGTTCTCCATGTCAATGTCAAATTTGCAGTGAATTGTCATTGCACTACTGTCATGGGGCCTTGAACCAGCCTTCCTGTTTTATTCAGGGTAGACAGTCAAGTGTCAGGCTGGATTATGGGCAACAAAGTATACCCCTTGCTTCGATGGCTCATGACTCCACTTTGACTGCTATCCTCACCAATGGGTACAATGAGGCGTGTTGATTGACTAGGGCGGTCATTAAGAGAACTATTGTGGCTCTGAAAGTTTCAGTGTCTGGATAAATCAGAAGGGAAACTGCAGTTTACTCTAAAGTGGGTCTCTTGCCTTGTGGCTGCTTGCTGTACCAGCACTACATTGTTATTTGGAAAGAAATGGAAATGGAAACCCTGGCAGAGGAATCCCTGTGAAAGGGTTGTGAAGATGTGTGAAGCAACTTAATTCATCCAAATCAAAACAAGATAAAAGCAGTATGTCGCTTGTGCCAGTTTTGAGGGCAGTAGCAGGCGTAAGCAGTAGTAAGTATCCCATTGTATTGGAGGAGCTGCTTATGTAGCAAGTGAAGGGAAGGATTGGTTGTGCTGGGATAAAGTGTAATGTGTAGGGCTGCATTCAGAGTTAGAGAGATGTGAAAAGGAGTCTTGCCTTGGCAGTCCTGGTAAGATGGTGCTGCAGCCAGGTCCTAGGAGTGATGTCGCTGGCACTGATCTGCTCAGCCTTCTCTCCATGCATGCTAACTTATTTGTCAGGCCGTCAGGGAAACAGGGTTTCCTGCCCAATTCAACAAACAAACAAAGGAATATCCATATTAAAGTTTTTAAACTGGTGTTCGTAGGGTAACAGTCTAGCTTGTAAACATTCATTTTTCCATTTCTGTTTCTTGTGATTTGGAGGAATCAATTATTGATATTAACATTGTCAACGATTTTGTATCTGCAGCAAAAAAACATCAGCACCCAAGCCTGTCATCTCTGCCACCTCCTGTTCCATTCCTATGCTGGCCATATCCAGTTTTGGAATTAAGAAAAAGTGACAACGATAGTAAGCACTACTACATTTTAACTTTATTATAGCACATGGTTTCACTGTTGTGTAGTTCTGTGTGTCACAGCTAAAGAAAACTATTACAAGTATTCTAGGATCCTTACACAGTTCTATCTTAGAAAGAAAAATACAGTGGCAAAGAGATTTGCACTCCACCACCAACTTGGCAGAATAATGAGGCTATGTTGGTAGCAGGCACAGAATCACACCTAATTGCTCTTACGGTTGGTCAAATAATAAGTCTGACAGTTTATTCCTTGGAAATTGTACACCTATTTTACTTGCTAAAAGTATAGACACCTTATTTCACACAAGAAGCAAATAACAGTAAATAATACTGGCAAGTAATTGGAAGCATGTGGAGTTGAGGGGAAATTGTATACGGCAGCAGAGATTTGCAATTCATCGAAGGCGCATCACAGGATGAAAGTGCGTCAATACCCGGGAAATTACAGTGGCTATTGTTGTCATACAAGCTTAATGTACTTATATCAAATTCCTCTCTGCTATTTAATGGAGGCATTATTCCATTTGTTTTAAATGAGTTAACTTCGCTATTAAAATAAAGAAGAGAGGAATTTGCTACAAACACATTGGAGATGATTTTGACTTTGGGTGATATGTAAAAATGGGCAATATTGATTAGGTCGCCTTTTAAACGTCTCTTCCAGTTTTCATTTCCATTGTGTGTTTGTAGGACAACATCACTCTCAGTAATTTTCAGGCTTATATGTACAGTTGAGTGCAATAGCCAACTGATTAGGTCCCACATGGCAGACTGATCACAAAAGTAAAAGTCCATGGGATCCAGGGCAAAGTGGCAAGTTGGATCCAAAATTGGCTCAGAGGCAGGAAGCAAAGGGTAATGGTTGATGGGTGTTTTTGTGACTGGAAGGATGTTTCCAGTGGGGTTCCGCAGGGCTCAGTACTAAGTCCCTTGCTTTTTATGATATACATTAATTATCTAGACTTGAATATAGGGGATATGATTAAGAAGTTTGCTGATGATATAAAATTGACTGTGTCGTTGATAATGAAGAAAAAAGCTGCGGACTGCAACAATATATCAATGAACTGGTCAGGTGGGCAGAACAGTGGTAAATGGAATTTAATCCAGAGAAGTGTGAGGTAATGCATTTGGGGAGGGCTAACAAGGAAAGGGAACACACATTAAATAGTAGGATACTGAGAATGTGGAGAGGAACAAAGGGACCTTAGACTGCACGTCCACAGATCCGTGAAAATAGCAGGCCAGGTAGATAAGTTGGTTAAAAAGGCATACGTAATGCTTGCCTTTATTAGCTGATGCATAGAATACAAGAGCAGGGGGGGTTATGCTTGAACTGTATAAAACACTGGTTAGGCCACAGCTGGAGTACTGCGTGCAGTTTTGGTCACCGCATTACAGGAAGGATGTGATTGCACGGGACAGGGTACAGAGGAGATTTACGAGGATGTTGCCGTGAGTGGAGATTCTTAGCTATGAGGATAGGTTGGATAGGCTGGGTTTGTTTTCCTTGGAACAGAGGAGGCGGAGGGGAGACCGCATTGAGGTGTATAAAATTATGAGGGGCCTAGATATAATGGATAGAAAGAGCCTATTTCCCTTAGCAGAAGGTTCAACAACCAGGGGGCAAAATTTTAAAGTAATTGGTAGAAGGTTTAGAGGAAATTTGAGTGGAAATTTCTGCATACAGAGGGTTGTGGGGGTCTGGAACTCACTGCCTGAAAGGGTGGTAGAGGCAGAAACCCTCACCACATTTAAAAAGTACTTGGATGTGCACCTGATGTGCCATAACCTGCAGGGTTACGGACCTAGAGCTGGAAAGTTGGATTAGGCTGGATAGCCTCTTATTGGCTGACATGGACATGATGGGCTGATATGGCTTCCTTCCGTGCTGTAAACTTTTATGATTCTATGCTTCTATGACTATAACAGCCACAACCAGATCAAATTAAAATGGCAGGCCAGCAATTCTTATTGAGTTCCTTAAACACAATACAATGTTCAGTTAGTACTGCAAAGATTAATTTAATTAATGACATTTCCTGACTTGTTTCGATTGTAATAGAGTTAATCAAAATTCCACCAGGATACTATGAGTATATACAACAGCCTGAATATGCCTAGATACAAGTATATATAGAGCTGTTCAATTCCCTCCTTCCCCCAATTCATGGCAATGCTCATTTCAAGGGAAAACTTTCTAAGATACCAATTTATTGCCCAAACATTCAATAGCAGAAAGGGTGAAAATGTATTCTAGCATACAACACAAGGATATCACAGTGGCACTCGAACACCTATCAGCAAACCTTAAACTTATTATAATACTCAGTCCATTGATGGAAATATGATTTAAGAAAGAATTTATTATATTTTCCAACTTGAGGCTGTGGAAAATAGGACCTGCAAGTAAATGAAAATTGTGAAACTAAGTCTGTCTGAGGTTTATATTGGAATCTGTTTTGGTTTCTGCAAAAACTAAAACAGGAATTGCAAACAGGCCAATCAGCATCTGAAAGGAAAGATATTCAGGTCTGGTCCTTTTATCAACTGTTTTTATTTCAAATTTCCAACATGTGTTTTTTTTATCTTCTGTTGATGCCAACCTGCTTCGCACTGTATTTAGATTTGTACAGCTATATTCAGCTTTAAGAATAAAGCATGTCTCCAGCAGATGTAATTAAATGGCTGCAGCATTTTTTTTAAAATCCACTTTAAATATAGACATCTGCACATTTTATGGTGTAACCAACAAAGCAAATGAAGAGTAGAAGCATAATACACAATGTAGGGAGGAGGGGTGGGGAATTGGTAAATGACAAAAAACACCAGTCCATATTGGAGGATCTGTTGTATTTTCAGCGGATTATACCAGCATCTGAATAATTTCAACAATCTTGATGTAACTCTACTGCCTGCTTCCATGGTGAAAACACCTCAAGGACAATTTTTGCATTAGGGTCGGACAATTCTAACTGGGTTAGAACTGGTTCAAATCCCATCTGAAAGATCAAATAGAAAATAGCATTCCATACAAATGCATAAGCATATTTACATAATTTTTCACAGCAACAGGTGGAATAGATTAAATTTAAAGGGACGGAGACAATGTCACAATATGGAGGCAAACAGCCTTGATTTTAACTCCAGGTGGATCCCCTGCTCAAGCGTTAAAATTACACTTGCGTCTCAATTATATTATCGGACCGCAACATGCTTATGTAAAGAAGGTCCCTGTTGGCTCTGAGACCTTGACCTTGCTGCCTGCTCAGAAGATTTTGCGATCATGGCAGCTTTCGGACAGATAAGAGTCAGGGCGATTTTAACTGCCCACCCGTGGTTTCTGCTGAGCGAGGTTAAAAATCGCCCCCAGAAACTCATAGAACTTCAAAAGGCATCTCAATCTATTAGCAGCTTTTTCCTAGACTAAAATGGTAGACCAGCCCAGCTTTAAATCACCTCAACGTCAGTAATGATCAAAAAAAGGTTTGGAGAACTTTTGTAAACTCTGCAATCATTTAGCCAAAATCGTTTTATTCTACATTTCTTCATTGCTGTTATGAAATCAAAGAAAAGGAACAGAATAAAGGAAATTAATTCTACTGTTACACCGACATACTTCAGAATTGAATAGCACGAATGAACCAAGGAAAGTGTCATTGAACAACATCTACTGTCTCAAGGTTACACGTTAGTATTTAGCTTCGCTGTGTCCTAATGGTCCCAGGGGAGTTAAAGCTAATTTTAAACATGTGGGGGTCAAGTTTCTGCTTGTTTACGCTTATATCAGTGCAATCTGGGCAGAATCGGTAAATCGTAGATGAGTTACACCCAAAACCACTTGCGCTTGTGTTTCCCCATGAGCTTTTATGCTGGCTCGATTTGCCCGAATCAGGCCCCACCCACAAAACTGGCCACACCCCCAGTCAAAAATTGCAAGATTCCACTGATTGCTCTAGTTCTGAAAGGCTCTTGAAATTGTGCTCATTTTCTTAGGTCACAGGCACTAGTACGCACGTTTTCAAAATTTTCAGATCAAAAAGTTTTAGTTTACTAAGAAACTGACTGGTGTACACCAATGAAACTAATAAATGGTTCAGTATATATATGTTTTTAATTTCATTGATTTTAAATCAGGATATTGTCCAACGAGGAGAGATCGAGTAGACTAGGCCTATATTTTCTAGAGTTTAGAAGAATGAGAGGTGATCTCATTGCAACATACAAAATTCTTACAGAACTTGACAAGATAGATGCAGGGAAGATGTTTCCCCTGGCTGGGTAGTCTAGAACCAGGTGTCACAGTCTCAGAATAAGGGGGTCGGCCATTTAGGATTGTGATGAGGATAAATTTCTCTCAGGGTGGTGAATCTTTGGAATTCTCTACCCCAGAGTGCTATGGAGGCTCAGTCATTGAGTATATTCAAGACAGAGATTGATGGAATCTTAATGGGGATAGTGCAGGTAAGTGGAGTTGAGGTAGATCAGCCATGATCTTATTGAATAGCAGAGCAGGCTCGAGGGGCCGAATGGCCTACTCCTGCTTCTAATTCTTATATTCTTATAGGTTACTCACAGAACTGGACACCCTTACTAAAAATACTTATTTATGGCGATAATCCCATTTTCACCTGTATTAATAAAACTGTACCAGGTTACCATTTTTAAATACATCAAGGAATACTTTTTAATGGAAAGGGAAAACAAGAAATGATTACATTTTATTACACTGTTCGATTGCACTGGTTCATGGAAGATTTTACGATTGTGATTAGGCAAATGAATTATAGCGTAAACTTGAAGCCTAAGCTGATCAGCGCAATTTCAAGCACATTTTGGCCACAATTTCCCCGTTGTGCTCAAAGCAGAAACTCTACCCCATGCTTCTTCGTTCATTATTTCCTCATTGTAAGTTAAGTAGAATCCAGAATACATAAATGACAAATACAGACCATCTTTAATGTAAAAACTAGGAAACATGATTTTAAAAATAAATTCCATTGTTTGCAAGCAAATTTTAATCTAACACATCAGCCTCCCATATATCATTCTTATTGTGCTTTCCCCCCCCCCCCCCCCTCCTCCTTTTTCCCTTTGGTGATGACTAACTCTACAGTATGCTTCCTTGGATATGGGAATGGCCATCTAGTACCTTGCCAATTGGCCTTTTTACATGTGTGAGCCTGCGTGACCACGCTGACTACCTGCACATTCCCCACTACCCTCCAAGCTCCCCCTCCCCCGCTCCACAGCTGGGGGCAAATCCTCCAGCTATTTCAGCCTTACTGGTTAGAACTATTTCCCTAAATTCCATTGTTTAGCTACTTTTCTTTCTATTAAAAAAAACTCTGAGGTTGACCATGCTTTGTCATCTCTTCTGCTTGGCATTTATCATCTATGAAGCAGCTGGAGGCATTTTCTGCATTAAATAAATGCAAGTTGTTTTTGAGCAACCATTGTGCTTTCAGTATTGGCTTTGTCATCTTCGCAGCGAGCCTTGCTTTGATTTAGATAACTTTGCCACCAGAAAATTACGTCTGCCAGTGACACTGCAGGGCTTGCTGAGTACAAAGAAATATTTTCGAGGACTGCTGCTGTAACTCAACATATCTCTTGAGTGACAGAGAAGTCAAATGAAATCAGATCACACAGAATAACTGGGCATTACTGTTTGGATGATGAATGACTTTTTCTTTAATGAATCAAAGCAAATCCTATCTGTTCTTCACTGTTGCAGTTTTCTTTTTTTAATGGAAATGAATAGCTTGCAATGAATATCTTCACTGTGAGGAAGATGCAGTTGACATTCACAGAATGTGAAGGTACCAATAACTATATCCAACAGTGACTGCCACATGCGCTCGCACACACAAACATAATGAAAGTAATCAATGTTAGTAATCAAAGCCACATTCAATTAAGACCAAAAAGTAGCTACGATATTATTTATTTTTCTTAATAAAAGTTAACAAAGCCATTGTTAAGCAGAAAACATACAACTTGCATATGCTTACATTCTTCAGGGCTCTCAGAATGCGAGTTTCTCTTTTTTCCAACTTCCATTATACTGCTTTATTTTGCATGCAATGATTCTTTAACTGAGTTATTCTTTGATGACTAAATAAGCAACATTATGAGGCCTTCAAATAAATAGGTAACTGCCCCACCCTCCCTGTCATGGCCTTGTTTATGTCTCCAGTATTCACAAGACCGATGGCACTAGTCAAGAATGTGACATGGCAAAAAGCTGTATTCAGCATATTTCTCCCCATCTCTTCACTGGCGCAGAACAAAATGCACTCCAGATGGCATTAACCTAGATTTCTGTCTGTGCTTTTCTTTTTTTTGTTGTTCAGTCGATAAAATATCATCCCTGTGTACCATTCCTTGGAGAAAATGATGTGAATGCAATTGAATGAAATTTTACACAATAATAAAAACAATTATTAGCACCCGGCAACAAGAAAAGCAACACTGAAAAATAGAAACTCCGTAACAGCTTAGGAAGGGACCAGGCTACCTGATTTATAGACTTACAAGTGACTATGCAAACAATCTAATTTTTTGAGGTGAAGTACAAGACATAGGCTGCCACTCTGCACTTTAAAATATCTACGTATACCGAGTTCATGCCGGTGCCTTCTTTCATAACTAAAGCCATTTTATATAAATATATATATATATATCAAAGAATAGATTTGGATAAAATTGGTTAATTGAACTGTGGAAGTTTATGTTTTCCACTGTGCTTTAGGAATTGAAATGGTCAACACTGGTTGAAAATATTTTCAAGTATATTTTAGGACTACTAAAAAGGCAAATGCTTGTGAACATGAAAGAAACCAGATGATTTCTAACAGTCGTAGTTTTAGCTTGTATTTTATTACAAATATCAACACTTGAAAGGCTCTGCCCGATAGGGTGGTGGATACAGATTCATTAGTAGCCTTTAAAAGGGAATTGGATAAATACTTGGAGAAAAATTGCAGGCATATGGGGAAAGAGCCAGCGAGTGGGACTTGCTGGATTGCTCTTCGAAAGAGCCGGCGATGGACCAAAAGGCCTCCTTCTGTACACACTAAGATTCTATAACTGATCAGAGTTTAAGGAAGTTTTTGCTGCCTTATTGAAGAGGATCTCGTTAGTAAACTATTCCATATTCAACTCGTTAGTTCTGTCTGATTTCTTCCATTTCCACAATTACAAATGCAAAGCTAGGTTTTAGTAACTGTCCGCAATCCAATTTCTCTGAAACATCAGGCTGTACAAATTCTACAGCCTGGTGTGTTATTACAATCACAGCAGTTAAATAACTCCCTGCTGTATGAGACTGAAGGAGCACTGTTAGTCTGCGGCAATGCTAGGAAGCCTACACTTTGCCAAGTCAAGCAAATGGTATGTATCTAGATGCCAAGGCATACACACCGCTCACTAAGCAATTTGCCAAACCATTGAGAAAATATTCAAATGAATTAAATTGATATGTAATTAGAAATTTGTAGGTTATGAACATTAGTTTGGCGCGATTTTCCATCTCGTTCTATCAAATCACTCCATCAAATGTTCCACACGTGTATATGGTGTAAAAAGTTAATCCTCTCTTAATGAATACCTAAATTAGAGAATTTTCAAACTTTTCTATAGCGCATGCACCAAAATAAAATGTTGTGAAGTGAGGTTGCCTCACCTCTATGATATGCATCTGCATTGCAAGAAAACAAGTATCACAGAAAGTGAAATGTTTCTGACCGTCACCCATTGTGTTTTGATGGAACTCACTGTACATGAAAGGCAGCCAAGTGTTTGGACTTTGAAGTCCCGTACTGTTATGGTGCTGCAAAGCTCATTCATGCTGAGAAGCTGAACAAATATTAAATGAGCTGGATTCATTCTCTAGCTAGCAATATTCTAGTATAACCCCAGTGCAGCCCCTCCCCAAAAGTACCAGAATAGTCATGCACTATATCAAGTGGTGCTAAGCATTCAAATTCTAATTCTATTTTACTATAGGATTGTGGATCTAATAGACTGCTTTGATAAATAATGCAAGCTTGTCCGTGCAATTATTTGGTATTTACAGTCCCACTTTGTACAATTCCTTTCCGCAGTGTCTGTGTGCATGCGTGCTACATATAAACTTCTTCAATGCAAATTCTCAAAAGATGATTTTGCTAAGCTTGACTTTATTGTAGCCTTGGAATTTATTTTAGTCGAAAGGTTAAGTGGGTCGAAAGTTCATACAGACTAAGAGTTCTTGAAAATATTACAAAACGTTGGACTTGCAAAGATGCAGTTTTTTTTTAATCCATATAAGCTGCGAGGCTGAGCATTAGTGTGATGTTGCAGCCTCCACCCGTGAAATAATTAAGTTGTCTGGCGGGATTTCACAGTCCTTCCATATCGTAACACTCGGAGGGAGGCCTGCGGGCAACATCAATAGAACCACTCTCCAAGGAGTCTTACATTCTTTTAAATAACAATGGGGGATGGGGTGGGGAAGAGTCCTTGATCTTTGTGGATCCAGATGTTTCCAAACCCCGGGGTTTCACAGGAACAGACAGGCTGACGACCAGCTTCCATTCCAATAATCTTCATTACCCAATGCAACTCATGAGACCAACAAAAAAATATATACTTGTGACATTATGTGTCTCTTTATTTTGCTAAGTTGGTGGAAGATAGGTAGACTTGTTTTTTAAAAAACACATTAAGCTTGCATTAAAATGCCATTACGGTAATAAGCGCCTTTTACTTCTGTGACTAGGGTCGGATTCAAGTCACTGGAACTTCTAATAAAGCACTAAACCACTCAGTTGCTTGTGCTACTACACCGCCTGGAGACCGATGATAAAACTTCGAGTTGGTGAAGCTAATGTTCAAAAACTTTTCGCTACAGCATTGTTTTTATTGCTTATATAGTTTTTTTTGTTGTTTTGATTGTTTATATAGTTTTTTTTTTGTTTTGTTTTATCCTATGAAATGGTAAAATGGTTCCTGCAGCAATTAATCCCTTCTCCCGCCTATAATGCACTGGGGGTCTAATTTCTCAGTAAGTTTTAAGAAGTACTCTATTGTTACAGCAAGGCTTGGAGAGAGCTTCAATACCTTCCAAACGCGCCCTCGCACTCACTCATTTTGGCACCATCACACAGCAGGTCATATGAAAAGAGGGAGAGAAAGATCACACACACACACCGCAGCACATGGAGCATTTCCCACTGGAGAGTCAAACCTCTTGTCACTTTCCATGGAGAGCGACACAAGCAGCAACTTCGGCCCCCTTGGTCTGAGTGGGTACCATCATGCATCGCTATTACAAATAATTAATAGTAAAAACAAATCCAATCTTTAGTCTCAAACAAGTCAGCTTTCCGCAGCAATGTGCTTTACACATCCGAATTAGAGGCAAGGTTTGTCAATCTGGGGTCTGAGTTAATCTCGTATCTGTAATGATAACCTTCCATGTGATCTCGACAAGCATCCCTGACGTTATAAAGCCACTTTTTGATGCCTTTTCTGTTGAGGTACAGGACAAACATGAAGATGACCCCGATCAGGGCCAGAACTATCCCCAGGAAGACGTAAGAAGTTTGCAAGACGCTCTCCATGTCCCCTCGGAAGGAGCACTCCAAATCAGAGTACTTGGCCTGCAGGACAGGTTTGTTCCTCATGCTTTCGGGCGAGGCGCAGAGCAGCCGCTCCTTCTGCACCACTTTCTCGGTACTCCGCAGCCACGCCAAGAAGTCCTGGATGCCGCAGTCGCAGGCGAAGGGGTTGTCGCGCAGGTTGACGCGGAGCTGGGGCTGGCCGCTCAGCTCGCTCAGCGTGCTGTTGCCCAGGGTCTTGAGCGCGTTGGCGCTCAGGTCGAGCGTCTGCAGGTCGAGGTGGCGGAAGGTGTGGCGCAGGTCGACCAGCGAGTTGTTGGCGAGCTCCAGGTGCCGCAGCTTGGGCAGGCGGGAGAAGGTGCGGGCCGGCAGGTAGAAGAGGTCGTTGGCCGCCAGCCGCAGCCGCACCAGGTTGGTCAGGCTGCCGTTCTGCAGCAGCTCGGACAGCTGCTCCACCGCCGAGCCGTTGCGGAGCGCCCGGCTCAGGTCCAGTTCCCGCAGCGGGCTGTGGCCGCCGCCGCCGGTGCCGAAAGCGGCCGGGTGCAGGGCCGAGATGCGGTTGTCGCTGAGGTCGAGCTGCTGCAGGCTGGGCAGCGAGGCGAAGACCCGGCGCTCCAGCACCTCGATGCGGTTGCCGCTCAGACTGAGGTTGAGCAGCTGCGGCAGCGGCCACCCGAAAGCCCCACTACGCAGAGTGGAGATGTTGTTGCCGGTGATGAAGAGGTTGCGGACGCCGGCCGGCAGGCCGCTGGGGATGGCGCTCAGACCGCCGTTCACGCACTTCACTGTCTTGGGCGGCTCCGAGCACTCGCACTCGTCCGGGCACTCACTGGCGGCGGCCGCCCAGCTCAGCAACGGCAGCAGCAGCAGCCCCCGCCCCAGGCCTAGCCCCCGCCCGGCCCCGCGCCAACTTTGCACCGGCCCGCACCCGGACATCCTCTCATCGGTGTTGGGATCGGCTTCTCCCCCAGCTCCACGCTCCTCCACAACTTTCAGCCTCTTTGTCTTTCCTCTGAAGATCCTTCCACGGTCACGGAAAGTGAGGGAGAAAAAACTGATAAATGGTTGGAAACTCCCGCGACTGGCACTTTTACAGCGGATCAAAACCCGACCCCGCCGGAGGAAATCAGAGAGAGAGAGGCGCCGCCGCCAAGTCCAGGAGCTCCTCTCCCTCAGTGTGTGTGGCTGCAATCGGCTTCTGACGGGAGAGCCTCGTGTGCTCCACTGCCCGACCCTCCTCCTCCTCCTTCACCTCGCTCGGCTTCTCCTCTCATTCAGTCCATCGATCCATTGCAAAAAAGGAACTTTCCGCTTTGTTTCTCTCTCTCTCTCGGGCTGAGAATTCCCGCCCGCTGGAAGTTTCACTCTCCTGTGCTTGTTGTGTGCAGCTCTTCCATGTGATGATCAGCAGGAGGATGTTGCTGCTGCTGAGAATGGGCTCCGAGGGTCGCAGGTTGTGTTTGTCTGCTGTGTGTCTCCGCTCAGTTTGGTGGCTGACTACAGATCTCGCAGAGCGAAAAAAAAAGAGGAACCAAAGTCCAATCGTGAGAGCCGGCGTCCCAGACCCACCCCCTCCCTCCTCCTCCTCCTCTACTAGACCCTGGTCTAACTTTACACACTTCCAAGTATTTCTCCCCCAATCACTGCGAGAAAGGAAATGAGTCGCTGTGCCACAGCTCCACGGAAAGTAATCGCCATGGGCAGGACTACTCGAACAGGATAGGGGGTATTCACCGACACCACCGCCTGCTCTGTAGCCTTTGCGGTCGGAAGCAAAGAACACATTTCTTTTGAGTTAATCAGAAAGGGGTTAATGAGTTCGGTAAATACTTTATTTCGTAACTGGAGGTGAGACATTTGCGCGATTACAAATGACTGGAACCCGGCGGGCACCTCCCTGTTTAATTGCCTTAAATGCTGTTTATTAAATATCACAAATCAGGGCGATCGACTTTTTAAAGAAAATCGGACTTGTTTAAAAAAAACAACATAAAAAACGGGAGAAATACCCTTCCTTGTAATTCACTTGGTATCGGAGTTGGGTGAACACATAGTAAATGGGAGCTCTGTACTTCGAAGCTTGTCATCTCAGTGCGCTGTTTTATAAACCAACACGGCGACTGATTAACAGCAACGTTGTTACATAGAATATGCAGAGTTTTGTTTGTAAATTTGTGTAGTATTACATTTTCTCCAAACATTCATTATTAATTCATTGGAATGAATTATTGACTCCTTAACTTAAGCGATTATAAACAAGACACAGAGATCTGTAACTGGGCACGTTATACGACTAATACAATGATTTGACCTGTTCGTGCAGTCTTGCAGGATAAGGGCTCTCTCCAGCTTAACAGCCTCCGTTCCAGTGAGTAGTCCTACAGGAACCGTTCGCCTTTCTCCTCATGAGTTTCGTTCAGATATATAAACCGCGGTTATTTTCGTTTTCTAAGCCCCACAATGGATCACTGCCGTAAATACTTTCGTTAACATCTAAAAGTTTGTGAACACAATTGGTTTACTTGCGGTTCGAAGGCTGTTTCCTATAACATTTACTGATGTATCCCAGCGTATAACTTTAAAGGAATTTTAGAGCACCCGAAGGAATATTAGATCTGTGAATAGGTCAGTAATGTTACCAGGTTATTTTTGAGTCGCGAACTGTTTAAAAATGCAGTGTTGTCTGTGTATTAGGAGTGTGTATTTGGATGGCAGAGAGGGGGTGGAGATGCTGCGCGTTTGGAAAGAATAATTTCACGGTGAAAACTCACTGATCTCACTACTTTTGGGGGGAAAAAGAATTGCTATGCCTTATCCACCCAAATGTGAAAGTTCAAATGACTCCATTATCCACCAATCTAATATCAAACGTTATTATTATAATTTGTTTTTTTGGGTATGTTTCTGTCCTCAAACTATTTCGTTTTTTTATTTCGGTTTCTGGTAAATGTGACGGACCCAAGTAGAGACAATGTTGAACTGACATGATCCACTGCACAATGGGATTCACTTGCTTTAGAACATTATTTGGCCTCAATGACAGTATTGTACAGACTCATGCAAAACTCTATCAAGTGACGGGCTACAACAGGCGATGAACGCAGTGTCATAACTTAATTCAACGGGTTTAACCCTCCCCTCGCCGTAATGCCACACAATTCGCCAAGTCTGTGATCATGCGTGAGTCCCATCAGACCGACCAAGCGTTACGATTTGCATCCACCCGACAGTTCTAATTCTCGGGCTCAGTTCCATGAAACTATTGTGTCTGCACTCCAGGTATGATAACATTCCTGTGATTAGGAGCTGCCGGTTGGTGATGGAGGGGGTGCGGTGAAAGCACACTCCTGCAAGATTTAAAGGGATAGATTCATTTACGCAGCGCCCAAGGCCCTAAGCAAATTATATTGGGGAAAAAAAACCACGAATGAGGTGCCGGCTAGAATGTTTCCCGCTTCTCTGGGACCACATAATAGACTTGTTAGCAAAACGAAATCCATGGGATTAAAGGGGCAGCGTGGATATGAAATTGGCTAAGGGACAAAGTAGAGAGTAGTAGTGAACGGTTGTTTTTCAGACCGGAGGAAAGTATACAGTGGTGTTCCCCAGCAGTCAGTATTTGGACCACAGCTCTTTTTGATGTATATTAATGGCCAGCCCTTGGGTATAGAGGGCACCATTTCAAAGTTTGCAGATAACACGAAACTCTGAAAATGTAGTAAACAATGAGGAGGATAGTAACAGTCTTCAAGAGAACATGGACAGACTGGTGAAATGGACACAAGCATGGCAGATGGAATTGAACACATTTTGATAGAAAGAACGAGAGAGACAATATAAACGAAAAGGTACAAATTTAAACAGGATGCAGAAACAGAGACCTGGGGGTGTACATACAAAAATCTTTGAAGGTGCCAGGACAAGTTGAGAAGGCCGTATAAAAAAGCATATGAGATTCTATTAATAGAGGCATAAAGTGCAAAAGCAAGGAAGTTATGCTAAACTACATAAAACACTGGTTAGGCCTCAGCTGGAGTATAAAAAGGATGTCAAGGCCTCAGAGAGGGTGCGCAAGAGATTCAACAACAACTTATATTTATATAAGCGCCTTTAACATAGTAACTGTCCCAAGGTGCTTCACAGGAGTGTTTTAAGACAAAACAAATAAATTTGACACCGAGCCACCCAAGAAGAAATTACGACAGATGATCAAAAGCTTGGTCAAAGAGGTGGGTTTTAAGGAGCATCTTCAAGGAGGAAAGAGAGGCAGAGAGATTAGGGAGGGAGTTCCAGAACTTGGGGCCTAGGCAGCTGAAGGCACCAATGCTAATGGTTGAGCAGTTATAATCAGGGGTGCTCAAGAGGGCAGAAATTGAAGAGCGCAAACATCTTTGGAGGGGGGGTTGTGAGATTGAAGGAGATAACAGACATAGAGAGGGATGAGGCCATGGAGGGGTTTGTAAACAAGAATGAGAATTTTGAAATTGAGGCATTGCTTAACTGGGAGCCAATGTAGATCAGTGAGCACAGGGGTGATGGATGAGCAGGACTTGGTGTGAGTTAGGACATGGGCTGCGGAGTTTTGGATGACCTCAAGTTTATGTAGGGTAGAATGTGGGAGGCCAGCCAGGAGTGCATTGGAGTAGTCAAGTCTAGAGGTAACAAAGGCATAGGTGTGGGTTTCAGCAGCAGATGAGCTGAGGCAAGGGCGGAGACAGATAATATTATGGAGGTGGAAATAGGCAGTTTTGGTTATACCACGGATATGTGGCTGGAAGCTTATTTCAGGGTCAAATATGTCACTTAGGTTGCGAACAGTCAGGTTCAGCTTCAGACAGATGCTCGGGAGAGGGATGGAGTCGGTGGCTAGGGAACAGAGTTTGTGGTGGGGTCCAAAGACAATGGCTTCAATTCCCAATACTTAATTGGAGAAAATATCTGCTCATCCAGTACTGGATGTCGGACAGGCAATCTGACAATTAGAGGAGGGGTTGAGAGAAGTGGTGGTGAGGTAGAGCTGGGTGTCGTCAGTGTACATGTGGAAACTGATGTTGTGTTTTCGGATGATGTCGCCAAGGGACAGCATATAGATGAGAAATAGGAGGGAGCAAGGACAGGCTTGGGGGACACCAGAGGTAACGATGCGGGAGTGGGAAGAGAAGCCATTGCAGGTGATTTTCTGGCTATGATTAGATAGATAAGAATGGAACCAGGTGAGTGCAGTCCCACCCAGCTGGACTGTGCTGGAGAGGTTTTGAGATGGATGGAGTGGTAAACCGTGTCAAAAGCTGATAGTTTACCTTAGTCACAGTTACAAAGGATGTCATTTGTGACTTTGATGAGAGCTGTTTCTGTACTGTGGCAGGGACGGAAACCAGATTGAAGGGATTCAAACATGGAGTTCCGAGAAAGATGGGCACGGATTTGCGACGCTCAAAGACTTTGGCGAGGAAAGGGAATTTGAAGATATGATGATGGCTTGCAAGCACAGTGGGGTCAAGGGTTGTTTTTTTGAAGACGGGTGATGACGGCAGATTTGAAGGAGAGGGGGACAGTAACCAGGGAGAGAGAACCGTTAACAAGGTCAGCTAACATGGGAGCCAGAAAAGGAAGTTGGGTGGTCAGCAGTTTAGTGGGAATAAGGTCAAGAAAGTGGGTCTCATGGACAAGATGAGTGTGGAGAGGTCAAGAGGAGAAATCAGAGAAACTGAAAAAAGTTGCGAGTTCAGGGCAAGGGAGCAAGGTTGGGGGGACGGGACCTCAAAGGAAGTTTGGCGTGGTGGGCAAGGGGAAGGAAGGGAACTGGCAGTAGCAGCTGATCGAATGGTCTCAATCTTTGAGACAAAGAAGTCCATGAGCTCCTCGCACTTGATGTTGGAGGTGAGTGTGGTGTCGTCAGGGAAGAAAGTTTTCAGAAGACAGTTAACAGTAGAGAATAGTAGCAGAATGATCCTGGAATAATTAGCAGTTTTGGCAGACAAGAGTAGGACCCGATAATGCTTTATGTGGTCCAGCCAGACCTGGCGGTAAATGACTAAACCAGTTCTCTGCCACATCCACTCAAGTCTGCGTCCCTTGGACTTGAGGGAGCGAAGATGAGGGCCATACTAGGGGGATTTAATAATGGGAAATGTGGAAATGGCTGAGACCTTAAACAATTATTTTGCTTCGGTCTTCACAGTGGAAGACACAAAAACCATGCCAAAAATTGCTGGTCACAGGAATGTGGGAAGGGAGGACCTTGAGATTATCACTATCACTAGGGGGGTAGTGCTGGACAGGCTAATGGGACTCAAGGTAGAAAGTCCCCTGGTCCTGATGAAATGCATCCCAGGGTATTAAAAGAGATGGCGGAAGTTATAGCAGATGCATTCGTTATAATCTACCAAAATTCTCTGGACTCTGGGGAGGTACCAGCAGATTGGAAAGCAGCTAATGTAACGCCTCTGTTTAAAAAAGGGGGCAGACAAAAGGCAGGCAACTATAGGCCGGTTAGTTTAACATCTGTAGTGGGGAAAATGCTTGAAGCTATCATTGAGGAAGAAATAGCGGGACATCTAGATAGGAATAGTGCAATCAAGCAGACGCAACATGGATTCATGAAGGGGAAATCATGTTTAACTAATTTACTGGAATTCTTTGAGGATATAACGAGCATGGTGGATAGAGGTGTACCGACGGATGTGGTGTATTTAGTTTTCCAAAAGGCATTCGGTAAGGTGCCACACAAAAGGTTACTGCAGAAGATAAAGGTACGCAGAGTCAGAGGAAATGTATTCGCATGGATCGAGAATTGGCTGGCTAACAGAAAGCAGAGAGTCGGGATAAATGGGTCCTTTTCGGGTTGGAAACCGGTTGTTAGTGGTGTGCCACGGGGATCGGTGCTGGGACCACAACTGTTTACAACATACATAGATGACCTGGAAGAGGGGACAGAGTATAGTGTAACAAAATTTGCAGATGACACAAAGATTAGTGGGAAAGCGGGTTGTGTAGAGGACACAGAGAGGCTGCAAAGAAATTTAGATAGGTTAAGCGAATGGGCTAAGGTTTGACAGATGGAATACAATGTCGGAAAATGTGAGGTCATCCACCTTGGGAAAAAAAACAGTAAAAGGGAATATTATTTGAATGGGGAGAAATTACAACATGTTGCGGCGCAGAGGGACCTGGGTGTCATTGTGCATGAATCCCAAAAAGTTAGATTGCAGGTGCAGCAGGTAATCAGGAAGGCGTTTGGAATGTTGGCCTTCATTGCGAGAGGGATGGAGTACAAAAGCAGGGAGGTCCTGCTGCAACTATATAAGGTATTGGTAAGGCCGCACCTGGAGTACTGCATGCAGTTTTGGTCACCTTAAGGAAGGATATACTAGCTTTGGAGGGGGTACAGAGACGATTCACTAGGCTGATTCCAGAGATGAGGGGGTTACCTTATGATGATAGATTGAGTAGACTGGGTCTTTACTCGTTGGAGTTCAGAAGAATGAGGGGTGATCTTATAGAAACATTTAAAATCATGAAAGGGATAGACAAGATAGAGGCAGAGAAGTTGTTTCCACTGGTAGGGGAGACTAGAACTAGGGGGCACAGCCTCAAAATACAGGGGAGCCAATTTAAAACCGAGTTGAGACGGAATTTCTTCTCCCAGAGGGTTGTGAATCTGTGGAATTCTCTGGCCAAGGAAGCAGTTGAGGCTAGCTCATTGAATGTATTCAAATCACAGATAGATAGATTTTTAACCAATAAGGGAATTAAGGGTTATGGGGAGCGGGCGGGTAAGTGGAGCTGAGTTCAAAGCCAGATCAGCCATGATCTTGTTGAATGGCGGAGCAGGCTCGAGGGACTAGATGGCCTACTCCTGTTCCTAATTCTTATGTTCTTATGAATGGCCAGGGTGAGAGAGGGTAATGGTTTTATTGGGACTAGGGCATTAAAGGTGGTGGTGAGGGTGTGGTTGAGCAGATTAGTGGCTGCAGAAATGTCATGGTGCATGGAGGGCCAAAGGCTGGATGGTTTGGAGTTGATGTGCAGTTGTAAGAAAGTTTGGAGAGAGTTTTTTCCAGGAGCAGACACGGAAGGAAGTAGGGTTTGGTGGGGGAAGGGGGATGTGGGTGGAAAGCGATGCAAGGAAATGGTCCGAGATGGCTTTATTTGCAATTGTCATGGTAGGAATAGCGAGGCCACGAGAGATGGTAAGGTTAAGGGGATGGCCGTGAATATGGGTTGGGGAGTTCACAAGGAGACATTAATTGAAGATAGGAGGGTAGTGAACTCAGGAGAGAGAGCATGATGAATTGACATGACGATTGAAATCACCGAGGATGAGAAGTTGCTCGGTGCAGAGGCTGAGGGAGGAAAGCAGTGAAGATATCTCGGTGATAAAATTGTTATGGTACTTGGGTGGGCAGGAGTGAACGAGAATTTTAAATGAGAGGTGGGAGGGGTGGAATAAGGTGAGATGTTCAAAGAAGGAGAAAGTGCTGAAGGAGTAGGGGGACAGACCAAGGTGTGATTTGATGATGAGAAGCATACCGCCACCACCGCGGTCTGTGTGGGGCAAGTGGTGGAAGGTATAGCCAGGCGGAGAGGCTTTGTTTAAAAGGAAGGTGCTATGAGCCCTCAGCCAAGTTTCGGTCAGGGCCATGATGTCGATGCAATCACCCACGATAAGCTTATGGATGGCAAGGGCCTTGTTCACAAGCGAACGGACGTTCTAGAGGGAGATGCAGAGAGGGTCAGTGATGGCTGATCCACTTCCAGCATCCACAGGGTCAGTGCTTGGAGCGATGAGTTGGACTGGGATGAGATTGGCAAGATTAGCCCCCCGCAGTCAAGCTTGAAAGGTACCAGGGATGAGGGGCTTCAGTTATGTGGAGAGACTGGAGAAGCTGGGCTTGTTTCCTTGGAGGAGGGAAGGTAAAGTGGAGATTTGATAGAGGTGTTCAAAATCATGAACGGTTTTGATAGAGTAAATAAGGAGAAATTCCATTTGCAGAAGGGTCGGTAAGCAAGGCATGCAGATTTAAGGTAATAGGCAAAATAACGAGGCGACATGGTAATATTTTTTAATGCAGTAAGCCTCAGTGAGGTTTACACTGCCTGAAAGAGGGGAGGAAGCAGATTCAGTAGTAACTTACAAAAGAGAATTGGATAAATACTTGAAGGGAAAAAAAAAATACTGGGCTCTGGAGACAGAATTGGGGAGTGGGACTAATTGGATAGTTCTTTCAAAGGGTGTGATGAGCCAAATGGCTTCCTTCTGTGCTATATCATTCTATGACTCTAGATTCTCAGCAAAGAATGACTAAAAATGATTAAGAAAGGGAAGATAGACGATGAAAGTAAACTAGCACAAAATATAAAAACAGATACCAAGAGTTTCTACAGGTATATAAAAACGAAAAGAGTGGCTAAAGTAAATGTTGGTCCCTTAGATTCCAAGACCGGGGAATTAGTGATGGGGAACATGGAGATGGCAGAAACTCTGAACAGATATTTTGTATCAGTCTTTACGGTAGAGGACACAAACAATATCCCAACAGTGAATAGTCAAGGGGCTATAGGGGGTAGGCACTTAACACAATCACAATCACTAAGGAGGTGGTACTCAGTAAGATAATGGGACTAAAGGCAGATAAATCCCCTGGACCTGATGGCTTGCATCCTAGGGTTGGAAGAGAAGTAGTGATAGTGGATGCATTGGTTGTAATTTACCAAAATTCCCTGGATTCTGAAGAGGTCCCAGCAGGTTGAAAAACTGTAAATGTAACGCCCCTATTTAAAAAAGGAGGCAGACAAAAAGCAGGAAACTATAGACCAGTTAGCCTAACATCTGTTGTTGGGAAAATGTTGGAGTCCATTAGTAAGGAAGCAGTAGCAGGACATTTGGAAAAGCAAAATTCGCTCAGGCAGAGTCGGCGTGGATTTATGAAGGGGAAGTCATGTTTGACAAATTTGTTGGAATTCGTTGAGGATGTAATGAACAGGGTGGATAATGGGGAACCAGTGGATGTGGTGTATTTGGACTTCCAGAAAGCATTTGACAAGGTGCCTCATAAAAGGGTACTGCACAAGATAAAAGTTCATGGGGTTGGGGTAATATAACAGCATGGATAGAGGATTGGATAACTAACAGAAAACAGAGAGTCAGGATAAATGGTTCATTCTTGGGTTGGCAATGAGTAACTGGTGGGGTGCTGCAGGGATCAGTGCTGGGACTCCAACTATTTACAATCTATATTAACGACTTGGATGAAGGAACCGAGTGTAACGTAGCCAAGTTTGCTGATGATACAAAGATGGAAGGAAAAGCAACGTGTGAGGAGGACACAAAAAACCTGCAAAAGGACATAGACAGGCTAAGTGAGTGGGCAAAAATTTGGCAGATGGAGTATAATGTTGGAAAGTGTGAAATTATGCACTTTGGCAGAAAAAAATCCAAGAGCAAGTTATTATTTAAATGGAGAAAAATTGCAAAGTGCTGCAGTACAGCAGGACCTGGGGGTCCTGGTGCATGAAACACAAAAGGTTAGTATGCAGATACAGCAAGTGATCAGGAAGGCCAATGAAATCTTGAACTTTATTGCAAAGGGAATGGAATATAAAAGCAGGGAAGTCTTGCTACAGTTATACAGGGTATTGGTGAGGCCACACCTGGAATACTGCGTACAGTTTTGGTTTCCATATTTAAGAAAGGATATACTTGCTTTAGAGGCAGTTCAGAGAAGGTTCACTAGGTTGATTCCGGAGATGAGGGGATTGACTTATGTGGAAAGTTTGAGTAGATTGGGCCTCTACTCATTGGAATTCAGATGAATAAGAGGTGATCTTATCGAAATGTATAAGATTATGAGGGGATTTGACAAGCTGGATGCAGAGAGGATGTTTCCACTGATAGGGGAGACTCAAACTAGGGGGCATAATCTTAGAATAAGGGTTCGCCCATTTAAAACTGAGAAGAAGAGGAATTTCTTCTCTCATAGGGTTGAAAATCTGTGAAATTCGCTGCCTCAGAGAGCAGTGGAAGCTGGGTAATTGAATAAATTTAAGACAGAGTTAGACAGTTTCTTAACTGATAAGGGGTTATGGGGAGTGGGCAGGGAAGTGGACCTGAGTCCATAATTGGATCAGCCATGATCGTATTAAATGGTGGAGCAGGCTCAAGGGTCCGTATGGCCTACTCCTGCTCCTTTTTCTTATGTTCTTATTCAGCTATGGAAGTGTTACATAGAAACATAGAAAATAGGTGCAGGAGTAGGCCATTTGGCCCTTCAATCCTGCACCGTCATTCAATGAGTTCATGGCTGAACATGCAACTTCAGTATCCCATTCCTGCTTTCTCGCCATACCCCTTGATCCCCCTAGTAGTAAGGACTACATCTAACTCCTTTTTGAATATATTTAGTGAATTGCTCTCAACAACTTTCTGTGGTAGAGAATTCCACAGGTTCACCACTCTCTGGGTGAAGAAGTTTCTCCTCATCTCAGTCCTAAATGGCTTACCCCTTATCGTTAGACTGTGACCCCTGGTTCTGGACTTCCCCCAACATTGGGAACATTCTTCCTGCATCTAACCTGTCTAAACCCGTCAGAATTTTAAACGTTTCTATGAGATCCCCTCTCATTCTTCTGAACTCCAGTGAATACAAGCCCAGTTGATCCAGTCTTTCTTGATATGTCAGTCCCGCCATCCCAGGAATCAGTCTGGTGAACCTTCGCTGCATTCCCTCAATAGCCATCATGTCCTTCCTCATGTTAGGAGACCAAAACTGTACACAATACTCCAGGTGTGGCCTCACCAAGGCCCTGTACAACTGTAGTAACACCTTCCTGCCCCTGTACTCAAATCCCTTGCTATGTTGCTGGACAACATCAGACTGAGGAGGTAGGTTCTCTTTGGAATGGAATAAAAATGTGCCCCAAGAAGAGATGCTCAAGGGTAGTGCCAAATCCCAATACCTCACACACAACACCCAAAAATGTTTAATGACCCTTCCAGACCAGGCAAAATTAAGAGGCCACATTTTCCAAGTATGCATTGCTCTAAATATATCTGTCACTTATAATGAACTTCCCCACACACTATATTAAAATTTTTAAGTTGCTTAATGTCAAGGACCATGGGGCAGCATGGCACGCTTTACACCTCCAGCTTTTACCTGTAAGTGTTTCTTCACTCATAGATAACCAATCCCACTGCTTCTCTCCCCACAGCACCCTCTTCCTCTGCTTCAGATTTTCATTCAATTTTCACCTAAGCAATGCAATGCTCTTTACTTCAATGACTGTCTGTGGCATAGCATTCCATGCTTCAACATTGACATCTGAAAATCCACACCAACTATATTACTGCCCCTTTATCTATTTAAGCTGTCACTTCTTCAAAAAACTCTATTAAATTTGTCAAACACAACTTGTTTTTAACTACCATTTACAAGGCACAAGTTAGGAGTGTTATGTATGCAACACCTTGTAACCAGCATTCTACTAGCACCAGAGGGTGCATCTTTTGGAGTCCCAAAGACCCCAGCATCCGTTGGGAGCACTGCATATAAGCTGGTCTCCCATGCTGTGCCAGTACTCTGGAGTCAGAAGAGACTAAGGTCACACTTACTCAAGTCTACAGTACTCAGTCACATTGCTTTATTTGAGACATAACAACTGGCGACGAGCAATAGATAACGAACCATCACGTGAAAATGCAAAGAACTGTTGGTAGCCTGGAGAAATTCTCAGGAGGTGATGATTGGGAAGCCTTCGTGGAGCGACTCAACCAATACTTCATGGCCAACGAGCTGGAAGGGAATGAGAACACTGTCAAATGAAGGGCAATCCTGCTCACCGTCTGCGGGGCAACAACCTACAGCTTCATGAAGAACCTTCTTGCTCCAGTGAGACCAACAACCAAATCGTATGAAGAACTATGTACGTTGGTCCGGGAGCAGCTAAATCCGAAGGAGAGCGTTCTAATGGCAAGTTATCAATTTTATACATGTCAGCGGTCTGAAGGCCAGGAAGTGGCGAGCTACGTCACTGAACTAAGGCGCCTTGCACGACATTGTGAATTCAATGGATTCCCGGAGCAAATGCTAAGAGACTAATTTGTGCTTGGCATTGGCCATGAGGTTATCGTTCGTAAACTATTGACTGTTGAAACACCGAACCTGAGCAAAGTCATAACGCTAGCCCAGGCATGTTGTTACATATGTTAACCTGTAAATACCTTGTTTAACCACCAAAGGGCTCATTCCTTGGAGTCCCAAGGGATCCCACAATCCCTTGGGAGCACCTGTACATAAGGAGGCCTCACAGGCTGGAGAGGCACTCTGGAGACCTGTAATAAAGGACTACGGTCACACATTTCTTTGAGCTTACAGTATCTGGTCAGATTTTTTATTCAAGACATAACACATTTATGTCCACCAGCAATAACACCAAACAAATTTCACAGCATAAAGATGCATCGGCCACTACTGTACACAAAGTAATGTCATTTTCAGGCAGGAATGCATATGGCAGAATGTACACGCCTGCAGCTGCATGACCTCAGATGACTCAGAGCCCACCATAAAGTGTGAATGCGAGGCAATTAACACCTTGTTGGCGCTGCGGAGGTGATCATCGAGCCCATCAATGCCGTGGGACTCAGGTTGAAATGCTCGAAGTGTGTTTTCCTGGCGCCAGAGGTAGAGTTCTTAAAGAGAAGAATTGCGGCAGATAGCATCAGACCCACCAACGCCAAGACGGAGGCCATCAAGAATGCGCCGAGTACACAGAACGTGATGGAGCTGCGGTCGTTCCTGGGACTCCTCAATTATTTTGGTAATTTCCTACCCGGGTTAAGCACCTTGCTAGAACCCCGACATGTGTTGCTATGCAAGGGAGACGACTGGGTATGGGGGAAATCAAAAGAGGCTGCTTTTGAGAAAGCCAGAAATCTGTTACGTTCCAACAAACTGTTTGTTCTGTATAACCCATGTAAACGATTAGTGCTAGCTTGCGATGCGCGTCATACGGGGTCGGGTGTGTGTTACAACAAGCAAACGAATCAGGAACATTGCAACCGGTCTCTTATGCGTCCAGGAGTTTGTCCAAGGCCGAAAGGGCCTACAGCATGATTGAAAAAGAAGCTCTGGCATGCATTTACGGGGTGAAAAAAATGCACCAGTATCTGGGCTTAAGTTTGAGTTAGAAACTGACTATAAACCGCTCATATTGCTATTCTCAGAGAGCAAAGGAATTAATACCAATGCCTCTGCTCGCATCCAAAGATGGGCACTCACGCTGTCTGCATATAACTATGTAATTCACCACAGCCCAGGCACAGAGAACTGCGCTGATGCTCTCAGTCGGCTACCATTGCCCACCACCGGTGTGGAAATGGCATAGCCTGCAGATTTGCTCTTGGTGATGGATGCATTTAAAAATGAAAAGTCACCCATTACGGCCCACCAGATCAGGACCTGGACCAGCCAGGATCCTTTACTGTCCCTTGTAAAAAACTGTGTCCTCCATGGGAGCTGGTCCAGCGTCCCAGCGGAGATGCATGAAGAGATCAAGCCGTTCCAGCGGCGCAAAGACGAAATGTCCATAACAAGCGGACTGTCTTTTGTGGGGTAATCGCGTAGTTTTGCATAAGAAAGGCAGGGGGAAGCGTTCATACGTGACCTACACAGTACCCACCCAGGCATGGCAATGATGAAAGCTTTAGCAGATCCCATGTGTGGTGGCCCGGCATTGATTCAGATTTGGAGTCTTGCGTGTGCCAATGCAACACTTGCTCTCAACTGAGCAATGCACCCAGCGAGGCAATGCTAAGTTTGTGGTCATGGCCCTCCAAACCGTGGTCTAGGATCCACGTTGACTTCGCTGGCCCGTGTTTTTGGCTGTTGTGGATGGTTATTCAAAATGGATTGAGCGTGTAATAATGTCTGTTAGCACGTCCACTGCCATCATCGAAAACCTACAAGCCGTGTTTGCCACACATGGCCTGCCTGATGTCAGCGACAATGGGCCGTGCTTCACCAGTGCTGAATTCAAGGAATTCATGACCCGCAATGGGATGAAGCACATCACATCTGCCCCATTCAAGCCCGCATCTAATGGCCAGGCAGAACAGGCAGTCCAAACCATCAAACAAAGCTTGAAACGCCTGTCGGAAGGCTCCCTGCAGACCAGCCTGTCCCAAGTCCTGCTCAGCTACCGCACAAGACCCTACTCGCTCACTGGAGTTTCCCCTGCCGAACTTTCATGAAAAGGGCACTCAAAACAAGGCTCTCTCTCAAGTCCAGCCTGATCTCCATGATCATGTCGAGGGCAGGCGGCATGAAAAAAGGATGTACCTTGATCGCACAAATTTGTCACGCAATATTGAAGTCAATGACCCTGTTTTTTACCCAACTATGGACATGGTCCCAAATGGCTTGCTGGCACTGTCATAGCCAAAGAAGGGAGTAGGGTGTTTGAGGTCAAACTTGCAAATGGACTAACTTGCAGAAAGCATTTGGACCAAACCAAACTGCAATTCACAGACTGCCACGACCAGCCTGAAGAGGACACCACCAACTTCGACCCTCCAATACAGAGACAAGTGGCAACCGACGATGTCATGTATCCTACATGGCAACTGTTGGTACTATCACAAGGTGTGCCACCAGAGGGCACAGCAGTGGGAGACTTGTAGGTTACCTGTACAGGTATATAGTTTATACCTATACTAGCCAAGTATAAAAGACAGGCCACCAAGTGTGATCCTCAATCTGGAGTTAACAAATAAAGGACTAAGGTCACTACAGTTCAACACATTGCCTAGTGAAGTCATCATTAGAGCATACAAGGACACAACAATTGGCGACGAGATTACGGACTTTCACGCGAAAATGGCTACCCTTGGTACGTTGCAGCAGTTCGCCGATGGTGATGATTGGGATGCCTTTGTGGAGAGGCTCGACCATTTCATCACAGCAAATGACCTGGCAGGAGACGACCCGGCCACACTGGCTGATAAGCGCAGAGCTAACCAGTTATGGGTCCACTCTCTGTGACCTCATCAGGGACTTGCTGGCATCAGTGAAGGCAATGACCAAGACGTATGAGGAGCTCATAACCCTGATCCATGAGCAACTCAACCCAAGGAGAGCATCCTCACAGCCAGACACAGGTTCGACAGCCACCGACGGCCCGAAGGCCAGGAAATCGCGAAAGACGCTGCAGACCTCAGGAGGCTGGCGGCACCATGTGAGTTCAGCAACCACCTAAACGATGCGCTGCGGGGCATTTTTGTCATTGGAATCGGCCATGAGGGCTTTCTTCATAAGCTACTGTTGGCAGATACCACAGTCACACTGCAGAAAGCCATCTCTGTGAGCCAGTCATTCACGACCTCGACCTGCGGTTCTGGGCAGATGACTCACCCTCAGGACTCAAACCCGGCAGGTACTGTGCACCGAGTGGTGCTTTTTAGAGGCTGGACTGTAGAACGCGAACCCTCTCAGAGGAAAGAGAACATGCCCCCAAGTCCCTTAACTCAGAGTCCACCGAGGAGGGCTAATCAAGTAGCTCTATGCTGGCATTGTGGAGGCAATCACAGGACTCACCAGTGCCACTTTAAAGACTATGTATGCAAGGGCTTCAGCACAAAGGGCCACCTCCAGAGAATGTGCAAGAGAATTATGACTCACTATGTCGATGAAGAGTCTGCAGATGGCCATGAATCCATAGGATTATGAAACGATAGGCAGAGAGGCAGCTCAGCCCCACGATGAGGTATGTAGTATTATTACCTGCACCACCGAGTGTTCCCCGTTGAGGATGGAAGTTGAGATAGATAGAGTTCCAGTCTTCATGGAAGTGGACATGGAGGAAAGCTGGCACCCAAATCACGAGGTGAGGCGCTGAAGAAAAAGATGGCCGTAGCCAGACCACGAGGTGTAGTGCTGATGGAGCAACACGTGGCACCAAACGGAGAAGAGGATTGGGGTAAAGAAAGCAAGGCTTTCTGAAAAGAGGCCTGCAACCTACTACAATTAAAAGGAGAGTTCCATACACTCAAGCAAGGTAATAGCAACTGTAAGTTAGAGATAAAATGTCTAACTGATGATCAGAGTTGTGTACATGCAATAAGCAAGGAAAAGTCGCGCGATCATGAAATGTGTAAGTGACGATCAGAATTGTGTACATGCAACCAGCGAGGAAAAGTTGCGCAATCGCGATCGGAGCGACAGAGCATGCACAATAAGTAATGAAAAGTTGTGCGATGTAGGATTTCAACTGCACGCAGCCAATGCAGTGGGCAGACATCCATTTGGAGCACACTGGTCTAGTGAGCTACCCAATGCTGTAGCCTGCGTCCCTGGGACCAGAGTTATGCACCAGGAGTGTGGCCAATACACATGAGCTGCAGAGCAAGCGATCTCAGGAGGGTAGTGGCACCGGTATCGATACCCTGACCCTGATCAGCTCTACCTCTCAAGCACCTGATTGGCAGCAACTGCCATGAGCCTGAAAGAGCAAACTGTGCTAAGGCGCAGCCCCCAGACCCCATTGCCACCAAGGCCATACCCAGAAATGAAGGGTCACTCGTTACAGTCCTCCCAAAGGGGACCGGGATCAGCCAGGATCCCAAACCAAACAACGCCCAGGCTAGCGAGTCAGCAGTTCTCTGTGCACTGCTAGACGACAGCCCCTCAGGGAGCAGCAGTGACCCAGGGTGCAAAGAAAAGACATGGAGGTCACAGGCAACTGTGAACCTGCCCGATGCTAGGAACCATGGCAACAGCCCCAAGAGCAGGCAACTCGAGCCAACTGGGTTCCCACTGCCAGCACTGCGCACCGTGTCACCACCAGACTGCAGGGACACCATCCAGCAGTTCTGGAACTAGTTTGTCCTTACGCACCAGTCACTGATCTCCAGCACGCATTGATAATGTATCTCAACAGTCGAGCAAACTGGTCTCACAACTAAACCACAAATGAATGCAAATTTGTCTTCCTGAACTTGAATATATATGAACGCACTGAGCCTCCGGCATAACCTATATGTGGGAGGGGGAGAGTGGAATGGTCAGGGACACACACAAACAGCAACCACTTGCACTCAACTGCACCAACCACTCACCCAAGATTGAAACAACCCGTCAAGGGTCAACCAGTTAGAGCTAAGCCCAGAGCGCAGTCAATGCAGAGGCAATTTGCACTAAAAGCTTGGGGGAGAGTGTTGTCATGTATCCTACATGGCTACTGTTTGTACTATCACAAGCGTGTGCCACCAGAGAGCACAGCAGCGGGAGACTTGTAGGTTACCTGTACAGGTGTGCCTAGCCTAGTATAAAAGGCAGGCCACCAGGTGTGATCCTCACTCTGGAGTTAAAAATAAAGGACGAAGGTCACTACAGTTTAAGTACAACACATTGCCTTGTGGAGTCATTATTAGAGATCCAAGGACACAACAGACATTACGGTTGACCACAAAGCTGAACTCATCAGCCGCAGCAGCCCAGCAAGGCCAGCTGTGCAGCAGCCCAGCGAAGGTCCAACCAACTCACCTGCACTGGTGTTTGTACCGAGACAATCGACTAGGGAGCGGAAAGCCCCAGGTCATCTCGCCCTGTAAATAAATGTACTATTGACTTTGGAGGGGGAGTGATGTTATGCATGCAACAGCTTGTAACCAGCATTCTACCGCCACCAGAGGGCGCATCTGTTGGAGTCCCAAAAGATCCCAGCATCCCTTGGGAGCACTGCATATAAGTAGGCCTCCCATGCTGTGCCAGCACTCTAGAGTCAGAAGAGACTAAGGTCACACTTACTCAAGTCTACAGTACTCAGTCACATTGCTTTATTTGAGACATAAAAGGAGTGTAATGGATTACTCTCCACATGCCTGGATGAGTGCAGCCCCAACAACACTCAAGAAGCTTGACACTACCCAGGACAAAGCTGCCTGCTTGATTGGCATCCCATCCACCAAAATTCACTCCCTCTACCATCGACTCACCATAGCTGCAGTGTGTACCATCTATAAGATGCACTGTAGCTACTCGCCATGGCTTCTTCAGCAGTACCTCCAAAATCCGTGACCTCTACCATCTAGAAGAACAAAAGCAGCAGGTGCATGGGAGCACCATCACCTGCAAGTTCCCCTCCAAGTTACACATCATCCTGACTTGGAAATATATCGCCGTTCCTTCATTGTCGCTGGGTCAAAGTCCTGAAACTCCCTAACAGCACTGTGGGAGTACCTTCACCACAAGGACTTCAGCAGTTGAAGAAGGCAGTTCACCACCACCTTCTCAAGGGCAATTAGGGATGGGCAATAAACCTGGCCTTGCCAGCAACGCCCACATCCTGGAACAAATTTTTTAAAAATCTGTGCTTATTGTCCTAGATCCAAGTCCCCTCCCCCTCCCCTGATTAATTCATGCAGTTCTAAATGTTAACCCATTTTATCTGGATTTACAGATTCTAAGAGTTTGTCCACAAATGACATGAGACTAATTGGTCTATAGTTACCTGGTTTATCCATCCCTCCCTCTTTGAACAAAGTTGTTACATAAGCTACTCTCTAGTTCAACAGCACAGTTTGCATATTTAAGGAGGATTGAAAAATTGCATAGACCTTCCAGTCTAGAGTGCACACCATTGAGGCCTGGTGATTTATCCACACTGAATTCTGCTAATTTTTTCAGAATCAATTCCTTTTCTACAATTATCTTTACCAATTATTCTATATCATCCTGTAGTCTACCAATACACTTATGTCCACCACCATTTGTGAAAAAAGCAATGCAAAATATTTTTAAATATCTCCTCTGTACCTTCATCCACCATGACTAGACTTTCTCTTTCATCGCTGAGTTTTACTACCCTCTAACTATTTTTATATGCTTATAAAAGCCCTTGCTATTTGCTTTTATATTATCTGATAGCCTGTTTTTTAGATATCCTTTAGCCTTTCTAATCTCCCTTTTTAACTCCTCACTAAACTTTCTATACTCACAATTATCTTTAGTGCTGTTAACCCTCATTTTCTCATAATTATTTATAGGCATTGAAATTGGAAATAAAAATCGGGAGAGATATGAAAAGGGCTGCCAATTCGCTATCAGCAGTTTTACACTATCGCAAAACGTCAAGATCTATCCCAATGCCGTTTAAGGAGATGTAATGGCAATGTTGGGACAAGTATGAATGGAACCCAGAGAGCAATGCCACGAATGTAGATTCTGGAGGATAGGCAGCAGAGAAGAATAGAGTTGCTGACAGTGTTGAAGGTAGCAGAGAGATCAAGGAGGCTGAGAAGGGATATTAAGCCATGATGATAGAAACATAGAAACATAGAAAATAGGTGCAGGAGTAGGCTCTTTGAGCCTGCACCGCTGTTCAATGAGTTCATGGCTGAACATGCAATTTCAGTACCCCATTCCTGCTTTCTCGCCATACCCCTTGATCCCCCGAGTAGTAAGGACTACATCTAACTCCTTTTTGAATATATTTAGTGAATTGGCCTCAACAACTTTCTGTGGTAGAGAATTCCACAGGTTCGCCACTCTCTGGGTGAAGAAGTTTCTCCTCATCTCGGTCCTAAATGGCTTACATCTTATCCTTAGACTGTGACCCCTGGTTCTGGACTTCACCAACATCGGGAACATTCTTCCTGCATCTAACCTGTCTAAACGCGTCAAAATTTTAAATGTTTCTATGAGATCCCCTCTCATTCTTCTGAACTCCAGTGAATACAATCCCAGTTAATCCAGTCTTTCTTGATATGTCAGTCCCACCATCCCGGGAATCAGTCTGGTGAACCTTCACTGCACTCCCTCAATAGCAAGAATGTTCTTCCTCAAGTTAGGAGACCAAAACTGTACATAATATTCCAGGTGTGGCCTCACCAAGGCCCTGTACAACTGTAGTAACACCCCCCTGCCCCTGTACTCAAATCTCCTCGCTATGAAGGCCAACATGCCATTTGCTTTCTTAACCGCCTGCTGTACCTGCATGCCAACCTTCAATGATTAATGTACCATGACACCCAGATCTCGTTGCACCTCCCCTTTTCCTAATCTGTCACCATTCAGATAATAGTCTGTCTCTCTGTTTTTACCACCAAAGTGGATAACCTCACATTTATCCACATTATACTTCATGTGCCAGGCATTTGCCCACTCACCTAACCTATCCAAGTCACTCTGCAGCCTCATAGCATCCTCCTCGCAGCTCACACTGCCACCCAACTTAGTGTCATCCGCAAATTTGGAGATACTACATTTAATCCCCTCGTCTAAATCATTAATATGCAATGTAAACAGCTGGGGCCCCAGCACAGAACCTTGCGGTACCCCACTAGTCACTGCCTGCCATTCTGAAAAGTACCCATTTACTCCTACTCTTTGCTTCCTGTCTGCCAACCAGTTCTCAATCCACGTCAGCACACTACCCCCAATCCCATGTGCTTTAACTTTGCACATTAATCTCTTGTGTGGGACCTTGTCGAAAGACTTCTGAAAGTCCAAATACACCACATCAACTGGTTCTCCCTTGTCCACTCTACTGGAAACATCCTCAAAAAATTCCAGAAGATTTGTCAAGCATGATTTCCCTTTCACAAATCCATGCTGACTTGGACCTATCATGTCACCTCTTTCCAAATGCGCTGCTATGACATCCTTAATAATTGATTCCATCATTTTACCCACTACCGATGTCAGGCTGACCGGTCTATAATTCCCTGTTTTCTCTCTATAAAAAGTGGGGTTACATTGGCTACCCTCCACTCCATAGGAACTGATCCAGAGTCTATGGAATGCTGGAAAATGACTGTCAATGCATCCGCTATTTCCAAGGCCACCTCCTTAAGTACTCTGGGATGCAGA
Source organism: Pristiophorus japonicus (assembly GCF_044704955.1). Classification (NCBI taxonomy): domain Eukaryota; kingdom Metazoa; phylum Chordata; class Chondrichthyes; family Pristiophoridae; genus Pristiophorus; species Pristiophorus japonicus. The sequence continues at coordinate 171,389,160 of NC_091983.1, forward strand.
CCATCAGGCCCTGGGGATTTATCGGCCTTCAATCCATCAATTTCCCCAACACAATTTCCCGACTAATAAGGATTTCCCTCAGTTCCTCCTTCTTACTCGACCCTCTGACCCCTTTTATATCCGGAAGGTTGTTTGTGTCCTCCTTCGTGAATACCGAACCAAAGTACTTGTTCAATTGGTCTGTCATTTCTTTGTTCCCTGTTATGACTTCCCCTGATTCTGACTGCAAGGGACCTACGTTTGTCTTTACTAACCTTTTTCTCTTTACATATCAAAAGAAGCTTTTGCAGTCCGTCTTAATGTTCCCTACAAGCTTCCTCTCATACTCTATTTTCCCTGCCCTAATCAAACCCTTTGTCCTCCTCTGCTGAGTTCTAAATTTCTCCCAGTCCCTAGGTTCGCTGCTATTTCTGGCTAATTTGTATGCCACTTCCTTGGCTTTAATACTATCCCTGATTTCCTTTGATAGCCACGGTTGAGCCACCTTCCCTCTTTTATTTTTACGCCAGACAGGGATGTACAATTGTTGTAGTTCATCCATGCGGTCTCTAAATGCCTGCAATTGCCCATCCACTGTCAACCCCTTAAGTATCATTCGCCAATCTATCCTAGCCAATTCACGCCTCATACCTTCAAAGTTACCCTTCTTTAAGTTCTGGACCATGGTCTCTGAATTAACTGTTTCATTCTCCATCCTAATGTAGAATTCCATCATATTATGGTCACTCATCCCCAAGGGGCCTCGCACAACAAGATTGCTAATTAATCCTCTCTCATTACACAACACCCAGTCTAAGATGGCCTCCCCCCTAGTTGGTTCTTCGACATATTGGTCTGGAAAACCATCCCTTATGCACTCCAGGAAATCCTCCTCCACCGTATTGTTTCCGGTTTGGTTAGCCCAATCTATATGCATATTAAAGTCACCCACGATAACTGCTGCGCCTTTATTGCATGCACCCCTAATTTCCTGTTTGATGCCCTCCTCAACATCACTACTACTGTTTGGAGGTCTGTACACAACTCCCACTAACGTTTTTTGCCCTTTGGTGTTCTGCAGCTCTACCCATATAGATTCCACATCATCCAAGCTAATGTCCTTCCTAACTATTGCATTAATCTCCTCTTTAACCAGCAATGCTACCCCACTTCCTTTTCCTTTTAATCTATCCTTCCTGAATCTTGAATACCCTTGGATGTTGAGTTCCCAGCCCTGATCATCCTGGAGCCACGTCTCTGTAATCCCAATCACATCATATCTGTCAACATCTATTTGCACAGTTAATTCATCCACCTTAGTCACACAAGATGTCATTGATCACTTTCACCAGGGCAGTTTAGAAATCATATTTGTGGGATTTGAGAAGGGAGTTCTGGGGAGCTGGATGTGGAGTTCTATGACAATAACATATTCAAGGACCTTGGAGGGAAAGGACAAATTGAAGATCGGCTGGTGGTTTCAGAGAGTGCCATTTTTAGAAGGGGATGATGGCAGCAATTTTAAAAGGGATCGAGTTAGCACAGAAGAATAGAAAGGGGTTGATAATGCTGGTGAACATAGCAAAAGGAGGGAATTCAGTCTGTAAGAACAGTGGAATTGATACCCCAATAAACCTTGTAAAGGATATTATCACAGAATCATAGAAGTTTACAGCATTTCAGCCCATCGTGTCCGCGCTGGCCAACAAGAGGCTATCCAGCCTAAGCCCACTTTCCAGCTCTAGGTCCGTAGCCCTGCAGGTTATGGCACATCAGGTGCACATCTAAGTACTTTTTAAATGTGGTGAGGACTTCTGCCTCTACCACCCTTTCAGGCAGTGAATTCCAGACCCCCACTACCCTCTGGGTGAAGAAATTTCCCCTCATATCTCCTCCAAACCTCCCCCCAATTACTTTAAGTCTGTGTCCAAGGGAAACAGATCCTTCCTATCCACTCTGTCCAGGCCCCTCATAATTTTATACACCTCAATCAGATCTCCCCTCAGCATCCTCTATTCCAAAGAAAACAGACCCAGTATCTCCAATCTTTCCTCATTGCCAAAATTCTCCAGTCCAGGCAACATTCTTGTAAATCTCCTCTGCACCCTTTCCAGTGCAATCACATCTTTCCTGTAATGTGGTGACCAGAACTGCACACAATACTCCAGCTGCGGTCTAACCAGTGTTTTATACAATTCAAGCATAACCTCCTGCTCTTCTATTCCATGCCTCGACTAATAAATGCAAGTATTACATATGCCTTCTTAACCACCTTATCTACCTAGCCTGCTATCTTCAGGGATCTGTGGACCTGCTCTCCAAGGTCCCTTTGTTCCACTACACTTTTCAGTGTCATACCATTTAAAGTGTCTTCCCTTGCATTGTTTAGACCTCCATAAATGCATTACCTCACACTTATCCGGATTGAATTCCATTTGCCACTGTTCCGCCTGCCTGATCAGTACATGGATATCTTCCGACAGTCCGCAGCTTTCTTCCTCATTATCAACCACACAGCCTATTTTTGTATCATCTGCAAACTTCTTAATCATAACTCCTATATTCAAAGGTCACTAAATAAATCCTAACTCCTTCACCTTAACTCTTCATCAAAGAACCATCTGAAAATTCTTGTAATAAATGTTATTATTTGGTTTGCTTGAATCATCTTACATCAGCCAATTCAAATTACATTAACATTTACACTACCATCCTCCTATTGGGATTCAGGTAAGCTACTGAATAATTGAGTTAACCTTTTCTTGCCAAAGTCATCAAAAAAAAGTCAGGCCATGAAATCATGAATATTTCTTTGTTAAGCCACCTAGGATAATGCAATTAACTGCACCTTAATATTAAAAAGCCAGACTGCTCAAGATAGTTAGACATATAATTGACAGAATTAATATCTGGGTTTCAAAGGCATGCCAAGTGTTTCACGGTAACTCAGTGTCAGCTGGGTCTACCTATTGAAAGTTGATATTATACTCAGTTCATAACGGATATAAAATCAGTAAGGTTGGTTCTGTGTATAGCTAACAGGTTAACAGCCTTGAATAATAGGTGAATCAGATATCTTAAAAGTCTAGTTAGTTCAGCTTATTATTGTTAAACTGGAAGCTTTGAAAAGATTTATGGATCTTGTACAACCTATCCTTCAGAGTCAGTGTAGGAAGGTTGTTGGTTTTGTTTCCTTCAGGACGTCAATATGATGTATCTGTATCTGTTGTTGTACTAGTTCGACTTTCTAATGATATTTGGTCTCCCTTGGTAGCACTAACCTTGCTTCTGTTCTCAGGAATTTAACTCTTACAGATACATGATACACCTATCTATGGCTAATGGAATTCTTAACTTTTCTAAACTCGTGTAATTTCTATCTTGCAGTCAACAGCCTTCTTTCTGTCTTCTGTGGTCAAATTTTCTCTCTCTTGGCCTGATTTGTTTTGCACTTTAGTTTCAGAAAATACATCTTTTATATCTTTTGATTCTCAAGTTAAAACCTACTTTCATTTCAACCAGTCTGTGTGGCACATCTTGTTACACGGAGTCTCTTATTTCAAGTCATCTCAGGCAGGCATTTTTCAAGCACATATAATGGGAAATTCTTACCAACACGAGGAAAGCTAGATTTATCCATCAGTTGAAAAAGCATTTACTCTGTCTGGCTTTAAATAATGGTCCAAGACAATCCAGATAAAGCATTAGATCACTCCCAGGTCCAAAGTGAAAACTTATGTCGCTTTGCTAGGGTGTAAATCATTGGTCAAAACAGCACAAGGTAAGATGGCTCTCTCCTTGGGTCACCCCAGGCACTTACCAGTTTGTTCAGTAAACATAGCCTTTCATTCAACCTCGACAGGCTTGAATGTATCTAACTCTGACCACTGATTGGAACTGTCATGTATCTTACATTATTATATATAACTGTATCCTAACATGCTATACATGACTGTAATAAGATATGACCTGTAACCACCAGCATACCTTACCACCAGGGGTGCACTTGCAAGAGACAGGTATATAAGGACAGGTCTCAGGCAAGTGCAGCATTCCAGAACTGTGAAATAAAGGTGCAGGTCCAGAGTGACCTTGACTTCACTACATGCCTCGTGTGAATCTGTACTGAGGGGACAGGACTTTACAGTGGCGACGGGTTACGGGATTACAGAATCCATAGAATGGCGAACAACGGATCAGATGAAAAGTACAATGCGGGAGACAATTGGGAGGACTTTATAGAAAATCTCCAGCAAGGCTTTGTAACCAAAGACTGGTTAGGCAACAATAAGGCAGACAAGAGAAGAGCCCATCTCTTGACCAGCTGTGGCTCGAAAACATACACTTTAATGAAGGATCTGTTGGCACCCGAGAAACCAGCAAGCAAGTCGTTTGAAGAATTGAGCACACTGGTAAGAGACCACCTGAAACCAGCGAGCAGCCTATACATGGCCAGACACAGGTTCTACAACTACAGACGCTGTGTGGGCCAAAGTATACCCGATTTCGTGGCGGAACTTCGGAGGTTGGCTAGTTTATGTGAGTTCTCCGATGAACTGAGGAGAGAAATGCTGAGGAACTTTTTCATTGAAGGAATAGGCCACGCAGGCATATTCCGAAAGCTCATAGAGACCAAGAACCTGACCTTAGAGGCAGCAGCACTGGTTGCCCAGACATTCTTGGTAGGGGAAGAAGAAACGAAGTTGATTTACAATGTAGATATGACAACTAACGAAATATCGGAAGAAGAAGTTCACAGCACTAAACAAGCTGCTACCCCCACACACAGACAAAACCGGGAGAACAGGCTCTCGACAGCAGGCAGAAGCCATCAAGGGCCACAGGAATGGCCGTTCACACCTCATCAACCCACAATGCGAGCAATCAACTACAAACTGAGAGAAGCTCAAGAGAGATCAGCCAGACGCAGCTCATTCTTTGGGAACTCTTTGAACAATGGAGGAGAAGCTGCTGGGGAGCACTGCTGGGGAGAAGCTGGCTGGCAAAACTAAACTGGAAATGGGATGATGTCCATGCCATGTCATGAGAGGAATGGACCTCCTGCTCAACAGTTATAAAGCGATTTGAACATCTCTTTCAGCCAGGTGTGGGCACTTTCAAAGGGGCCAAAGTCAAAATCTACATCACACAGGATGCTAGACCGGTCCATCACAAGGCCAGAGCTGTACTCTATGTGATGGGGGAAAAGATTGAACACGAACTAGACAGGCTTCTGCGGGAAGGCATTATATCACCTGTGGAATTTAGCGACTGGGCAAGTCCCATTGTCCCAATCATGAAGCCTGATGGATCCGTACGAATCTGTGGGGACTACAAATCTACCATAAACAGAGTCTCCCTACAGGACCAGTACCCACTGCCCAGAGCGGAGGACTTATTTGCCACATTGGCTGGAGGTAAACTTTTCTCAAAGCTAGACCTCACATCTGCGTATATGACGCAAGAATTGACTGAGGAATCCAAGCTACTCACCACCATCAACACACATCGAGGCCTTTTCATGTACAATCGATGCCCATTCGGCATCAGGTCAGCAGCTACCATATTCCAGCGCAACATGGAGAGTCTGCTAAAGTCCATCTCGGGGACGGTTGTATTTCAAGACGACATACTTATCACGGGCAGGGACACCGACTCCCATATCCATAATTTGGAGGAAGTACTAAAGCGGTTGGATCGGGTAGGCCTACGAGTCAAGAAATCCAAGTGCCTGTTTCTCGCACCAGAGGTTGAATTTTTGGGCAGAAGGATTGCCGCTGATGGAATCCACCCAACAGAGTCCAAAACAGAAGCAATTCGCCTGGCACCCAGGCCCAGGAATGTCGACGAACTGCGCGCCTTTCTCGGGCGACTCAATTACTTTGGGAGCTTTATGCAGAACTTAAACACGCTGCTGGAGTCTCTCCATGTGCTACTCAGGAAGGGGTGCGATTGGTTTTGGGGGGACGCCCAGGAACGTGCCTTCAATAAGGCACGCAACCTTCTGTGTTCCAACAGTGTTTTGACTTTCTTTGACCCAGGTAAAAAGCTAGTTCTCACATGCGATGCATCAGCGTACGGGGTCGGGTGCGTTTTGCAACATGTCAATAGTGCGGGCAAATTACAACCCATAGCTTATGCCTCCAGGTCACTTTCGCGGTTGGAGCGCGGGTACGGAATGGTAGAGAAGGAGGCGCTCACGTGCGTGTACGGTGTCAAAAAGATGCACTAATACCTTTTCGGGGAAAAGTTTGCGTTGGAAACCGACCACAAGCCCCTCACGTCCCTCCTATCCGAGAGCAAGGCAATAAACGCCAACGCCTCGGCGCGAATTCAACGGTGGGCACTCATGCTGGCGTCCTACGACTACACAATAAGGCACAGACCAGGCACAGACAACTGTGCTGACGCGCTCAGCAGGCTACCCCTGGTGACCATGGAAGAGTCTGACGAACAGGACTGTGAGATAGTCATGGCAATCAATGCCTTTGAGTCCACAGGTTTGTTCATGACGGCTCGCCAAATCAGAGCCTGGACGGCCAGCGACCCCACGTTATCCTTAGTAAAAAGATGTGTCCTAACCGGTGACTGGGCAGAGGCTTGCGATGCCTGCCCTGAGGAATTAAAACCCTTTCACAGGTGCATGCATGAGCTATCACTACAAGCAGACTGCCTGATGTGGGGCAGCCGAGTAGTCATGCCTCTACGAGGCAGAGAGGCATTTGTCCGGGAGCTCCACCGTGAGCACCTGGGGATTGTTCTCATGAATGCCATAGCCAGATCCCACGTCTGGTGGCCTGGTATTGACGCAGACCTGGAGCTCTGCGTCCAAAGGTGCACCATTTGTGCCCAACTCAGCAATGCCCCCAGGGAGGCTCCACTGAGCCCCTGGCCCTGGCCTACCAAACCGTGGTCACGGGTGCACTTGGACTATGCGGGCCCATTCATGGGCAAAATGTTCCTTGTAGTTGTAGATGCATTTTCAAAGTGGATCGAATGCACCATTTTAAACTCGAGCACAACCTCCACCACTGTGGAGAGCCTCGCAACCATGTTTGCAATGCATGGAATCCCTGACACATTGGTCAGTGGCAATGGTCCGTGCTTCACCAGCGCAGAATTCCAAGACTTTATAATTGACCACGGCATAAATCACATCAAGACGGCACCGTTCAAGCCAGCCTCCAATGGCCAGGCGAAGAGAGCAGTGCAAATCATTAAACAAGGCATGCTTAAAATCCAAGGTCCCAAGCTGTAGGGTCGCCTGTCGCGACTGCTGCTGGCATACAGATCTCGTCCGCACTCACTGACTGGGATCCTCCCCCGCGCAACTGTTGATGAAAAGGACTTTAAAAACAAGGCTCTCATTAATCCTCCCAGACATGCACGAAATTGTTGAGGCAAAGCGCCGTAAGCTGACTGAGTACCATGACAGAAATTCGAGGGGGAGATGGAATGAGATAGGGGACAAAGTGTTTGTACTAAACTATGGCAGGGGTCCCAAATGGCTTGCAGGGACAGTAACAGCCAAGGAAGGAAACAGGCTACTGGTAGTACAAATGGACAATGACAAAACCTGTCGGAGGCATGTAGACCAAGTCAAAAGCAGATTTAGTAACAACACTGCGGAACCAGAGGCAGACTACAATGTGGAACTCGCACTACACCTGGAGGGAACAACCTGAGGAAAGGGCAATCCCAACATACAGCCCAGGTGAGTCAACAACAATCACACTAATCGAAACAGACAGCCCAGGCGAGATACCAGCAACCACATCCAAAGAAAAACAGACACCAAGGCAAACAACTCAGACATTCCACGCAAAAGCATAGACCACCTGAGAGACTGAACCTATAAAGACAATAAGACCTTGGGGGAGGGTGATGTCATGTATCTTACATTATTGTATATAACTGTATCCTAACATGCTATACATGACTGTAATAAGATATGACCTGTAACCACCAGCATACCTTACCACCAGGGGTGCACTTGCAAGAGACAGGTATATAAGGACAGGTCTCTGGCAAGTGCAGCATTCCAGAGCTGTGAAATAAAGGTGCAGGTCCAGAGTGACCTTGACTTCACTACATGCCTTGTGTGAATCTGTACTGAGGGGACAGGACTTTACAGGAACCAGCTGCTAACTGTGAAATATATTTTGCTCTCACTGTACACAGTGTTACCTTGAAGTACCTATAGTTCTCACAATTAACTCTTTCTGTCTTTGCAGAGTGATGCATTTTAATGCATTGCAAGATTAAGGCTTGCAGCAGGTAATTGTGGGAGATGAAATAGAGATATAGGAGGCCACTACAAACCCACCCATGAGGTGATTTTAGCAGAATTCCTACTGCTTCCTGGGGATCACCGTAAGCTTCCATGTGGTGGCCCTGGGAAGTGGCGATAACATGGACAAATTGGAAGGAAATCCACTGGGAACCCAGATTCCTCCTGCCACTATTTATATAGTGCCTTTCATAACCACGGGACATTTTAAGCACAACACATCTAGTTAAGTATTTTAGAAGTGTAGTTTTATTGTAATATAAACAGATGTGGCAACTAATTTATTCACAGCAAGGCCCTATAAACAGCAATGAGATGAATGACCAGATAATGGGCTAGAAAATTGGCTCTGTAGCACCCGATTTTTCGGCGCTGCAGCTACTGTTGTGCGTCAAATGTCATCCGCAGCACATGCGTACACTTCTGGTGTGGGCTGCATTGGACGCCATTTTGGTGAGGGCAGTAGGGTGGACGTTAGGCGCGTGCGCCATAAGCATGTAGAGTAGGCAGATCATGATGTCAATCAGCATGTAATGCTGATTTAAAGCTAGCGCTGCCATTTTCATCCTTAACGCTGGAGCTAATGACCTGTGTTAGTCTTGCACCTCCCACAAGCACTATTTAAAGGGATCACCAACCACTCTCCGGTTAGTTGCTGATTAATTTCTACTGGCTCTGTGTCAGTTTGTAGAAGCGGTTGGTGTTTTCCAGAGTTGTTTAAAGATGGTGAGATGCCAGTGAGCGATGGTGCAAAGATGACTGCTGCTAGGCTTGTAGTGCCATAAGGAGCTATGGAGCTCTTCACTTCTATCCAAGGGAATCTCCATCCAACCTTTGCCCTTTCTCTCCCAAATCTCCTCACTTCCACTTCTTCAAGTTCCCCTGGCTCCATTATTTAGTGCATTTTAGCCCCAACTACAAGCTAACTACAAGTTAACTGTTTTAAACTGTTATTACACATCCCGCAACCCAGCTCTCTGCATCTCAAATTTGGTTTCCGAATTCCTGGATTTCTCTGGACATCAAGATTGTGCTTTTGCACTGGATTACACTGTAAGACTCATTTGCTGTGTCAAAAATTTGTTGCTAAAAACCTTATCTTCCCCACTGTGGCTATTTCTTTACTGAGCTGGATGACTTAGTCTACTGGTTTTTCTGCTTTGTTGGTTGCTGGCTTATGGATTTACATTTTCTCTGCTTCTTCTGATCTACAGTGACCTCCAACTTCTTGTCAGCTTCGCCATCATCCTACTGCACCGCAAGCAATTCTCATTATCATGGCAATAACCTCCAGCCTTCAATTATCTACCCTTCAAATAGCTTCTGGACTTCTCTCACCTGCTACATCTGTCTCTGAACTTGGACAACAGTTCGTCGATGCTCTACGCCGAATTCGTCTTACCTATGTCGACCTTTTCTCTCCACGGGACCTTCGACTTTAACTCTGGGCTCCCTACTATTGCCACCAACCTATTCCTTGTTACTACCAGGTAATATACTGTTATGTATTGATGCTTGGGGTCATCAGACAAAAGAGGGTGCCACTGTCGGAGGTCATCAGGCTGTATGCGCGTGTGCACGGGTACTATATAAGCACAGGTACTATGTAACGCGGGTACTCTGGGCGCGAATAAAGTTGGATCAGGTTTACACCTGAGGCCGTTTACAGTAACAAGACTCTTGAGTCATTACATATACATCCCGATAATTGCTACATAACCAGGCTTGTATAACTTGAGTTTTTCCCTGTGTCCATTGGTTCCTGCAGAATGTTGGTTCACTTGCGAACAAGGCCCTTCCCGTCCATGAGCTTATTGTGGATGATGGCATCAACATCATGGCCCTGATAGAAACTTGGCTGAGGGGTGATGACACCTTACCCTTAAAAAATTAAGCCTCCTCTCCTGGCTATACCTTCCACCATTTGCCCCGCTCAGATCGCTGTGGTGGCAGTGTGGCTCTCATCACCAAATCGTACCTTGGTCTGTACGCATACTCCTCCGGCACTTTCTCCTCCTTTGAGCATTTCACCCTATTCCACCCCTCTCACCTCTCATTTTAAATTCTCATTCTCTATCGCCCACCCAAGTACAATGTAAATGTTATCAATGAGATATCTTCACTGCTTTCCTTCCTCAGTCTCTGCACTGAGCGACTTCTCATCCTTGGTGATTTAAGAACATAAGAAATAGGAGCAGGAGTAGGCCATTTGCCCCCTCGAGCCTGCTCCACGATTCAATAAGATCATGGTTGATCTGATCTTGGGCTCAGCTCCACTTCCCTGCCCACTTCCCATAACCCTTCACTCCCTTATCATTCAAAAATTTGTATATCTCTACCTTAAATATATTCAATGACCCTGACTCCACAGCTCTCTGGGGCAGAGAATTCCACAGATTTCCGACTGTCTGAGAGAAGAAATTTCTCCTCATCTCAGTTCTAAATGGGTGACTCCTTATTCTTCAACAATGACCCCTAGTTCTAGATTCCCCCACGAGGGGAAACATCCTCTCTGCATCTCCCTTGATGAGCCCCCTCAGTATCTTATATGTTTCATTAAGATCACCTCTCATTCTTCCAGACTCCAATGAATATAGGCCCAACTGCTCAATTTTTCTTCATAAGTCAACCCCTTCATCTCAGGAATCAACCGAGTGAACCTTCTCTGAACTGCCTCCAATGTAAGTATATCTCTCCTTAAATACGGAGACAAAAACTGCATGCACTACTCTAGGTGTGGTCTCACCAATACCCTATACAGTTGTAGCAGGACTTCTCTGCCTTTAATACTCCATCCCCTTTGCAATAAAGGCTAACATTCCATTTGCCTTCCAGATTACTTGCTGTACCTGCATACTAACTTTTTTTGTTTCATGCACAACGACTCCCAGGTCCCTCTGTACTGCAGCATTTTGTAATCTCCATTGAAATAATAATTTTATTTTTTATTTTTCCTGCCAAAGTGGATGACCTCACACTTTCCAACATCATACTTCATCTGCCAAATGTTTGCCCACTCATTTAGCCTATCTATAGCCCTTTGCAGATTCTTTGCATCTTCCTCACAACTTGCTTTCCCACCCATCGTTATATCATCAGCAAACTTGGCTACATTACACTCGGTCCCTTCATCCAAATCATTAATATAGATTGTAAATAGTTGAGGCCCCAGCACTGATCCCTGTGGCACCCCACTAGTTACCGTTTGCCAACTGGAAAAAGACCCATTTATCCCGAGTCTCTGTTTTCTGTTAGTTAGCCAATCCTCTATCCATATATTACCCCCAAACCCGTGAGCTCTTACCTTGTACAGTACCCTTTTATGTGGCACCTTATCGAATGCCTTGTTGAAATCCAAATACACCACATCCACTGGTTCCCCCTTTATCCATCTTGCTCGTTACATTCTCAAAGAACTCCAGCAAATTTGTCAAACATGATTTCCCTTTCATAAAACCATGCTGACTCTCTGCTTGACTGCATTATGATTTTCCAAATGTCCTGCTCCTGCTTCCTTAATAATGGACTCCAGCATTTTTCCAACAACAGATGTTCGGCTAACTGGTCTATAGTTTGCTGCTTTCTGTCTCCCTCCTTTTTTAATAGGAGTGTTACATTTGCAGTTTTCCAATCTGCTGGGACCTCCCCAGACTCCAGGGAATTTTCGTAGATTGCAACCAATGCATCCACTATCTCTGCAGCCACTTCTTTTAAGACCCCAGGATGTAGGCCAACAGGTCCAGGGGACTTGTCCACCTTTAGTCCCATTATTTTACCGAGTACTTTTTCTTTAGTGATTGTGATTGTATTAAATTCCCCTCTCCCTATAGCCCCTTGATTATCTATCATTGGGATGTTTTTAGTGTCTTCTACCATGACGACCAATAAAAATATTTGTTCAAAGTCTCTGGGCTAGACTTTCGCCTTCATTGTCAGCAATTTTCTTGGCGGTACAGCTGTTTTTTCTCCCGGTGAAAGTTCCCATTTAAGTTTTTTCATGGTATCGCCCACATCTGAAGACGCCCGCTGGGACCAAACCGCCCACGTGCAACGCCGAGAACAACCACCAGGACGTAAGTTTGACCTCAACCGCCGACATCCAGATCGCCGAGAGAACCGCCCTGTAAAAGCTGCTTAAACAGGGTGGTAAGGGGAGACCCCGCTAAGAAAGGTAAGTTAAAGGTTCTGTGGTGTCCTTACACCTTACAATAGAATCACACGAGGCATTACTGCAGACAAGGTCACTACGTGACCTGAACCTTTATTCCCAGGACCAAGAAGTGCTGATCCTGCGTGGGACCTCCCTTTATATACCTGGATGACCAGATGAGGAGTGTCTCCCACAAGTTCACCCCCTGTGGTCAAGGTGCACATTACTCAGGTGTATATAGTGTACAGTGTTGTTACATGAAGGTTGCAGTTATGTGAGGTTACAAACATGACATCACCTCCCCCCAACATCTTTGGGTCAAAGATTGAGTCTTCCAGACGGTCGACGCTCTCTCGTGGAGTGCCACAGTTGGGACTCTGGTGGTTGGGCCTTGGTATGCGTCTCTGTCGCCTGAGGTGATTCCGGCCTGTCTGGGCTGGCCGCAGGGACTGTGCATGCTGGTGAATGTCCTTGTTGCTCATTCACTGGCAGTGGTGTGGTTGACATCTCATGATCTTCCTCAGGTTCCTCAGTGTCCATGCTGAACCTTTTCTTTACTTGGTCCAGATGTTTGCGGCATCTCTGCCCATTGTTAAGTCTGACCACTATGACCCTATTCCCCTCTTTGCCAATTACAGTCCCTCAAGCCACTTGGGTCCCAAAGCATGATTGAGAAGAAATACAGGGTCATCAATTTCTATGCATCTCCCCACTGAGTTGCGATCATGGCACTCGATTTGGGACTGGCGCTTGCCCTCAACAATGTCTGACAGGTCTGGGTGAATGAGGGACAGCCGCGTTTTAAGCATGCGTTTCATGAGCGAATGTGAGTGGGACCTATAGGCCAGCAGGAGGCGCTATAGGCGGTACTGAAGGGAGGGTCCTTGAATCCAGAATATGCCCTGTTTTATGATTTGAATCGCACGTTCCACCTGGCCATTGGAAGCCGGCTTGAACGGCGCTGTCCTGACGTGTTTGATACCATTACCCGACATAAACTCCTGGAATTCATAGCTAGTGAAACACGGGCCATTATCGCTAACCAAGATGTCTGGCAAGCCGTGGGTCGTAAAGACCGTACGCAGACTCTCCACGGTGGTGGATGTCGTGCACGAATTCAATATGATGCACTCAATCCATTTCGAGTATGCATCGATAACAATCAGGAACATTTTTCCCATGAATGGACCCGCGTAGTCTATGTGAATACTTGACCATGGCCTGGTGGGCCAGGGCTATGGGCTGAGTGGGGCCTCCCTGGGGGCATTTTCCAGCTGAGAACACGTTATGCACCTGCGAACCCAGTGTTCCAGGTCTGAGTCAATTCCCGGCCACCATACATGTGACCGGACAATGGCCTTCATTAGCACGATGCCTGGGTGCTCGCTGTGGAGTTCCCTGATGAATGCTTTCCTTCCCTTCTGGGGCATGACTACCCGGCTGCCCCATAGCAGGCAGTCGGCATGGATGGAGAGTTCATCCATCCGTCTGTGAAACTGCCTGACCTCCTCGGGACACGCTCCATGTACGGGTGCCCAATCCCCAGTCAGGACACATTTCTTTATCAGGGATAGGAGGGCATCTCTCTTCGTCCATATTTTGATCTGGCGGGCTGTGATGGGAGAGCCTGCGGTGTCGAAAACCTCAACAGCCATGACCATCTCCGCGCTTTGTTCCGACGCCCCCTCGGTGGTCGCTAGTGGTAGCCTGCTGAGCGTGTCAGCGCAATTTTTGCTGCCTGGCCGGTGCCGTATGGTGTAACCATACGCAACCAGCATGAGGGCAAACTGCTGTATGCGAGCTGACGCATTGGCATTGACAGTCTTGCTGTCGGACAACAGGGATGTTTTCGGTTTGTGTTCCGTTTCTAACTCGAACCTTCTGCCAAAAAGGTTCTGGTGCATCTTTCTCACCCCGTAGACACATGCGAGTGCTTCCTTTTCAACTATCCCATATCCCCGTTCTGCCTGGGAGAGCGACCTGGAGGCATAAGCCACAGGTTGGAGTTGGCCCTCATCATTACTCTGCTGCAATATGCACCCAACCCCATAGGATGATGCATCACATGTTAAAACCAGTTTCTTACAGGGATTGTACAAGGTCAACAGCTTGTTCGAACAAAGCAGATTCCATGCCCGATTGAAAGCCCGTTCTTGACAGTCCCCCCAAAACCATTCACAACCCTTACACAGGAGCACGTGCAGCGGCTGCTTAAGTTCGGCAGAAAGTTCCCAAAGTAGTTCAATAGTCCCAGAAATGACGGCAACTCTGATGTGTTGCCAGGCCTGGGCGCACGATGGATTGCCTCCGTTTTGGATTCGGTGGGCCGGATCCCATCTGCGGCAACCCTTCTGCCCAAAAACTCGACCTCTGGGGCCAAAAACACACACTTGGACGTCTTTAGTCGCAAGCTTACCCGGTCCAGTCAGCGTAGCACCTCCTCCAGGTTGTGGAGGTGTTCCTCGGTGTCTCGACCCGTGATAAGGATGTCATCTTGGAATACGATTGTTCCAAGGATGGATTCAAGCAAGCTTTCCATGTTTCTCTGGAAGATAGCGGCCACTGAACGAATGCCAAATGGACACCTGTTGTAAACGAATAGCCCCTTGTGCGTAGTGATGGTGGTCAGAAGCTTGGATTCTTCAGCCAGTTCCTGAGTCATGTAGGCCGAAGTGAGGTCCAACCTAGTGAACAGCTTGCTGCCTGCCAGCGTGGCAAAAGGATCCTCCATTCTCGGAAGCAGGTATTGGTCCTGTAGTGACACTCGGTTGATGGTGGCCTTGTAGTCGCCACAAATCCTGACCGAGCCATCCGCTTTAAGGACAGGAACGATGGGGCTTGCCCAGTCACTGAATTCAGCAGGCAAAATTATGCCCTCTCTTAGCAGCCTGTCCAACTCACTCTCAATTCTCTCACGCATCACATACGGCACGGCTCTGGCTTTGTGCTGCACTGGTCTGGCGTCCGGGGTGATGCGTGTCACTACTTTGGTGCCCTTAAAGGTCCCGACACTTGGTTGAAAAAGTGGCTCGAATTTCTGCAGGACCTGTGAGCATGAACTTCGCTCCACGGATGAAATGGCGTGCACATCCCCCCATTTCCAGTTCATCTCGGCTAGCCAGCTCCTCCCCAAGAGCGCGAGACCATTCCCCGGGACAATCCAGAGTGGCAGCCGGTTCTACGATCCATTGTGTGTGACCACCAAGTTTGCACTGCCTAGTACTGGGATGATCTCTCTGGTGTACATCCGTAGCTGCGTTCCAGTTTGGGCCTGTTAGCTTTGAGTGGCTATAGTTTTTCAAATTGTTAGGCACTCATAAGTGACTGGCTGGCTCCTGTGTCCAGCTCCATGCATACCGGGATGCCATTTAATAGAACTTTCATCATCATAGGTGGCATTTTGGTGTACGAGCTGTGGACGTCTGCCACATGAACCCGCTGGACTTCAGCATCCATAGCTTTACCCCAAGCACCACCCTGCCTTGCAGACCCCTCGTCTGGTTCCTCTGCCTCATAAACTAGCCTCGCTATGGGCTTTCTGCACATTCTGGCCAGATGTCCACTGCAGATAAATTGTTGAAACCTACAGGTTTTCGCAGCATGTCTGCCACCGCACCTCCAGCCTGAGATTGTTGTGAACAAAGGAACTATTAACAGGCATTCCTCTCTGATTGTCTCTTTGATTACTCCTGAGCACTCTGTTGCTGAGTGTCAATGCTCCCATCCCGGATGCATTGTCCCTTGTGATGGCGTGAATTGCCGATCCCCCTGCCATTGTCTCTGTTGCTGGCCCACCCTAAAGTCTGTTACTGCCTGGGCGGTGTTGAATTGCCCTTGCCTGCCTGCGGGGTTCTGTGTCTCGTTTACAATGTTAATTCCCTGGTCCATCGCCACATTGGAACCAGGGCTGCGCGCGTAAATTATCTTGGTCTCCTCTTCCCCTTCCATGAAGGTCTGAGCTATCAGCGTTGCCCTTTCCAAAGTCAAGTCCTTGGCCTCAATAAGCTTCCTGAAAATCCAGGCATGACCAATGACCTCAGTGAAGAAATCCCTTAACATCTCCCCCCTGCAGGCGTCTGTGAACTTACAGAGGCTGGCCAAACGCCGAAGGTCCACAACGAAGTCCGATATGCTTTGTCCCTCCCGACGCCGGTGTGTATAGAACCGGTGCTGGGCCATGTGTATACTGCTCGGCAGTTTGAGGTGCTCACCGATCAGAGTGCTGAGCTCTTCAAAGGACTTGTCCGCCGGCTTCTCGGGTGCGAGCAAGTCTTTCATCAGCACATACGTCTTGGATCCACAGCTGGTCAGTAGATGCGCCCTCCATTTGCCAGCCGCTTCCTCTCCCAGCCAGTCCTTCGTGACAAAGCTTTGCTGGAGCCTCTCAACGAAATCGTCCCAATTCTCACCAACACAGTACTGTTCCTCTGTGCTACCGGTGGCCATCCTCATGGTTTGTTGATTCCCGTTTCTCGTCGCTAAATGTGGTATCCTTGCACCTTACTACAGAATCACACGAGGCATGTACTGCAGACAAGGTCACTACGTGACCTGAACCTTTATTCCCAGGACTAAGAAGTGCTGACCCTGCGTGGGACCTCCCTTTATATACCTGGATGACCAGGTGAGGAGAGTCTCCCACAAGTTCACCCCCTGTGGTCAAGGTGTGCATTACTCAGGTGTATACAGTGTACAGTGTTGTTACATAAAGGTTACAGTTATGTGAAGGTTACAAACATGACGGGTTCTTTATTTATTTTTTAAAACATTTTAAATGGCGATTAGGTATAAAAGTGTCTTGGGAATGCTTTGTACGTTTTTATTTTTTTTATTGAAATTTTTTTTTTTAGTTTTCCCCCCCCACCGAGGCCCAACCGCAGCCTTGGGCTAAATTTTAGTACTTACTGTCCGTTCCGGTAACGACCGCCCATGTTACTAACTTTCCACTTACCCGCCGAGAAAACTGCCAACAATGAGTGTGCAACGCCCATTTTCTCGCCGGGAGATTAGTTTTAATTACTTTAAACCTAAAAATTCCCTGGAGTCTGAAGAGTTCCCAAAGGGTTGGTTACTCACCAAACATTAGTGGTTCTTCTCAGCGGGCAATCGGGTGTTGAGGGGCTTTAGGGAAAGTCTAGCCCTCTGCCATTTCCCTGATCCCCATTACTATTTCCCCAGGATCATCCTCTAGGGGACCAATGTTTACTTTAGCTACCCTCTTCCTTGTTATATACCTGTGGAAGCTCTTACTGTCTGTTTTTATATTTCTTGCGAGTTTACTCTCATAATCCATCTTCTCTCTCTTTATTATTTTTTTAGTCAACCTTTGCTGGTTTAAAAAAATCTTAACCCTCTGGCCTCCCACTAATCTTGGCTACATTGTATCCCATTGTTTTCGATTTGATACCATCCTTTACTTCCTCAGTTAACCACAGATGGTTCTCCCTTAAAGTCTTTCCTTCTCACTGAAATATATTTTTGTCGAGAGTTATGAAATATTTCCTTAAATGCATGCCACTGCTCGTCTTACACTTAAATCTATTTTCCCAGTCCACTTTAGCTCTGCCTTTATTTAAGATCAGGACACTGGTTTGAGACCCAACTTTCTCACCCTCCAACTGAATTTGAAATCCAACCATGCTATAATCACTTTTTCCAAGATGATCCTTTAGTAAGAGATCATTTATTAATCCTGTCTCATTGCACAGTACCAGATCAAAGATAGCCTGCTCCCTGGTTGGTTCCACAATGTACTGTTCAAGGAAACCATCCCGGAAACATTCTATGGCCGAGACTTTCAGCAGATCATTGCCCATTTAGCGCCCATATAAAAGCTGAGATGTAGGCTATCGCGCATAGAAACATAGAAACATAGAAAATAGGTGCAGGAGTAGGCCATTCGACCCTTCTAGCCTGCACCACCATTCAATGAGTTCATGGCTGAACATGCAACTTCAGTACCCCATTCCTGCTTTCTCGTCATACCCCTTGACCCCCCTAGTAGTAAGGACCTCATCTAACTCCTTTTTGAATATATTTAGTGAATTGGCCTCAACAACTTTCTGTGGTAGAGAATTCCACAGGTTCACCACTCTCTGGGTGAAGAAGTTTCTCCTCATCTCGGTCCTAAATGGCTTACCCCTTATCCTTAGACTGTGACCTCTGGTTCTGGACTTCCCCAACATTGGGAACATTCTTCCTGCATCTAACCTGTCTGAACCCATCAGAATTTTAAACGTTTCTATGAGATCCCCTCTCATTCGTCTGAACTCCAGTGAATACAAGCCCAGTTGATCCAGTCTTTCTTGATAGGTCAGTTCCGCCATCCCGGGAATCAGTCTGGTGAACCTTCGCTGCACTCCCTCAATAGCAAGAATGTCCTTCCTCAGGTTAGGAGACCGAAACTGTACACAATACTCCAGGTGTGGCCTCACCAAGGCCCTGTACAACTGTAGCAACACCTCCCTGCCCTGTACTCAAATTCCCTCGCTATGAAGGCCAACATGCCATTTGCTTTCTTAACCGCCTGCTGTACCTGCATGCCAACCTTCAATGACGATGTACCATGACACCCAGGTCTTGTTGCACCTCCCCTTTTCCTAATCTGTCACCATTCAGATAATAGTCTGTCTCTCTGTTTTTACCACCAAAGTGGATAACCTCACATTTATCCACATTATACTTCATCTGCCATGCATTTGCCCACTTACCTAACCTATCCAAGTCACTCTGCAGCCTCATAACATCCTCCTCGCAGCTCGCACTGCCACCCAACATAGTGTCATCCGCAAATTTGGAGATACTACATTTAATCCCCTCGTCTAAATCATTAATGTACAGTGTAAACAGCTGGGGCCCCAGCACAGAACCTTGCGGTACCCCACTAGTCACTGCCTGCCATTCTGAAAAGTACCCATTTACTCCTACTCTTTGCTTCCTGTCTGACAACCAGTTCTCAATCCATGTCAGCACACTACCCCCAATCCCATGTGCTTTAACTTTGCACATTAATCTCTTGTGTGGGACCTTGTCGAAAGCCTTCTGAAAGTCCAAATATACCACATCAACTGGTTCTCCCTTGTCCACTCTACTGGAAACATCCTCAAAAAATTCCAGAAGATTTGTCAAGCATGATTTCCCTTTCACAAATCCATGCTGACTTGGACCTATCATGTCACCTCTTTCCAAATGCGCTGCTATGACATCCTTAATAATTGATTCCATCATTTTACCCACTACCGATGTCAGGCTGACCGGTCTATAATTCCCTGTTTTCTCTCTCCCTCCTTTTTTAAAAAGTGAGGTTACATTGGCTACCCTCCACTCCATAGGAACTGATCCAGAGTCAATGGAATGTTGGAAAATGACTGTCAATGCATCCGCTATTTCCAAGGCCACCTCCTTAAGTACTCTGGGATGCAGTCCATCAGGCCCTGGGGATTTATCGGCCTTCAACCCCATCAATTTCCCCAACACAACTTCCCGACTAATAAGGATTTCCCTCAGTTCCTCCTCCTTACTAGACTCTCTGACCCCTTTTATATCCGGAAGGTTGTTTCTGTCCTCCTTAGTGAATACAGAACCAAAGTACTTGTTCAATTGGTCCGCCATTTCTTTGTTCCCCATTATGACTTCCCCTGATTCTGACTGCAGGGGACCTACGTTTGTCTTTACTAACCTTTTTCTCTTTACATACCTATAGAAACTTTTGCAATCTGTCTTAATGTTCCCTGCAAGCTTCTTCTCGTACTCCATTTTCCCTGCCCTAATCAAACCCTTTGTCCTCCTCTGCTGAGTTCTAAATTTCTCCATTATATTTGCTAAAAAGTGGAAACAAGCACCTGATTATCGTCCATTTATCACCGGCCCAACTTTCGGCACACATGAATGTGCTGCATCGCTCAGCCTAATTTTCAAAAAAAAAAATGTCCTCATCCACGTGCAAGGCCGAAAACAGTGCTGAAAATAGAAACTTGCGCCCGATTATCGCCAAGATTATCGCCGACCGCAACTTTCGGCATTTTGCCCAAACTTTGCTGAAATGTTCGCTGGCCAAAAAAGTCGCTGAAAAAAAGCTGCACTCACCTGACCTTAAGTCAGCACTACTTGGCAGTACTCAGCACTACTGATGCCATTTTGAAACTCAGAGCATCTGTACTGAAAGGCTGCTTCAAGTGCTTGTGAGGAGAGTCAATTTGTGATTTTAAGGGCCTTTTTACTCTTTCCAATCATCTAATCACATTTGTATCTGTTGAGGACAAATTAAGGGCATTTATAGCGATTTATAGTGATGGTGCCTGCAATTTCTTAACCAGTATTGGTCACTAATCAGATGCTTTAGAATAGAGATAGGAGAAGGTATATTGAAGAGCATTATGTGCCCAATCAAAGAGATGGCAGACTGCTGCAGAGGAGGAGTCGTTACACCCAACACATTTACAGGGATAAGCGATCATACCTGAACTTGTCTGATAACACGTGCATTAGGAGGCTGCGCTTCGGAAAGGAGGTCATCAGTGAGAAATGCCAGCTAATTAAGGGAGATCTGCAGCCTACCAGCACCATCAGGACCGTATGCCCGTTGCAGTTAAGGTTACTGCGGCACTTTCCTTCTCAGCATCGAGCTCCTTTCAGGCCTCAGCTGGCGACATTTGCGGTATCTCTCAGCATGCCACACATTGCTCCATTCAACAAGTGACTGAAGCCCTTTACGTACGCAGGATGAACTTTATAAACTTCCCTATTACCAGGGAGGCACTGGACTGAGAGGGCTTTGGGTTTGTCACGAATAGCAAACTTCTCCAAGATGGAGGGAGCAATAGACTGTACGCACTTCACCCTGCAAGGATGCAAAGGTGTTTCGGAACCGAAAGGGATTCCACTCCTTGAATATGCAGCTCGTTGGCGATCACAAGCAAATAATCATGGCAGCAAATGCAAATTTTCCAGGCAGCATCCATGATGCACACATCTTGCATGAGAGCACTGTCTCTGATCTGTTTAACAGTCAGCCACAAGATCACGGTTGGATGCTGGGCGATAAAGGATATGGCCTTGCCAGCTGGCTCATAACCCCCCCCTGCGTTAGCCCCAGACGGAAGCCGAGAAGCACTACAATGAAAGCCATATAGCTACACGCAATGTCATCGAAAAGACAATTGGAGTGTTGAAGCAGCGCTTCAGACGCCTGAACCACTCAGGAGGCAACCTACAATACCACCCTGAGCATGTCGCTGAGTTCATTGTGGTGTGCTGCGTGTTGCATAACCTAGCTATAAGGAGAGGACAACAATGGCCAGATGGGATTGCTGGTCCACCTCAGGAGAGAGGGCAGGCGGAAGAGCAGGATGAGTAGGAGGATGACGAGGACCTCGGGGAGGACAATCAGCCTGGCGATGAACCCATGCCCCCATGCCCCCCCTGCTCAAGACTGGAAAAGCTCCATGGTAGTTACACAGCTGCAAAACTCTTGCATCAGCAGCTCATAAATGAACCCTTTGCATGAAGTTACATTGGTGACTGTTACAGTTGCATTACATTTCATCCTTGCCTGGCCATGCCCATTGTTTCCAACCATTGTATTGATGTTTTACCGTACATTATTAGAAGACACTTGAGGACAATTGTAAAGTTAAATAAAGATGTTTAATAATGAAACACAAATTTGAAAATGTTTAGAACAAACATATATAACACCCTCCCCCCACCCCCAAC
Organism: Pristiophorus japonicus; assembly: GCF_044704955.1. Classification (NCBI taxonomy): domain Eukaryota; kingdom Metazoa; phylum Chordata; class Chondrichthyes; family Pristiophoridae; genus Pristiophorus; species Pristiophorus japonicus. The sequence goes on from NC_091983.1 coordinate 171,411,293, forward strand.
CCCAAACATTCAACAATATTTTTAACACAACAATAACATAACACCCTCCCATCATTCCCCAACAGTGAACATTTAACAAAAATGTATTTTTAACAAGAACTATACACAGCAACCCCTCCCCCTCCCGCCCAACCTACCTGCGGCACGCTTCCCTCCTGAACCTTGACCGCCCTCCCCTTGTAGTCAGCCCCGGTTTTAATCCCCAATAATGGGACCAGGACGTCTTGCAGCAGGGGACCTCAAAGCCTGCTGCTGTGAGGGTGGGGGGGTGGGGGGGTCACGTTGGCAGAATCTCCTCAGTGGGTGGCTGAGAAGACGTTTCTGAAGAAATGTCTTACGAGTCAGAAGGAAGTTCTACCTCCTGACTCGCATCTGTCCTAGTGCCTGGTGGGATGGCATCTTGGGGTGCAGTGCCATCTCCTGACACTATCGCATGCTGCAACACATGGACACCATCGGTCGTTTGCCCCATTGTCTCAACTATCCGCTCAATGCCCTCTATTATTCAAGCAGACATTGTGGCAATGTTTCCGGTCAACCCACCAATCGCCTGGAGGAGCTCTTCATCGATGTCGATGCTCTCCCTTGACAATGACACCATGTCCTCGTTAGGATCTGCCCGTCACAGTGCTTGCCTACCTTGCTAACTCAACCTCCGTGGGGTCGGCGTGGGCACTGGACACCTTGGAGTCACCTGCTGCAAGCCGCTTGGCCCCGTTACTTCATTCGTCGATGAAGACGTGGCCGCAGGTACAACAGATAACATGTGGTCGTCTTCTTCCTCCTCTGTTGTTTCATCTTCTGCACCCGTGGTGATGACCATCTGCAATGGCAAAGACGTTCGTGAAGGGTCCTCCCTTTGCGCCTCGGGAGTCTCGGTACCTGCAAAACATAATTGAGGTTATCAGAAGAGAAGGATAGACATGAGAATGCTTGTGCTGCGCTGGCATATGTATGAGGAGCAACACTAATGCAATAAATGTGAATGAGAGATGTTACATATGATTAAATCATATGGTTGTACATCTATGGAATTCTGTGCTCCAGAGACCTGTGGAGGCTGGGTCATTGAATATATTTAAGGCAGAGATAGACAGATTTTTGAGCGATAAGGGAGTAAAGGGTTATGGGGAGTGGGCAGGGAAGTGGAGCTGAGTCCATGATCAGATCCGCTATGATCTTATTGAATGGCGGAGCAGGCTCGAGGGGCCAAATGGCCTACTCCTGCTCCTATTTCTTATGTTGTTAGCCTGAGATAGGTCATAGTTGCATGCATAACATCATTCATATATTACAATGAAATGCCGTTACATTACTTTAAATTACCACTGGTATACCACTGATTTACACATTACTCACATGGCGCAACAACAGGATCCGCACGACTAATTAGCAATCTTGTTGTACAAGGCCCCTTGGGGAAGAGTGACCATAATATGGTAGAATTCTTTATTAAGATGGAGAGTGACACGGTTAATTCAGAGACTAGGGTCCTGAACTTAAGGAAAGGTAACTTCGATGGTATGAGACGTGAATTGGCTAGAATAGACTGGCAAATGATACTTAAAGAGTTGACGGTGGATAGGCAATGGCAAACATTTAAAGATCACATGGGTGAAAGTCAACAATTGTACATCCCTGTCTGGAGTAAAAATAAAATGGGGAAGGTGGCTCAACCGTGGCTAACAAGGGAAATTAAGGATAGTGTTAAATCCAAGGAAGAGGCATATAAATTGGCCAGAAAAAGCAGCAAACCTGAGGACTGGGAGAAATTTAGAATTCAGCAGAAGAGGACAAAGGGTTTAATTAGGAGGGGGGAAATAGAGTATGAGAGGAAGCTTGCCAGGAACATAAAAAGTTTCTGCAAAAGCTTCGATAGATATGTGAAGAGAAAAAGATTAGTGAAGACAAACATAGGTCCCTTGCAGTCAGATTCAGGTGCATTTATAATGGGGAACAAAGAAATGGCAGACCAGTTGAACAAATACTTTGGTTCTGTCTTCACATGGAAAGATACAAATAACCTTCCGGAAGTACTAGGGGACCAAGGGACTAGTAAGAAGGAGGAACTGAAGGATATCCTTATTAGGCGGGAAATTGTGTTAGGGAAATTGATGGGATTTAAGGCCGATAAATCACCGGGGCCTGATAGTCTGCATCCCAGAGCACTTAAGGAAGTGGCCCTAGAAATAGTGGATGCATTGGTGATCATTTTCCAACAGTCCAGTGACTCTGGATCAGTTCCTATGGACTGGAAGGTAGCTAATGTAATACCACTTTTTAAAAAAGGAGGGAGAGAGAAAACGGGTAATTATAGACCGGTTAGCCTGTAGTGGGGAAAATGTTGGAATCAATTATTAAAGATGAAATAACAGCGCATTTGGAAAGCAGTGACAGGATCAGTCCAAGTCAGCATGGATTTATGAAAGGGAAATCATGCTTGACAAATCTTCTGGAATTTTTTGAGGATGTAACTAATAGAGTGGACAAGGGAGAACCAGTGGATGTGGTGTATTTGGACATTCAAAGGCTTTTGACAAGGTCCCACACAAGAGATCGGTGTGCAAAATTAAGGCACATGGTATTGGGGGTAATGTACTGATGTGGATAGAGAACTGGTTGGCAGATAGGAAGCAGAGAGTCGTGATAAATGGGTCCTTTTTAGAATGGCAGGCAGTGACTAGTGGAGTGCCGCAGGGCTCAGTGCTGGAACACCAGCTATTTACAATATACTTTAATGATTTGGATGAAGGAATTGAGTGTAATATCTCCAAGTTTGCAGATGACACTAAACTGGGTGGCGGTGTGAGCTGTGAGGAGGACGCTAAGAGGCTGCAGGTTGACTTGGACAGATTAGGTGAGTGGGCAAATGCATGGCAGATGCAGTGTAATGTGGATAAATGTGAGGTTATCCACTTTGGGGGAAGAACCATGAAGGCAGAATATTATCTGAATGGCGGCAGATTCGGAAAAGGGGAGGTGCAACGAGACCTAGGTATCATGGTACATCTGTCATTGAAAGTTGGCATGCAAGTACAGCAGGCGATGAAGAAGGCAAATTGTATGGTGGCCTTCATAGCTAGGGGATTTGAGTATAGAAGCTGTTGTACAGGGCCTTGGTGAGGCCTCACCTGGAATATTGCGTTCAGTTTTGGTCTCCTAATCTGAGGAAGGACGTTCTTGCTATTGAGGGAGTGCAGCGAAGGTTCACCAGACTGATTACCAGGATGGTACGACTGACATATGAGGAGAGACTGGATCGACTGGGCCTTTATTCACTGGAGTTTAGAAAGATGAGAGGGGATCTCATGGAAACATATAAAATCTGATGTGACTGGACAGGTTAGATGTAGGAAGAATGTTCCCGATGTTGGGGAAGTCCAGAACCAGGGGACACAGTCTACGTATAAGGGGTAAGCCATTTAGGACTGAGATGAGGAGAAACTTCTTCACTCAGAGAGTTATTAACCTGTGGAATTCCCTACCGCAGAGAGTTGTTGATGCCAGTTCATTAGATATATTCAAGAGGGAGTTAGATATGGCCCTTACGGCTAAAGGTATCAAGGGGTATGGAGAGAAAGCAGTAAAGAGGTCCTGAGGTGAATGATCAGCCATGATCTTATTGAATGGTGGTGCAGGCTCGAAGGGCCGAATGGCCTACTCCTGCACCTATTTTCTATGTTTCTATGTTTATATGTTTTTGCTGTAAACGTGACAAGAGCATGGCATAAGCTAATTGACTAGGTACTTTTACGGAAAAACAACAGATTCTAACGTTATACGCTAATACAGTTTATATCCACAATGGATGCATTGTTATAACATCTACGTTCAGAGAAAATATTTAATAACATCGTGTTTAGCAACTAATGCTTGACACCAAACATCTCACATACAATCTGCAGGAAGGGCACCATCCACAGCCATTGCATTCACCACTTGAGGGGAGGTAGGTGGTTTATTTGACTCAATGGAAGTCTCCCAGGATTTAGAATCAGGACCGCTGGTGAGCTCGGCAATGACAGGAGTGTAATGGGAGGGGGCCCTGTGTCCATGGGCTGTGCTCAGAGACCGCTGTGTGGCTGGATCCAATGTCCCAAAGTGTCTCAGGGCAGACAATGAGCCAGGGCAGCTCTCCCCAGTCCAGGCTGGGTCACTGTGTAAGTGACAGCAGCCGCAGAGACTCACACAGTCTGGGTAAAGGTTCAGCAGACCCCTCAGTGCTCAGTCGTACCCCATCCACCAACGTAACCCAAATGGAGACGGTGCCTAAATTAGACTTAAAGGACGCAGGTTCCGAACACAGTCCAGATCTTATCAGGGAACCTATGCAAGTTTACCCAGCTTCATTACAATCTGGCAGATTTACATATTCAATGGATCATTATAATTTAAAATCTATTTAATACTCTTGCGGAAGCAACCAGGCTGTTCCACCTCTTGCAGCACTGGTCGGACCCACGCCTATCGTAGGACACCGAGGAAACAATATCGGCGATCTCGCCCCATATTCTTTGATAAATCCTGTGTGGAAGTTTCCCATGCCCACCCCTGGTTAATTGGCCCCACCGAGTCTCGACCTCATGGACTAATGCCTCATTCGCATCGTCCGACAAGGCCTTTGCCCTCCTTCTTCCTGCAACCTCCTGGAGACTCTCTCCTGAGTCCTTGTGGGACATCTCCATCATAATTTTTAACTTTCTCACTTGATTTACAACAATCTTTTAACTCCTTCACAACAATAGCACTCCTTCAAAAATTTTAGCAATCCATCACTCTTTAAAGCTCTTCTCTCTCTCCACTACAAACACTCTCTCTCCCTCCCTTTGTCCCTCCCTGACCTCCAGAATCACGGGAAAAGTTATTTGCTAAAAAAAAAGTGCATGAGCAGAACGGCCGTTGCTATGGACGCCAGCCTTGCATGACTGAATGCATCGCTAAGGCCCATTTCACATCACTAAAGCTATCGCCAAAATAAAAAGCCCAAACTAGAGGTCAAAAAATGGCCGATTTCCAGCAATCCTGAAAAATAAAAAATCACTAAAACCGGAAATATCACCCATTTTTGGGTGATAACAATCATAGTGGAAAGTCTAGCCCTATAAACTCTTCCTCAAGGCTACCTTGGCCAATTTGATTTGTCTAATCAATGTGAAGATTAAAATCACCATGATTATTGCTGTACCTTTCTTACAAGCCTCCATTATTTCTTGATTTATACTCTGTCCAACAGTGTAGCTACTGTTAGGGGGCCTATAGATTACGCCCACCAATGACTTCTTCCCCTTATTATTTCTTATCTTCACCCAAACTGATTTTCCATCTTGATCTTCTGAGCCAATATAATTTCTCACTATTGCCCTGACCTCATGCTTTATTAACAGAGCTACCCCACCTCCTTTTCCTGTCTGTCTATCCTTCCAAATTGTCAAATACCCCTGAATATTCAGTTCCCAGCCTTGGTCACCTTGCAACCACGTTTCTGCAATGGCTATCAAATCATACCCATTTGTATCTATTTGTGCCGTCAACTCAGCTATGTTGTTACGAATGTTGTGTGCATTCACATAAAGAGCTTTTAATTTGATCTTTTTATCATTTTCCCTGCTTTGGCCCCACTTTCTGATACACTGTTATTTTTATACATTCTGTCCCTTCCTGGCACACTCTGGTTATCATTTCCCCCCGTGCTACCCTGCTGTATTGCCTTCTCCTTGCCCTTTGACTTTTTACATTTCTGCTCACCTGAACCCTCCCCCCACTATTTAGTTTAAAGCCCTCTCTACAGCCCTAGTTATTCGATTTGCCAGGACACTAGTCCCAGCATGGTTCAAGTGAAGCCTATCCCAACGGTCAGCTCCCTCTTACCCCAGTACTGGTGCCAGTGCACCAGGAATCGAAACCCATTTCTCACACACTTCAAGCTACGCGTTCATCCCTCTGATTTTATTTACCCTATGCCAATTTCCTCATGGCTCAGGTAGTAATCCAGAGATTATTACCTTTGTGATTCTGCTTTTTAACTTATCCCCTAGCTGCTCATACTCCCTCAGCAGAACCTCTTTCTTTGTTCTACCTCTTTCATTGCTACAACAATGGAACACGACAACTGGATTTTCCCCCTCCCATTCCAAATTCCTCTCCAGCCCATAGGAGATGTCCTTAATCCTGGCACCAGGCATGCAATACAGCCTTCAGGACTCACGCTCTCGGCTGTAGAGAACAGTATCTATCCCCCTAACTATACTGTCCCCTATCACTACAAAATTTCTTTTTACTCCCCTGTCTTGAATGGGGCCCTGTACCAAGGTGCTATGGTCAGTTCGCTCCCTGCAGTCCCTGCTCCCGTCCACACAGGGAGTAAGAGCCTCAAACCTGTTAGACAATTGCAAGGGCTGTGGCTCCTTCAATGCTACTTTCTGGATCCCTATACCTGCTTCGCTTGTAGTCACTCCCTCCTGTCCCTGACCACGGACCAAATTTGAATTATTTAATCTAAGGGATGTGACTGTCTCCTGGAACAAAGTGTCCAAGTAACTCTCCCCCTCCCTGATGTGTTGCAGTGTTTGCAGTTCGGACTCCAGCTCATCAACATGGAGCCAAAGTTCCTCGAGCAGCTAACATTTACTGCAGATGTGGTAGCCGTGAACCTCAATGGTGTCCACCAGCTCCCACATGCTGCAGCAGTAACACGCTAATGTATTTTATTTCATTAATTATGTTTTGAAATTTTGAATGTTTCGTTTTTTTTTAAATCCCGGCTTTTACTTTAATACCATGCCCGACAAAAAGAGAGAAACACTGACCAACCAATCACTTCCCTGCTTTCCTGTGACGTCATACTTTGATTCTTTTTACTTCTTAACCTCCCACGTCGGTTGGCACCGCTCCGGACTGGCTCCTTTAGTTGTTTGCTGCTGGGTCTGGTCTCGCGCTGGTTTCAACCTCCATCTCAATTCATCATTCTCTCTCTCTTCTGAGTTCATTACCCTCCTATCCTCCCTTAATCTCTCCCTCCATGTGAACTCCCCAACCCCTAATCAAGACTACCCTTTTGACCTTGCCATCTCTTGTGGCCTTGCTATTCCCACTGTGTCAATTGCAGATAAGGTCATCTCTGACCATTTCTTCGTATTGCTCTCTACCCACAACCCCCTTCCCCCATCCAACCCTACTTCCTTCTGTGTCCGCCCCTGGAAAAAACTCTCTCCAAACTCTCTTACAATTGCACTTATGAAATCCCAACTGTCCAGCCTTTGGCCCTCCACCTGTGGCACACTCGCCTCTGAGTCAGAAGGTGGTGGATTCAAGTCCCTCTCCAGGGACTTGAGCACAAAAATCTAGGCTGACACTGCAGTGCAGTACTGAGGGAGTGCTGCAATGCCGGAGGTGCCATTTTCGGATCAGACATTAAACCGAGGCCCCGTTTGCCTTCACAGGTGGACGTAAAAGATCCCATGGCATTATTTCAAAAAAGAGCAGGAGTGTTATCCCCGGTGTCCTGGCCAATATTTATCTCTCAATCAACATAACAGAAAAGAGTTTATCTGGTCATTATCACGTTGTTGTTTGTGGGAGCTTGCTGTGCGCAAATTGGCTGTCGCATTTTCCACATTACAACAGTGACTACACTTCAAAAGTACTTCAGTGGCTGTAAGGTGTTTTGAAACATCCGGTGGTTGTGAAAGACGCTATATAAATGCAAGTTTTTTTTTTCATTCACCATTACATTTCTGCAGCCACCAATCAGCTCAATCGCACCCTCATCACCACCTTTGATACCCTAGACCCTATTAAAACCAGTAATTTCTCTAACCCTGGCCATTCCCCCGGTACAGCCCTCATCTTCGCTCCCTCATCTCCAAAGGACGCAGACTTGAATGGATATGGCAGACAACTTGTTTTACCATTCACTGCCAGATCTGGCTGGACCTCAGAAAGCATTATCGGGTCCTACTCTTGACTGCCAAAACTGCTCACTATTGCAGGATCATTCTGGAATGCAAAGATAACCCCTGGCTATTATTTTCTACTGCTAACCATCTTCTTAAACTGCTCTCATCTCTCACCTCCACCCTCACCTCCAACAACCAGTGCGAGAAGCTCATGGACTTCTTTATCTCTAAGACTGAGACTATCCAATCAGCTGTCTCTGCCACTTCCCTTCCTTTCCCAACCCCACCAGGCCAAACTTCCTCTAAGGGTCGCTCCCCCCACCGCCCTAGCCCTGAACTTGCATCTTTCTCCAGTTTCTTTCCAATCTCCTTCCTTGACCTCTCCACACTCATCTTGTCCATGAGATCCACTTCCTGCTCCCTCGACCCTATCCCTATTAAGAAACATAGAAGAAACATAGAAACATAGAAAATAGGTGCAGGAGTAGGCCATTCGGCCCTTCTAGCCTGCACCGCCATTCAATGAGTTCATGGCTGAACATGCAACTTCAGTACCCCATTCCTGCTTTCTGCTGACAGAGGTAACAGAGAAGGTTGATGAGGGCAATGTGGTTGACGTGGCACACATGGATTTCAAAAAAGCATTTGATAAAGTGCCACATAATTGGCTTGCCAGCAAAGTTGAAGCCCATGGAATAAAAGGGGCAGTGGCAGCATGGATACAAAATTGGCTAAGTGACAGGAAACAGAGAGTAGTGGTGAACGGTTGTTTTTCAGACTGGAGGAAGGTAAACAGTGGTGTTCCCCAGGGACTGATACTAGGACCACTGCTTTTCCTGATATATATTAATGATATGGACTTGGGTGTACAGGGCACAATTTAAAAATTTGCAGATGACACAAAACTTGGAAGTTTAGTGAACAGTGAGGAGAATAGTAATAGACGTCAAGAAGACATAGACAGGCTGGTGAAATGAGTCGACACGTGGCAGATGAAATTTGACACAGAAAAGTGCAAAGGGATACATTTTGATAGGAAGAATGAGGAGAGGCCATATAAACTAAAGGGTATAATTGTAAATGGGGTGCATGAACAGAGAGACCTGGGGGTATATGTGCACAAATTGTTGAAGGTGGCAGGGTAGGTTGAGTATTGTGTCCAATTCTGAGCACCACACTATAGGAAGAATGTGAAGGCCTTAGAGAAGCTGCAGAATAGATTTATGAAAATGATTCCAGGAATGAGGGCCTTCAGGCCTATGGCCATACTAGTCTGAAAAAGCCTGATCTTATCTGATCTTGGATACTAAGCAAATAAGGCCTGGTTAGTACTTGGAAGGGAGACTGACTGGGAATACCAGTTTCCCTCGATGTTTACTGCCACCACAGGCTGCTTGTGACATTCACACTGCTATCAATCAATCAACAAATTGTTTGCTTCTAACTCCTGTGTTCAATTTCTCTCTCACCCTCTCCCTTTATTGAGTCCCATGCAATAAGTTTTTAAGTCGGTTCACGGGCTCCCAGGCTGCCTATAATTTCTGCGGTATAGAGGAGTCCGTGTTCCAGGTATATGTAGAGTGGGCAAGGTTGCAGCCCCTCTTCCAATATTTGAAGGAGCTACTCCTCAAATTCTGGTTGCACTTCAGTCCCACACTCCTGAACTTTGGGCATCCTGTGCGGAGGGGAGCGGCAGGTTGGAAGGCCTCCTCATAGGACTGCTCCTGGGCATGGCCAAGATGGCCATCAACCGATGCAGGCAGCGGATGGTCAAGAGGGTCATTCAGCCTGACTGCCTGCCTCTCTTCCGCGGTTACATCCGAGCCAGAGTGTCCCTGGAGATGGTGCACGCGGTGCCCACCGGTACGCTCGTGGCATTGCGCGAGAGGTGGGCGCCGGAGGGACTGGAGTGCATCATCACCCCGGCAACCAAATTTTAATTTGATTAATTGTGTCGGTTTTAGTGCCTCTCCCCCTTTAACCAGGGGGCACTTGATTTAACTCGATTTACTTGATTTACAGGTGCAACTTAAAATAGTTGAGGGACTTCAGTTACGTGGATAGACTGGTGAAGCTAGGGTTGTGCGCCGCTACGACCTGTCACGATCGGGCAAATGCATATCACCCAGGTTAGGCGCCGGAAGCCCGAAGTTATTGATGTAACCGATCAGCTCCACGATCATTTGCAGGATTATGACGAGCCAGAGCAGGTCCCTATCCCACATCTAACTGAAGTATTACGAGAATTGAGGCTCAGGGTGGGTCAATCCGTAAAGCTCTACCACCAACTGCAAACTAAAATCAAAGTACTGGAAGAAGATATCGATGTAGACTTACAAAGTCAGAGTTGGTGAAGAAAGGTCTTGGACTGGGGAATAAATGTGAACATTCATCTTTGAATTCGAATACTGGTTGGGATATAATTGATCTTAGTAGTAACATGGGGCATAACGGTCTGCCAGGCATGCAGGCACCAAGCACGACGAAGAGGGACCCATGACCGGTCCCCAAATACTAAACAAGCCTGTCTAATAAAGGGGCAGGAGGATTTGGCCTTTGTTAATTTCATTTAAGCAACCGGGACTCCTGAAACCGCGTGACTGGCCAGCACGTTGAGGCAGGGAGTACCGGGCCGTGCACAAAATCTAATAAAAGTAGGGCGGTCAGTTAAAGGAGGACTAGGACTAGTCCCTTTACTGAAAGGAAGGAATTGTTGTAGGCATTAGGCACCTGCTGAATATATCAAAACACTAGGCATTAGGCACCTGCTGAATATATCTAAACTCATATAAGTTTAAAGTGGCCACACATAAAATGGCTGCCGAAGCATGATGGGTACTCAGTTAGTCAAGTAATGAACTGGGGCTGACCGAGCAATGACCTAGTGAGGCCCACTACCAGGAATGCCTTGGATACAAGATAATTATAATGAACCATTATAGTACACTGGTATAATCAGTGACTTCACACAGCCGAGCCCCGAGGAACAGAGATAAGGGGAGAACCTGCCTCACATAACGAGGTCATTAATCAGCCCGAGCTGACAAAAACCGAACATACAAATCCTGAGGTATCAGGGTAATTCTATTGGGTTAAAGAAACCTACATGTAATCTATAGTCGTTATGATTGGATTGTGTCCAGCCGAAGTGGACTGAGTAACTGTAAAGAACTATTGTAAAACATATAAATATCGATGAGTTTCTTTGTTCGTCGGAGAGAAGTGCCTGGATCCAGTCCTGAGGCTTCCTCCCCGCATGCGAAAATAAAGGCCGCATTGGCGTTGGAACCGACTCTGAGTGTTGAGTGATTCTTCTGAGAAAACATTCACGCTAACAATGGCGTCACGAACAGGATTTCGGGGTCGCTAACGCTCTTGGAGAAACCGGGTGGATATACCTTAAACAAAATTTTATAACGGGTGCAGAAGGTGGATGCTGGTTGATCGACACGAGGAGACGGTCCAAAATCTCAAACACCTCGCCTGAGCCTGAATTAAGAGGGCTTTAGTCCCACGTGACGGCCAGGAACTAAGTAGGTGCCGGGAACACACTTGGACCGTGGAATCGTGGTACCGAAAGACATCTTCCGGACCCAGTAGTGTGATTTGAAATATACCCCGGGGTAGAACCAAGCGGTGTACAGCGGCTAACGGAATCCAAACCTGTGAATAGGTTCGGACCAACGGGCAGAGCGGTGGTAGGTAGTCATTTAGGATACGTAGAGCACTGCGGGAATTGCTTAAACGCGTTTTAAGAATTGTATAAGTTTGTGTAACAGCAGAACTTGTGACCTGACGGTAGCCAGGAGATGGTCTACTACAAGTTACGCTAGGTAGAAAGCGGACCTCTGAGAGTAGATTCCTAATGGTTCTAGTCCTACCCAGGAATGGCCACGAAAGCAAGTAACCTCGAGTGGGGACCAGAAGGGTCCCTTACCCGCCACCTGGTGGAAAAACAAAAGAAACTAATCGAGAAAATGATTAGAGCAGGGTGGGATCCTCAGGACCTGCCAGCGAATCAAAGGGAATATGTAAGAAATAAAAAAACCTGATAATGATTATCTTAAGTGAAGTATGGATCCAAGAATAGAGCCGGCCAAAAAAAAATTAATAAGCTTTGTTGAATGAAGAGAGACTTTTGTAAATGTCTGTCGTTGAGAGTCCTTGTGTGATTTTGTGACTGCGGAATGAATTTTTTTAATGTTTTCATGTTTTCGAAAGCCTGGTTGGAAGAGGAATGCAACTGTCTGTTTATTTTAGCTCCACCCACTTTTCTAAACAGAGTGAAAGTTTTTTTTAACCCTTTGTAGTATTGTCCTGTATGTGGGAAGTTTTAAGACATTTTAAGTTAGAAACTCAGGTGTGGATTTATTCGGATGATAAGTTACGGAGCTAGGAAATGTACGAAGGATAGGTTTGTTGAGCAAAAGATAAAAAATACATGGTCCCGGTGGTTAAAAAAAAAGAATTTATTTGACACGTTCACTTACTTGTCGAAAGAAAACATGCAATGATTGATTACATTGGGTTGAAAGGCATAAATTTAGTCTCGGAATGAGCGAAAGAATGCCTTTTAAAAAAAGCTTCTAGCTCCAAAAAAAAAGTTTTAAATAAAGATTGAAATTACAACGTTTGAATTGGGATTTTGAGATATTCAGAGAAGGCACAGCAAAATACTGAGGTGGATTCAAAAAAAAAAATAATTAAATTAAATCTGATCTCTTAAAGAAAAAAGGAGATATAAAACTAAAAGGTTTGGAAACAATCTAGAAATACCTTCAGGGATCAGGTCAAACTCCTGGGCGAGTGGCGAGCTATCTGCGAAGGTGTAAAAGGGACTTTTGAAAAATGTTAAAAACAGCAAGCTTTAGCAGTTTAGAAGAGACATTTTAACGACTTTGAAACTGGAGCATTTTGAGATAACGAAAAGCAGCCCTCAAAGCCTAATTGCTGGACTCCATTCTAGTTATGGAGAAAAGAAAAAGATAAAGACGCCACTTTGAAAGTAAACAAATGATTTTAAATTAACAAATTTATGGAGTCACGAGTCCTCCGTGTAAAATACAAAACCTAATTTGAAGAAAGGAGATCTGAAAAAAAAAGATGTAACGTACTAAATAAGTGCTGAAAAAAAAAATGTGTTTTTGATGGAAAAAGACATAACTTACTAAATACTAGTTGATGTTTGCTGTGAAAAAGATATTGGTTCAATTAGGATAAGGAAAAAAAATTGGAAGAGGTAAAAGACACTCTACATTGATAATGATTTTAAATTATGAGAAAGTTTCAATGCAGTTTGAAAAGATTTCCAAAATGGACAGTGTTTATCAAGAAAAGTCCCGAACAGTCTAAACAAGCAGGAAGGTTTTGAAAATAATGAGGAGAAAAAATCTAAGCTATGCGAACTCAGCACAGAAAGAAAAAAACTGGGAATTAGAGAATCTTACTGAATTTTTAAATTCTTATACAAAATGGAACTGGCACGGATGTTTAGATTTTGTGCTGAGAGAGAAATAAAACACAAGATTTGCCCAGTGAACGGGACCGTAAAAAAAAAACGAAATGTTGGAATGTATGAAAATAACGAGAAGAAAAGATCTAAGCTATGCGAACTCAGCACAGAAAGAAAAAATGGAACTGGCACAGAAGTTTAGATTTTGTGCTGAGAGAGAAATTTAAAAAAAAACAAAATTGAATTTCAGTAAACAAAATAGCTATTAAAAATGTGTAGTCTCGTTTTAAATCAATTTTAAAAAAAAATTCTTTGGCAAGTACTTGAATTAGAAGTTAAGAAAAAATTGGAGTTTAATCTAAAATGCTGTCTTTCCCGACGAGAAGATTTTTATTATGACCACTTTACTAATGATTTATGCTGTTTAACGGATTCCTAATTTTAAGCAAGTTTTGAAGGCACAAAGACTTGAAAAAAAAAAGAATTTTTCGGATGATTACGTGAAGTCATGTAATGACATCAGGCTTTCTTACAAACCTGTAAAGGAGTTAACCCTTTCCATTGACAGCTGTTTTATACTGGACATTATTAATTTGGATTTCTTAATAAAATAAAGAAGACTCACCTGACAGGCAGAGGAAGTGGTGGGATATTCAGAATAAAAATAAAACGGAACTAGCTGGTCAAGTGTTAAAAGCTAAGATAAACGGGCTGGAAGAGATGTTTTAAAAAATGGGACTAGACGGATAGTGCAGTGCGCAGCCATAGCACCATCACCTATGGCAATAGAGCCAATGTACCCCACGGTAGGTAGGTGTAGTCCACAAACCCAACCTAACGGTAAAGCAGACAGCGATGTTTGGAGGAATAATGGTGGCATTGGTGTTGATTGGAGTTTGGATAATATTTAGATGGGTCATCGTGCAGGCTCGAGCACAGCAGGCTCAAACGCAAAACCGACAGCAGCCCAGACAGGGACATGAAGTGATAGAGATGGTACGACTATAAAGAATATGGTTAACCTAATCCTTACCTCCGATTCCACAGAGTGACAGCGACACAAGTAGACCACTACCTAATACCTGGTGACGACCAGGCTATCTGTTTAAAATTTTCAGATAAAACACTCACCAAGATGGGACCGCAGTGATGACTTCGACTCTGGGGACTCATGATACTGGGAACCTCAAGACCCACGCAAACACTGGATGATACCAACGGATTGCAACGCACTCAGGAAATAAACAACTACATGAACTATGGAGTATTGTTTAATTTAACGGATGGAATGTGCATCCCAGCAGCCAAGGATTGGAGCAAGGACAGCACTTATTTTAATGCATGGTTACAAGTGAATCCTAATAAGAACCGGGTATGTGTACAGTGCTCCACGGGTATAAGGAGCAGCTGCAATAAACGGAGGGATGTCAAAGGGCCCGATGAATGTACTTTCGGCATAATTTGCGCACCTCCGGGACAGTCCCAGCAATCAGTCATCCGCAAAAAGGGAGTGGGGCTGTGTGGGTACTACGAGGAGGTGGGGGCGGCTGCAATGTCATTGTATGTATGCCTCTCACCCCCTCCGACACCGTGCCCCATAAGAACCACTACATTGCCCGAGGAACTGCCTTGTCCCATAACTACTAAGGGACCAGAAAATGGGATTGTAATGTACAACGAAGGGGAATTATTGTATGATAATGTTAAACATGAAATTGTGCCTGTCCTGATCAATATTTCAGGCATCCAGATGCCGGAATACTGTACAGAACAGTCAAGGAAAATGTACAATGTATTAATTAAAGTTGTAATGCAGCAGGCTGCAAATGCAATGGGTGCCAATAGATTCCGAGGACAGGGGTCAGCCACCAGGATAAAGAGGGGAATAGTTAATGATGTTGCTACCGGTTTTAATACAGGGACCTCCGTAGTAAACTCGACAGATATACAAGGGTTATTAGAGAGGGTGAAGCAAAACCAGGAAGACCAAGCCAACCTAGGAAAGGAGGGTGCCGAAATCCAGTTGGATGGCATCTCAGTCCTGGAAGCTCACGCCAAAACCATCAATCACCTCATTGATAGAGAAAAAGAAGATACAGGAAAGCAAAGACAGGGGCAACTCTGTCACGCTTATGGTCTGTGGATGGTGGGACAGATCCGCCACAATCGCGACCAGATCCAACGCGGGGAAGTACCCGATTGGGTAGACAGTTCACATTTGGCTCAGTTGGCTAACCAGAGGGGGACACTGGATAATTGTACTCTGAAGGGACTGACCCGAGTATACCCAGCAATTCCAGATTGCCAGATGGGTAGGAATACTGGGATAGAGATAGTCCTGATGATCCCTATAACCACGCCGGACTCAGGGCCATTCCCCCTGTACCAACTAGAGAATATCGGAGTAATACGGGAAAATGTCTCCATACGTTACTACCTGACCACCACCTCCGCCATTCGTCGAAACAACATACTTATCGGAATTTCCCTAACAGAATGCAAGCAAAGGGGGGAGATCACAGTATGCCCTCACCCGGTAGGCCGAGGTGAGCTAGACGAGTGCGGGTTTAACCGAACCGACGGGTGCGTACTAGAAATAGTGCCCGCACACAGGCACTTCGCGAGGGCAGGCTACGGAGGGAAGGGAAGCTACTGCGTCTCTACCACAGAGCGTTCATACCGGTATAATGACCTGCAGTGCCCGATACCACAGCCGAACTTTTGCTTTGCGCCGCTACGACCTGTCACGATCGGGCAAGCGCATATCACCCAGGTTAGGCGCCGGAAGCCCGAAGTTATTGATGTAACCGATCAGCTCCACGATCATTTGCAGGATTATGATGAGCCAGAGCAGGTCCCTATCCCACATCTAACCGAAGTATTACGAGAATTGAGGCTCAGGGTGGGTCAATCCGTAAAGCTCTACCACCAACTGCAAACTAAAATCAAAGTACTGGAAGAAGATATCGATGTAGACTTACAAAGTCAGAGTTGGTCGAGAAAGGTCTGGGACTGGGGAATAAATGTGAACATCCATCCTTGGATTCGAATACTGGTTGGGATACAATTGATCTTAGCAGTAACATGGGGCATAATGGCCTGCCAGGCATGCAGGCACCAAGCACGATGAAGAGGGACCCATGACCGGTCCTCAAATACTAAACAAGCCTGTCTAATAAAGGGGCAGGAGGATTTGGCCTTTGTTAATTTGATTTAAGCAACCGGGACTCCTGAAACCGCGTGACTGGCCAGCACGTTGAGGCAGGGAGTACCGGGCCATGCACAAAATCTAATAAAAGTAGGGCGGTCGATTAAAGGGGGACTAGGACTAGTCCCTTTACCGAAAGGAGGAAATTGTTGTAGGCATTAGGCACCTGCTGAATATGTCAAAACACTAGGCATTAGGCACCTGCTGAATATATCTAAACTCATATAAGTTTAAAGTGGCCACACATAAAATGGCTGCCCAAGCATGATGGGTACTCAGTTAGTCAAGGAATGAACTGGGGCTGACCGAGCAATGACCGAGCAATGACCCTGTGAGGCCCACTACCAGGAATGCCTTGGATACAAGATAATTATAACGAACCATTATAGTACACTGGTATAATCAGTGACTTCACACAGCCAAGCCCCGAGGAACAGAGATAAGGGGAGAACCTGCCTCACATAACGAGGTCATTAATCAGTCCTAGCTGACAAAAACCGAACATACAGCCCCTGAGGTATCAGGGTAATTCTATTGGGTTAAAGAAACCTATATGTAATCTATAATCGTTATAATTGAATTGTGTCCAGCCGAAGTGGGCTGAGTAACTGTAAAGAACTATTGTAAAACATATAAATATCGATGAGTTTCTTTGTTCGTCGGAGAGAAGTGCCTGGATCCAGTCCTGAGGCTTCCTCCCCGCATGCAAAAATAAAGGCCGCATTGGCGTTGGAACCGACTCTGAGTGTTGAGTGATTCTTCTGAGAAAACATTCACGCTAACAGTTCCCATTGGCAGAAGGTTTGAAAACCAGAGGACACTGATTTAAGGTTATTGGCAAAAGAACCAAAGGCAACATAAGAAAAACCTTTTTTACGCAGCGAATGGTTAAGATCTGGAATGCACTGCCGGAAAGGGTGGTGGAGGAAAACTTAATTTTATCTTACAAAATTGAGTTAGATAAGTATCCAAAGGAAAATAAATTGCAGGGCTATGAGGAAAGGGCAGGGGAATGGTGCTAGCTGATAGTCGGTACGGGTTCGATAGGCTGAATGGCCTTCCGTGCTGTAACCATTCTATGATTCTATGATTCTATGAACTGCTCTGTTAACCTGTCCTGCCAGCTTCAAAGATTTGTGCATAAACACTCTAGGTCTTTCTCTTCTTGCACCCCCTTTAAATTGTACCATTTAGCATGCATTGTCTCTCCTCATTCTTCCTACCAAAATGTATCACCTCACACTTTCTGCATTGAATTTCATCTGCCATGTGTCTGCCCATTCTACCAGTCTGTCTATGTCCTTTTGAAGTCTATTACTATCTTCCTCACTGTTTACTGCACTTCCAAGTTTTGTGTCACCTGAAGTTTTGGAATTGAGCCCTGTACCAAGTCATGAATGTATATCAAAAACATCAGTGGTCTTAGTACTGAACCTTGGGGAATTCCACTGTATATCTCCCTCCAGTCTGAAAAACAGCCTTTCATGACAACTCTCTGTTTTCTATCCCTTAGCCAATTTTGTATCCATGCTACTACTGCCTCTTTTATCCAATTGGCTTCAATTTTGATAACAAGCCTAATATGCGGTACTTTATGAAATGCCTTTTGAAAGTCCATATACACAATATTAACTGAACTACACTCATCCACCCTCTCTCTTACCTCATCAAAAAACTCAATCAAGTTAGTCAAACACAATTTGCCCTGAACAATTCCCTGCCGGCTCTCCTTTATTAGTCCATGCTTGTCCAAGTAGCTGTTAATTTTCTCTCGGATTATTGTTTATAAAAGCTTCCTCACCACTGACGTTAAACTGACTGGCTTGTAATTGCCAGGTTTATCCTTCTCCTTTTTCTTTTACAAGGGTGTAGCATTTGCAACTCTGCAGTCCTTTGGTATCACCCCTGTATCTCAGGAGGATTGGAAGATTTTGGCCAGCACCTCTTCAATTTCTACCCTTACTTCTGTCAGCAACCTAGGATGCATCCCATCTGGACAGGGTGACTTATCCACTTTAAGTACTGACAGCCTTTCTAGTACTTCCTCTTTATCTGATTTTAGCTCAACAGTATTCCGGCAACCTCCTCATTTACGATAGCTTTGGCAAAGTCTTCTTTCTTGATGAACATCAATGTGAAGATTGAGTACCTCTGCCATGCCTTCTGCCTCCACCAATAGATCTCCAATTTGGTCCCTAATCAGCCCCAGCACTCCTCTGACAATCCCTTTACTGTTAATATTGTTATATATGTAAACCTGTATATACCTTGTGTGGCCACCAGAGAGCGCATCCCCTGGAGTCCCAAGGGATCCCAAAATCCCTTGGGAGCACTGGTACTTAATGAGGCCTCACAGGCTGGAGAGGCACTGTGGAGACCTGCAATAAAAGACTAAGGTCACACTTTACTTTGAGCTCACAGTGTTCAGTCTGACTCTTTCTCCACACGTAATAACTGGCGATGAGATACAGATAGCGAACCCAAAGATGCAGAGAACAGTGGGCATCTTGGAGAAATTCTTGGAGGGAGATGATTGGGAAACTTTTGTGGAGTGACTCGACCAATACTTCATGGCCAATGAGCTAGATGGGGAAGAGAGTGCTGTCAAATGAAGGGCGATCCTCCTCACCATCTGTGGGGCACTAACGTATGGCCTCATGAAGAATCTGCTCACTCCAGCGAAACCCACGGAGAAATCGTACGATGATTTGTGCACACTGGTCCGAGAGCATTTGAACCCGAAGGAAAGCGTTCTGATGGCGAGGTACCGGTTCTACACCTACAAAAGATCTGAAGGCCAGGAAGTGGCGAGTTATGTTGCTGAGCTAAGACGCCTTGCAGGATATTGCGAATTTGAAGGACATTTGGAGCACATGCTCAGAGACTTTTTCGTACTTGACATTGGCCACGAAACCATACTTCGCAAACTTTTGACTGTAGAGACCCCTACCTTGAGCAAGGCCATAGCGATAGCCCAGGCGTTCATTGCCACCAGTGACAATACGAAGCAAATCTCTCAGCACACAAGTGCTGCTACAAGTATTGTGAACAAAGTGATGTTGTTTTCAAATCGCAACATTAAGGACAGATCACACATGCCTGCAGCTGCACGTCCGCAGATGTCTCAGAGTCCACCATCAAGGGTGATGAATGCAAGGCCATTAACACCTTGTTGGCGCTGCGGGGCTGATCATCGTTTCCATTCATGCCGATTCAAAGGGTATGTTTGCAAGGGCTGTGGAACAATGGGACACCTCCAGTGTATGTGCAGGTGAGCTGCTAATCCTGTTAAACCTGCAAACCACCATTATGCAGAGGAGGACAGATCCACGGAGGATCACGACAAAGCAGTGCCTCGAGGAGGCAGAGGTACATGGGGTGCACACATTCACCACGAATTGTCCCCCGATAATGCTGAATGTTGAACTAAATGGACTCCCGGTGTCAATGGAACTGGACATGGACGTGAGCCAGTCCATCGTGGGCAAAAGACTTTCAGAAGATTGTGGTGCAACAAGGCCTCAAGGCTCGTCTTAACTCCAATTTGAACGAAACTAAGAACTTACACGACAGAACTGATTCCCGTAATCGGCAGTGCTACTGTAAAAGTCTCTATGATGGAGCAGTGCACAAGCTACCACTCTGGGTGGTACCGGGCGATGATCCCAAGCTGCTTGGCAGGAGCTGGCTGGGAAAGATACGCTGGAACTGGGACGACGTCCGAGCGCTATCGCCCGCTGATGACACTTCGTGTGCCCAGGTCTTAAACAAATTTCCTTCGCTGTTCAAACCAGGAATTGGGAAATTCCAAGGAGCAAAAGTGCAGATCCAGCTAATTCCAGGGGCGCGACCCATCCATCACAAGGTGAGAGCTGTTCCGTACATGATGAGAGAAAGGGTAGAGATCGAGCTAGACTGGCTGCAAGGAAAGGGCATCATTTCACCGATCGAGTTCAACAAGTGGGCCAACCCGATCGTTCCTGTCCTCAAGGGTGATGGCACCATCAGAATCTGTGGCGATTACAAAGTAACTAATAATTGTTTCCCCCTGCAGGACCAATACCCACAACCAAAGGCCAACGCCCTCTTTGCAATGCTGGTGAGAGGAAAGACATTCACGAAGCTGGATCTGACTTCAGCTAATGTGACGCAGGAACTGGAGGAATCATTGAAGGCCTTCATCTGCATCAACATGCACAAAGGTCTTTTTATTTATAACAGATCCCCTTTTGGAATTCGATCAGTGGCGACGATATTCCAGAGAAACATGGAAAGCTTACTGAAGTTGGTCCCGCACACCGTGGTCTTCCAGGATGGCATCTTGGTCACAGGTCGGACACAGTCGAGCATCTGCAGAACCAGGAGGAGGTACTTAGTCGACTCAACTGCGTGAGGCTCAGGTCAAAACGCTTGAAGTGCGTTTTCCTGGCACCTGAAGTGGAGTTCTTGGGAAGGAGGATTGCGGCGAACGGCATCAGGCCCACCAACGCGAAGACGGAGGCAGTCGAGAACGCACCGAGGCCACAGAACGTGACGGAGCTGCGGTCGTTTCTGGGACTCCTGAACTACTTTGGTAATTTCTTACCGGGTCTCAGCACACTGTTAGAACCACTGCATGTCTTACTATGAAAAGGGGATGAATGGGTTTGGGGCAAAAGCCAAGAAAATGCCTTTGTAAAAGCGAGAAAATTGTTATGCTCAAACAAATTGCTTGTGTTGTATGATCCATGTAAGCATTTGGTACTAGCATGTGATGTGTCGTCATATGGCGTCGGGTGTGTATTGCAACAAGCTAATGATTTCGGGAAACTGCAACTGATTGCTTATGCAACCAGGAGTCTGTCTAAGGTTGAGAGAGCCTACAGCATGATTGAGAAAGACGTGTTATCGTGTGTCTATGGGGTAGAGAAAATGCATCAATACCTGTTTGGGCTAAAATTCGAATTGGAAACTGACCATAAGCCACTTATATCCCTGTTTTCCGAGAGTAAAGGGATAAATACCAAAGCATCAGCCCGAATCCAGAGATGGGAGCTCACGTTGTCCGCATACAACTGCGCCATCTGTCACAGGCCAGGCACAGAAAACTGCGCTGATGCTATCAGTAGACTGCCATTGCCCACCACGGGGGTGGAAATGGCGCAGCCCGCAGATTTAGTCATGGTTATGGAAGCAGTTGAGAGTGAGCAATCACCTGTCACTGCCCGGCAGATCAAAACCTGGATGAGCCAGGACCCCTTATTGTCTCGAGTCAAAAACTGTGTGCTTCACGGGAGCTGGTCCAGTGTCCCAGTGGAAATGCAGGAAGAGATAAAGCCGTTCCAGTGGCGCAAAGATGAAATGTCTACACAGGCAGACTGCCTTCTGTGGGGCAATCGTGTAGTGGTTCCCAAGAAGGGCAGAGACACCTTCATCAATGACCTCCACAGTACCCACCCAGGCATCGTAATGATGAAAGCGATAGCCAGATCCCACGTGTGGTGGCCCGGTATCGATGCGGACTTAGAGTCTTGCATTCACAGATGTAATACATGCTTGCAGTTAAGCAATGCACCCAGGAGGGCGCCGCTAAGCTTATGGTCGAGGGTACACGTCGACTATGCAGGCCCGTTCTTGGGTAAAATGTTTCTTGTGGTTTTAGATGCATACTCCAAGTATGTGAGATAATGTCGGTTAGCACGTCCGCTGCCACTACTGAAAGCCTGCGGGCCATGTTTGCCACACACAGCCTAACCGATGTCCTGGTGAGCGACAACGGGCCATGTTTTACCAGTGCTGAGTTCAAAGAATTCATGACCCGTAATGGGATCAAACATGTCACATCTGCCCCGTTTAAACCAGCGTCCAATGGTCAGGCAGAGAGAGCAGTGCAAACCATCAAGCAAGTCTTGAAGAGGGTAACGAAGGCTCACTGCAGACTCGCCTATCCCGAGTCCTGCTTAGCTACTGCACGAGACCCCACTCACTCACTGGGATCCCACCTGCTGAACTGCTCATGAAAAGAGCACTTTAGACAAGGCTCTTGTTAGTTCACCCTGATCTACATGAACAGGTAGAGAGCAGACGGCTTCAACAAACTACATACCATGATAGCGCAAATGTGTCACACGAGATTGAAATCAATGATCCTGTTTTTGTATTAAATTATGGACAAGGTCCCAAGTGGCTTCCTGGCACTGTCGTGGCCAAAGAAGGGAGCAGGGTGTTTCAGGTCAAACTTTCAAATGGACTCATTCACCGGAAACACTTGGACCAAATCAAACTCAGATTCACGGATCCTGATCAACCCACCTTGGACCTTACCTTCTTTGATCCCCCAACATACACACCAGTGGCAACCGACACCACGGTTGACCACGAAGCAGAACCCATCATCCACAGCAGCCCAGCAGGACCCAACACACCAGGCAGCCCAGCAAGGCCAGCTGCACTGCAGCCTAGCGAGGACCCAACAAATGATCCAACAATACCAGCTTTCACACCGAGATGATCAACCAGGGCAAGAAGGGCCTCAGATCGAATCACATTGTAAATACAGGCAACTTGCGATTATCCGCACATGGATCCAACGGGAAACCGTTGTAACGGGATTTAAAATTTCGGACCAGGAAGGCATCCAGCCAATGCGTTTGGAGTCCTTTCGACCCGGAAAGTCATCGGGCCAGTGCATTCGGAGTCCTTTCAGCCCGGGAAGGCATTGGGTTTTAACTTTATAATGTTAATCGCTCTAACGGAGAAATCATTTACCCGGCCTAGCTTAATCCTCGAGTGACCCGGATAATCGAGAGTTGTCTGTAGTTGCACTATTGACTTTGTGGGGGAGTGTTGTTACATATGTAAACTTGTATTTACTCTGTACAGCCACTAGAGGGCTCGTCCCCTGGAGTCCCAAGGGATTCCACAATCCCTTGGGACCGCAGGTATTTAAGGAGGCCTCACAGGTTGGAGAGGCGCTCTGGAGACCCGCAATAAAAGACTAAGGTCACACTTTACTTTGAGCGCACAGTGTTCAGTCTGACTCTTTCTCCATACATAACACATACACTACAAATATGGCTCTAGAAGTCCTTTGGATTTGTTTTATGTTAGCCACCAATCTATTCTCGTACTGTCTCTTTGCCCCTCTTATTTCCTTTTTCGCTTCTCTATACTTTTTATATTCTGCCTTATTCTTCACTTGTATTATCAAGCTGGCATATGTCATACCTCCTCTACCCTAACTCTGCAAATTTCTCCATCCCAACGTGGATGTTCACTTATCTTCCAACTCTGGAGCCTTGGCATCACTCCTCTCTTCTCTGTCTTTTTTAACAGAGCGGTGGCAGACATTTAAGGGGTTATTTCATAACTCGCAACAAAAATATATCTCAATGAGAAGGAAAGACTATAAGAGAAGGGAGAACCAGCCGTGGCTAACGAAGGAAATAAGGGAGGGTATCAAATTGAAAACAAAGGCATAAAATGTGGCCAAGTCGAGTGGGAGGCCGGCGGATTGGGGAATTTTTAAAAGCCAGCAGAAAACGACTAAAAAACTGATCGAGAGCGGCAAAATAGATTATGAAATTAAACTAGCATGAAATATAAAAACAGATAATAAGAGTTTCTACAAATACATAAAAAGGAAAAGAGTGGCTGAAGTAAATGTTGGTCCCCTGGAGGATGAGACTGTGGAATTAATAATGGAGAACAGGGAAATAACAGAGATGTTGAACAAATATTTTGTATCGGTCTTCACGGTAGAAGACACTAAAAACATCCCACTAGTGGATAATCAAGAGGCTATAGGTAGGGAGGAACTTAATACAATCACTATCACTGATGAAGTAGTACTTGGTAAAATAATGGGACTAAAGGCGGACAAGTCCCTAGACCTGATGCCTTACATCTTAGGGTCTTAAGAGAAGTGGCTGCAGAGATATTGGATGTATTGGTTGTAATCTACCAAAATTCCCTGGATTCTGGGGTGGTCCCAGCAGATTGGAAAACCGCAAATGTAACGCCCCTATTTAAAAAAAGGAGGCAGACAACAAGCAGGAAACTATAGACCAGTTAGCCTAACATCTGTCGTTGGGAAAATTATTAAGGAAGCAGTAGCGGGACATTTGGAAAAGCATGATTCAATCAAGCTGAGTCAGCATGGTTTTATGAAAGGGAAATCATGTTTGACAAATTTTCTGGAGTTCTTTGAGGATGTAACGAGCAGAGTGGATAAGGGGGAACCAGTGGATGTGGTGTATTTGGATTTCCAGAAGACATTTGATAAGATGGCACATAAGAGGTTACTGCACAAGATAAAAGCTCACGCGGTTGGGGGTAATAGATTAGCATG
Organism: Pristiophorus japonicus; assembly: GCF_044704955.1. NCBI lineage: Eukaryota > Metazoa > Chordata > Chondrichthyes > Pristiophoridae > Pristiophorus > Pristiophorus japonicus. Next base: position 171,436,177 of record NC_091983.1, read on the forward strand.
GATAGAGGATTGGCTAACTAACAGAAATCAGAGAGTAGGGATAAATGGGTCATTTTCCGGTTGGCAAACTGTGACTAGTGGGGTGCCGCAGGGATCGGTGCTGGGTCCTCAACTATTTACAATCTATATTAATGACTTGGATGAAGGGACCGATTGTAATGTAGCCAAGTTTACTGATGATGCAAAGATGGGTGGCAAAGCAAATTGTGAGGAGGGCACAACAAATCTGAAAAGGGATATAGACAGGCTAAGTGAGTGGGCAAAAATTTGGCAGATGGAGTATAATGTGGGAAAATGTGAGGTTATCCACTTTGGCAGAAAAAATAGAAAAGCAAATTTTAAATCTCTGTCATGGGTAATATGCTCAACTAAGCAATAAAACATCTGAAAAAAGACCTAGTTGTCACACAGCTAACTCATTCGTGTACTGAATCAGTTTGGCAGCTACCTCAGTCAATCAGCTATATCAAGGAATGTTGTCAGGTTCTTCCTTTACTTGTTTCCCCTTCAAAGGCTGTAGTAGAGCCTAGAGTTGGTGTCATGCATAGAGAAGGTAGATTCATAGAATTATAGAATGGTTACAAGCACGGAAGAAGGCAATTCGGCCTGTCGCGCCCGTGCCGGCTCTCTGCAAGAGCACCTCAGCTAGTCCCACTTCACCATCCTTTACCTGTAGCCCTGCACATTTTTTTTTTCAGGTACTTATCCAACTCTCATTTGAAAGCAGTGATTGAGTCAGCCTCCACCACTCTTTCAGGCACTGCTTTCCAGATTCTAACGACTCGCTGTGTAAAAAAGTTTTTTCTTATGTTGCCTTTTGTTCTTTTGCCAATCACCTTAAATCTGTGTCCTCTGGTTCTCGACCCTTCTGCCAATGGGAACAGTTTCTCTCTATCTATTCTGTCCCGATCCCTCATGATTTTGAACACCTCTATTAAATCTCCTCTCGGTCTTCTCTGCTCTAAGGAGAACAACCCCAGCTTCTCCAGTCTATCTACGAATCTGAAGTCCATCATCTCTGGAATCATTCTCGTAAATCTTTTCTGCACCCTCTCTAAGTGCAGTGCCCAGAATTTGACACAATACTCCAGTTGAGGCTGAACCAGTGTTTTATACAGGTGCATCGTAATTTCCACGCTTTTGTACTCTATACCTCTAATCATGAAGCCCATGGTCCCGTAAGCTTTTTTAACCATTTTCTCAACCTGCCCTGCCACCTTCAACAATTTGTGCACATATACACCAAGGTCTCTCTGTTCATGCATCCCCTTTAAGATTGTACCCTATAGTTTATATTTCCTCTCCTCACTCTTTCTGCCAAAATGTATCAAACAAGAAATAAGGGATGTGTGCAATAAATGTACAGCAGTTATCATGGGCGACTTTAACTTACATATTGATTGGGCTAACCAAACTGGTAGCAATGCGGTGGAGGAGGATTTCCTGGAGTGTATTAGGGATGGTTTTTGAGACCAATATGTCGAGGAACCAACTAGAGAGCTGGCCATCCTAGACTGGGTGATGTGTAATGAGAAGGGACTAATTAGCAATCTTGTTGTGCGATGCCCCTTGGGGAAGAGTGACCATAATATGGTAGAATTCCTTATTAAGATGGTGAGTGACACAGTTAATTCGGAAACTAGGGTCCTGAACTTAAGGAAAGGTAACTTTGACAGTATGAGGTGTGAATTGGCTAGAATAGACTGGCAAAGGATACTTAAAGGGTTGACAGTGGATAAGCAATGGCAAACATTTAAAGATCACATGGATGAACATCAGCAATTGTACATCCCTGTCTGGAGTAAAAATAAAACGGGGAAGGTGGCTCAACCGTGGCTAACGAGGGAAATTAAGGATAGTGTTAAAACTAAGAAAGAGGCATATAAATTGGCTCGAAAAAGTAACAAACCTGAGGACTGGGAGAAATTTAGAATTCAACAGAGGAGGACTAAGTGTTTAATTAAGAGGGGGAAAATAGAGTACGAGAGAAAGCAGGCAGGGAGCATAAAAACTGACTGCAAAAGCTTCCATAAATATGTGAACACAAATGTAGGTCCCTTGCAGTCGGATTCAGGTGAATTTATAATCGGAACAAAGAAATGGCAGACCAATTGAACAATTACTTTGGTTCTGTCTTCACGAAGGAAGACACAAATAACCTTCCGGATGTACTAGGGGACAGAGGGTCTAGTGAGAAGGAGGAACTGAAGGATATCCTTATTAGGCAGGAAATTGTGTTCGGGAAATTGATGGGATTGAAGGCTGATAAATCCCCGGGGCCTGATAGTCTGCATCCCAGAGTACTTAAGGAAGTCATCCTAGAAATAGTGGATGCATTGGTGATCATTTTTCAACAGTCTATCGACTCTGGATTAGTTCCTATGGACTGGAGGGTAGCTAATGTAACACCACTTTTTAAAAAAGGAGGGAAAGAGAAAATGGATAATTATAGATCTGTTAGCCTGACATCAGTAGTGGGGAAAATTTTGAAATCAATCATTAAGGATGAAATAGCAACGCATTTGGGAAGCAGTGACAGGATCGGTCCAAGTCAGCATGGATTTATGAAAAGGAAATCATGTTTGACGAATCTTCTGGAATTTTTTGAGGATGTAGCTAGCAGAGTGGACAAGGAGAACCAGTGGATGTGGTGTACTTGGACTTTCAAAAGGCTTTTGACAAGGTCCCACACAAGAGATTGGTGTGCAAAGGCAAAGCGCATGGTATTGGGGGTAATGTACTGATGTGGATAGAGAACTGGTTGGCAGACAGGAAGCAGAGAGTCGGGATAAACGGGTCCTTTTCAGAATGGCAGGCAGTGACTAGTGGAGTGCCGCAGGGCTCAGTGCTGGGACCCAGCTCTTTACAATATACATTAACGATTTGGATGAAGGAATTGAGTGTAATATCTCCAAGGTTGCGGATGACACTAAACTGGGCGGTGGTGTGAGCTGTGAGGGGGATGCTAAGAGGCTGCAGGGTGACTTGGATAGGTTAGGTGAGTGGGCAAATGCATGGCAGATGCAGTATAATGTGGATAAATGTGAGGTTATCCATTTTGGGGGCAAAAACATGAAGGCAGAATATTATCTGAATGGCGGCAGATTAGGAAAAGAGGAGGTCCAACGAGACCTGGGTGTTATGGTTCATCAGTCATTGAAGGTTGGACATGCAGGTAGAACTGGTGGCGAAGAAGGCAAATGGTATGTTGGCCATCATAGCTAGGAGATTTGAGTATAGGAGCAGGGAGGTCTTACTGCAGTTGTACAGGGCCTTAGTGAGGTCTCACCGGGAATATTATTTTCAGTTTTGGTCTCCTAATCTGAGGAAGGACGTTCTTGCTATTGAGGGAGTGCAGTGAAGGTTCACCAGACTAATTCCAGGGATGGCTGGAGCGTCATATGAGAAGAGACTGAATCAACTGGGCCTTTATTCACTGGAGTTTAGAAGGATGAGAGGGGATCTCATCGAAACGTATAAGATTCTGTCGGGACTGGACAGGTTAGATGCGGGAAGAATGTTTCCGATGTTGGGGAAGTCCATAATCAGGGGGCATAGTCTTAGGATAAGGGGTAGGCCATTTAGGACAGAGGTGAGGAGAAACCTCTTCACTCAAAGAGTTATTAACCTGTGGAATTCCCTGCCGCAGAGAGTTGTTGATGCCAGTTCATTGGATATATTCAAGAGGGAGTTAGATATGGCCCTTACGGCTAAGGGGATCAAGGGGTATGGAGAGAAAGCAGCAAAGGGATACTGAGGGAATGATCAGCCATGATCTTATTGAATGCTGGTGCAGGCTCGAAGGGCCGAATGGCCTACACCTGCATCGATTTTCTATGTTTCTATTTCAATTTTTCTTCGCTAAATTTCATCTGCCATGTGTCCACCCATTCCACCATCCTGTCTGTGTCCTCTAGAAGTCTATCACTATCCTCCTCACTGTTCACTATACTTTCAAGTTTTGTGTCATCTGCTAATTTTGAAATTGTGCCTTGTACACCCACATCCAAATCATTAATATATATCAAGAAAAGCAGTGGTGCTAGTACGGACCCCTGGGGGACACCACTGTATACCTTCCTCCAGTTTGAAAAAGAACCGTTCACCATTACTCTCTGTTTCCTGTCACTTAGCCAATTCCGGATCCATGCTGCCACTGTCCCTTTTATTCTATGGGCTTCAACTTTTCTGGCAAGCCTATTATGTGGCCATTTGTCGAACGCCTTTTGGAAATCCATGTACACCACGTCAACCGCATTGCCCTCATCAATTCTCTTTGTTACCTCATCATCAAGCTCAAGCAAGTTCGTTAAACATGATTTGTCTTCAACAAATCTGTGCTGGCTTTCATTAATTAATCCACACTTGCCCAAGTGACTGTTAATTTTGTCCCTGATTATTATTTCTAAAAGCTTCCCCGCTACCCATGTTAAACTGACCGGCCTAGAGTTGCTGGGTTTATCTTTACACCCTTTTTTGAACAAGGTGTTAACATTTGCAATTCTCCATTCCTCTGGCACCACCCTTGTTTTTAAGGAGGATTGGAAGTTTATGGCCAGTACTTCCACGATTTCTTCCTTCACTTCCCTCAGCATCCTAGGATGCATCCCATCTTATCTACTTTAAGTACTACCTTTCTAGTACCTCCTTTTTATCAATTCTTATCCCATCCAGTATATCCACTACCGCCTCCTTTCTTCTTTACTATACTAGAACCAATGTCCTAGGGGGAGTGTTTTCTAGTGCTGTTGGGGAGGATTTAAACTAATATGGCAGGGGGATGGGAACCAATGCAGGGAGACAGAGGGAAACAAAAAGGAGGCAAAAGCAAAAGACAGAAAGGAGATGAGGAAAAGTGGAGGGCAGAGAAACCCAAGGCAAAGAACAAAAAGGGCCACTGTACAGCAAAATTCTAAAAGGACAAAGGGTGTTAAAAAAACAAGCCTGAAGGCTTTGTGTCTTAATGCAAGGAGTATCCGCAATAAGGTGGATGAATTAACTGTGCAAATAGATGTTAACAAATATGATGTGATTGGGATTACGGAGACGTGGCTCCAGGATGATCAAGGCTGGGAACTCAACATCCAGGGGTATTCAACATTCAGGAAGGATAGAATAAAAGGAAAAGGAGGTGGGGTAGCATTGCTGGTTAAAGAGGAGATTAATGCAATAGTTAGGAAGGACATTAGCTTGGATGATGTGGAATCTATATGGGTAGAGCTGCAGAACACCAAAGGGCAAAAAACATTAGTAGGAGTTGTGTACAGACCTCCAAACAGTAGTAGGGATGTTGGGGAGGGCATCAAACAGGAAATTAGGAGTGCATGCAATAAAGGTGTAGCAGTTATAATGGGTGACTTTAATATGCACATAGATTGGGCTAGCCAAACTGGAAGCAATACGGTGGAGGAGGATTTCCTGGAGTGCATAAGGGATGGTTTTCTAGACCAATATGTCGAGGAACCAACTAGGGGGGAGGCCATCTTAGACTGGGTGTTGTGTAATGAGAGAGGATTAATTAGCAATCTCATTGTGCGAGGCCCCTTGGGGAAGAGTGACCATAATATGGTGGAATTCTGCATTAGGATGGAGAATGAAACAGTTAATTCAGAGACCATGGTCCAGAACTTAAAGAAGGGTAACTTTGAAGGTATGAGGCGTGAATTGGCTAGGATAGATTGGCGAATGATACTTAGGGGGTTGACTGTGGATGGGCAATGGCAGACATTTAGAGACCGCATGGATGAATTACAACAATTGTACATTCCTGTCTGGCGTAAAAATAAAAAAGGGAAGGTGGCTCAACCGTGGCTATCTGGGGAAATCAGGGATAGTATTAAAGACAAGGAAGTGGCATACAAATTGGCCAGAAATAGCAGCGAACCCGGGGACTGGGAGAAATTTAGAACTCAGCAGAGGAGGACAAAGGGTTTGATTAGGGCAGGGAAAATGGAGTACGAGAAGAAGCTTGCAGGGAACATTAAGGCGGATTGCAAAAGTTTCTATAGGTATGTAAAGAGAAAAAGGTTAGTAAAGACAAACGTAGGTCCCCTGCAGTCAGAATCAGGGGAAGTCATAACGGGGAACAAAGAAATGGCGGACCAATTGAACAAGTACTTTGGTTCGGTATTCACTAAGGAGGACATAAACAACCTTCCGGATATAAAAGGGGTCAGAGGGTCTAGTAAGGAGGGGGAACTGAGGGAAATCTTTATTAGTCAGGAAATTGTGTTGGGGAAATTGATGGAATTGAAGGCCGATAAATCCCCAGGGCCTGATGGACTGCATCCCAGAGTACTTAAGGAGGTGGCCTTGGAAATAGTGGATGCATTGACAGTCATTTTCCAACATTCCATTGACTCTGGATCAGTTCCTATCGAGTGGAGGGTAGCCAATGTAACCCCACTTTTTAAAAAAGGAGGGAGAGAGAAAACAGGGAATTATCGACCGGTCAACCTGACCTCAGTAGTGGGTAAAATGATGGAATCAATTATTAAGGATGTCATAGCAGCGCATTTGGAAAATGGTGACATGATAGGTCCAAGTCAGCATGGATTTGTGAAAGGGATATCATGCTTGACAAATCTTCTGGAATTTTTTGAGGATATTTCCAGTAAAGTGGACAAAGGAGAACCAGTTGATGTGATATATTTGGACTTTCAGAAGGCTTTCGACAAGGTCCCACACAAGCGATTAATGTGCAAAGTTAAAGCACATGGGATTGGGGGTAGTGTGCTGACGTGGATTGAGAACTGGTTGTCAGACAGGAAGCAAAGAGTAGGAGTAAACGGGTACTTTTCAGAATGGCAGGCAGTGACTAGTGGGGTGCCGCAAAGTTCTGTGCTGGGGACCCAGCTGTTTACATTGTACATTAATGATTTAGACGAGGGGATTAAATGTAGTATCTCCAAATTTGCGGATGACACTAAGTTGGGTGGCAGTGTGAGCTGCGAGGAGGATGCTATTAGGCTGCAGAGTGACTTGGATAGGTTAGGTGAGTGGGCAAATGCATGGCAGATGAAGTATAATGTGGATAAATGTGAGGTTATCCACTTTAGTGGTAAAAACAGAGAGACAGACTATTATTTGAATGGTGACAGATTAGGAAAAAAGAAGGTGCAACGAGACCTGGGTGTCATGGTACATCAGTCATTGAAGGTTGGCATGCAGGTACAGCAGGCGGTTAAGAAAGCAAATGGCATGTTGGCCTTCATAGCGAGGGGATTTGAGTACAGGGGCAGGGAGGTGTTGCTACAGTTGTACAGGGCCTTGGTGAGGCCACACCTGGAGTATTGTGTACAGTTTTGGTCTCCTAACTTGAGGAAGGACATTCTTGCTATTGAGGGAGTGCAGCGAAGATTCACCAGACTGATTCCCGGGATGGTGGGACTGACCTATCAAGAAAGACTGGATCATCTGGGCTTGTATTCACTGGAGTTCAGAAGAATGAGAGGGGACCTCATGGAAATGTTTAAAATTCTGACGGGTTTAGACAGGTTAGATGCAGGAAGAATGTTCCCAATGTTGGGGAAGTCCAGAACCAGGAGTCACAGTCTGAGGATAAGGGGTAAGCCATTTAGGACCGAGATGAGGAGAAACTTCTTCACCCAGAGAGTGGTGAACCTGTGGAATTCTCTACCACAGAAAGTAGTTGAGGCCAATTCACTAAATATATTCAAAAGGGAGTTAGATGAAGTCCTTACTACTCGGGGGATCAAGGGTTATGGCGAGAAAGCAGGAATGGGGTACTGAAGTTTCATGTTCAGCCATGAACTCATTGAATAGCGATACAGGCTAGAAGGGCTGAATGGCCTGCTCCTGCACCTATTTTCTATGTTTCTATGTTTCTATTATTTACTATGTCTAAGGCAGCATTTTCTTCCTTGGTGAAGACAGAAGCAAAGTGCTCATTTAGCACCTCAGCCATACCATTTTCCTCCATGTGTAGCTCTCCTTTTTGGTCCCTAATCGCCCCCAGCCCTCTTCTTACTACCCATTTACTATTTATTTTCCAAAGAAGACTTTTTGATGACCTTTTATGTTAGCTGCCATTCTATTCTCATAACCTCGCTTTGCCCCACTTATTTTCTTTTTCACTTTTCCTCTGAACTTTCTATATTCAGGCTGATTCTCAGATGTATTCTCGACCTGACATCTGTCATATGTGCTCTTTTTCTGCTTCATCTTATTCTATCTCTTTCAGCATCCAAGGAGCTCTGACTGTAGTTGCCCTACCTTTCCCCCTAGTAGGAATGTACCTCGACTGTACCCAAACTATTTCCTCTTTAAAGGTCGCCCATTGTTCCACTACAGTTTTGCCTGCCAATCTTTGATTCCAATTTACCCGGGCCAGATCCGTTCTTATCTCACTGAAATTTGCCTTCCTCCAATTAAGTATTTTTGTTCCTTATCCTTTTCCATAGCTAATCTAAACCTTGTGATACTATGACCACTGTTCCTTAAATGTTCCCTTACTGACGCTTGCTCCACTTGACCTTACTCATTTCTCAGAACCAGATCCAGCACTTCTTCCTTCTGGAAACATACTGATCAAGAAAGTTCTCCTGAACACACTTCAGAAATTCTTCCTCCTCCCTGCCCTTTACACTATTATTATCCTAGTCTATGTTAGGATAGTGGAAGGTGGTATCAGTGGATTTCATACCCTGACTGAAAGTTGGTGACTTGGGAACAGTTGAAGGTAATGGTAGGATAACATGTACCACATGACCACACCGTTCATTTGTCATTAATGCACAGAAAATACTTGTCACAAAATAGCCGCATTAGTTTGCTTTCTCTAAAGTGCTTCAATGGAATTAACGTTATTGCAAAGGGATGTGAAGTGCTGAGACAGTGAGACAGCATCTGTTCCATTAGAACAGCCAGGAGCTATTTTCGTCACTGTTGGAGCACTGATGATGACTGTAAAATTCACCCTGTGTATCTCATGCTTTGACTCTGCACAGATTTCATATTTAAACTGAGCACCCACAGGCAGCAGGCATGGTTTATCAATGAATATGCAGCAGTTAAATAGTCAGATGCGTTATGTTTAAACTGTCATATTTAATTTCATATTAATTCTGTCTTTAGTATGTTATTTTTGCTTCCCTCTTAGACTTTATAACCCCGAATGTCTGATTCAAAACATTGTGGTGACTAACCAAACATAAAACTGTCTATTTTTAATTAAAAGATCTATCAACCATGAAATAAAAAAAAAGTTTATAAAATTAACATAATTTTATTAGAACATTTTTCAGGGGGCAACATCTGTAGGAGTTTATACAGTTTTAAAGTTGGTGCCTGTACCATTAAGTATCAGTGCTGATTTAGGTGGCAGAACAGAGGAATTGGGAATTGGAGAGGGATATCATCAAAAAATACTGAAACAATTAGCAGGTCTGTCAATATCTGTTTAGAGAATAAAACAGTTTGTGAGGCAAATGGGTATGTTTTTTTCTCTAGGGACTACAAGGCTGTTTAGGTTTAAGCCAGGCAGGGGCTTTACTGTGGAGTAGTAATCCTGGGTGATCAGTCACGCAATCACTCACTCTCCATCAGCAGACATCCTTGACCCAGAGAGGCTCGGGTGTCAACACCACTGCTCTATACGTGACCTGAAATGGGAAAATGCCATTTTCTCAGTGGTAAAACATCCCTCATGCTGATCGGCATAAATATTCTCTATATTTTATAATAAAAGGAATAAAAAATATATAAATGCCCATATGCAATCCAGTGGCAACAATCATAACTATTCTTTTTGAAGGGTCCATTAGAATTCTTGAGTCCATTCTTCACTCAGAGGGTTATGCATCTTTGGAATTCTCTGCCTGAAAGTGCTGTGGATGCTCAGTCATTGAGTATATTCAAAGTTGAGATAGATATATTTTTGGACTCCAGAGGAATTAAGGGATATGGGGATAGTGCAGGAAAGTAGAGTTGAGATCAGAGATCAGCTATGATCTTATTGGGAGGAGGCTCAAGGGGCCGTATGACCTACTTCTGCTCCTAATTCTTAGGTTCTTATGTGATATATTGTTTGCCCTATGGTGAAGCCCCAGATTAAGAAAGGGAAGATAGACTATGAAAATAAACTAGCACGAAATATAAAACAGATAGCAAGAGTTTCTATAGGTATATAAAAATGAAAAGAGTGGCTAAAGTAAATGTTGGTCCCTTAGAGGATGGGACCGGGGTATTCGTATTGAGGAACATGGAGATGGCAGAAACTCTGAACAAATCTTTTGTATCAGTCTTTACGGTAGAGGACACAAACAATATCCCAACAGAGGATATTATGGGGGGGAGGAACTTAACACAATCACAATCACTAAAGAGGTGGTACTCAGTAAGATAATAGGACTAAAGGCAGATAAATCTCCTGGACCTGATAGCTTGCATCCTAGGGTCTTAAGAGAAGTAGCGGCAGGGATAGTGGATGCATTGGTTGTAATTTACCAAAATTTCCTGGATTCTGCGGAGGTCTCAGCAAATTGGAGATGAGGGGTGTTACGCTCATAATAAAGTGATGCAACTGAGTACTGTAGACCTAAGGAAGTGTGACCTTAGCTCCTTTAGTTAAACTTCAGAGTGTTGGTACAGCATGGGAGGCCTGCTTATATACAGTGCTCCAAAGGGATGCTGGGAGCCCTTGGGACTCCAACAGGTAGGCCCTCTGGTGGTGGTATGATACAGGTTGCCTAGGGTTACATACATAACATCACTCCCTCCCAAAGTCAATGGTACACTTATTTACAGGGTGAGACGATCTGGGGCTTTTTGCTCCCTTGATGATCGTCTCGGTACGAATGCAGGTGTGGGTGAGTTGGTTGGTTCTTCATTGGACCGCTGGGCAACTGGCCTTGCCGGACTGCTGGCGATGATGAGTTCAACTTCGTGGTCAACGTGATGTCAGTTGCCACTTGTGTATGTGTTGGAGGGTTGAAGTTGGTGGTGTCCTCTTCGGGTTGCTCGTGGCTTTTTGTGAATCGCAATTTGGTTTGGTCCAAATGCTTTCTGCACGTTAGTCCATTGGCCAGTTTGACCTGAAACACCCTACGCCCTTCTTTGGCTATAACAGTGCCAGCAAGCCATTTGGGACCATGTCCATAGTTGATTACAAATACAGGGTCATAGACTTCAATATCGCGTGACAAATTTGCGCGATCATGGTACATGCTTTGTTGATGCCGCCTGCCCTCAATGTAATCATGGAGATCAGGGTGGACAAGGGAGAGCCTTGTTTTGAGCGCCCTTTTCATGAGCAGCTCGGCAGAGGGAACCCCGGTGAGCGAGTGGGGTCTGGTGCGGTAGCTGAGCAGGACTTGGGACAGGCGGGTCTGCAGGGAGCCTTCTGACACATGTTTCAAGCTTTGCTCGAAGGTTTGGACTGCCCGTTCTGCCTGGCCGTTGGATGCGGGCTTGAACAGGGCAGGTGTGACGTGCTTGATCCCAATGCGGGTCATGAATTCCTTGAATTCAGCACTGGTAAAGCACGGCCCATTGTCGCTGACAAGGACATCAGGCAGGCCGTGAGTGGCAAACATGGCACATAGGCTTTCGATGGTGGCGGTGGACGTGCTTACAGACATTATAACATATTCAATCCATTTTGAATAAGCATCCACAACAACCGAAAACATTTTGCCTAGAAATGGGCCCGCAAAGTCAACGTGGATCCTAGACCACGGTTTGGAGGGCCATGACCACAAACTTAGCGGTGCCTCTCTGGATGCATGGTCAGTTGAGAGCAAGTGTTGCATTGGCGCACACAAGACTCCAAATCTGAGTCGATGCTGGGCCACCCACATGGGATCTGGCTATAGCTTTCATCATTACTATGCCTGGGTGGGTACTGTGTAGTTCGCGTATAAATGTTTCCCTGCCTTTTTTAGGCAAAATCAAGCGATTGCCCCACAAAAGACAGTCCGCCTGGATGGACATTTCATCTTTGCGCCACTGGAATGGCTTGATCTCTTCATGCATCTCCGCTGGGACGCTGGACCAGCTCCCATGGAGGACACCGCTTTTTTACCAGGGACAGTAAAGGATCCTGGCTGATCCAGGTTCTGATTTGGCAGGCCGTAACGGGTGACTTTTCGTTTTCGAATGCATCCATCACCAAGGGCAAGTCTGCAGGCTGTGCCATTTCCACCCCAGTGGTGTGCAATGGTAGCCAACTTGGAGCATCAGCGTTGTTTTCTGTGCCTGGTCTGTGGCGGATTACATAGTTGTATGCAGACAGTGTGAGCGCCCATCTTTGGGTGCAGGCAGAGGCATTGGTGTTAATCCCTTTGCTCTCTGAGAATAGTGATATGAGCGGCTTATGGTCAGTTTCTAGCTCAAACTTGAGACCAAACAGATACTCGTGCATTTTTTTCACCCCGTAAACGCATGCCAGAGCTTCTTTTTCAATCATGCTGTAAGCCCTTTCGGCCATGGACAAACTCCTGGATGCATAGGCGACCAGTTGCAATATTCCTGATTCGTTAGCTTGTTGTAACACACACCCGACCCCGTATGATGACGCATCGCAAGCTAGCACTAATCGTTTACATGGGTTATACAGAACAAACAATTTGTTGGAACATAACAGATTTCTGGCTTTCTCAAAAGCAGCCTCTTGTGATTTCCCCCATACTCAGTCGTCTCCCTTCTGTAGTAGCACATGTAGAGGTTCTAGCAAGGTGCTTAACCCGGGTAGGAAATTACCGAAATAGTTGAGGAGTCCCAGGAACGACCGCAGCTCCATCACGTTCTGTGTACTCGGCGCATTCTTGATGGCCTCCGTCCTGGCGTCGGTGGGTCTGATGCTATCTGCCGCAATTCTTCTCTTTAAGAACTCTACCTCTGGCGCCAGGAAAACACACTTCGAGCATTTCAACCTGAGTCCCACGCAATTTAGCTGATTTAGAACCTCTTCCAGGTTCTGCAAGTGTTCGATTGTGACCCAACCTGTTACCAGTATGTCGTCCTGGAAAACCACGGTGCACGGAACCGACTTTAGCAGGCTTTCTATGTTCCGTTGGAAAATTGCTGCAGCCGATCAAGTCCCAAACGGGCATCTATTGTAGATGAACAGACCTTTGTGTGTGTTGATGCAGGTGAGACCTTTCGAAGATTCCTCCAGCTCCAGCTTCAGGCCGAGGCCAGGCGTCTTTCATCCTGCCAGGGTCGCAAATAGGTCGTCTGCCTTGGGTAGCAGGTACTGGTCCTGTAGCGAGAAATGATTAATCGTTACTTTATAGTCCCCACAAATTCTGACCATGCCGTCACCTTTGAGAACCGGAACAATCGGACTGGCCCACTCGTTGAACTCCACCGGCACGATGATGCTTTCCCGCTGCAACCTGTCCAGCTCAATTTCCACTTTCTCTTGCATCATATGTGACACCGCCCGTGCCTTGTGGTGGATGGGCCGTGTACTGGGAACCAAGTGGATTTGTACCTTCGCCCCGAGAAACTTCCAATGCCTGTCTCAAACAATGATGGGAACTTGCTCAGAACCTGGGCACATGAGGCGTCATCGCCGGACGAGAGCGCTCGGATGTCGTTCCAGTTCCAGCGGATTTTTCCCAGCCAGCTTCTGCCGAACAGTGTTGGGCCATCTCCTGGTACAATCCATAGTGGGAGTTCGTGCATTGCTCCATCATAGGAGACTTTTACTTCTGCGCTGCCAATAACAGGATCAGCTCTTTGGTGTAAGTTCTTAGTTCGGTATGAATGGGGCTAAGCTTTGCCTGTGTACCTTGTTGCACCACAGCCTGTTGAAGGCCTTTTTACTCATGATAGACTGACTCGCACCCGTTTCCAGTTCCATGGATACTGGAATTCCGTTCAGTTCAACTTTTAACATGATCGGTGGACATTTTGTGGTGAAGTTGTGTACCCCGTACACTTCTGCCTCCTTGGTTCGAGTCTCTAGTTCAGCCTGATCCACCATGGATCGATCTTCCTCTGCAACGTGGTGATTTGCAGGGTTTGAAGCTCGTCTGCACATTCGCTGGAGGCGTCCCATTGATCCCCAGCCTTTGCATGCATAGTGTTTGAAGCAGCATTGATGGACTTGATGATCACCTCCACAGCGCCAACAAGGTGTTAACTGCCTCGCATTAACGACTGATGGCGGGCTCTGGGACATCTGAGGTCGTGCAACTGCCGGCGTGTACGTTCTCCCATATGCATTCCTGCCTGAAAATGACGTTACTTTGTGTACAGTACTAGCCGAAACCTCTTTATGCTGCCAAATTTGTTTGGTGTTATCGCTGGTGGACATAAATGCCTGGGCTATCGTTATGGCTTTGCTCAGATTCGGTGTTTCAACAGTCAATAGTTTGCGAAGTCTAACCTCATGGCCTTGAGCATTTGCTCAAGGAATCCATCGAATTCGCAATGTCCTGCAAGGCGCCTTAGTTCGCGACGTAGCTCGCCACTTCCTGGCCTTCAAACCGTTGACACGTGTAGAATCGATACCTTACCATCAAAACGCTTTCCTTCGGATTTAGGTGCTCCCGGACCAGTGTACACAGTTCTTCATAGGATTTGGTTGTTGGTTTCATCGAGTTAGAAGATTCTTCATGAGGCCATAGATTGTTGCCCCACAGATGGTAAGGAGGTTTTGCAGCTTTCTTGTTCCTTTCCAGCTCGTTGGTCACGAAGTATTGGTCAAGTCGCTCCACAAAGGCCTCCCAATCATCCCCTTCTGAGAATTTCTCCAGGATACCAACAGTTCTTTCCATTTTCGTGTGGTTGTTCGTTATCTCGTTGCCAATTATTATGCTCATAATAAAGTGATGCAACTGAGTACTGTAGACAATGAGTAAGTGTGACCTTAGCTCCTTTATTTAAACTCCAGAGTGTTGGTACAGCATGGGAGGCTTGCTTATATACAGTACTCCCAAAGGATGCTGGGAAACGTTGGGACTCCAACAGGTAGGCCCTCTGGTGGTGGTATGATACAGGTTGCCTAGGGTTACATACATAACAAGGGGGTTGACTTATGAGGAAAGGTTGAGGAGGTTGGGCCTCCATTCATTGAAATTCAGAAGAATGAGAGATGATCTTATCGAAACGTATAAGATTATGAGGGGGCTTGACAAGGTGGATGCAGAGAGGATGTTTCCATTGATGGGGGGAGACTAGAACTAGAGGGCATGATCTTAGAATAAGGGGCTGCTCATTTAAAATTGAGATGAGGAGGAATTTTTTCTCTCAGAGGGTTGTAAATCTGTGGAATTCGCTGCCTCAGAGAGCTGTGGAAACTGGGACATTGAATAATTTTAAGACAGAGATAGACAGTTTCTTAACCGATAAGGGAATAAGGGGTTATGGGGAGCAGGCAGGGAAGTGGAGCTGAGTCCATGATAGGATCAGCCATGATCGTATTAAATGGTGGAGCAGGCTCGAGGGGCCGTATGGCCTACTCCTGCTTCTATTTGTTATGTTCTTATTAAGAATGATTAAAATAAAAGTGTGTGAGTGTGCTTTGTCGTTTTTGTAAAAAAAATTTAAATAATCTGTTTTGCATTAGTTTTGCAATACATCTAGAAGAAGAAAAGTTGCAGTAACTGCTAATATCAAAACAATAAAAGATTGCAAACGAACAGAAACAAAACTCCTGGGAGAGCAGCAGCAATCGATCACTCACTCCCACTCACTCTCTCTCCAGCAGTAGGCATCCCTGATCCAGAGAGAGAGGGCGAGCGAGCGCGAGTGTGCCAACCCCGGCCGCGTCCAATCAGCACCGGCCCTACTGAGAGGCGGCGCCAATGGGAGTTTGCGAGGGTGCGGGGTGCACGTTGCTGCAGTCGGTTGGCTCAGTTGGTGCCAGGAGTCGCGACAGGAGAAGGAATCCGCTGCTGGTACCGAGTGTGTGTGTTACCATGGTCCCCGCCACCGCCTCATACCCGTCCCATCCCGCCGCCGCTCTCTGCACCGCCCGTTTCATCTAGCGAGAGGTAAGGACCGGGGTAGTGCGGAGGCAGCGAGTGAGCCTCCCCTCCACCTCCCGGGGACAGCCGGCCACCCGCCCTCACCGACCGACCGACTGACTGACTGACAGGCGGCTGGATTGCTCACAGCCCGGAGACCAGGCCGGAGGGAGGACAGTCTCTCTCGCCATTCTGTTTTTATTTTGCAAGGAGAAGGGATCCGCTTGATTGTTTTTGTGCCACGTCAGGGCCCCGGGAGGAGGCCCAGCTCAGAGAAACTTCTGACAGTGTGTTTGTAAGAGCGAAGCTAAAGGTGACCTGTCAATGAGCCGTCGAGGGAGGGAGGGAGAGAGGGAAATGTGACAGAATGGCACAGCGTGTGTGTTTGTGTGACATACATACATACATACATACATACAATTGGAATCTGACAACATAATAGTCCTTTTAATTCTGTAATTATAGCTCAAAATGCTTTTGGGTAACATTTGCTTTTCTTCTCTCCTGAAGACCTTTCCTGACAATACTTCTACAGTAGCTTGGCTAAGTGGCCACCTTCATACACAAGCCTGGGCATCGCGTGTTGGCAGACTATTCGAATATGACGTTCTATCACAATTGAATCTAATTTTGTTCTTACCTGAATATTTCTATCACATTCACTTTCAGTAAGGGATCAGTGGATAGTCATCAGAGATTAAGATTCCTTCCCCGCCATCATCCCAGGTAGTGTAAATGGCCTCAAATGGACCATACTTCTGAAATTGCATAGAGATCAATCCAAGACGATTGGAAAGTACAGGACTAGAAAGTATTCTACAATCCATCTTTTGGTCCCAATCACCATTCTTAAAGCTACCCAGTTCGCCTATAAAATTTTCCACACTATTTTCCTTCATTCCACACTCACCATTGCATAGAATAATTAAATCTAAAGTGTCTGCACACCTTCCCTTTTCTAAGCTTGAGCCTGTGTCCTTTGATTCCAGAGTTTGAGGCAACCTGGAACACATTATCATAGTTCAATTTATCTATTTATGTAAAAATCTTTAAAGTCAAAGAATAAGGAGAAGGCAATAGAGCAGGATAGCATTGGGAGAAATGAAAACCAGAGCGTGCCAGGAAGGGACAGAATGTATAAACAATAAAGGTGAATCAGAAAGTGGGGTCAAAGCAGGAAGAAATGCTAAAAAAAAATTGAAAAGCTCTTTATCTGAATGCACGCAGCATTCGTAACACAATAGATAAGTTGACGGCACAAATAGATACAAATGGGTATGATCTGATAGCCATTACGGACATGTGGTTACAAGGTGACCAGGACTGGGAACTAAATATTCAAGGGTATTTGACAATTCGGAAGGACAGATAGAAAGGGAAAGGTGGGGTAGCACTGTTAATAAAGGATGAGATCAGTGCGTTAGTGAGAAATGATATTGGCTCAGAAGATCAAGATGTTGAATCAGTTTGGGGATAAGGAATAATAAGGGGAAAAAGTTGCTTGTGGGTGTAGTCTATCGGCCCCCTAACAGTAGCTACACTGTTGGATGGAGTATAAATCAAGAAATAATGGAGGCTTGTAAAAAAAGAATGGCAATAATCATGGGCTATTTTAACCTTCATATTGATTGGACAAAGCAAATTGGCCAGGGTAGCCTTGAGGAAGAGATCATGGAGTATATCCGGGATAGTTTTCTTGAACAGTACATTGTGGAACCAACCAGGGAGCAGGCTATCTTAGATCTGGTACTGTGTAATGAGACAAGATTAATAAATCATCTCCTCGTAAAGGATCTTCGAGGAATGAGTGAACATAACATGGTTGAATTTCAAATTCAATTGGAGGGAGCGAAAGTTGGATCCCAAACCAGTGTTCTAAGCTTAAATAAAGGAGACTACAAAGAAATGAAGGTAGAATTGGCTAAAGTGGATGGGAAAATAGCTTAAGGATGGGATGGTTGATGAGCAGTGGCAGATATTTCATAACTTGCAACAAAAATATATCCCAATGAGAAGGAAAGACTGTCAGAGAAGGGATAACCATCCATGGCTAACTAAAGAAATAAGGGATGGTATCAAATTGAAAACAAGGGTATACAATGTGGCCAAGACTAGTGGGAGGCCAGAGGATTGGGAAACTTTATAAAACCAGCAAAGAATGACTGAAAAAATAGTAAATAGTGGGAAGATAGATTATGAAAGTAAACTAGCACAAAATCTAAAAACAGATAGTGTAAGAGTTTCTACAAGTACATAAAAAGGAAAAGAATGGCTAAAGTAAATGTTGGTCCCCTAGAGGATGAGACTAGGGAATTAATAATAGGGAACGAGGAAATGGCAGAGATGTTGGAACAAATATTTTGTATCAGTCTTCACGGTAGAAGACACTAAAAACATCCCAGTAGTGAATAATCAAGGGTCTATAGGGAGGGAGGATCACTATCACTAAAGAAGTAGTACTTGGTAAAATAACGAGACTAAAGGCTGACAAGTCCCCTGGATCTGATGGCTTACATCCTAGGGTCTTAAAAGAAGTGGCTGTAGAGATAGTGGATGCATTGGTTGTAAATTACCAAAATTCCCTGGATTCTGGGGTGGTCCCAGCAAATGTAACGCCCCTATTTAAAAAAAGAGACAGACAGAATGCAGGAAACTATCGACCAACATCTAGCCTAACATCTGTCGTTGGGAAAATGCTGGAGTCCATTATTAAGGTAGCAGGACATTTGGAAAAGCATAATTCAATCAAGCTGAGTCAGCATGGTTTTATGAAAGGGAAATCATGTTTGACAAATTTACTGGAGTTCTTTGAGGATGTAAATAGCAGGGTGGATAAGGGGGAACCAGTGGATGGTGGTGTATTTCGATTTCCAGAAGACATTCGATAAGGTGCCACATAAAAGGTTACTGCACAAGATAAAAGTTCATGGGGTTGGGGTTAATATATTAGCATGGATAGAGGATTGGCTAACTAACAGAAAAAGAGAGTCGGGGTAAATGGGTCAATTTTCTGGTTGGCAAACAGTGACTAATGGAGTGCCACAGGGATTGGTGCTAAAGCCCCAACTATTTACAATCTATATTAATGACTTGGATAAAGGGACCGAGTGTAATGTAGCCAAGTTTGTTGATGATACAAAGATGGGTGGCAAAGCAAATTGTGAGGAGGACACAACAAATCTGCAAAGGGATATAGACAGGCTAAGTGAGTGGGCAAAAAATTGGCAGATGGAGTATAATGTGGGAAAATGTGAGGTTATCCACTTTGGCAGAAAAAAATAGAAAAGCAAATTATAATTTCAATGGAGAAAAATTGCAAAGTACTGCAGTACAGAGGGACGTGGGGGTCTTTATGCATGAAACACAAAAAGTTAGTGTGCAGGTACAGCAAGTAATTAGGAAGGCAAATGGAATGTTGGCCTTTATTGCAAGGGGGATAGAGTATAAAAGCAGAGAAGTCCTGCTACAACTGTACAGGGCATTGGTGAGGCCACATCTAGAGTACGGCGCACAGTTTTGGTTTCCATATTTAAGGAAGGATATACTTGTATTGGAGGCTGTTCAGAGAAGGTTCACTAGGTTGATTCTGGAGATGAGGGGGTTGACTTATGAAGATAGGTTGAGTAGGTTGGGCTTATACTCACTGGAGTTCAGAAGAATCCGAGCTGATCTTATTGAAACATCTAAGATAATGAGGGGGCTCGACAAGGTGGATGCAGAGAGGATATTTCCACTCATAGGGGAAACTAAAACTAGGGGACATAGTTTCAGAATAAGGGGCCGCCCATTTAAAACTGAGATGAGAAGGAATTTCTACTGAGGGTTGTAAATCTATGGAATTCACTGCCTCAGAGAGCTGTGGAAGCTGTGTCATTGAATATATTTAAGGCGAAGATAGACAGATTTTTGAACGATAAGGGAATAAAGGGTTATGCGGAGCGGGCAGGGAAGTGGAACTGAGTCCATGATCTTATTGAATGGCGGAGCAGACTCAAGAGGCCAAATGGCCTGCTCATGCTCCTATTTCTTGTGTTCTTATGTTCTTAAATACTTGAATAATATCTTCATTCTGTTCTCGAAGAAACAATGTTAGACTTTGCAGTCTCTCCTCCATAGGTCATATACCTTCAGCTAGGTATTAGTTTGGTTGTCCTGATATCCCAAGTTTGTGTTTGTTGAGTTTCTTATCCTTAAGAATAGCAGTTCTGTCTCCTCCACCTCTGCATGCTGTTGTTCCAAAAGGGAGTCTGTGTTTTGCAATACTTTAGTTTATCTGCAATTTGTATACAGTGTGACGTCCGAAATCCAGAAACCTCAGGAGTCTGAAATCCAGACTCCCCCGCCTCAGCCCACCCGACCCCACCGGCCTCCCCCCACCTCCCTCCCCAGCCAACCTCCCACGACCTCTGATGGCCCGATCGACTCCCCGACCTCCGGTAGCCCGACCTCCAGCACCCCAACACCCAAACCCCCCTCCGACCGACCTTGACCCGACCGACACACCTGACCTCCAGCAACCCAACCAATCCCCACCCCCCCGCCCCCGGCCCGACCGACCCCTTCGACCTCCGCCGGCCCGGCCGACCCCACCCCCCAACCTCCAGCAGCCCAACCGACCAAACCCTCCTCCAACCTCCGGCGGAGCGACCGACACCCCTTCCCTTACCTTACCTACCTCCCTCAGCCCAGGCAAAGACGTTCCGAAATCCGGAAATACACGGAATCCGGAACAGCCTCCGTGTATTTTCCGATTTCCGGATGACCCCGCTACGGATCGGCCCGGTGTCTGGATTTCGGATCATTCTGGATTCCAGAACTCCGGATTTTGGACGTCGCACATGTACTGCTGTTTTTTGTATGGCATTTTTGGTGTGTTTCTTGTTCTGAACAAGATACTGTCTCTCAAACATTTGTGTGTAGAGTTTCTGCTTCTGTCGCAATTGACGATTCCGGTGCAAATTGCACCCGTTTTGAAGTGTTTTTCCCTGTGTTTCTGCTTAAACTCATTTGTATATTGCCAAATGCAAAATCTGCCCTGAACCAGTACAGTCAGGCAGTGTTTTAAAATGTAATTTTTTAATGAAAAAATGATGCTTTAAAAATATATTCTTTTATATATTTGAATAGTAGCTTGATAAAGTTTGATTAATAGAACTCAAAATGAGCATCACAAAATAAGTATTTGAAATCACAGTGTCAATCCCCCTCCTGTGAGTAACCTGATTATTAAATGACTATAAATGACTTTTTAAAAAAAAATGTACAAAACGATTTTCTAGTTAGATTGGGGTACAGTAGTTAGTTCCTTTTAGTAAATTAAAAAAAAAACAATTCTAAACCTTTCAAAATGTACCTATTGATGTCCTTGCACCCAGAAGATCCAGCTTAATTTTTGGAGCCTCCTCGAAGGCCTGCAACTGAACGCAATTAGCGGAAACTCACAATTGTGATTAATTCACCCCGGGGTGGGGGCGGGGCGTGGCCCGGTTTGTGCGCAGGGCCTGCTTCTCATGTGATGTTTTTAAAACTAATGCAAATGATTATGGAAACTTAAGTTGTGCTGATCGCAATTTCTGCTTAAAATTCCTTGATCTTTTGCACCGATTACACCAAGGTCAAGGGAATTGCGCCGAAAAAGCCAGCACAATCAAGTGGAAGCGCCAGGCACAATTTCTTGTAATTTTAAGTTTTTTTACATTTAAAGCAGCCACTCATGTTTGCATATTGTGAATTCCATATTTTGGCATATGAATTTGTTCTTTTAACCAAAAATTGCAACTTTCATTAATCTCATGAAGTTGTGGTGCAAAGGCTTTATCCATCATCTATCTAATCTTTTGTTGAGAGGAAGTATGACCTTATTGATTACATCGGACTTTAGTTTGCTTTGTAGATAAAACTTGAGGGGATTTGGCAATCCACACAATTGTTTCATAAGAGAATAGAACAGTACTTAAATGTACAACCAACAGAATTGTGGAATTATATAGCCATGATGCTCACCAGTTAGAAGAGGCCAGGTCACCAGTGGGGAAGGAGAGGTCCAGCCATCGAGGAGGAGAGGCCTGATCCCGCTGGAGCGAAGAGGGCCCGCCGCCAGCATTGGCAAAGGCACAGTCCTCTGGGGAGGCGTGATTGGCAGAGAGGGGGTAGGGAAAGCCAACTCCAGTGGTACCCTACTCCTGTCAAAATGCCTAGAACATGAACTTGTCATCACCAACACCTTGTTCTGTCAGAGGTACAGATACAAGGCATCGTGGCAACACCCTTGCTCCAAATACTGGCACCTGCTCGACTGTCATTGTCCGAGCCAGGGATCGCAAGGATGTGTGCATCACCCGCATCATGACAGGAGCTGACGACTGCTGGACGGACCACCGCCTAATCCGATTCATCATCGACATCAACATAGCTCCAAAGGAGAGGGAAAAGTCAATGCCGGGGCACTTCAAGACCATGCTAAGAGAGCCCTATACAGCCAGCGCCTCACAGCTAACCTGGCGTGCCTTGATGACCCTTAGACGCAGAATGCCCACAGCGCATGATCTGCTCTCCAGGCCTCCATAACCAGTGCCTGTGAAGAGACAACCAGAAAACACCAGGACTGGTTTGATGAGAATGATCATGAGATCCAAGAACTAATAGATCGCAAGTGCAGAGCATTTCTGAGCCTTAAGCAACAACCCAACTTGGGAGCAGCTAAGCAACATTACAGGCGGCTCAAGGCTGAGGTCCAACAAAAAACCTGGAACCTAAAGAACAGGTGATGGATGGAGAAAGCACAGGAGGTACAACAACTGGCCAACAGCCATGATGTGCGAGGATTCTTCATCCCGGTCAAGGCCACCTGTGGTCCAAACTCCTAAGGCCCCACCCCACTGCTGGCCAAGAACGGGGAAATACTCATCAAGTACACCGAGGCAGTCGGGGCCCACTGGAAGGAGCACTTCGAAGATCTCCTCAATCGAGACTCTGCCTTTGACTCGAGTGTTCTCGACTCCATCCCGCCGCATGTGACCCGCCACCATCTCAGTGAAACCCCAATGCTGCACGAGGTAGGAAAAGCCATAAGACAGCTCAAGAACAACAAGGCTATGGAAGCGGATTGAATCCCTGCTGAGGCACTAAAGTATAGTGGAGAGGCGCTGTTGGCGCGGATACATGACCTCATCTCTCTCATCTGGAGGGAAGAGAGCCTGCCGGGAGATCTCAGAGATGCAGTGATCGTGACCATCTTTAAAAAAGGGGACAAGTCCGACTGCGGCAACTACAGAGGAATCTCCCTGCTATCGGCCACTGGGAAAGTTGTCATTGGAGTCCTCCTCAACGGTCTTCTCCTTGTGGCCGAGGAGCTCCTCCCAGAGTCACAGTGTGGATTTCGTCCCCTATGGGTCACAACGGACATGATCTTTGCAGCGCGACAGCTGCAGGAAAAATGCAGGGAGCAGCACCAGCCCTTATACATGGCCTTCGACCTTACAAAGGCCTTTGACACTGTCAACCGCGAGAGTCTGTGGAGCGTCGTCCTCCGTTTCGGGTGCACCCAAAAGTTCATCAACATCCTCCGCCTGCTCCACGATGACATGCAGGCCTTGATCCTTACCAACGGATCCATTACAGACACAATCCATTTCTGCACCGGGGCCAAACAGGGCTGCGTCATTGCCCCAACCCTCTTCTCAATCTTCCTCGCCGCCATACTCCACCTCACAGTCAACAAGCTCCCCACTGGAGTGGAACTAAACTACAGAACCAGTGGGAAGATGTTCAACCTTCGCCGTCTCCAGGCCAGGCCAGGACCATTACAGTACACGGACGACGCCTGCGTCTGCGCATGTTCAGAGGCTGAACTCCAGATGTAGTCGACGTATTTACTGAGGTGTACGAAAACACAGGCCTTACGCTAAACATCCGTAAGACAAAGGTCCTCCAGCAGTCTTCGTCACTCAGCACCGCCCCCTCCAGTCATCAAAATCCACGGCGCGGCCCTGGACAATGTGGACCATTTCCCATACCTCGGGAGCCTTTTATCAACAAAAGCAGACATTGATGAGACTCGACACCGCCTCTAATGCGCCAGCGCAGCCTTCGGCCGCCTGAGGAAAAGTGTTTGAAGACCAGGCCCTCAAATTTACCACCAAGCTCGTGGCTTACAGGGCTGTAGTAATACCCGCCCTCCTGTATGGCTCAGAGACATGGACCATGTACAGAAGACGCCTCAAGTCGCTGGAGAAATCCCACCAACGATGCCTGCGCAAGATCCTATAAGTCCCCTGGGAGGACAGACGCACCAACATTAGCGTCCTCGTCCAGGCCAACATCACCAGCATTGAAGCACTGACCACACTTGATCAGCTCGGCTGGGCAGGCCACATTGTCCGCATGCCAGACACGACACTCCCAAAGCAAGTGCTCTACTTGGAACTCCTTCATGGCAAATGAGCCAAGGGTGGACAGAGGAAACGTTACACAGACACCCTCAAAGCCTCCCTGATAAGGTGCAACATCCTCACCAACACCTGGGTACCCCTGGCCAAAGACCGCCCTAAGTGGAGGAAGTGCATCCGGAAGGGTGCTGAGCGCCTCGAGTCTCATCACCGAGTGCATGCAGAAAACAAGTGCCGGCAGTGGAAAGAACGTGCGACAAACTTGTCCCAACCTCCCTTACCCTCAACGACTATCTGTCCCATCTCTGGCAGGGACTATAGCTCATCTTCATCGATTCCGAGGGACTGCCTATGATGATGATGATGGAATTATATAGTTCCATTTATCATCGAAAAGCATCCCAAGGTGATTTAGAGACATAAACCAAAGAAGGAGTGAATGGGAGGTGTAAAGGACCTGTGGAATTCTCTACCGCAGAAAGTTGTTGAGACCAGTTCGTTAGATATATTCAAAAAGGAGTTACATGTGGCCCTTGCAGCTAAAGGGATCAAGGGGTATGGAGAGAAAGCAGGAAAGAGGTACTGAGGTTGAATGATCTTATTGGATGATGGTGCAGGCTCGAAGGGCCGAATAGCCTACTCTTGCACCTATTTTCTATGTTTCTATGTAAATGGGTTTTAAGGAGGACCTTAAAGGAGGAGACGGAAGTAGAGAGCAGTGGAGTGGTTCAGGGACAGAAATTCAGCATGTGGGACTTAGGTGACTGAAAGCACGACTGTCATTGGTGGGGCATAAGGAAGAGGGATGCACAGGTGATCGGATTCAGAGAAATGAAGAGTTCAAGTGGGGCTGTAAGGATGGAGAGAATGAGCCCATGGATGCATTTAAAGACAAGAACATGAATCCTAATTTTAAGATTTTGGAGGACTGTGAACCAGTATAGGTCAGTGAGGATAGGGTGATGGGCCAGTGGAGCATGGGTAGGATACATGCTCGAGTTTTGGATAAACTGGAGTTCATCTTGTGGTTTGGAGGATGGGTGGCTGTCAAAAAGAACATTGGAATAAGTAAGTCTGAAGGTGATAGTACAGGCATGTATGAGGGTTTAGTGGCAGATGGGCTGAAGAGAAGCGTGTTGTGGAGCTGGAAGTAGGTGATTGTTGTAATAAAGTACATAAGGGATTAGAAAGAGTTTGAGTGGTTATAAAAAGTATATATATTTTAGATTTGCATCAGGTGTGATTCTATGACTGCTGGGTTTTCCTCTTGACAAATCTTAGTTTTGCTAGGGATTCTTCGTGTCATACTCAGTTGAATGCTGCCTTGGTGTCAAGAACAGCTACTCTCGCCTCTCCTCTGGCATTCAGCTCTTTTGTCCATTTCTGGATCAAATGGGGACGGGAGTGATGTGGTTCTGGTGGAACCTGAATTGAGTATCAGCAAGCAGGTTACTTGTGAGTAGTTGTTGCTTGATGACTCTTTCCGTCAGCTTTAACGGTAACAAAAGGGGACAGAATGACCACTGAGTGCCATTTTAGAACTAAGTTCATTATTTATAAACCGCCTATCGACATGGGTATAGAAAATACTTTCATTTGGATTGAGATACCCATTGAATTTTGGAATTTCTACATATATTGGAGCATTGCTCTTTGTTACACCAGGAAAGAGCACTGTTTCTCACTTGGGTATCTTGCATGAAATTATATATAATTGTTTGCTCATGTTTTCTTGAGTCCTTTCGTACAGTTTTCAATTTTGTTGCAAAAAGTGGTGCAGTGTTACATGATAAGTTCATCATTATGAACAAATGAGGTTACTGGGTAAATCTGACATTTAAACTAAAATATAATTATGCATCATAAAAGAAATACCCTGCCAACTGGTGACTCACCGGGTAAATTTACTACCCAGTGTGACACTGAACCGTAAAGATCAGAAGATCCCAGATTCAATGTTGTGGTTGGTAGTGGCATTGCAGTTGGTTTGGAATGCTCAACTAGGAAGGGGGGGGAAATAAGTCAGAAACCCAGTCTGGACCGCTGTCCAGTGATTTCTACTGGAAAGTGTGCAAGTATGGGTGTCTGATCAGGACAACAATTGGATTAGTTTGATGAGGTATCTAGTTAAGTGGCCTACCAGTGTTCACTGTGCTCACTCATGGAAAGTGGCACTTGGACGAACTACCAGAGGGTAGCCAGTGGCTGTTGAACTACACCCCAGCATAAATTTATGACTGGGGGAGGAGGGGAGAAAATTAGATGGAAGAAAAAAGACAAATAACAAAGTATTCTAATGAAGAACCAGGGTCCTTGACACTGGTTTCACTGTTCTAATTAAGAGCCCATTTTCATAATTATTCTTTCTTTGGATTCAAATTACAGTATAAACATAATTAGTTAAGTTGCGGATTATAATTTAAAAATCATCTGTGATGCGGATACAATTGTTTTAGGTTCTTGTTAAATCATATTGTTAGTGATATAGAGATTGTCTCTAAAGCCTAAATGCATAAGGTACATAAAATATAATTATTGTTTTGTTTTTGGTCCAGTGTGTTTTTTAAATATATGGTATTGACTTATTCTGATGCTTTCTGGTCTTGTAGCCTTAATACTGAGCTCCAGTCAGTATATTTCAAAGTAGTTACTGGGGAGGTCCCAGTGGATTGGATGAATGACAAAACAGATCCAGGCAACTACAAACCCATTAGTCTTAGTTCAATATTGGGTAGAATAATGGAATTAATCATCAGGAGTAAACTTGGGGCTATCTGTATGATAATCTATTAAACGGATTCAGAAGTGATTAACTAAACTCCTTAACTTTTTTGAGGAAGTGAAGTCTCAAGTATGATTGGACGACTTACAAAAAGCATTTTAAGTGTCACACGAAAGGATACTACTTCAGCTAAAAGCAGTGGGGACTCGAGGTAAAACTAAGGAATAGATAAAAAATTGATTCAAATGCAGGAAGCAACAAATACTTATATGCTGGAGTGGGGGTGATAACTGCTGAGGGGGGTTACTTGAGGATCAGTATTGGGATCTCTATTGTTCCTGATTTACATGAGTGGTTTGTGTTCAGAAGCTCAATGCAAGCTATTCAAATTCATAAATGATACTAGAATAAGAGGCAGTTGAATCTGAGGAGAGCCCCTTAACTGCAAATATGAGAATGAAATGTGGAACAGTGGCAGATTAAATCTAATATGGTAATTATAAAGTACTGCACATAGCAAAAAAGAATGAGTGACAATAATTTTTGAATGGCGTTGAAATAGCTGAGAGTGAAGATGATTTAGGGGTTTATTAAGTTTGACCTAATCACTGTGGCCGAGCAATCACCTGGCAAATAGAATGCTGAACTATTTCGCCAAAATAATAGAGTATAAGTTGTTCAGAGTCATGGAAACTACACCTGGTGTACTGCTCCCAGTTCTGGTCACTGAGCTACCAGGCAAACATTCAAGCTCTGGAGGCGGTTCCAAGAAGAACCACAAGACTGATCCGAATATTAGCAGTGTGCTTTATGAGGAAACTTAGACTTTTCAGTCTTGAAACAAAGTGACTGAAAGGGATTAAGTGTGTGCTTATGTGATAATGGTATAGAAAAGGTAAATCTAGAACAGTAGATTTGTGGCAGTAGGATAAGGGTACATGGGTCCAAAACTCTGCTGCCCGTATCCTAGCTTGCACCAAATCCTGTTCACCCATCACCCCTATACTTGATGACCTACATTGACAAATAGAATTCTGAACTATTTAGTCAAAAAAATAGAGTATAAGTTATCTGGCAATGCCTCAATTTTAAAATTCTCATCATTGTGTTCAAATTGCTCCATGGCCTCCCCCTCCCTATCTCTCTAACACCCCCCATCAGCCCTAAAAGCCTTCGAGGCCTCTGCACTCCTCCAGTTCTGGCCTCTTGCACATCACTGTTTTCCATCGCTCCACCATTGGCGGCTGTGCATTCAGCTGCCTAGGTACTAAGCTCTGGAAATCCCTCCCGAAACCTCTCTGCATCTCTACCTCTCCTCCTTGAAACCTTTTGGTCACCTGTCCTAATATCTCTGTGTAGCTCAGTGTCAAATTTGATCTGATAATGCTTCTGCGAGGCATATTGGGATGTTTTACTACGTTAAAGGTGCTATGTAACTGCAAGTTGTTCAAACTAATAAAAGGTGAATTTAGGATGAGGTTAGGAAGCTGTTCTTCATACAGATAGTGATCAACACATGGTATGGGCTTCCACATCGGGTAATAGAGGTGCAAACCTTTGAATCATTTAAGAAGCAGTTGGATGTTATAATGGGGCGGGGGGAATTATATTTTTCTGTGGAATCGATAAGGTGTGATGCACTGAAGGCGAAACCTTATCTATTTTGTGACCAAAGCCGAGAGAATGAAGAGGTTCCTAGTTCAGCAGGGAGTAAAACAATGTAGAGTTTGAAGTAGCAGGATGGATGAACATGGTTTGTGTGCCATGAATGTGGATCTTTATGATTGGGTGGTCTGGAGAGTTTGACTAATGCTTTTTTGTGTTCTTGTATAGATTTTGGGCCATTTTATTTTCTTTAACCTGTTTCCTTGGTTTGTATAAAGTAATTATAAAGATTCCCCAGGTTTCAGTGGACTATATGTGTGCTTTGACAAAGTGAGGAGGGATAAGGAAAAAAATTGTACTTTGTAATTCAACTTTTAAAATAAATTGACCCATCCAAAAATGTTATATTTCAAGACATGATTTATTTCCTTTTAAATAATCTTCTGTCCCAATTTAATTGCTGTTGGTGAACATAGATTTTGCACATTAATATATATACCCGTAAGATGGTGAAGAGAAGACAGTTGACAAATGAATGTGACATATGGGTTTTATATTTGGTGTCTAAAGGATGAAAGCAGATTGAAAAACCTTATTTAAATTATTGTTTGAAGATTTTGCAGATGTCTCTTTGCATGGACACTTCTGTTACATTGTTGGTTTCCTAGAGTGATTCAAATTTTGTGTTAAATAGCTTGCGTAGGAACATATGGCGATTAAAATATCCCTCATAGGCGGTCCTTCAAAACGAGGATGACTTGTTTCCACGCCAAAAAAAAGGATGAGTTTTGAATGAAGAACCCAACTACATCCTCAAGGGTGGAAGATGCCTGTGCGTGGATTTTTTTTAACGTGGGGTGGCTGTTGCACACCAGCCACCACATGGGCTTGACAGAGCTAGGTCTTGGTCCAGTGGCAAGGATTACCCAAGACAACTGGAGACCTGCTCTGCTGCACGGACCCAGTGCCCACACATATCGCAGTGTGGGCTGGCCCGTGCTGCCCCTGGGCCCCGATCACGTCCCTCCACAGTCTCTCTCAGCTCCTTTGCTCTGACCTCGCCGCTCCTGCTGCACCTACCCACGTTCCAATCACCGACCTGGACCTTGCTGACATCACTCTTCGCTGCCGTTGCCCTCCTGCACCAGCTCGTGCTGTACCTTGTAGTGGCATGCCTCCACGCTGCCCATGGCTGCCGCTCACCGCTCCTTTTATGGCCCCGACCTGCCGCTGATGGTCTCTTGCAAGTGCAGCGTGGAGGCCTCGACCTGCGATTAAAATATACCTGTATTATCATTGTAGAGTGCAATGATGGACTGTGCTCAAAGTGCAATATGGTAGAATGTGTTTCCCAATGAACAGCAAAAACCAACAGTTTGGATATTACTAATGTTGCATTGACATGTTAAGCCATAATAATACTTAAAACTTATAATATTGTATTTTCAATAGTCTACTATACTTAGAGGAAGGTTGGGTGAGGGGTCCGTTAATCAACTTGGTTCAAAAACTGTATGAGGCTCCTCCCCTCACTGGCTGAAGTAAGTGCTATCTGTCAGTTTGAGATATGTGGTGATGGGTTTTGTGTTGCGTGTCTAAAAGATGAAAGCAGACTGAAACACCTGTGGATTACAGAAAGTGAAACACCAAGTGATGTCAAACCAAGTTTGGTGTGAGTTCTGTCAGTAACATTGCATGTGTTTTGTCTGTAATCCTTTGGCCCATCACAGTGTAATTAATACATAAATTAGTACAGCACAAGCTGTTTATAATGGTTATATGAGGATGGAAATGAGTGATAACCACAGACATGGAGAGTGGCTGGAAAATCCTAAAATACGAGTTGTCACTAGACTTATTTTAGAAAAAAGACACTTGAGCAAATACACTGTCAATATGCTTCTTGAATTGTACACTCAAAAAGCTGAAAGAAATCCATTTGGCCCATTTAAAATGAATTTCTGTAATACACATTTGTTACTCAATTTTATGCCATCACTATCATTGCTAATTACCAGACTTGAAACCAGTACTTCTGCCTAATGTTATACAGCTCAAAATGCTCTCTCCACATACAACTTCAATTTAGAAAAATAAAATGTATGATTGTACTGCCAAATGTTCACAGTTTGAGTAGGTGTAGTAAAAAGTCACACCATTTGTGCTTTATTGAAATTCTAGTAAAACTACTGCATTGTCTTATTTTAGTTTTAAGTTATTTTAAACTTTTGAGTCTACCAGGTTCCTGATGTTAACCCATTTCGGTGAGGAAAAGAACTTGATTTTCACAAATGGTATGTGATTGTTGTAGCACTCTCGAAAGTGGCACAGGGCATCATTTGTAACCAGTGCTGTACACACACTTAGTGTATTTTAATGAAGCAATATAAACTGAAGTCATGGTTACAAAGCACTTAACAGCTTCTAATAAACAGGTCGTGAGTTGAAGTGCTTATTGCTGAAAGCAATGCTTAATTCTCAGCAACCATAACTGCAAAGTGTGCTGCTATTTTGTCTTGTGGCATTTTAAATATATTTTAACTTTGTTTATTGGTATGGACACAATTTAATGTAAAATATTTACTGAGCTACATTTATACAATCATGGGGATTTTGCAACAGAAGGAGGCCATTCAGCCCATCGCACCTGTGCCATTCCTTCTCCGGAGTCGAGGATGACTTGCTTCCACACTAATATGAGTTCTTAGGTGACTTATGAGTCCGATGCGGGATCTACAGTCTCTGTCACAGGTGAGGCAGATGGTGTTTGGAGGGACGGGTGGGTTGGGTGCTTGATTTGTCGTACGCTCCTTCCGCTGTTGGTACTTGGCTTCTGCGTGCTCCCGACGAAGAGACTCGGAAGTGTTTGGTGCTTTCCCGAATGCTTCTCCTCCACTTTGAGCGGTCTTGGGTCAGGGATTCCCACGAGTGGGTGGGGATGCTACATTTTTTCAAGGAGGCTTTGAGGGTGTCTTTGAAGCGTTTTCTCTGCCCTCCTGGAACTCGGTTGCTGTGACATAGCTCGGACTCCCGAAACCTGTGCCACAGCTGGCTCTTTAACTGCCGTAAATCTAATCCCATTTTCCTCTGTTTCCTGTATCATTTTATGTTCTTCCTTTTCAAATACTTATCCAATTGTGTTTGAAATAATGTTAGATTCTCTACCTTAATATCCACCAGTGGCGGGAGACATACCTGACACAAAGGAGGATGGTCAATGGTCATTTATGCAGCTCCAGGACATCACTACAGGAGTTCCTCACCACAGTGTCCTTGGCCCAATCATAAATTACTTTTCCTCCATCATAGGATAAGGAGTGGGGCTGTTTGCTGCCGTTTTTGCAATTAACAGCTCCATTCACAACTCCTCTGATGACAAAGTAGCTCAAGCCAACCTACACCAGGGACCTGGACAATGTCCAGGCTTGGGCTGACAAATGGTTGGCAATGACCATCTCCAACAAAATGTCTGACTGCCCCCCCCCCCCCCCCCCAACTTCAATATCACTAGCATTGCTGACTCCCCACCATCAGCATCCTGTGGATCAACATTGAATAAAGATTAAGTCGGATCAGTCTTATCAACAACATGGCCTTTCAAAGCCATCTACAAGGTTGAAGTGAGGAGTGTACTGGAAAACTCCCCACTTATCTGGTTGGTGCAGCCACAACAACAATCTTGGTTTCTGTTTTGAATGTTGCTAAAACTGAAGAAAACCAGCAAGGAACTTGAAGTACAACCAAGTTAAATTATAACCCACAATCATTTACACTGTTCACAGACACCTCTTTTTTTTTATAGGACTTTGTTACTCTTGCTTAACTCTTTTTTTTTGTTAATTGTAATTTAAAAATAAATCGAAGAACCTGCTCTCAAAAATGCATTCACCCCAAGCATGTTACCTATGTGAGACAGAATAATTTACATTTATATACCGGCTTTAATGTAGGAAAACGTTCACAGGAACGTAATCAGACCAAAATTGGCAGTCATGAAGCATATATTGGGATGGGTGACAAAGCTTGGTCAAAGTGGTAGGTTTTAGTGAGGGTCTTAAAAGGAAGTGAGAGGCTGAGGTTTAAGGAGGGAATTTGAGCTTAAGCCTAGACAGCTGAACACGGATGCCAGTGGTTTAGTGGAGGGAGTGAGGGGGTGCAAGCTCTACAAAAGCAAGCATTTTAAAAGAACCTGTTTCAACCGGGAGTGTCTATTTTCACCTAAGGTTAATGAATGCCTCGTCTCTACTATTTCTAAAAAAATAAATGAGATGGTCACAATTTTTCCTCCCCCTGTATTCCACCTGCATTGTGAATATTTTTGTTGAAAGATACTGTATTATTGACTGCCCCTGCCATTGGCTTTAGAACTGCTGAGACGGATAGTCTGAGAAAATTGGCTTGATGTGCACAGTTGAAGGTAAATCATGCCTGGGTTGGTTACAATGGCAGCACGGAGGCCCTGACCTGCATGAGAACACCAGCAGCAGGTCGGGGCCATAAAAGGAGTAGAGGTGCGGCAGTCCGGGAGCAGCTTGGAGGCCACTTCAGGGAGCAGCGCGAGCTGGTGCAGGAGGGCGACAGCAGCAAAGAGTGATGTCATCAAGGTCCAGGTCGGTGATTGGAGCGTGGGCAGACACAGCAGGAGCAGCGAGAGACAGGGGCAGCACGGGGCCAGCCCACACTGCGATATGTGTGCGCACTAGGTCCGTGCAGCAGAGCAAGTCTCCAGTCGTCTTGGATAACCCTTGCCACTGGACCAAGTCAAGCCCGTGTGGTGGCTGGTATGCAACAGCCACCGCACGTTAAAAAATTCCATGCACAGTCATCTTTCACCCTTGAGGATGTAGTTCAGGACCTGGAATAATAGGTCCTTCATTGAAACACCTGTGAACTCATCCTTTTTTGGCATGGAAGCAAATCATCTTCGTTCGGAGGGACTGCCTATGATGGATGGGGAGAGAGTGAACGATGCACAAGAGCCTAGAGTTTGCAGAATGCAGAGTTCTTGAAAGGTTGCAGGACTGGAGGAGGTCACAGAGATAGGAAGGGGCAGGGCCATGGGGTGATTTGCACATGAGGGTGAGAATTTTAAAATTGAGATGTCGGTGGACCGGGGCCAATATAAGTCACCGAGCACAGCAGGTGATGGGTGAGTCGAGCATGGTGCGAATTAGGCTACAGGAAGCAGAGTTTGAATGAGCTCAAGTTTCTGGAGGTAGAAAATGAGAGGGCAGCCAGGAGAACATTGGAATAGTGAAGTCTGCAGGTAACAAAAGCATGGATGAGCGTTTCAGCAGCAGATGGGCTGTGACGTGTGCGGAGATGGGCAATGTTAGAGGTGGAAGTTGTCGGTCTTTGTGATGGTGAAGCTATGGGGTCGGATGCTCAATTCGGGGTCAAATAAGATGCTAAGATTGCAAACAGACTGGTTCAACCTGAAACAGTGGCCAAGGAGGGGAATGGAATTGGTGGCTAGGAAACTGAGTTGTGGTGAGGGGCTAAGACAATGATTTCTGTTTTCCTAATGTTTAATTGGAGGAAATTTCTGCTCATCCAGGACTGGTTGTTGGATAAACAAGCTGATAGCGTGGAGGGGGTCAAGAGAGGTGATGGTGAAGTAAAACAGGGTGTTTTCAGCGTACATGTTAAACCTGACATTGCGTTTTTGAATGATTTTCATAGAATCATAAAAATTTACAGCACGGAAGGAGGCCATTTCGGCCCATCGTGCCCATGCTGGCTGACCAAGAGCTATCCAGCATAATCCCACTTTCCAGCTCATTGTCCGTCACCCTGTAGGTTACGGCATTTTAAATGCACATCCAAGTAGTTATTAAATGTGGTGAGGGTTTCTGCATCTACCACTCTTTCAGGCAGGGAGTTCCAGACCCTCACCACCCTCTGGGTGAAGAAATTTCCCCTCGTATCTTCTCTAAACCTCCCCCCAATTACTTTAAATCTGTGAGCCCTGGTTGTTAACTTCTTTGCCAAGGGAAACAGGTCCTTCCTATCCACTCTATCCAGGCCCCTCATAATTTTATGTACCTCAATCAGGTCTCCCCTTAGCCTCGTCTATTCCAAAGAAAACAGACCCAGTATCCCCAATCTTTCCTCATAGCCAAAATTCTCCAATCCAGGCAACATTCTTGTTAATCTCCTCTGCATCCTTTCCAGTGCAATCACATCTTTCCTGTAATGTGGTGACCAGAACTGCACACCGTACTCCAGCTGCGGCCTAACCAGTGTTTTATACAGTTCAAGCATAACCTCCTTGCTCTTGTATTCCATATGCTTTCTTAACCACCTTATCTACCTGGCCTGCTACCTTTAGGGATCTGTGGACCTGCACTCCAAGGTCCCTTTGTTCCACTACACTTTTCAGTGTCGTACCATTTAATGTGTATTCTCTTGCCTTGTTAGAAATCCCCAAATGCATTACCTCACTTATCCAGATAGAATTCCATTTGCCACTGTTCTGCCCACCTGACCAGTACATTGATATCTTCCAGCAGTCCGCAGCTTTCTTCTTCTTTATCAGTCACACAGCATATTTTAGTGTCATCTGCAAACTTCTTAATCATACCCCAACATTTAAGTCCGTCATAGATATATACCACAAAAAGCAAGGGACCCAGCACTGAGCCCTACGGAACCCCACTGAATACAGCCTTCCAGTCACAAAAACACCCATCAACCATTACCCTTTGCTTCCTGCCTCTGAGCCAATTTTGGATCCAACTTGCCACTTTGCCCTGGATCCCATGGACGATTACTTTCGTGACCAGTCTGCCATGTGGGACCTTATCAAAAGCTTTGTTAAAATCCATATACACGACATCATATGCACTGCCCTCATCGACCTTCCTGGTTACCTCCTCGAAAAATTCAATCAAGTTAGTTAGACACGACCTTCCCTTGACAAATCCATGCTGGCTGTCCTTGATTAATCTATGTCTTTTCAAATGAAGATTTATCCAGTCCCTCAGGATTTTTTCCAATAATTTTCCCACCACCGAAATTAGGCTGATTGGCCTGTAATTACCCGTTCAATCCCATTCCCCCTTTTAAAACAAAGCTACCACATTAGCAGTCCTCCAGTCCTCTGGCACTGCACCTGTAGCCAGAGAGGATTGGAAAATAATGGAGAGCTTTTGCTATTTCCTCTTTTGTTCCTCTTTAACAGCCTGGGATACATTTCATCTGGGCCTGAGAATTTATCCACTCTCAAAGCTGCTAAGCCCTTTAATACTTCCTCTCTCACTATATATTTATCTCGTCTAATATTTGACACTCCCTTATTGCAAAGTCTGCATCGCCCCTCTCTTTTGTGAAAACGGATGCAAAGTTTTCATTAAGAATCCTACCCACATCTCCGCCTCCACACACACATTTCCTTTATGGTCTCTAATAGGCCCCACTCTTTCTCTAGTTATCCTCTTGCTCTTAATGTATTTATAAAACATCTTTGGGTTTTCCCTGATTTTACTTGCCAACATTCTTTCATGCTTTCTCTTTGCTTTCCTGACATCTTTTTTAATTGCACCCCTGCACTTCTTGTACTCCTCTAGAGTTTCTGTAGTGTTGAGTTCCTGGTATCTGTCATAAGCTTCCCTTTTTTTCTTTATCTTACCCTGTTGAGGGGCAACATGTAGATGAAAAAAAGGACTTTGGAGGACACTAATCATTGTAGGCGATTCTCTGGCTACAATTGGATAGCTATGAGTGGAACCAATTGAGGGCAGTGCCACTCACCTGGACCACGGACAAGGTTTGGGTCGGAACGCCTCAGCATGTTTTTTCTGGGCTCCGGCTGGGCTCTTCCTGATAACTGATACACTGGGTGAAACAAGTCATACCAGCTTCTTGGCTGATGTATGTGGGGGACTGCTTGTTTATCCAGGCTTGGATCTTGACCTATATCCCCACAGACTTTAGGCCTTTGCAAGGGGATAATAGGTACTTTGAAATAAGAAAATAAGAACATAAGAAATAGGAGCAGGAGTAGGCCATTTGGCCCCTCAAGCCTGCTCCGACATTCAGTGAGATCATGGCTGATCTTCTACCTCAACTCCACTTGCCTGCACTTTCCCCAAATTCCTTGATTCCCTTGATAGCCAAAAATCTTTCGATCTCTGTCTTAAATATACTCATGACTGAGCTTCCAAAGTTCTCTTCTGCAAGAATTTTTTATGTTTCAATTAGATCACACCTCATTCTTCTAAAGTCTGGAGAATATCTGCCTAGTCTACTCAGTCTCTCCTCATAGGACAATCAAGATGTTTATCTGTGGATCTTTGTTCTTCTAATGACAACCCAAAGTCTCTGTTGCTGATTTACCAGAATGCAAAAATCACTGCTTACCACCTCAAAAAAAATCATATTTTTGAAAATCTCTATTAAATCCATCCATTACATTTTCTGTTCTAATGATCTTTAGCTCTACCACGTTCAGTTGACAGTGGTGATGGATAACCATGCAATCAATAGGAGGTGGAATCTCGAAGATCATCCCCATCTTTACCTATGGTTGAGCCCAGCACGTGTGCAAGAGACAAGATAAATGACTGCAAATGCTGATCCTATTCCCAGAGTCCCTATCGTCATAGATACCAATGTCCAGCCAATTTATTAGTGCTCTTTCCGTCATAAGGTCAGGAGTGGAGCTATACACCAGCGATTCCAGAGTGTTCAGCTTAATTCACAACTCCTCTCTTAATGAAGCAGCCCATGCTAGCCTACAACTGGACCTGGATAACATCCAGAATCTCTGACTACATTCTCTTTTAATAATACGCTTAAACAGTGTCAGCTGTGGCTCAGTAGGTAGC
This sequence comes from Pristiophorus japonicus, assembly GCF_044704955.1. NCBI lineage: Eukaryota > Metazoa > Chordata > Chondrichthyes > Pristiophoridae > Pristiophorus > Pristiophorus japonicus. The sequence goes on from NC_091983.1 coordinate 171,473,657, forward strand.
ACACTCGTCTCTGAGTCAGAAGGTTGTGTGTTCAAGTCCCACTCCAGGAACTTGAGCACACAAAATCTAGGCTGACACTCCAGTGCAATACTGAGGGAGTGCTGCACTGTTGGAGGTGCCGTCTTTCGGATGAGACGTTAAACCCTGATCCGTCTGCCCCCTCAGATGGACGTAAAAGATCCCAAGGCACTATTTCGAAGAAGAACAGGGGTGTTATCCCCTGTGTCCTGGTCAATATTTATCTTTCAATCAACATAACAAAAAACATTATCTGGTCATTATTACATTGCTGTTTGTGGGAGTTTGCTGTGTGCAAGTTGGCAGCTGCGTTTCCCACATTGCAACAGTAACTACACTCAAAGTATTTTATTGGTTGTAAAAAGCTTTGGGACGTCCGGTGGTTGTGAAAGACGCTATATAAATGCAAGTCTTTCTTTCTAAAGTTCATGAGGGCTTGTGTGACTCCTTCTCAAATGCCTTCTGAAAAGAAACTTAAAAAAAGTCTTTATAAACTGTAATTCACTAATGTATGAAATATTAAGAGATTATTGCCACACATTAGCACATTTCCAATTCAAAGATCTGATGGGACAAATGGTATGTTTTGTTGTCTGGAATATTATTTTTTGTTCAGTATTTTTGATATGACCCCATTGAGGTTAAAACTAATTGATTGATTAAAATTAATTGAAAGAAAAAAATAACTTGGGCTGTTTGTTACAAACTTTAACGTGTGTGTATATATATATATAAAAGTGTAACCCTGTTTACTTGTTTAATTCATTGATTTTAAAAGAATGTGACATTTATGTGATAATTGGATTGCTCTACCTGTCATTAGGTGGGCAGTGGCTAATCCTGGTGTTCTGAGTAGGTGCATTTACTTACATAAGAACATAAATAGGAGCAGGAGTAGGCCATACGGCCCCTCGAGTCTGCTCCACCATTTAATAAGATCATGGCTGATCTGATCATGGACTCATGGATCACTTGCCTGCCCACTCCCCATTACCCCTTATTCCCTTATCATTTAAGAAATTGACATTTCTGGTTAGCTATTCACAGGCAGACTTAAATTTAGACAGCTTCTTGACTTATCATCTTGAAGGTAATTTGTTTGGGAAACTTGGATGTTATCTATGACATCCTGTGGATGTTTGTTTTCTTGATGCAGTCGGGAGTGATGCATATTTGATTTTATTAGTTCATCAGCTGCACTTCAAAGGAGTTAAAGATTAAAGCTTCAACAAGTTTGCCCAATTCAGGAGACCCTCTGAAGCTATCAAAGAGAGAGAGTGACAGGTGGCTTTGTGCAAGGCTAATGGTGAACTCCTACATAAAGTTCTGTTTTCTGCGAGTTTTAGCGCAGGAAATTTGACTTTTATAGATATATTAATATGTGATCAGGAAGTTCCATAGCCCTGGTGGTGCAACTGGACCTGGTAGTGTATAAGTGGAGTTGTAACGGTTCTTTGAACCAATTAACTTGGGGAAATTCTATTAAAGTGTCACCTACAGGGGTGGCGGAAAATAACTATTAACTAGGACTAATGCTTGAGTTCTGAATTTGGTTCACCAACAGTTGCTGAAGATCATCCCTGTGCTTGGTAGTGAGGCTTTGTCAGTTCTTGACTAGACTAGATTGAACTATGATTCTCTTGAATGGCGGAGCAGGCTCCAGAGGCCATATGGCCCACTCCTATTTATTGTGTTCTATGTAGAGAAATTAAAACTGGTATAGTTGTCTTGTTCTGCCACACATGCACCTTCTGTCAGTTTATTGTGGAGCAACATTATTGGGAACTATAAGATAGTTTGCAGCTCAGGCTGTTGATAAGATCGCAAAGATTGGTGTGGGAGAAATACAGAACCAAGAGTTATGTTTTAAATAAGGGAAGACTTTAAAGTGTGGCTTGATTTTGATGCGAAATACAGACGGCCTGCATTTTGTGAGATGAAATTTAAGTAAAGCAAGGGATTGCTTTCAGTTGACCCCAGCAAAAATCTTGTCTCAAAAGCAGTAATTTCTTTGAGTTTGATTATGAATTCCATCTGATGGTTTCTGCTGAGTCCTAAACCTGTAAATCTATCTTGGCCTTTGCATTTCTCATCTGTTGATTTGTGATACCTTGCAGTTTATATTGCAGGGCAATTTTGTGCTATGCTGGAGTGGTGTATTGATAAATACCTGAACCGCTTCTATCAACCTGTGTTGTGTTCCTTCCCATTAATGTAGACAGGACAAATTTTTCTGCCGTTGGAGTAAAGGAGTAATAACAAGAACGTGTATTTATATAGCGCCTTTAACGTAGTGAAACGTCCCAAGGTGCATCCTAAATGGCTTACCACTTATCCTTAGACTGTGTCCCCTGGTTCTGAACTTTCCCAACATCGAGTACATTCTTCCTGCATCTAACCTGTCTAGTCCCGTCAGAATTTTATATGTTTCTATGAGATCCCCTCTCATCCTTCTAAACTTCAGTGAATACAGGCCCAGTCGATCCAGTCTCTCCTCATATGTCAGCCCTGCCTTCCCAGGAATCAGTCTCGTGAACCTTCGCTGCACTCCCTCAAAAGCAAGAATGTCCTTCCTCAGATTAGAAGACCAAAACTGAACACAATATTCCAGGTGAGGCCTCACCAAGGCCCTGTATAACTACAGTAAGACCTCCCTGCTCCTATACTCAAATCCCCTAGCTATGAAGGCCAACATGCCATTTGCCTTCTTCACCGCCTGCTGTACCTGCATGCCAACTTTCAATGACTGATGGTTGAGCGATTATAATCAGGAGGGCAGAATTAGAGGAGCGCAGACATCTTGGGGGTTGTCGGGGGGGGTGGGGGGTGGAAGTGGGGGGGATTGTGGGGCTGGAGGAGATTACAGTGATAGGGAGGGGTGAGGACATGGATGGGTTTAAGGATGAGAATTTTGAAATCAAGGCGTTGCTTAACCGGAAGCCAATGTAGGTCAGTGAGCACAGGGGTAATGGGTGAGCGGGACTTGGTGCGAGTTAGGACACGGGCAGCGAGTTTTGGATCACCTCTAATTTACTAAGGGTAGAATGTGGGAGGTCAGCCAGGAGTGCTTTGGAATAGTCAAGTCTAGATGTAAGAAAGGCATGAATGAGGGTTTCAGCAGCAGATGAGCTGAGGCAGGGGCGGAGACGGGCGATGTTATGAGGTGGAAATAGGTGATTTTAGTTATGACGCGAATATGTGGTCGCAAGCTCATTTCAGTGAGAAATATGACCCCAAGATTGCGATCAGTCTGGTTCAGCCTAAGACAGATGCTCAGGAGAAGGATGGAGTCGGTGGCTAGGGAACGGAGTTTGTGGCAGGACCAAAGACAATGGCTTTGGTCTTCACAATACAGGTGCAACGTCCCAAATCCGGAACTCCAAAAACCAGAATTGTCCAAAAACCAGACATTTTGCACATAGCTGATGGAGTCGTCCGGAATCTGGAATTGTTGTCCGTAAACCGGACATTTTTTAAGGCAAAACCCAAAATCCAGCACGGATTTGATCGAGGATCCTGGATTTTAGACAAGAAAATCAAGTTTGAAATTTGGAATTCTCAACTGAATCCGTGTCGGATTTTGGGTTTTGCCGGATTTCAGACCTCGACGCTCAAAACCCGGCACGGAATCAGTCGAGGATTCAGGATTTCAGACTATTGATTTTCTTGTCTGAAATCCGGAAAATCCCCAAAACCGGAATGGATTTGGTCCTGAAAATTCCAGATTTCGGACGTTGTACCCAATTTAGTTGGAGTAAATTTCTGCTCATCCAGTACTGGATGTCGGACAAGCAGTCTAATAATTTAGAGACCGTGGAGGGGTTGCGAGAAGTGGTGATGAAGTAGAGATGGGTGTTGTCGGCATACATGTGGAAACTGACTGTTTTCGGATGATGTCACCAAGGGGCAACATGTAGATGAGAAATAGGAGGGGGACAAGGATAAATCCTTGGGGGACATCAGAGGTAACGATGCGGGAGCAAGAAGAGAAGCCGTTGCAGGTAATTCTCTGGCTATGATTAGCTAAATAAGAATGGAACCAGGCGAGTGCTATGCCACCCAGCTGGATGACGATGAGAGGCATTGGAGGCGGATGGAGTGGTCAACTATGTGAAAGGCTTTCAGTCACATAGATTGTGGTGCCTCTGCCTTTTCTCCAGAGATAATTTTGTTGGTGGTGTCGTTTTTATAATTATGTTGCTCAATACCTGGTCTATGACTATTTAGCTAATCTCAGCCAAAGAGACGGTGGGGGTGCTACAATTGGTTTTGGTGTCTGAATTTCCATTGCCAGCAGTCAGGGTTTCTTCTGACCGCTGTCCAGTGAACCCTACTGCAGAACATGCATGCACTTAGGGACAGGATTAGGCTTGGCTATGATTGGTTCTATGAGAGAGAAGCTAATGCTTGCTATCTAGGCTTCCACCTGAAGAAAGTCCATTTCTATTAGGGACCAGTGGGCTGTCACTGTTGGGGAATTGTACTTTAACATGACTCACTGCATTCAGGAGAGGAAGAGGAAAAAAATTAAAAGAATATGTAGATATGTTGGAAAACAGCTCACCTGTTTAAGACTTTGATGTTTTGCTCTTGACAGCCACATTAAACTGCAGTTTTGTTATTTTAAGAAATCTTTTAGATATTTTGGAGGTCATTCAGAATTGCTGTCATTTTCATAACTAGGTGGGAAAACAAGCAAAAGAACAGTCTTGTAGGAAAGATGACAATTGTGGACAGCTTCTAAAATAACTTAATTTTACTTGCCATTGTCTGACAAGCTGAAGTGGGGACATAGAGCTGAATGCCCACAAGCTCATTAGGCACTTTGTTTTTGTAGCAAACAAATGTATCGAACTGAATATAAGCCACTGATCTAAATGAAGCCTGCAACTGAAGTCTCATTTATTTCTAGTCTCCAGTACGATGAGAGACTATAAATGATTCAAAGAAATTGATTAGACCTTCAGAGACCAAAGTTACGTCTGTGGCATAATTAGGTGTCCCATCTCAGAACCTCTGATGCTTTATCAAGCGAATCGCTGGCAGATGGGTACAGTGTTATCCTTTTTCATCAGGAACCAGAGTTTATCAATCTAGCAGATGAAGGAAAGCCAGCTGAATCATTTCTTCAAAATTAGTTATGCTACTCAAAATGATTAGCAGCAGTACTAATTCAGCCCTTGTAGATGATATACAATATTCAACATTCAAATGCACAGAAATGTTTTATTTTTATTTTGATGTTTGACCAAACATGATTACATCTTGAAAGCATCAAATGATACTTCAAAGGGATTTAAAAAGCTTTGTTGTCTGGTGGCCTTGAAATCTTTTAAGTGAAAATCCTTGCAAACTGGGCTTAGTCCCTATGAATAGCTTTCATGGAAACAAATAATCCTTTAAGTTCCTGCCAGAGAGATGCATATTCAACCTACAGTGAAAGAGAAACATTAATTGTCCAAGAGAAGCCAAAGGATAAAACCTGTAGCCAATTTAGGAATATAACTCTGGGGAAATTCCTCTTTGCTCTCCACCCAGTTAATCAAGCAATCTTAAAGTGCCTTACAAATCTCCCATCTTGCCTTCTACCCTCCAACCTACTCTTTATAACTTGAAAAGTTCTCTTTCAGAAGCGTGTCCTGACCTCTTTTGATGGTCTGGAATTAATCCATGCTCGTTGCATACTTTGGTAATATGTTCAGAGGTGATGACTCTGAAAATAAATAACTTCCTGGCATCTAACCCAACTCTTTGCCTACATAGTTTGTACTCGTGCCTATAGTTTTTATAGTTCCCCATCTCTATCCATCTCAAGTAAACTATCAAACTGGACAGAATGTATTCCCTTCATTATCTTAAAAACTTCAATCATATCTTGTGTAAGCTTGCATTTCTCTAATGAAAATAGCCCCTACCTTGTGGAGCCTATCTTAATGGCAAAGAGCCTGAAGACCAGGTGTAATTTTTGTTGTCTTCCTCTGAACATTTTACACTTCAGTAATATCTTTGTCCTCAAATCTAACTTGCCCTGCTAAATCTCAAAGGACCTATATCATCCTCGGTCAATTTTCAGCTTTTTTAAATTGGCATTTGATTGATGTTGGCAAGCCTGCTATTAATCCCCATCCCTAATTGCCGAGAGTTGAGTGATGGGCCGCCTTGATCTCCTGAAATCCTTAGTGTGTCCACAGTGGTGTTACGTTGGAAGTTCCAGGATATTGATTCAACAACGATGAAGGAATGCCGATTATATGGCCAAGTTAGGATGATGTGAGACTTGGGTGTGATACAGTTTCCAAGGCTTTATGGCTCTTGTCCTTCTTCGTGGTAGAGGTTGCAGGGGAGGGAGGTGCTGTCAAAGTAACCTTGTTGAGTTGCTTTCGTGCAGCCTGTATATCACAAGTACTACAACCAATAGTGTGTGGTGTTGAAGAGAATAGATATGGAATCTAGTGGCTTGGTTCTGATGTAAGTGGTGTTTTCTAGTGGGTAGCTTTAGTTATCTTCAACTTTATTTTATACCTATTCCTGCTCTGCTGAATTAATTCTCTTTTATATACTTAGTGAAGGGGGGAGGGGGGAAGGGAGGGGGAAGAGGGGGGGGAACAAGAGCGGGTGTCGGGTCAGGTCTGGTCAGCGGGGGGGGGGAGCGAGTGTCGGGTCTGGTCGGGCGGGGAACAGGAGCTGGCCGTGGGAAGAGCCTCATTCACGCAGCCCCAGTGAGGCCATTGGGCCACGGCTAGGGGCTGCGTGCTTCGGGCCCCTCCCACACAGTTCGGCGCCTGGAGCTACTGCACTTGCGTGCCGACTGTAGCGCGCATGTTTTCAGCGCCGGGACCTGGCTCCGCCCCCCCCACAGCTCGTGCTGGCTGCGCCGAGTGCCACAGGACCTGTAAGTCGGTGGAGAATACCGAGGATTTTTTTAGACGCCGTTTTAGGCGCGAAAAACGGGCGCCCAGCTCGGCGGGGCGCCCGTTTTTTTTTCTTGTGGAAACTTGGACCCATAATTTCTACAGTTTTCAGCATGCAGTTCTTCAAAAATTGTCTCTCCCAGAGAATGGTTTTGATACAGCTATTTTATGTGCAATCCTATAGCTTGTCTTAACAGCAGCGTCACATATGAGCGTTCCTAAGTTTTCAACAACTATGCTAAAAACGATCTTGTGTCTTCGAATGTTGTATTCTTTCACCACAGTTACCCTATTGCTTACAAATAAAGTACTTGGGCTTTCCATTCACGTCCACAAAGAAGTACAAAATTAATTTCATAATTCATGTGAATATTCTGGTAATTTTCCCAGTTGGCATTGCATGTATTCTGGGTTACAAACTGCGCAGTTTAAGAGAAAGAAGACAAAAGTGGCATCCTTTTTATTCTTGTATGAAACTTAATGATGCAGTTTGAACTGCCCTTATCCGGGACTCCCTTATCCGGCACCATTCCCGGCCGCCGGGTGGTGCATGCGCAGAATTCCGACCCCCAAGGTTTCCCATTCCCTTTTTAGGCACAACGGTGATACCTTTCTTTTATTATTTAATTAAATCATTCACCTAAACAGAAAATCCACACGCTTACTAGAAAGAAAGTGATCACCAGTAGCAGAAGCCCCCTCAACCTAGAATACCTCTGGGCCCGTTTGGTCCACCGACTCCTTGGGGCCCGCCGACACCTGGGCCCGCTCGGCCCCCTGGCACCACACTGACTGACTGACTGACCGTCTGACTGACAGTTGTTCCAGCGCACACATTGAAAACACATGACCTCTCCTCATCCGGAAATATCCCTCATTCAGAACAGGCCAGGTCCCGAGGGTTCCGGATAAGGGAGGTTCAACCTGTATTGTGATTACTATTTCCTAAATGTTCTACTTTTCGGTCATCTACTTGCACTGCTTTTTATTTTACTTATAACCATGTCAACTATTGCTATTTACAATGAGGAAGAAAGCAACATAAAGAAAACAGTCCTCGACACTGGGGGGGAAAAAAAAAACCCTCTTTCTCACCACAAACCCCTCTTTCTCACCACCCTATTCAGTCTATTTTTTGGATAATTGCGATCTTCTTCAATTATAACTATTAATACACCTCTCAATGCTTAATTCCCTAGCAGATTAAGGTCCATTCTGTCTCAGTGACAAAACTCCCGTTCAGGTCAGATTCCTTAAACTTTCTCTCAGCAAAAGCTCATTCTGTCGGCAGCTTGCTCTGTCAGCGTTTTACAGCTCTAGAAACTTACTGAGCATGATTAAGATTGACCAGTGGTATATATGAAAAAAACCATGGGACAGGAGGCCAGTTAAAATCGCCTTGGTCACTTACCCATCCTCGAGCCGTCCAGATCCTGCCCACTGCAAGTTAGGCGACTTCTGGTTGGGTGAGTAAGCCCGGTGCGGTCCTGCCTTAAATATGCATAGCGGGATCCGATTACATCAGTCAGACCGTGACAGCATTTTAACTCTGGCCTGAGCATTTCCTGGGACAGGAAGAGACCCTGAAAGGTATGTTTTTTTAGCTTCCCCTTGTGAGGCCCAGCGGAGCTGGCGTGCTCCTCTGGGCCTCAAGAAATGTTTAGACGTTTCCCATTCCCTCCTGCGAGACCCTCCTGGGCTACACCGTTTTCTGGAGGCAAGCAACCATTATGGGCGGAGTGGACTGGTGGTATGTTAATGAGGCCCAGGAGCTAAGATAGCCCAGGCCAGATTGCTGTAGTAGCAGGTGAATTTCCAACTCGTCTCACCACCCAACTACTCAAAATCTGCCCAGAGTTAAAATTGAGGCCCTTATTCTGTTTCAATGTATTCGGAAATTAAGAATAAATGAGGTTATTTTCTAAATTCTAAGTTTGAGTATATTGCTGTTTTATTTGGCTGCTAACTGCAGCCATGAACTTATTGTTCAGCATTTATTCTCCACGTGAACAGTTGTCCTAAACTCATGTAGCCACCCTGTTCCCATATCCATTTTCTTCTTTCCTTCAGCCACCTATCGAACCGATTCTTAAATGTTGACATGTGCTTTGCTTCAATCACTAACCCCTGGTAATGCGTTCCACGGACTCTCAATGCTTTGTGTATATTTTTTTTAAGTTTCTCCTATTCTCTATTCTAAGGTCTGAAGAGTGCTATATAAACAAAAGTTCTTTTCATGCAAATTTTCTTGTTTCAGTTTTCTTGCATTTTCTAGCTGGACAGGTGGGAGTGTCTTGAGTCCTTTATTTTTCAGTGACCTCTTGGTGTCAGTAAACACTGATTTTTGTAACAAAGTGGACTTCAGTTAGAGACCTGTATGTCAGACGAACGTTGTGCATGACATAATTTCAGATGTTGTTCAGAAAGGCTGATGCACTCCTCTTACTGCAAATGTAAATAAGCAATTGTCTAAAAATGATTTTTTGATGCCCTGGACACTTTTCAATACTTACAGGTGCATGGTGTAACCAGTGCAAAGTTACTTTACTGGAATTAATGAAAATATATCTACATTCTGATTTTTAACCCAGTTTCATTCCTGCTGTGATAGTTTAAAAAAGATTTGACATTCTGTTTGAATGTACAGTTTATTACTTATCACATGTGTCAGATTCCTTTTTAAATGGCACACGTACTGCCATAAATTTCAAAGCAAATGGAAAATATTACTGACAAGATTTTGTAAATATAAAGCCTGAAATACTGGGCTCAGGAAAAAAAATTGGCTGAGTTTTTGAATAGTGCAAAACTAATGACAAATTGTAATGCAGCAGAGCAGAAACACTAAATCTAATCTATTAGACCTCTGGATATCACTAAAATGTGATTCCATGATTCAAAATAGTACACCAGTATTGACTACAATTGAAGTTTGGTGAACGATTGTCTTGAGGGTTACTGAAATGGCTGAAATTGTTATATTATAGTCTTGATTAGCTCTGTATTTGCCTTATTTATACCCTTAGATTAAATTGACTTTTTGTGCAGCCTTCAATAGAGTTACAGTTTTTAAAGTTCTAAGTTAAAGTTAATTTCAAAATGTTAAATTAAATTTCAGTTTGAACCCTACTCACCCAGAGAGTTACACTCTCCCCAAATTCCCAACTTTTACTCTCCGTTTCTGACCTTGAATGGCTGAGTTGGCTGAGGTAAACTAGGAATCTAGATTAAAAGATATGACGGTACTTAAGCAATGGTAAACATTTAAAGAAACCATTCATATTTCACAACGAATATACATTCCCTTAAGGAATAAAAGCCCCATGGGATAATCGGTTCAACAATTGCTAACAAGAGAAGTTAAAGATAATAGTAAATTAAAGGAAGATGCTTTTATGGGCCCAAGTTTCCACATGATTCGCGCCTAATTTTTAGGAGCAACTGGTGGAGAACGGACTATTTTAGAAATCGCAATTATCCACATTTTTTTTTCTGCAGTTCTAGTCAGGTAGAACAGTTCTAGTTTAGAACAGAATTTTTTCTTCAAAAGGGGGCGTGTCCGGCCACTGACGCGTGATTTGAAAGTTTCCACAGTGAAAATGTACTCCAAACTAAAGTAGAATGGAGCCAGTGAAGATTTTTGTAGAACTGAAAAAACCTGTTCTACACATTAAAAAAATCAGGTGCAGGTTACAAATTAGGCGTCCAGAACGAGGTGGGGGGGGGAGGGGAACTCATTAAATTCGACAATAAATCCTTATTTATACTTCTACAAATATTATACAAATAAATCCAACCTGAATAAACATTTATAAGCCAAGAAAAGATTAAATAAACCATCTTCCTACCTGTGTGATAGTGCTTCAGCCAGGGAAAATTCTGCAGCCGTTCGTGCCGCTGAGAGAAGAGAGAAGAGAGAAGAGAGAAGAGAGAAGAGAGAAGAGAGAAGAGAGAAGAGAGAAGAGAGAAGAGAGAAGAGAGAAGAGAGAGTCGGGGAACAAGAGCGCGGGTCGGGTCGGTCGGGGGCGGGGGGAGCGGGTCTCGGGTCGGCGAGGGGGGAGGAGGAGAGCGGGTCTCGGGTGGGGGGGGGCAGAGAGCGGGTCTCGGGTCCGGGGGAGGAGGGAGGAGGAGAGCGGGTCCGGGGGGGGGGGGGAGGAGGAGAGCGGGTGTCGGGGCGGGGGGGGGGGAAATCGGGTGTCGGGGCGGGCGGGGGTGGGGAGCGGGTCTCGGGTCGGCGCGGGGGGGGGGGGGGGGTTGGTGAGCGGGTCTCGGGTCCGGGGGGGGAGCGGGTGTCGGGTTGGCGCGCGGGGTGAGGAGGAGGAGAGAGAGCGGATCTCGGGTCCGGGGGGGACGGGGAGTGGGTCTCGGGTCGGCGTGGGGGGGGGAGGGAGACGGGATCGGGAGTCGGGTCGGCGCGCGGGGTGAGGAGGAGGAGAGAGAGCGGGTCTCGGATCCGGGGGGGGGAGCAGGTGTCGGGGCGGGGCGGGGGAGCGGGTCTCAGGGCGGTGGGGGGGGGGGGGGGGGAGAGCGGGTCTTGGGTCGGCGCGCGGGGGGAGCGGGTCTCGGGTCGGTGCGGGGGGGGGGGAGGAGCGGGTCTCGGGTCGGTGCGGGGGAAGGGAGGAGCGGGTCTCGGGTCGGGGGGGGGGAGCAGGTCTCGGAGCGGGGGTCGGGTCGGGGGGCGGGGGGAGCGGGGGTTGGGTCTGGTCGGGCGGGGAGCAGGAGCTGGCCGTGGGAGGAGCCTCATTCACACAGCCCCAGCGAGGCCATTGGGCCAGGGCTAGGGGCTGTGTGCTTCGGGCCCCTCCCACACAGTTCGGCGCCTGGAGTTACTGCACTTGCGTGCCGACTGTAGCGCGCATGTGCAGAGGTCCCGGCACTGTTTTCAGCGCCGGGACCTGGCTCCGCCCCCCCCATAGCTCGTGCTGGCTGCGCCGAGGGCCAGAGGACCTGTAAGTAGGTGGAGAATACCGAGGATTTTTTTAGGCGCGAAAAACGGGCGCACAGCTCGGAGGGGCGCCCGTTTTTTTTCTTGTGGAAACTTGGGCCCATAATGTTGCCAAAAAGAGTAGTAAACCTGAGGATTAGGAGGATGCTAGGATTCAGCAAAGGATGACCAAGAAATTGATAGATAAAAGATATGAGAATAAACTAGCAAGAAACATAAAAACAGATTGTAAAAGCTTCTAGTGGTATGTAAAAAGGAAGAGATTAGTGAAAGTAAACGTTGGTCCCTTACAAGCAGAGACAGGAGAAATTATAATTGGGAATAAAGAAATAGCAGAGACGGAAATAGTGGGGAACCATGAGTCTAGTGAGAATAAGGAACTTAAAGAAATTAGTATTAGTAAATAAGTAATATTAGAGAAATTAATGGGACTAAAAGCTGACAAATCCCCTGGAACTGATGAACTACATCATAGGGTTTTAAAAGAGATAGTGGATGCATTGGTTTTGATCTTCCAGAATTCCCTAGATTCTAGAACGGTCCCTGTGGATTGGCAGGTAGCAAATGTAACCCCGCTGTTCAAGAAAGGAGGGAGAGAGAAAAGAGGGAACTATAAACCAGTTAGTTTGACATCAGTAGCAGGGAAAATGCTCGAATCTAGTATGAGGGATGTGGTAACAGGGCACTTAGAAAATCATGATATGATTAAGCAGAGTCAACTCAGATTTATGAAAGGAAAATTGTGTTTGACAAATCTGTTTAAAGTTTTTTGAGGTTGTAACTAGCAGGGTTCATAAAAAGCAGGATAAATCTAATCAGGCCATTACTGTCAATCATCAGCAAAGTGATGGAAGGGGTCGTTGACAGTGCCATCAAGTGGCACTTGCTCACCAATAACCTGCTCAGGAGAGTGATAGACTTCAGGAAGACATCGACAGGCTGGTGAAATGAGCAGACGTGACAGATTAAATCTAACTCAGAAAGGTGTGAAGTGATACATTTTGGTAAAAAGAATGAGGAGAGGACATATAAATGAAATGGTACAATCCTGAAGGGGGTGCATGAACAGAGAGACCTGGGGGTATATGTGCACAAATCGTGAAGGTGGGCAGGGCAGGTTGAAAAAGCAGTTCTAAAGGCTTATGGTGTCCCGGGCTTCATAAATAGAGCTATAAGAGTACAAAAATGTGGAAATTATGATGAACTTGTATAAATCACTGGTTCGGCCCCAACTGGAGTACTGTGTCCAATTCTGGGCACCACACTTTAGGAAGGATGTGAACATATTGGAGAAGATGCAGAAGAGGTATACGAGAATGATTCCAGGAATGAAGAACTTCGGATGCGTTGATAAACTGGAGAAGCTGGTGTTGTTCTCCTTGGAGCAGAGGAGATTTGATACAGGTATTCAAAATTATGAGGGGCCTGGACAGAGTAGATAGAGGGAAACTGTTTCCATTGGCACAAGGAAACCAGAGGATACAGATTTAAGGTGATTGGCAAAAGAACCAAATGCGACGTAAGAAAAAAACTTTTATGCAGCGAGTGGTTAGGATCTGGAATGCACTGCCTGAAAGGGTGGTGGAGGCAGACTCCATCTTATCTTTCAAAAGGGAATTGGATAAGTATCTCAAGGAAAACAATTTGCAGGACTACGGGGGAAGGGTGCGGTTAGCTGAGAGCCAACACCGGCTCGATTGGCTGAATGGCCGCCTTTCGTCCTGTAACCATTCTATGATATGAAGTGCATACAATGCAATATATTTTGAATAAAGGGAAGATAACTGTGGATTGCAGCTTTAAAGGGTAAGAATAAACTGAGAGCAAAGTTTTGTAATTTGTGACTTGTCAAGTGAGTGCAAGATTAGATTAGCCTTAATATCACTTCGATATTTTATGTTTTGTGTAGAAAAATGTTAGTTCCAATTTTGTGCCATTTCGAGGAAAGTTCAGTGGTTCCTTAAGAGTGGCATAATGCTGAATGAACACAGTAGGACATAGCCTTTTCTGATGTCAATTTACATGTTATTTTTTCAACAAATTGCAGTAAAATTCCATACACTAGACCACTGTTGCACTACCTTTTTCATTCCGCATATGCAGATTTAAAAAAGTTGATTCTGTGGATGTGGGCATCGCTTGCCCCTAATAAGGTGGTGGTGAGCTGCCTTCTTGAACCGCTACAGTCCATGTGGTGAAGGTATTGTTATGGAAGGAGTTCCAGGATTTTTACCCTGTGCGGTGTGAATGTTATGGTGTGAGACTTGAAGGGGAACTTGGAGTGATGTGTTCCCATGGTTAGACTAGCTCTGGATGGAGATAATCATTGCCTTGCATTTATGTGATGTGAATGTTATCTTGCCACTTATCATCCCAAGCCTGGATGTACAGTAGATGCTGGAAATCTGAAATAAAAATAGAAAATACTGGAAACACTCAGCAGGTCATGCAGCATCTGTGGTGAGAGAAAAGGAATTACCATTTCAGTTCACTGACCTTTCATCAGAAGTGGAAGATTGTTAGAGATGACAGAGTCTGGAAAAAGGGGGCAGGAAAGAAACCAGGGGAGAGGTCTGTGCTAGGATGGAGGGCAGAAGTGATTAAATGACACAAGGCAAAAAAAGGTGATAATGAGGGAAGTATATTGATCCAGAGGAAGTGTAAGTGATTACAACAGAATGGAAGGGAAGCATGGGAAATCTGTCAGAGGAGAAGGCTTTTGTGGCCTGCAAATGTGGCGGAAGAAAGGCAGATCGACCAGTTTTTGGTTGGGGATCCCTTTCCAGTGAGGACGTTTGATCGAGTTACATGATCGTTTAAAAGATCTATGGGTGGTGGAAGTAATGCAAAATTGTATTACAGTGCATTATGCTTTCTGGTTATATTTGTCTGCATGTATATTACAACTTGTTATTTTTGAAGACCCAATAAAAGTGAGTCATCCCAACTGTCAGAATTTAAATTGTAAGTTGGTAAATTAGAGAATTCTCTTGTAAAGCAGTAAAATTGGAACAATATAATTCTTGGAAATATTTGGTGTGTACTAACCTGTTTTTAAAAACAATTTTTTTTTTTTACAGGTGGCACTTACAATTATGGAGGCTTAAACAAGAAAGGAGTTTGAGGGGGGCTTCCCTTCCCTTGTGGTGGTTGGCTTCGAATGAATGATATTCAGGAGAGTGTGATGGTTATATTTTGACTGGAAATTTACAACAGTTTATATTTTCCACAGACGTATTATAACTAAATCTCTATTTTTGTCTATTTAATTGCAACAAAGTGCCATATATATATATATATATATATATATAATGTTTTATACGTTGAAGGAACAGCTCCTTGGACTAAAACACTGCTGCTACCATGTACTGAACTAATGTAACGAAGTCTACAGGATTGCTAGAGTGCAGTGTTTTTATAACACAAGCACAAATCTAGCGCTTTGATAGTACAACTGCCAGGCAACTAAGTTCAATAACCTTCAACAGAAATTGAAGACATTTTTATTGAATACCTAGAAAGTGGGAACAGGATGAATTCCGTGACTGCTGACTGCACTCCAAAGTGCCGTTCTCTGCAGCATGCCCTTGACATGATTTCAGTGATGACCAAGGGAACTGAAGGTCAGAATAAGGCCTTCCTTTCATCTTATTGCTACAATGCAGCTTCCCTGAAGGATAGTTTTGGCAGAACGGCTCTACACATGGCTGCATCTTGTGGTAAAAAATCTGTTATTGATTGGCTTCTTGAAAGGAAAGGCGCTGATCCTTCCGTGAAAGATAAGGAATCTGGATGGACTGCTCTGCACAGGAGTATCTTCTATGGGCACATTGATTGTGCTATGTTTCTTCTTAAGGTACTGTATTCTATTCTGTTTGCACATTTTTTGATCATCCAGTTAATTTTGTTTCAAGAGTCGAGCTGTAAGGTCATTGTACTAGATGGTTTCTGGATCTTCTATTTAGTGAAGTTTCTTTACCACTCCACAAAAGCAAAATACTGCAGATGCTGGAATCTGAAATGAAAACAGAAAATGCTGGAAGTATTCAGTAGGTCATGCAGCATCTGTGGAGAGAGAATCAGAATTAACGTTTCAGGTCGATGACCCTTTGTCCGAACTGGGAAAGATAGAGATGTAACAGGTTTTTAAGCAAGTGTAGGGGCAGGGAAAGCGGGGAGGGGAGGAAAGATAGGGTGGAAGGCAGGTGAGATTCAGAGACAAAAGGGATGATGGTGCAAGGTAAAGCGGTCATCCAATCTGCATTTGGTCTCCCCAATGCAGAGGAGACTGCATCGTGAGCAACGAATACAGTATACTAAATTGAAAGAAGTACAAGTAAATCTCTGTTTCACCTTGAAGGAGTGTTTGGGCTCTGGACAGTGGGAAGGGAGATGGTAAAAGGGAAGGGAGATGGTAAAAGGGCAGGTGTTGCCTCGGTTGAGCAAAAAGGAAGACCTCAACCAAGGATTCCCCTCTACTGTGATAGACATGGCCCTTAACTGTGTCCGTTCTATTTACCGCACTTCTGCTCTCGCATCTTCCCCTCCCTCCCAGAACCACAATAGGGTTCCCCTTGTCCTCACAACTTTTTTTTTTACAACTCCTTGTATTGTGTTGATTGGAGAAAAGAGAACTCAAAGGAAATAAAGGAAGATCAGCCTTCGTGTCAATTTGACATCATGTGTGGGGAAACATTTCTCATAAAAATCGGACTTTACATCAACAACTTGTATTTATATAGCGCTTTTAACGCAGTAAAACGTCTCGAGGTGCTTCACAGGAGCGATATCAAACAAAATTTGACACCAAGCCACATAAGGAGATTTAGGGCAGATGACTAAAAGCTTGATCAAAGAGGTTTTAAGGAGCGTCTTAAAGGAGGAAAGAGAAGTGGAGAGGTCTAGGAAGGGAATTCCTGAACTTAGGGCCTTGGCAGCTGAAGGCATGGCCACCAATGGTGGAGCGATTAAAATCGTGGCTGCTCAAGAGGCCAGAATTTGAGGAGCACAGATATCTCTGAGGGTTTTGGGGCTGGAGAAATTAGAGATAGGGAGGGGTCATGGGGTAACTCTCAAACAAGGATGAGAATTTTTAAATTGAGGCGTTGCTTAACTGGGAGCGGTAGGTCAGCGAGCACAGGGGTGATGGGTGAGCAGGACTTGGTGCAAGTTAAGGTATGGGCAGCAGAGTTTTGGATAACATGTTTACAGAGGGTAGAAAGAGGGAGCTGGCCAGGAATGCATTGGGATAGTCGAGTCTAGAGGTAACAAAGTCATGGATGAGGGTTTCAGCAGCAGATGAGCTGTGGCAGGGGCAGAGTCAGGTGATGTTAGAGGTGAAAATAGGTAGTGATGACGTGAGTATGTAGTCGGAGGCTTGGAATCAAATATGACACCAAGGTTGTGAACAGTGTGGTTCAGCCTCCGACAGTTGCCAGGGAGAACGATGGGGTGGTTGGCTAGTGAATAGAGTTTGTGGCTGGGACCGAAGACAATGGCTTTGGTTTTCCCAACATTTAGTTGGAGGAAAAAACTGCTTATTCAGTACTGGATCAGCAGTGTGATCATTTAGAGACTCGGGAGAGGGTCGGGAGAGGGTCAAGAGAGGTGATGAGTTTAAGCTGGGTGTCTTCAGCATACATGTGGAAACTGATGCTATGTTTTCGGATGATGTTGCTGAGGGGCAGTATGTACTGTCATACGAGAACACACAACCTGTGCTAAATTGGAGGTGATTCATAGGCTGTCATCATTGACAAACCATCATCATCTATTTCCAGAAGGCACAAAAGAGACTTTATTTTTATAATGGTATTAAAGGACTACAGCAGAAGAGTATTCTTTGACAGCACCTTCCAAATCTGCAACCTCTACCACCTAGGAGGACAAGGACAGCAGGCGCATGGTAACACCATCACCTCCAAGTTGCTCTCCAAGTCACGCACCGTCCTGACTTGGAAATATGTCACCGTTCCTTCATGGTCGCTGGGTCAAAATTTTGGAACTCGCTCCCGAACAGAACTATGGGAGAACCTTCACCACACGGAATGTAGCGGTTCAAGAAGGTGGATCACGACCATATTCTCGAGGGCAATTAAGGATGGGCAATCCTGTCTATGATGATTTTTTTAATTGAAGGGATGTCGTTAGTCATCTGTGCCGGCATCTTTTTGATTTGGACATTGGCGCAGGAGCAATGCTATTGGAATTTGCTGACACTGCCAAATTAGGTAATATGGTTAATAGCAAACAAGAATACAGAACAACATAGACAGGAGTAGGTGATAAGGGGCAATTGCAAGTAAATGTGAAGTACATTTTTGGAAAAAGAGTAGTGAAGGAAAGTATATGCAAAATGGTTAGATTCTTTTGGAGTAACAGAAAGATTTAGGGGTTAGCGGGTGGGGGAGCTGTACACAGATCTTCAACATGCAGAAACAGACATAAAGACAAGGTTTTATATAATAGGGACATTGAATACAATATCAAGGAAGTGATATATTTGTTTAAGCACTGTTTAGGCTACAGTTGGGATACCATGTGCCATTCTTGACTTCCCATTTTTGTGCCATAAAAAGAGCATAGTGAAGATTCATGAGAATTATACCAGGAATATGGGGTCTTCAAAATGAAGAAAAGCTTGATAATTGGCATTTTTTACGAGGATCTAATAGGCGTTTTTCAGAAGTATGCAAGATTTTTACAAAGATAAATAGCAAACGATGTTTCCACTGTATTAGTAAAAAGGGGCATACACTTGGAATTATTACTGGAAGAACAAAGGGGAGGTTAGAAGAAATGTTTGCATATTATTGCAGTTATTGGAAACGTGAACTACTTTACCACAAATGGCTATTGAGACCTAGACTAAAAGGTAATTCAAGAGAGAGTTGGTTAAGTATTTACAAAGGAAGAATATAAAAATATTTGGGGAGAGGGGTAATGAGATTATAGCCCCAATTGAAATTACCTCTGGCTGCAAGGCCTCTTTCTATGATCCAGTTTCTATGATTATGCCAATTTTAATGTTGCATTTTAGTGCTATTAAAGTAAATGTGGTGACTTCTAGAATTTCATCGAGTTTTGTTTCAGATTTCAGCATTTCTTTGTACATTGAAACCATTTTGTTTATCTCCTACCTTTTAAACATGTCAAGTTTGTAGTTTCTAATTTCTGCTTTTACCATATTTTATTTACAGCATGGGAGTAGTCTCTATGTACAGGATAAAGAAGGGTTATCTACACTTGACTTGGCCATGAAAGATAGACCATCATATGTGGTTTATAGAAAGACTGGTACAGTCCTCTCTTCTTTCTCTCTCTATATGTGTATTAATATAGTAATTTAAAGTAAAACTTGAACAAAATTTGAAAAATCTGTAACTGTTTGTTGTAAAATCCTTACAAAAACCGGTGCAGTATCATTTATAGATCAGATGACTTTTTGAGTTCTAAAGTTTCTTCTTATGTATGGATACCTGAGTATTTTGAAGTAGGAAATAGTCAGTGTATATAATACCATTTATCTGCTGCAGATGCTTAGTGAGCTTATTTCATGATTTATGCCAACAACATAGGAAATACAAGGCTAGAGTAAAGATGCAACTGGACAATATACTATGCCAGTGATTTAACACAGTCTAAAGGCTGTGATTTGTCATGTGACTAGCTTCATTGAAAGTCCAGCTGAGATTGGGGAGATGCTGATGAGACTAGATGGTTTCTTGGAGGGAAGAAATATCAGAGAATATAGTGGCCTGCTGTTGGCATTAGCAGATGCTGTAACCAGGCCATCTGCTTTCCCTCTTGGCTGGTTATGACATTCAGCAATTTAAGAGCATTGGCAAAACATTCTAAAAGTACCATAAAAGATACTTAACAAAAAACATGTGTGTAAGTCTCCTGTCCTGTTCATTTAGGGTTCTAGAAATTGATTTGAATTTTGTCCAAATGTCATTTTTTATTCTTTCCATTAACGTCTTTCGAAGATTGTATTTAATAAATAAACTAATTCAGCTATGTGGTTGCTCAACATTATACTTAGTGGTTTAATGGCTTTTGAACTTTTGACATGTATATTCAGACTTATTTTTTAGATCCCACTGAAGTCTATACCTGGGGTAACAACACTAATTTTACTCTTGGTCATGGAAGCCAACAAAGCAAGCATCACCCTGAGCTTGTAGACTTCTTCCCTAGGACAGGGATTTACATTAAGCAGGTACAAAAACTTTCCTATCATAACAATAGTTATGTTTTAAAATCTGTTCTTGCACTAAAATGTAGACCTTATAGCAGATATTTGATATTTTTCTACCAAATTATCTTGTGGAGTGTACAAGATAATTAGTGCCTGTGTTAGCTTGGCTCAGTGGTAGCATTCTCTCCTCTCAGGCAGAGAGGGTTGTGTGTTCAAACTCCACTCCGCGACTTAAGCAAATAATCAAAGAAGCATAGAAATTTACAGCACGGCCAACACGAGGCTATCCAGCCTAATCCCACTTTCCAGCTATAGGTCTGTAACCCTGCAGGTTACAGCACTTCAAGTGCACATCCAAGTACTTTTTAAATGTGGTGAGGGTGTATGCCTCAACCACCCTTTCAGGCAGTGAGTTCCAGACCCCCACAACCCTCTACGTGAAGAAATTTCCTCTTAAACCTTCTACCAATTACTTTAAATTTATGCCCCCGGTTGTTGACCCCTTTGCTAAGGGAAATAGGCACTTTCTATCCACTATATCCAGGCTCCTCATTTTATACACAAAGAGGTCTCCCCTCAGCCTCCTCTGTTCCAAGGAAAACAAACCCAGCCTATCCAATCTGTCCCCATAGCTAAGAATCTCCAATCCCGGCAACATCCTCGTAAATCTCCTCTGTACCCTGTCCAGTGCAATCACATCCTTCCTGTAATGCGGTGACCAGAACTGCACGCAGTCCAGCTGTGGCCTAACTAGTGTTTTATACAGTTCAAGCATAACCCCCCTGCCCTAGTATTCTATGCCTCGGCTAATAAAGGCAAACATTCCATATGCCTTAACCATCTTATCTACCTGGCCTATTACCTTCAGGGATCTGTGGACATGCACTCCAAGGTCCCTTTGTTCCTCTAAACTATTCAGTGCTCTACCATTTAATGTGTATTCCCTTGTTAGCCCTCCCCAAATACATTACCTCACACTTCTCCAGATTGAATTCCATTTTAACTGTCCTGCCCACCTGACCAGTTGAATGATACCTTCCTGCAGTCTACAGCTTTCTTCTTCATTATCAACCACACAGCCGATTTTAGTATCATCTGCAAACTTCTTAATCATACCCCCTATATTCAAGTCTAGATCATTGATGTATACCACAAAAAGCAAGGGACCTAGTATTGAGCCCTGCAGAACCCCACTGGAAACATCCTTCCAGTCACAAAAACACCCATCATCCATTACCCTCTGCTTCCTGCCTTTGAGCCAATTTTGGATCCAACTGCCCCTTTTCCCTGGATCCCATGGGCCTTTACTTTCATGACCAGTCTGCCATGTGGGACCTTGCTGAAATCATATACATTACATCAAATGCACTATCGTCATCTACCGTCCTTGTTGCCAAATCAAAAAATTCAATCAAGTTAGTCAGACACGACTTTCCCTGAACAAATCCATGCTGACTGTCCTTGATTAATCCGTGCCTTTCTAAATGATGATTTATCCAGTCCTTCAGAATTTTTTCCAAAAATTTCCCCATCACCGAGGTTAGGCTGACCGGCCTGTAATTACTCAGTCTATCCCTTGCTCCCTTCTTAAACAAAGGTACCACATTAGCAGTCCTCTGGTCCTCATCTAGGCAGACACATCAGGCTGAGGGAATGCAATATTTTTGAAAGTGCCGTCTTTTGAATGATATGTTAAGTCAGCCCTGTGTCTGCCTCTTTGGACAGGATCCCATGGCACTATTCGAAGAATGAGGTCTCCTACTGGTCGTGCTAATATTCGCCCTTAACAGCAAAATAGAGTAACTGGTCACTGATCTCATTTTGCTGTTTTCAGAATATTCTGTGCATTTGTCCACAAAACAGAAGTAATTACACTTCAAAAGTAATTCATTGGCTGTGAAACATTTTGGGATGTCCTGAGATTGAAAGGTGCTATATGAATGCAATTCTTTCTTTCCTACTGATTTAATGTTTATATTCAACCTGAAGGATATACACATTGTGCTGTAATTTAGGAATTAAAGATTTTAAATATTGAAGAAATTGTACACCCAGAGTTGAGTGTTTCAGTTAACCTCTAAATCCATCATACCGAATGCTTCGTGAGCCACGAGATTAAGATCCCTCGCATTTCTATATATAATATCACAGAAAAAAATATTTATAGCTTGTGTTTTTTTTGCTTTTTTGCATCAGCAATTAATACATTGTGATGGCCTTGTATGGAATGTTTTATAAGCTGCAATAATTTTTAGTGTAAGTGTTGCTTAGTAACAATGTAGGCATAGAAACTTAATTCGTACAAGTTGAATCCTATTGATGGGATATGGAGCTTGCTATTTGTGGAATGTATGCAATCAGAAGTAGTGCTGAGTGATGTAACAGGAAAGGATATTGCCCATTGTTCATGTGACTCAAACTTAGAGCATTATGTTGGGTGGTTTGTGTTGCTTTACTGATTTTACAAATGTATTTTTTTAATTGCAGTGTGTATCTTGGACAGCAAAATAAACAATAATCTTTTGATTTACTTCAGCTTTATATCTCGTCTGAGGAAATGTCTCTTCAGCTCACTGATTTAATCATAGGCTAATGGATAGTTCACATTCTAGTTGGAAACTATTTGCTGTAAAAATCGGACAGGTTGCAATAAAATTAAAAGTTAGTGGACTATTGATCTGAATGTTATAAATACATTTAGTAAAGTGTGCTGAATACATCACAGAATATATTGTTACTGCACCAAATCTTCAACTTTGAATCTTTTAATTCAATATTGGATTTGAAAATTAGATCTGTGGGTCATTTGGGATCCTAATTTCAGAATCTTAGCTTGAACAGTGCATTAGGTTCATATTGTTTGGAGTACATCAAGCCTATTCTATCGATTATGACTTGGGAAAGCAACAATTAAGCTAAATTTGAAACTCTGTTTCTGACATTGTTTCTATGATTGGAACAAGAAACTGCTTTCTAGTACTTCTCTTGGAAACTGTGAATGCTTTAGAAATTTAATGAGGCAGACACTACTTGTATATGTAAAATTGGAAGCAACAAAAAAAGTAATTATTATTCAAATTACATACTTGACTTTGTTTTTATGCCTTTCAGGTTGTGCTTTGCAAGTTCCATTCAGTGTTCCTTTCCCAGAAAGGAAAAGTGTACACCTGTGGTCATGGCCAAGGAGGGCGTCTTGGACATGGAGATGAACAAACATACCTTGTAGGTAGAAATTCTATGTTAAAATTTGTTTGCATTTGTTAATCATTTTGTACTTTTTTTCCCCCTTTTTTAGGAATAGAGAATACTTATATTTTGTAAAGTCATGATACAGTTTTATTATAGAGTACATACAGGAGAATACATTGGCACCTCTTAGGCTTGTCAGTATGGTTGTGCATGCATTGTGAGCAGTATATCGTTTGGCAGTTGGGATAATTTGACGAATCCCAGGAGTTTGGCTGAGTCAGAGAAACATTAAGGGTCCTGTCTACCTGTAGCCTTTGTGATTGCTGGGAGGAGGTTGTTGGTTTGTCGTCCTATTCTGACATTCAGTGGCAGTCTTGAGTTATATGAGTTGTCAGGAATGAGCTCCAGACTGCCTGATACCTCTTGAGTTCCAGATAGAGTCCATCCATTACCTGCTTTGATTACCATATAACCCATGTTTCACCCATATATTTGTTGTGGGAAGGAATTAAATCTCTAGCAGCTAGCGGTGACTGTTGCTCTAGCCTGAGTTGGCACATTTGCACACCAGTAGGCAGGTCCAGCAGGGATTGGCCTAGGTCTGCAGAGATTGAGACCCCTATTAAGCGCTCTGTGATTTCTTAGACTGCTTTGCAGAATGTATGACTGTGGTGTCCTGACCAGACTGTTTAAAAGTATGTTGTAGTGTGCCCTTCTAGTCACCGGCTAGCAGTCATTCTTCTTCCCTGATCAGAGAGGGTTTGAATTTGTGGAGCATTTGTGGGATGTGGTATGCTCAGTGTATTACCTTGAGCTGGCACTCACTATTTAACTGTTGGTGATAGTTGTGACACTCCTGTTCCCAGACCATTGTTAAGGATTGCTGTCCCACTATTTGACCCTTCATCACGGTGAAGTGGTTATCGTTTCCTGGTGGTTATCTTAGTGGTGGAGGAGAGATGCTTGTTAATTATTAATGAATATTTCTCCGCTCTTGGGTGTGTTGGAAGCTGTAGCCCATTGGACCACCCAGTCCCTTGAGAGCTTGGCGTGGTGTGTGGGGGTAAAGTGGGTCTCCTATGTTTGCCAGCTTTTTTTAGCTGTTAGGATTTTCTTCACTTTTCAGTAACTGAGTCTTTTAACATTCCAGCGAAATATTTTAACAGAATCTTTTGTGTTTTCCATCCTCCCTTTCCTACACCTGAGCAGCAGAGCTTCCTACTGGCTTGGCACTACTCTGGAACTCCCTCCCTAAACTCTGGTACCTGTTCACTTCTCCCTGCACCATGTAACCTTCCCCCCCCCCCCCCACATAATCAAGCTTTTAGTGATGTCCCCTAACACTCTCACCATAGCTTGGTATCCATTGTTGCATTTTGTTCACCTCTCGTACTCGATAAAGGGCCATAGGACATTTCCTATTTTAAAGATGCTATATCAGTGCAGGTTCTGGTGCAGTTCTGGCCTTTTGCAACGTAAGGCCCTGATGACAACATTGTGATGGTGGAGGGGGGGGTCTAGCATTTGGGAAACCCTGAAGTTACTGTTTTCCAGAGATACTGCCGAATTTAATTACGGCTCCAGGTTGCAGCGGGGTGGGGGGAGGGTTAGTCATCAGTAGGGTATGTGATCGGCCTACAGGCGTTAAAAGTAACATTAAAATGGAGGCATGTAGGCGCCTTAAAATATTTTAAGGGTGGACCCGCCTCCCGAGAGCGGGTTGGTTGTCCGCTACCCCCGACTGGCCTCTGTTAAAACCAAAGTGGGCATTTTGTTTCATTGCAAACTGCCGACGGGACATGGGCCGTCTCCATTTCTCTGCTCCCTTCACTCACTCCAACCTACCTCCCTCTGAACTTGCAGCACTCCGCTCACTCAGATCCAACCCTAACCTTGTCATCAAACCTGCTGACGAGGGTGGCGCTGTTGTTGTTTGGCGAACCGACCTCTACCTTGCAGAGGTTGATCGCCGACTCTCTGACACCTCCTCCTACCTCCCCTTGGACCATGACCCCACCACTGGAACATCAAGCCATAATTTCGCAGACCGTCACTAACCTCATCTCCTCTGGGGATCTTCCCTCCACAGCCACCAACCTCATAGTTCCCCAACCCCGCACAGCCCGCTTCTACCTCCTTATGATGTAATTGGGATTACGGAGACATGGCTCCAGGGTGACCAAGGCTGGGAACTCAACATCCAGGGGTATTCAATATTCAGGAAGGACAGACAGAAAGGAAAAGGAGTGGGATAGCATTGCTGGTTAAAGAGTAGATTTACACAATAGTAAAGAAGGACATGAGCTTGGCTGATGTGGAATCTATATGGGTAGAGCTGCGGAACACCAAAGGGCAGAAAACGCTAGTGGGAGTTGTGTACAGACCACCAAACAGTAGTAGTGAGTTTGGGGATGGCATCAAACAGGCAATTAGGGATGCGTGCAATAAAGGTACAGCAGTTATCATGGGTGACTTGAATCTACATATTGATTGGGCGAACCAAACTGGTGGTAATACGGTGAAGGAGGATTTCCTGGAGTGTATTAGGGATGGTTTTCTTGACCAATATGTTGAGGAACCAACAAGAGAGCTGGCCATCCGAGACTGGGTGATGTGTAACGAGAGAGAATTAATTAGTAATCTTGTTGTGTGAGGCTCCTTTAGGAACAGTGACCATAATATGGTAGAACTCTTTATTGAGATGGAGAGTGACAGAGTTAATTCAGAGACTAGGGTCCTGAACTTGGGGAAAGGTAACTTTGATGGTATGAGACGTGAATTGGCTAGAATAGACTGGCGAATGATACTTAAAGGGTTGATGATGGATAGGCAAAGGCAGACATTTAAAGATCACATTGATGAACTTCATCAATTGTACATCCCTGTCTGGAGTAAAAATAAAACGGGGAAAGTGGCTCAACCGTGGCTAACAAGGGAAATTAGGGATAGTATTAAATCCAAGGAAGAGACATATAAATTGGCCTGAAAAAGCAGCAAACCTAAGGTCTAGGAGAAATTTAGAATTCAGCAGAGGAGGACAAAGGGTTTAATTAGGAGGGGGGAAATGGAGTATGAGAGGAAGCTTGCTGGGAACATAAAAACTGACTGCAAAAGCTTCGATAGATAAATGAAGAGAAAAAGATTAGTGAAGAAACATAGAAACATAGAAAATAGGTGCAGGAGTAGGCCATTTGGCCCTTTGAGCCTGCACCACCATTCAATAAGATCATGGCTGATCATTCACCTCAGTACCCCTTTCCTGCTTGCTCTCCATACCCCTTGATCTGCTTAGCCATAAGGGCCATATCTAACTCCCTCTTGAATATATCCAATGAACAATTCTCTGCGGTAGGGAATTCCACAGGTTAACAACTCTCTGAGTGAAGAAGATTCTCCTCATCTCGGTCCTAAATGGCTTACCCCTTATCCTTAGACCGTGTCCCCTGATTCTGGATTTCCCTAACATCGGGAACATTCTTCCTGCATCTAACCTGTCCAGTCCCGTCAGAATTTTATATGTTTCTATGAGATCCCCTCTCATCCTTCTAAACTCCAGTGAATACAGGCACAGTCGATCCAGTCTCTCCTCATGTCAGTCCTGCCATCCCAGGAATCAGTCTGGTGAACCTTTGCTGCACTCCTTCAATAGCAAGAACGTCCTTCCACAGATTAGGAGACCAAAACTATCACAGTATTCCAGGTGAGGCCTCACCAAGGCCCTGTACAACTACAGTAAGACCTCCTTGCTCCTTTACTCAAATCCCCTAGCTATGAAGGCCAGCATACCATTTGCCTTCTTCACCGCCTGCTGTACCTGCATGTACATGCCAACTTCCAATGACTGATGTACCATGACACCCCGGTCTCGTTGCACCTCCCCATTTCCTAATCTGCCGCCATTCAGATAATATTCTGTCTTCGTGTTTTTGCCACCAAAGTGGATAACCTCACATTTATCCACATTATACTGCATCTGCCATGCACTTGCGCACTCAGCTAACCTGTTGAGGTCACCCTGCAGCCTCTTAGCGTCCTCCTCACAGCTCACACTGCCACCCAGCTTAGTGTCATCTGCAAGCTTGGAGATATTGCACTCAATTCCTTCATCGAAATCATTAATGTATATTGTAAATAGCTGGGATCCGAGCACTGAGCCCTGCGGTACCCCACTAGTCACTGTCTGCCATTCTGAAAAAGACCCGTTTATCCCGACTCTCTGCTTCCTGTCTGCCAACCAGTTCTCTGTCCACGTCAGTACATTACCCCCAATACCATGAGCTTTAATTTTGCACACCAATCTCTTGTGTGGGACCTTGTCAAAAGCCTTTTGAAAGTCCAAATACACCACATCCACTGGTTCTCCCTTGTCCACTCTACTAGTTACATCCTCAAAGAATTCTAGAAGAATTGTTGATCATGATTTCCCTTTCATAAATCCATGCTGACTTGGACCGATCCTGTCACTGCTTTCCAAATGCGCTGCTATTTCAGAGCATTCTGGGGAGGGAAGGGGAACAGCCAGTGGTTGTGGTCCACATTGGTACCAACGAGATAGGTAGAAAGAGGGGTGAGGTCCTGAAAGCTGAGTTTAGGGAGCTAGGAGTAAGATTGAAAGCCAGGACCTCAAAGCTGGTAATCTCGGGATTACTGCCAGTGCCACGTACGAGTGAGGGTAGAAATAGGAAGGCTAGTCAGATAAATACGTGGCTGGGGCATTGGTGTAGGAGGGAGGGCTTTCGTTTCCTGAACAATTTGGACCGCTTCTGGGGTAGGTGGGACCTGTACAAGTCGGACAGGTGACACCTCAACGGAGATGGGACCAATGCTCTCGCGGGTGGTTTTGATAGTGCGGTTGGGAGGGCTTTAAACTAGCTTGGTAGGGTGATGGGAACCCAGGAGAGGGCTCTGAGCTAGTTAGTGTGGGTGAGAGCTCAGATGAACAGAACCCCAAGAAAAGATGCAAAAGGCAGGAGGCAACAGAGCAGAGTAGCACGGGGGTAAGTGTAAACCACAAGGTGATAGGAAGGGACAATATGTATGAATATAAAGGGGCTGCAGGAGGGATCAAAACTAAAAATACTGGTTTAAAAACTAGTATTAAAACACTTTACCTAAACGCACGCAGCATTCGAAACAAAGTAAATGAATTGACGGCACAAATCATTACAAATGGGTATGATTTGGTGGCCATTACAGAAATGTGGTTGCAGGATTGCCAAGACTGGGAATTAAACATATAGGGGTATCTGACAATTTGGAAAAATAGACAAGAAGAGAAAGGAGGTGGGGTACCTCTGTTAATAAAGGATGATATCAGGGCAGTTGTGAGAGACGATATTGGCTCCAATGAACAAAATGTTGAATCATTGTGGGTGGAGATTAGAGATAGTAAGGGGAAAAAGTCACTGGTGGGCGTAGTTTATAAGCCCCCAAATAATAACTTCATGGTGGGGCGGATAATAATCAAGGGAATAATGGAGGCATGTGAAAAAGGAACGGCAGTAATCATGGGGGATTTTAACCTATATATCGATTGGTCAAATCAAATCGCACGGGGTAGCCTTGAGGAGGAATTCATAGATGCATACGTGATTGTTTCTTAGAACAGTTTGTTACAGAACCGACAAGGGAGCAAGCTATCTTAGATCTGGTCCTGTGTAATGAGACAGGAATAATAAATGATCTCCTAGTAAAAGATCCTCTCGGAATGAGTGATCACAGTATGGTTGAATTTGTAATACAGATTTAGGGTGAGGAAGTAGTGTCTCAAACGATCGTACTATGCTTAAACAAAGGGGACCACAGTGGGATGAGGACAGAGTTAGCTAAAGTAGACTGGGAACACAGACTAAACAGTGGCACAATTGAGGAACAGTGGAGGACTTTTAAGGAGCTCTTTCATAGTGTTCAACAAAAATATATTCCAGTGAAAAAGAAGGGCGGTAAGAGAAGGGATAACCAGCCGTGGATAATCAAAGAAATAAAGAAGAATATCAAATTAAATACCAATGCGTATAAGGTGGCCAAGGTTAGTGGGAAACTAGAAGATTGGGAACATTTTAAACGACAGCAAAGAATGACTAAGAAAGCAATAAAGAAAGGAAAGATAGATTACGAAAGTAAACTTGCGCAAAACATAAAAACAGATAGTAAAAGCTTTCACCGATATATAAAATGGAAAAAAGTGACTAAAATAAATGTTGGTCCCTTAGAAGATGAGAAGGGGGATTTAATAATGGGAAATGTGGAAATGGCTGAGACCTTAAACAATTATTTTGCTTCGGTCTTCACAGTGGAAGACACAAAAACCATGCCAAAAATTGCTGGTCATGGGAATGTGGGAAGGGAGGACCTTTAGATAATCACTATCACTATGGGGGTAGTGTTGGACAGGCGAATGGATCTCAAGGTAGACAAGTCCCCTGGTCCTGATAAAATGCATCCCAGGGTATTAAAAGAGATGGCGGAAGTTCTAGCAGATGCATTCGTTATAATCTACCAAAATTCTCTGAACTCTAGGGAGGTACCAGCGGATTGGAAAGCAACTAATGTAATGCCTCTGTTTAAAAAAGGGGGCAGACAAAAGGCAGGCAACTATGGGCCGGTTAGTTTAACATCTGTAGTGGGGAAAATGCTTGAAGCTATCATTAAGGAAGAAATAGCGGGACATCTAGATAGGAATAGTGCAATCAAGCAGACGCAACATGGATTCATGAAGGGGAAATCATGTTTAACTAATTTACTGGAATTCTTTGAGGATATAACGAGCATGGTGGATAGAGGTGTACCGATGGATGTGGTGTATTTAGATTTTCAAAAGGCATTCGATAGGGTGCCACATAAAAGGTTACTGCAAAAGATAAAGGTACGCGGAGTCGGGGGAAATGTATTAGCATGGATCGAGAATTGGCTGGCGAACAGAAAGCAGAGAGTCGGGATAAATGGGTCCTTTTCGGGTTGGAAATCGGTGGTTAGTGGTGTGCCACAAGGATTGGTACTGGGATCACAACTGTTTACAATATACATAGATGACCTGGAAGAGGGGACAGAGTGTAGTGAAACAAAATTTGAAGATGACACAAAGATTAGTGGGAAAGAGGGTTGTGTAGAGGACACAGAGGCTGCAAAGAGATTTAGAGAGGTTAAGCGAATAGGCTAAGGTTTGGCAGATGGAATACAATGTCGGAAAATGTGAGGTCATGCATCTTGGGGAGAAAAAAACAGTAAAAGGGAATATTATTTGAATGGTGAGAAATTACAACATGCTGCAGTGCAGAGGGACCTGGGGGTCCTTGTGCATGAAACTCTTTTTGGAAAATTTCACGCAGCAAGCTCAGTTGACCTTGTGCATGAATCCCAAATAGTTAGTTTGCAGGTGCAGCAGGTAATCAGGAAGGCGAATGGAATGTTGGCCTTCATTGCGAGAGGGATGGAGTACAAAAGCAGAGAAGTCCTGCTGCAACTGTACAGGGTATTGGTGAGGCCGCACCTGGAGTACTGCGTGCAGTTTTGGTCACTTCGCTTAAGGAAGGATATACTAGCTTTGGAGCGGGTACAGAGACGATTCACTAGGCTGATTCCGGAGATGAGGGGGTTACCTTATGATGTTAGATTGAGTAGACTGGGTCTTTACTCGTTGGAGTTCAGAAGGATGAGGGGTGATCTTATCGAAACATTTAAAATAATGAAAGGGATAGACAAGATAGAGGCAGAGAGGTTGTTTCCACTGGTCGGGGAGACTAGAACTAGGGGACACAGCCTCAAAATACGGGGGAGCCAATTTAAAACCGAGTTGAGAAGGAATTTCTTCTCCCAGGGTTGTGAATCAGTGGAATTCTCTGCCCAAGGAAGCAGTTGAGGCTAGCTCATTGAATGTATTCAAATCGCACATAGATTTTTAACCAATAAGGGAATTAAGGGTTATGGGGAGCGGGCGGGTAAGTGGAGCTGAGTCCACGGCCAGATCAGCCATGATCTTGTTGAATGGCGGAGCAGGCTCGAGGGGCTAGATGGCCTACTCCTGTTCCTAATTCTTATGTTATTATATTCATCTTTAATAATTGATTGCAACATTTTCCCCACTACTAATGTCGGGCCAACCGGTCTATAATTACCCGTTTTCTCTCCCTCCTCTTTTAAAAAGTGGTGTTACATTAGCTACCCTCCAGTCCATAGGAACTGACCCAAAGTCAATAGACTGTTGGAAAAGGATCACCAATGCATCCACTATTTCTAGGGCCACTTCCTTAAGTACTCTGGGATGCAGACTATCAGGGCCCTGGGGATTTATCAGCCTTCAATCCCATCAATTTCCCCAACACAGTTTCACGCCTAATAAGGATTTCCTTCAGTTCCTCCTTCTCACTCGACCCTCGGTCCCCTAATATTTCTGGAAGGTTATTTGTGTCTTCCTTTGTGAAGACAGAACCGAAGTATTTGTTCAACTGGTCTGCCATTTCTTTGTTCCCCATTATAATTTCACCTGAATCTGATTGCAAGGGACCTGCGTTTGTCTTCACTAATCTTTTTCTCTTCACATACCTATAGAAGCTTTTGCAGTCAGTTTTTATGTTCTCAGCAAGCTTCCTCTCATACTCTATTTCCCCCCTCCTAATTAAACCCTTTGTCCTCCTCTGCTGAATTTTAAATTTCTCCCAGTCCTTAGGTTTGCTGCTTTTTCTGGCCAATTTACATGCCTCCTCCTTGGATTTATCACTTATCCTTAATTTCCCTTGTTAGCCACGGTTGAGCCACCTTCCCCGTTTTATTTTTACTCCAGACAGGGATATAAAATTGTTGAAGTTCACCCATGTGATCTTTAAATGTTTGTCATTGCCTATCCGCCGTCAACCCTTTAAGTATCATTCGCCAGTCTATTCTAGCCAATTCACGTCTCATACCATCGAAGTTACCTTTCCTTAAGTTCAGGACCCTAGTCTCTGAATTAACTGTGTCACTCTCCATCTTAATAAAGAATTTTACCATATTATGGTCACTCTTCCCCAAGGGGCCTCGCACAACAAGATTGCTAATTAGTCCTTTCTCATTACACATCACCCAGTCTAGGATGGCTAGCCCTCTAGTTGGTTCCTCGACACATTGGTCTAGAAAACTATCCCTAATACACTCCAGAAAATCCTCCTCCACCGTATTGCTACCAGTTTGGTTAGCCCAATCTATATGTAGATTAAAGTCGCCCATGATAACTGCTGTACCTTTATTGCACGCATCCCTAATTTCTTGTTTGATGCTGTCCCCAACCTCACTACTACTGTTTTGTCTGTACACAACTCCCACTAGCGTTTTCTGCCCTTTGGTATTCCGTAGCTCCACCATACAGATTCCACATCATCCAAGCTAATGTCCTTCTTTACTATTGCGTTAATTTCCTCTTTAACCAGCAATGCTACCCCACTTCCTTTTCTTTCTGTCTATCCTTCCTGAATGTTGAATACCCCTGGATGTTGAGTTCCCAGCCTTGGTCACCCTGGAGCCATGTCTCTGTGATGCCAATTATATCATATTCATTTATTGCTGCCTGTGCAGTTAATTCGTCCACCTTATTATGAATACTCCTCGCATTGAGGCACAGCGCCTTCAGGCTTGTCTTTTTAATACACTTTGCCCCTTTAGAATTTTGCTGTAATGTGGCCCTTTTTGATTTTTGCCTTGGGTTTCTCTGCCCTCCACTTTTACTTTTCTTCTTTCTATCTTTTGCTTCCGCCCCCATTCTACTTCCCTCTGTCTCCCTGCATCGGTTCTCATCCCCCTACCATATTAATTTAACCCCTCCCCAACAGCACTAGCAAACACTCCCCCGAGGACATTGGTTCCGGTCCTGCCCAGGTGCAGACCGTCCGGTTTGTACTGGTCCCACCTCCCCCAGAACTGGTTCCAATGTCCCTGATATTTGAATCCCTCCCTTCTGCACCACTCTTCAAGCCACGTATTCATCTGAGCCATCCTGTGATTCCTGCTTTGACTAGCACGTGTCACTGGTAGCAATCCTGAGACAAACGTAGGTCCCTTGCAGTCAGAATGAGGTGAATTTATAATGGGGAACTAAGAAATGGCAGACCAATTGAACAAATACTTTCGTTCTGTTTTCACAAAGGAAGACACAAATAACCTTCCGGAATCACTGGGAGACCGAGGGTCTAGCGAGAAGGAGGAACTGAAAGAAATCCTTATTCGTCAGGAAATTGTGTTAGGGAAATTGATGGGATTGAAGGCCGATAAAACCCCAGGGCCTCATAGTCTGCATCCCAGAGTATTTAAAGAAGTGGGCCTAGAAATAGTGGATGCATTGGTGATCATTTTCCAACAGTTATCGACTCTGGATCAGTTCCTATGGACCAGAGGGTAGCTAATGTAACACCACTTTTTAAAAAAGGAGGGAGAGAGAAAACGGGGAATTATAGACCGGTTAGCCTGACATCAGTAGTGGGGAAAATGTTGGAACCAATTATTAAAAATGAAATAGAAGCAAATTTGGAAAGCAGTGACAGGATTGGTTCAAGTCAGCATGGATTTATGAAAGGGAAATCATGCTTGACAAATCTTCTAGAATTTTTTGAGGATGTAACTGGAAGAGTGCACAAGGGAGAACCAGTGGATGTGGTGTATTTGGACTTTCAAAAGGCATTTGACAAGGTCCCTCAAGAGATTGGTGTGCAAAATCAAAGGGGGTAATGGACTGACGTGGATAGAGAAGTGGTTGGCAGACAGGAAACCGAGAGTCGGGATAAACTAGTCCTTTTCAGAATGACAGGCAGTGACTACTGGGGTGCCCCAGCTATTTACAATATACATCAATGATTTAGATGAAGGAGTTGAATGTAATATCTCCAAGTATGCAGATGACACTAAGCTGGGTGACGGTGTGAGTCGTGAGGAGGATGCTAAGAGGCTGCAGGGTGACTTGGACAGGTTAGGTGAGTGGGCAAATGCATGGCAGATGCAGTATAATGTGGATAAATGTGAGGTTATCCACTTTGGTGGTAAAAACAGGAAGGCAGAATATTATCTGAATGGCGACAGATTAGGAAAAGAGGAGGTGCATCAAGACCTGGCTGTCATGGTACATCAGTCATTGGAAGTTGGCATGCACATGCAGGTACAGCAGGCGGTGAAGAAGGCAAATGGTATCTGGCCTTCATAGCTAGGGGATTTGAGTATAGGAGCAGGGAGGTCTTATTGCAGTTGTACAGGGCCTTGGTGAGGCCTCACCTGGAATATTGTGGTTCAGTTTTCATCTCCTAATTTGAGGAAGGATGTTCCTGCTATTGAGGGAGTGCAGTGAAGGTTCACCAGACTGATTCCCGGAATGGCAGGACTGACCTATGAGGAGAGACTGGATCGACTGGGCCTGTATTCACTGGAGTTTAGAAGAATGAGAGGGGATCTCATAGAAACATATAAAATTCTGGCGGGACTGGACAGGTTAGATGCAGGAAGAATGTACCCGATGTTGGGAATGTCCAGAACCAGGGGACACCCTCTAAGGATAAGGGGTGAGGCATTTAGGACCGAGATGAGGAGAAACTTCTTCTCGCAGAGAGCTGTTAACCTGTGGAATTGTCTACCATAGAGAGTTGTTGATGCCAGTTCGTTAGATATATTCAAGAGGGAGTTAGATATGGCCCTAGGCATAAAAGGATCAAGGGGTATGGAGAGAAAGCAGGAAAGGGGTGCTGGGCTGAATGATCAGCAATGATCTTATTGAATGGTGGTGCAGGCTCGAATGGCCGAATGCCCTACTCCTACACCTATTTTCTATGTAACCAGGGTCACAGTCTAAGGATAAAGGGGTAAGCCATTTAGGACCGAGATGAGGAGAACCTTCTTCACGCAGAGAGTTGTTAACCTGTGCAATTGTCTACCGCAGAGAGTTGTTGATGCTAGTTCGTTAGATATATTCAAGAGGGAGTTTGATATGGCCCTTACGGCTAAAAGGATCAAGGGGTATGGCAAGAAAGCAGGAAAGGGATACTGAGGTGAATGATCAGCCGTGATCAAATTGAATGGTGCTGGCTCGAAGGGCAGAATGGCCTACTCCTACACCTATTTTCTATGTTTCTATGTCTCCCAAGATCCGCAAACAGGACTGCCCCGGTCGACCCATCGTTTCAGCCTGTTCTTGCCCCACAGAACTTATTTCTTCCTATCTCGACTCTCTTTTCTCTCCCCTTGTCCACTCTCTTCCCACCTACATCCACGATTCCTCCGATGCCCGCCGTCACTTTAACAGTTTCCAGTTTCCCGGCCCCAACTGTCTCCTTTTCACCATGAACGTCCAATCCCTCTACACTCCCATCCCCCCCGAGGGCATTCCGCTTCTTCCTCGAGCAGAGGCCCAACCAGTCCCCATCCACCACCACTCTCCTCCGCCTGGCTAAACTTGTTCTCCCATTGAACAACTTCTCCTTCAACTCCACTGACTTCCTCCAAATTACATGTGTTGCTATGGGAACCCGCATGGGCCCTAGCTAAGCCTGCCTTTTCGTGGGATATGTGGAACATTCTTTGTTTCAGTCCTACTCGGGTCCCCTCCCTCACCTCTTTGGCTTTTTCCCCGCCCCCTTTAGAGCCTGTTTCTTTCTTTCTATTTTTCTCCTTGTCTCTAATGGCAGTTGGTAATTATCCCATTATTCACATCCTATCTTGACTAATGTTTTTCTAACTCTTGGCATTACCATTTGAATTTGGGCCATCATCCCTTTTGTGTCTCTAATCTCTTCCTGTCTTCCAACTTATCACAGACCTTCCCTTTTGTTCTTTCTTCCCCTCCCCCTTTGTGTTTAAGAATCTGTTCTTTCAAAAACACTCCAGTTCTGACGTAGCGTCATCGACCCGAAATGTTAAATCTGCTTCCTCTCTACACCTGCTGAGATTTCCAGCATTTTCTGCTTTTTTTCCAGATTCCAGCATCTGCAGTATTTTGCTTTTGAATTTGGGCATTTTGGGGTTAGGTTGCCTATCTTTTATTTTTAACCCCTCACTCGCCTGGGAGGATTACAATACCCCCTAAGATTTTGAATAATGTTTTTTTTTAAGATTTTGTAGGGTTCATGCAATGTTACCACTTTTACAGTTGACCAGTTTAAATGTTCTCAAGCTTATAGCAAGGTATTGTTTGCATCTTTGTAAAGTAGATCCGTTTCAGTTGTGTTGTGTTGTTTGCTTATAGTTTTCTTTATGTCCCGCGTCAGTTTTCTCCTCTCCTGAGGACATTCATTTCTTCCTGGGTGGAAAATTGTCTTAAAGGTGTCCTCTTAAGACCTTGCCCAACTGACTTTTTTATACCTTGAGCCTTAATGGTGGGTGTTGGTAAGCTATTCACCCACAAGCCCAGTTCACTCCTCACCATATGCACTTGTTGGGAGTCAGTGGATAGCAATCAGGAATGGAAATCCTGGGATTAATTTCCTTCCTGAACATGGGGCACTGATGCCAATAGCAGGACCCCAGCTGAGATCAATTGACAGCACCGACTGGAATTCTCAACTCACCATGCTCCATCTCCTTTGATGTCAGTACCAATCTGTCCTCTCTGGATCTCTCCCTTCAATAAACTTTCCTACCCATATTCACGGTCACCCTCTTAGCCATGCATCTCATATGGACTCTACTCCCATGATTTCTATCGATGACAAGGCCATCTCCAACCACTTCTTTGCCATTGCACTTTCCAGGTTTCAACTGTCTAGCCTTTGGCCCTCTATTTGCCCCGATAATTGTGCAGCTGTCGATTCCTTCCCTCACCTCCATCTTTGATGCTCTCGTCCCTGTAAAACCTTCAATCTGTGTCATCCTCGTTGTTCTCCCTGGTATGACCTCCAGGTTTACTCAAGTACAAAGGGTGCAGACTTGAGCATATCTGGCACACAACTAATTTAAACATCCATCGCCAGATCTAGCTGGACCACATCAAGCACTATCGAGCCTTGCTCTCTTTCACCACTGGCCACTACTTAAGGATCATTCTGAGCTCAGGGTTAAACCAAATCTTTTCTCCATTGCCAACCCTTTTGCAATATTTCCTCAACCGTCACCTCCAACAGCAAGTACGAGCAGCACATAGAAACATAGAAAATAGGTGCAGGAGCAGGTCATTCGACCCTTTGAGCCTGCACCACCATTCAGTATGATCATGGCTGACCATGCAAGTTCAGTACCCCACTCCTGCCTTCTCTCAATACCCCCTGACCCCTTTAGCCATAAGTGCCACATCTAACTCCCTTTTGAATCTATCCAATGAACTGGAATCAACAACTTTCTGTGATAGAGAATCCCATAGGTTCACAATTCTCTGGGTGAAAAAGTTTCTCCTCATCTCGGTCATATATGGCTTATCCCTTATCCTTAGGATGTGACCCCTGGTTCTGGACTTCCCCATCATCGGGAACATTCTTTCTGCATCTAACCTGTCCAATCCCGTCAGAATTATATATGCTTCTATGAGATCCCCTCTCATTCTTCTAAATTCCAGTGAATATAAGCCTAATCGATCCAGTCTTTCTTCATATGTCAATCTTGCCATCCTGGGAATCAGTCTGGTGAACCTTCGCTGCACTCCCTCAATAGCAAAAATGTCCTTCCTCAGATTAGGAGACCAAAACTGCACACACTACTCAAGGTGTGGTCTCACCAAGGCCCTGTACAACTGCAGTAAGACCTCCCTGCTCTTATACTCAAATCCTCTTGCTATGAAGGCCAACATGCCATTTGCTTTCTTAACTGCCTGCTGTACCTGCATGCCTGCTTTCAATGACTGATATACCATGACACCCAGGTCTCGTTGCACCTCCCCTTTTACTAATCTGTCACCATTCAGATAATATTCTGCCTTCCTGTTTTTGCCACCAAAGTGTTAATCTCAGACTTATCCACATTATACTGCATCTACCATGCATTTGCCCACTCACCTAACCTGTCCAAATCACTCTGCAGCCTCTTAGCATCCTTCTCACAGCTCACACTACCACCCAGCTTAGTGTCATCTGCAAACTTGGAGATATTACGTTCAATTCCATCGTCTAAATCATTAATATATATTATAAATAGCTGGGGTCCCAGCACTGAACCTTGCAGTACCCCACTAGTCACTGCCTGCCATTCTGAAAAGGACCCGTTTATCCCCACTCTTTGCTTCCTGTCTGCCAACCAGTTCTCTATCCACGTCAATACATTACCCCAAATCCCATGTGTCTTAATTTTGCACACTAATCTCTTGTGTGGGACCTTGTCGAAAGCCTTTTGAAAGTCCAAATACACCACATCCCCACTGGTTCTCCCTTATCCACTCTACTAGTTACATCCTCAAAAATTTCTAGAAGATTTGTCGAGCATGATTTCCCTTTCATAAATCCATGCTGACTTGGACTGATCCTGTCACTGCTTTCCAAATGTGCTGCTATTATATCTTTAAAAATTGATTCCAGCATTTTCCCCTTTTCTGATGTCAGGCTAACCGGTCTATAATTACCTCTTTTCTCTCTCCTTTTTTAAATAGTGAGGTTACATTAGCTACCCTCCAATCCATAGGAACTGATCCAGAGTCCATGGAATGTTGGAAAATGACCACCAATGCATCTACTATTTCTAGGGCCACTTCCTTAAGTACTCTGGGATGTAGACTATCAGGCCCTGGGGATTTATCGGCCTTCAATCCCATCAATTTTCCTAGCACCATTTCCTGACTAATAACGATTTCCTTCAGTTCCTCCTCCTCGCTAGACCCTCGATCCCCTAGTATTTTTGGGAGGTTATTTGTGTCTTCCTTAGTGAAGACAGAACCAAAGTATTTGTTCAATTGGTCTGCCATTTCTTTGTTCCCTATTATGAATTCACCTGATTCTGACTGCAAGGGACCTATATTTGTCTTCACTAATCTTTTTCTCTTCACATATCTATAGAAGCTTTTGCAGTCAGTTTTTATGTTCCCTGCAAGCTTACTCTCATACTCTATTTTCCCCCTCCTAATTAGACCCTTAGTCCCCTTCTGCTGAATTCTAAATTTCTCCCAGTACTCATGTTTGCTGCTTTTTCTGGCCAATTTATATGACTCTTCCTTGGATTTAACACTCGCTAATTTCCCTTGTTAGCCATGGTTGAGCCACCTTCCCAATTTTATTTTTACGCCAGACAGGGATGTTCAATTGTTGTAGTTCATCCATGTGATCTTTAAATGTTTGCCATTGCCTATCTTCCATCATCCCTTTAAGTATCATTCGCCAGCCTATCCTAGCCAATTCACGTGTCTTACCATCGAAGTTATCTTTCTTTTAAGTTCAGGACCCTAGTCTCTGAATTAACTGCGTCACTCTTCATCTTAATGAAGAATTTTACCATATTATGGTCACTCTTCCCCAAGGGGCCTCGCACGACAAGATTGCTAATTAATCCTCTCTCATTACACAACACCCAGTCTAGGATGGCCTGCTCTCTAGTTGGTTCCTCGACATATTGGTCTAGAAAACCATCCCTAATACACTCCAGTAAATCCTCCTCCTCTGTATTGCTACCAGTTTGGTTAACCAAATTTATATGTAGATTAAAGTCGCCCATGATAACTGCTGTACCTTTATTGCATGCATCCCTAATTTCCTGTTTGATGCTGTCCCCAACCTCACTACTACTGTTTGGTGGTCTGCACATGAGCTTCTTTTTCACTAAAATTGACACGATCTGTTCAGCTGCATCTGCCGAACACTCCCCTTTCCCCTGCCCTCTCCTATCTCACCTCATGCCCTCTCCAAGCTCCTCTTGTTTGTGAGATCCACCTCCTTCTCCTTCAATGCCATTCCCACAAAACTGCTGACCACCTAACTTCCTTTCTTGGCTCCTATTGCTGGTTGACATTGTAAATGGTTTGAGCTTCTTGGATACTGCCCCTCTCCCTTTCAATGGCTGTCATCACTCCGCTCCTCAAAAACCCCACTCTTGACCTCTGTCCTTGAAAATGACCCCTCGCTCTCCAACAATTCCAAAGTCCTTGAAAGTGTTGACATCTCTGAAATCTGTGAAACTTCCTGTTTTAATCTGGTTTCTGCCTAGTCACAGCACTAAAATGACCTTAATCAGTCACAAATGACATCCTTTGAGGCTATGACCTTGGTGCATTTCTCTCCTTTTCCATCTTGATTTCTCTGCAGCCTTTGACACAATCAATCACACCATCCTCCTCTAACACCCCCATCATTGCCCGGCTCAGTGATCCTGCTTTGCTTGGTTCCCCTCATTTTTTTTATCCAGTTGTAGCCAGAGCATCTTCATCAATGACTTCTCTAACTACCCCCATAATGTTAACTCTAATGTCCACCAAGGATCTATCCCTGGCCCCTACCTCGTCCTCATCAACATGTTGCCACTCTGCAACATCATCTGAAGACATGGGGTCACATGTGTGCTGATGACACCCTGCTTTTTGTCACTTCCAGACTCAATATTCCAGTGCTCTATTAGTCAACCTTCAATCCTGCACACTACATAAACTTCAGCTCATCTAAAACTCTGCTATCTGTACCCTGTCCTGCACTAAGTCTTGCTCACTCCGACTTTCCTGGCCTACATTGGCTTCCGGTCTCTCAATGTCCCAAGTATTAAGTTCTCAACTTCGGGTTTAAATCCTTTCAAGGCCTTTCCGTTCCCTATCTCTGTAATCTCCTCAAGCCCTACATGCATCCAGAACTCTGTTTATCTTGTGCATCCTCCCCTTCCTTCACGCCACCATTGGTCAACCCTGTGCTCTGGAATTTCCTCCCCAAACTTTGCTGCCTCTCCACCTCCCTCTCCTTCTTTAAGACCCCTTCTAATATTGTCTTCTTTGGCTCAGAGTCTATTTGTCTGATTACCCCTTCATGAAGTGTCTGGGGATGGTTTTGTACCATTAGGGCGCTACATAAATGCAAGTTGTTGTTGAACCTTTCTGGTGTGCATGGCTCAGCTGTTTGGCAAGACATTGGGCAAAGTATGTGTCGGGATTTCTAATGAGATTTTTTGATTATACATTTGCTGCATAACACTTCTGTTTTGTTAGGTTCCCCGAATGGTGGAAGGTTTAGCAAGCCATCGTTGTTCTCTGGTGGCAGCTGCAAAGGACCATACCGTTGTTTTGACAGAAGATGGATTTGTTTATGCTTTTGGGCTGAACACTTATAATCAGCTGGGTATTGCACCTTCACCAGCCAGCAGTAGCATACCAAGACAGGTATTTATGGGAGATTCTTTGGGGATGCATAACAAAAGGTCAGTGAGGGGTAGATGTGTTTCTAGTTATTTTTAACATCTTTGTGCAAACTAGAAATTGTAGTGTCACTATTAGAAACTTTATTAAAATAATGTTAATGATGTGGGATAATGGAAGGTATTTTCAGCATAAATATATTTAATGTAGGTATGATTTTCGAAAAAATGTAGGAACTTTGTAAATTCTTCCAAATTTATTGAACTTTCGGCTAGAGTTAGCATTTGCCACAGTCCATAGGGTGGGAATTGAATTTTGGGATTTGCTGTCTTTCATATCAGAACTTTTTCAAAACCATAACTTTCAAAAGGCAATTGGATATGTACTTGGAAAGGACAAAAAATGCAGAGGTGTAGAACTAATTGGATAGCTCTTTCAAAGAGCCGGAACAGACACAGAATGGCCTTGTTCTGTACTGAAAGATTTTATGATTCTCGGAGAAGAATCACCAAAAATATTTCTGCTCTTAGTAAGTTAAACAATCGTCTTTTACTCCATTATACATGAAGCTTTGTTCTGGAAATACCCTAGTTTTTTCTGCACCCATCTTGGCTGTTCTAACTTTTAATTGTAAAATGAAATAATATTCTTGTGCACAGTTCTAATTAGTAGATCTAAAGCAGTTTTTAATTAAATTTGATGCAGGCTTAAGTATTTTTATTTAAAATGTTGCTTTTGAAAGATAATCAAAACCAGGATCTTGAATAATGTGTGGTTTTATTTTCAAGCTTACTCTCGACCTAATGATTCCTGAAACTTTCAACATTCTTAATTTTTTAAAATTACATTTCAGAAACAGTCAAATTATGTGAGTAGGCTTTTATGGGAGGGCTTAAATTAGTTTGGAGTAACTACAATCTAGATTTTATTGTAACTGCAATCTAGATTTTATACTGATCTCAATTGCACACACTCTTGACAGCTTGTATCAGTGCAGTGTTTGAGTATGATGTGCCAGGTAACCTTTTGTAAAACTATGTATGAAACCTGTTTTAGAATGAATACAAAAAGGAACTTTGCCCTTTTTTGCTTAATATTTGTGAATCTATCTTTTTTGAATGTTTCCAAAGGTACAATCCAAAACCCTTAAAGGAAGAACTGTGATTGGAGTTGCTGTGGGGAGGTTCCACACT
Organism: Pristiophorus japonicus; assembly: GCF_044704955.1. Lineage (NCBI taxonomy): Eukaryota > Metazoa > Chordata > Chondrichthyes > Pristiophoridae > Pristiophorus > Pristiophorus japonicus. The sequence goes on from NC_091983.1 coordinate 171,516,300, forward strand.
GTTTTGTGGACAAGGGAAGCGCTATATACGATAGGTCTGAATGGCGGTCAGCTTGGTAAGATGTAGATGCTGTTTTGCATATAATGTTACATTAGTGAAAATGTCATGCCAGCTTTGCATGTCACTAAAAACCTGCATTAAGGTGTGGCATTTTATACACTTATTTAACAAAAAGTTCTTGTCACTTTGCATGTTCCTCCACTTTCTCACTTTCAATATCAAATGCTACCAGTTCATTTTATAGCCCAAGTTAGATGCAGGGTAAACCCCCTATATTCTGCCTCAGCCATAGAAGTGCACATTGTACTGCATGAGTGTGGTATTTTAACTTTGAGCACCATTTATCTTTGCGTCTAAGTGAAAAAACATTTGGGGCTAGATTTTTGATGACTTTACGACCGGGTTTTCGCCGTGATTTGACTCCCCGCGGCTAAAACCCGGTCAGCGGGATCTTCGGGGTACCTTTTTGCGGTGGCACTTCCACATACTGCCGGGGAGAGGTGTGCTGATTTTGTGTTTGCGATCGATTTTTGGCTCTCGGGACCCATATTCTATACCGACCGGGTCAAACCTGTGGTGCAGCACTGTCAGCAGCGGTAAGTATGAAGAGCTGCAAAAAAGGTAAGCTAAAGTATTTTTTAATTCTTTTTCAGCGATTTAGTAAGTAAGGGTTTTGTGTGTGGTTTTTTTTGCAATTTTTTTTTGTTTCCCCCCCCGCCCCCCCCAAAGCTCCTCTCGCAGCGCTATCGGCCCCGGACTAAAGTTGCTGAAATTCGCGGTTTGTACCGCGAATCCTCAGGCAATGCCGATTTTTACATGGCTGAAAAGCAGGCCTAAAAACAATAGCGCAGCAAAAACGGTAATTTTGGCGTAAAAATACCGTTTCTGAAAATCTATGCCTTGCTGTTTAATGTATACATTGAACTAACAAGTACCTTCCCTGACTCTCTCACTTCAAACACTTGCAGCTGTTTGAGGGAGGAGATTGTTATTCTGAGCAGGACATTATACCACCTCGCTATCTTTTATTTCCCTCATCTGTGCTCTTTGTTTTAACATTTTGTTATGAATACTTCGTTTGTGGGTGACTTACTAATTTAAGGTCATTTTAAATGTATAATGTTTGAGGGAAATATAGGTAATAACATGAATTTTAGAATAATCTGGTAATTTGTGCTGTGCCAAAAAGTGGTGTAAACATTGGCGCACAATTCTTGCAAATCTGTCTCTGTTTTTAAAGTTGCAATGATATTTACATTCATTGACATTTTGGTCCTACCTTTCAAAATTTTTGTGACACCAAAGTTTAAGTGTTCTGTTGGCAATTTATTCTGAATGTATGTGAATTTCTCGAGTGCCCCTACATGCAAGTGTTTACAGTTTGTCTGAATTATTGATTCAGGTTACTTAATGGATCCTAATGGGGAACGATGTGTGCTTGCACCTCGTCAAATATCAGCTTTGCATCATAAGGACATAGTGATCTCTCTGGCAGCAGCAAGTGATGGAGCTACAGTATGTGTTACGGAAAGAGGAGATATTTACCTGATGACAGACTATCAATGCAAGAAGATTGCTTCCAGGTATATATTTGCCGTTAACCTGTTTTAATTATTACAGTGGGAGTGTTTCAAAGATTGGTACTGGAGAGTCTGAATTTACAAGACTGTACTTCTGGTGCAGTCTCAGTTGACTGGATTCCCCAATCTGTGCTCCTATGTGGAGGTCAGCATGTCTAATTTTCTAGCCAGTGATACTCTGAACTGTTCATACATTAAATTTTGGGGGAATTTAAAATACTCCTGTTTCAGCTCTTCCAAGGATTGTTCTATTTTGAGTAAATCTATTCATTCATTTAATTCGCTAAGCTGTCTGACCAAATACTTCTTACAGGTATATTAGGAGAAATACAGGGTGGTGAAATATTCTTTTCTTTTTGAAAAAAGACCCATTGTGAGCACTGTAGTACTGAATATTTATTATTTCAGTTGTAACAATGAGAATAGAAGTGAACTTGTTGTTGTCAATATTGACAATTAGTGAACCAATTAAATGTACTCTGTGCCGTTTTGACCATCATGCTACAAAAGGGATGTGCAAGCATTGGAGAAAGTGGAAGGGAGGGAGGGGCTGAGAATAGAACTTGGGAAAATAAAATGGGCAACAATATTGGCAAAAAACAATGTAGAACAGCAATGGGAAACATTTAAAACTGTGTTCAACAGAGTGCAGGAACAATATATTCCGCGAAAAGGAAAGAACAAACTAAACACTAATGAGATACCATGAATGAATAAAGCCATAAGGGAACAATTGAGGGTAAGGAAAGAAGCATACATTAAGGACATAGCAGGGGAGTGCATGATAAGGGAGAATACAAAATGATTAGAGAGAACTCAAAAAAACAATTAGGAAGGCAAAGAGGAGCAATTAAATAATCAAGGAACATAAAACAAAATAGTAAAATATTTTGCAGGCACATCAATAAAAAAGGAAGGTTGGGATGGGAATAGGGCCATTAAGGGATAGACAGGATAATACCACAGGTAACGATAGAGAGATGGCAGAAATATGAAATAATTATTTTGCTTTAGTATTTACCAGGGAGATAGAACAGGTGGACATGACATTGGATGATGAGATTAGTAATGAGATAAGTACATTTAAAATAAAAAGAGGGGTTATAGTAAATAAACTAATCAAAGTCAAAGAGGATAAAGCCCCTGGTCTGGATGGATTGCATCCATGCATTTTAAAAGAATCTAGAGAAGAGATAGCAAAGGTAATACTACACATATTTAATAATTCGTTAGAAAAAGGTGTAGTGCCAGAGGACTGGCAGATAGCTAACGTAATACCTATATTTAAGAAGAGGGATAGAATATGTCCAGGGAATTATAGACCAGTCAGCTTAACATCAGTGGTAGGAAAAATAATGGAACCCCTACTAAAATAAAATAGAAGAACATCTAGAAACCAAAAATATAATAACGAATAGTCAGCATGGATTTCAAAAGGGAAAGTTTTGCTTGACCAACCTCGTTGAATTTTTTGAAGAGGTAACAGAGTAGACAACGGTAATGCAGTAGATGTAATTTATCTAGATTTTCAAAAGGCCTTCGATAAGGTACCCATAATAGACCGATGAACAAGGTCAGAGAATGCGGAGTCAGGGGACAAGTAGCAGAATGGATGGATAGCTAGCTGGCTTCAGGACAAAGCAGAGAGTAGGGGTAAAAGGTAGCTATTCATAGTGGCAGAAGGTGGGTAGTGGTGTTCCACAAGGATCAGTGCTGGGACCACTGTTGTTCACAGTTTATATTAATGATTTAGGCTTTGGAATCAAAAACACAATTTCTAAATTTGCGGACGACACCAAATTGGGGGGCATAGTCAATACTGAGGAGGACTGCAACAAATTACAGGAGGACATTAATAAACTTGCAGAATGGGTAAAAATTTGGCAAATGAAGTTCACAGATAAATATCATAGAATCATAGAAATTTACAGCATGGTAGGAGGCCATTTCGGCCCATTGTGTCCGTGCCGGCCAACAAAGAGTGATCCAGCCTAACCCCACTTTCCAGCTCTAGGTCCCTGGCCCTATAAGTTATGACACTTCAAGTGCACATCCAAATACTTTTTAAATGTGGTGAGGGTTTCTGCCTCTACCACCCTTTCAGGCAGTGAGCCAGATCCCCACCACCCTTGGATGAAGAAATTTCCCCTCAAATCCCCTCTAAACCTTCTACTAATTACTTTAAATCTATGCCCCCTGGTTGTTGACTCCTCTGTTAAGGGAAATAGGTCCATCCTATGCACTCTAGGCCCCTCATAATTTTATACACCTCAATAAGGTCTCCCCTCAGCCCCCTCTCTTCCAAAGTAAACAACTCCAGCCTATCCAATCTTTCCTCATAGCTAAAATTCTCCAGTCCAGGCAACATCCTCGTAAATCTCCTCTGTACCATCTCAAGTGCAATTACATCTTTCCTGTAATGTGACCAGAACTGTACGCAGATCTGTAGCTGTGGCCTAACTAGTGTTTTATACAGTTCAAGCATAACCTTGCTGCTGTTGTATTCTATGCCTTGACTAATAAAGGCAAGTATTCCATATGCCGCCTTAACCACCTTATCTACCTGCCCTGCTACCTTCAGGGATCTGTGGACATGCATTCCAAGGTCCCTTTGTTCCTCCACACTTCTCAGTGCCCTACCATTTAATGTGTACTCCCTTGCCTTGTTAGCCCTCCCCAAATGCACTACCTCACACTTCTCTGGATTGAATTCCATTTGCCACTGTTCTGCCCACCTGACCAGTTCATTGATATCTTCTGGCTGTCTGCAGCTTTCTTCTTCATTATCAACCACACTGCTGATTTTTGGTATCATCTGGAAACTTCTTAGTCATACTCTCTACATTCAAGTCTAAATCATTGATATATACCACAAAAAGCAAGGAACCTAGTACTGAGCCCTGTGGAACCCCAATGGAAACAGCCTTCCAGTCACAAAAACACCCATCAACCATTACCCTTTGTTTCTTGCCTCTGAGCTAATTTTGAATCCAACTTGCCACTTTGTCCTGCATCCAATGGGCTTTTACTTTCGTGACCATTCGGCCATGTGAGACCTTAACAAAAGCCTTGCTAAAATCCATATACACTACATCAAACGCATTACCCTCATCGACCCTTCTTGTTACCACCTCAAAAAATTCAATCAAGTTAGTCAGACACGACCTTCCCTTAACAAATACACGCTGACTGTCCTTGATTAATCTGTGTCTTTCTAAATGAAGATTTATCCTGTCCCTCAGAATTTTTTCCAATAATTTTTCCACCACTGAGGTTAGGCTGACTGGCCTGTAGTTACACAGTCTATCCCATTCTCCCTTTTGAAACAAAGATACCACATTAGCAATCCTCCAGTCCTCTGGCACCACACCTGCAGCCAGAGAGGATTGGAAAATGATGGTCAGAGCCTCTGCTGTTATATTTTGGTAGGAAGAATAGAGAGGTCGCTTATTACTTGGATGCTTTGAGTCTAGGTGGGGTAGAGGAGCAAAGGGATCTCTGAGTACAAATACACAAATCACTAAAAGTTGCGAAACAGGTTAGCAAGGCAATAAAAAAGCAAACCATACACTTAGGGTTTATTACTCGAGGTTTGGAATTGAAAAATCGGGAAGTTATGCTAAACCTGCATCGAACCTTGGTTAGACCACACTTGGAGTACTGTGTACAGTTCTGGTCGCTATAATTATAAAAAGGATATAGAGGCACTGGAGAGGGTGCAGAGAAGATTTACAAGGATGATACCAGAAATGCGAGGATGCATCTATCGGGAAAGGATGAACAGACTGGGTCTCTTTTCTCTTGAAAAAAGAAGGCTGATGGGTGATCTATAGAGGTCTTTTCATAGTGGATACAGAGAGAATGTTTCCACTTGTGAGGAACAGCATAACTAGGGGCCATCAATATAAGTTGGTCACCAAGAAATCGAATGGGGAATTCAGAAGAATATTCTTTACCCAGCGAGTGGTGAGAATGTGGAACTCGCTACCACAGGGAATGGTTGAAGCCAGTAGTATAGAAGCATTTAAGGGGAGGCTAGACAAGCATATGAGGGAGAAGGAAATAGATGGTTATGCTGATAGATTTAGATGAGGAAAGACGGGAGCAGGCTCGAGTGGAGCATAAATGCCAGCGTGAACTGGCTGGGCCGAATGGCCTGTTTCTGTGCCGTATATCCTATGTAGAAGAGGAACAACAGTGATTTCAAATGTGGGCAGTATGACCTATGAGGAAATGTTATAATTTCAAGCTCCTGTATAAAGAGAAAACAGAGAGCGAGTCCTCACTGAATTATATAAAATTTAAAACGGGATAGTGAATAAATCCAGAATATGACTAAAACAAGCTAGTAGGCCCAGAGGTTGTTAGTGAAAAGTAAATTTAAGTTGGATATTGGGGGAAAAAAAATTCTACACACACACGATGTTAAATGTCTGGAATTACATATCTGCATAGTAAAGGCACAAACTTTAGGAGCATTCAAGATACATCTGGACTGGTAGTCTGGAAGAGTTAGAATTAGATGAATGACATCGTAATGTTGCTGACTTATCTTGGATGTTCCTATATTGCTAACCTTTTCTGTGCATGTGTAATAACTATCTTTCTAGGAGGTGCTGAATTTAATTTTTTCCTTGGATTCATGCAGGCAGTTAAACTTGAAGAAGGTTCTTGTTACTGGTGGACACCTAGATCATAAAGTTGACCCTCAGGTGCTTAACGAGGGCGGAGGTGAAAATGTTTGCATACTGATCCTGGATGAAGCAGGCAGGGTAAGTGGAGATATGTGTGGTTTTCGCCCTCCTCTCTGTCTCTTAATATTATGAAATGGCATGGTGACAGATCACACAGGTTTGATTTGGCATTTTTAGTTTTATTGGGCCCAAGTTTCCACATGATTTGCGCCTGATTTTTAGGAGCAACTGGTGGAGAACGGACTATCTTAGAAATCGCAATTCTCCACATTTTTTTTTCTGCAGTTCTAGTCAGGTAGAACAGTTCTACTTTGGAACAGAATTTTTTCTTCAAAAGGGAGCGTGTACGGCCACTGACGCCTGATTTCAAAGTTTCCACAGTGAAAACGTGCTCCCAACTAACTTGGAATGGAGCAAGTGAAGATTTTTGTAGAACTGAAAAAACCTGTTCTACACATTAAAAAATCAGGCGCAGGTTACAAATTAGGCGTCCAGAACGAGGTGGGGGGGAGGCGGGGGAAAGGAAGTCATTAAATTCTACAATAAATCCTTATTTATACTTCTACAAATATTATACAAATAAATCCAACCTGAATAAACATTTATAAGCAAAGAAAAGATTAAATAAACCATCTTCCTACCTGCGTGAAAGTGCTTCAGCCAGCCTCAAAAGTTCGTTCGTTCGTTCGTTCCCGACGGCAGGGGGGGAGGAGGAAGCTGTTCCCGACGGCGGAAGGGAGGGAGTGCGGGCCCGACCGACCGACCACCCGACCGCAGCGGGGGGGGGAGGAAGCCGTTCCAGACGGCGGGAGTGCGGGCCCGATTGACCGAACGCAGCGGGGGGGGGGGGGGGGGGAGCCGTTCCAGATGGCAGGCGGGAAGGAGACAGTGAGAAGGCTGCAGGAAGCCTCAGTGCTGATGTGCTGATGGCAATGTGCTTTTATTAAAAAATGTTCAAAAATTAAACAGCTACAAAAATGGCCGAGTGCCAATGTTTCCTTCACACTGCGCGTGTGCGAACGCTCCAACGCGCACGCGCAGGGTTGCCGGCAGGAAAAAAACTAATTTAAATAGTACCCACCCCTTCCCACTTACAAAATCGGCGCGAGTGTAGGCTCCGCCCCCCTGGGCACCGCGCCAAACAGACAAGGAGCTGCAGGGCGCTCCAGAATCAAGAGTTTTTTTTCCGCCGCCGTTTTAGGTGCGAAAAACAGGCGCCCAGCTCGGAGGGTCGCCTGTTATTTATCGTGTGGAAACTTGGGCCCATTGTGTGGTGTTGTTAAATGGAGGATAGTTGCCTCACAGGAATTGGAAAAATTGGTGTCCCCACTGGGCTGCTCTGTTCTGCCGAAAGGTGATGCGGGCAATCATCGGGGATTAAATTGCTTCTCTTCTTCTTTCAGTTGCAGGAATTGTCTTCTGGTGGGCTGCGAAGGAGTGAGCGAGTGGGTGGGGAAGGGTATATTTAGAAAAAAAAAATCACCTTGCACTCCCTTATTCAAATTTATATCCTTATTTAAAAAAATGTCAAGTATTTGCCTCATTTTTGGGAAGATTTATTGTTTTATAAGATCAATATCAGGCAAGTTGGATGACATTTTAAAGCTGTTTTTCAGTGTTGAAGTGTTACTGATTTATTGTAAAAGCCAACTGCATCAGTAATGCCCTTCTGGGAAGAATATTAGCCACCCTTATCCAGTTAGATCTATTTATAACTCCAATCCCAAACAACATGCTTGATTCGTAATGTCCTCCGAAGTGAACTTGCAAGCCATTCAGTTATACAAACCACCATTTTAGGGCAACTAGTGATGGGCAATAAATGTTGTCTTGCCAGGGTCATCCACAAAACAATAAAACAATTGCCCTAAATTTGCGGTTGGAGGTTTCCTGTGGGGAAATGCCTCTGATCCGCCAATAAAATGTCCGTGTACCTGGTGGTTAGGGAGCTATGGAGTTGTGGGTGTCTCTCGGTACCCACGGGTAGAGGCCCATGCATCCCGGTTCGCAAGCACCCCTGGGATCATGTGGTCCAGGCCAACGAATTAAAGAAGGGATCCCCATTTATGCTTATGGGGATCTTTATGTACAGAATCCCCATAAGCATGAATGGGAATGCCCCCAAAAATACATGCACACATTCAATAATTAAATAAAAAACTTACATTTAAAATTAATTAAAATGCTATTTAATATTTAAAACAAATTACATTTTGTGAAAAATAAATGTAAATGTTTTAAAAGGGCTAAAAATAACCGTGCATTTTTGGACATGTTAAGTTTTTTTTAAACACAGGCCTTATGCCTGCTTTTACCAGGTATGTAAGTTTCACAAGAACATAAGAAATAGGAGCAGGACTAGGCCATTTGGCCCCTCGAGTCTGCTCCGCCATTTAATAATATCATGGCTGATCTGATCATGGACTCGGCTCCAGTTCCCTGCCCACTCCTCATAACCCTTTACTGCCATATCGCTCAAAAATCTGTCTATCTCTGTCTTAAATATATTCAATGACCCAGCCTCCACAGCTCTCGGGGGCAGAGAATTCCACAGATTTACAACCCTCAGAGAAGAAATTTCTCCTCATCTCAGTTTTAAATGGGCGGCCCCTTATTATAAGACTATGTCCCCTAGTTTTAGTTTCCCCTATGAGTGGAAACATTCTCTCTGCATCTACCTTGTCGAGCCCCCTCATTATCTTATAAGATTCAATAAGATCACCTCTCATTCTTCTGAATTCCAGGGCCCAAGTTTCCCCCCTCTGTAAGAATGGCGCACCTCCAGAAGGTGCGCCGATTTTCTGGAATAAAAAGGGTGCCGAAAACTTAGCTTGTGATTCTGCAAGCTCCTCAGGACATCTTTGTGCTCAGCGTGGCGTAACACAAGTGGTCGGGGGCGAAGCCAGGTCCCGGCGCTGAAAACAATGCAGCGACCTCTGCACATGCGCACTAGAGTGTGCGCTTTCCCCCCCCCCCCCCCCCCTTCCTCCCTCCCGTTCAGCCGTTCCCCCCTCCTCTCCCCCCCCACCCCCCTCCCCCTCCACCCCCCTTCCCTCCTTCCCTCCACGTTGTTGGCGGGGCCCGCCCGCCCAGCATCTTGCTGACGGTAGGCTCCGCCCGAAGTCTTTAACAGCGGCCAGGCATCTGTGCCATTGGCGGGGCCCGCCCGAAGTCTTTGGCAGCCCGGCTTCAATGTCGTCGGCGGGGCCCGCCCGCCCGGCATTTTGCTGGGGGCGGGTCCCGCCCGAAGTCTTTGGCGGCCCGGCTTCCGGTCGGCGGTGACCCGGCTTTCAGTCGGCGGCGGGGCCCGTTCAGTCTCCCACTCCTCTCCCTCCCTCTCCTCTTTCCCCCGCCCCTCTCCTCTCCCCCTTCCCTCCCCTCTCTCTCCTTCCCTATAAACCACCTATCTCTTCCCCCCTCACTTTCCCTCCCCCTCACTTTCCCTCCATCCCCCCTCCCCCTCCCCCTCCCCCTCTCACTTTCCCTCCATCCCCCCTCCCCCCTTACTTTCCCTCCATCTCTCCTTCCTCCCCTCCCCTCCTCTCCTTCCTCCCATCCCCTCCTCTCCTTCCTCCCCTCCCCTCCTCTCCTTCCCACCCTTCCCTCCTCTCCTTTCCCTTCCCCTCCGATCCAAAATGAAACTATTCTAACTCACTAGAATTGGAGCAAACTAAATGCCGAGAATTGCAATTTCTAACATGCTCCATTCTAAACTAGTTCCAAAAAATAGGAGCAACTCAGGCCGAAACTTGAGTCCCCAATATGTATAGGCCCAACCCCCTCATCTCCGGAATCAACCTAGTGAACTTTCTCTGAACAGCCTCCAATGCAAGTATATCCTTCCTTAAATACAGGCATTTGCTGGGCAGAAGTTGGGCAAATAGCCCAACTCTCTGCTTGTGGATGCACTTTTCCCAGGGTTGCGTTGGATTTGTCAAGAAGATCCTTGACCGATCACAAGTTCTGCGTTTTTGCGCATGTGCTTCTCTCGCGTAAACCCGGATCTTGCGCGGCCCTTACGTGCTGCAAATTATAGGTCAATGAGTTGCTCAACCTCCCCCATCCTTCTCAAAAGAGATGGAAAAGAGCTGATACTGTATCAGAGCTATAATTATCGGTTGATGCACTGATTATTGTAAAGTGGCAAAGATGTGTGAATATTCAAAATACCTTTAGCACTGGTACCAAGAACACTATTTGTATTTACCAAATTGTTTGCATTCTTCACATACAGGGTATTAGAAAAATGTAACTTGAAGGAAATAAACAACCTATGGTTTTGCGACTGTTTGGAAAAAATGTACTGAGAATTAACAAACTCAAGGTGATAGCAGAGTCCTCTAATTGGCTCAAGGTCTTGCTTTTCTAAATAGGGTCAATTGGAGAAAACTGTACCACTTGGAGATAGAAGTAGTGCCATGTGGCATCTACTATTAGTTATAGTGCAAATGACATCCTTAAATATTCATAGAATATGAGTCCTTATTGGGGATTAATGGTTACTGACCAGTCATTTGCAATGAATAAAACAAAATATGGAAACGTGAGATAAATCTCATCATTTTATCTATTAAATATTCTCTTCCAATACTCTTACAGTTTAGGATTTGAATTTCAAGTCATTCAGCATTTGCAAAATTGATACGAAGAACCTTTATTTCAAGTTTCAGTCTTTGAAATTTGTTCAGCTCCTGTACATGTGTAAATGAAGTATACTGTTTTCTGGATGCCATCTAGTGGCCTTAGTATAGATAAACATTTTAACCAGTTATTCGTTTTTTGAAACATTGTGACAACGTGGTGTCATTATAAACAAAAAATATTTTTTTCTCAAACTCGAGACAGAGTGGTAGGATGTGGGTTGATGCCCAGGGTTCACTCTCCCTCCATCTGTTGAGTTCTTGCTGTTGGCCATGATTTCTGGGCTAGTGGTGAGTGGAGTCTAGGCATAGGGTTTGTGAGAAATTGGAGAATTGCTGATCATGTTCAATTCCTTATGGCCATTGTGATAGCAGAGCTTCAGCATGTCACAAATTGGAACATATTTGTTACACAGGTATATAATTTTGGAATTTAAATCAACTTCACTTAGATGAGTTATTTTGTCTTGGTATTGGGAGAAATTGTCTTTGTGCCAGGGGGAAAGAAATAACATACAAAATTGACTAGTGGTAGCCACAGTTCGAGTGAGAGCAGTCTGGCTTAGCCAGTTTTATGTAAATAGATTGTTGCCTGTATCTGTAAGTTTAATCAAAAAGTACTTTATTTTTAAAATGCTAATGCATGTGAGTCTGTAGACCTGGAGAGGAACTTGTCTCTAATGGCTGAACCATGAAAGGCCTTTTCTTTCAAGTTTTGTTTAGCCTGAATGTATGTTATGGATGCCATCTAGTGGCCTTAGCTTAGATGAACATTTTAACCACTAAAAAAGGAGTTGTTGATTTTTAAAACATTAATATTAGATCACCACATAAACATGAATACTTTCACTCAAAACCTCTATAGTACAGAATGGTATGATGTGGTTTGATGGCCAAGATGGTCACGCATGCAAAGTTACATCAGCAATTCAATTAAAATATGCTAGAAAGAACTACAAAGAATTTTGGAACAGTATCATTGTTGTGTAAGTGAAGTATTGGGCCACTAATTACTTGCTGTGTGATTTCTGCTATCATGTAATTATCTTGTATGCAAATAACAACAGCTTGCATTTATATAACATTTTTAATGTAGTAAAACAGTCCAAGGTGCTTCACTGGAACGACCAGGGTGCGAGACAGTGTGGGATTTACTAAGGATAAGGCCATCAAAGCTGGAGATGAGGGTATGATTAAGAAGATCTGTGGCTGCATATCAAGAAAGACTGGATCAACTGGGCTTGTATTCACTGGAGTTCAGAAAAATGAGAGGGGATCTCATAGAAACGTTTAAAATTCTGACGAGTTTAGACAGGTTAGATGCAGGAAGAATGTTCCCAATGTTGGAGAAGTCCAGAACCAGGGGTCACAGTCTAAGGATAAAGGGGTAAGCCAATTAGGACCGAGATGAGGAGAAACTTCTTCACCCAGAGAGTGGTGAACCTGTGGAATTCTCTACCACAGAAAGTTGTTGAGGCCAATTCACTAAATATATTCAAAAATGAGTTAGATGTAGTCCTTACTACTAGGGGGAATCAAGGGGTATGGCGAGAAAGCAGGAATGGGGTACTGAAGTTGCATGTTCAGCCATGAACTCATTGAATGGCGGTGCAGGCTAGAAGGGCCGAAAGGCCTACTCCTGCACCTATTTTCTATGTTTCTAAGTATCGTGGTGAATGGGTGGCCAAAGGCTAGAGAGTTGGGAGTTTGAAAGTGCTGTAGTAAGTGACTTGTAGGAGAATCTTTTCCAGGAGAAGACTCTCGGAAGAAAGTGGGGTTGGAAGGGGGATATAATTACTGATCGATACAGGGAAGGGATCAGATATGGCCTTGCCTGTGATTGAGGTAATGGGCATAGAGAGGCTACATGGGATGGCAGAGAGTAGCAGTGAATGTTGATCTGCTGGCAGAGTCTACGAGGTCAGTGGTTGGAGGGGTGAGTGGGATGGTAAGGAAGTTGGCAAGATTACCCCCTATGGGCATGCTGGGTGGGAAGATCGGCGAAGAGACTAGGTTTGGGTAGTTGATGATGTTCTTGAGGAGGCAGCAACTAATGGCCCCTTGGAGATTGCAGAGAGTGGTATCAAGGGAAGCTGTGGGCTTATTCAAGTGGAAATCAAGCCTGGAACCTGGCAGGAGTGCAGGAAACATAGAAACATAGAAAATAGGTGCAGGAGTAGGCCATTCGGCCCTTCTAGCCTGCACCGCCATTCAATGAGTTCATGGCTGAACATTCAACTTCAGTACCCCATTCCTGCTTTCTCGCCATACCCCTTGATCCCCCTAGTAATAAGGACCTCATCTAACTCCTTTTTGAATATATTTAGTGAATTGGCCTCAACAACTTTCTGTGGTAGAGAATTCCACAGGTTCACCACTCTCTGGGTGAAGAAGTTCCTCCGCATCTCGGTCCTAAATGGCTTACCCCTTATCCTTAGACTGTGATTCCAGGTTCTGGACTTCCCCAACATTGGGAACATTCTTCCTGCATCTAACCTGTCTGAACCCATCAGAATTTTAAATGTTTCTATGAGGTCCCCTCTCATTCTTCTGAACTCCAGTGAATACAAGCCCAGTTGATCCAGTCTTTCTTGATAGGTCAGTCCCGCCATCCCGGGAATCAGTCTGGTGAACCTTTGCTGCACTCCCTCAATAGCAAGAATGTCCTTCCTCAGGTTAGGAGACCAAAACTGTACACAATACTCCAGGTGTGGCCTCACCAATGCCCTGTACAACTGTAGCAACACCTCCCTGCCCCTGTACTCAAATCCCCTCGCTATGAAGGCCAACATGCCATTTGCTTTCTTAACCGCCTGCTGCACCTGCATGCCAACCTTCAATGACTGATGTACCATGACACCCAGGTCTCTTTGCACCTCCCCTTTTCCTAATCTGTCACCATTCAGATAATAGTCTGTCTCTCTATTTTTACCACCAAAGTGGTTAACCTCACATTTATCCACATTATACTTCATCTGCCATGCATTTGCCCACTCACCTAACCTATCCAAGTCGCTCTGCAGCCTCACAGCATCCTCCTCGCAGCTCACACTGTCACCCAACTTAGTGTCATCCGCAAATTTGGAGATACTACATTTAATCCCCTCATCTAAATCATTAATGTACAGTGTAAACAGCTGGGGCCCCAGCACAGAACCTTGCGGTACCCCACTAGTCACTGCCTGCCATTCTGAAAAGTACCCATTTACTCCTACTCTTTGCTTCCTGTCTGACAAACAGTTCTCAATCCATGTCAGTACACTACCCCAATCCCATGTGCTCTAACTTTGCACATCAATCTCTTGTGTGGGACCTTGTCGAACGCCTTCTGAAAGTCCAAATATACCACATCAACTGGTTCTCCCTTATCCACTCTACTGGAAACATCCTCAAAAAATTCCAGAAGATTTGTCAAGCATGATTTCCCTTTCACAAATCCATGCTGACTTGGACCTATCATGTCACCTCTTTCCAAATGCACTGCTATGACATCCTTAATAATTGATTCCATCATTTTACCCACTACCGATGTCAGGCTGACCGGTCTATAATTCCCTGTTTTCTCTCTCCCTCCTTTTTTAAAAAGTGGGGTTACATTGGCTACCCTCCACTCCATAGGAACTGATCCAGAGTCAATGGAATGTTGGAAAATGACTGTCAATGCATCCACTATTTCCAAGGCCACCTCCTTAAGTACTCTGGGATGCAGTCCATCAGGCCCTGGGGATTTATCGGCCTTCAATCCCATCAATTTCCCCAACACAATTTCCCGGCTAATAAGGATTTCCCTCCGTTCCTCCTCCTTACTAGACCCCCCGACCCCTTTTATAACCTTTTATAAGGAAGGTCGAGGAATAAAGAAGGGTTGGGGTAGGGATTTGGGGTGGGAAAGTAGCAGAGAGGAGAAATAAGAGGCATGCCTGGGTAACCAGAAGGCAAGAAGACAGGCGAGGAGGGGCAAAGAATAGAGAAAGAAAAAGGGAGAAAGAAGTAATGGTCTGGAGCAGCAGCCACATGGACAGGGGAGACTCCGTGACATAGACATGTCAGAAATTAGAGTTGCTATTTCCTTGTTGTAAAAGGACTCTCACTGGTTAAGATCTTCTCTTTCCCCCCCCCCCCCCCCCCAAACAGGTTCCTGCCCCCACCCAAGTTCCTGACCTCTTTTTCTCCCCCGCCCCCCAGCCCAAATTCTTGATTGCCGAAGCCCCCGCCTAAGTTCCTGACCCCCCCCCCCCCCCCACTCACCTGAGTTCCTGTCCTCTCCCTGCCCAAGTTTCTGACCGCCTCCCTCCTATCCCAGCCTCCTAACCTTCTACACCGCTGTCCAAGTTCCTCCCCCACGGATTCATGACCTCCCCCACCCCGCCATAGATGGGGCATTGTGTGTAGGTCACGGATTGTTAACCAGTTTATTGGGTATGAAGGGAATAGTGACAGTGTCATGACTTCGGGATTTTGTCCAGTCCAATGATGTCACTTGGCACACGTTTTCTGAGAAGTCAACCAGGCGTAGGGGAGTGGGTGTAGTGGGGGTGGGGTTGGAAGAACGTGATCTGTCTTAGTATCTGGATCACGTTCTCACTCTCAACCACCTCCTTTAGACCTGGATCACATTCTTGTGCTATCCCCACTGTGCTCTCTGTGCTCTTTAAACCCACCCCCCGAGTTCCTGACCTCCTCTTCCCGCCCCTGTCTCCACTCCGATCCCCTCCCCCTGTCTCCGCCCCCCACCACCTCTCCTCTCGCTCTCGCGCTCTCGTTCTGCACCAGTGTATCTCTCTATCTCTCTCCGCCCTCCCCTCCCCCCCGGAATCTGCCCAGACTTGTGAGTGCAGGTTTGGAGACAGGCCCACTGTCAAAATGGCTGTGATTGACAGCGGTTCAGGATCCTGCACGAAGCACCCCCCTAACCCCCACCACTCGCTCTCCCTCCTACCCCGCCCCACACACGCACTTTCTTTCTTCCCTCCCCACACGCACTTTCTTTCTCTTTCCTCCCTCCCCTCCACCCCCCCCCACCACTCTCTCTCTCCTCCTCCTCCCCCTCTTTCCTTCCCCCCCCCCCAACACACACTCTTCCCCCTCCCCCCACATATTCTCTCTTTCCGTCCCCCCCGCCACCACTCTCTTTCCTCGCTCCCCCTCCCCCCCCACTACTCTCTCTTTCCTCCATCCCACCCCCCCACCACACACTTTCCTCCTCCCCACTCTCCTCTCCACCCTCTTTCCTCCCCAACACTCTCTCTCTCCTCCCCCACACTCTCTCTCTCTCCCCCCACACTCTCCTCCTCTCCTCCCCCCACACTCTCTCTCTCCTCCCCCCACACTCTCTCTCTCCTCCCCCCACACTCTCTCTCTCCTCCCCCCACACTCTCTCTCTCTCCTCCCCCCACACTCTCTCTCTCCTCCCCCCCACACTCTCTCTCTCCTCCCCCCACACTCTCTCTCTCCTCCCCCCCACACTCTCTCTCTCCTCCCCC